>NC_136059.1:2102843398-2104043398 GCF_964261635.1 Lissotriton helveticus | reverse complement strand
TTTCATGTAAATAACTAGCACTCTAGTTGCTCATTAGATCACTGTAGTAAAGCTAGTGCTCACCAGGGAAGTCTGCTGCTAATCATGGTTTGCAGCCATTTTCCCGCATTTTTTATCCCGCAGACTTTCAGTCCGCATACCATTATCCCGCAAGCTCATTGACCTCGCATACCATTATCCCGCATTTTTTCAAAACGCATGTGCATTTATCGCGCATGCCTTTACAAAGAATTACGTTTTAAAGGCATGTATGGTAAATGCATTTGCGTTGTGAAAACCACGATGACGGGAGAGGTAAGTGGGTTTGTGTTAATTTTTTCGTGGGTTAGTGATTGTGTAGTGTAGTGTTGTGTAGTGTAGTGTTGTGTTAGTGTAGTGTAGAGTTTTGGTGGTTGTTTAGTGTAGGGTCATGCTGGGGGTAGTGTTTTAGGGTTTAGGGTTGTGTTGTAGTGTTTGCGTAGTGTAGGGTCATGCTGGGGCTAGTGTTTTAGGGTTTAGGGTAGTGTTGTAGTGTTTGCGTAGTGTAGGGTCATGCTGGGGGTAGTGTTTTAGGGTGTAGGGTAGTGTTGTAGTGTTTGCGTAGTGTAGGGTCATGCTGGGGGTAGTGTTTTAGGGTTTTGGGTAGTGTTGTAGTGTTTGCGTAGTGTAGGGTCATGCTGGGGGTAGTGTTTTAGGGTTTAGGGTAGTGTTGTAGTGTTTGCGTAGTGTAGGGTCATGCTGGGTGTAGTGTTTTAGGGTTTAGGGTAGTGTTGTAGTGTTTGCGTAGTGTAGGGTCATGCTGGGGGTAGTGTTTTAGGGTTTAGGGTAGTGTTGTAGTGTTTGCGTAGTGTAGGGTCATGCTGGGGTGTAGTGTTTTAGGGTTTAGGGTAGTGTTGTAGTGTTTGCGTAGTGTAGGGTCATGCTGGGGGTAGTGTTTTAGGGTAGTGTTGTAGTGTTTGCGTAGTGTAGGGTCATGCTGGGGGTAGTGTTTTAGGGTTTAGGGTAGTGTTGTAGTGTTTGCGTAGTGTAGGGTCATGCTGGGGGTTGTGTTTTAGGGTTTAGGGTAGTGTTGTAGTGTTTGCGTAGTGTAGGGTCATGCTGGGGGTAGTGTTTTAGGGTTTAGGGTAGTGTTGTAGTGTTTGCGTAGTGTAGGGTCATGCTGGGGGTAGTGTTTTAGGGTTTAGGGTAGTGTTGTAGTGTTTGCGTAGTGTAGGGTCATGCTGGGGTGTAGTGTTTTAGGGTTTTGGGTAGTGTTGTAGTGTTTGCGTAGTGTAGGGTCATGCTGGGGGTAGTGTTTTAGGGTTTAGGGTAGTGTTGTAGTGTTTGCGTAGTGTAGGGTCATGCTGGGGGTAGTGTTTTAGGGTTTAGGGTAGTGTTGTAGTGTTTGCGTAGTGTAGGGTCATGCTGGGGGTAGTGTTTTAGGGTTTAGGGTAGTGTTGTAGTGTTTGCGTAGTGTAGGGTCATGCTGGGGTGTAGTGTTTTAGGGTTTTGGGTAGTGTTGTAGTGTTTGCGTAGTGTAGGGTCATGCTGGGGGTAGTGTTTTAGGGTTTAGGGTAGTGTTGTAATGTTTGCGTAGTGTAGGGTCATGCTGGGGGTAGTGTTTTAGGGTTTAGGGTAGTGTTGTAGTGTTTGCGTAGTGTAGGGTCATGCTGGGGTGTAGTTTTTTAGGGTTTTGGGTAGTGTTGTAGTGTTTGCGTAGTGTAGGGTCATGCTGGGGGTAGTGTTTTAGGGTTTAGGGTAGTGTTGTAGTGTTTGCGTAGTGTAGGGTCATGCTGGGGGTAGTGTTTTAGGGTTTAGGGTAGTGTTGTAGTGTTTGTGTAGTGTAGGGTCATGCTGGGGGTAGTGTTTTAGGGTTTAGGGTAGTGTTGTAGTGTTTGCGTAGTGTAGGGTCATGCTGGGGTGTAGTGTTTTAGGGTTTTGCGTAGTGTTGTAGTGTTTGCGCAGTGTAGGGTCATGCTGGGGGTAGTGTTTTAGGGTTTAGGGTAGTGTTGTAGTGTTTGCGTAGTGTAGGGTCATGCTGGGGTGTAGAGTTTTAGGGTTTAGGGTTGTGTGTAGTGTTTGTGTAGTGTAGGGTCATGCTGGGGGTAGTGTTTTAGGGTTTAGGGTAGTGTTGTAGTGTTTGTGTAGTGTAGGGTCATGCTGGGGGTAGTGTTTTAGGGTTTAGGGTTGTGTTGTAGTGTTTGTGTAGTGTAGGGTCATGCTGGGGGTAGTGTTTTAGGGTTTAGGGTAGTACTGTAGTGTTTGCGTAGTGTAGGGTCATGCTGGGGTGTAGTGTTTTAGGGTTTTGGGTAGTGTTGTAGTGGTTGCGTAGTGTAGGGTCATGCTGGGGGTAGTGTTTTAGGGTTTAGGGTAGTGTTGTAGTGTTTGTGTAGTGTAGGGTCATGCTGGGGGTAGTGTTTTAGGGTTTAGGGTAGTGTTGTACTGTTTGTGTAGTGTAGGGTCATGCTGGGGGTAGTGTTTTAGGGTTTAGGGTAGTTTAGTTGTTTAGTGTATGCTAAAGGCATATTCGTTCTAAAAGTTTTCGTTATTTTAATTTGCGGCCTAATAGTACATGCAGGATTTTTTTTGCGGACTGATGGTATGCGGGATTTCGTCATATATTCGCTAATCATACTTTCTATGGCAAAATGAACCCCCTCATTTTGTTCCTTTTTAAATTAAATGTTTTAAGAGTTACCACTTTATTCCAATCAAGATGGCTTCAGGTGTGCCATACCTTTGTAATAAGTAGGACTGTTAGCACTCTAGTTGTTCTTTAGAACACTCTGGGACATTCTGTCATTGGGCTATAGTTGGGCTACATCTGGCTGATATTTGGGCTACATTTGTTTTTTTTTGTCTCTGGTGGCCATCTTTGGGCTACATTGGGCTACATTGGGCTACATTTGGGCTCCAACATATATATAGCCCAATGTAGCCCAATATATATTTTTCAAAGTTAATTTTCGTAAAAACCACTGGAGCCTATATCTTGAGACATAGCAAAGGCACATCGGGCTACCAGTCCCTACAATTTTGCCAAGTTTGGTGTAAATCCATTCAGCCGTTCGGGCTAAAAGTGATGCCAACCGCCCTATGGAAAATTGCATGGGAAAAACATGTTTTGGGACCCCCCTTTTTTCTCGGCCCCCCCTTGACGAAACCCCCCCAAATTTTCAGGGGCTGCTCAGAAACAAAATGTTCCATTTTCCTGAAAATTTCAGCCAATTCTGTCCTCAAACGCCAAAGTTATTCGACATAGAATTTTCAAAAATCCCATAGGAAAAAAATCCTAACTATATATACCTACTGGCTATCGCCAGTAGGTAATATATGTATATATATATATATATATATATCTATATATATATATTACCTACTGGCGGTCGCCAGTAGGTATATATAGTTAGGATTTTTTCTCTATGGGATTTCTGAAAATTCTATGTCTAATAACTTTGGCGTTTGGGGACGGAATTGGCTGAAATTTTCAGGAAAATGGCACATTTTGTTTCTGAGCAGCCCCTGAAAATTTGGGGGGGTTTCGTCAAGCGGGGGCCGAGAAAAAAGGGGGGTCCCAAAACGCGTTTTTCCCATGTTAATTTCCATAGGGCGGTTGGCCTCACTTTTAGCCCGAACGGCTGAATGGATTTGCACGAAACTTGGCAAAATTGTAGGGACTGGTAGCCCGATGTGCCTTTTGTAGGTTTCAATATATGTGCTCCAGTGGATTTTGAGAAATTAACGTTTAAAAAAAGATATATATCTGTAACAGCGGACCGGGCAGCGGCCCAGGACGCGTACTTTTCGCGCAACGGAGCTTTGTGAAGCGAAGCTGATTGGTTCTCTGGCGTCTGTCAACATTCCAAACAGTCCGTAGCGGCCGCCATCTTGTCTCTCGGTAGGATCGAGAGACAAGAGGAGGCCAAAGCGAAGGGGCAAATGACCATAAGGGGGCATAGTAGATCCTCGCTGACCCCCTAGGTTTGATGTGGAGGTTTTAAAAGGGCCCCGCCGGGCAAAAAAAATAAATAATAATAATAATCGAACGGCTGAATGGATTTGCACGAAACTTGGCAAAATTGTAGGGACTGGTAGCCCGATGTGCCTTTGCTAGGTCTCAATATATGTGCTTCAGTGGATTTTGAGAAATTAACGTTCAAAAAAAGATATATATCTGTAACAGCGCACAGCTTCGCGTACTTTTCGCGTTACGGAGCTTTGCGAAGCGAAGCTGATTGGCTCTCCGGTGTCTGTAAACATTCCAAACAGTACGTAGCGGCCGCCATCTTGTCTCTCGGTAGGATCGAGAGACAAGAGGAGGCCAAAGCGAAGGGGCAAATGACCATAAGGGGGCATAGTAGATCCTCGCTGACCCCCTAGGTTTGATGTGGAGGTTTTAAAAGGGCCCCGCGGGGCAAAAAAAAAAAATAATAATAATAATCGAACGGCTGAATGGATTTGCACGAAACTTGGTAAAATATTAGGGACTGGTAGCCCGATGTGCCTTTGCTATGTCTCAATATATGTGCTTCAGTGCATTTTGAGAAATTAACGTTCAAAAACAAGATATATATCTGTAACAGCGCTCCGCTTCGCGGAGATAAAATTATATCTGTATTACCTAGGTGTTGCTAACACCAGTTAGCGACGGCTAGTAGGAGATAGCGACCATCTTGGGTCCCACTTTGCATGTGAGTGATATTTATCACTAATGACATGCAAAGTGGGCATGCCAAGATGTTAGCGACTGGAAACAGTCGCTAACATCGCTATCTCCTATTATCAACTTTTGGAAATATTCGAGATAAGCGCGAATATCTCCAAAAAGTAACAGCTGCCCTGAGCAGTTCTTAGCCATGTTATCCAATGGGAGGTGGATAACATGGCTAAGAGCATTAGCTCGGTAATGCATGAATATCGCGGAGTTTTCAGCGATATTAATGCATTGCGCTCGTTTTTTATCGTATTTGCGATAAACCTTGATAATAGCAAGGTTTATCTGCGATAATTTCTGACGGTAAAAAAATCTTTGCAATGCATCGTTAGGGATAAATATCGCTTAACTTTGGTAATATGCCCCAACGTCTGTTAACGTTCGATTCGAAGGAAATCAGGAATTGTTGAAAAACATTGTGTGCGCCATCTTGTCTTTTTTCAAATGCCACACTTTTGTCGTGCACGGCAGCCATTTTAGATGCCTTGACCAGACCCACTCTGTGCACGCTGTCGATCCTTAGCATGGCTCCCCACCCTCGCAAGCATCTCACCCAGGCAGTGGTCACCCCCGCTCTCTGTCTTATGCATGGGTAATAAACCTCCCCCCATCTGCGCTGCTCTTCCCTGAGAATCACACCCTGTGCCCGCCCGACACCTCCCTTTCGCCCTATTCACTACCGCACCCTCTGACACTCCTTTTCCTCTGTGTCCGATTGTCCAGGCCGGTCCTAGGCTATCAGCTAGCCCTGCAGATGTAGTTTATGGCCACAGCTGTAAAGAATCACCCCTCTTCAAAGGAGTTATAGTAGATCAAGGCCCACACTCGATGAGATCCGTCACAGCAGAAGCGTTGCTATTATCTGAAAACCATCCTGTATTGTGATTGGGGAGGGGACCGAGCGTGAAGCGGAAGATTCCAGGGATGACTCTTTGTACATCAAAGTTTTTACAATTATGTGTCACATTAAAAATATATAGCACTCCGACAAAGTAGTAAGATTATAAAACTTTAATAATTTATAAATATATACAAGAAAACAAAAATAGTAATAACATATAAACATTTTTAGAGAAAAACAACGAAGTAGCGGTCGGCTGTGCGAATAGTCCCAACGCAGCACAACGTCCAGATTTCCGGCGTGGGGCGTCGCGGGGGGTGGGTGATCAGTAGCAAACTGTTGTGCGAATAGTTCCAAGGCAGCAGAACGCGCCGAAATCTAGATGACACGAAAGTGATGTCTAGTAAGTTGCCACCCAGCAAATAACGGCGTGGGGCGTCGCGGGGGGTGGGTCATCAGTAGCAAACTGTTGTGCGAATAGTTCCAAGGCAGCAGAACGATGGCACCAAGGTGATGTCCAGTAAGTTGCCGCACTGGTTTTGGTATCCTACAATGCTGCTCCGAATAACGGCGTGGAGCGCCCCGGGGGAGGCGGCGTGAACGGGCCTCTCCAGGTGGAGTCTCATCTGTTTTAGTGGGGCGCCCCTTTACCGTTTCAGTTGCCATTCCGTCCGCTTTTGGTCCACTGTGTCAAAATCCGCCATTCAGCTGAGTTGCGCCCACTCTTGCGGTGCAGCGATAGGCGGCTGCCACAGGACTCTCAAAATGGCGGCAGGCTCTTTCCTTTTTGGGCGTGGTCCACTGAAATGGCCCTGGGACACCTTGGAAATCGGACGCTTGTCTGCTAGGTCTTGGACCCCATTCTCGAAAGCGTCCCCTTCGCCTTGAGAATTCATCAAAAGTTTTGGGGGCCCGACTCCTGCAGGCTTCTGGTGGGGAGCGGCTGCCATGATTGCTCGCGGAATGACCACGACGGAGCTACGAGATGGTGGTGCTCTCATGGTGACGCCAGTTTAGTCTGAAACATCCAGAAACAAGGTGGGGCTTTCATCGTTTGGGGGAAAAAAAAAGTTTTCATCCAATGAAAAGTGTTGTTTTTAGGTCATATGATCAAGCCTTCCATCATTAGGAAACCAAAAGTAAAATGAACCAATGAAAAGTTTTATAAACAAGTCACATGACCTGTTATGCGGCATAGGGTATAAAATGCGGAGAAAATACGTTGGCACGTGAGGCGGCGTCAGTAGCGGACCGATGTGCGAATAGGCCGAAGGCAATACAACGCGCCAAGATCCGGATGGCACCGAGGTGGTGTCCAGCAAGTTGCAGCACTGGTGTGGCCATCCTACAATGCTGAAAGTCGGCGTTGGGCGCCCCGTTGGCCTGTGAGTTTGCGTCAGTAGCGGACCGATGTGCGAATAGGCCGAAGGCAGCACAACGCGCCAAGATCCGGATGGCACCGAGGTGGTGTCTAGTAAGTTGTCGCACTTCTGTGGCCATCCTACAATGTTGAAAGTCGGCGTGGGGCGCCCCGTTGGCCTGTGAGATGGTGTCAGTAGCGGACTGATGTGTGAATGGGGCCAAAGGCAGCGCAACAATATTTTCTACTATATTTCCGGAGTAGAAGACACCACAAGGCGCTGAGATGCCAAGATCCGGATGGCACCGAGGTGGTGTGTAGCAAGTTGCCGCACTGGTGTGGCCATCCTACAATGCTGAAAGTCGGCGTGGGGCGCCCCGTTGGCCTGTGAGATGGCGTCAGTAGCGGACCGATGTGCGAATAGGCCGAAGGCAGCACAACAATATTTTCTGACTGACACCACAAGGCGCTGAGATGCCAAGATCCGGATGGCACCGAGGTGATGTCTAAGTTGCGGACTGATGTGCGAATGGGGCCAAAGGCAGCGTAACAATATTTTTTGTATGGAAGATACCACTAGGCGTTGAGATGCCAAGATTCGGATGGCACTGAGGTGATGTCTAGCAAGTTGGTGTGGTCATCCTACAATGCTGAAACTCGGCGTGGGTCGCCCCATTAGCCTGTGAGATGGCGTCAGTAGCGGACCGATGTGCGAATAGGCCGAAGGCAGCACAACGCGCCAAGATCCGGATGTCACCGTGGTGGTTTCATAGTTGAGAGGCACTTCATCTGCAGTGGGGCGCCGAGATCCGGATGGCACCGAGGTGATGTCTAGCAAGTTGCTGTACTGGTGTGGTTATTCTACAATGCTGAAAGTCGGCGTGGGGCGCCCCATTAGCCTGTGAGATGGCGTCAGTAGCGGACTGATGTGCGAATGGGGCCAAAGGCAGCGCAACAATATTTTCTGACGAGAAGACACCAAAAGGTGCTGACATTCCAAGATCCGGATGGCACCGAGGTGGTGTCTAAGTTGCGGACTGATGTGCGAATGGGGCCAAAGGCAGCGTAACAATATTTTTTGTATGGAAGATACCACTAGGCGTTGAGATGCCAAGATTCGGATGGCACTGAGGTGATGTCTAGCAAGTTGCTGTACTGGTGTGGTCATCCTACAATGCTGAAACTCGGCGTGGGTCGCCCCATTAGCCTGTGAGATGGCGTCAGTAGCGGACCGATGTGCGAATAGGCCGAAGGCAGCACAACGCGCCAAGATCCGGATGTCACCGTGGTGGTTTCATAGTTGAGAGGCACTTCATCTGCAGTGGGGCGCCGAGATCCGGATGGCACCGAGGTGATGTCTAGCAAGTTGCTGTACTGGTGTGGTCATCCTACAATGCTGAAACTCGGCGTGGGTCGCCCCATTAGCCTGTGAGATGGCGTCAGTAGCGGACCGATGTGCGAATAGGCCGAAGGCAGCACAACGCGCCAAGATCCGGATGTCACCGTGGTGGTTTCATAGTTGAGAGGCACTTCATCTGCAGTGGGGCGCCGAGATCCGGATGGCACCGAGGTGATGTCTAGCAAGTTGCTGTACTTGTGTGGTCATACTACAATGCTGAAACTCGGCGTGGGTCGCCCCATTAGCCTGTGAGATGGCTGTTCTTTGGATTTGGGCCTGGTCCACCAAAATGGCCCTGGGACACCTTAGAACTCGGACGCTCGATTTTTTTTTCCTTTCCTGTACATGCAAAAAAAGGTAAATGCCCGGTACGTTACACGCTTCATCTGCCACGATGAACTCTCCAGAGGAACCGAAAAAAAATATAGTTGTGGTAACTATACCATGCATCGTCATATGGAGAGGTGGCACCAATTAATTATAGTGCTGCATAAAAGAGAGATTTGGAGGAGAACCCCTGACCTGCTAGTACATTCATCAAAGAAGTGGCACTGAGAGCTTCAGAGGCAAGGGAAACGGTCCCAAATATTTAGAAGAACTTTGGAAAGATTAAAATGACATGTTTAGATTGTGGCAAATTAATTTCATGTGGACAGATGAGTGTTACTCTAATAAATACAGCATATGAAGATCATCATAGTCGATGGTTGGTAGAGACATTTTGACTATATCCTGGACCTGCCCGTCCTCGCCCAAAATGGCGCCAGAATAAATGGGACTCGTAACTCCTTGTTGTGTACTGGTTGCAGAACCTTGAAATCACGAGATACGTATGCAGTTTTGAAGCACATGGCGGGCGGGGACGAGAATTGATTGAATATTTCGACATCCCTATTGATATTAAGTTCTGATGTGTTATTGATTACTGTACTGTTGAAAGTTCGAATTAACGTCACCCATGGTACTTGCCCGCAAATGTATATCTAGATAATTTTATTGTAACTGGCCCTGTCGTATTTTAATTATAAAATGTACGTCCACCGATTCCGTAACTGTTAGACACCTTAGTTCTTGCAACCTAATGGCCCGCCCGTTACGTTCCTCTACAGTGTAAATGTCTATTCATCATATACGATTACAGTTTGCTCTGTGGCAGGCCCACGTGGTTATAGGCTCGTATTTGCATAATGAAATTTTCTCAATAAAGGTTTTTAAAAGAAAACATGGTAGTAGTATATACATTGGTAACGTTTTTAATAATAGTGACTGTTTTAGAATCATTAAAAGGCAAGTGAAATAAAGCAGACCAATTACATGAAGGGTAAAAGGTATAATACGAAGGAACGCAGTAAAGATAAATGGTCAAGGGCTGTTGTGTTTTCTATTCCTGCAACATAAAGTGATCGATAAGAATCTCATATTCAGGCGTATCGGCGACTAAGACAGCAGGTCGACCCTCTTTTGCTCAACGGCTCCGTCATGGGACAAAGAAACGCTCTTTTTCTCGAAAAAAGAATATATTTTACTTGCAGGACAGTTGTAAAATTTCCGGGAAAGTACATTAGCCTGGAACATTATAACATATATTTAAGAAAAAATAATGTTCGGAAGTAATGAAAAGCGTAATTTTTAGGTCATATGACCAAGCCTTTCATCATTACAATAAGAAAAGTAAAATGAACCAATGAAAAGTTTTATTAACAAGTCACATGACTTGTTATGCTTACGTTACGCGCTGCGCGCCCCGGATGACTTCCGGATGCGCTAACGCGGCGCGTCATATGACGCATTACGCGACAACGCAGGTACAGAATATAGTCAAAATGTCTCCACCAACCAGCGGTCGGAACACAACCCCTTTCAGCAGGCTAAATAGTTCTGTTAAATGACAACAGAAGGGACAGGCAACAAGAACCATCAGTCAAAGAGGGGAGAGCTAGTTCTTCTCTACCGGGTTACATTGGGGCGCTACCGGAACTGATCGAATTGGTAGTCTACAGTGTTTCTGGATGTTTCAGACTAAAGCTGGGGTTAGCATGAGAGCAGCACCATTTCGTAGCTCCGTCGTGGTCATTCCGCAACCAATCATGGCAGCCGTTCTTTATCGTTATTTTGGGCGGGGTGGGTGGCGGAGCCGAGTTGTTTTGCAGCCATCATTGTGTGGAGTTCAGTTCATCTCACTAGTTTTGTATTTGTCATGAGGGGTTGTTCCTAATGTTTCTATTTTAGCGAGGTCAAAAAGAGATCCCATTAGTGGCCTACTGATTTTGCTCGATTCCTTTTCTTTTTTTTTTTACACGATTTTTCGTTATCTGCAAAGACTGAACAGAGTATTGCGACTCTGTGTTTGTTTGTAAATAGAGAATGAACCAAAGAGAACTAATTCTAAAACAGTAAATACTTGGATAACAATCAATCAAATGGAGAGAGAAGCAGGCACGACGGATTACAATGGGGGCAAAGACCTGCGTTAACTACCTTTCACTATCTGCAAAGAGAGAGTACTCCTAATAGAAATGAGGGGGGGGGGGGGCACCATTCAAAGCAGATCAGTGTGCATAAACACGAAAATGTTTTCACTTACCACGTACTTGACATTCGACAGCTTATGATATTTGCTATTAAAAAACCATTGAAATTCACTGAAAAAACCATAGGTTATAGACCATATATAGTTAGGAATTAGCATTTACAAAACCTTGAAAATTCACTGAAAAAACCATAGGTTATAGACCATATATAGTTAGGAATTAGCATTTAAAAAACCTTATTTTACTCACACAAAACCATTGAAATTCCATATATAGTTAGTTGCACTAACTATATATCGCGCACCCGCAATCCACTGCTGATCATGTCACATATTACATCATTCATGACATGGTCAGTGACATCACTGATGACATCACTGATGACATCTCAAATGACATCACTGATGACATCTCACTTGACATCAATGATCACATCACTGATGATATCATTCATGTGATAATACAATGCATCTCCTCACACTCTAATATAACCTCCGTTACACCCAGTGTTAAATAGAGAGTATCATTTTTGAAACCATTGACACACCAATACTAGTTACTACATACGCACTCACTGATTCCTATGTCTACACACACATTCACTCATACAATCATTCATACATACAATCACTCATCTTTACAACACTATCATATGCACTCATACACCTATACAGACACTCACACTCTGCCACTCATCCATGGAGTTACTCACACACCTAGTCAGTCCTGAAAAGAATCAATCACACTTCTATTTTCTCATCTATACAGTTAAACACAGAACACCTTACATTTTTGAAACATATACTAACACATAGTTACTCTCTTATAGAATCACTGATACAAGTACACATTGATCTGCACAGAGTCACACACCTCCCAGCCAGCCATACACACACTCAGTCTCCCATACAAATACTTGTGCAACCAATCAATAACCCATATAGCTACTTATATAGCTACTGATCAACACGTGCAGCAGCTTGCACAACAACAGACATACTGAAGCACACTTTTAGACAGTTTAGTCACTAACCCGTGCATTCAGTAAGACGCATTTAATCACTCACTCATACAGTCAATCACGCACCTACTAAAACCTTCATTCAGACACTTATACATCCACTCATTCTTCAATATGTAAAACATATTTAAACTTTATAGAAACACATAATCACTGGATGTTGTCATCAGTGATGTCACTGACCATGTCATGAATGATGTAATATGTGACATGATCAGCAGTGGATTGCGGGTGCGCGATATATAGTTAGTGCAACTAACTATATATGGAATTTCAATGGTTTTGTGTGAGTAAAATAAGGTTTTTTAAATGCTAATTCCTAACTATATATGGTCTATAACCTATGGTTTTTTCAGTGAATATATATATATATATACATATCAATCACGAACCGTCCTGTCGTAGGCTGTTAACAGTGTGCTGAATAAAACTACTCTAACTAGCGAGCGGAGTGCTGGATTATTTTTTTGTGAAAAAAAAAATATATATATATATATATAATAAAACTAATTTATAGTACAACAACACTTGATAGCCAGAGTTTATTTAATGCATCTTTAATCTACATATACTACCTTGCTTCATGCACCTATATACCTTCCATGCACCTATGGATCTATATCTTCAATACTTTTGGATCTATATATTACTTTTACTTATTACTTTTCTTCTAATTGAGCATACACTACCTTATTGTTCCCCCTATACAGCTCTCAATATATCCTCTACTTCAACATTGACTCATCTCAAACCTCTTTCTACTACTCCTTCCAATGCACTACACTATTTAGCACCATATACCTCTATCAATGTATCCATTACCTCCACTCTCATTCATCCCAAACCCCATACCCCTACTATGATCTCCACAATAACATGCTCCACCCCTCCTTGCATCATCTCATACCTCGTTTTATTATTCCGATCACCCAAAATAAGCATTTCTAAACCCTCTCTCTGACTCTTCCCCCTCTGTCTCCCTTTTACTCATTCCCCTCCACCTCCTTTTTACTCATCCCAAGTATCCTCCTACTGCTATGAGAACCAAAACAAACGAAAGTTCTAAATTCTTCCCTTCCATCCCTCCACTATCCTTTTCAATCCAGATAACAGACTAACATGTCCACCACTCAAATTAATTTCATATTTCACTATACTAATTCACCACTAATCCTTTATGGGTTCGGGGCAGCATGATTCTTGCCGAAAAAGCACTTCAACACCTCATAAGGGGTAGCAAGCGCTATATAAATGCAAACCTTTTTACCTACTCTACCCCTTCGCTATCCTTCTCAATCTAAATAACGGACTAACATATCCACCACTCAAATTACTTTCGTATTTCACTATACTAATTCACCACTAGTCCTTTATGGGTTCCAGAGTAGCGTGCTACATGCCAAAAAAGCGCTTCGGCACAACTTTAGGGGTAGTAAGCCCTACATAAATGCAATTACAATACAATACAATATATACACATACACACAAAAGTATCAAAATACTCCAAAAGTATTACCCTACACGCTAGGGAAAGGAAACCAGAGCCTCGAGCGGCAAGCTGGGGAGACTAACCAGTGTAAGAACGTGGATCACCCATATAATATAGGTATGCATCGACAGACAGATATGTTATGTTAGTTTAACTTATAACGTGCACAAATCACCTCGGAAGGGGTATCTCAGGGCAGCATAGAATTCAGGCAAGAAGGGCACACTAGGTCAGAAACAGATATATATATATATATCCACGAGGGAGACCGATTGTTTCTTCCATTGGATCTTTGCTTGAAACTACATCACGGTTTATTGACCACTATTTAAGACCATTTGTTGTCAGCCTACCTGCTTATTTAAAAGACACCACTCATTTTCTGACTATTATTGAGGGCATACATTGGGAACCTGGTTACATCATGATTACACTGGACGTATGCAGCTTGTATATATGCATACGTCATGAATTGGGTTTACAAGCAGTTGAATACTTTCTCAACAGACGTTCCATTGCTTTTTTGTCCCATTCGAAGATGATCCTTACAATGACTGAATTTTGCTTGGAAAACAATTTTTTTCTTTTTGATGATATCGTCTATCACCAAGCACAGGGCACAGCTATGGGCACCTGCTTCGCCCCCAGTTACGCCAATTTGGTAACGGGCTGGTGGGAGGAGCGGGTGGCCGCCCATGTGGAAGAGTACGATCGCTGTGTCCTGTGGTTGCGTTTTATAGACGACATCTTTTTGATTTGGAATAGAGACATTGAATCTGCTCAAACCTTTGTTAAACGGTTGAATGACAATGAGTATAATCTACAGTTTACAGAGCACATGAGCACAGTTAAAATTGAATTTTTGGATGTCCTAGTAGAAATTGTTGATAACTCAATGCAGACCAAATTGTTTCGTAAGAGCACCGCGGGTAACAGTATTTTAAATGCCGCAAGCTCTCATCCTACACAACTAGTATACAGTATCCCGAACGGTGAACTGTTACGGGCAAGACGCAATTGTAGCTCTGATGAAAGTTATTCACAAGAAAAACAAATCATGGTAGGAAGATTTCAGGAGAGAGGATACAGTAGTAAAACCATTACTGAGGCCTGCACTAAGGTAGAGGCAGTAACCCGTACCCAATTACTGTATCCCAACAAAAAAGATCCTGATAATAGTACTTTACGTTTTATCACGAGCTACTCAGGACAAGCATCACAAGTGCGCAAAATACTGCATAAACACTGGCACGTACTGTTGACAGATAACAATCTTGAAAAACACTTGAACACAAATCCCCAGATCACATTTCAAAGGTCTAAGTCACTAAGAGATGAATTGAGTCCTAACTTGGTAACTGAAGCTGGTAGCACCAGCAGAACCTTACGTGGGGGATTTAAAAGATGTAGAAAATGCAAGGCTTGCAGTAACAGCATGAATTGCACCATCTTGTCCATTGCGGGCACTAAGAGGGAGGTAACAATCAAGAAGAACTTAAGCTGCAATACCACCTATTGTGTGTATGCATTACTCTGTCCGTGCAACAAGGCCTATATTGGCAGTGCTATTCATTGTGCTAAGAAGCGTGTCTTAGAACATGTGAGGGTTATCAGGCATAACAACAGACAATATCCAGTTGCCAGACATTTCTTTGAACAGCATTTTCAGGATGAGAAACAACTACGGATGGTAGTCATAGATGATGTTCCTGAAAGTGTACGGGGGCAATAGGAAACTCCTACTCCGTAAACTTGAGTCTAAATACATCATTGACTTAGAAACAATGATTCCGCTTTGATTAAATTCCAATGAAGAGCTATCTGTACACCTCCATTAATTAGGTAACACTAGAACTAGATGCAATGATTTGCAGATTTTGTGTAAATTAATTTTGAAGTGTGTAGGCACTTTCGGTGCAGTTCACATTTTTTATATGTACATATCTGCTGTCTTTTACAAATAGATGATTTTAATGCTTTGTTTTCATTTTTTAGGTTGTCGCACATTTTTGTGGGGTGGGCGGTCGGTGTCTTTGGATTATACCTGCAACAAGACCATTCGGAATTATTTCTATTAGTATTAATGAGGCAGAACTTGCAATTTGCCCACTTGGGCAGAACTGAGTGATTTAATCTGATAGCAGGAGATAGTAGCCCACTGGGGCGTGATTGTGCTGTATTGCTATTCAACTAATGAGGCAGACTGAATTAGACAATATATGCAACTCTAGCACTGGCGATCAGGGGCGATTGATTACCATGTATGTCCCATTTAGTAAAGTTTGGGGCTTTTTGAATATATCGTGCATTTAAAACGATATTAGAATATTCGAACAATATAGCTCTAAATGTGGTATTCTACTGATGATCAGTCGAGTATGGTATAAGACGCTTTAATTTTGTGACAAGATCAATTCAGACGATATTATGTTTATTACTCTGCCAAAACATTTTGAATTTGTATATAAGGTACTGTATGTATTACACTAGCTGTCTCTACTGATTACCTCATGACAGTGTTGCCCATGATAAAATGGCGGCGCCGTTCGACACCTTTGATTCAATGTATGTTATGTTTTTCACAGTGTTTTACTAGTCCTTCGTTTATGTTTAGTAAGGATGTGCAAACTGTTCTGCTTCTCAGCGTGACCAAGACGAAAGTCGAAACGCGTTGCTGTGCAGTCTTTGTATGAATAAATTACCTGCAAACCCATTCAAGGCGTCCATGAGATTTTTCCACTTTGGAAATTGCTGTTGGTGATAGTGTACAGGGCTGCCGGCGCCCTGATCACGGACCGCCCTGTTAGACAGCCTCTTTCATTACCGGAGCTGCTGATATATATATATATATTACCTACTGGCGGTCGCCAGTAGGTATATATAGTTAGGATTTTTTCTCTATGGGTTTTTTGAAAATTCTATGTCTAATAACTTTGGCGTTTGTGGACGGAATTGGCTGAAATTTTCAGGAAAATGGCACATTTTGTTTCTGAGCAGCCCCTGAAAATTTTGGGGGGGTTCGTCAAGGGGGGGCCGAGAAAAAAGGGGGGTCCCAAAACGCGTTTTTCCCATGTTAATTTCCATAGGGCGGTTGGCCTCACTTTTAGCCCGAACGGCTGAATGGATTTGCACGAAACTTGGCAAAATTGTAGGGACTGGTAGCCCGATGTGCCTTTTGTAGGTCTCAATATATGTGCTTCAGTGGATTTTGAGAAATTAATGTTCAAAAAAAGATATATATCTGTAGCAGCGGACTGGGCAGCGCTCCGCTACGCGTACTTTTCGCGCAACGGAGCTTTGTGAAGCGAAGCTGATTGGTTCTCCGGCGTCTGTCAACATTC
This sequence comes from Lissotriton helveticus, assembly GCF_964261635.1. Taxonomy (NCBI): domain Eukaryota; kingdom Metazoa; phylum Chordata; class Amphibia; order Caudata; family Salamandridae; genus Lissotriton; species Lissotriton helveticus. The sequence goes on along the minus strand of NC_136059.1, from coordinate 2,104,026,744 downwards.
CAAACAGTCCGTAGCGGCCGCCATCTTGTCTCTCGGTAGGATCGAGAGACAAGAGGAGGCCAAAGCGAAGGGGCAAATGACCATAAGGGGGCATAGTACATTGTCGCTCACCCCCTAGGTTTGATGTGGAGGTTTTAAAAGGGCCCCGCGGGGCAAAAAAAAATAAACATAATAATATTCGAACAGCTGAATGGATTTGCACGAAACTTGGCAAAATTGTAGGGACTGGTAGCCCGATGTGCCTTTGCTAGATCTCAATATATGTGCTTCAGTGGATTTTGAGAAATTAATGTTCAAAAAAAGGTATATATCTGTAACAGCGGACTGGGCAGCGCTCCGCTACGCGTACTTTTCGCGCAACGGAGCTTTGTGAAGCGAAGCTGATTGGTTCTCCGGCGTCTGTCAACATTCCAAACAGTCCGTAGCGGCCGCCATCTTGTCTCTCGGTAGGATCGAGAGACAAGAGGAGGCCAAAGCGAAGGGGCAAATGACCATAAGGGGGCATAGTACATTGTCGCTCACCCCCTAGGTTTGATGTGGAGGTTTTAAAAGGGCCCCGCGGGGCAAAAAAAAAAAAAAATAATAATAATCGAACAGCTGAATGGATTTGCACGAAACTTGGCAAAATTGTAGGGACTGGTAGCCCGATGTGCCTTTGCTAGATCTCAATATATGTGCTCCAGTGGATTTTGAGAAATTAACGTTCAAAAAAAGGTATATATCTGTAACAGCGCACCGCTTCGCGTACTTTTCGCGTTACGGAGCTTTGCGAAGCGAAGCTGATTGGCTCTCCGGTGTCTGTAAACATTCCAAACAGTCCGTAGCGGCCGCCATCTTGTCTCTCGGTAGGATCGAACAGCTGAATGGATTTGCACGAAACTTGGCAAAATTGTAGGGACTGGTAGCCCGATGTGCCTTTGCTAGGTCTCAATATATGTGCTTCAGTGCATTTTGAGAAATTAACGTTCAGAAACAAGATATATATCTGTAACAGCGCTCCGCTTCGCGGAGATAAAATTATATGTGTATTACCTAGCTGTTGCTAACACCAGTTAGCGACGGCTAGTAGAAGATAGCGACCATCTTGGGCCCCACTTTGCATGTGAGTGATATTTATCACTAATGACATGCAAAGTGGGCATGCCAAGATGTTAGCGACTGGAAACAGTCGCTAACATCGCTATCTCCTATTATCAACTTTTGGAAATATTCGAGATAAGGGCGAATATCTCCAAAAGCTACCACCTGCCCTGAGCAGTTCTTAGCCATGTTATCCAATGGGAGGTGGATAACATGGCTAAGAGCATTAGCTCGGTAATGCATGAATATCGCTGAGTTTTCAGCGATATTAATGCATTGCGGTCGTTTTTTATCGTATTTCCGATAAACCTTGATAATAGCAAGGTTTATCTGCGATAATTTCTGACGGTAAAAAAATCGTTGCTAAGCATCGTTAGGGATAAATATCGCTTAACTTTGGTAATATGCCCCAACGTCTGTTAACGTTCGATTCGAAGGAAATCAGGAAGTGTTGAAAAACATTGTCTGCGCCATCTTGTCTTTTTTCAAATGCCACACTTTTGTCGTGCACGGCAGCCATTTTAGATGCCTTGACCAGACCCACTCTGTGCACGCTGTCGATCCTTAGCATGGCTCCCCACCCTTGCAAGCATCTCCCCCAGGCAGTGGTCACCCCCGCTCTCTGTCTTATGCATGGGTAATAAACCTCCCCCATCTGCGCTGCTGTTCCCTGAGAATCACACCCTGTGCCCGCCCGACACCTCCCTTTCGCCCTATTCACTACCGCACCCTCTGACACTCCTTTTCCTCTGTGTCCGATTGTCCAGGCTGGTCCTAGGGTATCAGCTAGCCCTGCAGATGTAGTTTATGGCCACAGCTGTAAAGAATCACCCCTCTTCAAAGGAGTTATAGTAGATCAAGGCCCACACTCGATGAGATCCGTCACAGCAGAAGCGTTGCTATTATCTGAAAACCATCCTGTATTGTGATTGGGGAGGGGACCGAGCCTGAAGCGGAAGATTCCAGGGATGACTGTTTGTACATCAAAGTTTTTACAATTATGTGTCACATTAAAAATATATAGCACTCCGACAAAGTAGTAAGATTATAAAACTTTAATAATTTATAAATATATACAAGAAAACAAAAATAGTAATAACATATAAACATTTTTAGGGAAAAACAACGAAGTAGCGGTCGGCTGTGCGAATAGTCCCAACGCAGCACAACGTCCAGATTTCCGGCGTGGGGCGTCGCGGGGGGTGGGTCATCAGTAGCAAACTGTTGTGCGAATAGTTCCAAGGCAGCAGAACGCGCCGAAATCTAGATGACACGAAAGTGATGTCTAGTAAGTTGCCACCCAGCAAATAACGGCATGGGGCGTCGCGGGGGGTGGGTCATCAGTAGCAAACTGTTGCGCGAATAGTTCCAAGGCAGCAGAACGATGGCACCAAGGTGATGTCCAGTAAGTTGCCGCACTGGTTTTGGTATCCTACAATGCTGCTCCGAATAACGGCGTGGAGCGCCCCGGGGGAGGCGGCGTGAACGGGCCTCTCCAGGTGGAGTGTCATCTGTTGTAGTGGGGCGCCCCTTTACCGTTTCAGTTGCCATTCCGTCCGTTTTTGGTCCACTGTGTCAAAAGCCGCAATTCAGCTGAGTTGCGCCCACTCTTGCGGTGCAGCGATAGGCGGCTGTCACAGGACTCTCAAAATGGCGGCAGGCTGTTTCCTTTTTGGGCCTGGTCCACTGAAATGGCCCTGGGACACCTTGGAAATCGGACGCTTGTCTGCTAGGTCTTGGACCCCATTCTCGAAAGCGTCCCCTCCGCCTTGAGAATTCATCAAAAGTTTTGGGGGCTCCGACTCCTGCAGGCTTCTGGTGGGGAGCGGCTGCCATGATTGCTCGCGGAATGACCACGACGGAGCCACGAGATGGTGGTGCTTTCATGCTGACGCCAGCTTCAGTCTGAAACATCCAGAAACAAGGTGGGGCTTTCATCGTTTGGGAAAAAAAAAAGTTTTCATCCTATGAAAAGTGTTGTTTTTAGGTCACATGATCATGCCTTCCATCATTAGGAAACCAAAAGTAAAATGAACCAATGAAAAGTTTTATAAACAAGTCACATGACCTGTTATGCGGCATAGGGTGTAAAATGCGGAGAAAATACGTTGGCACGTGAGGCGGCGTCAGTAGCGGACCGATGTGCGAATAGGCCGAAGGCAACACAACGCGCCAAGATCCGGATGGCACCGAGGTGGTGTCCAGCAAGTTGCAGCACTGGTGTGGCCATCCTACAATGCTGAAAGTCGGCGTGGGGCGCCCCGTTGGCCTGTGAGTTTGCGTCAGTAGCGGACCGATGTGCGAATAGGCCGAAGGCAGCACAACGCGCCAAGATCCGGATGGCACCGAGGTGGTGTCTAGTAAGTTGCCGCACTGGTGTGGCTATCCAACAATGCTGAAAGTCGGCGTGGGGCGCCCCCTTGGCCTGTGAGTTTGCGTCAGTAGCGGACCGATGTGCGAATAGGCCGAAGGCAGCACAACGCGCCAAGATCCGGATGGCACCGAGGTGGTGTCTAGTAAGTTGCCGCACTGGTGTGGCCATCCAACAATGCTGAAAGTCGGCGTGGGGCGCCCCGTTGGCCTGTGAGTTTGCGTCAGTAGCGGACCGATGTGCGAATAGGCCGAAGGCAGCACAACGCGCCAAGATCCGGATGGCACCGAGGTGGTGTCTAGTAAGTTGCCGCACTGGTGTGGCCATCCTACAATGCTGAAAGTCGGCGTGGGGCGCCCCGTTGGCCTGTGAGTTTGCGTCAGTAGCGGACCGATGTGCGAATAGGCCGAAGGCAGCACAACGCGCCAAGATCCGGATGGCACCGAGGTGGTGTCTAGTAAGTTGCCGCACTGGTGTGGCCATCCTACAATGCTGAAAGTCGGCGTGGGGCGCCCCGTTGGCCTGTGAGATGGCGTCAGTAGCGGACCGATGTGCGAATGGGGCCAAAGGCAGCGCAACAATATTTTCTGATTTGAAGACACCACAAGGCGCTGAGATGCCAAGATCCGGATGGCACCGAGGTGGTGTCTAGCAAGTTGTGGCACTGGTGTGGCCATCGTACAATGGTAAAAGTCGGCGTGGGGCGCCCTGTTGGCCTGTGAGATGGTGTCAGTAGCGGACTGATGTGTGAATGGGGCCAAAGGCAGCGCAACAATATTTTCTACTATATTTTCGGAGTAGAAGACACCACAAGGCGCTGAGATGCCAAGATCCGGATGGCACCGAGGTGATGTGTAAGTTGCGGACCGATGTGCGAATGGGGCCAAAGGCAGCTCAACAATATTTTCTGAAGAGAATACACCACAAGGCGCTGAGATGCCAAGATCCGGATGGCACCGAGGTGATGTCTAAGTTGCGGACCGATGTGCGAATGGGGCCAAAGGTAGCGTAACAAGATTTTCTGTATGGAAGATACCACTAGGCGTTGAGATGCCAAGATTCGGATGGCACCGAGGTGATGTCTAGCAAGTTGTGCCACTGGTGTGGCCATCGTACAATGGTAAAAGTCGGCGTGGGGCGCCCTATTGGCCTGTGAGATGGTGTCAGTAGCGGACTGATGTGCGAATGGGGCCAAAGGCAGCGCAACAATATTTTCTGACTGACACCACAAGGCGCTGAGATGCCAAGATCCGGATGGCATCGAGGTGATGTCTAAGTTGCGGACTGATGTGCGAATGGGGCCAAAGGCAGCGTAACAATATTTTCTGTATGGAAGATACCACTAGGCGTTGAGATGCCAAGATTCGGATGGCACCGAGGTGATGTCTAGCAAGTTGGTGTGGTCATCCTACAATGCTGAAACTCGGCGTGGGTCACCCCATTAGCCTGTGAGATGGCGTCAGTAGCGGACCGATGTGCGAATAGGCCGAAGGCAGCACAACGCGCCAAGATCCGGATGTCACCGTGGTGGTTTCATAGTTGAGAGGCACTTCATCTGCAGTGGGGCGCCGAGATCCGGATGGCACCGAGGTGATGTCTAGCAAGTTGCTGTACTGGTGTGGTCATCCTACAATGCTGAAACTCGGCGTGGGTCGCCCCATTAGCCTGTGAGATGGCTGTTCTTTGGATTTGGGCCTGGTCCACTAAAATGGCCCTGGGACACCTTAGAACTCGGACGCTCGATTTTTTTTTCCTTTCCTGTACATGCAAAAAAAGGTAAATGCCCGGTATGTTACACGCTTCATCTGCCACGATGAACTCTCCAGAGGAACCGAAAAAAAATATAGTTGTGGTAACTATACCATGCATCGTCATATGGAGAGGTGGCACCAATTAATTATAGTGCTGCATAAAAGAGAGATTTGGAGGAGAACCCCTGACCTGCTAGTACATTCATTAAAGAAGTGGCACTGAGAGCTTCAGAGGCAAGGGAAACGGTCCCAAATATTTAGAAGAACTTTGGAAAGATTAAAATGACATGTTTAGATTGTGGTAAATTAATTTCATGTGGGCAGATGAGTGTTACTCTAATAAATACAGCATATGAACATCATCATAGTCGATGGTTGGTAGAGACATTTTGACTATATCCTGGACCTGCCCGTCCTCGCCCAAAATGGCGCCGGAATAAATGGGACTCGTAACTCCTTGTTGTGTACTGGTTGCACAACCTTGATATCACGAGATACGTATGCAGTTTTGAAGCACATGGCGGGCGGGGACGAGAATTGATTGAATATTTCGACATCCCTATTGATATTAAGTTCTGATGTGTTATTGATTACTGTACTGTTGAAAATTCGAATTAACGTCACCCATGGTACTTGCCCGCAAATGTATATCTAGATAATTTTATTGTAACTGGCCCTGTCTTATTTTAATTATAAAATGTACGTCCACCGATTCCGTAACTGTTAGACACCTTAGTTTTTGCAACCTAATGGCCCGCCCGTTACGTTCCTCTACAGTGTAAATGTCTATTCATCATATACGATTACAGTTTGCTCCGTGGCAGGCCCACGTGGTTATAGGCTCGTATTTGTATAATGAAATTTTCACAATAAAGGTTTTTAAAAGAAAACATGGTAGTAGTGTATACATTGGTAAAGTTTTTAATAATAGTCACTGTTTTAGAATCATTAAAAGGCAAGTGAAATAAAGCAGACCAATTACATGAAGGGTAAAAGGTATAATACGAAGGAACGCAGTAAAGATAAATGGTCAAGGGCTGTTGTGTTTTCTATTCCTGCAACATAAAGTGATCGATAAGAATCTCATATTCAGGCGTATCGGCGACTAAGACAGCAGGTCGACCCTCTTTTGCTCAACGGCTCCGTCATGGGACGAAGAAACGCTCTTTTTCTCGAAAAAAGAATATATTTTACTTGCAGGACAGTTGTAAAATTTCCGGGAAAGTACATTAGCCTGGAACATTATAACATATATTTAAGAGAAAATAATGTTCGGAAGTAATTAAAAGCGTAATTTTTAGGTGATATGACCAAGGCTTTCATCATTAGAATAAGAAAAGTAAAATGAACCAATGAAAAGTTTTATTAACAAGTCACATGACTTGTTATGCTTACGTTACGCGCTGCGCGCCCCGGATGACTTCCGGATGCGCTAACGCGGCGCGTCATATGACGCATTACGCGACAACGCAGGTCCAGAATATAGTCAAAATGTCTCCACCAACCAGCGGTCGAAACACAACCCCTTTCAGCAGGCTAAATAGTTCTGTTAAATGACAACAGAAGGGACAGGCAACAAGAACCATCAGTCAAAGAGGGGAGGGCTAGTTCTTCTCTACCGGGTTACATTGGGGCGCTACCGGAACTGATCGAATTGGTAGTCTACAGTGTTTCTGGATGTTTCAGACCGAAGCTGGGGTTAGCATGAGAGCAGCACCATTTCGTAGCTCCGTTGTGGCCATTCCGCAACCAATCATGGCAGCCGCTCTTTATCGTTATTTTGGGCGGGGTGGGTGGCAGAGCCGAGCTGTTTTGCAGCCATCATTGTGTGGAGTTCAGTTCATCTCACTAGTTTTGTATTTGTCATGAGGGGTTGTTCCTAATGTTTCTATTTTAGCGAGGTCAAAAAGAGATCCCATTAGTGGCCTACTGATTTTGCTCGATTCCTTTTCTTTTTTTTTACACGATTTTTCGTTATCTGCAAAGACTAAACAGAGTATTGCGACTCTGTGTTTGTTTGTAAATAGAGAATGAACCAAAGAGAACTAATTCTAAAACAGTAAATACTTGGATAACAATCAATCAAATGGAGAGAGAAGCAGGCACGACGGATTACAACGGGGGCAAAGGCCTGCGTTAACTACCTTTCACTATCTGCAAAGAGAGAGTACTCCTAATAGAAATGAGGGGGGGGGGCACCATTCAAAGCAGATCAGTGTGCATAAACACGAAAATGTTTTCACTTACCACGTACTTGACATTCGACAGCTTATGATATTTGCTATTAAAAAACCATTGAAATTCACTGAAAAAACCATAGGTTATAGACCATATATAGTTAGGAATTAGCATTTACAAAACCTTGAAAATTCACTGAAAAAACCATAGGTTATAGACCATATATAGTTAGGAATTAGCATTTAAAAAACCTTATTTTACTCACACAAAACCATTGAAATTCCATATATAGTTAGTTGCAGTAACTATATATTGCGCACCCGCAATCCACTGCTGATCATGTCACATATTACATCATTCATGACATGGTCAGTGACATCACTGATGACATCACTGATGACATCTCAAATGACATCACTGATGACATCACTGATGACATCTCATTTGACATCAATGACCACATCACTGATGATATCATTCATGTGACAATACAATGCATCTCCTCACATTTTAATATAACCTCTGTTTCACCCAGTGTTAAATACAGAGTATAATTTTTGAAACCATTGACACACCAATACTAGTTACTACATACGTACTCACTGATTCCTACGTCTACACACACATTCACTCATTCACCCATACAATCATTCATACATACAATCACTCATCTTTACAACACTATCATATGCACTCATACACCTATACAGACACTCACACTCTGCCACTCATCCATGGAGTTACTCACACACCTAGTCAGTCCTGTAAAGAATCAATCACACTTCCATTTTCTTGTCTATACAGTTAAACATAGAGCACCTTACATTTTCAAACATATAGTAACACATACTTACTTTCTTATACAATCATTGATACAAGTACACATTGATCTGCACAGAGTCACACACCTCCCAGCCAGCCACACACACACTCAGTCTCCCATACAAATACTTGGACAATCAATCAATAACCCATATAGTTAATCATATAGCTACTGATCAACACATGCAGTAGTTTACAGAACAACAGACATAATGATGCACAAATTAAGACAGTTTAGTCACTAACCCATGCACTCAGTGAGACACATTTAATCACTCACTCATACATTCAGTCATGCACCTACTAAATCCTTCGTCCAGACAGTTATACATCTACTCATTCTTCAATACTTAAAACATATTTAAACTTTACAGAAACACACAGTCACTGGATGATGTCATCAGTGATGTCATCAGTGATGTCATTTGAGATGTCATCAGTGATGTCATCAGTGATGTCACTGACCATGTCATGAATGATGTAATATGTGACATGATCAGCAGTGGATTGCGGGTGCGCAATATATAGTTAGTGCAACTAACTATATATGGAATTTCAATGGTTTTGTGTGAGTAAAATAAGGTTTTTTAAATGCTAATTCCTAACTATATATGGTCTATAACCTATGGTTTTTTCAGTGAATATATATATATGTAGAAGCAAATGTCCCTTACTGGAGAAGGAGCGACCATTCAGCTGGTGCCGGTGCCGAGTCAAGGACAAGACTCGTTTAGACTTTTTGCAAAGCAATCTGAAATAAGTCACCGCACTCTTCTAGGATTTGGTTAAGCTTTTTTAATCCATCAAGGAAAAAACTTCTTCACCTCTGGTGAAGAAGTTTTTTCCTTGATGGATTAAAAAAGCTTAACCAAATCCTAGAAGAGTGCGGTGACTTATTTCAAATTGCTTTGCAAAAAAAAAAAAAAAAAATATATATATATATATATATACACACACACATATATACACTACACACCACAGTCCTGAAGTCGTGCTGGACGCGCAAAATTCAGGTACGGACCACAAGATGATAAAGGTGCAATAAAGTGCTTTATTCCTTAGAGGCCAGCAGCATTATGTATATACACACACATATACATACACATAGGTAATCGCATAAGAGAAGAGGGGGGTGGAGGCACCACCCACCCCAGAATAATAATGGCAATTGTCCATGAACCAATACTACCGACTGACAAGGCTACCATCAGGCTTTTAACAGGAAATCAAAAGAAAACAGCAGGTGTAAAAATGCTATGAAGGGCAAGAAGACAACCACTGGGGACCACCGAAAAGTATAGTCGAAGTAAAGGTCAACAAACAGAAGGCCTCAACAAAACCACCAATTTCCATCCAGTAGGCAGATAAAACAGGCAGCAAGACCTGAATAAAGCTTTTGATAAAAGATGGAGTACCTAGCCATAATGGGATCAAGCCCCACGAAGTGGAAAGAAATCCCAAAATATTGCATGGCAGTGCACAAAAGCACCACAATGATAGAGACCAGTAAGAAATGTCTCAACAGGAGACAGGATATATGCAAAACAAAACCTCCAAAATACCACCGCTAAAAAAAGAGGAAAAGAGCACTATCTCCCAAAGGAAGAGGGAGAAAAAGAGAAACTATTCCTTCAAGCAGAAGAAATTCACCAAAAAGGTGGAAGTGGTATAATGAACTTTCGAGGGATAAGGGGCGGGCGTGGTTTGGGCGCCGATGGCGGAGGCGGCGTGAGCGGCTAGCTCCATGCCCGATCCCGCCGATAATCCTGAAAACTGCCTGGCCTATGGCTGTAATTAAGGGAACAAGCATCGGAACGACTAAGAAAGCTCTCCGGCTCACCAGCGTGATCTCCGGAGGCTCCAGGGTACCCCTGCCACGAAGTTTGTTCCCGGAGGAGCTGGAGATGGAGTGGCAAAATGGCGGCGGCGCTTGGCTGGGGAAATTGGGCTGAGCCGACCTACTCGCTCTATGGTGGTACACGCGTCCGAAGCGGGAGCGCCGAGGGGGCGCAGAGCACAGCCTACTGTTCCGCTTCCCTGATCGATGCTCTTGATGGAGGCAGCGGCTAGCGGTACAGCACGGACGATGAGCCGACGAGGGGCTCGGTACAACTAACATGGCGCCCGAACAGAAAGCTGATTGCGTTGCACCACATCTATAGTGTCGCCCGGTGACGGCGACCACCGCGGGGGTGAGGCGACGTCCGGGCGATTAAAGGTGGCCCTTGCATGCCGATGCGCTACTGGTGGCTCACAAGTGGCGGAAGCGCTGAGGCACCGAAGTGGTTGGAGCGGACGGCGCGCACCCACTGAGGAGCTGGCTGAGTGGCTCTATGACCCGGTGGGTGTTGTGTAGCGGGACGAGCGCTGCGAGGCCCACAGAACGGACTGGAGGACGTGTGGCGGACGGTGGACTCTTTCTGGGACCTCTGGTGAGTGGGGTGGTGCGGGCCTGGTCCCGGCGCCTCGGAGGTGGGGGCGGGGGCAGGCCCGTAGCGCCGCACAGCCGGGGATCGTTGGTGCTCGGCCACAACACCGCCTGATAGCGGGACGCAGTGGACTGCGAGGCCCAGCCTGATATGCCTTGATCGCTGGTACAGAGGGAGCGGAGGGGGCAGACAACGGCCAGCTGGGACATACCCTGCTATTGTTTTGTGGGCGGCGATGGGAGTTCAGGCATGTGGGAGTCACTGAGTGCTTGCCCGGAGGTCCAGATACCTTAGAGGGGGTATCGTACGGCTGGCAGAGAGCGTGATAACGGGTAGAGTGCTGGGGCCTATGAAAACACCGTAAGGAGCTAATGATGAGCCAGCACGCCTGAGGATATCCTGCCATTAGTTGTGGATTTAGGTGGAAGGACAGACGGTGCTCTTTGCTGTAAACGCGACCTATGCAGGGCTGCAGACCTAGGGTGCCATAAGCCGTGTGATTTGTGGATCTAATTGGTTGCGCACGACTCAAACATTTGTCTGCGCAGACTGTGGTGTTGGTGTTATTGCGCAGGACGAGGTCAGTTTGCGGAGCAGTAGACCACTTTATCACTTACAATGAAACCCAAAAGTAAGAAAGACGACACTGTGAAGCACGTAGACGCCCATGATGAAGGGGATGACAATAAGGGCACGCTTTCGAAGCGGAGGCTGAATAAGCACCTAGATCAAATCCTGGACGCCATAGCGGCGACGAAGGACTCCCTTCATCAGGACATAACAACACAAGTCGCGACGGGGCTTGGACTCCTGAGGGCGGACCACTCAAAGTTGGCTGACAGGGTTAAAGAGACTGAATCGGCCATTCGAGATTGGAGACCGGCGGTGGTAACGGTGGAACGCAAACTGGAAGATGCGTTGAAGCGCCTGGCGACACTAGAGAAAAAGGCAGAAGATTCTGAAAGCCGTAATAGACGTAACAACTTGTGGGTTGTAGGCCTGCCGGTAAAAATAGAGGGAACAGAGATGATAGCCTATTTGGAAAACTGGTTCAAAACTCAGGTTGCCCCGGAGGGTCTCTCCTCCTTCTTCACACTTGAGAGAGCACATAGGGTCCCAGCCAAACCACCTTTGCCGGGCCGCCCTCCCCGACCTGTAGTGGCCAGAGTCCTTCATTATAAGGATAGGGATCTGCTGATTCAGAATGCACACTCAACAGGGCCTTTCAAGGTGGAGAACTGTACTGTCACGATTTTCCCTGACTATACTCAAGAGATACAAAGACGCAGGGCCTCGTACTTGGCTGTTAAAAAAGAGCTTAGAGATGAGGGGATCCAAGATTCGCTGCTGTTCCTGGCCAAATTAAGAGTGATCATGGATGGTTCGACACAGTTTTTCCTGTCGCCCGAGGAAGCTTGGTCCTGGCTCGAATCGTACAGGGCAGGCACAGATCCTAGGGGCAAGGGAGACAGAGGACAGTCTAAACCGCCGCGGATGCGCCAATCACAACGTCTCCGCAAGAAACGCAGAACCCAACAAGCCTTACAGCTCTCACAACTAGCGGCTGACAAACAAGGAGCTCTGGCGGCAACGGCGGCGATAACGGGATCGCAGAAGGAGGACTCGACTAGGGGAACGGATTCCGATGAGAACAAGAGACACTCGGGCACTGAGGTATCGGACGAAGACAGCACCAAGGGCCCGCAAGTGACTCCCAGAACAGCCGATGATTTGTAGGTTGTTTCAGCCTTCGTGTGGGTCATTGCTGGAGAACTGAACCTGGTGATGTTGGACTATCTGGTAACGCTTGTGAACATTAAAGCTGTGCCATATTATTGCGGAGGATTGAGGGGCGGGGGGCTGGGGCAAGGGCTGCCACCTGTTGGGGCTGGACCACCTTCCCATTGCCCTTAAGGCAGCCTGTAGTGACTACTGCAGGATAGTACTGTGTGATTTGTTGAGGAAGTTTGGATGGGGACTGATAATGTGTTATTGGGTCCTGTTCTGGGGGGGGAGGGTCATGGGTGTTATTCAGGGAGTTGAGAGTTCGGGGTTTGATGGTTCTGGTGTGGGCTGGCGAAATCACAGGGAGGAGACACTAAGGGAATCTTGCAATGGGGACATTACCTGAATTGAAATGTGTTACATGGAACGTACGTGGATTGCATACTATGTCCAGGCGCCACAAGGTGCATGCATATTTGGTGCGCCGTGGAATCCAGATAGCGATGCTTCAAGAGACCCATCTTAACAAGCAGGAGTGTACTGCGTTGCAGAAGCGATGGCGGGGCCAGGTGTTTGGCACTGCCTACTCTGCGTTTGCCAGGGGAGTCTTGGTGTGGGTGAGAGCGGGGATTCCTTTCCAAGCCACAGATAGTGTTATTGATCCGGAGGGCAGATATGTAGAGGTTGAAGGGAGATTGTATGGAAGGGATGTGGTGCTCTGCAGCATTTATGCCCCGAACACGGATCAGCCCCGATTCTTAGACAAAATTTCGGGAACATTGGCACATTTTTTGGCGGGTCAGGTGATAATGGGGGGAGATTTTAATTCGATCACTGATAACACTGGACAGGTCACACCCACCACTGGTTGATTCCCAGGTCCGCAGGATTGCGAAGCAGAGGGCGGATTGGCAAGATAGGTGGGGGCTGACTGACATATGGAGGGGGCACCACCCCGAGGATAGGGATTATTCTTTCTTTTCCGCGCTCCATGAACTGCATGTTAAAATTGACACTGTCTTATGTAGCCACTCCTTAGCATCTTTGGCAACACGCTCTGAATATTTGGCCAGGACCATATCCGATCATAATCCTCAGCTGGTGTCCTTTCAGTGGCAGCGTATGAGGGCCGCGATCCCCACTTGGCGATTACGTCCGGACACCCTGGAAGATCAGGTCTTTAGCTCCGAAATTCGAGATGGCATTGAAAGCTATTTCACTGTAAATAAAGAGTCGGCATCTACTAGAGGTATAGAATGGGACGCATTTAAGGTAGTGGTGAGAGGGTTGTGCATTAGTAAATACTCAGGTGAACGAACGGTGGTACCAGCTGATGTTAAAAAGGCAGAGGAGGCACTGCGGGAGATAGAGAGGCAGAGACCAGAACAAAAGGAACTGCAGGAGTGGCTCTTAGCGGCTAAAGAACTAGTGGCGGCGGAAACAGAGAGATTGCGGAGCTATGATTATAGACAATATTTGATGAAGGTTCATGCTGAAGGGGACAGGGTGGGCACGCTGCTAGCGAGACTAGCGAACCCGGAGTCAGGAGGGTGCCCGGTATTGAGCGTGCGTAAATGGTCTATTCCCAGACTGCGATCCTCTCGCGCTTCTTGAGCTACTACACGACACTCTATCAAAGTCACTTGGAAGCGGAAATGCGGGACATAGAGGGCTACCTGACAGGGATTCAGCTCCCACAGTTAGAAGAGGAGGAGGCTATAACCTTGGCCGAGGTAAGGGGAGCGATCAAGCAGATGGCCCGGAACAAGACCCCAGGAGTGGATGGCCTCCCCATAGAATTTTATGTAAAATACATTGACATCCTGGCGCCCCACTTGTTGAAGGTTTATAACGAAGCGGTAGAGCAGGGCCACCTACCACAGTCCATGAGAGAAGCTCTGGTCGTCCCCTTGTTGAAGCCTGGGAGGGAGAGCAGTGATGTGACCTCTTATAGACCGCCATCTATGTTGACGGTGGACTATAAAATATTGAGCCGCATACTGGCCACGAGGCTACTACCCCACATGACTGCTTTAATCCATGAGGATCAAGCAGGGTTTATTCCAACTAGGAATACCTCGATAAATATCCGCCGCCTCATACGAGGGTTGGGGAGCGACCTGGGTGTGGATATGATGCCAGCAGTGTTGTCCGTAGACATCGAAAAGGCGTTCGATAGCCTGGAATGGGAGTACCTAGATAGGGTACTGGAGAGATTCGGCTTAGGCGTGCAATTTCGATGTTGGACGACGGTCTTGTACTCCTTAGCAACTGCCAGGGTGCGATTGGGTTCAGTAATATCCTCAGAATATCCGGTACGGAGAGGAATGAGGCAGGGGTGTTCACTTTCGCCCCTGCTGTTCGCTCTGGCGATTGAGCCATTGGCGGTTACCGCTAGGACGGGGATAGCGTATGGAGGCCTTGTATGTGGTGGAATTCCGCACTACATTCCATTGTATGCAGATGATCTGCTGTTGTTCCTGGAGGACACGACAGTGGCACTAAGAGGAGCGGTGGGCATGCTATCAGAATTTGGGACGCTGTCGGGCCTTAGAGTTAATTGGAATAAGACATGCATTTTCCCTCTGAGGGCGGACATGCCCCAGCCGCCACTAGCCGCTGATCTGGGAGCGATCGTGCTTCACCTACTTAAGAGTTCAGATCTATCATGGTGCTGATAGCCTGTTGGAGGGGAACATAGGACGCTGTATAAGAGCCCTGAGAGGCTGTATGGCGTTTTGGGCAACTCTTCCCCTCTCGGTGGTGGGGAGAGTGGCGCTGCTCAAAATGGTGGCTTTGCCCCGCTTGCTCTACTACTTCCGTACGCTGCCACTATGGATACCTCCACGTTTTTTTCGAGAGTAACGAACGCTCACCATTGACTTTCTATGGGGACACGGGAGGCAACGAGTGGCGCTGGAAACGTTGTTGAGACCAAAATCGGAAGGTGGGCTGGCAGTCCCTAACTTCGAACTTTATTATCTAGCGGCGCAGCTGCAGATCCTTACACAGAATGTTGCACGAGAATTTAGGGGCCCGGACCAGACCCGTGGGACGGGAATACAGAGGCATGTTCTCTCGTATATCATCATGCAGCAACAGCTTGAGGTGCGGGACTTGACCCTAGAGGAGAAGACCCTAAGGTTGTGCTGGAATAAAAGTCAGAAGAGGGCGGGAGTGGCACACCCATACGCACCTGAAATCCCTCTGGGCATGTTGACAGCACTGCCACACGGAGGGGACTGGTCCCCACTCATGGAGTGGGAAGAAATGGGGCTTCATATGATAGGCGACCTATATGCTGATGGCGAGTTGTTACCCTTCCGGGGGGTGCAGGACCAATTTGGCCTCCTTGATGGGAATTTCCTCTTGCACATGGCTGTAACGACGGTGATACGGAAGCATTGGAAGACTGGGCAATCAGAACCAAAAACCACGATGGCTTGCCAGTATGTGGTGATGGCGGCAGGCACGTTTAAGGCGGTCACTTGCCTACATTCTCGAATGTTACATGAGGCTTTGGAACCATTGACAGTTCTCAAACAAAAATGGGAGACGAGTGTGGGGAAGCCCATCCCGGACACAGCATGGGGTCATATCCTGAGAAGGACGTGGAAGGGGTGCAGGAATGCTCGGTTTCAGCAAGTGCACAGAGCTTACCTTACCCCAGGGAGGATCCGAAAATATTTCCAGGTACAGGATGCGGGGTGCCCTAGATGCTTGATGCCCGATGTGGAACTAGATCACATGCTGTGGAACTGTCCGAAACTAGGGCTCTATTGGTCTGAAGTGGGGGCTCTTCTTAACGAAGTTACTGATAGGCAGGTAGATTATGACATGGCGACTTGTCTGTTGCTCTGGTTTCCTCACACAAAAAAAAACAAAATTACTAGTAAATTCATTTATTTTATTTTATTTTAATTTCTTGTATCGCGCTGGAATCAATCCCATAAGGGTATCTCCGCGCTTTGCCAGCCAGAAAAACTGTCGTAGTCTACAAAGTGCATTAGAGGGTCTGAAATGCTTCCTGAAAGAGGAGTGTTTTCAGCGCCTTTCTGAAGGCAAGATGATTGGTATTCATCCTCATTTCTGTGGGAAGTTTATTCCATAGGGCAGGACCAACTGATGAAAATGCTCGGTCTCCCTGCCTAGCTCTTTTTGTTGCAGGGGGTTTCAGAAGTGCTTGGTTGCTTGAGCGAAGTGAGCGGTTGGGTTGGTACAGTTCAAGAGATTGGGAGAGATATTTGGGGCTATTCCCATATAAGCATTTGTGGACCGTGCAGCATATTTTGAAGCTGATGCGCTGCCGTATCGGGAGCCAGTGTAGCTCCATCAACAAAGGCTTAGAGGGAGTCCTAGCCGGCACACCCATAACCAGCCTAGCCGCCCTATTCTGGACCACCTGCAAACGACCTACTGCATCAGCATTAGCTAGCGTCAGCAGGCCGTTGCAGTAGTCTAGGCGGCTAGTAACCAAAGTCTGCACGAGTGTCAGTTTTTGGTCAATCTTAACCCCTAGATTTTTTACATGGGGCTTTGATGTGGGAACTGGGCCCAAGTCCAGCGGCCACCATTCAGGAGACCATAGAAGGCTCGCCCTGCCGAAGAGCATAACCTCAGTTTTTGCAACGTTACATTGGAGGCAGTTTGCGGCCATCCAATGTGACACTGCCCTCATACCCTCAGCAAAATTTTCCTTGACTGTAGGACCAAGGGAGCTGAAAGGGTAGAGGAGCTGGGTGTCATCAGCATAAGAAACTGGTATGAACCCATACTTCCGCACAATCTCAGCAAGGGGGGCCACATATACATTGAACAATGTAGGGCTGAGACATGAGCCTTGTGGCACCCCCTTTGTGAGCGCCTTCGAGGTGGAACGATAGGGGCCCAAGCTGACAGATTGCGTTCTCCCGGAGAGGAAACTCTCAAACCAAGATAGAGCTGAGCCTCCAATCCCCACTCCCTGCAAGCGGCTGAGAAGGATGTTATGAGACACGGTATCAAAGGCCGCAGACAGGTCCAACAGCACTAATATCATGGACCCTCCTCTATCCTGTGACATTTTGATCTTATCAGTCACAGATAGGAGGGCAGATTCAGTGCTGTGGTTGGGCCTGAACCCAGATTGTGATTGGTCCAGGCCCCCTGTCGCCTCGATAAAGTTGGAGAGGATGGTATTAGCGTGTTTCTCAGCCAGCTTGCTAATAAAGGGGAGGAGGGAAATAGGGCGAAGGTTGGAGAGCTCTGACCAGGGAAGGGTGGTGTTTTTCCGTATAGGGCTCACAACCGCCTCTTTCCAAGGTTGTGGAAGTTGTCCCTCGGCAAAGGAAAGATTCATGAGCTCCTGAATGGTAGGGCCTAATGATTCCACCAAGGGGGAAATCATTTTTGCAGGGATCAGATCAGCGGGGGAGCCAGTTTTCATGTTACCAATAAGGGTGGTCAGATCTTTTAAAGTAACTTCTGGGATTGCATGGAGCGTTTTGTCAGGGGTCATCGTTGAGGGGAGGGTCTCAGGAGCCATAGTCTCTAGAGGACCTGTAATTTTCGTAATTTTCTTATATATCCCCTCAATTTTTTCCTCGAAAAACTGGGAGATGTTGTTACAGAGATCTTGAGTAAAAACATCCGGGCTCTCACATATTACAGGGTTGGTAAAGGTCTGTATGATTTTAAATAACTCTCGAGTGGAGTTACCTGCCTCTGTTATTTGGGAGGTAAGACTGACTTTCCTTGCTCTTTTGATATTTTTATAGTAGGAGGTCATAGATGTTAAATAACGATCTTTGTCTTCCTCCTTATGTGATCGTCTCCATAGTTTCTCCAATTTCCTGCACCCCTGTTTTTCTATTTTAAGGGCCTCAGTGTACCATGCTTCCCTTTTAGCTATGGTAGGTTGTTTGACTACCTTCTGAGGAGCCAGAACATTAATGGCTTCCATCAGTGAGGAGTCAAATTTTGAGAGAGCTGTCTCAATGTCATCCAAATTTGTGAAGACTGGCTGTTTCCAGACTTGGATGAATCTATCTGGAGTGACTTTATGCCATGGCCTGCGTTTGATAGTTTGCGTGGTGGATCGATTGATAGGTTCAGGTAGATGGAGGAAGGAGAAGTCCAACATTTTGTGATCCGACCAGTAGATATATTTGGGAGAGTGGCAGTAGACATTAGGAAGGGTGGTAAAGATTAAGTCCAGAGTGTGGCCACCAGAATGGGTGGGGCCACCACTACGGAGATGAAGGCCCAATAAAGCAAGATCTGTCAGAAGTGCAATAGTGTCAGGATGGTCTGCAACATCAATATGAAAGTTAAAATCTCCCAATAGAATGAAATTTTCATTCGTTTTCATGTGTGGAGCTAAAAGTTCAGTCAGAGCTAGAGAGAACCCAGCATTAGGTCCGGGCGGGCGATACACTAGGGCTCCTTTCCAGTGAATCTTAGGGCTGACTTTCAAATGAAAAATAATTATTTCCATAGTAGGTAGCAATGCTTGTTCTAAGATCCTTATATTCAAACTATCTTTATAAACAATGGCGATCCCGCCTCCTACTTTCTCCAGTCGATCTTGGCGGAGAATTTTATACCCCATAGGTATTCCCAAGGTGATAGTTGGAATAGTGTGGGGTTTAAGCCATGTTTCAGTTATGAAACAGATCTCAGGCTTAGTACTGTATATAGAGTCCCAGAGTTGCATGTAATGCTTTGGGAGGGACCTCACATTAAGTAAGAAGCTTTTCCAGCCATTTGGAATGACTATATCATTATTAAGGTGCCCAATTATTATATTACAGTGAGTAGCTTGAAAACCACATTTTAAGCATGAAAAAGGCCCTCCAGGGCAGACTAACGGTTTGTTGGTACATCTGTGTATTTCCTGGGGTTGCAGGGCAAGAAGAGCATGTGCCGAGTACCTTATAATAGGCGCATCCATGTCCATATTATGATGAGCAAAGAGGGGAGCCCCTGGCCCCGTCCTGTCGCGGACGGGCGCAGACGGGCAGCTCTTTGGCAGGTCTTCGGCAGGGCTGCGCGCTCAGAAAGGTGCGAGGGCTAAATAGCCCTGCGTGCAACCACTAGAGCGCTAACCGCTCCTAGTGGGACCGGAAGTGGTGTCAAAGCCTGCCACCCCCTTGTAAGTACGGGAGGAGGGAGGCGGTTACTGGCGCTACCGATACGGAGAAGAGAGTGCCCTGCGACTAATGCGTGATGCCGTGAGGTTGTGAGGCAATGCGGACTTTCTGTCAAGTTTTAAAAGAAACACACAATATAAATCACAATCAAGTTTTAAAAGTAGATAAAATTCCGCTTTTCGCTATATCTGCACAGTAGTCAAAATCGAGCAAGTTTTGAGCCAGCAAGCGGTATGGAGACTCTGCCACCGTCTCCACCCGCAGCGAGCTCTTCTGGTGCTCCGCCTAAATAGCCCTGCGTGCAACCACTAGAGCGCTAACCGCTCCTAGTGGGACCGGAAGTGGTGTCAAAGCCTGCCACCCCCTTGTAAGTACGGGAGGAGGGAGGCGGTTACTGGCGCTACCGATACGGAGAAGAGAGTGCCCTGCGACTAATGCGTGATGCGGTGAGGTTGTGAGGCAATGCAGACTTTCTGTCAAGTTTTAAAAGAAACACACAATATAAATCACAATCAAGTTTTAAAAGTAGATAAAATTCCGCTTTTCGCTATATCTGCACAGTAGTCAAAATCGAGCAAGTTTTGAGCCAGCAAGCGGTATGGAGACTCTGCCACCGTCTCCACCCGCCGGTGGAGACGCCCAGAGAGCGATTACCTGGCATTGGAAATCGAAGGAGGGTCCATCAAGTAAAAGATGGGCGAGCGAATTCCATAAATGGGCCCGTAGTGAAGGTACTGTTAGACTTCGACAGGCAGCCCGTACAGCTAATGAGAAGAGTCTGGAGATGGCATGAGCATGGGAGGAACTAGTACGAACACTAAGTAACAGTCAGGCACAGGAAGAGGACTAGGGAGGGAGGGTTCTGAATGCAGTTCCATGGGATACACAGATGGATGAGTATAGATCCTGCAGGTTTCTTCCTTTTAGAAGTTGATGTAAATGAACCAGGCCCACACCAGTAGCGGTTAAGAGGGAGGGCATGGGTGGGGTAGTTGGGGATCCTAATGTTGGTATAGGAGGGGATTGACCATTATGGGCCGCGTGTGTTGCTCTTTGTGTGGTACGATTGATCAACTATTTCCCTACTTAGGGGATGGTACACTGTGTTTAGTTTTCATGAGACGATTAATCAAGGGGGCTAGATGGCTGGAGGTGGGCCACCAAGTTATACTTGCAGTAACTACCAGTAATTACCATTTGAGCTATAGGACAGGTTATTTGTTGGGACCAGGGGATGGGGATATAAAGAAAAGCAGATACTAGATCATCCTGCCGAGCAGTCATTGTTTCTTTTGTGCTTTTCCATGTTTAGCACCTTTTGGCTCTCGCTGCCCGGCCTCCGGGCTGTGGGCTAAATGGCTGTGTGATGCTTAATTCACGATATCTACGGGACATTTGTAAGTGATGGGACAGTTGGAACAAATGATTGTATGTTTTCTAAATCTGCAATAAAAACACAGTTTAAAAAAAAAAAAAGAACTTTCGAGGGATAGAATCTTTATCACCTCCAATAAAGAGGAAGAAGAACCTTCAGGAAACGGATGCTAAGGGAGACCCTAGCCTCCTTGGAAACCAATCCTCAAAGAGATGGATCCATCATTTCTAAAGCACACATGTTCCAGAAGGCAAACTGAAATGAAAATTAGCCACAACACCGACAAAAGGGGTAAGATGATGACATTTGAAGAACCACCAATGTGATGAGTAAATGCCGTGGCTGTGGTCTGAATTGGCAAATAAACAACACCTATAGGTAACAAGCATTTGCAATGCAATAGGACTTGCATTTACGCGAGACCTATTGCATTGGAAATGGGAGCAAGAAGGCACGAATGGGAGTGCGATGGGTACCCAGAAGTCACGGATTGCGGGAGGAGGGGCCACGAGAAGAAAATAGTATTTGAAGTAAAGGGGCCAGTAGCCATGGAAGGATACTAATCACGAAATGGCCATCATGAGGTGGGACTAACAGGCCTAAAACCAATCGGAAGGCAGCATTTAGGACCTTAAACAATGAAAAAGATGGACAGTGAGTGGGTGGAGCTTCCACGCCATACTGAATACTGCATGCTTCGCAAATATAGGCTCTACCTAAAAAGGGTACAAAGCATTCCAAAACACGACCAGTAAAACATCCTCTCCAGGGATGAAGCTTACAAAAAGGCAGCAAAATCTAAGGCACAGGACCAAGGTAACCTTGCGGCAGAATTGGGATATGAACCAATGCATTAGAGGGGCCTCTGATACCCAAAGCAACACTGAATTAAACCTTAACAAGAAAGTTGAAAGATAAGTGGCAGTAAGCCTTCATGCCAATGGATATCGAAAGCAGAACATCAAGAAATGCCAAAGCACTAATTAAGTTAGTAGACCAGAGCTAAACAACTACCCAGGTCAAGAACCTGGCACTAGTTTCATTACCTCCTATCTGGAAAGAAGGATAACATTAAAGGGAAGAAATGCCCAATGTATATAGGAGATGACCCTTATGATGGTTGAATGGGGAGGGGGGTAAGGTTTAAATTGTGCTGGTGTACTGTGAAACACACAAGCACTATGTGTTCGGAGGCAGATAAACAAAAGTCTCTATAAGGGATACTAAGCACCAAAAGTGGACCCCAAAATGCTTATAAGGCATGCTGAGGATGGTCCCTGTAGAACAGTGAACAAGGCAGTAGTGCATCTGAATTTCAAAACTTAAAAAGAATGTGCGTGATAATTTAGTGAGCTTGTAATAGCATCTGCCTTCCATGGTTCAAGAGACTATGGCAATATTTGTCAAAAGGATTTCCTAATTGCACTTGTATTCCACAGGAACCCAAGAACTGGCTTGACAACAAGTTCAAAGGTATTTCTTCCCGTTAATATGACTATTATCAATTTCTTTCAATCCTTTTTGAGAACCGAATTGTCAATATAATAATGCAGTTTGTTGGTCAATAAAAATGTAGGTCCGGGCATGATGAAAGCAGTTGAAACAGTTTTGGGCAACTTAATTTTAAATCTCTAGATCAGTTGACCTCAAACTTTTTTATTGCAGCCTTCCCTGTGTTTTAGTAAAAAAACCATCAGGGTCACCCCATCTATTACTGTTTTAAAAACGCAATCACAAACATGATTGCCACATTTACTATTCTGATCAGGTATGCATTACTAACTTATACAGGTATCCACATTGTAATTATTAGAAATGGGAGTAGGTCGGTTTTTAAGAATATTTGGAGTCCCTTCCCTTTTGACACCTTCTCCCAGCCAGGATATAAATGACAAAAGATGTTAGTGATTTTTTTCAGCTGAAAACAAAGCACTGTTAATCAGCATAATGCTTCTTTTGGCTAGAGCCTGGCACCACTCCCAGCTCCCCCCCCCACCCCTTGAGATCACTTGAGGCCGTCCTAGTTTGAAGACCCCTGCTCGAGTGTATCACAAAGCCGAGATAAGTACTACATGTACTGTTCTCAGCATTTATATTCATACAATAGGCATACAAATAAGAGGCGTTTGTTGGAGAGGGAATGTGTAGTTATTAAAGCTGTTGAGTTTTAAAGGTAATCAAGACAATGCAGAGAGGCATTAAGAAGCTGTAGGCTTGTCATTTAAAACACAATTTCAATGTCATTATAAACACCCAGTCATTAGAATGCACATTATTGTGTATTGACCAAACCAAAAGAGAAAACAATGACAAATAAAAATATTTTATTTTCCGCGCCTAGAAAAACAGGCAACCCAATATTAACATGTACATTAAGTTTCCCAAATGTATCCCTAATAAAATGCCTTTGTATTTGTACAATTTCTACAGAAACATACAGTGTATCAAAATCTTCATAAATCAAACGTATAAAATATATGTAGAAATGCATAGTGTGATGTTATCACCTTACAATGGAAGGGTATGGAATCTCATTAATCTAAGCAGGATAATTGTTTTACAGCGATTGCTTCTAGTGCCTTTGAGGTCCACTAGAATTGCAGTGTCAAGATACAAATGTAGATTCACAGATATAGGATTAGCATTGAAATTGCACAGAATACCCATCTCAAATATATACATATACTTCACAATGTCTGCCACCTTTCTTTTATCTATGCATAGCACAATATAAATTAACAGAAACAAGGCAAAATGAAAGTTCTTTATAACACACAAACAAGTAATAAAGGGAATAAAACATTTTAACATTTTAGTTTTTCTATCATTATTTTGAAACCAAGAATCAAGACTAACATGTTTAGTATCAAATTACTTCTGTGTGTAAATGAAAAAAAACCTAAGACAACAGAAAAAGAAAATGCACATCTTTTTCAACGAATACTCATATTGTTTGTACAGCTTGGGAATGTAGCGGCAGAAATCAAAGTGGTGCTAAATTTTCCAATACCTGACTCGTCTACAAACAAAACATAAGACTGTAAAGGTAAATGACTCCACAGTGCATACCTGCCTCTATCGTACATAAGTTTAAGGAAATGTATAATGAAATTTGAGTAGACAAACAAGTACATTAATAATATGTCCACTGGTGGACTACCTGTTCAACAAACACAGTCTTTTCTCAGCAATATAGGTTTTCCCAGAAATAATTGTCTCTCCAGTTCACCAGTTAGAGCTCTTCCGTCATTCCAGAAATCTTACTTTTGAAAAAAACAACAGGTCCCTAGCACACGCAATATTGCAAACTATACACAATATTGCAAACTATAGGGAGCATTGAAGAATGTTGACAGCATCTTACAAAAAATCCACAAAATTAAAAGGCCCCGAAAATGTCATTTTTCTAGATAGTCTTAACAAGTGCATAGTTGATTTCTTTTAGATGAGACATCAATTATTTTTCACCACATGAAGCTTCTGGTTGCAGGGCATCTTTTATTCAACCAACGGTAAGAATTTCATTGTTGCGCTACTCACTGATGTGTCCTCCTGCTACAGCATACATTTTTTAGCGTACATACAAGGCCAATAATTTGGAGGTATTCTTTGGTTAAACTATGTTCTCCACTTTTGTAGCCATCAATTTTGTGAGTTCTGCTTACATCACATGAACACATTCTATTTCTACAAATCTCTCATAGCAATACACAACTTCTGACAATAACAGGATTTTCCTCTTTACATCTTTTTATGCCAGCACTTTTTAGGCCTAGCTTGCAGACAGCTTTTAGCTGTCTGCTGTCGTAAGACGTTTCTCAGGGGGTGAAACTTGCTGATTTTGGTCCAAAGACTTCAATTTGGTTCAGTTGACTTTTACGTTTGCATACTCTATATGGGGCCTAAACTAGGTACATGAGTCCTCCGGTGAGGCAGCGGACCCGAGAGTGGTCTTCAAACTCCCCCAGACCAGACGCACAGCTTAAACCAAATCATGTTTCTCTCTTTCTGACACTAAAATTCCCTTTGTTCAAAGATATCTGTTAGGAGACATCTGCTTATATTAGTTTGGTTTATAATGTTCATTAAAAACATTAAACCTGAGAAGGAACCTCAAAGTGACTTTTTTTTGTTTATTTACTGTAAAACGAGGTCCATGCCTTAAAAATATAATTCAGTTGTGCATTATGGATGTCAATATACGTCCAACTGTTTTCCATTATCCCCATTCGTGAGAAAAAGAGCAAGCAAAAGAGAAAGTAAAGAGACACAACTGTGACTACAAACCCTAAGTTCAAACATGCACAAGAGACTTAATTTGTAACTACCTCCAACCTGCTATAAGCACCAGTTGTCTTAATTGCTGAGAGGAAAAACAATGGGGAAATGGGGAGATGTAGACTGAAGCTGTTAAGCAGTCAGTTATTTAACCACACATATTTTAATAGGATGAGAAAACCACTCTACACAAATATGGTAATTAACAACCCCAATACCACTTGTAAACTGACAATTAAGAGAGTTGTGTTGAATGCGGTAACAAAGCCAAGATGACTGCTCGAAATAAAAATGTTAACAAGAGGACAGTATGGAATTGTGAGCATAAATATTAGTTAACATTCGATAGTTTTTAAGGAGGGAAGGTTGTCTCGCTTAGCGAGGTTTGTTGTTTAGGATAGATAAGTATTGATGGATCAGACGTTTAAGGTTTACTTGTGACAGTATCAGTGCAAGCAGACAGTACCATTTATTGGGACTACTTTATTTCTATCTACCCCGCATTAAGGGAACAGATGCAACAGTTAGCAGTGCAAGGTGATATTTAAGATTATTGTTTAGTTAAGGGAATGGCTAGAGCTTGTTTGCGAGCACATTTAAACAAAGAATTAAATGTTTAGGAGAAGGGTTGTGGCAGAGGCCAGGGGGTTGAGGTACTGTATACAATAAAGTAGGGGGCAGCAACAAACCCTGAGGAACAATATAAGGAGGGTGAGGAGAAAAGCAATGTTCATGTCACAATTACAAAAGGAAAACTGGAAAATGTAGCAGAGAGAACTTGAGACATATGAGTACTTATTGTCACGGTAGAAAGGATGAGAAGAATCGGAAGCGAGGAAAGTTTAGTATGGCACGTACGGTTTATGACTGCAAGAATTAGCAATCTGGTGGAGTGAGTAGGTTAAAATCATAAAGATAGAAGAGAATTAGAGTTCAGAAATAAGAGCTGGCATCACATTTTAGGAGTTTAGATGCAAAATGAGTTAAGCGATTGATGGCACTTTATTGGGATGGAGATCTCAAAGGAAAGATTTCTAAGAAGTTACAGGTTTCTAGCATGCTTGAAAGAATTCAAGTGGAAAGATTAACGAATGAAGGTGTGTACGATCCTGAAAATCAGACCTTTCCTTTCTTATCTGCAAAATCTCTTCAATCACGAACTCTAATTAACCATGGGTTTTTATTGCACTCATACAACAAGAACACAATCTCCTGTAACATCTGTGACCTTTCCTGCCAATTAATGAGATTTTCACAATTAGCAGGTGTTTCGATAGGTGATCTCAGTCTATGTGTGACACATACAGAGAAGTACCTCAAGTTTCTAACGTTGTGGGACATTAAGAACATATGACCAACTCGAACACTTCATTGAAAAGAATTAGATTTGATGACAATGAAGTTTACCTAAGAATAGCTGGCAGCGGTGCTTGCTTCTTGTGTGCCACTGGAAACTGCATCAGTGCAACCTCTTTATGGACACCATTTTCTTTCATTGATTTTTTTCTTAATTTTGTCGATCAGGTGAGGGATTTGTTTAACATTCACATTAAAAATAAAGAAAAGACTCAAAATGTCTGAACTGATAAATTCATCGGTGCTATGTTGTGTGTGAAATAGTTTATTAAATCAACTTGACAACTAGTGGGGTGCTGTTGCCAAATATCATCCAGACAGTCCTATAACAAGTTTGTAATAGAGAATAAGAGTCACCCTCGATGACACTGAACAGTAGAGGGATATTATCATATATATTATAATTTGCAGCTTTTTTTTTTAAACCTAATGTTTTTCCATAGACACCATTCCTCCAAATGCATGCCAGTTGTTTGGAACTTTTTCCTATAAACCTTAATGAATTTCAAGTTGGTTCTTATATCTTGTTGCCGCACAACTGTGACCCTAGGTGGCCTATCTGTGAGGTGGAATAGCATGCATAATAATATTTTTCTGGAAGTAAAAATGTCAAGACTTATGAGTATGACAGTTTCACTTGCTGGCTGTGTACCCACCAGGAACGGACAAGGACGAGCCAAAGGTGGCACAGCTGCTCATGGACTAGAACTGGCCCAACTGTGATATAAGCCTCAAACTGGACCATTATCTTTCAAAACACTCTTCAACAAGGAGTCCACGTATCTGTGAGTTCCAGCAGGCAAGAGGGCACATTTTCGTTCAAGTCACTTTTGCAATACGGCACAATCCTACAAACAGCTTTGATCATGAGGGTAAGTACAAGCTGGACTGTAATTCACCACTGCAATCAGGTCACTTGACATCGAACACAATGCGTGATGTTTCTGAACAACGCATGCAGCACTTCATGCAGTAGGTGACATTTAATTGAATCAATCTAACCCATGAAGCCACTTTATGAAAGAAAAGACCGCAGGGGTTAAATGTAGGTCCCTTCCGGGCATGGGTGGGAAATATGCGTTGGGGTGAGGGGGGCATGGAAGGAATTCTCAAGCCGGCTCCATTCAGCGTATGAATTGCTGTCAAGTATAGCAATTTCAGAAGCCCCTCACCATAATCTGCTGGGAAGACCTGTTCTCTTATATTACGTCCCTTTTAGATAGAGTTCCTTTCAGAAAATGTGTTTTAGAAGGTGGTGACAATTTTGGACCTATGCAGGTTTGTCTCTGGTTTAATGTAAAAAAAATGAGAGATGCAATGCAAACATGAGCTTTACAAGCAGCGAAACCGTAGAGAGAATTGAAGGGGGAAAACAAAACAAACCTAGTCTAAAGTATAGTCTAAAGTGACGTCTGTTTGTACCATGTCTAGATGTACAGCAGCGGCATGCCTAGAAGAAGTGCCTACTAACAGAATATAATGTCTAGATTCAAATTTATACATCGGGTAAGAGGTCAGGTTGGGAGAGAGCTAGTGTCTATGCTCCTCTCTAGCTCTGCAATGTGTAGTAAAACGGATTTAAAAATTCAGGCCTCATAAAAAATTGTATAAAACCAGGTTTCTTGTGTAGAATCTACATTGTCAGCTAGAATTGGCTAACATTTAAACCTACAAAGGTGCCAAAATAATGCAATAAATAATATAATTTATTTACTTCTAGGAAGCATTTAACTTAAGCGCTATGAAGATAGATTACATACATATTGTTATCCATAATTAACGTGTACTAATCCACTCAATCTGAAGAATGAAAGGCAAGAGTGAATTAAGTCTGGCTTCTGAACCTGTGGAGCCCAGGTTTAAAGAGATGGTACAAGTCACACCATACAGAGCAAGTAATTATATGGCTACAATGCATACATCACAAAAAATGTTCAAAATTGTTAAAATATTTACTGTAAGTAGTTGTTGGTCTTGGTTATTCTCTCACAACATTCAAATTATAAAATGCTTCAAAGGGATGTGTAGTGTTTTAGTGCCTACAATTAGTATTTCGAATAACTATAGGTACTAGCAGCTCATTATTCTAATGACTTTTCCCACCATTATAGAGTCTCAGTATTTGGCACAGGTTTGGACTAACTTGTCAAGGTCACCAAATGTGACAGCCAAAGCAGTACATTTTCTTGCATATTATTTTAAGCTTCTTACGAATGGGTCAACCTAGTAATACTATTTATTAAAAAGGTACATTCAATTGAGGGATGCATTCATATGGCCACCGTGATATCAAACGCTTAATTTTCATATTTGACCATCGTTCATAAATCGTTTGATGACATCACACACATAGAAGCTGGGCTCTTCTGAAGAGCAAATGTAACTTGAGAAGTTACATGTACAATCTAGGTTGAAAACCACTCCCAAATATATCTTCGGTCAAAAAGCTATGAAGCAGTGACACGTGGAAAGGATTACTTGGGACTTTAGCACTCACTGGGCTTAGCTTTCTGACTGCTTGCCACACGTTTCCTATGTCTAATCTCTTAAAGACTGTTTTTGAGGCTAGCTCCTGGAATGCAAAGTAAAAGATACACAGGGTCCGTTGACGAAGGCCAGTCTAGTTCATTTCATCTTAACAATGTCTTCCATTTCGTAATCAAAGGGATGAGGCAGGGTAAGTGAAGCAGGTATAAGCGCTTCACCGAAGCAAACATGGGTTGTAAAAAAGGTCCTAAACTGTGGATCAGAAGTCTTAAGCACACAGGAGTGTCTAAGGCAAAATGTAGAGGTAAAGTTACTTACTGCTTGAGCAAGTAGCTGCACTCCAAGCAACGGTTATAAGAAATGGTCAGGGTGTGACAACATACTGTCGATTTAGATAAACCAGCAAGTTATGCAGAGTCATGCATACTAGAACTGGCATTTTACATCAATTTGTGAAAATGAACTGCCTCTTTTTTGGTAGTGTAATGCCTGTAATCATTGGTAATCGGTCCCTTTGTTGGTCAGTAACCCAAACATTTTCGTACATTGTTTTTTTTCGTTATTCCTAGATAAAACAATCATAGAGGCACTACATGTTGTTGTATTTGTCTGCCAAGAATGTAATGTTACTAAAAAAGGCCACCTTAACTCACAACACGTGGCAGTGCTTCAGAAGTTATGAAAACAAGTGAGAATACAGTAGGAAAGGTTGACAATCACCAACAATTGTGAAAATCTGGTTACTGAAACCATGTTCAAGTGTGTAAAATCTGCCTTTAAGACCCTGAGTAAAATCCCAAAGAAGACAAATACGTGCCTTTAACCTTGTTGTTACTAACAAGGGTAAAAGGCCATTTACTAACATCTGGAAACAAAACAATGTAAACATCTACAAAGATTAAGGTAACGCAGTTTTGTAAACATTAACTGCAGGATGATAATGATATCTTAATATCATAGTTCACCAGTGTCCTTCATCAAAATCAGGAGGCTACAGGCTCATAGCTGTACAAAATTATCTATTGCAGCAGGTTTCAGGCTATTTGCAGTCCTGTACAAACTGACGTGTCAGCAGGTGTGGCGTTCTCCGTTTCTATACGTTAAGAATGTTGTTCATTTCCCATTTCTGACCAGTCTTACTGGCGTCGCAGTCCGAGATAAACACTTGGTGCAGCACCTCTGATCGATCCAGGCATTTCCCCGTAGGAATGTGAGTAAATCGATGTATGTCCTACAAGACAACATGCAGACGGAAGAAGAATAAATGTTCTTGGTTTCAAAATGAACAGAAGAAATGATCAGTTATGTAAAACAAACGAATAAAATATACGGAGCCACGTATGCACATGTGTATATGGGCACATGCGTGTCCTTGCACACCCCTGCACAACTAGGTGGCCCCCTCGTTGTGCTGCCACCAATGGAATAAATATTGAAAATGTGGACATTGCATATGGATTCGTTGTGTGCTTCAGTAGAGTAGATACAGTAGCCAGTTGGAAGACCACAGCCTCCTCCACTATGAAAGTTATCATCGTTTGGTCGGGCACTAACATACCAGTTTCCCTTTCTCTCGTTCACCTTTTCTTTGCACATTGATCCAGTGTCCAAGGACACCTGAGTTTATAGGTTAAGTATTCTTTTATCAGAAAAACGCCAAAGACAAATAGTACAGACGACACAGCGTCTTATTTATCTACTCAACAACTGCTTTATTTCTGATCAATCTAAAAATGCTATAGTAGAGATGGGTAAAATCAACATTTCGTTGCACACTAACCCCCACATGCATCAACCTATTTAGGAAGTGCAAACGGTGCGAATCGGTAAATTCGGCCGTTTGCACTTCCTAAATACATTTTTGGGATGCATCAAACAGAGTGCCATATTTCGCTATTTTTTGCATTTCTTAAAAATGCAAATGCAATTAAGGAATCGCATTTGTGCGATTCCTTAATTGCAATGCATCATTTTTTTTAAAATTGCAATTTTTGAAATTGGAAGTGCAAATTAACACGAGGTTGACCCTCGTGTTAATTTGCGAAAATTTATAAAAAAGCAAAAAAATGCATTTTTTAAACTTGCATGTTACAGACACACATGTCCTTCGGACATGTGTGTGTGAAACATGCACTTGAAAATACATTTCAGGGGTGCAGGGGGGGGTCCTTTGGACCCCCCTAACTGCACCCTTGCAATGCATCAACAAATTGCGAGTGCAAAAAAAAATAATGCAAAACGGCATTGATTCCTATGGGCCTCTAGGCCCATAGGAATCAATGTAATGCCATTCCTTAATTGCGATTCGCAGTTAAGGAATCGCAATTTCCGAAAATTAAGAAATCCTAAAAACTTTTAGGATTTCTTGATGCATAGGATTTTGCATTTCCTAAATAGCGATTCCTTAATTTTCGCTATTTAAGAAATGCAAAATCCTAGATTGATGCATGTGGGGGAATAGGAATATGTAACGTTATCAAATGTAAGAAAATATGGTAGTAGTTTGAAGGAAGACACTTTACTCTTGCAGGAAACAAGAACTGCATATAAAGGAATCCTACAAGTTCAGAAGGACTGGGTCGAGGAAGTGTTCACAACAGAAGCGGTGCTATAATCTTACTAACCAGATCCCAGAGACACTGCAGTTACTACTACTCAGGACAAGGTCAGTACCAGCCTCTCCTTATGAATTGAATGGCTTAGACCATTGAAACAAGAGACCCTCAGTCAGTAGAAACATGATCAGGTCTGGAGACATTCAAGAGACCAGAGCTTCAGCTTCATCCAGCCCCATGAAAAGAGGCAACAATAGACCAGAGCAGTACATATCGGGATTAGCAATCTGGCAAGATGGGCTACAGTATTTTCTTTCCTTTTAGTTTCAATAGTTTTCATTTGAGTGAATATAATTAACAACATCGAGGTGGGCATATCAACTTAATCTTCTTTCCCCCTCCTTAGACCCTCTTTCTTTTTCTTAATCAAAACTCCCTACTTAACTTCCAACCCCCTAGTCTCCCTTCAATCCTGCCACTCATTCATGTTATTAAGTAAAATGTATCATATCAATTGTCTGAGTGGGACAATATCCCCAAAACGGAATATAGTAGCATAATAAACAAGTCTAGGGCTCTCAAAGATTGTGGACATGTAAGGTTTCTATAAACCATATTAAAGTATGACAAAACTGTATTCCTCAGTTTGTTGAATTGACAGGATTTTTCTGCATGATCACATGCAATGTTTTTGTGCCTTAACAGTGTTCAAATGTGGTGTAGCTATAGTTCATTTAACCGTACAATTCTTGTCCCACACAGTGATAAAATGCTTTGCATTGCTTCTAGTCGCAGGTAAGATATTCGCTTATCTGCACAAGAGTGTAGGGGATCGATTCCATACATGTGCCCGCCCAGCAGACCAAACTCTGGAAATTTGTTGACATCCTGACCAGGACCTTTAGAGAAAGCTAGAAAGACCTGTTGCAGGATTGCCCCAATCATGAGCAGGACCGCATAATGTGAAGCAGAGAGACCAGTTCACCACATCCCCTCCAGCAGGTGTTATGGGTGAGTCTGGCCAACAGCAGGTGTAAGAAGCCAGAGGAACAGGATCTTGTAAATTCTCTCCCTACCGTTTGCCTGTCAAGTCAAATTATTGGTTTGCAGGAATATTTTGTGCGACTGATCTGTGTCAAGGGAGACACTAAGGTACCTCTACAATTGCATCTGGAAAGGGAACCTATGCACATTTGCTGGGGAGTTGAGGAGCGAGTACATTTAAGAGCCTACATGCTTAGCAGAGGTAGAGATTTTTCAAAGTGTGCCAGCTCCCTATTGCTGTTCCTTGATCACACTCTGAGCTACCCAGTACTGGATTTGGAGATAATGAAAGCACTTCGTCTCAGGGATCTGATACTTCTGTTTAAAATTAAAATGGTTGCCAGATGCCTTTAGAATAAAAACCCCAGAACCTGAGGCACTGTCTCTGCCTCCAGATCCGAAACTCATGTGTCTCCATCAGTGATTAGACCTTAGAAATACCAACTATCAGGCATAAGGGGTGATGGGAAAGTGGTAAGGCACTCTTTCGAGACCCCTAATGTGGCTTAGGTGACAGGAGTGGCATAGAGGAGATGGCCTAGTAGGTTCTTATGGACCCAAGGGACCTCATCCATGGGCTGGTCGCCAAGTTCTGATCGATGGAACACACCTGTTTATCATTTCCCCCCTCAAACACTCAATCAAATATCTTAATTGGCGATGCTTGGAAGTAATGTAACAAATGGGGTACTTTTGTGGAGCGTTTTGGTCCCCTGTCCTACCACCTACAACTGTGTAATTTCTTCCCACCTGAGTGGCAGCAGCAGATCATAGAATACATACAGAATCCACATCAATCGATTTATTTTCAGGGTAGCAATCATCCCCACCAAAGAAAGGGTGTGGTGTCTTCAGGCAGCCAAGCTTGACTGAGTCTCCTAATGTAGGAGCTCAAAATTCTCGCTGGTGCAAGTCAGGGTATTTGCCATGCGCTAGATACCTGTTAATATCTAGAGTCCAGCGGAAAGGTCTAGAATTTTTAAATTTCCTAGCAAAAGCAATACTTTTTGCTAACACAAGATCCCAGACTTGGTCCTATTGATTCGGAGGCCAATCACTGTCTGATATTCTTCGAATATTGAGAAAAGTGCTGGTACTGACTACATAGGGACAGTGAGGGTGAGGAGTACATTGTCTGAGAAGGCAGTTACTTTGAATGTATCCTGGTAAAAGGATATATATTTAATCGTATGTGGTCTCTAATTTTCTGTGGAAGGGGCTCCAAGAAGAGAGGGAAAGGTGGAGGGACAGTGAAGTGGCCACTATTTATTTGTAGATATGCTGAAAACTGACTTATGACTTTAGCTTTATCTCACGGTTTGAAGTACAGGGCTACAATCCAACCCAGAAATTCTGTGCCAAACCAAAATGTTTCAGTTAAACAACGTTCCCCAGTTCACCCAGTCAAATGAGTTTTCAGCATCTAAGGACACTAGGACTACCTCTTTCCCCACCCTCCTCTCAATATCAATGAGATTTAGGGCCTTTCTGCTGTTGCTGGTTCCTATTCTATGGAGTATGAAGGATCCTGTGTCCGAATGTACCAGCCCGGTCATCAATTTATCTAATCAATAGACTTGCACATTAGCAAAGTTCTTCAAATTCAAATTAAGCAGTGAAATGGGGGGATAACATTTGCATGCAGTTGAATTTTGCTGCATTTGGTAAGTAGAGTAATAATAGCATCAAACATTCCCATTGTGACTCCTTTATCAGTATTTAAATTGATAAAAAGCAGTGTCTGAATACGGCGTATTTAGTGTGCAAACACTTCAAAAACAAAAGAAAACAGAGAACATATTGGAGTCCGGCGCCTTAGAAGGTTTCAGTTGTCTAATTTAGCCAAGATCTCAGATGCTGTGATAGATCCCTCCAATATGTTTGAACCCTTTGAGAAAAATTTGAAAATCAAAACTGAATAATAGTAGGCAGTCTGTGCATTCTTAGTAGTGTGGTCAGTAGTGTAAAGGGTCTGGTAGTATGTATGGAAGACTAAACCTTGCCCTTAGTTGAGAAGTATAGGGTGCCACTCTCATCCTGTATCTACCCCATGTACTTATGGGTCTGGTATGCCCTTACAGTGTGTACTAATGCGGTGCCTGGTTTGGTTCCTCCTTTTTGGAAGCGAACTCCTGTTCTTGTAAGGATATAGTGTGCTTTGACAAGTTCTAGGATGGAGAGCTGGCCCTGTATGGCAGTCACCTTCCACCAGATCTTCTGAGATGGGATATTTTTGGTTCTCTCTTTCAACTCCACAGCCAGGTTAGCTCTGGTTAGTTCATGCATACATTTAAACCTTGCTGCCTCCTGGACAAGGGTTCCCATGTGATTGCCTTTAGTGCACCCCAGAGCACCCTCCTCTCCAGTTCCCCACTGTCACCCAGGGTTATATATTCTGTAAGGTTCTTCGTACTTTAGACTGTACTATAGGTACCAAGTGCCTCAATGATGTCTCCCAGCCACCCACTGTCGTTTTAGGGTAGTTTCCAATAGACCATGTTCGGACAGCATCTAGAGGAGCTGACCAGCCTCTTTCAGTTAGGGTTCTAATCTTTCATCTAGCAGAACCAGTTCAATTATGGACTACATGTGGTGCACGACGATGTAGTGGAAGTAATCTACTTTTAGGGATGTTGAATGTGCCAAGTGTCAATCAAGCCCAAATCATTTACCCATGATTGCCCCTCAAATGACCATTTTGAGTTCCCAGCACAGTATTTACCATGAATTGCATTCATGGCTACATTAAAGTCCCTCCCACGCCTGATAATCAGTGGACATGAGTCAAAGTCGGTAATGACCCACAGAGTATCTTTTAGAAAGTGTTCCCAGTCTGGACAAGGGCATATACAGATGCTAAAGTAATCTGGCTGCTATCCCATTGTCCATTAACCAGTGCCCGCTTCCCTTGCTTGTTGGTTTTATAATTATACTTCTTAAGGGAGCCTCTAGAGCTAAAAGGAATTGCCACTCCTGCTCTTTTGGATGGTGAGGCTGCATGGTAATGGAAAGGGAGAAAATAGAATTTCAGTCTGAACCAGTCAGCCACAGTGTTGTATATCTAGTAGCTATTTTGGTATACGGATATAAGACTAAGTGGTTGAAGTAAAGACCATAAGGCCCGAGAGCCCAAGGCTCTCTTTTTCCCTATTTTTGCTGAATCATCAAGTCTGCCCTTTGACACAGATGTCGTCTGTCCTTATCTTTCCAAGAACCTGTGAAAGTAACAAGTCACTCAGACAATGACATTGATAAGACACCTGACGCAATATCTGTCTGGAACAACTGTCTTGTTATCTCGATATCAATAGCCAAAACAGTGTAGTCTGAATTCAATTTTCTGAATTGAATTAAATGTTTGCCTTATTAGTTTATAAGAATGCGTCTTAGATTAGCAGCTTGATACAATTAGGTTGTGTCAGACATTCCTGAAGTTATGTGAGAAATTAACATGTTAGATAAGACACAGTATAAAAGGCCAGACACTCGACCACTTGTCAGTAGAGGTCCTTCACCCCAGATTATCGTGCAAGATACTGCCAGAGAAGATCTGGACAACCACAGATGCTGCTGCATCGTACGTTCTACTGAAAGCTGATACTACGTGTTATATTCAGGAGAATTAAATAGACTTGTTTCCAATCACCATAGCGTCCATGGTAGGGACTGTTAGCAACCCAAAATCATTGACACCACTTCAACTGTGTATAGGGTGAGGTTCTGCAGGGCTACAATAACCTGTCTTTCACTTTCAAGGGTTGGTGCATAGAACTAAGTTCACTTGTGTCACCTGTGGGTGTGAAAACAAACCTTGTGGAGCGAAGCCAAAGTCTTAGTTTACGCAACATGGTCTGCTCCGTGCCTCAGTAGTGAGAATTTCTGTAGAACACAATGCCTCGGTTTTCCAGCACCCCCTCTTCCCCAAGAGGGCCAAAACATGAGTAATAACAGTTACAAACAAGATAAGATATAATGCCAATGGGAAACTTTTTTTCTTTTTAAAGATATTTGATGATTTGTTAAAACTCATGCATTCTAATGTAATAGAGAAAGGATATGCTCTGCAGTTTTTTTGCCTACTCGCTTTTCCTTGAATTACCACTTTAAGAAGAAATGAATACTCTTACCTATCTATACTGCATCAGGAGAAATTCCTCTATGGGCTAGCAGAGGTAGTTCCTTCAGGAGATGGAGGAAGTGACTACTCTGTTCAATTCCTCCTTAAACAGAAAAAAGAACCCTGGACAGGTACTAGACGCAATGGGTCTCAAGCTTTTCAGAAGGGCCCATACAATTCTTGTTACTACTGCTCATACATATGTAGACAGCCGGTTCATGAAGGCTGCATTAGCTAAGCAGACCTTCAGAGAACAACAGAAAGCCCTGAACCTGGGCCGAATGGTGAGGGGTTTCCTAGAATCAAATACAACCCTTCTGAAACTGTTTGATACTGCTGTCCGTATGGGAAAGCAGTAGGTTTAGTGAGTTTCATTCCATTCTTGAAATGGAAAAATTGTTCTTGTTATCTGAAGTAAGCTCTGACATTTATGTCAGGCAATCAAGTGGTTATATTAATGGACTGTTGCGGTTATGAATAGGAACCAGGTTTGGGGACTGTTTGCTCAGTGGTCAGCAGAAGTGTCTAAAATCCAGTTGAATATTCTCAGACCCCAATTTTCAGTTTCATCCCAGCTGCAACACCACAGACCCTACTGTGTTAAATGCAGAAAGTGTAAAAAAAATGAAATTACTGAGATTAAAAAAAGAATAAAAATAGGACAAAAGAGTCTCAGAATAAGAAGTGCAAGAAGCACAAGGCACAAGTTACTACTTGTGTAAGGATATATCTGTAAGAGACATTAGTTAGTGATAGGATCCCTACCTTAGAATATTCCCCAGGCGTCAGACTGGATCCGGAAAGTCTTGCTTAGCAGTATCCCTGCACATCAGTACGTGGCGTCCTGCAGCTCCGCGTCCGTCGCTGGCATCGTATGCACCGAGATGACATCACGGAGACTACTTAGGCGCCACCCATGCACTCTGACGTCAGTTCTGTACACATCTTTCCGTGCCAGGAGCGCAGAGCCCTGCAAGATACTGACCATTGGTGAATAAAACTAGGGCCCTAAAAGGGGATGACCTTAACCCTAGTAATCAGTTCGCAGAACGGGGAGGATGGGTGAGGTGGTAAGGAATCTATCACTAACTAATGTCTCTTACAGATATATCGTTACACAAGTAGTAACTTGTGCATCTGAAAGAGACACGTTAGTGATAGATTTCTTACCTTAGAATAGATACCCCAGCAATACCAATCCCGGTGGAGGGTCTGCAAACAAAATTACACCAGGAAGTCCCAGAGAACAGAATGGCCAAAGAAGCCGTCTCTCCGGACTTCACTGTCAAGGCAGTAGTGCCTGGTAAACGTGTGCAGCGAGGCCCACGTTGCTGCCTGACAAATTTCCTGCAAGGGAACGCCGCGTCCCAAGGCAATAGTGGCTGCAGTTGCCCTGGTCGAATGGGCACGCAGTCCCACAGGAGGCTCCTTCTTGGCCAAGAC
Source organism: Lissotriton helveticus (assembly GCF_964261635.1). Lineage (NCBI taxonomy): Eukaryota > Metazoa > Chordata > Amphibia > Caudata > Salamandridae > Lissotriton > Lissotriton helveticus. Next base: position 2,103,988,603 of record NC_136059.1, on the reverse strand, counting down.
GTAACATGCTTTGATGCACAGGACGACTCATCGAGAAATGGTCCGTTTGTGCACAGCCCGACCTTTTTTGCGCCCACATAGCCAGCAAAGAGCTGATCGTCCACCCGGAACTGTTGTTTGTGCTGCAGATAGAATGCGAGCGCACGTTTTGGGTCCAGACAGTGGAGCCTCTTCTCTTCCCTGGAAGGATGCGGAGGCGGAAAGAAGATGGGCAAAGTGATGGTCTGCCCGATGTAGAAGGGCGTGACAACCTATGGCAAGAAAGAAGGACGGGTCCTTAGAATCACCTTGTCCGGATGAACTGAAAGTGAAGGAGGTTTGGAAGAAAGAGCCTGGAGCTCACTCACTCTTCTGGCAGAGGTGACAGCTACCAGGAAAGCCGTCTTTAAGGTGAGAAGACGTAAGGGACAGTTATGAAGGGGCTCAAAGGGAGCGCACATTAAGCAAGTCAAGACAAGATTCAAGTCCCACTGAGGCATTATGAAAGGCACGGGAGGGAACGTGTGTGTAATGCCTTTATGGAAACGGTTAACAACCGGAGACTTAAAAAGAGAAGGCTGATTAGGAAGCCTTAGAAAGGCGGAGATGGCAGAAAGATAACCTTTGATAGTGCCCAGAGCATAGCCCTGCTGGGCCAAAGTTAGAAGAAACAAAAGAACCGCAGAAAGGGGATCCACAGCCTTTGCTGTGCACCATGCCACAAATTTGTTCCATCGGCAGGCGTATACCGTTTTAGTGGAGATACGCCTGGCTGCCAGAATGACATTAAAAACTTCGGGAGGAAGGTTGAAAGCCATCAACTGTCGCCGCTCAATCTCCACGCATGGAGGTGGAGGCTGGACAGGTTCGGGTGAAGGACTGTCCCCTGGTGCTGCGACAGAAGATCCTCCCGAAGAGGCAGGCGGATCGGGGGATCGATGATCATACTGTGTAGCTCGGGATACCATACTCTTTAAACCCAGTCCGGAGCTTCAAGAATGACTTGGACCCGGTTGTGCCTGATCTTCTTCAGCACTCTGGGCAGAAGTGGTATAGGCGGAAAGGCGTGCAACAGACTGCAGCTCCACTCGACACGAAAAGCATCTCCGAGCGAGTGCCGCCTTGGAAATTACAACGCGTATAACTGATGACATTGCGCGTTCTCTTCGGTGGCGAATAGATCTAACCAGGGCTCTCCCCACTGCAGAAAGAGACCGTGCACCACGTCCGAGTTCAGACACTATTCGTGATCCGTCATGCACTGGCGGCTGAGTTCGTCCGCCCTGGCGTTCAGAGAACCTGCCAGGTGGTGAACCTCCAAGGTAATGCCTTGATGTTCCAGCCATGTCCAGAGGCGCAGAGCCTCCTGACATAAGGTCCACGACCCCACCCCGCCCTTTTTGTTGCAATACCACATGGCGGTGGTGTTGTCCATGAACACCTCTACCACACTGCCCTGCACAGAGGGAAGGAATGCCTTCAGTGCAAGTCAGATCGCCCGCAGCTCCAGAAGGTTGATATGGAGCCGGAACTCCGCCGGAGACCAGAGGCCTCTGAGCTCTTCCTCTCCCAAGTGGCCTCCCTATCCCAGGAGGGACGCATCCGTCACTACTGTGAGCTCCGGTAGGGGAAGAGAGAGGGATCTGCCATTGACCCAATCGCTATTCATGAGAAACCACTGCAAGTGTCATGCAGTGCCCTCCGAGATCTGGACATGATCGGAAAGGTTGCCCTGATGCGGCGCCCACTGGAACTTCAGGTCCCACTGCAGAGCCCGCATATGCCATCTGGCATGTTGCACTAGAAGGATGCAGGAGGCATCAGGCCCAGGAGCCGGAGGGTCATCCTGACTGAAACCCGGGATAGAGCCTGAAAGATCGGAATCAGAGCCTGAATATCCCAGGCTCACTGCTCGGGAGGATAAACCCGAAACTGCGTCGAATCCAGAACCGCTCCGATGAAGGGGAGCTTCTGAGAGGGACTCAGGTGCGACTTCGGCACGTTGAGCAAATGCAAGAGGTAGGCCGTAGTCTGAAGGTGGGTGACAACTGCCTGGGGCCAGCCCGCCTTCAACAACCAGTCGTCGAGGTAGCGGAAGACTTTCGTGAACACCCGAGGGGCGCTGGTAAGGCCGTAGGGGAGCACGGTAAACTGAAAATGCTTCTGTGGCCTACTGTGAACCGCAGGTAACGCCGGTGGGCTGGCGGGATGGAGATGTGAAAATATGCGTCCTGCAAGTCCAACGCTCCAGGGTCGAGGGCAGCCAAGACCTGAGCCAGAGTCAGCATCTTTAACTTCTCCTTGCGGATTATCTGCAGCACCCACTTGTCCAATGTGATATCGCACCAGTGGGGGAGGTGGTGGCGAAACCTGCCACCCACCGGCGTTGGGTGCTCCACGAAGGACGGACTGGGAATGTTTGGAGGTAGGAGCAGCGGGGGTGGAGGTGGACTGACCCGCCTGCTGATTCCCTGACCCGCACCTGCAGAAGCCACGACCACGGCCACACTGAGGCTGGTTCTGCACAGTCTTGTTGAAGGAAGGTGCCTGGGTGCCCCTACCCTGGCCACAAAAGGAACGAAAGCCAGGAGCGGCCGGGTTCTCAGCAGAAAGACCCAAGGACTTGGCCCGGGCCCGTGAGTCCTTAAAGCTCTCCAGTGCACTGTCGGCCTTATAACCAAACAGGCGGGTGCGATCAAAGAAAGGGCATGTCCATGAGCGAGCCCTGGACATCAGGTGAGAACCCAGTCGAACGCAACCAGGTGCGGCGTCGCAACGCCACCGTTTTAGAAATCGCCCTGCCCAAAGAGTCGGCGGTGTCCAAACCACTCCGAATGGCGAACTTAGCCGCATCCCTACCCTCAGCAATCGCCTGGGAAAGGACAGCCTGGAGCTTCTCAGGACACTGAGGCAACACCTGAGCAACAGAATCCCATACTGTGTGGGAATAGCAGCCCAATAAGCAGGCAGTATTCACAGACCACAGCCCCAAGCTGGTCGAAGAGAACAGTTGCTTACCAAACTGTTCCAGTTTCTGAGAGTCCTTATCCAGGGGAGCCGTGGGAAAAGCACTCTGCGACTTTGAGGCCTGAATGACCAGAATTTCAGGCGTTTGATGGGTGGTCAGAAAGGCAGGGTCTCCAGGCGCCGGCCGGTGGCGTCTGGTGACATTTTTATCCACCGTGCCCCAGTAGCGGGCCGCGGCCAAGTGCCCAAGAGGACATCGGTAAGGGCGTCATTGAAGGGAAGCAACGGCTCTGACGAAGTAGACGCCGTCTGGAGCACCTCGGTGAGGAGGTTGGTTTTGAGGGCCACTGTGGGGAGGTCGAGGTTGAGGACCTCAGCAGCCTGACGGAGCACCATCGTGTAGGAAGCCCCCTCCTCCATCGTAGGCGGGGGGAGGCAAACCCTGGGTCAGAAGAGACGCTGAGGTCGCCGGCGTCTTCCAGGTCTTCCACCCAATCCTGCTCGGAGTCACACTGCCAGGCAAGGGGTTCCTTGGATCTGTCCCAGTCCTCATCCGCCTTCGGCGCCGGTCACGGCAGCAGGGCCGGAGCAGGGACAAAAGGTGTCGGAAACGGCGCCGTTCTCGGCGCTGCCTCCCAGTGCGGATCCCAGGTCGGAACAAAATGGTCCTGGAACCGGGGCTAGGGAGGAATGAACGACACCCAGTGCGGTGCCGAGGCCGGAGCCGCCAACGCCGTACCTCGTGACGCCAGAGCCAACTGTGTAGGATCCTGTGGCGCAGAGGCTGGATCCGCTGGCGGAGCTGCCGGGCCGACAGGATCTGGACATGGGACCTCAGGGCCGAAAGTGTGCCGGCTCTTGCACCTGTCCCCCTCCGAGGAGCGACGAGGGGACGTCTGAGAGCGAACGCGCTTCTTCGACTTCTTTTTATGACATCACTTACCAGCATCCGAAGGCAAAGACTTGGAACCCGAGGAGCGACAGCTCCGGTCCCGCGAGCAGTCCCGGGAACGGCCCCTAGACCAGGAGCGAGTACCGGACTTCCAACAATTTCCGGCGCGCTCCCTCAAGGCCTTCGGGCCATGGATCGACAGTCCTGGGATTCATGATCAGTCTTCGGGCAGTAGAGGCAAACATACTAGGGGTCCGCCACCGACATATTAGGGCGGCAGGCCCCACAGGACTTAAAGCCAGGCCTCTCTACGTGCACCAGGAGAAAAAAGGGGGAGACAAAAGTCTCAAAGTAGTCAAAAAGTGACTAAGGTACGTGCTCAATCCGGATCTGCGCTTGCTGGCACGGAAAAAGAAAGAACTGACGTCCGCGCGCATGGGTGGCACCTACGTAGTCTCTGTGACGTCATCTCGGTGCATACGACGCCAGCGACGGACGTGGAGCCGCAGGACGCCACCTACTGACGCGCAGGCGTACTGCTAAGCAAAATTTTCTGGATCGAGTCTGACGCCTGGGGATATTCTAAGGTAAGGAATCTATCACTAACGTGTGTCTTTCAGATATTATACAATGCTTCCAAAGATTTCCTAAGAGTACAATAAACGAATAATTCAACCTGGTAGTGCATGCTGTAAGCATAATCCATTCTAGATTGTTAAGGCCAATATAAAGAACTGTGGATGAAGAGGCGCAAACTAAAGAGATAGAAATAGTGGTTCAGTATCTATCTTGAGAGAAGGAGGCTAAAAAATGGGTCTCAATAATGCTGACAAACCAAGAGGCTATACCAACAGGTCACTCCTCATTCATCTGTTAAGAATTTCTGCCTACCTTATTATGTGTAAAATGAATTATCCTACTCGTTTCCCTAAATCCAATACCTGTAGGGCACAACATCCATGCAAGAAGAGTTTCATCTGTCCACAAATACAAAGGAATTTGCACAGGTTCTTCACTACAGAAGGAGGGAAAGCCCATCTTTTTTTTTTATATTTCTTTTTATTAACACAAGGCATCAAAACAAGAAAAATAACAACAGTACATGGGGGAGACAGTCTCCCATATCACTCACCATCTGACAAAAGGAAAGGGGGAGAGCGGGAAACATGGTACATAATCATAAACAATCACGGAGAGGCAGGAATATCAATGGGCGCATCCACAGGTGGCACACAAATGTCCCCCCTATAACGGTTCCACAGCCCCTACACTGGTGTCCACTTACGGGGGCGGCCACTCGCCACATAAACAGTTTTTTTTTCTGAACATAAACCAATCCATGTTCTCCGACCATTCTTCAATGGTCGGCACCCTCTCTGACCCCCACCGCTGTGCTATATTCCGTTTCGCAATCATATTACCTAAAGTTACCCACTTGGTCTGCGCCACATTTAGATCCGTAGGTTCCCAAATATTCAGGAGGCATCTCCGCGCTTCTGGCAACACAGCGACTCCCAGAACTTCTTGCATGACATCATGTATCGCACTCCAATACTCTGTTACAAAATGACACTCCCAAATAATGTGAAGAAAAGTACCCACAGAGCCACAACCCCGTCTACACAGACCCGTCTCCGACAGTCCCATTCGAACCAGGCGGGGCCCTGTGACATAAACCCTGTGCAATATTTTCAGCTGAACAAGGCGAAGGCGCGCTGGGATTGCGACCACCTTCGGTGAAGAGACCGCAGCTTGCCAGTCCTCATCATCAAGTTCAATACCATTGTGCGACCATTTGTCCCTTAGGAGATCTGCCCTATGATTAATCAATTTTTTATAAATCAGGGAAATAGTCTTCTCGGGCAGGTGGCCATCAAAATTCTATCTTCAAGAGGAGACGCCTCGGGGAGGTCTGCCTCCGCCGGCAGTACCGCCATCAACGCATGCTTGACCTGCGCATAGCGAAAGTACTCCGCTTTCCCCAATTTATATTCAGTTTGCAATTCCTCAAACGTCTTAATCCTCCCCTTAACCAAAACCGCACCGATAGTAGAGATCCCAATCAGATCCCACTTGTCAAAAGCCTTTATATTCCAAAGCTTGCCCAACTTTTAGGAGTAAAATAGAGGGGTAGCCCTCGTCAAGCGGTCCCTCCATCCCAAAGAGCTGGTGGCATCACAACAAATCCGCACCGCATGCCTAGTCGGTCCGGTCAAACCATTCCCCACCGACCTGGCATACAGCGCACGACTATAGGAGTTCCCAGGGAGAACTCATCTATCCATTGCATATCCAGGGTCAGTAGGGGATCCATAAGTACAAAGGTTAATGGCTGCCAGTTGTGAGGCCCAATAATATCGCCTGATATCAGGGAGTGCGATCCCGCCGTCATACCATGGAAGTGTCAGTTTAGCCAATGCGATCCGGGGTCTACCGTCCCATAACAGACTACGTTGTAATCCCTCGACCTCTCGAAAATAGCTCGCTAATACGTCTAACGTATTTTGTAGGGCATAAAGGAAACGGGGCAAAGACATCATTTTAAAGAGTCACCCGCCCAAGCAGGGAGAGAGGAAGTCTCCTCCAGCCGGCTACATCACTGCGCAATAGGACCAAGGGGGGGAATGAGATTCCTAGCATAACGGACCGCGGGGTCCAAGGAGATAAATATCCCCAAATACTTAAACCCATCCGTAGCTAGTTGAATCAGGCAGTTCCGCGGGGGAATCGGGGCATCCCCACTAATAACGAATAACAACGATTTACCCCAATTTATAGAGAGCCCCGAGTTCCTTCCGAAGGAGGACAACACGTCGCAAACCGCATCCAGGGATCTCCTAGGTGAGGCCAAATAAAGTAAAATATCCTCTCCATACAGAGAGATCCTATCCTCCCACTGTGGCGGCCACCGGAGGGGAAAGACCATCTTGTCGGCTTCCATGGAGACCAATATAGTAATACCTGCATGTCCATTTGCAAAACCATTTAAGCTCCTTATGTGCATTTATTCTTGCTCTGCCAGAGCTAAGGCAACCTCGGGTGTTTTGCACAACTATGAGCTAATCTGAACACTCCCAGTGGCCAGTCACTTCATTTTTATTGTGCTTTATTTTAGAGGAATTGAAAATATTCAAATTTGAGGAGTTGAAATTTCATTTTCTATCTACGGTACTGAGCCATATTGTACTTTTGCTCATTTGGTTTTGAGATGTTCAGTTTTCATTTTGTGGATTTGTCATCTTATGGACGTTACCACATTTACTTAAGCTTACATTTTTTTGTTAGCTTACAGTGCTTGTACAACCTTTGTACCTGCGCCCTTTGGTGTTAACTCATCTTTCCACCATGTTGAAGAGGGTGTTTATTTCTTGTGCGTTTATGTTCTTTTTTTGTTCTGCCTTTCTGTTTCTGCCATCTTCTGTTTAATCTTCTTCATCTTTTCAATTAAAGGAGGGAGGTGTGTTACACCCTGCTCTTCCCCTCTCTTTGTCCCTCCTTAGTGTTAGTGTCTGCTTGTCTATGTCATGTGTCTGTGATGTCATCCATGATTCTACCTGTTGCTGTACAAAGGATTTATCAGTTACCTGGAGGCTGAGCAGAAGGTTATCTGCTCCCGGTGGGCTTTATTCCAGATTACATTCCTACTTGAATGCTGTGCCTGACCATCTAATCCCAAGAATACTACATGAACATTCATCTTTCATTTACTCAATTTAACACTGACGACAAGGTAAAAAAATGACCCATTTAAAAAAAAAAGGATTTCACTGAATTTAAAAAGGTCACCATTGCAACTAAAGACAAGAAGATTAACATTTAAAAATTACTTTCCTGCGTCTGGGTGCCCCACCGGTGTCTGGTACCAACGGACAGTCTCAACCCAGAGCATTGCCTTACTTCTAAATTATTTGCAACATACTTAAAGGACTACCTAGTCTACTGCTGGTGAGTCAGCTTTCTTATGAGTGACTATTCTGCTGCTGACTATCCTCTGTGTGCTATTTGTACCAACCTGCTGGTCAAAAGCTTTCTACTTACTCAAGTGCTACTTGGACTGCGTGGCAGACCATGCCTTGAGTAAAGTGTTATATATTTATTCTGCCTGCATTTATTTGTTGGAGGAAGTCTGCCTATTTTTTTTTATTATTAGCGAGCACAGCACTCTTCATTGTTGTCACCGTATTTTTTTTTCAAACTTAACAAACTTCGTGAGCATTTGGCTGCTTGTGCCTGTACTTTCAATCATCTATTGCTGGTGTGTATTCATTAAGGAGATGTGCCTTTTTTAACTCTAATGCAGCGGTGAGTGCATCTTTTAAATGTGTCACCGTACGATCTGCTATGTGCCAAAGGATTGCCTTTCTTAAACAATGAGCCCCGGAGCCTGTGTTTATTTTACAACTATCAACAGGACACTTGCAGCCATGGTAATAATCAGCAGTGAGCATTTTCTTTAATGTTAGAGGCCTGCCCGGTACTTTGGGAAAGCAGCGATGAGTGCTTTTTGTCCTGTTAATCCAGTAAACGCGCTTGTTTGAGTTTAAATTTAAAACGTGCGCGCTTCAGCTGTTTACCTTGAGCTTCAAGAATTATGAGGAAGGCTCAATCTACATTCTTCTGCCTGGCATTCCATGGAGCTACGAGTCGCCCAAGTTGTGACGTTTCTTCCTGTCTTCACTGGGCATGGGTCATAAGATTGTGCTTCGGGTCCTGATGAAACGTATCCTCACACGACAATGGCAGTTATTTAGGACGAGCCTCTACCAAGTTGTGCAGACCGCCTTGCAACATACGAAGTGCACTTTCCGGTAACGTTTCTGTCTTTGTTCCTTTGTACAGTCAGTTTCCTGGGCATCACCGTACATCTACTCCAGTCTACTGAAATTCCGACTGCAACTATGACTTTCATGACCCATGAGATATTCTTGGTGCACAAAAACGAAAACCTTGAAGTTCATGGGACGTTTGAACATGTGACACTCACGAAGAGGACTTTATTTCCTTCCCAGCAGGTGGATACTCGGGTACCAGGTTTGAGTACCGTTGTTATTTTTCTTATTTTTTCTGTATGGTTTATTGATTGATTGCATTTAATTATTTTCCCTTTTGCCAAACTGAATTTAAATGTAAACGTTTTTGCCATGCTATACTACTATTGAGTATGACATTACTTATGGTTTCTTGCATTTGTTAGCATGCATTTGAAGATAGATGCATGCATTATTTTGGCTGTGTTTTTACTTATTTAGCCATGTTTTGTCGATTCTAATTTGTGTTTTTATAGTGCTGGGATCTTTGATGTTACATCCCAAACCCAATTCTTCTTTTATCTATTATGATTGCGCTCACACAAGTTTGAAACTTTACTTGAAATTTGGTGGTGAGTAAGTTGTTTATGGTTATTTAGTGCTAGGATTGCATTGTTTCTTGCATTGGGTCATTTTTGTGCTCAACTATCTTGAGGTGCTCCAAATTGTTTTCATGCTTAGTGATAATGAGCTAGAGTGATGCTCAAGTTTTGATGTTTATTATTGTCATGAACCACTTTATAGTGTTCTATTGTTAGAGGTGTTCATTTGCTTGCTATTAGGAGCTGTAGGGGCTCCATTTTATTGTCATTTCAGATGAACCACTTATAGTGCTCTATGGTTAGAGGAGTTCATCTATTTACTGTCAGGAGCCGCATGGCTCAGTTTTATTGGTGATTTTCTGTTACTTACTGTGAGAAGCTGCAGGGGCTCAGTTTTATTCTATTGATAGAGAAGTCATACATTTTCTGTGAAGAACCATTTTATTGTCATGAACCACTTTTACTGTGCTCTATTTTTAGAGGCGTTCATGTATTTACTGTGAGGAATCGGGCTCATTTTTATTGCCGTTTTATTGTCATGAACCACTTTTACTGTGCTCTATCTTTAGAGGAGTTCATGTATTTACTGTGAGGAGTTGGGCTTATTGCTGTTTTATTGTCATGGACCACTTTTACTGTGCTCTATGTTTAGAGGAGTTCATGTATTTACTGTGAGGAGTTGGACTCTTTTTTTATTGTGCTTTATTTTGAGAGGAATCGAAAATATTCGAATTTGAGGAGTTTAAATTTCATTTTCTATCTACGGTACTGAGCCATACTGTACTTTTGCTCATTTGGGTTTGAGCTGTTCAGTTTTCATTTTGTGGATTTGTCATCTTATAGACTTTAACACATTTACTAAAGCTTACATTCTTTTGTTAGCTTACGGTGCTTAAACAACCTTTGTACCCAGCGCCCTTTGGTGTTACCTCTTCTTTCCACCATGTTGAAGAGGGTATTTATTTCTTGTGTGTTTATGTTCTTTTTTTCTTCTGCCTTTCTGTTTCTGCCATCTTCTGTCTTAATCTTCTTCATCTTTTCAATTAAAGGAGGGAGGTGTGTTACATCCTGCTCTTCCCCTCTCTTTGTCCCTCCTTAGTGTTAGTGTCTGCTTGTCTATGTCATGTCTCTGTGATGTCATCCATGATTCTACCTGTTGCTGTTCAAAGGATTTATCAGTTACCTGGAGGCTGAGCAGGAGGTTATCTGCTCCGGTGGGGTTTATTCCAGATTACATTCCTACTAGAATGCTGTAACTGACCATCTAATCCCAAGAATAAATATACTATATGAACATTACAACGAGGAGTCTTCATCTTTAATTTACTGAATTTAACAATACCTTCAGTACTTTATAGAAGAACTACTTCATTGACACCAACGCCAGGCCACAGGCAGTAATTATAAAATTGTTTTGCCAGATCCATATTGGCCATCACTGCTAGTATTCTTCTGCCTTTTTGCTGCTGTATACAATTATTGGAGTAAATTATCCACGCCTATTTCTGTTGCTGCACCTTTCACAACAAGCTACCCTTCACTCTTCCTAGTTGCAACTTAATTGAGGGATTAACACACACAGTAAGCACTGATAAGAAAATGGGGGTAGGGCACACAGGGGACATGGAAATGGTGGACTGAAGGTACGAGGGCGTCCTTGTTACATGGTGAGAATATCTCGTAAATTCTTTCTTCTCAGGTTACTTGGACAGGTTTGTGGTATACTACATGTTTTATCTGCTAAGATATCTTTACTAGTCCTCACAATAAAGATAAAATACAAAGCAGAAATATCAGCTTTTTTTCTTTTACTTCTAACAGTACTAATCATCAGCATCGAGAAGCAAAAGAATACATTCCAGAATATTTATAGGCACAAGCAAAACTATGATACCCTTGTGGTGACGCTTTTGAGAAGTAGCTGTTTCATTGCCACATCCCTGTCCCAATTGAAAACAATGGCACACCCTCATATTGGCGTGGCATTTGGTGCATTAAAAGATGTCCTGAAGTCGCATTTCACTTGGTAGAAACCTTATTAAACATTTTAGATTTAAATCTGTTTCACTGTGTTTTTGTGCATCAAAGATCCTAAAGAAGTTACGGCTCATGTTGCTTGTCGCACAGCACAGGGACATAGTTCAGTACAGAATGATGAGAATTGAGCTACTTCAATAGGCATTTTGTAATAAGGCAACAACAAACATATAAGCCTCTCAATAACCCTCCCTCCGGGATCCACCCCAATTTCCCTCGCCCCTGGATACAAGTCCTCTAGAATTGTAAACAGTGAGGTCTGACACGGAACGGTACCGTTACTCTGGGGCCACTATTATGGTGGAGAAGAGACCTGCTGTAGTAATGTTGTGGTGCATCCGTCAGGTGTAATATTCTCAGGTATCTTCGATATTTTCCTGGGAGAGACACTCACTACATGGCCCCCTTAGTAAACAGTTTAGTGTACAAAAGAAATGAAAACTCGATGCTAATAGCACATTTCAATTGTATGAGAAAGCAAAACACAAGGGACTCCATTTTCATATATATTGCCTGCCATATCAAATTTACCTTGAAGTATTTCCATTCCTTGTAATCATTTAGTTCACAGTGTGTAATCATAACTTTCGATCCATCAGGCCCTCTGGTCAAACACTGATCATACTGCATTAGCTGGTTAGCTTCATTAATTCGGAAGAGCTAGAATAAGAAAAATAAAAGTATATATTTTTTTAGACACACACACGGAGAATGTTTTATGCGAGGAAGACACATAAAAACCTAGCATACAATGCCATCAATTTATTGTATACACTTATAGCAGAAACAATGTTTCTTCAGTGCATTTTTAAATACGTCAGAGCAAGTAAAACCCCCAAAACACTGTCTAAAGGCGTAAAACAATGAAGATTTCAAGATGTATTTGAATTTATCCAGTGTTGTTTGTTAACTCACTGCAATACAGCTTACTGTAGCATCACAACACAAGTAAGTGGTGCTACAGTATCTACGAATAGGCGATTAATTCTGCCCTTCAGTTTGCCAGACCTGATATGACTATGATGACCAGTTCTCCAAATAAAAACGTAACCTGGAAATATTTTACTTTTAAAGGTAAAGAGTAAAACTGGGTTTTAGGAGAGCTTAAAATACAACTTTATGTGAAAAAAATAATGTTTTACATGACATTGCTTCTTTTGTGCTACTAATTCATTTAAATGAAAATGTTGTAAACTAGGTGGCAGCAAGTAGATTTTCCATGCGATGCGCTCTGCTGTAGGAGTTTTCATACAAGGACAGGTTTTTTGATTGATTACAAAAGCGTATACCATCTATTGATTAACTATAATTTTATGTACTTAGTTATGCTTCTCTGTGATTAAAAATTCAAGTGTGCCGCAGGTCGTGGACACTATGTCCATCTTAGAGCTCGCAGTGACGGTCGAGAGGCATGCCAGAACACTGTTCGACGCAGAGGCATCTTCTTGCCATTCTAGTCTAGCTTCAGCGTTGGTGAGCACGTATTTCCGTGGGTCATGATGTCGACTATTCTCAGTGTCGAGGTGTTGCTCTATTTCAAGTGGCCCCTTGGTGTTCAGATCTTATGATTACGTGTACACAAATTAACCAAAAAGGACGCAGGAATCTTCACTACAGAGCCCAATCAATGTTGGATCACCAGATGAGAGAGCCAGAAAACTTTGAGGCAAGTGATGCTCTAGAACAACGAGCAGACAACTGGAGGTCCATCAAACGAGAGGGACGGCCCCCCAGTTGACATGCAGATCAATGGAAGACTTATCTCCGAGGCATCCCAATTCCATAAGAATGAGCCCTACTCTTTCTTTAACGAGATATCATCAACGGAGAAACACCTCAAACGGATCAAAGTACCAGCGCAGCAGGGTCAGGGTTACACTGTCACCTCCAGACTTCATTTCCCCCAAGATGTCTAGCGGATAGCACTACCATATATATTGAGGTCTTCAAAAGGGCTGCAACAAATCTGAACAGTCAGTAAGATTATAGACACTGGTAATTTTCAAAACCCTGCTATCTGTTTGGTTAGGGATTATTGATTTGTTCAATGTATCTCCTAATGATTTGTATTCCTTACTGTGTCCAATCCCGTCAAGAATGTGGTGTACTGGATGTATGTCATAATTCTTTTATTTCGGTCAAGATATGACCATAAAAAGACATCATAAAGATTCCATTAAAATCAATAAATACAATGATAATTAAGAGATTTAGTGTAAATTGTACAAAATGTGCAAAGTCAACAGACATTTCAAAGCTCCTAACTAGATTACATACAACTTAGAGCATCAGGATATTTTAAAACAGATCAATCTATACATCACAATTTAATGTGAGTATCTTTGTCTAATATACAATGCGTTTCTCATAAAATCTAGAATTGCAGAACATATCTCTATTGAGGCCAGTTGTTGTAGGAATATTAAAGCATTCCTATGTTATCTAATATTTGCCAGTTTAAAACCGATATTAAAAACCTCTTTCGAGGGACTAAATACAGAGAACAGAAGAACATAACATGTATCATGCTTTGTGGTGTGCAACTGTCACTTAGACAGTTATGTAAAACTTTAAACTATGTACCCAGCGTTGTGTAAAGGCGCAAAGGAAATGAATAGTACTCAGCCTCTATCTAGTCAAGTAAAATCTATATGAGTGTTGTGAATAAACGCAAGAAATGGTTCCAAGGCATTAGATGGACCCAAGTCAATATGCCCTAAATGTAGTTATATTATCCATTTCCAAGAGCCTCTTCTTAAAAGTGAAATCATAGCGTAGATATTTAACCAATTCCTCACTATGAGAAGTTATCTTTGTGAGTTTAGCATAGACTTCTTTAAGACCAAAGTTCGCCAAAGACTGTTTCACATAAAGCCGCCAGGGAATCCTAGCCACCTCATCCAATGCCAGGCAGTCCTCCAGGATTAGCCTCGAGAAGAACGTTTCAGAGGAGGACCAGACCTTAACCCAAAAGAGTAAAGGGGCAAGATGGACCATATCTTCAAAATAGTTTAAACCCAGCTCGTGGTGACCAATGAGTGAGGTTAAGAGGCTGGGTTGAGAGCATACGATTTAGGAATCTATTTTCCAAGGTCTGAAGATATTCAGCCTCTACATGATCACACACTCCCGAACTATATATAGAGCCCACCGTAATACATTAATTGTGTACAGAAGCACAATTTCATTTTGCACCCAGTTTTGAGGAGAATCTACAAAATTGCCTCAATGGCTCCCTGAAATTGGTGTGCCCTAGCTCTGAGAAAATGCATCCAATTGAACTCTCTGGATAGTGGCCCCTCCCAACATGTGTACCCTGTATTTCGTCTTTCTTCTTCCCATTGCCTTCATAAAAGATTTAGCAAAGTTTACCTTTAGGTCAAAACTGCCCGTAAAATACGTAAAAGATATCAAAAGCTGCTGCAACCCATTTGCTGTTAATGCTATGAGCACAGTGTCATCTGCATATAGGAGGCAGGGGACAGGCAGTGCACCCACTTACAGGCAATTCTTTCCCAGGCTTAATCAAGTGTGGACTCAGACCATTGATGTATAGCAGGAAGAGGAAAGGGGCCAAAATGCATCCTTGCCTAACACCTCTGCACGATGTAAAGAGGTTAGTGCATTCTCCGTTTTGGCCAAAGCAAATCTTTATGGTTGCATTTCAGTGCATCCTCTCTAGGCTATCAACTAACACCTGCTCTACCCCCATAGATTCCATCTTCGTCCATAGCTTGACCCGGTTTACATTATCAAAAAAGCACAGGAAAGGTGCATTAATGCTAAATATAAGGCACCTCCCCTGGCTTTGATGTATTTTCTAGCTAAATGTGACAAATTTAAACATTGTTCAACCGTGCCCACCCCTGGACGGAAACCAAACTAGAGAGGAGAAAGAATATTGTTAGCTTTGGCCCACTTCTCTATGTATGTGAGAAGAACCCGCCCCAGAATCTTTGAGGTGAGGTCCAATAAAGAAATGGTTTTATAGCAACCTGGGTCAGATTTGTCCCCCTTTTTAGGTCTCGTCCTATTAATCGCGCAAGCGATAACAGGACGAGAGTATAGAGGCTCATCCAAGCTCTGAAGCCACCAGGCGGATTACATCGAGTGCATGTGCTCGTGAACGCGCTTACCTTTTGCTCCCCCAGCCGCCTGCCTCTGAGAGCTTCACTTCAAAGGCATCTGCACCCCCGCTTCACACTTCACGGCCGCCAGGCCGTGTCTCGCATTTCTCCTGCCCCCTCCCCACAGCAATGCCAAGAGCTTGTTGTTGCCTAGGCATCCTCCTTATCTCAAAGCCTCCTGCCCCTCCTTAAAGTTGTAATTCCACTCTTCGCAGTCCCTAGGTCAAAGTTGCCGAAATGCGGGCCTTGCCACCCCTCATCCTCCCCCACACCCCCCTGCTGCTGCACTCGCGCGTGCTTTCACCCTTCCTTTAGCCACCTCTATTTTGTAACGCAGTAAACCCTGTGTTCACTTAGCACCATTCCCTTGGCTGTTGTAGGACTAAACCCAGCAGGCATTACTTGTCCATCTTGTGACTAAAGAAATACAGCATTTAAGTATTCACAGGGGCCAATGCCGTTCTCAAGAAGCCTTGGCTGACCGCGGAAAAAAAGGAGTGTCTGAGCATGAAGATTTCTGACAATATATTTAAGGTCAACCAAATTAAGACATTTTAACAATAGTTCATGATTTTAAGTTAGCCTAATGTCTAAGTGCCGTAAGTAAGAGGTGCTACTATTTCCGTAATTAATTGTACTTGATTTATCGACCTCGTAAGGAGGAAAAGCTAAGTTTACCCTGCACTAGTGGAACATGACTATGCCCGATTGTGGACACTGGGGGGTATATTTACTTATGTGTGTGCGAGAGGAGGAGTTGCACAGCAAAATACAAATCTGGGCTGCATTTGGAGACCCTCTTAATGTACTGTAAATTAGATGTTATGTTTTTGAGTTTACCCAACGCAACTATCGGGACAAAACATGAGCGTGCTCTTATGTGCTTAAAAGTCTGTGATATTTGGGAACAAAATAATAGCCAGAAAGAAATCCCAGACATCTGATGTTTGTGTGGATGTGGGAAAGTGTTACATCGAAAGTTTTTGTATATGTTTTAAAGGATAGGTCCAGCCTTTCTTGTCTTTTAAGAATCTAGATGTTGTATCATCACGTGGCATGCAAATAAAATAAGGACATTTAAAGTTTGTCTTCAGAATAACTCAGTCACTGAAGTTCTGACTTGCCACCAAATATTTAAGGGAGACAGAAAGTCCCCTCAGACACACCTGTTCACTTAGAGTCGTCCAGTTTCGTTTGTGATTGATCGTCAGGTCACATTCTACTGGCAGACTTTTCAAGACGTATATCAAATAACATACATTCTGTAGCAGCCACTGTGGGCTGATGCCTGGGACCCAGCATTCGCAAAACACATTCTTGTCTCTTTTCACACTTCTATGCACCACACAGTTTGAAGATCTCTTCTGTAACTACTTATCTTGCATAACACAACAATTTGTACCTCTACACTACCGTGACTCTGATACTTTTAACCTCTCATTACTCCTAAACATCCTTCTGCTAAGTCGTTGCTCTTCTCTTTTAATCTAATTGTCCCATATCACTGAAATATGCTTTCTCCATATCTTTATCTCCTCACTTTCAAAAGTGTTCTAAAGACCCCTTCAAAACAACAAAAGCAGGACAGATGATTAATTGCCTCATCTGTAACTCGCCTGCCCCCTATTCTCTAACATCTTTGACGCATTTATGCTAATATAATGCAAATATGAAAATTTGCCATGTCTGTTCTGTATCTCAACCACTATTCACCTTGTATCATACTCACAAAAAGTCAGTGTTTATCTCCCAGTTTTACAGCATTTCTTGATGAAAATTCTTACTGCATTATTAAAGTTTGAGCTATTGGTGTTGCATTATTTAGCAATGCCATTAGCTCAAACTTTAACACCCTCACCCTCACACCCCTCACACACCTCCTCACTCTCACACCCCCTCACTCTCACACCCCCTCACCCTCACACACCCTCACACACCCTCACACACCCTCACCCTCACCCTCACACACTCTCACCCTCACACCCTCTCACCCTCACCCTCACACACCCTCACCCTCACACATCCTCACCCTCACACCCTCACGCACACTCACCCTCACACCCCCTCACACTCCCTCAGCCTCACACCCCCTCACTCACACACCCTTACCCTCACACACCCTCACTCACCCTCTCACACCCTCACTCACCCTCACTCACCCTCACACCCCCTCACCCTCACTCTCACACCCCCTCAATCCCTCACCCTCACACACCCCCTCACACCCTCACACACCCTCACACCCCCTCACCCTCACACTCTCACCCTCACACACCCTCATCCTTTCACCCCCTCACCCATACACACCCTCACTCACCCTCACACACACTCACCAGCATAGCATAACAAAACATAGCATAGCATAACATAACAAAACATAGCATAACATAACATAAAACAAAGCATAGCATAACAAAACATATCAAAACACAACAAAATATAGCATAGTATAACAAAACACGACAAAACATAGCATACATAACAAAACATAGCATAGCATAACAAAACAAAGCTTAGCATAGCATAACAAAACATAGCATAACAAAACACAACAAAACATAGCATAATAAAACAAAGCATAGGATAGCAAAACAAAACATAGCATAGCATAACAAAACACAACACAACAACACAGCATAACAAAACATAGCAAAACACAACAAAGCGTAGCATAGCTTAACAAAACACAACAAAACATAGCATAGCAAAACAAAACCATAGCATACCAAACACAACAAAACATAGCATAGCATAACAAAACAAAACATAGCAGAGCAAAACAAAGCATAGCATAGCAAAACAAGCATGGCATAACAAAATAAAGCATAGCATAACAAACCACAGCATAGCATAGATTAACAATTCAAAGCATAGGATAGCAAAACATAGCATAACACAACAAAACATAGGATAGCAAAACAAAACATAGCATAGCATACAGCATCACTCCGCACCACCACAGCATCTCTCAGGGGCACCACAACATTACTATGCGCTACCACAGCATCACTGAACGCCACAGCATCACTCGTTCGCCATCACGTCACTCAGCGCCACCACAGCATCAATCTGTGCAACCATTCAACAATACCTGGTTCAAATATGTTCTTTCAATGTTTCAAGCTTTATTACAAATGTAACAAAAATATGTTCATATTTCACTTCTATTCTTGGATTTTCGTCACAATAAAATACACTGAACATAATCTTCACAAACGTTATTTACAAAACTTTAAGCTATTGCCATTATAAATTACAATAACTTTTATTTAAGTATTAATTATTGAAAAAAAATTAAAAGCCATTGTTATTTGTAATATCAATACATGTAAGTCACGTAAATACAACACATATTGCATTAGAAATGCTATAGGTGTCACATTTGCGAAAGTTATAACTATTGGCATTGTAAATGACACTGCTATTAATTTCGCTATTTTCAAAAACAAAACATGAATAAAAAATTTGTCATTGACAATACCAAAAGCTCAAACTTTCCTAATGCGAGACCTGTTGCATTGAAAATAGGGACAACAACTGCCTCTCTCCACTGGGTGTTGTGTGTTTAAGAATATCATCATTATTCATTAAGTGCTAAATGCTGTTGAGAAAGTGATTATAGTCTGCTATATAGTTAGATTATGTGGAATTCTTGGTAAAAGTAAAGTAAAGTAAAGTCCACATTTGTAAAGCGCGCAATCACCCGTAAGGGTCTCTAGGCGCTGGGGGCCGTCGGTAAGATTAAGCGAGCTATTGCCCAGAGTCACATGGTGCTGGGCTAACCTGGTACTGTGTGCCGTTGATAGCATCATTACAGCGAGCTAAGAGACTTATCTGAGCCATGTGGTATGGATGTACCATGTCCTGACAAATGTATTTGCTTGATTTTTGGGCAGTTCTATGGCAGAAAAGCAAACAGCACAACAATGCATGCTTTAGATACAAAGATCACAGTGCAGTCATTTAGTTAGTATAAAACAGTGACTATGTAAGATGGTGTGTTAATATCACTTTCACATGTGGGGTGTTCTAATTAGGACTTTAAAAGTGTATTATGCTGTCTGTATGTGTAGTGTTTGTCATTGGCTTGTGATATTTGGACACTGTGATACTGTCCTGCAGATTCATATGACCTATGGTCACACCACATAGCCTACTACCCTGGCGCCTGGGTTAATGAGCGAAGTGCGACTGCCTGTGTACCCTGTGTTTACACTCTCCTAGGCCCCGAACGCATGCATTTCTTCCACCAGATAAGTCACCAATAATACAACAGAATTACCCACCCTAACCATCTCTTAATAAAATTCCTCATAGTCTTCCATCAGCAAAGTGGAGTATTCTAATATGGGAACTAAGAATGAACTCAAATGTATGCACTACGATTTGGCGAGATTACAGAAGAGACAAAAGAGGCACAGGTGGCTGCGACTGAGGTCTATCTCCAAACTACCTGACTACAACTCAGACATTCTGATTCTTTATAGAAAAGTGACAACCCTCGAAGACTGAAGTCCACGGGACAATGGACACATTTCTGGAGCCCTGAAAAAGGCAGACGGGGACAACATGCTATTGCTCCTACCAGGCTTCTGCAAGGAGTTGTCCTAAAATAATTTCTCAATCCCCCCGCCCGGAAATTCAGCGAATGGATAGAGCGCATATGAGGAACCTGGATACACGTGTCATGTCCTATAATAGCCAGTGTACTTTGCCACCAACAGGCCACACAGATCATAAAGTTGGCAAGAAGGAATGACCCCTCCATGTTTGGAGGCCGAAAGATACATATTAAACATGTTAATTACCTTTGGTAACTCCCTTTCTGGTGGATACTCTAATGGCAGAAGACCATTAGAATATCCGCACCAGACAGGATCCGGAAAGCTTTCATTGCAGCTCGCTGGCAGGTGGCACCGTGTTGCTCAGCATTGACTCCGTTCCACCCAAGAAGTGACAGAGCTGAGCCACATATAGCCACCAACTCAGTGCTGCAATCAATCAGAGGTACCAGTGTGCGCACCTCTAATCTGGGACATTTTTAGATGGAGAGAGAGACCATTTCACAGAACAAGAAGGTCATACAGCCGTGAGAAATATGTGGCTACATAGTGTATCCACAAGAAAGAGCATTACCTAAGGTTAGTAATGTATTCTTCTGATGGCTACTTCTATCTGCAGATTCCTCACCTTTAGAATAGAAACCAAAGCAGTACCTCCCGAGGTGGAGGGTCTGTGGAGTGGGCACAGACAAAAACGTACTTGCAGGACTCAACGGGCGAAAGACCCTCCCATTGGACCTGGCTATCTATGCAGCAGTGCTTCATGAACATGAGCACTGATGCTCATGTCGCAACCTGACAGATATTAGGAACAGGCATTCCGTGTATCAAAGTAGTGGTAGCAGCCTTGGTCCTGGTTGAATGAGCCCTCAATCCTTCTTGAGAATGCTTCTTAGCCTATGCATAGCAGGTCTTAATGCAGAAGACTATCCCCATGACAAATTCCTTTTATGCATCACCTTTATGTTCTTTGCCCCACAGAACCCCACAAAAAAATGATTGTCCGCCTGAGGCTCATTGGTGCAATTGATGTAAAACCTCAAGGCTTTTTTTGCCTCAGCGCTCTACTAAAGTAACCAACAGCGGACCCCACCGAACTCAAGAATTACCGCCCCACCTCACTCCTCCCGTTTCCAGCCAAAGTCATCGAGAAGACCGTCAACAAACAGCTGGCCGCCTTCCTCGAGACGAATGGATCCCTCGACCCCTCACAGTCTGGCTTCCGAGCCAACCACAGCACCGAGACCGCCCTCATCGCTGCCACCGATGACATCCGAGCCCTGATGGACAACGGAGAAACAGCGGCCCTCATCCTCCTAGACCTCTCCGCGGCATTCGACACTGTCTGCCACCGCACCCTTGTGCAGCGCCTCAGCAACGTCGGAATCCAGGAGAAGGCACTGGAATGGATCATCTCCTTCCTCGATGGAAGAACACAGAGAGTCCGCCTACCACCGTACAAGTCAGAGGCCACCGAAGTCATCTGCGGCGTCCCTCAAGGATCCTCGCTGAGCCCCACCCTCTTCAACGTCTACATGAGCCCCCTCGCGGCCATCGCTCACCAACACAACCTCAACATCATCTCCTACGCTGACAACACCCAGCTGATCCTCTCCCTGACCAACGACCCCGCCGCCGCCAGAGCCAACCTTCACGAAGGGATGAAAGACGTAGCCGAGTGGATGACGACCAGCCGCCTGAAACTGAACTCGGACAAGACGGAAGTCCTCATCCTGGGCTCCTCGCCCTCCGCCTGGGACAACTCCTGGTGGCCCCCCGCCCTGGGCACCGCTCCCAAACCAACAGACCACGCACGCAACCTGGGCTTCATCCTGGACTCCTCCCTCTCAATGACCAGACAAGTCAACGCCGTCTCCTCGTCGTGCTTCAACATCCTACGCATGCTACAGAAGATCTTCCGGTGGATCCCCACCGAGACCAGGAAGACGGTCACCCAGGCCCTCGTCACCAGCCGACTGGACTACGGCAACGCCCTCTACGCCGGAACCACCGCCAAGCTCCAGAAGAGATTCCAGCGGATCCAGAACACCTCAGCCAGACTCATCCTCGACATCCCACGACACAGCCACATCTCCGGACATCTGAGAGACCTGCATTGGCTCCCCATCAACAAGAGAATCACCTTCCGTCTCCTCACCCACGCACACAAAGCCCTACACGATCAAGGCCCGAGCTACCTCAACAACCGCATCAACTTCTACGCTCCCAAACGCCATCTCCGATCAACCAGTCACGCCCTCGCCGCCGTCCCCCGCATCCGAAGAACGACAACAGGAGGAAGGTCCTTCTCCTACTTGGCCGCCAAGACCTGGAACTCCCTCCCGACCGACCTGCGCCTGACCCAAGACCACCTCTCCTTCAGGAAGAAGCTCAAGACCTGGCTGTTCGAGCAGTAGCAGCCCCCCCCCCCCAAGCGCCTTGAGACCCTCCGGGTAAGTAGTGCGCTCTATAAATGTCTATGATTGATTGATTGATTGGGAAAAAGGTGGTGTAAGGTGGCAGTATCAAGAAAACTTGGAGCTCGCTTACATGATGAGCTGAAATAGTTACAAAAAGAAAGAGGCTCTTTAGGGTCAGAAGACGTAGCAAACGGCTGTGCATCAGTTCAAATGAAGATCATATTCATGATGAAAGTTTGGACCAAATTGAGATCCCAGTGTACCATCACAAATGATTTTGAAGAAAACACGGGGGTTAAACCTTTAAATAACCTTATCACAACAAATGATTTAAACAGAGATGGCTGGTCCAGCAAATGCAAAAATCCAAAAGGGCCAACAAATCACCTTTAATTGTACCCACAGTAAGGCCTTGCTGTGCCAAAGACAAAACAAAGACTAAAACATCCAATAGTCTAGCCTGCAATGTGTCTATGTAGCAGGCTTCATACTAGGGCACAAATTTGTCCCAGTGCCAAGCGTAAATGGACTTTGTAGAAGGATGCCGTGCAAGAAGGATGACATCCACAATCTTGGGACTTAAGACTTAGCGCACTTTACTGCCGCCCCATAATCTCCATGCATGGAGATGTAGACCGTGCCGATCTGGGTGCAGAAACCTGCCCTGCTGCTGCCACAGAAGATTCTCCAGAAGTGGTATTCTGATCAGAGGACAGATGTTTAAGCCCAGAAATTGTGGGCACCATACTCTCTTGATCCAGTCTGGAGCCGCTAGGTTAACTTGGGCTGGGTCTTTCCTGATCTTCTTTCTTCTTTAGAACTCATGGCAGGGGAGGCAGAGGAGGAAAGGCAAACAGGAGTCCTGTGCTCCACTTTAATCAGAATGTGTCTCCTAGAAAAAGCGATTTTGGAAACTCCAGCGGGTGTAAAGGTCTGACATTTTGCATTCTCAATGGTGCCAAGAAGATCTAGCCAGGGTTCTCCCTAGTATTATAAAATGTCCTATGACACATTGGGGTTTAATCTATATTTGTGGTCTGCCAAGAGTCACCACCTGAGCTCTTCCATCATGGCATTTAGAGGTCCTGCCAGGCAATTCACAATTAGCGAGATGCACGGATGCTTCGGCAACTCCAGAGGTGTACTGCCGCTTGACATTGGACCAAGGTCCCCACTCCGCCCTGCTTGTTGAAGTTCGAAACGGAGGTGGCTTTGTCTGTGAGAACCTGTACCAACCTTCCCTGGATCGATATTAAGAATGCCTTTAACGCCAGGCGAATGACACACAACTCCAATAGATTGATGTGGAGCCAGACATTTGTCGGAGACCAAAGTCCTCTGATCTTAATCTCTCCCAAATGACACTCCTCCAGCCCAGCAATGATGCATCTGTCACCATGTTAGCATTGGGTGGGGCAGGAAGAGGAATCCATCGCCAGTCCAATTGGTGTTGAGCAGCCGCCACTGCATAGCTGTTGCTGTCTCCTCGAAAAGCTGGATGCAATCAGACAGGTTTATTTGGAGAAGGGCTCACTGTGACTTCAGATTCCTGTGCAGTTTTCACGTATGCCACCTGGCATAGCTGCCAAGCAGGATGCAGAGGTCAAGACATCTCAGAGCTATTCTCTCTGAGACCCAGGATAGAGGCTGAAACATCAGGATCATAGCCTAAATGTCCTGGACTAGTGACGGGGAAGGCTCTGAACTGTACCATATCTAGAATGTTTCCACAGCAGGTATTGCCTGTGGAACTGCAGCATCGGTACATGAAAGTAAGCGTGCTAAAGGTCTAAAGTAACCATCCAGTTGCTTGGGTCCAGAGCAGACAGAACCTGGACCAGTGTGAGCATTTTGAATCCGTCCTTCTATAGGAAGGTGTTCACGGGGGCAAAGATTTAAAATAGAGCACAGGCCTAGGTCTTTTTTCCGGTATGATGAAACAGCAGGATTAAAAACCATTCCCGATTTCAATATCTGATACCCACTCTATAGCTGCTTTGAACAGTAGGGCTTGCACCTCTTACAACAAGGTGGACAGGTGCTCCTCTGCAAGCCACTCTGATGTAGGCGGAAGCTGCGCGGATCAGAAAAGGATGGAGGGTCATAGCCTTACTGAACGATCTCAAGGACCCATCTGCCACTAGCCACAGTTGGAAGAAATGTCTGATCCTGCCTACTACAGACTAGTTGTGTCCAATTAAGGACAAATTAAAGCAGTTTGGACGCAACATGTCTTTCCTAAAGGCATCGATCTGCTGCAGCATCACTGTTGGCCCAAGGAATTCTGGGTGCACCAGGATCAATTGTAGAATTGGCTCGTCAAAGGGAGATTGAAAGTGAGATTGAGTAACACCTTGACATCCTCTCTTGGCCTTCCTGTGCTTCCTTGTTGTCTTACACTTTGACTTGCCAGAAGAACTCAAATGTGACGAAGATGCGCTGCAGGAGCAGCCTTGAGAGTGTGAATAAGTCTGTGCTCTCAACTTCAAGCAGAAGCAGGACTTGCATGTTCTCTTCCGATGTTCAGAAACATACAGCTTCATTTCACGGTTCCAGGTTGCCATTGGGTTCATGATGGCACATTCCTGACACAACTTGGAGTCATGTCCCGAGCCAAAACACCAAAGATACACTTTGCGCAGGTCTGTCACCGAAATTTGTTTCTAGCTGTCGCAACAGAGTTAAAACCTTTAGTTTTGGGAGAAGACATTATTCCCTTGAATACTGGAAAGTTTTTTAACAGAAAAAACTCAGCAGTCTAACAAGAACAAGCATTGGCATAGCCAATAGGTCTCGCTTTTGGGACCTTATAAGTATTTAGTTCTGCAGCACAATATGCTTGGTGCAACAACATCAACTGTTGCATGTTTAAACACTTATAATGTCCCAAAGGCGAGACCTATTGGCTACGCCAATGCTTGTTATGCAGTGTTGCTGAAGTAGGATTTACAAGTAAGGCTACAACAATGCTGAAGCAGCGAACTCCACAGTGACATGGTCTTCACAGTTTCCACTGTGCATTGGCCTTATTATACAGTGCCATTTTAAGGCTTTTGGGGGCGCTGGGCAAGACTTACTTTAGGGACCCCTGTGTGCAACAGTTTGGATTTTATTACCCTTTTTTTTGCTAATCAAATCCTATGATGCTAAACAATATTGAATAATAAATTAAAGGCTGAGATGGAAAACTAGAAAGATGTGACAGAGAGATAAAGTTGACTTTTCTGCGGCCCCTTGGAAAGTGAAGGGCCTAGGCAATTGCTCACTTCGCCCATGCATTAAAACGTCTCTGTTATTATGATAAACCACTTCACTGCCCTGTTCATTCACTCCCCAATCTAAAACCACAGATTTCGAAATGCAGTCTTCCTTAATGCAACTTAATCGTGTGGACTGTCGGAAGGGAGGACCATTTGTGTTAGCAATTTTTGCGCCTTTGTATACTAAATAACCCCCGCCGCCATTAGAAAGCCCACCTGTAAATTAATAAGGGGGTTCTCACCGTGCGCCAACACCATGGAAATACACTTTCTCCTCCTGCCTTTGCATGAGTAGGTTTATGTGCCTCGTCAAGGAAGGAAGGAAACAACCTGCAAAACGTGTGTGAATACCCACACTGCACTTCATATGCCCACCCATGCCAACCTTAACCCTGAAATGAGCATGCAGATGACCCACAGTGATACCGCCTGGCTGCTGTACTGAGATATAGATGCGGGTACAAATGTTCGCAGTACCAGAGTCTGTCTATCAGAAGCCTTGAATCTGTATGTTGAAAATATGGTTTTGTGCACCCAAGCTGTTGGTTGTGCGTAAGCCTTGCCAGTCGACCAATATACGACCAAGTGGACAGCAATGGTGGGGGTGGGGTTGACAAACCTAACTCAAACAAGCCGAAACAACTGCAGTAACTGTTTTGTTTTAAAGTGGATGGGGCTTGCTACCTAGGCACACACGTATTAAATGTTAGAGGGCACGCTGAGGTTTCGGTGACAGATAGCAATTAGGCTTGAAGGACAACAGGCGCACGGCTAACGCTACCTGTGGAGCCGGTACCCCCCTCACTGCCTTCTTCCCCATTCCCCCCTGTGAGGAGCAGCAGACTGCCGTGGATTAACAGCGAAGTTTAAAACTACCAAACAGCGAAATGCCGGCATTCAGAGGCTTTCACTCTTCCACAAAGGAGCCGAATGGAGACGGCTTGAAGCAAGTCATGTCCGGAGGCTAAATCAGGAGGACTGGAATCTCATATGGAATGCTGGCAGAGGAGAGCTGTGAATAACGCTATACCATGCGCTAGGACATCACTTAGCTGCTGCAGTTGGGATTACATTGTTTGGTGTTATAATCTGAGACAGTAACGCAACAATGTCCCTAATACAGAGTAAATACACAGGACCTTACGGTTAGGTAATATTATGGTTGTCAGAGCTCAACATTGAAACAGTGCCACAGTGTCAGAAATGTAGAAAACAAGTTAAAAAGATATTGAAAAAAGTATTTAAAAACCGGAATCAGTTATAAAAGTACATCATTTATTACATACATTACAATTGAATACACAAATCAGAATCATAAAAACACAATCATGTTTTAATAATATCCAGAGAACGATGGTTCAAAGAGAACAGTTGTCGACGCAGCGTTTCGGTTTTTTGCTTTCTTCATCAGGATAGTTTTTCTCAGTATCTCACTCAAAGTATGCAAAAGAAGTATTTTATTTTTCTTGTATACTTCTAGTCTCATGCAATCTGTACAAGTTTATGAGATTATCAATCTTCTCATCGGGATGACCACCTTTTACAATTTGGATCCCAACACGGAATAATGTATGCTGGAGCCACCGATATCTTCAAATTAATAAAACAGGTTCGATTTTAATTGGAATAGGTGGCAACACGCTGTCTCACGACCAGGTCATTGCAGATTTTTCAAAGTGCGCTGTGTTCAGGGGATGTCCTCCTTAAGGGGTCTTTTAATACGACCACCGGTAAAATTCAATCCGGCCTCCCTGCTCCAGCTATACAGGTGTCTGCTCCCATTGGGTAAAATTCAATCCGGCCTCCCTGATCCAGCTATACAGGTTTCTGCTCCCGTTGGGAGCAGAAACCTGTATAGCTGGATCAGGGAGGCCGGATTGAATTTTACCGGTGGTCGTATTAAAAGACCCCTTCAGGAGGACATCCCCTGAACACAGCGCACTTTGAAAAATCTGCAACGACCTGATCGTGAGACAGCGTGTTGCCACCTATTCCAATTAAAATCGAACCCGTTTTTTTTATTTGAAGATATCGGTGGCTCCAGCATACATTATTCCGTGTTGGGATCCAAATTGTAAAAGGTGGTCATCCCGATGAGAAGATTGATAATCTCATAAACTTGTACAGATTGCATGAGATTAGTAGTATAAAAGAAAAATAAAATACTTCTTTTGCATACTTTGAATGAGATACTGAGAAAAACTGTCCTGATGAAGGTGTTTTAAAGCAAAAAAAACCGAAACACTGCGTCAACAACTGTTCTCTTTGAACCATTGTTCTCTGGATATTATTTTAACATGATTGTGTTTTTATGATTCTGATTTGTGTATTCAATTGTAATGTATGTAATAAATGATGTACTTTTATAACTGATTCCGGTTTTTAAATACTTTTTTCAATATCTTTTTAACTTGTTTTCTACATTTCTGACACTGTGGCACAGTTTCAATTTTGAACTCTGACAACCATAATATTACCTAACCATAAGGTCTTGTGTATTTACTCTGTATTAGGCACATTGTTGCTTTACTGTACCTTCCCCCTGTCCCGCATTGGATAGTAAGGGGACCTCCTTTGTGTTTCTGTACAATCTGAGACAGCCACTCACAGGAAACCCATAGAGAGGCAAATACGCGAGGCAGGAGGAGGAGAGCGCAAGTCAGAAAGAGAAAGGCAGTCAGAAACGAAGAATCGGAGGGAGAAGGCGGGTATGTGAGGCGAGAGGCAGGCAACAGGAAAGACAAGTGCGGGAGTTGTGTGCTAAAACGAAATTGAAAAAAAACCAGTAGGCGTAAGGGCGGATTTGAAAACTCATGGAGGGGACTTTGTGTGGGATATAGAAAAGAAAGATTGTATGCAAGATAGCTTCTTGAAGTTGAATTGTGCATTTGGCGGAGATGAGCAGCGCAGCCGAGCAGTGAACACCTGGAGCCGGCCTGATGACTGGGCGTCTGTGAGCCCATTGACAAACGGAGCTCCGACAGTGCAAACCTCAGCTAAATCACCTCAGGCTCAAACGGATGGACAGACACACTCCTGGCCCTTCCTGGCCGACCGTGGGGATTGTATTGCAGTGAGGGGCAGGCCGCTGGGCAGCGTGAGCAATTCTGCAAGCGAAAAAAAAAAAAGCATTGGCCGCGCGGCCGTGAAAGTGACGCGGTTGCGCGGCCATTAAAGTGAAAATGATCGCTCGCTGCAAGGGTGCCGCGAGCGATGGGCTTAATGAGCCATGACGGAAAGTCAGATGGCGCCTCTGCGCGTAACCGCGAGCGTAACTGCAAACTTTAGGCCACAGGCAAAAGCGTGTGGTAGGATTTTTAAAGTGGTACAAAAGGGGGTGGTGATGGACAGAGCATCTGAACCAATCAAACACTCACACCCAGTCAACAGATCTGGGTTTAATCCATCACCGTTCTTTAGCCCACTCTGCCACCCCAGTTCAGACATGGCCATATGCAAATCAGTCTGACCCTGTGCCTCATGGGAACAGTCCAGCCCGAACTACCAAACAAGCCATGCCTTCCCTGGACCGGAAACAAGCTTCCAAGGACTGGTTTCTGGCATTTCAGCCGTCTTCAGCCCGGCTTGCTTAAATCCAGTGGCAAAGTGAGCAAGAGACTCACATCTGAGCATACCCTGGCAACTTATGGCGAACAAAGTGGTACAAAAGGGGGTGGTGATGGACAGAGCATCTGAACCAATCAAACACTCACACCCAGTCAACAGATCTGGGTTTAATCTAACACCGTTCTTTAGCCCACTCTGCCACCCCAGTTCAGACATGGCCATATGCAAATCAGTCTGACCCTGTGCCTCATGGGAACAGTCCAGCCCGAACTGCCAAGCCATGCCTTCCCTGGACCGGAAACAAGCTTCCGAGGACCGGTTTCTGGCATTTCAGCCGTCTTCAGCCCGGCTTGCTTGTTTGCGGTCCAGGGAAGGCATGGCTTGGCAGTTGGGGCTGGACTGTTCCCATGAGGCACAGGGTCAGACTGATTTGCATATGGCCATGTCTGAACTGGGGTGGCAGAGTGGGCTAAAGAACGGTGATGGATTAAACCCAGATCTGTTGACTGGGTGTGAGTGTTTGATTGGTTCAGATGCTCGATCCATCACCACCCCTTTTGTACCAGGATTTTTAAAGCCCACTTAATAAATGTCTCTCCAGCGCATGCGCTGGCTCAGGCGAGACCTAAAAAGGGAAGTAGAGCTCTGGATCTGAATATAGACATGTGGAAACAAAGGAACTGACAACAGAACGCGGGGCCCTATATCCTGCTCTGCTCTGTCATTTCCAGGTCTGAATGGAGTCACTGCAGAGCAGCACGGTGCCATCTGCCAGTTCAGAGCGCTACTGCTGTGAAAGTGTCCAGGAGCCAGTCCGGCACGCTGATAGTCTAAACGTGAAGAATTTGAATTTAGAAGTATCTATAAGAATGGCAACTTCTCGCAAGCGAGGAATTTTAAACATAGGAAATTCTTATTTTATCGCTCTTTCCTTTGGAAATGGAACATCCAGTCTGGCCTTTTGGAAGTGGCTACAATGTAGATGACAATGGACGGTCACTCAAAAGACTTTCATGACCCGGATAATTTGAAACATTTTCTGCAGAGGCTGAAAGATCACAAGTGAACATACCTCCCAAACTGATCCCTGCAAAGCATATTAAGCAGTCTCAGAATTGCAAACTAGGTATGAGCATAGAGCCACTTTGCGTCCACCCCAGTGTTCACTACAAGGAGCGAGAGTGAAAGGGATCATAACAAAAAATTAGCTGGTTTAACATAGCGTTAAGTCTAGGACCAGACTGAAGTCCACTATGGACAATGCCCACAATTCCCAGAATCCTACAAGCCCTGTCAATAACTCTAAATTATGATGGCTACTCTAGTCTCCTGAAGTGTTTTTTATTTCAAGTGGTCCTTACGATCCTTCAATGTTTTTATGTTTCCCTACTAATACTTAGATGCGTTTTTAGAACCTATGGGGCAATTGTTATCAGACTGAAGGACAGGTACTACGATTCTCCTAGAATACTACAATTGAATGACTTTTACTTGACTTATGGGATGGTGAGTGAAAAGTGCCCATGTTGAGGTGGAAAGGTGGGGGACAGAAATGTTAGCATGAAATCTGAAACTATACCGATTCTTCCAAAATAATGCTTTCAAAATGTATTGATACATAGTTATCACTGTTGTAAATTCTCATTGTCTATTGTCAGAATATTCCCTCCATTCTCTCTGATTTATGTAATTTCTATTAAATTGAAGTTTTAATGTACTTGTATATTAATGTAATTAATTATAGGCCTATCCTGATGCTTCCATATCCTTCACAACAGTCTGGCCCTCCTAGGAGTACCTCTAATGATCTGTTGAGCTTAAGTTATTGGAGTGGATTTTGGAAGGCTTGGGGAGCTGCAATTATGATTAAAATGGCATTTGATGTGCCTGTCTCACTGCCCCCATTGGAACAGTCCACAGACACCAAGTACATGGACAAGGGTATTCCCCGCTTGAGTCCTGAAGGATTATATTGTGCACTGTGTTCTGTATTTAAGCTCTGAGGAAGACTTGAACATTAGCAGGTGTCTGGTGCTGGATTATGTCAAAGTTTTCATTATTGTATAGGATACCTGTACAAAACGTACTAAAGTTTCCAAATGTGTTTGCCTATCTTTTATTTATTTAGTCATAACTTCCCTCTTCATATTGTCTGACTTAATTTCCTTATTTCGTCTGATTTTTATTCTTATTTGATATACTTGATTGTTCTCTCCCACATTGCTTGATCTTACTTCAAACAATCATTATTAAAGTTGGAAAAGATTTTGCTGTCTTTTGTAAAGTAATTTGCTTATCAGGCATCACTGTTTTTGACCTTATCGTTTCATCATAAAGTAAGTAAAAATTATGTAGAAAAGTAATTCCAAGGAGAAAAGGGCTTTTAGAATAGTTTATTTAAAAAAAAGAACCGAGCAGAACATACAGTCTTTTACAAATAACAAAAAAGCTATGCGTACTCATGATCAGCTTTGTGTGAGAGGAGAAAGCAGCTCTAGGACAATGCAGGTGTTCATCAGCCTCAATATTGTTTAAAAAGGTTGAAGAGCTTCTTGTCAATGGACAAGTATGGCCAGTTCCACAACTTAGCAATGAGATACAATTTAGATTGGAATGCTATGTGTTCCAGAAGATCTATTTATAGTTAAAGCTACAGTTAAGTAGAAATCTGACTAGTTTAGCCTCAGCTTTATTCGTATTACAAACATGCCTGCTAAGTCCACTTTTGCACTGTTCTATTTTATTCTTCTGATTATCTACAGTTCCACAATTATTCAAACAGGCGTTAACCCATGTGCTTGTCTTAAAAGATAACAATGTCATTTGCATCATGGTTGATTACTGTACTCTCCAAGAAAAGAAAGCACAACACAGCTATCTAAAGCAATCTTCGAAGCTAGAGGCACGTCTCTAAAAGTGTAGTTAGAGGCAAATGGCAGAAGCATGTTTGCTAAGAGATGGGGATGAGATGAAATTGCGCTATACTAAAAGATACCCAAACAAATACAGAAGGATACTACCAATAGCCCAGACCAGGAAATCAGAGGACAAAAATTGCCTTAGCTTTGCCGGTACTACTAAATGTAACAAGCAGCTTTTCTAGCATTTCAAAACTAGATAATTGTTGAGTTTATTGAAATCTATCACAAGGCCTTCTGAGATGACACTGCCTCAGACAAACTAAAAGCATTCCCTGTGGAGTCCTGGCAATGCATAAGGCTGATGCCCTATGCATTGCCAGGACTCCCCAGAGTTGTGTTTTCTTGTGATACATATTAAACTGATGGAGCAAACAGATGCTGATAATCTGTGATAAGTATTAGTTCAGCTCCTAATGATATGGAGGAAGCTGAAATTCACTGGTTTCTTTTTTTGGATCACATATTGAGTGAATTCATTAAGGCCTACTTTGTCTGAACAGGGATCACTCCCACGTGCTACTTATTGGAGATGATTGCAACTATGCACGGTCTTTGGTAAAACTGCAACTTTGCTAAAGAGCAAGTAGCAGGTCCAGTGCAAAAGTGTAAAACTTAGGTAACATGCTCAATGTTGAACTACCCAATGGCACTCCATTAAATGTATAGTATAAGTTATGGGTACTATTTTTACTCTTTCAAAAGCACACTAATGCTGCTCCAGTCAAATCACTGTGTATAGCCAGGAAATCCACAAACCCACCTCCTGCAATATTACATATTTGGGGTTTCATAAGAGCATGTCTAACTAGGGGACGATGGTTAGCCTGAATCCAATAAACCAGGATCAGGAAGTCCACACCTTGGAATCCATCCATTGGCTGTAAGTACATTCAAGAGACAAGCCCCTTGAGAAAGGCCTTTTTGAGCAGTAGGACAATCAATAATCTGAAGCTGGGTCCACATTAAGTGCTCACCAGATACTTAACACGTAAATATCTGATGCGGTAAAATGAAACATAAGAAACAAGAGTGAAGTACCCCCAGAGTTTCAGGCCTTCAGCTGCAGAATGACGTAAACCCCCACTTGAGTATGTAACTAATGCATGACAAGTTTAAGAAAATACCTGAAATCGTAAGAAGTACGCATGTTGAAGGAGTTAGTTGTTCAGAATAGAATTGCTACCACCACCACACGGACTAGGTAATGGCACAGAACATACATTAAAACGACTCCTGCAACTTTAAAAATGGTATATGTGATTAACAGCGAGGACCATTTTATCACCCTCGCAGAGGCTCAACTACTTTGGAGGGTGGTAATTGGGCCCAATGGAAAAACATAAAGCAGCTTTCACCACCTTTCACATCAAGCATTCTAAAGTGGTCAAAACGCAGTATGTTTAGCACAATATAGGTCTCCTCAGTAAATATACAGAAATATTTCTAATCTAGAATTCATGAAGAAGTATAGGCATTCTCCGTCGTTGCGCCGATATTAAGCAAACTAGCAAACATACCTAGAGGAGGGAGTCAAGATTAACCTGGGGGACTCAAGTTCTGAAGATGTTGCTGCGGGAGTTCCGTCTAATATGTTGCACAAAGTTAGAAGAGATCAACAGAGTCACCAAGTTCTTGATCACATGCAAGCCTCTTAAAATTACAGATTGCAGAAACTTGGAATGCATAATAAACAACACTGCCCACTGGCAAACACAATCAATAACACATTTGTAAACATAACGGTAAATGTTGTTTTTACCTACTTTAGTGATTTTTCAAATAAAAATGTCAGCAATCGTGTCTTTTTCTCGAGCTTTCTTGATGTATTATTCTGTCACAACTTCTATTGCAAAATACTGCCAGCTGTTAAATTATTGACAACAAATTTCTAATATATTTAGTACCATAAATCAAGCATGATTACCTGATTTCCACCCATTCTGTGGCAGGGCCCAAGCTCCAAAAATCCACCGTTTGTGTGTCCCATGCTATCTATACAGTAAACAGTATCGACAGCTCTAATCTGAAGGAAGACAGATGGAAATAAGCATGAGCTATAACAGGGTACTCCTTGGAGAACAGTATCTGAGTAATAGTTAAAGTAAATGCAAACTATTATGGCTCATAACTTTTAGGACACTAGAAAATGTTTAACATGGATGTGCTATGTGCTATTGGTATTTTCACTGCTTTTATCAAGTTATTTTTATGTTGCTACAGGTGGCACAAACAGAATGGTTACTTACCTGTGGGAGTAATTTTGCAGTTTGCAAATAATCTGGATTACATGCTGTGCACCATTCCTCCATCTAATGGTTGGTTCAGGAATGGTCTCCACTTTTCTTTTCTTTTGTTTTTTGAGTGGGCATTGTCGAACATTAGGTGCCATGTCTCTACACGATTTTTTTTTTAAAGAAACTTTTTTTCCTTTTACATGTTGTACAGCAGATACGCTGATTGCGGCCCAAATAGATACAGAGCAAGATCCTTCGGATATATCCCATTTCATATCCCACTTTGTCTAATACCCATGAGTCCCGGTTTTATTAATCCCCTGCTCGGCCCGGTATCACTTCTGCATATAATCAAGAAAATTCCCCCCTCCCTCTCCTCCCCTTCCCCAATAAGTAACTGATCCCCTACCCCCTGCCCCTTCCGCCCGCACTCCTGTCTCTCCCACGACATCTCTTGAAACCCAGATAGGCGCCTCCCCCTGTACTTGAGATGTATGTAATGGTACTTTGCCGGGGCCTCCTTGTAATGTCCCCGTCCACTCCTGTGCAGTCCTATTATGTGTCCCCATCTCTCAAGATCTTATAGTGCTACTCCGTCCTACCCCGCCCCCAGAGGGTTTTCCATTTGTGGTGGTCTCTCCGGGGTGGAAGCCCCACACCCTCTATCATCTCTCTTTATGTCTTCCATCAGCCCTTCCCACGCCTGAGCTAGCTGCAGCTTGCTCACCCCTCGTCTCGCGTTCCTTAGCAGGATCTCATCCTGCCCTCACAGCCAGCGCATTTCACCAGCTCTCGTTTCCATCTGGACACATTGGGGCCCTCTGGTTTCTTCCAGCAGCTAGTGATTTTTCGTTTCGCGAGTATAAAGGCAAGGTCTTGGAACCTGTCTGTGGTCCTGGTTTTGGCAGTGTGTGGGAACTGGTTGAGCAATACATGGGCTGGTGAGCAGGGGACCACCCTCTCCGTTATTCTAGCTATTTCCCGTGTTATTTCCTGCCAGTACTGCATCAAGGAGGTGCAGCTCCACATCATGTGAATAAAAGTCGCCCCATGCGTATTACATTTCGGGCATTTAGCATCTGCCGCCTTCAAAGTAGCAGTTGATACGCTCCGGGGTTAGCTATGCTTGGTGAAGTACTTAGAAACGAATCAAGCTAACCAGGCGTTTCGGGATACTTTAGTGGTGTCATGTCTGTACTTGATGACATCAAATGCTCGCCCAGGAAGCTCCACTGCATGGTTGCAAACTTCAGATTATTTTTTATCCAGTATCCTCATGTATGCAACTTCCCTTGTGTCTTGTTTTCCCACTTGCAAAACTCTGCATTTGTTTTCCAGCAGTGGTGGGAGAGTTCAATGTGAATCCAGAAAGTCTTCAAGCTACAAAACTACTCTTACATGTAATTAACCATTTTGTTTTGCAGATTCTTTCTGGATTCACATGCTGTGCATAGATTGCGCAGGAGTGTTCATTCTCGTCCTGTGGGAAGTTGGGCAGAGAATGAGTTTGTGTTTGCAGACACGTGTTTCAGTACCTTCTGTCCTACCAATGGCGGCTGCGTTGAAACGGGAGTGGGGGGTGGAAGGTTGTGGTGGGTGGGGGGGGGGAGGCGTTAGGGTGGATGGACTAGAAAAAACCCCATAAACTTACTTTTTCCGCACCACGTCTCTCTTCCGTCCTCTTCATCAGGATCCGCTGCTAGCACCAGAAGCACCCAGTCTTCA
This sequence comes from Lissotriton helveticus, assembly GCF_964261635.1. Taxonomy (NCBI): domain Eukaryota; kingdom Metazoa; phylum Chordata; class Amphibia; order Caudata; family Salamandridae; genus Lissotriton; species Lissotriton helveticus. The sequence continues at coordinate 2,103,952,562 of NC_136059.1, read as the reverse complement.
AGACTCTCCCAGCCAAACACGATGCTGCAGGAGTAGCGGCGTGATTGGTCTGAGCGTCCTGTTTGGACGCTCAGGCAGTGCCTGGGAGTCTGGGCATGTCCTCCACGTAGCTGAGCAACACAGCCCAATAGAGAACATGCCAAGTGCGCATGACTGTTTGGCCGGTACTAAAGGGCCCTAGAGGGCCGGCCAAACCGTCATGTGCACTTAGAGAAGTGCAAACCACTCCGCTGCTCTGGCATCATAGAGCCCAGCCCCGACTCGCGCATAGATTATTTTTTTTTTTTAATAACGTCTTGTTATAATTTTCTTATTTGCACTGCTGAAATAGCTGTGCGGTGACGCTTCTCCGTCTTGGCGGAGGAGCCGCTACTGTGTACCACCTGTGCTTCCTTACTTGCTTGGAAGCTAACACTGTGATACAACCTTGGGCAAGATGTTGGGGTTAGTTCTCATCACTATCCTATCCTTGTGGATTTGAATGTACAGTTCCTGCCCTGTCAGTGCCTGTAGTTCGTTCACACATAGTGATGTTATGGCTACCATAAAGGCGGTCTTTAAGGTGTGGATTTGCAGTCCTGCACTGTGCATGGGCTCGAATGGTGGTTTCATCAGGTGCATAAGTACTAGGCTGAGGTTTCAGGCGGGTGTGGGTGCTGCTCTTGGTGGGTCTCGTCTTTTTACTCCCTCTAGAAAACTTTGGAATACACTTCTTCCTGTCACACCTCTTGTGTACATCCCAATGGCTGCGAAGTGCACCTTCAATGTAGCACAGGATAGCCCTTTGTCTAACAGGTGCATAAGGTAATTTATGATTGTGGCATCCTTTGCCATTGCTTGTGGCCTCTTGACGTTTGCAGTATAATTTTCCATTTTTGGAGTAACACTTGCATGTTGTCGGTATTCTTGCTATCTTTAGTACTTCCATGGTTCTGTTTGATATGGTTCAGGAGCCATGATGTCAAGCTGAGTGTTTCTGGTTTCAGTGAAAAGGTTTGCTCTACTGCATGGTTAGAATAGCCTGCTGTGTTGGTAGCTGCATCACACGTCCCTGAGCCAGCTCCACAAGGTCGGAGAAGCATGCCTGTCTGGCCAATTGCGGTGCTATGAAGACGACAGTAATGGCTGCCTGTCTGTATCTCTTTACCACAAGGTGGATCAGTGGAATTGGTGAAAAGGCATATGAAAATCTCCCTGACCATTCCATAGATAGGGCATTCCCCAGTGACCTTGGGTTTGGGAATCTGGATGCGAAACGTTCACATTTAGCATTCTGATGTGTTGCCAATACGTCCATTTGTGATGTTCCCCACCTTGTGAAAATCCTATGTAGTTCCGTGGGTTGAGGTTCCATTTGTGGGATGCTCTGTTTTGTCTGCTTAGTATGTCTGCCTCCGTGTTCTCCACTCCCAGCAGATGTATGACTACCTGAGTTTATGTTAAACTATAACACCCATTTCCATATCTCCTGTGCTAGGCTGGATAGAGCATGAGATCTTGTTTGTCTATGTTTGCTGAGGTAAAACATGGTTGTTCCATACAAAAGCTGTGTTGGATTATGTTGAGTATTCAACAACTTTGCAGAATCCTCAGATTCTGTCCCCTACTGGAGTTCTGTGTAGGGGTGGCTGGTTTGTGAAGGAACGTGCTGCTGTGTGCTGTCCCTCTCAGTGCTGAACACATGAGATGCTGATGGTTGTGAATCAATCAATCAGTCAGAACATTTGTTAAGCGCATTACTCACCAGTGAGGGTCTCAAGGTGCTGGGGGGGGGGGGACGGGTTGCTGCTACTGCTCGAATAGCCAGGTCTTGAGTAGCCTCCTGAAGGTTAGTAGGTCCTGGGTCAGCCGTAGGAGGATGGTGAGGGTGTTCCAGGTCATGGCGGTGAGGTAGGAGAATGATCTGGCGCTGGTGGTCGCTCTTCGGATGCGGGGGACGGTGGCGAGGTCGGCGGAGCAGAGCTGGCCGTTCGGGGTGTAGAAGGTAAGTCGTCTGTGAAGGTATGCCGGTCTGGTGTTGTGGAGTGCCTTGTGAGCGTGGGTGAGGAGCTTGAAGGTGATTCTCTTGTTGACGGGAAGCCAGTGCAGGTCTCTCAGGTAGGGTGTGATGTGGCTGTTGAGAGGGATGTCGAGGATCAGGCGTGCAGAGGCATTCTGTATGCGTTGAAGTTGTTTCAGGAGTTTGGCCGAGGCACCTGCGTAGAGGGCGTTTCCGTAGTCCAGCCTGCTGCTGACGAAGACCTGGGTGACCATTCTTCTTGTTCCGGTGGGGATCCACCTGTAGCTCTTGCGTAGCATGCAGAGGGTGTTGAAGCAGGAGGATGGGACGGCATTGACTTGCTTGGCCATGGAGAGTGTTGAGTTGAGGATGAACCCCAGATTGCGTGCGTGGTCGGTGGGTGTCAGTACTGCGCCCAGTGCGGTCGGCCACCAGGAGTCGTCCCAGGCTGAGGGGGTGGTGCAGAGGATGAGGACCTCCGTCTTGTCCGTGTTCAGCTTCAGACGGCAGTTCTTCATCCACTCGGCGACGGCCTTCATTCCTTCAGGTAGGTTGGTTTTGGAGGTGAGGGGGTCCTTGGTGAGGGAGAGGATCAGCTGGGTGTTGTTGGTGTAAGAGATGATATTGAGATTGTGCAGTCGGGCTACGTGTGCAAGCTGTGCCATGTAGACATTGAACAGTGTCGGGCTGAGGGATGATCCTTGGGGTACGCCTCAGATGATCTCGGAGGCTACGGACCGGAAAGGCGGGAGTAGGACGCTCTGGGTTCTCCCTGAGAGGAAGGAGGTGGTCTTTTCCAGAGCCTTGTCTCGGATCCCTGTGTTGTGGAGGCGTGTGCATAGGGTGCAGTGACAGACAGTGTCGAAGGCAGATGATCGGTCCAGGAGGATGAGTGCTGCGGTCTCGCCATTGTCCAGCAGGGTCCTGATGTCATCGGTGGCGGCGATGAGGGCAGTTTCGGTACTGTGGTTGCTGCGGAACCCGGACTGGGATGGGTCCAGTATGTTGTTCTCCTTGAGGTAGCGGGTCAGTTGTCCGTTGACGGTCTTCTCGATGAACTTTGCCGGGAACGGGAGCAGGGAGATGGGCCGGAAGTTCTTGAGGTCCTTCAGATCTGCCTTGGGTTTCTTGAGCAGGGTGTTGATCTCGGCGTGCTTTCAGCTCTCCGGGAAGGTCGCGTTCTCGAAGGAGATGTTGATGGCCTTGTGGAGATGGGGTGCGATGGTAGCACTAGCTTTGTTGAAGATGTGGTGTGGGCATGGTTCTGACGGAGAGCCGGAGTGGATGGTGTTCATGATTTTGATGGTGTCGTCAATGTTTATGTTGGTCCAGGTGAGCAGGGGATCGATGCGGGTGGTGGCCGTGGGGGCTGAGGTGTCGGTGGCTGTCAGGGCGGCCCGGTTGTTGAAGCTGTTGTGGATGTCTGTGATCTTGCGATGGAAGAAGATGTCAAGGGAGTCGCACAGGTCTTGCGAAGGTGGGATGTCGTTGGTGTTGGAGCTGGGGTTGGAGAGTTCCTTCACGATGTTGAAGAGCTCTTTGCTGTTGTGCGAGTTGTTGTCGAGGTGGTCCTTGAAGAAAATAACAAGAATAGAGGATAGAGGTGCACTCAGGTCCTTGAAGAAGGCCATTTTGGCAGATCTGCTGAGGTGATGGTGTCTGCGGATGGCATTCTTGTGGGCTGCGTAGTTGTCCGGTGCCATTTCTTCTCTAGTTTTCGGCAGGTTTGCTTGGAGGCCTGGAGGTCCGCGGTGAACCAGCTGGCTTTCTTGTTGGTGCGTCTGGTGGAAGGTTTCTTGATCGGGGCAAGAGTGTCGGCGCAGTCGTCGATTCATCGCCTGAGGTTGCGGGCAGCGATGTCGGAGTCGGTGGGGTCGGCGGGTGGGCTTTGGGCGAGGGTGGTGTTTAGCTGGTCTTCGGTGACTTTGCTCCAGCTGCGACGGGGGATCTGTTCAGTGCGGTGGTGCGTGGTGGGTTTCCCGAAGGTGAAGTGGATGCAGCGACGGTCGGTCCAGTGGAGTTCGCTGGTGTGGTTGAAGGTGATATGGGCGCTTGCAGAGAAGATGGGGTCAAGCGTGTGGCCGGCGGAGTGGGTGGGCGTTGTGAAGAGATGTCTGAGTCCGAGGTTGTCAATCAGGGTGGTGGAGATGGTGTCGTTGTTCTCGAGGTGGAAGTTCAGGTGTCCGAGGAGGATGTAGTCTGTGGAGACAAGGGCGTGTGTGCTGACGAAGTCAGCGATGGAGTTGCTGAACTGAGGCCAGGGTCCGAGGGGTCTGTAGACGAGGGTTCCTCTGAGGGTGGTGTTGGGGTCAGTGTGGATCTGGAAGTGCAGGTGTTCGGCAGTGTTGAGGGTGTCGTAGGTGCTGGTTGAGACCCCGAGGGTTTTTTTGTGGACGATGGCGATTCCACCTCCCACTCCGTTGGTGCAGTCCCTGCGGGTGATCTTGTAGCCGTCCATGATGGCTATGGCGATGTCGGGTGCCGAGAAGGCACTCACCCTGGTCTCTGTCAGGAAGGCGACGTCCGGGGAGGATGTGTCGAGCAGGTCCCAGAGTTCGATGGCGTGTTTGCGTGCCGAGCGGGTGTTCAGTAGTATGCATCTAAGGTGGTTGCGTTCTGTTGAGGTGGGCGGTTTGGCGGCTCGGAGGCTGGTGAAGCTGCAGCTCCGGCAGGAGAGGGGTCCTTTGGTGTGCTTCGGGGCAGCCAGGAAGCAGGTGTGTGGTCATCCGGTGTTGAGTGCCTGGAGGGTGCTGGCGGTGTAGTGGCAGCAGTCGGTGTGGCATTCATGGGGACCAGGGGGTCTGGCGCTGGGCATGGTCCAGGCGCGGACTGGCTTGCCTTAGGTGTGCCCTTGGCGCGGCCGCCCGTATGAGGGGGATGGGAGAGAGGAGCAGCTGGGAGGTGAGAGCGGGCAACATATGGGCAGGCAGGGTGGCAGAGACGCAGCGGCGGGAAAACGGGGCAGGGAGGGAAGAAAAACAAAAGGGATAAGAGATTCAAGAAACACAAGGCAATAAACAGAGTAACAGAGTCAAGAGGCAGAAGGCACTAACAGAGCAGGGGGACACGTTCAGACAGGTGGCGCTGTGCGGCGTGGGGAGCGACCTACCTGAGGACAGGGTCAAGGGTCGCTCAAAGAAGATTTCCTTTGAGGAGGGACTCCTCCCTTGAATTGGCCTCTGATTGTAGAGCGTCCGTGGATTTAGCTGTGTTATTGTCCTTTTTCAGTTTTAGGAGAGTCATCTACTGCTCCAAGGAGCAAAATTTCCATGAAGGGCATGTTTACCACCACTACTGCAGACTGCAATTCTTGTTTGAATCCTTTGCCAGGAATGTCTCCTGAGCGTGGCTCAGATGCATAGCTGTCTGCTGGCAGTGCCTGCAGCGTTCACGGTCAATTTCAGGCAGGTGTTACTACTTGTCTTCTCCTCCTGGACGAGTGTTCTCCCCCTCTTTTTATACTGTTCTTGGAAATGCTGCATGAGGCTCTCCATCTCCTCCCACTGTTGGTGGGCATAAAGGTTCAGGAGGGCACTGGAATTTGCGGTTCTCCATTGAGCAATGGCAAAGTGCTCCATCTTCCAGCCCACCATGTCTACCTGTTTACTCTCCCTAGTGGATGGTGAGCCAACTGATGTCAATGAGTTAGCCCTTTTCTGGGCCATGGAAAATATGATGGAGTCATCAAGAACGGATCCTCTGATGTAGGAGGGGACCTGTGTGGAGTGTCTGTATTTTTTCTCCATGCGTGGGTAACAGCCTTGGACATAACTGGTCCTTGAAGGCCTCCCTTGCCTGGTCCAGCATTGTTGGCAGTATTGGAAGGACTTTCTTCCTTCTCAGAGATGGAAGTAAAGTTTTCAGCAGGAAGCAAGATTTTTCAGCTCTTTTTTCAGAGTGACACCGTAGGTGCCCACTGCGTACTTCACTACAGCATTCTACACCAAGATGTCATCCGAAGGCAAGGTACTCGAGAGATATGTGTCCTTGCCTTCCTCAGGTGAGTCGGATCAATATTTTGCTAATCTTCAGGGCTGTCTGCGTTGAAAACGCTCTCCTGGAACGACCTTTAGTGGAATCCAAATCTTCACACTCTCTTCCACCAGCTTGGGTGTTGCCACAGGCTCTAACTCCAGTTCATTGGCTTCAATCTCGACCTCAACCAGCGTTTCCTTCGAGAGCCGGAGTAGGATATTTTATCCCTTCAAACAGTCATCAACCTTCTTCTTTCTCCTGATGACTGATTTTAGTCTTGTGGCGTATTTACTTCCTTTCGACATTGAGTGCTTTCTTTTCAGCATTGACATCGACCACTGGTGTCTTCTTTTTGGTGCCAAATTTATACCTCCTGTGCTCTCTATCTCTTTTTGGAGTCGAGGCTAGTTCTGAGGGCTTGTCTGCTGTGGCGTCTTTTTGCTTAGATCCGAGGGGTTCTGTTAGCTTTTGCTTCGTCTTTGGTGCTTTTGTACTTAATGTAGACTCCTTCTGTTTGGACCCCTTCGTCTCCATACCTGATCTCCCCTGCGGTACCTTGTGTTTCCGTCCGTCAGTATCTTTCAACAATGGTTTCTTCAGGACCTTCCACTTCTTGGCATCGATTGTTTCGGCATCTGAATCTTGAAAAGAATCTGAAGAAGAGAACCACGCAATGTAGCTTATTGGGCTCATGTCTGACATCATCAAGGAGGGGCATGACCCCAAGTGGTTACGATGCCCAGTCAAAAAAAGAGAAGAAAACTAGAGACAGTTCTGAACCCAACCACTTGCTTTCTTCAAGATAAATGTATATGAAGAAGAAGTTGCTCCTTGTACGTACTCACAGACTCTCTTGTACTCATACGTTTCTCCTCCTCCAGACTCTTTATATTTTTTTCTGAATACATGGCATTTTGACGTAATGGACTAGTATAAAGCTCCTTCTACTTATACTAGGTGGCCCACCCTAGTATACCTCAAAAGGTTTACAATTTCCACAAATGAGGGAAAAGCATAAAAAAACATATCTCAGATCTCCTTTATTGAATCCTTATTCCAAACCCCATAAGAATAATTGTCCAACACATGTTTCGCTTTATAAAATCACTTCTTTGGGGTTGATGGTCAGATCAGAAAAGTAGAATAAAGTTTACCAAATTTGAGACAGCCATAGCTCCATGCACCCCTGTTCTTCCAAGACCGTTGGCACAGGCTGCTCCTACCTATGAGCAGAGGCCTTACCTGAGTATGGCCTTGTGACTTGTTTGGCACACAGTCAGCAATACGGCTATCACCTGCTACTCCTAATCCCAATGAAGATTATCTGGTCTGAAGACCACCCATTCTGCCAAATGGTGCCTGCTGCAAGCAAATAATAAGTCGCCCTGCAACAATTGGAACCTGGGCAGTACATTAACAACAAAAACAAATCGCTCCCTCGGAGAGAGCTTGCAGCCTATGCTCCCTTGGCATTTAAAAAATAAAAAGATAACACATACACAATCAGTTGTATGTTCAAGTCTTGATTTCTTTACTACAATACAGAACAAAACGTACATATAGGTGCTTCAAAGAAAATGGCGCAGTGCGAGTGGTTTGTGACAGAGGTGGATATTGGTGTCCAAAAGGTGTTTCTAATGATAAAATACTGATAACAAATGATGTATTCCTAATAGCACAAAACTCATGTACTTGAAGTTTACTACACTAAAGAACAACTTAATAGCAGGCAACAGTGTAATATGTCGACATTCTGACCCCTAAAGATGACTGTAATTGTCAAGACAAAACAAAAACGGTAGCAACCCTAAATATGTGGCCCAAACATCCTGTAAAGATCTGAATATTTCAGTGCTGGTTGGAGAGACACTAACTCTTAATACGCTTACACCATTAGAAGATCAGCAAAGAATTACTGCTGTAGCCACAACGTCAGCTCTCCTCTACTTGCCGATGCCGAGAGGATGGGAATGAAGTTCAAGACCTACTGAGTGAGGGCCAACTAAATCCTGTAGGCAGACTTAGGTGCGCTCGGCCAGAATAGCTACAGCATTCAAAGTGCCCCGTGAAGCATTTGGTTTTCAGCCTCTGGTCCCAGTCTCATTTTCCAAGTCTTGCCAGATGTGCGGCTGCTTCAGCTGACAAGCTTGAGACCTGTACACTTGAATGCTAGAAGCTATTTTCAACAAATCCACTGAATCATTGTTACGTCATAAGAGGCAGGGTCTTCTCACCACTGCGTATCCGAAAGAAAAAGGGTCTCCCTTGCTGTTCCTCCATGGCAAAGACCTGTAGGAATCCCATCTCAATATCAGCCACTATAAAATCCTGCATGGCAAGCCCTGGCCCCCGGGTCATCTTTATTTGGAAGGACTCTGCATTTTCACCCTTTGCTGGAGATGCTGTCAAAAAGACAGTTATATTGCACACATACTGTGATCCTGCTGGTTGTGACCCATTAGTGGGATGGAATCTTGTCCACCAGGAAAACTACTTACTGCTATAACTTTGCCCCCTCTGCAGAACCGGCACTCCTCCATTTTGTTTCAATCATCCTACAGATGACATTGAACTGGCAATGGTGGTTCACTATGGCTCAGGTGGTGACTAATCGATGTGATCTTCGACAGTGGAACAATGCCTCCCGGCTGACCCAGGGTAAGTGGAGGAGGAAATTGATGGCAATGGCCAATAGTGGCTCATTTATAAACTGAATGATCAGTTTCCTCTTTATGGGACGATCTAGGAATATTTATTCGGTGAGGGCTCAGACACAGACAAGGTATTGGGTTACTGCTGAAACTGCATTGGTTTTATGGTAGTGCCTGACATAAGTGCTTCTTCTGTACTGCCACAATCTCTTCTGATAATGTGCAGCTTGTTGATCGTGTTGGTGAACAGTGTTGGCGACGACAGTACCAGTATTTGGCCTAACAGTGTTTAAGCTGTAAATGTATTTGGTATTCAGTCCCCAACCACCCATGAATGCATGTGTTTTATGACGAAACCCAATCTGAAGAAATTGCTCCTAATAATTTTTTTTGAACATTTTACAATGATTTTTTCAACTGGAATGGCTTTTACCAGGCTAACAAAACCAGTCAATTTCGTTCAGGTATTTTTTAAGGGGGGAATTCCGCCTTCAAACCCTTCTATTTTCTTTGCTCTGTTCTTTCTCTTTTTCTTTTTAAGTGGTTCTTCACACTTAATCTCCCTTCTTTTCCTCTTTTTTTAGTTTCTTTGAGTACTTTTCTCAGGCAATGCCTCTACACTCATTTTTATACCCTCCCTCACCCTCTTAACTTCCCCTCTGTTTCTGCTCCTTGCCTACTCCTTCCTCCCTCCTAAGGTGTTGTGTGTGGTCCTCAGCCTTTTCCCCCATCTATGTTGTTCTCCCCCTAACTCCAACACTCTTTTCCTTACTTAGCTATGCTTTTCTCTTTTCTTATTTTGCTTTGCCGTTTACCTCTTTTCCTTTTCTTTTGAGTCACTGTAGACATAGAGGAAAGTCTATCATAAACCAGATTCTTTTCTTTTCCCCTTACAGCTCCTAATTTTAAAATAAATTGTAGATTTTTAAATGCATATCTATCTACTTAGTCTGGGATTCCAACTCGGGTCCGGTATAACTTTCCATGAAAATCACAGGATTTTTAGCGAGGTGTAGGAAAGGTGTTTGTCCAACAGGTGTGTGAAATATCTGATCAATATGGTGTCCTTTCTTGTTACACCAGTGTATGAATCTGCTCTACTTATTAGTGTAACATCTTCTTGTAGTAGGCCACCTTGCTTCCATAATTATTTTCAAAGACCTCGCTGGTAGGTTTAGATGTCCAAACTCTTTATCTTCAGGGACCATGTTGGCAGGGTCACAGGGTGGCACACTTGGCTCTCTGTATTGTTAGTAGATCTTGATGATCTGGGAGCTTTATGATTCATCCCTGTAACATCTCGAGTAGATCCGCGAACCTAATTTGCCTGGCCCACTGCAGAGCTACGAGGTTTAATGTAAAGTAAAGGGTAGAGGGGTGGATAGTGATAAGGAAGGTTATGAGTAAATTTAATACATGGGGGGTCTGGGCAAGTTCCCCCCTAACAATATATGTTAATGCCCTTCCTCAAAAGGCTTGTCTTGAAGGGGGTTCATTCTGCCATTGCGGTGGAGCTGCTGTGCTGGTAGTCTGTTGTGTGAATGAGGCTGAGTGCACACCACCCCTTTACAGGTATTCTTTTCCTCTGCTGCATTCCTCCCAGAAAGGGTCCTTCATATTGCAATGTCCCCACTTCTTTTGCTGCGTCTTTTTTCATGCACTGTAGCACCCCGTCTTTTTTCATGCACTGTAGCACCCCATCTATTGATTTTCCAAAAAGGCAAATTGATAATGGCGATTGTACTTCCAGTTTAAAACCTGAAACTCTTAACTAGGCATATTAGAGCAGAATTGTGGCAGTACATAATTGCTTACTGGCTGTATCTGCCGTGTCAAGTGCAGATCTGAGGCAGGTATTTTAAATGGGCTGCCTTCCTGGACAAGGTTATTGGCCACTCTTCCAGCAGGTGCTGCATGAGTTCCTCAGCTTCACTCCACTGTTAGTGAGTGTAGGCACTTTCATACTCTCTTTAACCGGTGGTAGCACTGGTAGGGTGGGAATATAGGCTCTCTTTTGAGCTGTTGCCACAATGAGAGCCTGCTGGTACATTGTCCCTAAAGTAAAGGGACCTATTGTCAGGAATATGCATTTCTTTTCCACCTTTGAAGACCTCCTTCTACTGGTCAAGGAGGCTGGGTAGCATTGGGAGGAATCGATTCCTCTTCTGGGCCAGTATTAGTGCTCCAGCAGGAAGCATGACTGTCTGCTCCTTCTCCAGTTGCACCCTAAAGTTATTTGCTGCTCTCTTTATAACCATATTGTATGCGGTGATGTCAGCATATGTAGCTTGCCACTCTTCCCTCTACTAACTACCCTGTTTGTGAAGGCTCTTGTTCAAGGAACTGTTCTTTCTCAAATGGAAACACCCCTCCATGATCTTCTCCTGAAGTTCTGATTTGAGTGGTGCCTCCATTCTTTTTAGAGGGTTGTAAAACTCTCTTTTCACATGAGGGCTACCATCATAGCCTTGAGGGTTCTTCTCATTTTCTCGATATTAAGAGATTTTTGTTAGGCATTTTTGTTGCCCCTTTTCTAGAGCGTCAAGCCTTTCCTCCCTTAAGGAGTCGTGTCCCTCCAACGCTTTTGATCCACTTTCCAGAACGATGCAAGTTCTGAGAGTCTTCCTCCAGCAGTATAATTAGGCTAATTTAGCTCCTGTTTGCTTTGCAGGGCTGAATGTTTTGGCATCAATGCAAATTTTGCATGCTTCAAGTATGATACTTTTGGAACCCCCGAGGCAACTGGCATCCTCTATGTCCGCTTGTATTTCTTCTCTGGCTGCCACTTGACTACCTCTTTGGCACTGGGGTCTTCCCCATGGACAAACTCAAAATCCTCCAGCGTGTCTTCTTCCTCGCTCAACAGACAAACATCTTTTAAGGATTTCTGTCTTTTCTGGGACGATATCTGTTGGGATGTAAAAGTTCCCTGCTTGGTGCGGATGTGTACCTTTGCCCTGAGTGGCCCAGCTGCAATTTTATCTGGATCCCTGGAACTGATTTTTGATGGTGGATAACAGTGGATTAGGCATGTGTGTCATGACCTATGCCTGTTTCACAGTACTGCAGGCTGTTTAGACTGGGAGAGCTGCACCAAGCACCCCTAAAAGTAGGGGGATACTGCCCTCACCTGGAGTTAAGTGGTGGCAGCATACCTTTGTTTGTGTTCAGTAGAATCAGTAATATGGACAGGTGTTCTTACCTGTGTCTCAGGAGTGGGGCCTATTGCCCCACTTGTGTAAAGTTCTGTGGTTGTGCACTTAACACATTCTTGGCCAGCATGGGTTCTGTGCAGGGCCACACAGCGTGTAATACTTGTGTATGCGTGCTGAAACACAGTGTGATAGTCGCATGTGCATGCCTGTGCATGTGGATGGTAGATAACATGGAGCCCTGTTGGTTTAATTTTGGAATCAGAACCTGCAGAAGCTGGAGCAGTGAAGACTGCATCCCTTAGAGAGGAGATGTGTATTGCTAACATCCTGAGGGCTGGGGTAGAACATACACACTGAAGGGAGAAGAGCAGAGTATCTGCTGTGCACATCAAGGGGTTCTTTGATTCCAGGACGAGTTACTGGTCAGTGAGGCCTGGGCTCATTGTCATGGAGATGGGGAGACTAATAAGGCTTCCACTCTGGTGGTGTCGGTGATCCCTACAGTGGTGGGGAGCACCCAGTGTTGTTTTTAAATACCCCTCACACACCAACAGGCCCCTTGGTGTCATGCTTCATCATCGGGGTCTTCGCACCCCTCTACGGGATGCGGCGTGCTACGACTCACGACTACGTAGGAGCACTGAAGGTGAACTATGTGTTGATGTGTGTGAAGTAAATAAGTGTGAGTGGTGAGGTGGTGAAGAGTGATGGTTAAAAGATACCTGGCTCGTAGGAGAAAAAAATAAAAACTTTTTATTAAGCCCTCGGCTGGTATCGTTAAAAAGGTGCAGGTGAGGTTGTCTGATACTGGTTAGGGTACGTCAACCTCAAAAGTGCGTCGACATGTTTCGGAGTTAAAGAACTCCTTCAGGACGAGGATATGCACAGTTATCCTCACCTTACTCACATGAAAATGTAGATGTCAAAGTGTGCTCTACAAAAGTTAAAAAGGTGAAATGTACCTAATCGTGTTACAAAGAAAGAAGTCTGTTGCGCCCAATTGGCGTTTATGTTACAGAACTTATGGACAAAGGCTAACTGGCCTCATGAGCCAAAGCGTAGTATTGGGGGTTCTTTTGTTCCTGCTCAATCTAGCAAGGGTTACAGCAAAGCCTGGTAGGCTGTCTTCCCCTCAACGCGGCTCCGACGGAGCTTTTGTAGAGCACACTTTGACATCTACATTTTCATGTGAGTAAGGTGAGCCTGAAAGAAGACCACTGGTGTTTGTGACCTTCATGTGCCAAGTGCGGGCTACTGGAATCATTGGGGATGTAGCCTGGAGCATCCAACCTGATCGGGACTGCTGCCTGCATCTCTGATCCCTCATATGCAAAGATGGAGCAGGAAGACTGTTGACGCTGTAGCTGTGTGGGACCAGCAGAGGGGCTCGGGACACACAAGTGCAGATTCCGCCTGCATGGATGCTGCTTCTTCACTAACTTACTGGCAGGTATCACAGAGAAGAAAGAGCAGCTGCAAGTGGAAGCCATTGCTGTCTCCGACCGCCGCAGAGTGCTGATCCCTCTGACCTCAGGAAGGGCCTGGTGTGTGCTGCTCAGTGTGGAGTTTTGGGGAGAGAACTACCACGGCTCCTGGACTTTTCTGAATCACACAGTGGAGGGGAGGTAAATGCAGGGCTGTGGGTCCTTGTGAGACTTGTTTGAGCTCAGTGGTTTAACGTCTGAGGAGTCGAGAAACTTTTACTCCCGAAGCCAGACTCTGATGTGCAACTGTTAGTGTGGGCAGTACCTGTGTTCATCTCCTAGAATTCACAAGAGATACAGAATATAGTGTGGTGTAGAAGAGGGAGGGGGAGAGGATCAACAGGGGACACAGTTTGCAAAAGAAAAAAAGAAGTGAGGTATGCGCTCTCCTCAGTTTTCTTCAAAGTGAGAATTTTAAACACTGCCGCGAAGGGGCTCTAAATAAAGTTTTTTCCTCTTCAGATAATAAACCTGCTGCGCCACGATCTTTGAATATATGGCTATATATTTACTTCTACAAAGCGACTGGAAAAGGTAGGACACAGTTGAATAATGTGCCTATAAAGACCAATGGTCCTATATGAATATCACTGATATAATTCTCTTTTTGCCAACAGAGATTCCTTGATTATAAGAAAATACAGAATGCAGCTTGGGATATAACCTATGAGGAAGAAACGATTGCACCTCCTCAGGTATGAGAGAGAGTAGTTTGTAGAGTTAGTGGAAATGTGCTAAAAAGAATGAAGCCACCCTCCTAAAAATGTTTTTTATTTTTTATACATCTTGTACAGAAAATCAGAAAGCTCTGATGAAAATCCAGGCATTGATTTCCTATGATTCGAAACGCGTCGGCACAATAAAGGAGCACAGAAGAACAAGGATTTAAAATCTTGTATTTTACTAACTTAGAATTAATTTCTATTTGATGTATTATGTGATTAATGCTTTTGTGCTCCTATGAATATTTATACATTTTGTTATAAAAAGTCTAGGATACTGATTTATTCACTGTAACCTGTGAACAAGGTTATGAGTATTCGTCTATTTAGTCTTTTGTGTAAAGTTGTGTACTGTGATGTAGTATATAGAGTATGTCCTAATGGATATGTGGACTTTAAATGTTTTGTGTAAATCTTTTTGAAATTGCTCCTATAGATATTTAGACATTTTGTTATAAAAAGTCCAGGATACTGATTTATTCACTGTAACCTGTGAACAAGGTTATGAGTATTCGACTGTTTAGTCTTTTGTGTAAAGTTGTGTTCTGTGATGTAGTATGTAGAGTATGTCCTAATGGATATGTGGACTTTAAATGTTTTGTGTAAATCTTTTGAAATTGTTCATATATGTATTCTTCAAAAAGTGTGGACCATTTTCCCTTTTCATACAGAAAAAAAGTTATGAACATATAAACGTATGAAGTAAAAGGTATAAATAAAATACCGGTACAAACAAAAAGAAATGTGTTCGGCAATGAAGCATTAAGTATAAGAGCTTATAAATAAATTGATGTTCAGGCAGTCTTTTTTCACTTAACTTTCTAAAAGGGTCATTTTCAAAATTACAATTTAAAATCCGACTTCATCATAATAGAATATTTTTCATTACAATTCTAAAGACATCAAACAGGAACTGTTCCCATAGGGACGTTACAGCTTATTAATTCTAATTATGTAACTCCAATGTTATCCTCTGGGAGAGGCAGTCCTTGCAGTTGTGTACCACTACATGTAAAACCTAAACGTACATGTCCAACTTTTTAAATACACTGCACCCTGCCCTCTTGGCTGTCCAGGGCCTACCCTAGGGGTGACTTATATGTTTTTAAAAAGAAAGTTGTGAGCCTGACAAAGGGTAAATTTTACCAAATCGAATGGGCAGTTTTTAAAACTGCACACACAGGCAGCAATGGCAGACCCTAGACATGTTTAAAGGGCTACTTAAGTGGGTGGAACAATCAGTATTGCAGGCCCACTAGTAGCATTTTAATTTACAGGCCCTGGTCACAAACAGTGTCACTTTACTAGGAACTTACAAGTAAATTCATATATGCCAATTGGGTATAAACCCATTCTACCAGGTTTTAAGGAGAGAGCACAGACAACTTAGTACATGATAGCAGTGGTAAAGTGTGCAGAGTCCTAGAGCCAGCAAAACAGGAGGGTTGAAGGCAAAAAGTTAGGGGGAAAATCACACCAAGGATGCCAGGCCTAACAAGAAGGGACACAGCACCAAATGATCAAAGACT
This sequence comes from Lissotriton helveticus, assembly GCF_964261635.1. Taxonomy (NCBI): domain Eukaryota; kingdom Metazoa; phylum Chordata; class Amphibia; order Caudata; family Salamandridae; genus Lissotriton; species Lissotriton helveticus. The sequence goes on along the minus strand of NC_136059.1, from coordinate 2,103,937,047 downwards.
CGAAAACAACCACTCAAAATAAAAATAAAGAGAGAAAAGAGACTACAAAAAAACAATTCCGAACCCAACCAATAGATGGTTGAATGATGTACATGTGAATCCAGAAAAGATTCACACTGCATAAATAAGGCACTTCTTTTGAGAGTCTGGCAGATATTCTTGTGTCTTACACATGAAGCATTTACATAGGGCCTGGCCATAATAAGCTCACTTCAAAGACACCTTTTAAACATTTCAAACCAGTGCTTAGTTTGCAAACAAATAAGTGCCAAGGCCCTCGTCTGAAGGCCATTGCAGCTTGCAGCACCCATTGCCCCTGACAGTCCTGCTAATGACAGTACAAACACACCTACTAAACATCACATTCCTACAAGTGTGACACTTCAGAGTATTCCAGGCTCCCAGTGCCACCATGTGGTTGCCTGTCATAAGTGCCGAGGTCCACAATAAAGTGCTTGTGCCGAGCATAGGAAACCATTGGTTCAAATTAAGCACTGTCACCAATAATACAATAAAACACAAGATGCTAATCCTCATGGCTCATGCATGACAACTGAAATTTTTGGCAAACAGCAACGAGAAAGCTTGAAAAATTGCAATCTACCATACTTTATTAGTGACACTTTTCAGGGTTAATTACAAAAGCTTTGGAGAAGAGTTTGATGCAAGACATACAAAAGCCAATGTCAAACAGAGCACTAGTAATGTGATGGCATTTAACTACGGTCCGAAACTAGACCAGGGGACTCAATTATACAGTAGGATGGTTTACTGTATGAGCCTGCCTCTCTTTTAAGAATAAGGATGTGTATCCATTTTGTAAATTTACAAGGATATGCTAATCCTGTTTGTAGTCAATTTTTACAACCAATAAGTAAAAAAGAATAAACTCATTTCTATTCTGAATTTATTAACCGAGTTTAAGAATGACATTTTTTTAATGGAAATATACATACCTCTCCCCATTCCACATTTTTTGCAGGCAATGGATAGTGTAAGGGTATATCATAAGCTATCTCCTCCATGAACCATTTAAAACTTTTGCAATTGTGATCCTCTCTGAATTTCTTCAGTTCTGTTATATCTCCAAACGCTAATGCTTTGGTCTCTGGGCGGCTCGCATAGAAAAAATCTTTATATTCATCCCACCAAACTTCCACAACACGAACATAGTTCTGTGAAAATAAATGTAGAAAAGCATGAACAAATACTAATTATCTGGTTTAATTGCTGAAGAAAGCAATCAATAGGGCACCAACATGGGGTAGTTAAAATATTTATGCTACAATACGTTTTCACCAATACAATCAATAATAAAATATGTAGTTTAATTTATCCTTACATATGTGACTGATTGTTTCTTAATGTGAAGATTGAATAGTTTCATTTTTTAAAAAGCTACTTAACCTCTAACAAAAGTTCTTCAGTGCGCATATATTCCCAATAGGTTTAATTTTAACAAAATAATAATTTTCCACTTTTATTTTCTTTTAAGTATTTTTTTAAAATGAGAAACCACAGAAACCTGCCAACAATATAGCACCCAGGAAATGCAGGCTGTTCACTCAACATTTTTATTTCTAAGGAGGAAGGCCCCTAGATTATTTACAATAGCTCAGTTCAACAGCATCTAATTTACCTTGGTTAAATTCTGTTAGAAATCTTGGGGGATCTCCTTGTGTCATGACTAGTGTTACAAGTAAATAACTTTTCCTTCTCCAACAAGAAATGATCCTAGATTCATGACTTTGGGTTACTGCTATACATCACTTCTGAACGCCAATGAAAGGGGATTAGAAATAGATCATCTCGAAGCAGTTGCAAAACTCCAGGTGTGCTAAAAGGAGGCAACCTTCTCACGCAGATTACAGACATACTGAAGTTTGAATATGATGACAGGTTGATAAAAAACCTCCTGTAAGCCTGCAACAAACTATGTTCCATTTTAACACCAGCTTTGGAAGATGGACACTTTTTTATTTTGAGGACTTTTATTGAAAATGCACATTTACATGCCCACACTTGAAAGTCCCCTGGTGGCAAACTATTAAGTTGAAGACGACCACGTATAAAAGTAAAACCTGACTCGGTGCGTGGAAAACAGAAGAATGGTATAGAAGTCTGACAACAGACAAGCAACAGTGCCACCTTTCTTTAAACAAGCATTGAAAATGCAATAGGTCTCGCAATAGAAGAGTTTAACATTTTTCGTTTTGCAAATGGATGAGTGGCGTTGCGTGGATGAGTGGCGTTGCGTGGATGAGTGGCGTTGCGTGGATGAGTGGCGTTGCGTGGATGAGTGGCGTTGTTTGTGTGAGTGGCGTTGTTTGTGTGAGTGGCGTTGAGTGGCGTTGCGTGGTTGAGTGGCGTTGCGTGGGTGAGTGGCGTTGCGTGGGTGAGTGGCGTTGCGTGTGTGAGTGGCGTTGCGTGTGTGAGTGGCGTTGTGTGTGTGAGTGGCGTTGTGTGTGTGAGTGGCATTGCGTGCTTGAGTGTCTCGTCTTCATAAACGTTGGACAGAGTAGCGGATTGCCTCGTTGACAAAGGCCACATAAATTAGACAAACGGAAATCCAGGTAAGCACACACTGACACGGGAACTGAACAGAAAAAGACAAGCATGCACATGCATTAAAGGACATACACACAAGCCTATGAAAACACATACAATGCTAAACTAAAGCACTAGTTAGTCAGATGAGACGTTATGCAAACCTTCTTTACACAGTAATCTCGCACCAAAATTAAATAGCAGGGCTAGATTTTCCTAGAGGTTAGAGAAGCTATGTGGCCTTTAATTGAGATAGATGGCCGCGTATGACAACTCCATGTTTGTTCTGGAGTGGTTTATTGTCCCAGGAGAGCCGCAGAGTCTCATGTGAAGCAGAGGGTTGAGGAGTGTCCGCATTTTGGCAGCCCCTTTATAACAAGCATGAGATGGGACCCGAAAACACTGGAATGAGAAGGGGCTGAAAGGAGCTAGTGACAGAGTTCAACTGGAGGAGAGGTGGGCAAAAACAATGAAAAGGTGGACAAGGGAGGAGAGAAGGAAAGGTGACAGAGAACTGCTGGAGGAGCAAAGAGGAGAAAAGAAATGCGACACGGCGGGCAGGGGAGGGGGCGGAGCGGGTAAAAAAAAAAACTTGACGGAGGGAAAGGCAGATAAGGGGAGGGGGAGCAGACGGTTGGCAGTGTCCTCGGCTCTGAAGTAAGTGTTTCTTAGCACATGTGTTTGCAGGGATGCCTATCATCAGGAGAAAGGGGTCGGAGGAGGCGAGGATCGGCCGTAAGCATGTGTGCTTTCTGAAAAACAAAAATGTTAGGGGACGGCTGGGGGGGAGGGGTAAGGATAAGCTGAAAACACAAGCTGCAATCACTTGTGTTTTCAGCCGATCCACGTTTAGTTTGTAAAGCAACTAACGAGAATCAGCTGAAAAAACAAGCACTTGCAAACTAAAGTAGGATCAGGTAAGTTAAGTGAAATAAAAGGGTGGCAAATAAATGTTTGGATTTTTGTAACGTGGTAATAATTCAGCCCAAAACGGCTGCAAGGCTGAAAGATGAAGCCGAGGCACTTATGTGAAGTGCTTGTAAGCCTGTGAAGTGAACAAACAGCGCAACGAGGGTTAGGTGGGAGATAAAAAACAAAACAAAGTGAGGCTGCAGGCATGAAGGTTTGAGACCCGGCATAGGCTCAACAACCTGGGAGTGTGGGCAAATCATTCGGTCAGCACGGAGCATGATGGCTTTATTGAGGGAGGCCCCCTGCGGCAGGGTAAAACCCCCGCTGGTGGCATATCACTCGGTCAGCATGGAGCATGTTAGCTTTATTGAAGGAGCCCCCCCGCTGCATGGCAAAACCACCCGCTGCTGTGACCGCATGCATACGCAACGCAGTGTAGGCGGAGGAAAAAAGCAACACGAGGTCTGGTGTTGAAAAAGCGAAAGAGCCGTAGGCGACATGGTAAAAAATACAAGCAACATGAGGTCTGGTGTGGGGAAAAGAAAAAGCGCCATAACACACTGATACAATGCCTGGTGTTGGAAAAGCGGAAGCGCCGTAACACACTGATATAATGTGCGGTGTTGGAAAAGCAAAAGCGTTGTAAGATGTAGTAGCACACACGCAAAATGAAATCCCGCAATTTGCCAAACTGTAAGCAGCTGTAAAAGCGAAAGCGCTGTAAGACGGAGGGAAAGGCAGATAAGGGGAGGGGGGAGGAGAAATGCGACACGGCGGGCAGGGGAGGGGGCGGAGCGGGGAGAGGGTGTGAAAACAGCAGGGGCCTGGAGTGCGGCTGAGGGAACTGATGTGCACGCGCTTTTAAGCTCAATGCACATGCGCATTGAGCTTAAAAGTCACGGGCACTGCAAGGAATCGCCACGATTCCTTGCAAGTTAGTTAAAGAGTGGTTAAGCCCCAATAGTCTCGCAAGCTCCATGCGCATCGACAGGCGAGACCTAAAAATCTTTATTCGGATAATTTTTTTTTTTTTTTTATTTATTAGCTTTTTTCAAAAACACAGAACATGTAACAACAAGAAGGCTTAGTCACAATAGAGTGGGCATGTTCAGATACTGGAATACATTCGATATAGTTCAGCATGCGGTACAATCGTTTATGCATTAACATTTTGATCATGCAAATTATAAGTCCCTCCACCCCAGGCCCCCTGCCACCCGAACAGTCAGAGTCAAGGCCATCATCAGTACTGTTATCTTCTCGTACCATAACCATTTACCCTGAGCAAGCCCTGTCTATCTATACCTGCAGGGCTAGCTAAGTTTCTGTCTCCGCCGTCAGCTCCCTGAGGTATACGGCAAAGGGTTCCCAAATGTCACTAGGCCGAACGCGCTCAGGCATAAGCTCCCAATAGACACTATGTTGCTCCTGGCAGTAGATAGCGTTCCGCAGCCATGCAGTGCGCGCCGGCGCCCCCAATGGATTGATACTCTGCGCTTAGCCAGCACCAGCAAGATCGCCACCAGTTTGCATTGCACCACTATCACTTTCCCAACATACCCCAACAGACAGGTCACCGTGTCCGGCTCAATAGGGACACCCACTATAGCGCCCAGCACCTAACATACCTCAATCCAAAATTTTAACACTTACGGACAGTTCCAGGCCAAATGCAGGAACAACGCGTCCGGGGCCGTGCAGCGAGCACAGCTCGAAGTCTCGCATAGTCTCATCTTATACATTTGCGACAGAGTGTGGCACATTTAATTCAAATACTTAAAGTGAATCAATCAAAACTTGTAATTGGGGGATAATCACTCTGTCTGTCCACAGCAAAATACCCGGACTGCCTTCCGGAGCTTGGCACCCAGTTCCTCCCTCCACACCTCCCTTGCCGGGCAGGTTCTCTGTGCAGCAGAGCAAATTGTCATGGAGTACAGTCTGGTGACAAGCTTTTTGGGGGGCACCGTAGTATACACGTGTTCTAGCACCTCCAATGTTTGGGGCTGCTATGGAAAAGTAGCATACAGCGATCTGCAGGACGCACGTAGCTAGTAATATAGGTGAGAATCCAAAGGCGACGCACCACGCAACGCCGGGCCAGGCACCGACGCCAGAAAGCTTCCTGACGGGACCAGATCGGACACTGTCGACAGGCCCAGTTCCAAGGCTCTAACAGACATCTCCTTATCTTGCAATGGCGGGAACATTGGATCTGCAGCCAGCGGAGCCGACGGGGCGGGCAATGCCGCAATTCCAGCGTGACGTCAAGAGTGCCTCCCAAGCCCACCTCACGCACTCAAACGCGTCTATCTCTACACGAGATGCACTGTATTTACCGAAGACCGCCGTTGAAAGCGGAAGCGGGCCACCCCGTCTCCATCCACCGCCACGTGCGGCTGAAATGGAGCGGGGTACAGCCAGTGGTGGAGATAGCTGGCCTGCGCACATAGGGCATACTGCAGGTCCAGGGTGCCCATCCCACCCTTCACCAACGGGCGAGTTAGTGTCTCATATTTAACCCAAGGCTGACGACTAGCCCATACCAGCGCCACCAACATGGAGCGCAGTCTTTTGAAGAACTGCCCAGTAAAGGTGATCGGAACATTCAAGAAGTGGTATAAGAATTTAGGCAAAACAACCCTCTTTGCTATTGCCACACGGCACGCCAGAGACAGCGGCAGACCCTTCCATACCTGCACCCGCGACTCAAACCACTCGACCGCACAACCAAAATTCGACGTCCAAACCTCATCCAAGTCTTGGCTTAACCAAATTCCTAGGTATTTGGTAGGTTCGGTGGCCCATCTTTAAGAATAGTCCGTGGAGCTTGGGGTGGTGGAGTCAGTCAGTGGAAAAAGAACCGACTTACTCCAATTAATCTGCACTCCGGAGTGCCCCCCAAAGTTTATTACTTCCCGTCTCATTGGAGATATATTAATGCTAGGGTCCCTGATGTACATCGTAATGTCATCCGCATAGAGCGACACCACCAAGCCCCTGGTGGTTTATTCGGATAATTAATTATCCATAAAGGCAATTTTAAAATACATTACATAAAAATCTCCTCCTAAAAACATTATAAGAAGTGAAAAAAAGATTAGTTTATACAATTTATGTAGTCACTATCTTGGTCAAATTTAAGCTTGATGTTACGCTGTACATAAATATGTTAGTTAAAATACAAAAATAGCCATAAAATCCATTTAATAAATATCCATTTTTTAAGAAAAGTTGGACAAGTTACTTACCTTCGGTACTCCCTTATCTGTTAGAGAAATTATCTAACTGCAAATTCCTTACCGTTGAACTTCCAGGCATCAGGGTGGTTCCGGAAGATGTTTCTAAGCAGTACCCCTAAGCGCCAGTAGGTCGCATCGGTCGTCAATATAACCGGCACTCCAGCACGCTGACACCGGTACTTTTTACGACTTTCCACGCCAGAAGTGCGGAGCCATGAAGTGACTGACCATGGTGTGTTAAACAAGATGCTAGGGCCCTGAAGGGGAACAGCCCAGACACTAAAAACAATTCCGCAGTGCGGGGAGGATGGGTGAGTCGGTAAGGAATCTGTGGCTAGATCATGTCTCTACCAGATACGGTGTTACCGATGGTAAGTAACTTGTCCATCTGATAAAGACATCTAGCTGCACATTCCTTACCTTTAAACACATACTCAAGCAATACCTTGCCCTGACATGGGACTGCGTAAAAGATTTAAACCAGGAAATCCTGCAAGACAGGCCCTCCCTGCTAACCTGAGAATCCAGGCAATAGTGTCTGGCAAACGTGTGCAGAGATGCCCACGTAGCTGCTTGGCAGATATTAGTAATTGGACCACGCTGAAGGGCCATGGTGGCTGCCTTCACCCTGGTGGAATGGGCCCTAAGGCATTCAGGAGGCTGTTTCTTTGCTAAGGCGTAACATATTTTGATACAGAGGATAACCCAGCATGATATGGTCATCTTTTGGACAGCACGTCCCTTCTTTCCTCCTATGTACCCAGAACTGTGGTGTGATCAAGATAGAACGATAAATCTCTTTTTGCGTCCAGATGGTGGAGACGCTCCTCTTCTTTAGAAGGATGCAGAGGTGCACAGAAAGTGAGGAGAATAACGGACTGTCCCAGATGGGAGGGAGTTACAGCCTTGGGCAAAAAAGATGCCCTAGTTTTTAGCACAACTTTGTCCGGGAAGACTGTCAGGTGAGGATGCTGTGATGGCAGTTCCTGTAGTTCGCTCACCCTCCTGGTAGAGGTAACTGCCACCAAAAAGGCTTTTTGATAGTGAGCAACCGTAGAGGACAGTTGTGCAGCGGCTCAAACGGTGCGCACATCAAGAAAGTAAGGATCAATTTAAGGTCCTGTTGTGGCATAAGAAAAGGAGAAGGGGGAAACCAGCCTGCCAATTGAAGCCCGACTTTGGGTCGTGGTCACGCTCCAGGCACCAGGGACACAATAAGTGGGGGTCCGTGACCAACATGGCACGGTGACAGGTGCTGCACAGCTTGAACCCCAAGGTCTTCTTGCTAGACATCCCTAGCACACCAAAAGGAGTTGCAAAAAGTAAAAAAATGTCTGTTAAAAAGTGACAGGGGGTAAGCTCTTTTCGAAGGATATGTACAGACTGGCGCGGAAAGAAAAGAACTGACGTCAGCGCGCCAAAGTAGCAGTTATATTGACAATGCGAAAGTCACGACGCAGAACACAACCACAACAATGTCAGGCAGGGGTACTGCTAAGAAAAGTCTTCCGGATCCAGCCTGACGCCTGGAACTTCAAAGTAAGGAATTTGCGGCTTGATGTCTCTATCAGATATACCAAAATATCATCAGGGTTTTAAATACTGTAAAACTCCAATCTTCCTATTTCAGATCATCCTATTCTGTTAATTGTTTTTCTTCTAGCAACAACAAACTGGATCATTCTCCAGTTTACATAACAATTTTAATGCATCCTGGTACAAGAAGAGCTTCGGAGGGAGAAAAAGCGGACCTAACCAGCATCTCCTTATATTTCCATATAGGCGCAAAATAACATAAGATGAATAGTAGATTGTTTAGACCGAACATCACAAGGACATTTTGGCAAACCAAGTGTCCAGGAAGCCCTCTTGGAGCATGCCACCTACTAATGTAATACACCGAGTTGCATTTGAGTAATTTAAAGTATTTTTACTAGAGATAAATACTTGGATAGACCCAACAGGGGCTAGATTAACATATATCTTGTCATAGAGGGTTTGCCATTCTCACTGCTCTCCCTCATGCTTCTTCTTTAATTGTTCTAAACCAATTTTAATTCACTCTTACTAAACTGCAGGATGCTGACTGGGTTAGTAATAGTTACCCCCTGATATGTCTCGGTTGGAAGTGAAGTCATATAACATAACCATGGGATGTTACGGTACTGATCAAGATTTAGGAAAACAAGGATGAAATCATTTGTAAATGTAGTGCCTATCTTGCTCCAGGTATTATACCAGCAAATAATAGAGCTCTGGTCAATCAAATATTTTATAAAAAAGGCATATCCAGCTCATTGTGAACAATGTAAGATGAAACAGTATGGGGTATGGCCAGTAACTTACATAAAAACTGATTTTTCTCGGGTAGGAGGAATTTACTATCTGCCTTGCCCCACACTGCAGCCTCATAGCCACAGGGATACATTTGCTTTTATATAATTTGGTCAATTTTTTTTATTGGCTTGTTTCCTTTTTTACTAGAGAATCAATTTAGGGCCTCCATAGTTTCATTTCTAATGTGTGGGCCCCATGTGCTGGAATTGTATACCGAGGTAAGAAAAGCTCTGTACCTTGGTCAATTTGGCGTCGCTCACCTAGTGTGATCTTTTTTTTTAAATTCCTCTCCTGCAAACCCTGTGAGCCTTATTTTCATGTATTTATTTTGCTGTCTTGGTATAGCGTAGGACTCACTCCCGGAAGAGTATCTCAACGCTGTGCTGACCATGGCACGGATAGCACAATCAAAAACAGCCAGGTTTTAAGCATCTTCTTCAGATTTGTGAAGTCTGTGCAAGTGCGGAGATGAAGCAGGAGTCTGTCCCAGTAATAAGGCGCCATATAAGAAAAGGATCTACCCCCGAATCCTGAAGTGCAGATGCGTGGGGTCAACAGAAGCGCTAGATTAGAGAATCTTAGTCTCCTAGATGGCAGATAGTGGTTTAGCCGTGACGAACGATAGGCCGGATGGGCCTTATGCAGAGCTTCATGTGTCAGACAGCAGAGTTTAAAAACAACTCGTTTTGCGATGGGTAGGCAGCGCAGGTTCCTTAGGATAGGGGTAGAGGAGAAGTGTGCATTAAGGTTGCAAATCCGCTGTGCAGCTGTATTTTGCACTACTTACCTCTTGGTTAACAGGGAGTCATTTACTCCTGCCAGTAAAGCGTTCCCATAGTCCAGGCGAATGGTTGTGAGGGTTTGGACAAGGGATTTCCTAGAGGCATCTGGAAGCCAAGGAAACATTTTCTTTAGCAGCAGCATTGTGGCGTAACAGGTGCCACATGTGGCAGTGACTTGGTATATCATGAAGAGAGGCTGATCTTTCACCTTCTGCTTGGATGCAGGGGAAGGACCAAGTTCCACTGGCCACCAATCTGTTGACCAAAGCTCGTTGACTTCGCCAATTAACATATTCTCAGTCTTCTCACGGTTGAGTTGGAGACAGTTCTTATTCATCCATACATTGATTTTCCTCATGCAGTCCAAGAAATTGTCCTTTACTTTGTCTGGATCAGGGCCAGAAGAGATGAGAAGTTGAGTGTCATCTGCATACGACACGATCTACACCCCATAGACTTTAACAATTTGGGCTAGAGGGGCTACATAGATGTTAAACAGAGTTGGACTCAAGCATGATCCCTGGGGGACTCACTCCCTTGTTTGTTTAATTCCACGAGTCTTGACTTGTAAGGGCCAAGACAGATGTGTTGAGTGTGGTTATCAAGGAAGTCCCTGAGTCAAAGTATCACCCTGCTATTCAGACCTGCCTCATGAAGCCTGCAAATTAAAATGGAGTGGGGACCGTGTTGAAGGCTGCAGATAGATTCTGTAATACTAACATGACCGATGCTCCTGCATTCAGAGAGAGCCTGATGTCATTAGTGACAGCCAAGAGAGCAGTCTCAGTACTGTGTAGCTCTCTGAAACCCGACTGGGAGGTGTCCAGGAACTTGTGCTCCTCCAGAAAAGATAAGAGTTGTCTGTTATTTTATCTTTTGGGGTTTTGCAAGTAGAGGTAACAACAAAATTGGTCTGTAGTTGGTAAGGATATTGGGGTTAGCTGAGGGTTTCTTAAGAGGTGGAAATTCTTGGATGCACTTCAGTTTTGTAGGTAATTTGGCTGTAGCCAGTGAGAGATTGAACATATCCCTGACTGCAGGTGCCAGACAGTGTGCTAAGCTGCCCGCTGTCCTAGAAGGACCAAGTGATAGCTGATCGAAGAATTCATTTTCTTTGGTTTTCTGTAGTTCAAGCTCTATAACTATAATTGCAGTCGAGGATTTGAGGTGACTTTCACATTTATTTTTCATTCCAAGGTTAGAACAACTTTTTAAAAATCAAATTCATACCTAGTAAAACATAATCAATAAATACATCTTTATTCCCCTTTAAATATGATTTTAAAGCTGGGATGTTACAATAAAGTGTTATGTTCAGTTGGCTCTTTGGTTAAGGCAGAGTGACCTTTCTTATATCAGAAATGTCATCTAACTTGAGCCTATACTTTTTTGCCAAAAAGACAGCTGTTGATTTGAAAACCGTTGCAATAAAAGGTGGATACAGTCACTGTTCTCTGTCATGTCTTTAAATAGTCCTTTTAAGCCAAATAATTTCTTATTTGGATTTTTGGGAATTATTTAAACATTTAGGGCCTGATTTCCAAAGGTATCTCACATTTCGGTATTCACAAACTTCAAGTGTAATTTACTACATAAGTGTAAGCTTCATGGCACCATCCCCAGAGTAATGAAACTGGCTTACTCCTGTCACGTGGCCCATAGGGACATTGTCGTCTTCACTAAGATAGCACAAGCACGTTGCAGCTTGCCTTCAGCTTTGCGCATGTTACTACACATTTTCTATGGTTGCTTTCACATGAGAACTTATTGCTGTGTGCACTCTCTGCATGTTCCTGGGATTCTGACTGAACATTATGTGCAAGGTCGAACAACAATGCCCCTTGTTATTTTGTTCTGGCCAGGCCTTAGCCCTTAGACAAAACATATCGATGCAGCTGTTGTTTGAACAACGTACTTTGTTTTTTAGTGGGATACACGAATAGGTAACACACACTCTTGAAGAGGGACCTTTCCAGGGAGAGGAGCGAGACAGCACCTATGATGTAGATCTACCATCTATAGGCTGGTGTAGGGAGTCTGCTGACGAAGCCCAAAGATCTTCTATTATATAATAAGGGGCGGTGGTTAGGCACTATAGTAATTTTTCCATTGTCTTCTTATGATGACATTTCCCTTCATGATATATGGACTAGCTGCTATGCTGACTAGTTGTACTATGCATTTTTCTGCTTGTTGTGGCACGTATACTGCACGTTAGGGCATGTTAGTTAAAATAAATATCTGAAACTGTTCCATGTCTTTGTCAGATTTTATTGTGGACAAGTACAAGAGTGCGAGCGAAAGGGTGTGTCTTGTTACTGCGATTCCTGAGAGATCTGGGAGTGTTTTGTTCTGGGGTGTCTAATCATTTGTTTCTCTGTGAGTGAGTAGGAGAGCAAGTGGGACACTATATCTAGTCGGTCCTAGGTTTGTGGGTACTGAGGTTGTAGGAAGACTCAGACCCTATACAACAAGGTCCCATAATGCTGCACATAGTTCTGTGTTTGTGCAGAATCATTGCAACACTCCTGTGAGGGTGGGTAATGTCCCTCCCTAAACCTACCCCTAAAACTCTTGTACTCCTCCCTAATCCCATTCCTTTTTGTAGTGCTTCTGTCCCTTTTACTACCCACTTACTCCAGTCCCACCCACATTTACTACTAAAATGTATACTTGATTGTGTGGAGACTCCAAACGCATAAGTATTGATTATGTAGTATATGTACATAGTTTGTGAATCGCAATTTGGAGTATATTTCGTAGTACCATAAAATGTACAACAAAATGCAGTTTGTGAATTAGGCCCTTAAAGCTGTCAGCGCTTGCCCTAACTAGTTGGTTCTTCACAGCCTGACTGGCACTATTCCCACCATCATGTAAATACACCTGTAAATCTTATTCCCATGATTCTTTTTTTACCTTTATTTGTCAGTTTTACAAAACAAGACAATATGAACAAGTCAGCAGACAGAGGATTGCATGATGAGAGGCACATGACACAACAGGATTGTAACAGATAATTCCAGAGATACAGGACAATCGATATCCCCAAAGTAACAACTGGGTTCTCTCTACATGACGGCCATGAAGCTCTGTTTTTGCTAAGGGTGTTGGGATCACCTTCCCTAATTTTCCCATCCTTTTTAGGGTCTTACAAGGCTTTTGGAATCTGTGCACCCTTTAAGTATGGTGTTTCCTGGATCATCACTAGTTCCAAACCAGAGTACTGTTTACAATGATCATCGTTATTTAGTGATTTTCTGATAGAAAAATCAAGAATCTCCGAAATTCCACTTTGGTGTTAAACTACAAATTTGTCAATGCACACTGTGACACTGTTACACACGGTTTTGTAACTCATCAACTGGCTAAACACTGACGACCCACTAACAAATTGTGAACAGTAATGTGAGCTTGAAACCCTTGCTTGTGTTTGGAGGCTTTGCAGAAATGGAATTAATTGAAGATGTAAAACTTCCCCAGTACATGTGATGTGGCTTCAGGTGACTTGCTGTGGGTAGGATAGGCATGACTGCAAAGACAATGCTGGTATCCCAAACCCCTGCTCCTGATCCATAGCCTGCCTGCTCGAAGGCCCCAGTCTCGCCTTGCCTGTACAATCACATAGTGGGGAATGTTCTAAGGTTGCCAGGTCTGAAAAAAATGCAAAATCTAGGCAAGTAACACATGATCAAATCAACTTTAAACAGTACTTGTTGCGCTAAATTATAGGACTATGTTGCTTTGGGGGTCACATCACACTTCCCTAAGGTCATTTCAAGTTCTTATTTTGTTAAATCAATACTACAGATTCTTTTGCTTGTAAGTTATCATTATGTGGTAAGATGCTTAGATTATGTGATTACAGGTTCACATTTATAATGGAGATGTGAAAGCAAGCTTAACCCCTTCGGGGCTAATGACGAGCTGGGCTCGTCATCGCGCTTACCTGTCCTGCGCGGATGACAAGGCCAGCTCGTCATCAGCCCCACCCTCGGGGGAAGCGCTGGCGCTCCCTCCGAGGCTCTCCGATCTTCGTTTTTGCAATGGGGGCGGCAGCGGAAGAGCTTCCGCTGCCGCCCCCGCCCCCCCCCCCATGGTAATCCCTGATGACGTCAGCGCGCACAGCGCGCGCTGACATCATCAGGGATTCCCAGCGCTCGGGAAGCCATTTGCTTCCTGAGCGCAGGAGAAGAAGGTAGGTGTTCTGGACTTCGGCGGGGGTTTGGGGCAGCGAAGAGGCATCAGGGGAGAGGAAAGAGATTTTCCTTTCCCCTGATGTCTCTTTGCAGGGCATTTCTGCCTCACGATCGCGCACAGCGTCGCGATTGTGCGGCGGAAATGCCCCCACTAGACACCAGGGATATCATTTTAGTTTTTAGGAAGTGACCCCTTGGGCAAGGGTCGCTTCCAGGCTGGCTGGCAATATGTTTTCGTTTTTCTGCCCCCCCTGGGGGGAAATCGGCCCGTTTTTTCGGCCGTTTTGCCCCCAGGGGGGGCAGAAATTCCCCACTAGCACCAGGGATATTGATTATAGCCAAGATGGCGGCCATTGATTTTGTTTACGTTTTTCTGTCCCCCCTGGGGGCAAATCGGCCCGTTTTTTTTTGCCGTTTTGCCCCCAGGGGGGACAGAAAATGCCCACTAGACACCAGGGATGTAATTTTAGTTTTTAGGAAGCGACCCCTTGGGCAAGGGTCGCTTCCAGGCAGGGTCTGAGTATGTTTTCGTTTTTCTGCCCCCCCTGGGGGAAATCGGCCCGTTTTTCGGCCGTTTTGCCCCCAGGGGGGGCAGAAATTACCCACTAGAACCAGGGATTTTTGTTGGGGCAATGTGTTTGTTTTGGGAAGCGACCCCTTGGGTAAGGGTCGCTTCCAGGTGGACATGATTGTGTTTTTGTTTTTCTGTCCACCCTGGGGGCAAATTGGCCTGTTTTTTTTGCCGTTTTGCCCCCAGGGGGGGCGGAAAATGGCCACTAACACAAAGTTTTTAGGAAGCGACCCCTTGGGCATGTTTGCTGGTGGTGTGTGTGGGGAGTGGTACTTGGCTGGATGGTGTGCGTGGAGTGGTGTTTGGCTGGCGGTGTGCGTGGAGGGGTACTTGGCTATCTATGCACGGAGTGGTGCTTGGCTGGCGGTGTGTGTGGAGTGGCGCTTGGCTGGTGGTGTGTGTAGAGTGGTACTTGGCTGTCTGTGCACGGAGTGGTGCTTGGCTGGCGGTGTGTGTGGAGTGGCGCTTGGCTGGTGGTGTGCGTGGAGTGCTACTTTGCTGTCTGTGCACGGAGTGCTGCTTGGCTGGCGGTGTGTGTGGAGTGGCGCTTGGCTGGTGGTGTGCGTGGAGTGCTACTTTGCTGTCTGTGCACGGAGTGCTGCTTGGCTGGCGGTGTGTGTGGAGTGGCGCTTGGCTGGCGGTGTGTGTGGAGTGGCGCTTGGCTGGATGGTGCTTGGCTGGCGGTGAGTGGTGCTTGGCTGGTGGTGCTTGTGGAGTGGCGCTTGGCAGGTGGTGTGCGTGGAGTGCTACTTTGCTGTCTGTGCACGGAGTGCTGCTTGGCTGGCGGTGTGTGTGGAGTGGCGCTTGGCTGTTAGTGTGCGTGGAGTGCTACTTTGCTGTCTGTGCACGGAGTGCTGCTTGGCTGGCGGTGTGTGTGGAGTGGCGCTTGGCTGGTGGTGTGCGTGGAGTGCTACTTTGCTGTCTGTGCACGGAGTGCTGCTTGGCTGGCGGTGTGTGTGGAGTGGCGCTTGGCTGGTGGTGTGCGTGGAGTGCTACTTTGCTGTCTGTGCACGGAGTGCTGCTTGGCTGGCGGTGTGTGTGGAGTGGCGCTTGGCTGGTGGTGTGCGTGGAGTGCTACTTTGCTGTCTGTGCACGGAGTGCTGCTTGGCTGGCGGTGTGTGTGGAGTGGCGCTTGGCTGGTGGTGTGCGTGGAGTGCTTCTTTGCTGTCTGTGCACGGAGTGCTGCTTGGCTGGAGGTGTGTGTTGAGTGGCGCTTGGCTGGTGGTGTGCGTGGAGTGCTACTTTGCTGTCTGTGCACGGAGTGCTGCTTGGCTGGCGGTGTGTGTGGAGTGGCGCTTGGCTGGTGGTGTGCGTGGAGTGCTACTTTGCTGTCTGTGCACGGAGTGCTGCTTGGCTGGCGGTGTGTGTGGAGTGGCGCTTGGCTGGTGGTGTGCGTGGAGTGCTACTTTGCTGTCTGTGCACGGAGTGCTGCTTGGCTGGAGGTGTGTGTTGAGTGGCGCTTGGCTGGTGGTGTGCGTGGAGTGCTACTTTGCTGTCTGTGCACGGAGTGCTGCTTGGCTGGCGGTGTGTGTGGAGTGGCGCTTGGCTGGTGGTGTGCGTGGAGTGCTACTTTGCTGTCTGTGCACGGAGTGCTGCTTGGCTGGAGGTGTGTGTTGAGTGGCGCTTGGCTGGTGGTGTGCGTGGAGTGCTACTTTGCTGTCTGTGCACGGAGTGCTGCTTGGCTGGCGGTGTGTGTGGAGTGGTGTTTGGCTGGCGGTGTGTGGGGAGTGGTGTTTGGCTGGCGGTGTGTGGGGAGTGGTACTTGGCTGGATGGTGTGCGTGGAGTGGTACTTGGCTGTCGGTGTGCGCTGAGTGGGGTTTGGCTGGCGGTGTGCATGGTCTGGTGCTTGGATGGTGGTGTGGGTGGACTGGAACTCTGCTGGCGGTGTGTGAGTAGTTACTTTCTGTTGGTCACTACACACACTGCTAGTTGAGTGACACTCTACGCAGTCCATCATTTTCTGTAGTTGCTATGTCAGATATGTGGGCGTGTGAAAGTGATGGGCGGCTGGCGGTGTGAATGTTTTGTATGTGTCACACGTACAAAAGGTGTATGAATGTCCTTACTGCCCCTGTGTGATATGGGTACTGGTAGTAGCAAAAGACTGACTGGCACCAAAGTGGTCAGGCACTTTAAAAAAATTAAAAAAATTATCCAGTGTCTTGATGTTAAACCTCATCTAATCTCATTTGGTCTAAGCCCTAATTGATGGCCCATCTGGCCGAATTTTAATTTGGGGGGCAAATTTGTGTGTTGTTTTTTTAATTGTTATATTGTTTGTGAAATGTGGTAGTAATTTTTTTTTCTTCTCTATTTTTGTCTTGTTCCAGGCTTTTGCTGTTTGGATTGTTGTAGGTTGCGTGTCTGTTTGCAGCTTGTGTAGTTGCTTGTGCTTGGTAAGTGAATGTATTTTGTACTACTTCCCCTTGATGTTTGTCTTTTTGAAAAAGGTTGTACTTCTAGCAGTTTGTGTGGCTCTGTGTTTTTTTTTTCAGCATTAGTGTTTGATGTGCACTTTGTTTTCTAATGTCATTTCTTTTTTTCTTTCTAGTGGGATTTCATTTCTTTTCGCTGTGTCTCAACAGAGTAGGTGCTGGTGAGTGTAGCTATATTTTGTAAGAGTGAAATTGTTTTGGATTGTATTTATCTTTTAGTGAAAGCCTTACCTTGTTTACTTCTTACTTTGCACAGTGTAGGTTGTTGTTCACTTGTGTGTGCAGTCTTCTTGCTTTGTAAGGATAATGGCTAGTCGCAGGATTACTGCTCAGCAGGTTCTTGGTTTGCTTTTTGAGTCTTCCTCGGACCATGGTTCAGAGTCTGAGTCCGATTCGGACTCCCAGGAAGCGGCAGAAGATTCAGGCAGTGAGTTTTCTCTTCGCATGGAATCATCATCATCGGATGATGACTCTTCTTCTAGTGCTGATGAAGGGCCTATGGTACAGGAGGACATTGTGTTGCCGGTAGTGGGCCAAGAGGCACCTGTGTTGCTGCCTAGGGCTGCAAGGTTTCCTTTCTTTTTACGTCGGCAAGAGGCAAGTGGGCTGGAGCCTGCACCCAAAAGGCTTCACATTGCTGTGGTGCGCAAAGGGGCATCTGGTGCTTTTCGTCTTCCTGCTGGTGTAGTGCAGCAAGAGGCATCTGGGGCTGTTAGGCTTCCCATTGGTGTAGAGCGGCAAGAGGCATCTGGGCCTGCTGGGTTTCCCGGTGGTGTAGTGCAGCAAGAAGCATCTCAGGCTGCTGGGCTTCCCGTTGGTGTAGTGCAGGAAGAGCCCTCTGGGGATGCTACGTCTTCTGTTGGTGTTGTGCAGCCAGAAGTATCTGTGGCTGTTAGGCTTCCCGTTGGAGAACAGCAGCAAGATGTTTCGGTGCTGCAGGCTGGGGTGGCTGCTCCCCCCGTTGATAGGGATGGCCTCTGGGTTCCCCCTGGCTTGGTGCAGCCGGCATTGCCAGAGTTCACTGGTGTTCCTGGGTGTAGAGTGAATACAGAGAATTTTCTACCAATTAATTTTTTTCAGTTGTTTTTTGACGATGTGTTTTTGCAAGAGATTGTTGAGCAAACCAATTTGTATGCAGAACAATATTTGAGGGCCAACAGTGCCAGCCTTAAGCCCTATTGTAGAGCAATCCGGTGGACTCCCACCAATGTTGAAGAGATGAAGAAGTTTCTGGGATTAACTTTTTTGATGGGCTTGATAAGGAAGTCATCAATTACTTCATATTGGTCCACTAGTCCCTTGATGGTAACAGCTATATTTCCAGCAGTCATAAGTCGTGATCGGTATACGCTTCTTCTTCGGATGATGCATTTTGCTGATAATAGTTTAGCGTTGTCACGCGATCACCCTGATTGTGACCGTTTGTTTAAAATTCGGCCTGTCCTTGATCACTTTGTTGATCGTTTTTCTGAGATTTTTGTCCCTGGTAAAGAAATTGCAGTGGATGAGTCTTTGGTGTTGTTCAAGGGCCGCTTGGTTTTTAGGCAATACATTCCTAGTAAGAGGTCACGCTATGGAATCAAACTGTATATGCTGTGTGACAGTGAGACTGGATATGTCTACAATTTCAGGGTGTACACTGGTAAGGAGTCCCGCATTAACCCTCCTGGTTGTCCTTCTACTTTTGGAGTAACTGAGAAAATTGTGTGGGAACTAGGTAGAGGATTATTTAACAAAGGCCATCATTTATATGTAGATAACTTCTACACTGGTGTGCAGTTGTTCAAGGAGTTGGCCAAAGTGGGCACTGTTGCTTGTGGCACAATGCGCAGTAACCGTAAAGGTTTCCCAAAGGAACTTGTTTGCAAAAGGCTTGTGCGGGGACAGTCTACGGCATTGCGATGTGGGGAGCGTTTAGCTGTGAAGTATTCAGACAAGAGAGATGTGTACATGCTGACTACTATCCACGATGAAAGTACTGTACCTGTGCCTGTTTGGGGTCAGGGTGCTGAAGTGCGCAAACCTGTGTGCATTCTAGCTTACAATAAGTTCATGGGTGGTGTTGACAGAGTAGATCAGAGGTTGGAACCTTATGCTGCTCTTCGAAAGGCTTACGTTTGGTACAAGAAGTTGGCTATCCATCTGTTCCACTTGGCATCATTTAATGCTTTCGTTGTGTACCAGAAGTCTTGTCCTGAGACGAAGATGACTTTTCTTAAGTTTCAGGAGTCTATAATAGGCAGCCTTGTACTTGTGCAGCAGGCAAGTGTTCCTAGATTTGGAGTGGTGGAGGAAGTGGCTAGATTGCAAGATCGCCACTTTCCTGAATCTATTCCTTCCACTACTGCTAGAGACTTTCCGACTAGAAGATGCAGAGTCTGTTGGCGAAGAGGCGTGCGGAAGGAGTCTCGTATATACTGTCCTGACTGTCCTTCTAAGCCTGCATTGTGTATGTCAGCTTGTTTTAAATCGTACCACACGCAAAAGAACTATTGGGAGTTTGAATGAGCTGTAAAGTGAATTGCCTGGTCTGCATTCTGTAAAACATTTTTAGTTTGTTTCAAGGATTGGCATTAGTGCAAAGTTTTTATTTTAAGAATTTGTGTTACCTGATTTGTAGGTATTTCCATTTGTTTAGTGTTATTTTCAAAAAAAGAATTCTAAATGTGTTTGTGGTGTGTGCCGGCTGGTGCTTGGCTGGCGGTGTGTGTGGAGTTGCGCTTGGCTGGCGGTGTGTGTGGAGTGGTGCTTGGCTGGCGGTGTGTGTGGAGTGGTGCTTGGCTGGCGGTGTGTGTGGAGTGGTGCTTGGCTGTCTGTGCACGGAGTGGTGCTTTGCTGGCGGTGTGTGTGGAGTGGCGCTTGGCTGGTGGTGTTCGTGGAGTGGTACTTGGCTGTCTGTGCATAGAGTGGTGTTTGGCTGATGGTGTGTGTGGAGTGGTGCTTGGCTGGCGGTGTGTGTGGAGTGGTGCTTGGCTGGCGGTGTGTGTGGAGTGGTGCTTGGCTGGCAGTGTGTGTGGAGTGGTGCTTGGCTGGCGGTGTGTGTGGAGTGGTGCTTGGCTGGCGGTGTGTGTGGAGTGCTGCTTGGCTGGCGGTGTGTGTGGAGTGGTGCTTGGCTGGCAGTGTGTGTGGAATGGTGCTTGGCTGGCAGTGTGTGTGGAGTGGCGCTTGGCTGGTGGTGTTTGTGGAGTGGTACTTGGCTGGAGGGTGTGCGTGGAGCGGTGTTTAGCTGTCTGTGCACGGAGTGGTGCTTGGCTGGCGGTGTGCGTGGAGAGGCGCTTGGCTGGTGGTGTGCGCTGAGTGTTTGGCTGGCGGTGTGCATGGTCTGGTGCTTGGCTGGTGGTGTGGGTGGACTGGCGCTCGGCTGGCGGTGTGTGAGTAGTTACTTTCTGTTGGTCACTGCACACACTGCTTGTTGAGTGACACTCCACGCAGTCCATCAATTTGTGTAGTTCCAGTGTCAGAAATGTGGGCGTGTGAAAGTGATGGGCCCTTGAATGGCGCTGTTTGCTGGTGTGAGTGTTGAAATGTGATGGGTCCGCGGCTGGCGGTGTGAATGTTTTGAATGTGTCACACGTACGAAAGGTGTATGAATGGCCTGTAAAGAGGTTGGTGCCTTGACGTGGCTCTACAGCTCACGAGCTGTGAGTCAGTGGTTCAGTTTATCATACTTGCAATTATACACAGTGTATTTCATTTTTGTGAAATTACTTGCGTATACAATTGTATGTACTGAATCATCACTCACCCTCGTGCCAAATCCAACCAGTATGTGTGTGTGCTTGCGGATTAGATGGGTGTGCAGTAATAATTGTTTTTTTTCTCTTTCTGCATTAGGGTGTACCTTGTCCCTTATTGTGATTGTAGTAATGTGTTGCTTTTATTCCAGATGGTGTCAGTGGTCTTGTTTGTATCAGGTATGAAAGGTGCGTGAATGGCCTGTAAAACGGTTGGTGCCTTGTTGTGGCTTTACAGCTCACGAGTTGCGAGTCACTGGTTCGGTTTTTATGCATTTTTTTATTGACAGAGCATTTCATTTTTTTGAAATATCTTGTTAATAAAATTTTATATACTGAACCATCACTCGCCCTCGTGCCAAATCCAACCTGTATGTGTGTGTCTTTGAGGAATAGATAGCCGTGCTTGAATGTTTGACTTTTGAGTAACTCTGTTAAGGTGAGGTACCCTTTTACTCGGGAGAACAAGGGGAACGTGGGTGGTAGGACATTTTTGCCGGCACGGCGATCCCACGGCAAAATGTTTGGAAAAGTGCTATTTTTACCTAATTAAGGTTTGCAAGGAGTTCTGGGTAGGAAAACATTGGGGGACCCACGCATGCCATACCTCCCTGGACTCCCCCGGGTGTCTACTTTTCAGAAATGTGTGGGTTTGGTAGGTTTCCCTAGATGGCTGTCTCGCACGGGGCCAGAAACCCAGGTAACCCCTCTTGCAAATGCTGGAGAATTCATGTCCACCAGCTTTTGCAAGAGGGGTTACCCGGGTTTTTGGCCCCGTGCGAGACAGCCATCTAGGGAAACCTACCAAACCCACACATTTCTGAAAAGTAGACACCCGGGGGCTTCCAAGGAGGTATGGCTTGCGTGGATCCTCCAACGTTCCTTTACCCAGAATCCCTTGCAAACCTCATTTTTTGCTTGGAAAAAATCATTTTTTTTCACACGTTTTAGTGTGGGAAAGCGTGGCATCACTGGGCTCACACAAATTACCTCCCACCCAGCGTTCCCCAAGGTCTCCCGATAAAAATGGTACCTCACTTGCGTGGGTAGGCATAGCGGCTGCTTTAGGAAAAGGCCCAATTCATACTGTGGAGACGAAAACATTACCTTTAGCCAAATAATCTTATTTTTTGAGGGGGTCACCTGAGCTTTTGGCCCGGGGCTTGGCAGGCATCTTTGGAAACTACCAAACCCAAACAGTTCTGAGAACTAGACACCCGGGGGAGTCCAGGGTGGTATGGCATGCGTGGGTCCCCCAATGTTTTCCTACCCAGAAACCCCTGCAAACCTGAAATTTTGGTCCAAAAACCAACTTTTCCATACTTTTTTGGGTGGGATCTCGCTGCCGGAACAAATGTCCTACCACCCAGCGTTTCCCTTGTTCTCCCGAGTAAAATGATACCTCACTTGTGTGGGTGGGCCAAAGGCAAGTGACTTAGGCTGGGGTGCTTAATTTGTAAAACGTAAATATGAGTAAAAACTACTTTTTTCAAAATTCATTTTTGGGGTGTTCTGCTTTGGGGCACCCACACAAGTGAGGTATCCTTTTACTCGGGAGAACAAGAAGAACGCAGGGTGGTATGACTTTTTTGCCGGCACGGCGATCCCACGCCAAAAAGTTTGGGAAAGTGCAATTTTTACCTAATTTTAAGGTTTGCAGAGAGTTCTGGGTAGGAAAACATTGGGGGGCCCATGCATGCCATACCTCCCTGGACTCCCCCGGGTGTCTAGTTTTCAGAACTGTTTGGGTTTGCTACTTTGCAAAGAATACCACCGAGCCCCGGGCCACAAATTCAGATCCCCCCCCCCCAAATTCAAGGTAGTTTTGCAATAAGGTAATGTAAATTCACCACCGTACGATTTGAACCGTTTCCTGTTGCAGCCACTATGTCTACCCACGCAAGTGAGGTACCGTTTTTTTCGGGAGACCTGGGGGCACGCTGGGTGAGTGGAAATTTGTTGATCCACGCAGATTCCAGAACTTTCCACCACAGAAATGTGAGGAAAATGTGTTTTTTGGTCACATTTTTATGTTTTCAAGGGATTCTGGGTAACAAAACCTGGGGGTAGGCAGACGAGTCACCCCATCCTGAATTCCCCTGGGTGTCTAGTTTTCAAAAATGTATAGGTTTGCTAGGTTTCCCTAGGTGCTGGCAGAGCTACGGCGCAAAAGCAAAAGGTAGTCTTTTTGTCCGAATCGTGCTAAATTTCACTGGGAAATTGAGGTGCGACCATGCTGCGTTTTGCGCTGTTTTATGTCGCAGCCACTATGCCTACCCACGCAAGTGAGGTACCGTTTTTTTCGGGAGACCTGGGGGCACGCTGGGTGAGTGGAAATGTGTTGATCCACGCAGATTCCAGAACTTTCCACCACAGAAATGTGAGGAAAATGTGTTTTTTTGGTCACATTTTTATGTTTTCAAGGGATTCTGGGTAACAAATCCTGGGGGTAGGCAGACGAGTCACCCCATCCTGAATTCCCCTGGGTGTCTAGTTTTCAAAAATGTATAGGTTTGCTAGGTTTCCCTAGGTGCTGGCAGAGCTACGGCGCAAAAACAAAAGGTAGTCTTTTTGTCCGAATCGTGCTAAATTTCACTGGGAAATTGAGGTGCGACCATGCTGCGTTTTGCGCTGTTTTATGTCGCAGCCACTATGCCTACCCACGCAAGTGAGGTACCATTTTTTTCGGGAGACCTGGGGGCACGCTGGGTGAGTGGAAATTTGTTGATCCACGCAGATTCCAGAACTTTCCACCACAGAAATGTGAGGAAAATGTGTTTTTTTGGTCAAATATTTATGTTTTCAAGGGATTCTGGGTAACAAAACCTGGGGGTAGGCAGACGAATCACCCCATCCTGAATTCCCCTGGGTGTCTAGTTTTCAAAAATGTATAGGTTTGCTAGGTTTCCTTAGGTGCTGGCAGAGCTACGGCGCAAAAACAAAAGGTAGTCTTTTTGTCCGAATCGTGCAAAATTTCACTGGGAAATTGAGGTGCGACCATGCTGCGTTTTGCGCTGTTTCATGTCGCAGCCACTATGCCTACCCACGCAAGTGAGGTACCATTTTTTTCGGGAGACCTGGGGGCACGCTGGGTGGGTGGAAATTTGTTGATCCACGCAGATTCCAGAACTTTCCACCACAGAAATGTGAGGAAAATGTGTATTTTTGGTCAAATTTTTATGTTTGTAAGGGATTCTGGGTAACAAAACCTGGGGGTAGGCAGACGAGTCACCCCATACTGAATTGCCCTGGGTGTCTAGTTTTCAGAAATGTATAGGTTTGCTAGTTTTCCCTAGGTGCTGGCAGAGCTACGGCGTAAAAACAAAAGGTAGTCTTTTTGTCCGAATCGTGCTAAATTTCACTGGGAAATTGAGGTGCGACCATGCTGCGTTTTGCGCGGTTTCATGTCGCAGCCACTATGCCTACACACGCAAGTGAGGTACCATTTTTTTCGGGAGACCTGGGGGCACGCTGGGTGGGTGGAAATTTGTTGATCCACGCAGATTCCAGAACTTTCCACCACAGAAATGTGAGGAAAATGTGTTTTTTTGGTCAAATTTTTATGTTTGTAAGGGATTCTGGGTAACAAAACCTGGGGGTAGGCAGACGAGTCACCCCATCCTGAATTCCCCTGGGTGTCTAGTTTTCAAAAATGTATAGGTTTGCTAGGTTTCCCTAGGTGCTGGCAGAGCTACGGCGCAAAAGCAAAAGGTAGTCTTTTTGTCCGAATCGTGCTAAATTTCACTGGGAAATTGAGGTGCGACCATGCTGCGTTTTGCGCTGTTTTATGTCGCAGCCACTATGCCTACCCACGCAAGTGAGGTACCGTTTTTTTCGGGAGACCTGGGGGCACGCTGGGTGAGTGGAAATGTGTTGATCCACGCAGATTCCAGAACTTTCCACCACAGAAATGTGAGGAAAATGTGTTTTTTTGGTCACATTTTTATGTTTTCAAGGGATTCTGGGTAACAAATCCTGGGGGTAGGCAGACGAGTCACCCCATCCTGAATTCCCCTGGGTGTCTAGTTTTCAAAAATGTATAGGTTTGCTAGGTTTCCCTAGGTGCTGGCAGAGCTACGGCGCAAAAACAAAAGGTAGTCTTTTTGTCCGAATCGTGCTAAATTTCACTGGGAAATTGAGGTGCGACCATGCTGCGTTTTGCGCTGTTTTATGTCGCAGCCACTATGCCTACCCACGCAAGTGAGGTACCATTTTTTTCGGGAGACCTGGGGGCACGCTGGGTGAGTGGAAATTTGTTGATCCACGCAGATTCCAGAACTTTCCACCACAGAAATGTGAGGAAAATGTGTTTTTTTGGTCAAATATTTATGTTTTCAAGGGATTCTGGGTAACAAAACCTGGGGGTAGGCAGACGAATCACCCCATCCTGAATTCCCCTGGGTGTCTAGTTTTCAAAAATGTATAGGTTTGCTAGTTTTCCCTAGGTGCTGGCAGAGCTACGGCGTAAAAACAAAAGGTAGTCTTTTTGTCCGAATCGTGCTAAATTTCACTGGGAAATTGAGGTGCGACCATGCTGCGTTTTGCGCGGTTTCATGTCGCAGCCACTATGCCTACACACGCAAGTGAGGTACCATTTTTTTCGGGAGACCTGGGGGCACGCTGGGTGGGTGGAAATTTGTTGATCCACGCAGATTCCAGAACTTTCCACCACAGAAATGTGAGGAAAATGTGTTTTTTTGGTCAAATTTTTATGTTTGTAAGGGATTCTGGGTAACAAAACCTGGGGGTAGGCAGACGAGTCACCCCATCCTGAATTGCCCTGGGTGTCTAGTTTTCAGAAATGTATAGGTTTGCTAGGTTTCCCTAGGTGCTGGCAGAGCTACGGCGTAAAAACAAAAGGTAGTCTTTTTGTCCGAATCGTGCTAAATTTCACTGGGAAATTGAGGTGCGACCATGCTGCGTTTTGCGCGGTTTCATGTCGCAGCCACTATGCCTACCCACGCAAGTGAGGTACCATTTTTTTCGGGAGACCTGGGGGCACGCTGGGTGGGTGGAAATTTGTTGATCCACGCAGATTCCAGAACTTTCCACCACAGAAATGTGAGGAAAATGTGTTTTTTTGGTCAAATTGTTTTGTTTGAAAGGGATTCTGGGTAACAAAACCTGGGGGTAGGCAGACGAGTCACCCCATCCTGAATTGCCCTGGGTGTCTAGTTTTCAGAAATGTATAGGTTTGCTAGGTTTCCCTAGGTGCTGGCAGAGCTACGGCGCAAAAACAAAAGGTAGTCTTTTTGTCCGAATCGTGCAAAATTTCACTGGGAAATTGAGGTGCGACCATGCTGCGTTTTGCGCTGTTTCATGTCGCAGCCACTATGCCTACCCACGCAAGTGAGGTACAATTTTTTTCGGGAGACCTGGGGGCACGCTGGGTGGGTGGAAATTTGTTGATCCACGCAGATTCCAGAACTTTCCACCACAGAAATGTGAGGAAAATGTGTTTTTTTGGTCAAATTTTTTTGTTTGAAAGGGATTCTGGGTAACAAAACCTGGGGGTAGGCAGACGAGTCACCCCATCCTGAATTTCCCTGGTTGTCTAGTTTTTAAAAATTTATAGGGTTGCTAGGTTTCCCTTGGTGCTGGCAGAGCTACGGCGCAAAAACAAAAGGTAGTCTTTTTGTCCGAATCGTGCTAAATTTCACTGGGAAATTGAGGTGCGACCATGCTGCGTTTTGCGCGGTTTCATGTCGCAGCCACTATGCCTACCCACACAAGTGAGGTACCATTTTTTTCGGGAGACCTGGGGGCACGCTGGGTGGGTGGAAATTTGTTGATCCACGCAGATGCCAGAACTTTCCACCACAGAAATGTGAGGAAAATGTGTTTTTTTGGTCAAATTTTTATGTTTGAAAGGGATTCTGGGTAACAAAACCTGGGGGTAGGCAGACGAGTCACCCCATCCTGAATTGCCCTGGGTGTCTAGTTTTCTAAAATGTATAGGGTTGCTAGGTTTCCCTAGGTGCTGGCAGAGCTACGGCGCAAAAAGAAAAGGTAGTCTTTTTGTCCGAATCGTGCTAAATTTCACTGGGAAATTGAGGTGCGACCATGCTGCGTTTTGCGCTGTTTCATGTCGCAGCCACTATGCCTACCCACGCAAGTGAGGTACCATTTTTTTCGGGAGACCTGGGGGCACGCTGGGTGGGTGGAAATTTGTTGATCCACGCAGATTCCAGAACTTTCCACCACAGAAATGTGAGGAAAATTTGTTTTTTTGGTCAAATTTTTATGTTTGAAAGGGATTCTGGGTAACAAAACCTGGGGGTAGGCAGACGAGTCACCCCATCCTGAATTGCCCTGGGTGTCTAGTTTTCTAAAATGTATAGGGTTGCTAGGTTTCCCTAGGTGCTGGCAGAGCTACGGCGCAAAAACAAAAGGTAGTCTTTTTGTCCGAATCGTGCTAAATTTCACTGGGAAATTGAGGTGCGACCATGCTGCGTTTTGCGCTGTTTCATGTCGCAGCCACTATGCCTACCCACGCAAGTGAGGTACCATTTTTTTCGGGAGACCTGGGGGCACGCTGGGTGGGTGGAAATTTGTTGATCCACGCAGATTCCAGAACTTTCCACCACAGAAATGTGAGGAAAATGTGTTTTTTTGGTCAAATATTTATGTTTGCAAGGGATTCTGGGTAACAAAACCTGTGGGTAGGCAGACGAGTCACCCCATCCTGAATTGCCCTGGGTGTCTAGTTTTCAAAAATGTATAGGTTTGCTAGGTTTTCCTAGGTGCTGGTTGAGCTACGGCTCAAAAACAAAAGGTAGTCTCTTTGTCCAAAGAGCTTAAGATTTCACTGGGAAATTGAGGAGCGACCACGTTGCATTTTGTGCCGTTTCCCGTCGTAGGCACAAGGCCGACCCACACAAGTGAGGTACCATTTTTTTCGGGAGACCTGGGGGCACGCTGGGTGGGTGGAAATTTGTTGATCCACGCAGATTCCAGAACTTTCCACCACAGAAATGTGAGGAAAATGTGTTTTTTTTGTCAAAATCTGAGCTTTGCAAGGGATTCTGGGTAACAAAACCTGGTGGTAGGCAGTCGAGTCATCCCATCCTGAATTCCCCTGGGTGTCTACTTTTCAAAAATGTATAGGTTTGCTAGGTTTCCCTAGGTGCCGGAAGAACTAGGGTGCAAAAACTACAGGTAGGCACTTTGCCAAAAAAGGGTCAATTTGTAACTTCAAAATTTAGGTGTGACCACGTTGCATTTTGCGCCGTTTCCTGTCGCAGGCACAAGGCCGACCCACACAAGTGAGGTACCGTTTTTATCGGGACACTTGGGGTAATTCAGATTTGTAAATCAACTGTTATTACCAATTGAGCTTTCTTGCATTTCTCCCTTTGAATGAAAGATATTGTGTAGAAAAAAAAACTTTATGAAAAATGACCAATAATTCTCATGCTAGTATGAGTATTCCCAACTTTGAAAATGTGCAATTATATACTGTTTCTGAACTCTATAATTTGTACCCAATTCATACATACATAGGTGTCTTTCATACAGATTATTCCATGTGTACATTTTCCAAGACAAAGTGCACTATACCCAGTAAATGAAAAAATACCATTGCAAGTTGCTGCTCAGTTTTTGGATCTGGGTTCGTCGGGTTCTTGGTGAAACTACAAGTCCCATATATCCCCACAACCAGGAAGGTCTAACGGATGTAACGGTATATTGCTTTCCAAGAGCTGTCAAAATTAGAGAAAGTTATAGGTGAAAACGTTGAGACAAAAGGCTGTTGTTTTCAACAAATTTTCAAATATTCCAATATCTAACTGTTAGTTTCTATAACGAAACCTTCATGGATTTAGACAAATGACCCCTTTCTGAATTCGGAATTTTGTCTATTTTTCGAAAATGTAAAGCTTTCCAGGATCCATTATTGCTTTCAAACTCATTTCTACCATTAACTGGAAGGAGGTGGAAAGCTCTAAAAATAGCAAAAATAGGCTATGTCCCAGAAAAATGCCAAAACTGAGTGAAAAATTTCGGTTCTCTGACAAAACACTGTCATTCCCTAAAAGCTGAGAAAATGGAGAATTCAGCCCCACAAACCCTTTTTTGATACCATTTTCAGGGAAAAAGCCAGAGGCTTTCATTTGCAGCCCGTTTTTCCCATTTTTCTGAAAAAAACAAAAAACCCACTATATTTTGGTTAATTTCTGGGACCCCTCCAAGGGAATCCACAAACCCTGGGCGCCTTTAGAATCCCCATGATGTTGGAAGAAAAGGACGCAAATTTGGCGCGGATCCCTTATGTGGTCAAAAAGTTACAAGGGCCTAAGCGCGCACTACCCCAAAACACCAAAAAAAGCCTTAGCACAGGAGGGGGAAAAGGCCTAGCAGCGAAGGGGTTAAACATGTTGACTTGCAAGTAAGCAAGAACCTGTGTCTTTTTAACCTAGCAAGGAATTGAAAATAATATTAGTAATCCAACCCAAACACCATTTTACTCATTTTTCTTTTTAGACAGCTGCATATCTTAGGAATGTGTGTACAGTGGGGGAGGGATTTAGGCTCACACTTGTTTACTCTTGTGGAATTTTAGTTTGTGAACTGAACATCATCTGCGCCATCTTGCCCATTCCTCAGACTCACGTATGAACATACACGACAGCCATTTTAGGTACCATGGTCTCCCTGTTCACGATCGATCATCAGTGCACTTCCCTGACCCAGCAAGCATCCCCCATGCACCCTGGCTGCCCCCGCTCTCACATGCACAAGTCATGAACCCCCCCCCTTCCGCATGACTCTGTCTCTGGGAATCACACCCCGCGCCTGACCAACACCTCCTTTCCTTCCATGAATACCCCTCTTTTGATAAACCCTTCCTCTACGCTCGATTGTCCACACCGATCCTTCCTTTCATGAATATCTCTCCTTTGATGACCCCTTCCTCTGAGCCCGATTGTCTGCACGGACCGCTGGTCATCCCTTAGCCTGAGGATACAGTTTATTGCCCACTACTGTATGCACTCGCCCCTCTTCAAAGGAGCTACTATTGATCATGACCTCCCCACCTCCTGAGATTCGATCAGGCGCACACATTCCAAAGGAATCGGCGGAACACTCAGCTGCGTGATAGCCCCCTCCTATTGTATGGGGGGTGAGGACCTCTACTGTAACCACGTGTTGGAATGAGCCGGAACTGGGGGGTACCGGGGATATCTTTTTTCCATTACTTCACAATGTCTTTATTGTAATAAAGAGCGGTCACATGTCGTAAACCAGTGTATAAAAGGCCAGGCCTCAGAGAGGCTGCTAGAGAGCACCTCGAGACGATACCTTGTTGTCCGATCTGATGTGTTCTGCTCCGTCGGAATAAAAACTTGTTTCCTGTCTTCAGCGCCTGCCTCTTTATTTGATAAACTTCGTATGGTACTAGAGGCGTTTAACGCCGGGCAAAATTACTTAAGGAACATCGACTAAATCGCCTGACCATTTTTCTGATTTTCCTCAATTGGCGTCCCTGGGTGGGCCCATCAGCGACACGTGGATCCAGTGGGAGAGGTCCCGACGACAGAGTGAACGACTGCAACGATCGGGAGAGCTCCTGTCCGATAGACCCTCGTCTGACAGCCGATCATCCGAACTTCACTGGTTCCGAGCAGACCTCTCCCGAGTGATCTACGGTCCTGACTGGGAACCATCAGGAGTGCCGCGGTAGTAACAGAGAGTAGAGGACGATCGGGCGCTGGAAGCGGAAGACGAGAAACTGTCCATGCGGTCCGGGTAAGGTCGTGACACACGACGAATTGCGAATTGATTGATTGTTTGATTGATTGAAATACTAGTATTTGCTTTGTCGCTCTTTGAGATAGTCGCTGCCTGCAAACGGGGAGGAATAGGAATATTCTATCTCCCTTTGCGGATAGTGAAGGGTAGGTAACGCGGACTTTTGTCCCCCATTGTAATCTGCCGTACCTATTTTTCTCCCCACTGATTGATTGTCCGAACATAGATTGTTTTGGAGTATAGTTCTTTTGAGGTTCTCTGCTTGCAAATAACGTAGAATAGCAATATTCTGTCTAGTCTTTGCAAATAGTGAAAGATAGGTAGTGCGGACCTTTGTCCCCCGTTGTAATCTGTCATGCCTGTCTTCTCCCCACTGATTGGTAGTTGGTACAACCCGGACCGCTTATTAGAGATGAACCATCCAGCTCCATTGGAAGACACCCCTAATAAGGACATGTTCACTAAACAAGGACTAGTCGCTATAGCTTATAGTAAGTTATGGCATAAATATACAAAAAAGGACCCCGAAAGTCAGTGGCCACTGATAGGTTCCTTTGATGATCATAAAATAAAAACGTTAGAAGCTGCTGTTAGAACAAATAAGGCAACGCCCACCATGCTCGATAGTATCGGCATGTGGCGCAAAGAAGCAGAGCAACGAAGGAGAAGAGAAGAAGCAAAAATAGGGAAAGAGTTACGAAAGGCAGCCCACCTGGCCGCTAAGGAACTAGATGAAGAAATAAGAAGGAGAGAGGAAGTTAGACAAACGCAAGAATCAGGGTCGGCAGGCCAATGCCCTGTTAGGACCCCCTCTACGCTCTACCCGGAGATGCCCTCCAAACAACGGGCAAACGACGAGTTACTGCTAGGTCCTCCGATTATCTACATGCCCCCTCCTTATGCCCCCTGCCAGCCTCTGGCACAGCACCTACCAGTTCTCAGTGCGGGCGAGGGTGACCCTAGCGCTAGTGCCCCGGCTCTTACGGCCTTCGCACCGGCCACATTGGTAACAACATCAGATGAACTCGAGACTAGCAAGCAGTCAACAGCCAGACCAAATAGGTTGAGCAAAGACGAGCGGGATGGGATTGACAAGATAGCAAAGACACTGGTAGAACGGAAGGAGAGCGAAGAATATACGATGGATATGCACAATTCACATGCCGGTAGCCACAGACGGCATTTCATTTTACGGTTCAGCTACCACACCCTGAACGCATATGAGGATAGGTATCAAAATAAGGGTCCTGCTAAGTTGACGGCTCTATATAGAAAGGTCGATGTTGGAGATGGGACTGAGCGCGATGTGACGGACCTCTTCATGCAAACGCTTGAAGTCTTCCGCCACCTCACGGAACAGAAACCAGAGGTTAAGATCACAGTCCCTGAAACGGCTGAGTCCCCATTAGAAGTAGCCAACACTATGATGCCTATCAGAGAAGCCGCCCCCTACTGGGTTCCCCCAAGAGGTCAGGGAACAAACGACGATATCAACCACGCAGATGCAAAAGGGAGGGTTGTGTACAATTGGGTTTACCAACCATGGGATCGACAAGATATTTTAACCTTTAGGCAAACCCTGCCTGATTTAAGGAAGAACCCGACAGCATTTTACACCGAATTAGGCACAGCCTTGGGTTCAACGATAATGACTCTAGCAGACATTGATTTGTTTTTCGGGTTATGTCTGCCGGCTGACGTGTGGAAGCAAATCCGTAAAGCCGACCACACAGATCTGTTCGGACATACCTGGAATCAACTCGGTGAGCTAGATAGACGACGAGAGCCCGGAAGGAAACCGATAAAAGACATACTGGAACTTCCGGACAAAATAGTTCAGAAACTAAAAACCTTGATCCCAGAGAAAAAGGTAGATTGGTCAATAGTCACGGCTTGCCGTCAGAAACCCCAGGAAGACGTATCAGAATACTTCTCCCGATTTGAAACGGTGTTCTCCGACTACAGTGGCCAAGACATGACCACCGCAACCGGACAACACCTATTTGTGCAAAACTACGTAAAGGGTCTGTCACGAGAGGTTTCCCAAAAGTTACAAACGAGCGAGAGTAGTTGGGGGGCCTCCAAACCCGCCGCTATCCTCCAAATGGCTCAATATTACGAACACCAAAAGAATGAGAATGATAGGGCAATCGAGAGAAAGAAGAAAGATTTGAAAGAAAGGGTGATGATAGCCCAGATACAAGGGGTGGCAGTCGGGAAAGAACTACACAGGGGGAGCTACCAATCAATCGCCCCTAGAAATCCACCCCCAAAGGACCGCACACCCACTCCCTACTCTGGACGTAGGGACATAGAAGATAATCAGTGTGCATTTTGCAAAGGATTCGGGCATTGGAAGTCTCAATGTCCGGTTCTTCTGGAACTAATTAAAAATAAAGAAACGAGGGACATGACGAATGGCCCCAGGACTAGAGGGCAGGGGCGGGGGTACACAAACGACACCAACAGCGACAGACCAGGAAGATCGAACACATTTGACCGTCCCCGACAGAACCAGTACCAACTATCTGACAGTGAGAACACTCCCGACTTCGCATAGGACTGCCAGGGGCAAGGGAGGGATCCAGTCGAGCTCTGTGTTGACCAGCAAGGTCCTTACGTCACCGCTAAGGTCCTGGGTACAAAGTCTCCATTCTTGGTAGACACTGGAGCGACACGTAGTGTATTATCAAAGCGACTGATTCCAAGGGCACCCTTGTCTGGCTCACACATTACATCGATAGGTTTCGATGGAACGCCCTCCACTAATCCCCTGTCTGTACCTATCTCCTTTGACCTAGGAAACAACCCCACTGACACAACATTTCTGCTCTCTTCCAACTCCCCTGACGCCATTATGGGTATTGATTTACTAAAACATTTCCGAGCTACTATTAGGTGTTCCCCAGATGGAGTCCGAGTCATCCTGTACGACAACCCGAGCATGTCCAGATCCCGCCCCGGACGACATATGTACTCTATAATTGATGCTGACCCATCCTTGCTCGACACCCTACCCCTGTACCAGAAACAACTCGGATGTAGGACGAATGATGATCGACCCTGTGTACATAACTGTTCGACCAGACGCAATACTCCCGAAACTCCCACAGTACCGGATATCGCCCGAAGGCGAGAAGGCATTGGTAGCGATTATTCAGTCCCTGGTAGATGCAGGAGTGGTGGAGGAAGTGGTTAGTAATGTCTGCAACAGCCCTATCCTACCCATTGTTAAGAAGCAAGGTGAGGGAGATGAGAAAGCGTACCGCTTCATCATCGACCTCCGAGAAGTCAACAAAGTGGTGGTGCCACAGTACCCCGTAGTCTCAGACATCACCACCATTCTGACCCTCATCCCGTCCACTGCCACCACCTTCACCGTTATTGATCTCAAGAATGCATTTTTCTCTATCCCCATCCATCCAGACAGCCGTTATCTCTTCGGCTTCACCTTAAAAAATCGTTTGTACCGATTTTGTAGAGCTCCCCAGGGCTACACTGAAAGTCCCAGCATTAAAAGCCAGGCCCTCAAAAGACAGCTGGACGCCGTCCAGCTACCAGATGGAGTGGTGTTGATCCAATATGTCGATGATATCCTTTTGGCGGCCGACACCACTCCACTTGCAATCACGGCCACTATCCAACTCTTGCACTTTCTTGCGGAGAATGGCCACAAAGTCTCCAAAAAGAAACTGCAGTTCTGCCAGCCTCAAGTGAGATACCTAGGCCATCTCCTGTCCAAAGAAGGGAGGAAACTTACGCCCGACCGAATCCAAACCATCCTAGACACCCCCATCCCAAAAACACAGAAGCAAGTCCGTTCATTGGTGGGCCTTACCTCTTTTTGCCGACAATGGTTACCAAATTTCAGTCTCATTATAAAGCCCCTACTTTCCCTGTTGGCCAAAGATGTTCCCTTCCCACTCCCTTGGACCCCCGAATGTCAAGCGTCCTTTAAGGAGTTGCGGGATGCCCTTTGCTCGGCACCCGTCCTAGGAACACCAGATTACTCCAAGCCCTTCTCCCTCTTCACTCACGAAAGGGAGGGATGCGCATTGTCTGTTCTAACTCAGCCCATCGGCTCCAAACAACGCCCTTGTGCCTACTTCTCTGCCACTTTTGACCCAGTCGCCAGAGCTTTACCTGCCTGCCTTCGAGCAGTAGCCGCCGCTGCTGTCTCTATCCGTCAGAGTGAGGGAATTGTACTTTCGAACTCTCTCACGGTGTTAGTACCCCACGCAGTTGACACCCTTTTGAACCAGACCAAGACCCAACACCTGACTAGTGCACGACTGACGGGGTACGAATTGACTCTACATGCACCCATCACTCTGAAGAGATGCACAACTTTGAATCCTGCTACACTGTTGCCCTTGCCTGAAAATGACCCCGATGTGCCCCCTATACACGACTGTGTGACCCTCACGGACGAACAGACCAGGAGTAGAATTGACCTCCGAGACATTGCTTTTACAGACCCTGATGGAGAATTATGGGTAGACGGCTCTTGTATCAAACTCCCAGACGGCACCACCTCAGCTGCCTATGCGGTGACGACAGCCCGAACAGTAGTTGAAACAGCCCGCATCACGCAACGATCCGCACAGACGGCAGAGCTAATTGCCCTCACACGAGCATGTATCATAGCAGCAGGAACCACGGCGAACATTTACACGGACAGCCAGTATGCTTTCGGGGTGGTTCATCATTTTGGGCTCTTGTGGAGGGAAAGGGGATTCGTGACGTCCCACGGCACGCCCATCCTTCACGGAGATCTAGTCTCCGCCCTGATTGAAGCAGTTCTCCTCCCCAAACGATTAGCAGTGATCAAATGCCAGGCACACAAGAAGGTGACGGACTTAGTTGGACAGGGAAACGCACTGGCCGACATCACTGCCCGAACCACAGCTGAGAATAGGACGACGACACGCATATATGTGACCAGGTCACAAGCAGAAAAATGGACTGACGCTAGGGAAACGATTAGGGACATCCAGTCGGCCAGCACACCTCACGAACTGACTGAGTGGGCACGGGTGGGTCTAAAGGACGATGAAGGCTGCTGGCGGACAAAAGACACGAACAAATGGTTGCTGCCTGACTCATACTTGATTCCCATACTGACTATGGCACACTCCCCTGCACACATAGGTTCTGCCCCCATGATTGAACTCATTTCCAAAGTCTGGCACAACAACAAAATCCCCGACTCAGCCAAACACCTGGTCCAGCAGTGCCTTATCTGCCTACAACACAACCCCGGGAAAGGAACTGTGGTACCCCGGGGAGGGTTTGGGATCCCCAACCACCCCTTTGAGGTCCTCCAGATGGATTACATCCAGCTGGAGAGATGCCAAGGCTTGAAGTACGTATTAGTCATTGTATGCGCCTTCAGCAAATGGGTGGAAGCCTATCCTACCCGTGATAACACTGCCATGACTACTGCCAAAGTACTACTGAAAGAGTTTTTCCCTCGCTACGGCCTTTGTCGAATTTTATGGAGCGACAATGGCCCCCACTTCATAGCTGAAGTTATCCAACTAATCTTGAAGGGGCTGGGGGTAAAGCAGAGGTTCCATGCGGTCTTCCACCCCCAATCCGCTGGCCTAGTTGAGCGACACAATGCTACACTAAAACTGAAACTGTCAAAAATAGTGGCCACCACAGGACTTAAGTGGCCAGATGCCCTCCCACTGGCATTGCTATCGATGCGCTCCACTCCCTCTAAGCACCACTTGACCCCCTACGAGGTTGTGTTTGGGCGACCAATGAACCTCTGGACTGCCCCCAAACCGACCTCCATTCACGACGTCCCCGACGTCCTGCTGTCAGATTATTTGTGCAAATTAACTAAAACGTTGTCTGTCATTCATCAACAGGTGCAGCAGGCCATCCCCGATGCTTCCAGGGGTCCCGGTCACGATATCCAACCGGGAGATTATGTTTTAGTCCGGAATTTTCAACGGGCAAAGAGTCTGGAACCCCGGTGGACGGGCCCCTGGCAAGTACTGATCACCACTCGGACGGCTCTTCGAGTAGAGGGAAAAAGGCACTGGCTGCACGCACACCACTGCAAGAAGGTCTCCTCGACCCTGGCCACGACAGAAAACGTCGACACCCAAGAAGAGCTCCTGAACAAAGACCGGCCATCACTGAACTGCTATCCTGATACCGAGGCACTTGAACTTGCAAAATTCTCTGATCCCACTGTGCCATCCCGGGAAGGGTATTTCCTGCGTCGAAAAGGAGGGAGCTTCGGCTAAGTAGACCACGGACTAAGTTAAAATCTCAGAACGGTGGCCTAAAACAACCAAGGGTTACCCGGAGAGAAGCTAAACAAAGTCTGTGGTTCTGCCCATTACCGAGCACCTTGAAGATGATGGAAGCGCCAGATAAGAAGATGATGGAAGCGCCAGATAAGAAGATAATGGAAGCAACCGGAAATACCCACTACAGGAACCCAAAGGCTGACAATTTGCACAAATCAAAGACAATCGCCTTCTTCATTCTCTTCCTCCTTTGCCTCCTCCTCATGACTTCCTTCTGGATCTTGGAGGAAAGCACACCCGCTCATCAGATATTGCCGACCACTGCACAGCCAACCACCATGAAAGAGCTTCACCTGATCTCCCTTTCGCCTCAGCTCCGAGAAAGGCGTAAGGAGTTCTGGAACAATTCCTTTGTGCAATTATTGCACCAGCACAACCTTGCTGCAAATGCCACGAACTGCTGGGTCTGCGGGTTGCTCCCGCATGCCACTGGACACTCCATCCCCTTCATCCCTTCTCCTTTCTCAGTTCACGGCTCCTGCCTCGCCTGGTTGATCCTCTTGCAGGAAAGCCACAAGGATAACGCCGCTTCTGGTCAAACAGTGTCACACTTCTACTATGGGTTCTGGCTGAACAAAACAGGAAGGACGTCTGCCCCCTTTTGTCCTGTGACCTCAGGTTCCGCCTTCCATATGAACATCCCTGCCAAAGAACGAGTTGAAATGCAAGTGCTCCACAATCCAGCTAGATCCACCTTCTCCTACCTGCGGAAGCGAACGGCTGCCACTCTGACTGTGGCCCTGTCTGTCATCAATGTCACAGGTCTCGTGTGCCTCGAAGGCCAGGGAACACAGTTGGTGGGTCACAGTTCCTGCCACATCACCCGAACATTGGTCTCAGTTGATCCCCCCTCCTTTGTTGCTTCTCAGAATATGTACTTTGTTTGTGGCATCAAAGCTTACACTTGGCTCCCGAAAGGTTGGAGGGGTACGTGCTACATCGCCTTCATTCTTCCCCCCACGTATGTGGCCCCAGCCTACCATCACCGGCAAAAGCGCGCCGGAGACATTGGACAAGCCGACTCCACCGGAGCACAGTTCCTGGATGCGGTGAAGGGACTTGTTCCTCTGTGGGGCCCAATGGCAAATAGCCGCGCTATCCGACACCGGACTCAGGCAGTAGAAACAACCATTAACATCACGGCTGGCATGCTCGCTAACAACACGGCTGAGCTTCAGGCAGTCCGCCTGGTGGCTCTTCAAAACCGCCTTGTTCTAGATGTGGTTCTGGCCGACCGTGGAGGAGCATGCCGCATCATCGGCTCCAGCTGTTGCACCTACGTGCCAGATAACTCGCCTTCAGTCTACAAAGCAATCGAACACCTCCACAGACTATCCTCAGAGGTTCACCAGGAGCAAGAAGGATGGTCGCTTGGAAGCTGGTTTTGGGACACTTTGAAGGACTGGGGATGGAGGTTGTTTACATTTATACTGATACCAGTCGTGGTACTGTGTGGGTGTTGCTTAGGTATTCAATGTTTGCCACCTTTGTGTTCACTCATTTCTAACTGTATGTGCCCTAAGACTTTGGACTTTAGAACTGAGCACATGAGTCCCCTCTATGAGATAGAAATACGTGGTCTTATGGGGATACATCCGAATTGACAAGCTGGCGAGACATGTTAAAAGGGAGGACTGTGGAATTTTAGTTCGTGAACTGAACATCATCTGCGCCATCTTGCCCATTCCTCAGACTCACGTATGAACATACACGACAGCCATTTTAGGTACCATGGTCTCCCTGTTCACGATCGATCATCAGTGCACTTCCCTGACCCTGCAAGCATCCCCCATGCACCCTGGCTGCCCCCGCTCTCACATGCACAAGTCATGAACCCCCCCCTTCCGCATGACTCTGTCTCTGGGAATCACACCCCGCGCCTGACCAACACCTCCTTTCCTACCATGAATACCCCTCTTTTGATAAACCCTTCCTCTACGCTCGATTGTCCACACCGATCCTTCCTTTCATGAATATCTCTCCTTTGATTACCCCTTCCTCTGAGCCCGATTGTCTGCACGGACCGCTGGTCATCCCTTAGCCTGAGGATACAGTTTATTGCCCACTACTGTATGCACTCGCCCCTCTTCAAAGGAGCTACTATTGATCATGACCTCTCCACCTCCTGAGATTCGATCAGGCGCACACATTCCAAAGGAATCGGCGGAACACTCAGCTGCGTGATAGCCCCCTCCTATTGTATGGGGGGTGAGGACCTCTACTGTAACCACGTGTTGGAATGAGCCGGAACTGGGGGGTACCGGGGATATCTTTTTTCCATTACTTCACAATGTCTTTATTGTAATAAAGAGCGGTCACATGTCGTAAACCAGTGTATAAAAGGCCAGGCCTCAGAGAGGCTGCTAGAGAGCACCTCGAGACGATACCTTGTTGTCCGATCTGATGTGTTCTGCTCCGTCGGAATAAAACTTGTTTCCTGTCTTCCTGTCTCCAGCGCCTGCCTCTTTATTTGATAAACTTCGTATGGTATTAGAGGCGTTTAACGCCGGGCAAAATTACTTAAGGAACATCGACTAAATCGCCTGACCATTTTTCTGATTTTCCTCACTCTGTTATGTTGGATTATAGGTGGTTTTGAACCATTAGCCGTTCTCTTCAATCAACACTCATAGTTACTCTCTAGCTCAAATAGTGTAACTCATACGTCAGAAAAGCCTCACTAAATCCATAGTTGCTTGCGTGTTCAGTATTATGCTGGGCAGGTGCATCTCTCTTGAATAAACTGCCCTCTTGAATAAACTGTAGGGTATCCTGTGGTGCATTTCCTAGGCAGAACGTTTGCAAGTCTAGCTCAATACTCTTTTTTAAGAAGGATACTGTCATAGTACAAGTACAAGTCTTCTGCTTGTCTAAGAGGTACTGACTATAAAGTCACGTTGGATGGGCATGGATGTCTGTCATCAGTCTTTGAAAGATTGCTAATGTTATACTTGTGTTCTATGTGTAGGGTTCTTAGTTCAGGAGTTCTCATGTAGCAATGAGGATGCCTGACAGTAGCTTGTCTGTACTTTCTCAGTTTTCTGATTGTTCCAAAGGAGCAGAGGAGAGCTCTGTTCTTAGAGAACACGTTTCTTACTTTCGGTAATGCTCTTACCAGATTGCTCACTTTTACACTATCCTCAGGAACCAGACTGGATATGGGAGAATTTCAATAGCAGTGCTCCAGCGTTTTGGCAGGTGGCATTGTACGGTGTTGTAAATGCTTCACACCGCCCATGAAGTGATGGAACAAAGCCACATAGAAGCACCACTCCTGCGTGCTGATGTCAGTTTCTTGCCTCTTTCCCTTTCTGCGCTCGCAGACACAGAGCATAGGACAATTATTAGTGACAGAGTGCTGATTTCTAGAGGTCACTTCATAGAACAGGGAGATGGGACCGCAGTGGGGAATCTGCAGTTAGATGGAGTATTCACCAGAAAGAGTGTCTTCAAAGTTAACTTGTCCTTCTGATGGATATTGTAACCATAGATTGCTCATCTTTAGAACATATACCAAAGTAATATCTCACAAAGGTGGAAGGTCTGTAGAGTGGACTCAGATAAAGAATTCCTGCATCATCAAGCGTTCACAGTGATGTTCTCATTGGACCTGCCTACAAAGGCGGTAGGGCTTTGTGGACGTATGTACCGACTCCTACGTTGCAGCATGGCAGATATCAAGAACAACTACGCCTTGCATCAGTGACATAGTAGGGGCCTTGACCTTGGTGGAATGGGCTCCTAGGCTCTCAGGGCGGTGGTTCGACTGGCAGCATTTGCAGCTCACTCACACAGCATGCAAACGTGATGCCAAGACTGTTTTCAGAGTCAAGAGCCTTAAGGAGCAGCTGGGCATAGGATCAAAGGGTGTGAACCTAAGGAATTTCAATACCGGGTTAAGACCCAACTTAAGTGTAAACATATGTGTCAACACTTTAATGAAATGCATCGCAACTGGTGACCTAAACAAGGACAGTTGGTCTGGTAAACAAAGAGGGCCGACAAGTAACCTTTCACTGTGTCCACTGCAAGGTCCTGCTGGGCTAAGGAAAGAACAAACAAAGGAACGCCGTTTGGCTTGAAAGTGGTGGATGTCTCTTTCACCACACCAGGCACCGATTTTGTCCCAGCATAGATGGACTTCATGTGAAGGCATGTGACAGCAGGGATAAAATCCACCACCTTGGTTGGCAATTCAAATGCATCTAACTCCTTCTGATCAATCTCCACACATAGAGGTGTGAGTTCTTCCGAACTCGAGGCAGGAAAGTTAACAGGGGGAAGGCATACAGGAGCCCCATGTTCTACTTCAGGCGCAACTCGTCCTCTAACAAATGCCTCAGAGGAAACTCCAGCATGCAAAACTGTAGACACTGGGCATTTTCTAAGTAGGTTGAAAGACCTATCAGGGCTCCCTCTAGACTTTGAAGCCTCCATATATCACCTCAGAATGGAGAAACCAGAGAACACCAGATCATTTTGTCAGCTCTTGCATTCACGGACCCTGCCAGGGGTTATGTTATGTTAGGGGATGTTTTGTATAGCGCTCAGCTACTCCGAGGAGTGTCCCGGCGCTTCTGACCTAAAATAGACACGGGACAGAAAGAAGGGAAGCAGGCACTACTAAACAAACAGCCAAGATTTTAAATTCTTCCTGAAGGCTAACAAGTTGGTACTCCTTCTCAAAGACACAGGCAGGATGTTCCACAATTGAGGCGCCAGACATCTAAACGACCGACCTCGATCCGTGCTCTCCTGATAACAGGGACTGAGGCCAAAGCCAACGATGCTGACCTCAGAGATCTAGAAGGCTGATAGAAGGCCAACCGCCGTTGGATGTATTTGGCGCCAGTGTCATGGAGAGCCTTGAAGGCCAGAGTAAGTGCCTTAAAAATTATTCGTTTCCGGATGGGGAGCCAATGAAGAGTCTTCAGGAGACCAGAGACTCCGGCTCTCCGATGGAGGCCAAAGATGGCACGGGCAGCCGAATTTTTAACTATCTGCAGGCGTTGGAGAAGATACTCTGGTAATCCGAGGTACAGGACGTTGGCGTAATCAAGGCGAGACCCAATTAGAGCCTGCACCGTGATTTTTCTATGTACCTGCGAGAGCAGAGGAAGACATTTTCGGAGCATTTTAAGAAGGCCAAAACATTTCCCAGCTAGGCCAAGAATCTGGGGCTTCAACGAGATATTATTATCAATTTTTACTCCAAGGTTCTTGGCCACGGCAGAAGCAGCCAATGGAGGGAACATGTCCGCAGGCCACCAAGACTGCCACCCGGGATCGAACCGACAGCCAAAAAAGAGCACCTCGGATTTATCCGAGTTGCACTTAAGGCTGTTTTGCTGGAACCACTTAAACACAGCCCCAAGGCAGCCTCTGATGCTCTCCCCGTCGAAATCAGACCCCTTCTCACAAGTGAAAAGGAGCTGGGTGTCGTCGGCGTACGACACGATCTGGGCACCAAACGACTCCGCCAGTGCCGCCAGGGGGGCCATAAAGATGTTAAAGAGAGTCGGGCTCAAAATAGAGCCCTGCGGAACACCCACC
The DNA here is from genome assembly GCF_964261635.1 of Lissotriton helveticus. Lineage (NCBI taxonomy): Eukaryota > Metazoa > Chordata > Amphibia > Caudata > Salamandridae > Lissotriton > Lissotriton helveticus. The sequence goes on along the minus strand of NC_136059.1, from coordinate 2,103,894,652 downwards.
TCTAATGGCGGCACCGCGGCAGAGAAAGGAGGGGCCCAGACCGTCTGACGCCGGCCCGCAAGAAAGGACTTAAACCAGCTGAACAGTTGGCGACCAGGAAGCTGTTCTGCCTTACCAGCTGCCTCCAGGAACACAACCTCCAGGCACAGAGTTCAGGACTCAACTCTGCTCTGCTTGTTGCAGTACCACGTGGTAGTAGTGCTGTCCGTGAGAACCTGCACCAGCCTCCTTGTCACGGATGGATTTTGAAGACCAAACTAATTGTATGAAGATCTAGCCGGTTGATGTCGAGCAGGATGTCAACCGGAAACCAGAGGTCTCCGTTTTCAATCTCCCTAGAAGACCCCTCCAACATAGCAGGGACGTGCCTGTCACAACTGGGAGCTCAGGGTGGAGAAGAGAGAAAGGCCTACTGCGGATCAGACTGGCACCTGACAGCTACCACTGTAGGTCTTGAGCTGTCTCCCTCAAGACCAGAATGGAGTTGAAGTCCTATGGGAGTTGAAGTTCCATTGCAGGGCTTGTATGTGCCACTTGGCATTGGATGAGGAGGACATACAAGGCCAAAAGGCCAAGAAGCCTACAATAATTCTCAATGAGATGCAGGGATTGGACCCTGAATGTCCTGGACCCACTGCGGTGGAGGGATGGACTAGAAATGCTACAGTGTCCAGAATTGACCCAATAAATGGAATTCTCAGTGTGGGACTCATGTGTGACTTCCTACGTAATAAACAGGGGTTCTGCCCAAATTACCCTCCCATACCTGGGCAAGGAGCATCACAAGGATGAAAAAGTAGAAAAAGTGGTACTGAGGAAAAAATAAAGCATGGACTACTTCAAAACAGGATACAGTTTATTATCCTGTTTTCTACAGTTATTTCTGTCGTCATTAAATGATATAATTTAAGAAGGACAATATTATGAATCACAGGACAAGGTGGACAAAATATATACAATAGACAAAAGACAAAAAACCTATAATTGCAATATATACATTATATATACAACAGTGTACCCTAAACAAAAGAAAAAAGGAAGAACACAATCAATTTTCTGTCAATACCCACTCCTCAGTTTGAGTGGAGTATCACAACCAAGGTAGTCCTTATAGCGCGTAAGTTATTATTCCTTCTAATCACAAACAAAGTAATGATTATTCAAGGCGCCTAATATTAATATACAATGTGGTAGGACTCCTTAAGCAGATGTCGACGCAGTCGTGGTCGCATTTCCGCCAGTAGTATCTTGTGGCTTCATCAGGACAAGGGTACTTTAAAGGCTCAAGCGGTCCCCCCCAAGGGACACAACCATGGAGATACAGCCAACCTCCTCTTCACGGACATACAATTCGGGCTCTCCTTAATACTCCAATTATCGATTCTGGGACTAAAAAAGTATATTTTCCAAAGGCGTGTATTTAAACACACCGGGGCGTATCACACACCCTCAGCTGAATCGCGGGAAAACCTCTACGCCTACAGCTCCCCAGATCACCATTTAACAGGAGACGCACTCGACGATCGTCCAGCCGGTCCACCGTCCGAGAGTCAGCAGACAGTCCAAGCAAAAAGAAAACGCAACGTCATTAAACATGTGTGACTTCAGCAGTTTTCTGATGCTGAAGTCCAGTGATATCAAGAGCTTGTCCGTCGTACTGAGGTGGTCCATGACAAACTGTGGCAGGCCCACCTTTAGCAGACAGACATCAAAATACATGTACTTCGAACCTCCAAAGATGGTCTGAGACCACTTCCATCACTTTTGTGAACACCTGAGGAGCCAAGGTAATGCCTGTGGGACTGCAGGGTGGTATGTGGAAACACATGTCCTGCAAGTCCATGGACACTATCCAGTAAATGCTGTATCCTGCCTCCCATGGGATGTCATGAACTGTGGATGACAAACTAAAGTGGCTTGCCAGCCACTGCACGGGGGTAGGAAGGGAATTGTAGGATTGCTGCCATGTTGACCCCTGCAGTGACTGCGGGTAGTGCGCCCTTGGCCAGGAAGGGTCTGTGCTTTCTGATGTATCACTGCTTGGGAAGGCTAATCCTGCTTTAAGCCAGTCCCCTGGAATAGCCTCAGAATTTCCAAGATAGATGTGGAAATTATTTCGCCAGCATCAATAATCCCAAAGAGTGTGCTTTGGCTTGGCTGTCTTTAAATCTCTCTAGCAGAGAGCCCGCCTTTTCCTCAAAAAATCTGGACCTATCAAAGAGCATATCCATTAGGGATGCTTGCACATCACCAGAAAATCCTCACATGCCTCATGAGCAAGACATTGCTGTCAGCCTTTCTGCCAAGGCAAACAGTAGTACCCAGGCCAGCACAATTATGTAATTATGTAATTTGCTGCTTCCTGTCCATCATGTATTATCCTAGCGAGAGAAACGGTAAGGTCCACATGAACCTTGACAGAGGAAGCCAGGCTGCCCTCATTCTCCAGGACCTTTAAGCAGCATCTGACACCGTCTCACACTCCATCCTCATCAGGCGCCTGCATGAGATTGGTATCGAAAGATCCACCCTCTACTGTTTCTGCTCCTTCTTAACGGATAGAACACAAGCTGTCAGCCTGGCACCTAACTCCTCAGAAGCCCGCAAACTCATCTGTGGAGTGCCTCAAGGTTCATCGTTCAGCTCCACTCTCTTCAAAACATACATGATACCTCTGGCCAACTACATCTGCGCATACAACATCAACTCCCTCTACTACGCCGATGACACACCACTCATACTCTGAGTCTCTGACAAGGACCGTCTACCTCTCAACACAAGAAACAAGTTCCCCGCCAGCATACCGAAGTTGCTAATTGGATGAAAGCCAATTTTCACACTCAGCACTAATAAAACAGAAGCAGTGATCTCTGGCAAACTGGACTCCAACTGGTGGTGGTCCGAATTTGGACCCACGCACACCCACAGAGCCCAATACAGGAACTTCAAAGTAATCATCGACAGCCAACTGGACATGACCACACAAGTCAATGCTGTCACTAAATCTTGCTTCCACACCCTGAAAATGCAAAGGAAAATCTTCAAATGGCTCCGGAGCAACACTAGGAAAACTGTCACTCATGCCTCAGTCAACAGCAAGTTGGACTATGGGAACACCCTCTATAAGACTACAAACCATCCAGAACTCGGAAGTCTGACTCATTATCACTCTCCCACGCAGACCTCACATCACACTACACCTCAGAAAGCTCCACTGGCTACTGAAACACAAAGGCGCTCAAATCAAACTCCTCACACACACACACATTCAAGGCATTGCACAACTCAGATCCCACCTACCTAACAGGCACATTTCATTCCAAAACCATCCAGACCCCTTCACTCCACAGGACTCTTACTTGCACACATCCCACACATACAGAGAGCCAGATCAAGTAGACAAGCATTCGCTTACATCCCTCCTAAAGCGTGGAACGGCATTCCACTTCACATCAGAGCCTCCTTCTCTCCTTTTAAATTCCACAAGATGCTCTAAACCAGGCTTTTCAATTAACCAATAAAGCCTAAGCACGGCCAGGCACACACACCTGCTCAGCGCCACTATACCCTTTTGGATGATATTGAGCTTCACAAATGCACATAATATAGCGTTAGGAGCACCGGGTTTGAGTTAGGCTGTATAATGACCAGCTGTGCATTTTTTATCTCGTAGTGCGACATTAGTTGAGCTTGGTCCGTCAGTTTGGGTCCAACACCGTGTTATCCATCATCCTCATTGGAGTCAATATCCGCACCGTGGTGAGGGAACTGGAGTGGCAGTGTGTACTGGAGTCAGTTTGGGGCCGGTATCAAGTCCCAGTGAGAGACACAGCATTGTGGGAAGACCAGCCAGCAGCAATACGACAAGAGGCCACTGCAGCTCCATGAGGCCCGAAGGCAAGCCAGAGGGGACTGGAATTACACAAAGAAATGCAGCATGGCCTCACTGAATACCGGTATCTGCTGTGGGGGTTGATGATGGCCCATGACCAGAACCAAGGATTTTTAAGGAGAGTGATGTTTATCTTGATGCCCTTGCACCTTCTCTTTTGACTTAGAGTGGTGGGATGGTGTTGAGTCTTGCTTCATCTGTTTGTATTTTTCTTTGGACTTCAAATAATCTGAAAACTTTGAGCAAGAATTGGATTTTTCAAAGGAATGGCCTTAAGAATGGGACTGGGCCCGAGACTTAGGGCCGGAGCAGGACCTGAGCTTCGACTGCAATGCCGTCCTGTGTTCTCCAATACAAAGCTTTGCCTCCTGGTCCTGGATCGTCTTTGGCTGCATATGGACACAGGTGTTGCACGAAAATTCATGACTGGAGCCCAGGCCTCAAAGGCCTACATAGTGCAGATTGTTACAGACATCTGCTTCCTGTTGTCTCAGCATTTTGAAGCTGGTACTTTCTGAAGATGCCATGATTTCCTAGCATACTATCTACAAGTTGTTGGAGCTGTTGTAAGAATGACAAAAGTTGGGAGCAAAGCTCTAGATCCGCATTAAAATGCACATATAGAAAGGCATTGACATCAGCATGTAGGGGTGTCGCTTTTATGCAAAGTCGCACAATAACACCTGCTGGCAGGCAGGAGCACAGATGTGGAAATCCTTCCGATCTAATAGACTTTGGGATATTCTAAATGTGATGAATCTTTGGTTAAAAGTAGCCATCAGAAACACTTATAACAATAATCATGGCTAATGATGTGTTTGGTGTCTATGGTCACTTGGCTTTGGTAATCTTTTAGCGTTTTCAGGTCTGGGCAAGTAGACTTTGTAATCTTTGCTAATTTACAGAGGTTTCCATCCTGTATATGCAACAACTGTTAATTTGAGATTCCATGTGGTTCTTTCTTGTATTTCGGCATTCTTCCTACCATCTGCTGGTAGCCAGGGCAATTATCAAACTGGCCTGTGGATCATCTTACCTGCCTAAAAGCCTTTTGTTGCAGTGTATGTAACGCCTCCTGAAACTCTATATCCTTTTGCTTGATCCATACTCCTTCACTGCCTCTAAACGTATCCTGGCCCTCTATGCTCATAATTCCCAAGCATGTTCAGAGTTGTTTGCTTTGGAAGAATTTGAAGCTTTCCAGCTGCTGTTTGGTCAAACGTTTGAAGGATAATTGCAGAATGAGAAAGGAATAATTTCTCCTCCTACCTAATTATGATCATCGCTTTTGCCACTGTGGGGGCCTGGGTCTTGTGTCTGGGTCGTTCAAGAATCTAAGCAATACTTAAGTATTTAGTGAAGGGCCTTGTCTTTGACTTAACACACGTCAGCCCATTGGGAATTACACAAAAGTAGAATCCTTCATATGAATAATTGAAATCATTGAGTGGCCAACAACTGGCTTTTGTTTATTACAGGTGTGGCTAAGGCAGTCATTGCTCCCTTTTTGGCTGCCTTAGTTGTTTGATGTTAGCAAATGACATCTGTTGCAGACACAACAGACCACAGACAGCACTAAATATGAAACACAAAGTGTGAGTGAAAGTCAGGCTTGTTAAATCTTTAAGGCAATGCACTTCATTCCAGTAGGACAGGCAGAAATAAAGGAAGAATTTAACAAGAGGCTAGCGGGCTTTACAATGTGAAAAGTGGCTTACATACTTATTGGGGGCAAAGTGGATCGGATTTGGAATTTTAGCATAGAACCTGGGTTTTGGGGTTGCTGCCATAAAAATGTACACTTCACATATCTGGGTACAACCAAATTCAAACTGGCATAGCAAATTGTGATGTACCTTCTGGAGCAAGAGGGATAGCAATATGTTTTTTACATTCTTAGAATGGAATGTTATGTTGTGTTAACGGTTTTCTAAAGCGCACAGATTACTCCAGCTGGAGGTTCCCACCACCAGGATTGCTATCCTGACAGAAGTAGGACAGATCAGGAGGTGACCCAGTCTGCAAAATGAGGAAAAGGAGGGCAAGAGACCAAATAGGATCTAGTTCTAAAGCACTAGGAGAGATAACTTTCCTAAAAATGGCCTCGGTCGGTTCTAATATTAAGTGCAAGGGGAGAGTATTTCATAACCTGGCAGCACATACACCAAAAGAACAGCTGCCCATCAGGTCTTTCCTAGCCCTCGGAATAACCGTGCGTGCAGTAGCCAAATATCTGAGGCAGAGAGCAGGTAAATATGGTTTTACCAGCTCACGCAATTAGCGAGGTCCTCTGTTGTTAAGGATTTTGGGACATAAGCACACAGCCTGGAAGCTAATATGCTACTCCAGAGGAAGCCAATGAAGTTCTGCCAAAGTTGGGGACATGTGTGCTCATCTTGGAAGATTTAAAAGAAAGCGGGCAGCTGCGTTTGGCACACTTTGCAACTTCTGGATTCAGTTTTTTGACAGTCCAATATACAGGCTGTTGCAATAATCCAATCTCAAGACTAGAGAGCCTGTGTAACGACCTTTGTCTCAGACAAGAGAAGCAGATTGGAAATTTTTGCCATCATTTTTAGTATGAAAAAAACATTTTCCAGCCAAGCAGAAAATGTGGTTGTCAAAGGAATGATGTGCATCAAACCATATTCTGAGGTTCTTTACTTTAGGCTTGGGAAGGAGCCTAGTGTCTGCGGACACCATGGCAACCTCATTTCTGTTATCGTTTTAGGCAGCTGGAACTCATCCATTCGGCCAGTTCTACTATACAGGATTTGAAACGCGCTACAGGCTCTACCTCACCCTGGACAAGAGTGATAATCAATTGTATGTCATCGGCATAAGACACCATGGAGACATTGTATCTGCCAAGAGGGGGCATATAGATGTTGAATAAAGTAGGGCTTGGCGTAGATGCATGGGGAAACACTTCTGAGGCATGAGGGGTCAGCACTACCTGAAAGGTAGGACCTTGAAGAAAGGAGGTCAGCCACTTAACAGCCAAGTAACACTCCCCACAGCTGTGAAGCCATTGTAACAGCAAACTTTGAGAAGCAGTGTCAAATGCCGCACTTAGATCCAACATGATCATGGTGATGGTGTGTCTTTTATCTGGCAACGATCTGAGATTCTGAGGCCAATAACAGTGCAGATTCGGTGCTGTATTGAATGCAGAAACCAGATTGAGACTCGAGCTTGTTGGCTTCAATAAAGTGAGCCAGTTGAGCACTGACATGTTTTTACGCAACTTTGGCGAAGAACGGGAGAAGAGAGATGGGTCTGTGGTTTTCCAGTATGGCAGGGTCTAGGGAGGGTTTTTTAAGGAGAGAGGCTTGACAATGGCATGCTTCCGGTGTTTGGGCAATGTACCGGAAGCCAAAGAGATGTTAAGAAGGTTACTCACTCCAGGCGAAATGGATTCTATGGCTAATTTCAGAATCTTAGGAGATGCATGGTCCTTGGGGGAACCTGATTTAATCCTGGTGACTAGCACCCGTAGTTCTTCCGGGGAGGGGTAGACGAACTGGAAAGGCCATCAGTAGTGACTGGGTCTTCCCCCAAGGCTTCCTGGCTGCCAGATTCCCTCACAGATTCTAGAAATTGCTAATAAATACCAGACACCTTGTCATGAAAGAATTGGGCAATGGAATTGCAACTCTCTCGAGAAGGGGTAGTCTGTACGGCGACCCGATCTAATGAAGTCAGGGATTTGACACTAGAAAATAGTTTCCTTAAGGAGTTGTGAGCAGAAATAATTTTATCAGTGTTGAAGATCCCGCTGGCGGTGAGAATGCTTTAATGGTAAATTCTCAGTGCAGCATGATAGTCCTGTTTACTGCTAATGCTCCTAACTTTGCGCCAAGTGCGTTCCAGTTGTTTACAGGATTTGTTTACGGATAAGAGTTAGGCATTAAACCATTCCTTAGAGGGCTTGGTTCTTCGTGCTACAAAATCTTTTAATGGGGCAACCCTATCGAGGGCTCCCGTTATCCAATTCTCCAAGAGCTAGCTGGCTGATTCACTATCCTTGCCAAGCTGATGCATATGGGACTGTAATGCCTCCTTTAAAGACTCTGGGGTAACCTTAGCCCACTTCTTGTTCCCATAGTTTCCACCAGTCCTGTGTGTCATGAGTGGCCTGGTGAGCCTTAATTGAAAGGGGACCAAATAATGATCCGACCACGGAATGGGAAGAGGAGTTCCAACAGACAAGGCCTGTTAGTTGGCAAAGACAATGTCAAGCAGATGCCCTAAAATAGGTATCGATCTGGTGATCCGCTGTGACAGTTACTGGATATCGAGATCTTTCATAAGAGAGACTGCAGCTGGTGTCCTCAAACTGGAAGTTCAGGTTGCCTATAACCACCAGGTCATTATAGAGTAAAGCATAAGAGGGCAGACAGTCAGCTAATGAAAAAGCAACATTTGTAGCAGGGCCAGGGGGCTGGTAAAGCTGCCAGCCATCGAGCATGTACTAGAGAAGGCTAAGGTAAAAAAGGAGGCCTCAGAATGCCCTCCATGTATGAAACCACCTGGCCTAATTTATTGTCATGGTCACTGAAGGCATTGAGCAGGGCGGTCTGGCCCACACAGAGCTGGCGCAGGAACTCTACACACTCTGCATTGAGGGCAGCAGGGGGGACATGCGCAGGGGCAGCGGTGCCAGGTGTGAATGTGACTCGTCCCCTCTTAGTGACACGGATACGGGCAGCACCAGAGGAAGTGGATGGGAGGCTGGGCACTGGCCGCTGGGTGGTAGATAATGATGCAGACTCCCCATCCCCTGTGCCTGCCAACATACTAATATAATAATTAAAAATAATTGCAATATCCCCACCTCAATGGGGGGAGCAATCCTTTCTAACAAGTGCATAGCCCTCAGGAATTGCACTAAGGATATCAGGGCCGGAACTATCCGATAGCCATGTTTCCGTTAAAAATAGCACGTCTGGGCTAAAATCCCTAAATAGGTCAAAAATCTCAGTCTTATGTTTGGCCAAGGAAAGGCAGTTTAAGACGAGACAATCAGCCTTAGGCCCACTAGGTATTACCTGCTCGCTTGGAGAATGGGCCTGGGCTGCTTGATTAGCATGAACTTGCAGTTCGGACATCCAGAGATTCCTCCGGCGATGTCCAAGACATGGCAACACTCGGCAGCTAACTCCGCCACCAACTCCGGAGTTCTTCACAGGAGTAATGTCTAAATGAGGGTCCCGTCCAAGCGGGGGTTCTGGCCCCTGGCGCCATCTGGGTGCGGACGGGCTCACCTTTGGCACACCCGCTGGGCATCAGCACACTGGCTATTTCCTAAATAGCCCGCCTTCCAAGTGGGTGTGGCTAAGGTGCCGGCAAACAGAGCCTATAAACAATGGAGGGACAAAAGTTCTCAAACCGAAGGTCAGCAGCCCCGCACCACACAGGAAGGCTTCCCTTCTTGAAGTTAAATACTGGTGAAAATAAAGTAGTTAAAATAACACAACTAAAAATAAGCATATGTGCTTAGTGTAAGGAAATACATTGCATTGTTTTTGTATGGTCATTCCCCAATTTATTCGACTAATGATACTGGCGTTTTTTGACTCTGAGAGTCCAATGAGTCCTGCTAACCAGACCTCTATGCTAGGGCCCGGACCTTAAAGTGTATATCTAATTGACTGTACCCAATTGGAAATGACTAACTTACCTGTAAATTCCTACTAAATGGTACCATGGTACCCAAGGCAAGTAAGTTAATAGGATACCCCAGGGTTTGCAGCACTGATTATGCCACCCTGGTGGGGTGGAGTAGAACAAGTCCCCCAGTCCACCACGGAGATTGATAGAGCAGGTTTACATTGCTATACCGACTCTGCCACTGCAAGCAATTGCAAAGCCACCACTTTCCCTGGACATGTGTTTAAGTCACCTCAATAGCAGGACTCCTGAGCCCTAAAGGCAGGGTGCAACATATGACACAGGCAGGACGTGTGCCTTACATGTCCTGACAGCAAAACAACCATTTTTACTCTGGAAAAGCTTGGTTACAGATGCTCCCTAACCCCTTCCCCCACCCCCACCAACAGTGCGAACAAAGAAGGCACTCAAATGTATCAAACAACTCATTACATTCAGCCCAACTCGTATCTCAAGTAGAAATTAATGTAACTTATTACAGTGTGCAGCTTTAGGGAAGCTGCCCCTTTGTTGCCCTATAAAACTTCTGTGCCTTCCTGGGCACACTTGGAGCCTGCTCCACGAGACTGTTTTTTGCCCTCCTGAAGAGATGTGCCAAGGACTCTCAGGAAGGAGAACAATTAGGGATCAAAGGCCAGGGAGGTGTCACCTCCCACCTTCACTAAGTCACTCGTGTGTTAGCCTCAAAAGGCAGGCTTCAAAAGTGTAGTCACCTTTAAAGGGCAGATGTGTAACACCGGGGGAGGGCTGCTCCATTGTTGAGGTACACAGGCTGGCACAGGGTGCAGAGAGGGTAAACAAGTTGCCAAACTGGTTTTCCCAGGTGCGTGTAGCCCTGAGTTAGCCACACCCGGGGTGGGCTAGTGAGGTCTGAACAACGAGAGAGGGTTCTCGTCATCTTGGGAATGGGCAGAATGGTGCATCCTGGGACAGTTTGATGCCAAACTCCACAAGCAGAGGTCACCAGGTGGGAGGGAAAGTGGTAGCCCATCAGCTAACAACCACATTCGGCTACCAACCACATCCTGCCCTGACGGCACTTTCCGAGCATAAAGGGGGCACCCCTAGCACCCAGTTCTCAGCTGACTTGGAAGAAGGATTGAAGGAGGACTGCCCTGCTGCACTGAAGTATCAGCAAAAAGAGGCTACACTGACAAGGTATGCACCTGCTGAACCTGGTGGTGAGCAAAGAGAGGGACCGTGCCTGCCATGTTCTGCTCAAGGAGAAGTCGCCTCCAAGAGCCCAGTCAAGCCAAGAGAACTCCAAGGGCCAGCTGACTGGCCTCCTGTTCACAGCACAGGGACACAACAGCTGAAGAAGCCTACTGGAGCAAGATGGTAGCCAAAAGTCTTCAAGCCGCTTCCATCACGCTGTTCAGAACCGAGGATCATAACCAGACGCACAGAGTTGCACCCAAGTTCGCTGAGCCTGGTAGTGCGGTTGGAGAGTTGCTGGGACCCTCAGAAGGCGAGTTATCGCCCCTGGAAGTATTGGCTGTGAATGCAACAACGGGCGACTGGTAGTCCAGTAGCAACTCGACTTCGGCCAAACCATAGAGGAGCCTGTGGGATATCAACCATGTAACCAAGAGCCCCTCATTATCTTCGAGGGCAAAGGAATCCTTCAGGAAGACCGCCGTTGAATAAATAGCAGACACAGCATCCTTGAGGCATCCTCAGCATCCTTCATTCCTTGCATCAGGACCACTCCATAATAATCCACTACAACTTGAAAAAAGTGCATGAAACTGCTGAAGGACTGCTTTTCTGGAGAGGTAACTGTTCTTGAGAACTTTGCTGGTCCCCCTGACTAGCTCCCTGTTGGGATTAGGCGCCCCAAGTACTTCTAAACAATTGTGTTGACACGTAGAAAAGGTTTCTAACTGTCCAATTAGTCGACTTTGCCAAGGTTTGTTCGCGTTTGAGTGAAATTGCTGCTTGTAAAACTATATGTCTGGCACCCTCCGGTGAATCTTTTTCGTTCGAGTGTCTAAATTCTCATAAAAATACAGTTGATGTGTCTAAATTGGTGTAGAATTTCTTGAGTGTTGCGTTGATTTCTTCTTCAATTGATTTGGTACTGTTTAAATGCTTAAGACATGTTCCTCTGTGTAAACCTTGTTGCTTAGTGCCACAGCTACCCAGGATTGAGCTGAGGGTTTGAGAAACAAAACCCAATGGTCTTAAAGGGGTTGGTAAGTGTATTGGAGGCTGAGATTGCCCAACCACACCATATAATACATCCTCTTTGCTCACACTTAGGATACTGAATGCAAAAGGAACACTGGAAAGAAATGGTGCTCTGCTTATTCAGGGTAGTGCGTATACTGGCTTGGTGATGTACACTTTAGATTCTTGGTGAATGTTCACTTGAAATTGGGATGAAAATATCAATTTTTAAGACCAGGGTATTGTGGATACCGTCACAGCAACATGCGCATTTCATAAAAGTGAAATATGATGTGACAAACTGTACTTTACACACTGCAGCAATGTGGACAATGTATATTTTGTTTTTACATACTGCCATTTCACCATTTGTACTAAAGTGCTTTATATATAACTAACTGCTTTTAATTGATAGGTTTACAATAATAACATCTGAAAAATTACCATACAGTTATGGAGATCTGAATGGAAAGCTGGGGTGGGCAAGAGGGAGAGAAAGGAGATAATGTAGAGAATCACTAAAATAACATCTACTAGTGCAACACTATATTTTTGAGCCTCCCAAGTTGGGGAGTTGTGACTTATGTATATATGTGTATATATAGCCTTGTGAGATCTTGATTCCCTGAGGTGGAGTAACTTCTCTTGGAAGTTCTTAGTTACGGTATCTTGTGAATAGGTAGTCTTGATTTTTTGAGTGTAAGGAAAGGATATCAGAAGCTTTCCTTGAATGGATTGGAAGGGCGCTCTAAACTGGGGACACAGATCCAGAGAAGGATGCTTTTGAGTTTGTGACGTTTGGAATTTAAGGGGTTACAGACTGCAAGAGTCTGCTGCTGGATTTTCTTACACCAGCAGAGCTTTTCAAAATATTTGATAGGTAACTGGGCCTGCCTAAGTGTATATGTAATTAATGCATAGTGACAGCAAAAGACTAAGCCAGTAAGAAGCATATGCACTAGCACCTGCACCTGATGCCCTGATGAGGACCAAGGACCAACTGTGACAAAGTGGCTTAGTGAGCTGGACGCCAGCATATTTGAATGCATTTCTGGCAGGTGACTGAGCATTATATTATTAGTAATAACCTACGCAACATTAGCAGCACGCTAACGCAATTTGCAGCACCCTGGATTAAGTAACAATCTGATAGATAGGCTGATGTATAGGAAGAAAGCCTGGCATATGGAGTCAGCAAACTAAGAGCTGCAAACAGTATGCCCCGGCACAGAATTTAAAAAAACGGTGGCCATAAGTGTCCTTCGGGGCAAGTTAGTTTGCTCTGTGTTCAATTTTTATGCTCCACACACAATTGTTATTTAAAGCACATACAAGATTTGTTAATAGTGAAACTTTTTTTGGGGTACTGTGCCTGACCCATAAGTATTGCAATATTTTGTTTACATTTAGAATTTCTATATAGCATTTTACAATATATTTGTAGTAAAACGTAACGCTTAGCCCCACTGTCTCCAAAGCTTTCTAAGGAGGAAGAATCCCCTGTGCAGGATGCAGTCTCAAATTGACAATAAAAAGGAATATGCTACTTACCAGTATGCATCTGTTCTTGGCATGTAGGGCTGCTGATATTCATATCTTGTGCATAGATCGCCGCCTAGTGTTGGGTCCGGATGATTGCACATTGTTGTCCTGGAAGAGTCTTCGAAGTATCACGAGATAGGTGGCTCCTCCCCCGGACTACAGTGCGCATGGGCATCCTCTCCATCCTCAGATTGTTTTTCACCATTGTGGCAGGGATGGAGTACGATACAGTAAGTGATGTCCATGCTAGAGATTAATTCTGAGTGCTACAGCTGCGACAGGCACCGGGGAGGTGGGAGGGCAATATGAATATCAGCAGCCCTACATGCCAAGAACAGATGCATACTGGTAAGTAGCATATTCCGTTCGAGGCATGTGGGCTGCTGAATTCATATCTTGTGCATAGAATGTATAGCAGTCTCCCCCTAGCGGCGGTTGCCCGTGCCAGCTGCAGCAGTCTGAAAAAGAGTCTTGAGTACAGCCTGCCCTACAGCTGCCTGCTGTTTGAAGTGTACATCTACGCAGTAGTGTTTGGTAAATGTATGTATGGTAGTCCATGTGGCTGCCTTACATATGTCTTCTAGAGGAATGTTTCCTAGGAAAGCCATGGATGCCCCTAACTTGCGTGTTGAATGCGCTCTTGGGGGAACTGTTAATGTGCGCTTAGCTTTTTGATAACATATTTGTATGCACTTAACAATCCATCTGGCTATACCCGATTTGGAAATGGGGTTGCCTTTGTGCTGTGGTAAAAAGGCAACAAACAGTTGCTTAGTCTTCCTGAAAAGTTTTGTTCTGTCTATATAGTACAGGAGAGCTCTTTTAACGTCTAGGGTATGTAGAGCCCTTTCTGCCACAGATTCTGGATTTGGGAAGAACACTGGCAGTTCTATAGCTTGATTGATGTGAAACTGGGATACCACCTTTGGCATAAATTTAGGGTTTGTTCGCAGTACTACCCTATTTGCGTGAATTTGTATGAATGGCTCCTGAATAGTTAGGGCTTGCGGCTCACTAACTCTTCGAAGTGATGTAATCTCCACTAGAAAAGCCACTTTCCACGTTAGGAATTGTATCTCACAGGAGTGTAGAGGTTCAAAAGGAGGTCCCATTAGTCTGGTTAGAACTACGTTTAAGTTCCAGACAGGTGAAGGTGGGTGTCTTGGAGGAATGATTCGTTTGAGTCCCTCTACGAAAGCTTTAATAGCAGGTACTCTGAAGAGTGAAAGGTGCTGCCTGTTCTGAAGATAAGCTGCCACCGCAGCTAAATGTATACGTATGGAACTGTAAGCCAGATTGCATCTGTGTAAATGTAACAGGAAACATATGATGTTTTGAGTAGATGCATCTAGCGGATTTATGTCTTTATTGTTACAATAGATGACAAATCGTTTCCACTTCGCCGCATAGCATGCTCTGGTTGTAGGTTTTCTTGCCTCTTTGATAATATTCATCAGTCAGGAGGCAAGTTGAGGTAACCAAACTCTATGACTTCAGGAGCCAGATCGCAAGGTTCAACTGTTGCGAATCTGGGTGCTGAATGTCGCCATGGCTCTGCGTTAAAAGACTGGGTGTTAATCGCAGCCTTTGCTGAGGAACCACGGAAAGTTCTAGGAACGTGGTGTACCATGGTTGCTGCGCCCACGTTGGAGCAACCAGGATGAGTGTCATGGAGTGTTGTCGCAGTTTGCGTGCCACTAGTGGTATGAGCGGAGCTGGGGGAAAAGCGTACGGAAACTTGCCTGACCAGTTCATCCATATCGCATTGCCCTGAGACTGCGGATGTGGAAACCTGGCGACGAAGCTTTGACATTTTGCGTTTTCCCTTGTGGCGAACAGGTCTATATCTGGGTGACCCCATCGCTGGAAGTACGGTTGTAGCACTGAGGGATGTATCTCCCACTAGTGCATTTGGTGGCTGTGTCTGCTGAGCAGATCCGCCATCTGGTTGTCCTTGCCTGGGAGGTGTTCAGCTATGAGGAAGATGTTTCTCTGAATGGCCCACTTCCACATGCTTTGCGCTAGATGGGACAACTGTGGAGAGTGTGTCCCTCCCTGATTCTGTATGTAGTACATGGCAGTCATGTTGTCCGTCCGGATCAACACGACTTTGTTGCACAAATGTACCTTGAACGCCTTCATTGCCATAAAGATTGCCATCAGTTCCAGCAGGTTGATGTGCATCCTTTTTTGCTGTGTCGTCCATAGTCCCTGCACTGTGTAATGGAGGACATGCCCTCCCCATCCTAGGAGAGATGCGTCCGTTGTCAGCACTATTTGTGGTACAAGCTCTTGGAACGGTCGTCCCCTGCAAAGGTTTTGTGGGTTCCACCAATGCAGAGAGCTGTATGCGCGACCGGGCACCAACACTAGGTCTTTTAATTGTCCTTGAGCCTGGTTCCACCGCCGTGCTAAGCACTCCTGAAGCGGACGCATGTGTAGTCTCGCGTGAGGGACTATGAAGATGCATGAGGCCATCATGCCTATCAACTGCATAAACACCCGTGCTGTGAGCGAGTGTTGGGGTCTGAATTTCTGAATTAGTAGTAGAATGCTGTTGATCCTTGCTGAGTTTGGCTGCGCCTTTGCTGCCAGAGTGTCTATTGTTGCTCCCAGGTACTGTTGTACATGGGCGGGCTGAAGATGAGACTTTGGGTAATTTAATGAGAATCCGAGGCTGTGTAGGAGGTGAATAGTGCGGGACATGTGGCTGGCACATTGTTGGGCTGACTTTGCTTGGATGAGCCAGTCGCCCAGATAGGGGTAGACGTGAACATGGTTTCTCCGTAGGTGCGCCGCCACTGTCGCTAGGCACTTGGTAAACACCCTGGGGGCTGTTGTCACCCCGAAAGGCAGTACCTTGAACTGGTAGTGCTGATTTTGGATGGTAAACCTGAGATACTTCCTGTGCGCTGGAT
Organism: Lissotriton helveticus; assembly: GCF_964261635.1. Classification (NCBI taxonomy): domain Eukaryota; kingdom Metazoa; phylum Chordata; class Amphibia; order Caudata; family Salamandridae; genus Lissotriton; species Lissotriton helveticus. Next base: position 2,103,878,458 of record NC_136059.1, on the reverse strand, counting down.
GTGTTGGTATGTGGAAATACGCATCTTTTAGGTCTAGTGTTGCGAGGAAATCTCCCTGACTGAGCAATGGTAGAACTTGCTGTAAAGTGAGCATGTGAAAGTGTTCTGACAAGATGTATTGGTTTAGGGGCCTGAGGTCCAGTATTGGCCTGAGAGACCCGTCCTTCTTGGGGATTAAGAAGTACAGCGAGTACACCCCTGTACCCTTGTTGCTGTATAGGGACGAGTTCTATGGCCCCTTTTTGCAGCATGCTGATGACTTCTTGCTGCAATAAGTGTATGTGCTCTGCGGACATAGGACGGTGCCTTGGGGGTATGTTGGGTGGAGTGGAGGTTAGCTCTAGACAATAGCCGTACTGAATAATTTGTCTCACCCACCTGTCTGTGGTAATGCTTTCCCAGACTGGCAGGAACTGTTGTAACCTGCCCCCGACCGGTGTTACATGGTCCGGGGGCAGTGACCAGGCGTCACTGTTTAGTATTTGCGGAGGATCTGGTGTTGTTATTCCCTCGTCCTCTGCCTTTACTGCTGTTGCCACGGTATCCACCTCTGCCTGTTTTATTATAGGTGGTTTGCGTGCTCCCTTTATTGTATTGAGTCTGCTGGGAAACCTGGCCTCTTGTAGCTCCTCTGTTATTGGAGCGACGAAAGGAGCCTCCTCTGAATTGTTGTGACTGCAAGGCACCCATAGATTTGGCTGTCCCTGTGTCTTTTTTAATCTTCTCTAAGATTGTGTCCACATCAGGACCAAATAAAAAATCAGGGTTCACAGGCTGATTTAACAATGTTGTTTGAATCTCAGGTTTGAACCCAGAGATGCGCAACCAAGCATGCCTTCTGAGCATGACACTTGTATTGATGGCCCTGGCTGCGGTGTCTGCTGCGTCCAGCGCACATTTAATGGATGCGTTGGATATCAGTTTCCCTTCTTGTATCAGTGTTTCTGCTCCCTCCTTGTAAGCATCAGGCAAATGTTGTAGCACTTGCTCTAATGTGTCATAGTGCGCCCTATCGTATCTGGCTAATAGGGCCTGTGTGTTGGAAATTCTCCAGATATTAGCTGCTTGAGCAGCTACCCTTTTCCCAGAAGCCTCTAATACTTTAGACTCCTTGTCTGGAGGAGGAGCATCACCAGTAGTTTGTGAGTTGGCACGTTTACGAGCATTGGATACCACCAAAGAGTCCAACGGCAGCTGTCCCTTAATGTATGTAGGGTCCACAGGCACCGGTCTGTATTTTCTTTCAATTCTGGGGTTAACAACCCTTGCTCTTGTGGTTTCCTTGAAAATGTCTCCTGCGTGTTTAAGGACACCTTTTAACATTGGCAACGTTTTAACTGATTTCTCTGAAGTGGAGAAAGTGTCAAACAAGAAGTCCTCTTCAATTGGGTCAGCATGCATGTCCACATTGTGATTTTGAGCTGCCCTTTCTATTAATGCGTTAAATGCTGCTGTATCTTCTGTTGGCGAAGTTTTGACAGGATAAGAAGGAGTATCAGGAATAGTTTGTGACTACCCCTGGTCATTATGGTCTGTCCAGGCTTGAGTCTGGTCATCCTGATCATTGTCCGCAGGGTAAGAATATTGTTCATCATAGTCATACCCCATATCCTCATTAGAGCGTGTGGGTGAGTATGCAGAAGTGTCCAGGCCATGGTACCATACAGCCTCGAAAAGGACAGGCGATGTTGAAGAATCCCTTTTCTTTTTGAGTGGAATTTTATATGATTCCATAGGATTTTCCGACCCGATCTTTCTTTGATGAACAGAAAGTCTGCCGGTTTCGGAGTCGATAAGTAGCTTCGACTGATTATCATAGGAGGGCTCCTGGTATAGAACGTCCTCTTCCAGAGGATGACTCCTCTTTCCAAGTGACACCGTCTTGGGTGTTTTAACCCCTGTTTTGGGATCGATCGCCTTAGGGCGTGCAGTTGGGGGCAGCCCGAATTTTATCGGTGGCACAGCGTCTTTAGACAGACTGACTTTTTTCGGTGCCGGCGTCGATATAGGACCGACCGACGTCGCCCCATCATTCTGCCTCTGGCCTGGCGTCGACTTCGGTGCTTGTGGCGTCGGAGGTGCGCTCTTTTGCCTCGATTCTATGGGCTCCTTCGAGGCGCCTTTGTGTTTTGGCTCGAGGGCTTTGACGAGCTATGTTCTGTCGACACGTTGCTTCGGATCGAGAACCTTCCGAGCCTGAAGTCCCTTGTTTGTGTCGCTGTCCGTCGACGTCGATCTCGTCGATTCGACGCGCTTGGCTTTAGCGATGGACATTAGCGCACCAATCTTCGGCTCGGCACCCTTTATGTTCGACCCCGCAGGGTCGTCGACACTTGTTTTCTTCATCGACTCCGACGTGTTCGAACTCTTCGATCCGAAGACTGTTTTCAGCAGTTTCGGTTTCGTTTTTGACTCGGTGGCTTTCGGTTTCGCTTTCAGTAGTGCGACCGTTGGCTCGTGTGATATATTCTTAGCCGGGCCGAGACGCGGGGCTATAGAATGTTTGTCATGATCTTGGCTAAGGCTTTTTGGCGATGCCTCGACCTGAGCCTTTGAAAGTTTTATAGTGTCTTTTTCGGGCCCAGTACCCACTCCTGGGCCTGGTTCATCGCTCGAGTCGTCATCGACGCCTCCAATGGGGGACGCGTCGTCCCTTACCTCGTCGACGTTTTCCTCATCGACGTGTTCTTCATTGTCTTCATAATAGGTGGAGTCGTGCTCCGAACCCGGATCCGACGGCTGGTCTGGATCCTCAGTCTCGACGACCTCATCGTCGTCTTCATCGAAGATATTCACCGGGTCGGGCGCTGGCTTCGTCATTGTTTGTCTCGCTGCACGTCGGAGCCTAAGCGTCTTCTTTGACCGGAATCGAGCACAAGCTAGACAGTTGTCCTCATTGTGGTCGAGTGATAAGCACTTGTTGCACACCGGGTGCACATCGATGTGCGGGTATTTTGAGTTACAAAGGGGGCATCGCTTGAACGGGCTCCGTTCCATCGACGATCGGGCCTCTGGTGTCGAAAAGGCCACGCGGCTCTCTTCGACGTCCTGCTCGAAAAGAACTGGAACAAGAACTCGGCACCGATCGAAAGAACAATACCGACTACCCCGAAGGCCTTTTGGCCTTGTAGAAAAGTTTCCGAACTTGAGTAAAGAAAAGTACATCCGAACCCAATGGCGGAAAAAAACAATCTGATGATGGAGAGGATGCCCATGGGCACTGTAGTCCGGGGGAGGAGCCACCTATCTCGTGATACTTCGAAGACTCTTCCAGGACAACAATGTGCAATCATCCGGACCCAACACTAGGTGGCGATCTATGCACAAGATATGAATTCAGCAGCCAACATGCCTCGAACCAAGCATTTGCAATGCAATAGGTCTCGCATTTGTAAGGGTTTAAGCTATTGGCATTGTAAACGACATTGCCTTTTATTTATATGTAATTAACACATAAATAAAAGGCATTGTCATTTACAATGTCAATAGCTCAAACTCTTGTAAATGCTAGACCTATTCAAAGAAGCGGCCACGATTGTCCGGGGCTGCTCAGAAAGTGAAAGTACGCATGGCGTGCTGAATGTTGCAGGCAAGCATGTCTTGCCTGCAGTAGGAAAAACTCATTAAAGAAAAAAGTGCTTACAGTCTAAAAAAGACATACCGTGTAACAACCGAAGAAAAAAGGCCAGTCCTCATGGGAGGTTATAAATGAAGACAAGGCGGTACTAAGGAGGGACTAACAAGCCTAATAACAAATCAGAAGTCTGCATTTACGAAGGGCAATAACACAAGCCAATGACAAATATGGGCAGAGAGTGGGCAGGGCTTCTCTTCCATATTCCAATACAGCATGTGGCAGAGCAGCGCATGAGCTGCCCAGGCTCGACCTAAAATGTAAGAGGGCTACTTTTCAGTCCTACCTTGACTAAGAAAAGCTTTCCATTTCACATTGAAAAGATACCTTACAACATCCCTATGCACAGGAGGAATGGTCCCTGTTTCCGTAGGTAGAACAGGCGAAACTATACGGTTATAAAACAACTCTTATTCAACACCAAGTGGAAAATGGCATAACACGTTTTGCAGCAGGTTGACAACTTACTTATAACGAAGAATTTGTAGTTTGCGATTACTCCTACTAACAGCTTTGCTCTAAGGTCTGAATACCTCATAACTCATAACACCATTTCCATTTACTACTATCTGAAGCATCAATACAATTGATACTGAGGATATTGGCCTATCAATGGCCCACAAAGGCTGGAGGAAATGGCAAAAATGACAGGGACCTGAACTGCTCTACTACTCACAAGAGTGAGCCTGCATGACCTGCAACATGGTTCCTTGTAGCAGTGTTCGAACGGGTGTCAGCAGAAATAGCCTTCAGTCAGAATAAAGTTTTTAAAAAAATTGGATTTTATATAGCGCAAACTCAATCCTTAGGGTATCAGAGCGCTTTACATGAGCACCAGTTGTGTTACAGACAGACACATTCATTTTGTTAGGCACAGGGAGATTAAGTGATTTTCCCAGAATCACAGGATGTGGAGCATCCCTGCCGAGGTCGACCGCTCTCACCGTTAAGCCACATCCTCTTCCCAAGTACATGATTTAGCCTCATAGACCCATTGTCTATTACAAGAGTGTATTTTCAGTTAATTATGGTCGATGTTGCTGTGACACACTGACCTAATACGGCCTGTGGCTTTAGACACTAAACGTAGTGCAAAGAGGAATTCAAAGCTGTTGAGCCTTTAGGCAGTTCATTTAGTATAGGAATACCCTACACACCAGAATGTGCAGCAAAGAAACATATGGAATAATATGGTGCTTTTGACTTATCCTTCCCCCTGTAGGGCAGTTGAAAAAGGTCCAGCAGACTAAAAGGTCTTACCATCTGCATTATGATAGTGTAGAGAAGCCAGGTTAAATAGGGTGGCGTTGTGGGTTCAAATAGTTTGGCCCATTGACTTACATTTATCACATTCATTACAACAGAAAGTGTGCAGTTGGAGCTCTTAGGTATTAGGTATAATTAAGGTTTCAAAGGATATCACACAGAGTTTCAGAACAACTAAGCAAATTCAGAAACAATAAGGACAAAGTCCTGAGACAGAAACTCTCAAAACTTGTGACAGGCAGAGTCAATCTTCACAAACATCTGACACTAAGGAGTCGAAAGGACCTCAAATCCTCCAACATCCAAGGAGAAGAATCTGACATGCGTCGAGAAACTGTGCAATGAAGTAAGAGTCTGTGATATTAAGGGCATTGGCATACATACTATCTTCCTATGCTTTTTGACACTTTGGAAATATTACTTTTGAAAGGTGTTAATTCTAACAGTGCTGATCTATGCAAATAACCTCATGGGAGAAAAATGAACCGCTTCTTTTAGAGCTGTTTTAGTAGATTATGTAAAAGTACCTTGAGAGTTGGTGAAGAGCCAACATACACAGGAGGAGGATTTCCTTGCCAACCGTGGAGACGGTAGATGTGACCAACACGAGAACAAGGTGTGAAGAGCAACTTTCCACCACACTGCCAAATCTACATGGATAAAGAGAAAATGGAAAATAACGTTTTAAATGCCAACAAAAGTGACGCTACGAAGGAAGCAAGTAGCACTAGAAGTTCATAAGTTTAAATCGTTTTAGAAAGCATAATTTTGAAAAGAATACTTTACTGTGTCCTTAAATTTTAGTTAATTTCAGACAGCACCTGCAGAAAATATTCTCCACCTGTGCTTCATCCATAGCAAAATAACAATAATACATCTCACATTTCTTACACTACAGCAAGTGCTGATATTGAAGAACCCTCGTTTTCTTAAAAGTAACATAGACAGTTAAGCCATTGATATTGCAATTACTGAAACGGATGCTACAGAAAAGAAGGCTTTGTAAAAAGAGACAGCCTATTGCATCTGTGAGTTCATTTGTTTACCTCCCACTCTCAATTGCTGTTCAATTTAGAATGATGATGTGCTCACTGAAAAGAAGTGTGACACAGAACTGCACATTTTTGTCACTCTTTGACGGGGTAGAATCAGAATCTATGAACTTGTCCAAAAACTCTCTCTCGGAGTGTGCTTAACTGACCTCGTCAGTGAACTGCTTCCCTCCCTTCTGTCCCTGCATGTCCACTAACCCTTGCTAGTTGGTGTTCTAGGTCCTCCTCCACCCGCAGGCTCCTGCCTGCGCCTCATCCTTGGTGGGCTAGTGGGGAGCATATTTGCTCTGCTGCTGGTCTGCCTTCTGCCCTTGTGCTTTCTGCCTCTTTCCCCCCTCTGTCTCTACACTCATTTTTATTTTTTCTAATTTTCCTCCTTTTTTCGAAACCACTGTCAGCGCACACCACCTCCTCCTCAAAACAACTAAGAAAACGGCCCTCCAAGACAGAATCAACGTCAACGCACACAACAGCAAAGAACTCTTTGCCATCGTCAATGAACTTGCCAAATCCAAAAGCTAGACCACAGAAGTCCCTCCCTCACAAGACCTCTGCACAAATTCAGCACCTGCTTCCACCACAAGATCAAGCAGATCTACGACATCCAAGACATACCCATCACGCCGCCACCATCACACGCAACACCACCGCCCCCCAACAAAGCCTACTGAACTGGACCCCGCTCACCACTGACGAGACACTCAAGACCTTGAAGACGATTCACTCCGGAGCACCCTCGGACCCCTGCCCATACCACATCTTTCACAGATCTAACTGCTCCGTCTCCCCCCTATTACGATGCACCATCAACTGTTCCATCGAGACAGTCACCTTCCCCGATGACTGGAAACATGGTGAGATCAACCCCCCTGCTGAAGAAACCGTCCGCCGACCCAAAAGACCTCAAACATTTCAAACTCATCACCCTGCTCTCCTTCCCAGCTATGGTCATAGAGAAGGCCATCAATGCCTAACTCTCAGAGTTCATCAAGGCCAACCACGTCCTGGACTCCTCACAATCCGGCTGCCAGAGCAACCACAGCACCGTAACCGCCCTCCTCGCCGCCACCAACGACATCCACTCACTTCTCAACCGGGGAGAAACAACAGCCCTAATCCTCATGGACCTCTCTGCCGCCTTCGACACCATCTCCCACCGCACTTTAAGCACAAGACCTCACGACGCGGGCATCCACGACAAAGCCCTGGACTGGATCCGCTCCTTCCTCACAGGTAGAACACAGCGAGTCAGACTTCCACCATTCCTCTCAGAACCTACAGAGATCGGCTGCAGAGTCCCCTAAGGCTCCTCCCTGAGCCCCACCCTCTTCAATGTCTATGTGGCCCCACTCGCAGCCATAGTTAGGAACCACGGACTCAACATCGTTTCCTACACTGACGACACCCAGCTGATCCTCCCCTTCACCAACAATCACCAGAAACAACTACCATGACAGGATAAAGGCAGGCGCTACCTGGATGAGAAACAGCTGCCTCAAGCTCAACTCAGACAAGACCGAAGTCCTCATCCTGGGGTCCAACACCTCCCCCTGGGAAGACTCTGGGTGGCCTGCTGCGTTAGGAACCTGCACTACACACACAGACCACACCCGAAACCTAAGCATCATACTGGTTTCCGCGCTCATGATGAACCGCCAGATCAACTCCATCTACTCATCATGCTTCCACATCCTGCGCCTCCTCCGAAAGACCTTGAGATGGATACCCACTGTAGCCAGAAAGACGATCATCCATGCACTCAAAAGCAGCAAAGTCTACTACGGAATCGCCCTTTATGCAGGTATCACCCGGAAACTCCTCAGGAAACTACAGAACGTTCAATCCGCGGCAGTCAGACTGGCTCTCAACCTTCCCTGGCAGCCACATCTCCGAACACCTGGGCAAACTCCACTAGCACCAAGTCAACAAAAGATTCATGTTCAAGATCCTCACACACGCCTACAAAGCCCTCCACAACGTTGGACCAGCATACCTGAACCACCGCCTCTCATTCCAGATACCCACCAGACACCTCTGAATCGCTGATCTGGCCCTCACTACCGTCCCTCGGTTCTGCAAGACCAGGACCTGAGGAAGATCCTTCTCCTACTTCGCTGCCAAGACCTGGAACACCCAGCATCTACACCCCAGGCTATCCCATCGCTAAACAAGTTCAGGAAGGATGTTAAGACCTGGCTCTTCGACTGAACCTCAGCGCACAGCAGGACCTGCAGCCACCCCGGTGCCTTCAGAACCTAGCGGGTGGGTAGTTGCACTTAACAAATACTGATTGATTGATTGATCATTCACTACCCACTGTGTTTGATGTAGGGTCTGTCCCACTGTTTTGTCAGTGATTGCCATGAAGTCCTAGCCTCCAGCTCACACCAGCAGAATAATGGGTATAGAGTCATCCATATTAAGAAGACCTAGCCACGTTCTCAGCAGTACAGGATATTGATAGCTATCCATCTGAGGCAGGATTACATTGTCCTTTGCTAAACACACAAGCTCCAGCTCTCTGCAGCCAGCGGTCAAGGAAATCGCCTTTGCAAAGAAGTCTTGCACAATTAGAATGGTAAGGGATGCATTCCTTAGTAGGAGCTAGTCTCTTCCTTTCACCTTCCAGTAATCATGGATCCGCTTTGTATTGATTTTGGTCTAAATCGGCCATTCCACAGCCTTCTCTTGCAAGTCGTTCCAAACTGCAGTTTAATTTCTCAGAGCTCTATGTAGATATTTGGATGTTGCTGGTCTGGAACACCACTGGTCTGCTTATAATGAATTTGAGAAGCCATAAATTAGGCTACTGGTATGTGTAATGAAGTAGGGTGAGTGTTTGTATTCACACCCAGCTCTGAAGAAACACTAACCTGGTATTGAAAGAAAATGCTTGGTTCCCATAAATGTGCTGGGGAAGTACATGGTGATCATTCTGATTCAGTATTTTTCTAGGTTTAGAGAGTCCTTCTGTGCATCAAAAACAACAGTGTAGATTTAAAAGCAGAGTCCTTCCAATTATACCTATTTGTTCTGGAAATTTGGTAATAGAATGTGAGACACATCATCTCCTTGGTGGCACTAGGATTGAGGCAGATAAACTGAGCAGAATACATCATGCCTCCAACGACTGAGGGGCAGGATGCATTTTTCCACATCATGGCTCTCACTGGATAACCTCTTTGTAAATCAGCACCACCCCAAACTACCCATATAGGCATCAAAACCTTATGATACATACGGGGGTCCAGGAGGCACTAGTTGAATCCTGTACAATCTGTAACTGTGGCATATAAATAACACAACAGCAGTATTTCCCCATGCAATAAAGTGGTTAGTTGGCAAAGGGTTATTTGAAGTCATAAGTTCAATGTTTAATTATTATCTAGAACTGAAGTGAATGTATTTGGCTTTTCTATGGCCCAAGCCTAGCCGAAAGGCTGTGAAGCGTACACAGTCGAAGGCAAAGATATAGGGTGTTAATGACAGGATGGGTAGCTGGGTTCTGAGAATGGAGGTGGATTGTTACTTCATTGTGATTTAGTGTTGATTAGGGAGGTGTGTCTTCAGCGCTGTCTTAAATTGGCACAGGATGGGGATAGTCCTAATGACTACAGGGATGTTGTTTTAGATCCTTGATGCATAAATGGGGAGGGCCTGTTAAATTATTTATTCTATTTTAGCACTTCTTCATCTTCAGGCTGATGGTGACCTGGCTTAGTATGTGCATGGAGGTGGTGAGCTTTCCAGTCAGATAGGGTAGGGTGCCAGTTTTGACACCTTTGTAGTTGATGCAGCAGGTTTTGAAGATGGTGCAAGATGGATAGGCTTTGCAGTGGGCTTCAATTAGGGGTAAGGTGTTGATGCCAAATGTCTTCACGGACCTAGTGGAGCATGCTGTAGCTTAGTGGATGCCCTTAAGGTGTACAGGTTTAAAGGCCTTGGAGCAGGGCATTGTCACCATTCATGTGTGAGAGAATGAGGGCTTGGAAGGCAGTTAAAGCCTATAAGCCATAGCGAAGAGCAAGCAGGTTGCTATAAATTATCGGTCAGGTGTCTAGATCATATTCTATAAACCCAAACACACCCTTGGACATACTTTTCCTTTGACCCTAATGTCTACATCAACCATGCAGTACATCCCACCAAGTCTTTCTAAAGCAACAGAGGTGGAAGAGATGATTCATAAACTGAATATCCAAGGAAATTTGAAGTCTACATTACCCAGGCTATTTGTCACCTAAAGCCACCATTACCCGTTGAATGAGGCAATGATTTCTCTACATGAAGGGAGGATTCCTTCTAAAGGTTGTTTATATCTATTCAGGCTGTGCTACATCAGCGTGAGTTGCCTTTCAAAGACACCTTGTGTCAGGTCTAAGTTCTGGACCTTCAATCTACTTGGCCCTCTACAGAGGAATTCTCTAACAATATTTGCACCACTCATTCTCAGTAAGAGTTGGAGATCTGCTTGATAAGACATCTGCTGAATCTTAAGTGACAATAGTGGTTAGTAACCCACGGTGGTGTAAATATTTAAAGTGCATGCCTAGATCGTCCTTAGAAACAGTGTACTGGTCTGGCCTCCCTTCATATTTGTATCTGCCAGTTATATTCATCCAGTGGCACTACAAAACCAAACTTAAACGGTTACGTCTATAAACTTCCAACTACCCTAAAATCCAACATTAATATTATGAAAATAAATATACTTTGTGGAGAAAATATTTTGTGTACAATGGCAGTTGCAAATGCAATCCCCAAGTTCAATTTCTACTTCATAAAGTCACACCATTTCAGACAGATACCTGAATAAATATTTTGTTTGCAGGCTTCGTGTTTTAGCAATATCTTGCTTGGTCTGTACTGACGTCCTCTATAATACCTTTCTGTTTCTTTTTCATACATACTACCTTTTAGTATACCTACCCACTGTTGCTGTGATCCACAGAGTCTTTCGATTTCCTATTGTTGTCCCTAGCCTTGGCAACTTGAGTGCCACAATGGTTTTTTTTCTCTGGTTTTTACTAATTTAGCCTTCACTTTTTCATCCTATTATTAATTTGAATTCCTATTAATGTCATATTGAGAGAATATTCCTCTTTGTTAACTACATTCTTCTGAAGTCTTAGTATGTCCTGCTTTGACTACTTTAGTTTATCCCAAGACTGCAGCTGCTCCATCTACCACCAATAGAAAAGTGTGTAACACTGTCCCCATTGTGAGTGTCAGGTCTAAAGATACATGATTGCAAAAAGGGCTGACACAGGACACCCCATCTATACATTTTGGACATTCCTGCACTAAGTTGTAAAAACAAATGGAGTGCTAGCTAAATCTGGCAAACCGAAGTCTCTCATCAGCAGAAATGCAAATAATTTGTATCCCGTTGTTACTTGTGTGAACATACCGTGGTATTTGTTTATATATGTAGAACAGTAACGTGAATTGTGTATTTTTAGCTAACCCTAAGGCAATTTTCTGTTCTTCTGACACACTAATGCATGAACGACAACTCATGTTCTGCCTATTCCGGCTCTCATTCTACCATTTTTACCTTAAGGTGCAATATTCAGAGAATCCCTTGGCATCCACTTGATAGTTGGGAGGTTATTTATGGATGCTTTGACCTACTGAATATATTTTTTCTTTGATAAAAACCCTTCCTGATTAATGTAAACCTTTTGTCTTTCTTCACACTGTTCCCTTGGCTATTTTACCTTCTACTGTGCACACTTCTGTATGACAATTGCAGTCTTCACCAATTTCCACGTCTATTAACGTTTAGTTTAGAAGACCCTCCATCTACTAAAGATGCACACAGATTCTTTATTGTTACATTTGACTGCATATAGGCCACAGTTTTTACTGCCAACTTTTTGTCTATGATTTATTTACTAAATGATCCAGGGGATAGGGAGGTCAACGTTTTGGTCGTTCAGACCATTCGCTGACAAATAACTGAAATAATTTGTCAACAGACTAAACAGATGTGTTCCTGCATTACTTTATTAAGTATGTGCAGTTCTAATTCGTTACTTGTTCAGGAAACACCAATGCTGATGATTGCCTGAATGTTTTACTTTCAGTTCACATGACAAATGTACTTACCTTAAAAGTCACTTACCTTCTGTAACTCTCTTTCTGGTGGATACTCTATCTACTGCAGATTCCTCAACTATAGAATATCCTCTAGGCACCAGACTGGGTCTGGAGAACTTTACAGCAACGCTCCTGCATGCGATGTGCACCAATAGAGCCATATCTCACAGGAAGTGACGGAGTGGAGAAGCATATAAATGGCACCCTTGCAGTCACGTTCCTTTTCCCCTTTACGTGTCCTCAGAAGGAAACATTGGGAACCTTGTGCTGTGCTCTAATTTGGGACCTTTTTAGAGTCCAGTCAACACAAAGTGGAAGCAGGAAGGCAGTGAGGAATCTGCAGTTAGACACAGTACCCACCAGAAAGAGCATTACTGAAGGTGAGTAACTTGTTCTTATAAGTGCAGATTCCTCACATTTATAATAATTACCAAAGCATTACATTCTAAAGGTAGGTGGAGGGTCTGTGGAGAGGCCTTAAATCAAAACGTCCTTCAAAACTGAGCAGGTGAAATGTCCTTCTACTCGTGCCTGGCTGTCAAGGCAGCAGTGCTTTGTGAACATATGAATAGATGCCCACCTCACAACCTTCAGATGTCACGTACAGGCATGCCTCACACCAGCGTAGTCGTAAAGGCCTTGAATATAGTGATGTAGGCTCTTTCGTGATCTTGATGCAAAAGACTAACTCAATCGACAAGATACTTTTCTGGACAGCCTTCCCTTTCTTCACATAGAAACCCCCACAAAGTGCTGATTGTCCACTCAATGGGCCTTGATACATTCAGTATACAAACTCAGACAATTTGTGTCCAATCAATGCAACCTCTCTTCCTCTTTCAAGGGTTGAGGGTAAATAAAGAATGCTGGTACACTCACTGACTGACTGCTCAAAGTGGAAAGGGGTCACAGCCTTAGGCAAAAAGGCCGTCTGAGTCCTCAGCAGAAATTTGTCTGGGAGGTGGTGAATGGAAATTGCACTGAAAGTGCTAGCAGTTTGCAATGAAGAAGACAGTTTCAGTGTCAAGAGACAAAGCGAGCAACTATGCAAAGGCTCGACATGTGTACATGTAAGGAATGTCGAGACTAATCCAGTGTTCTTCTGAGGCATCACAAATGGTATGGGTTGGAACTTGTGTATGAAACCTTTAATAAAAAGCATAACAACTGGTTGGTTCGGCAAACATAGAAAGGCCGGACAAATAACCTCTTACAGTGCCCGCTGCAAAGTCTTGCTGGGCGAAAGACAGAACAAACAAAAGAACGTCTTATAGGTATGCTTCTAAGGGATCAGTGTCCCAGACACCACATCAAGTAACAGATGTATCCCAGCACCCAACATAGATGGACTTTATGGAAGGGTGTCTGGCAGAAAGCCAACTGCCACAGCTCAAACACCACATTTGAAGGTGTAAGTTGGGGAGGATCAGATGAAGGACCCTGCCCTGTTGCTGAGACAGAAGGTTTCCCCGAAGTAGAAGCTTGATTGGAGGACAGATGCTCATGCTAAAGAGTTCCAGGTACCACACTCTCCTGGCCCAATCCAGGGCAATTAGGATGACTTGGGCCGAGTTGTTTTTCATCTTGTCCATGATTTGTGGCAGGAGGAGAAGCAGTGGTAAGGCATAGAGGAGTCCCACTGCCCATTCCAGTCGGAATTAGTCTTCAAACATCTACAACTGACAACGCGGGCCAGTCCTCGAGGTACAAAAATACAGAAGCTGACAATCTCCGTAAATAGGAAGCGCCCACCTTCATCAATTTCATGAACACCTCAGGGCAAAGGTGAGGCTGAATGAGGAGCACAGCAAATTGAAAGTGTCCCTGCTCCACTTTGAACTGCAGGTAAAGCCTGTGGGACTGCAGGACAGGTACGTGAAATACATTTTAGCTGAAACGGGGGGTGGGCGAATGCTGCCAGAGCTCCTAATGGTGCTTCCAATGGCCTAAAACATTTCTCTTACCTGCACTCCAACATCTAACACTGTACATGGGCTATTTCTTATTTTCCCTTCCAATCACAATGGAATGGTACTGGTTCTAATATCGCACTTACCGTTCTCCTATTCTACCCATATCTTACTCCACTACTCCTATTGCGATTTTTACTTGACGTGATATCTTTATTGAACTACATGTGACAATCTTATATACACTTTTGTTGTACAAATATGCACACTTTTACACTAATCAGCCTTGAGAAAGCCCTTGGCTTACGGGCCATATGGACGAAACATGTGTTGGCTGTTCTTTTGCTCACCTGTCTTTATGACCACGACTAAATACAGAAATACTATATTGAAAATGCAACACAGGACTGTGGTATTCGGATTTTTCTCAGGAACCTAAACATTTACTTAAGGTATAAACCTGTCACAGTTCTAAAACATGAAAATATATATCTTGCATGTCCTAGAACACCACCATCCAATCTCTTTGATTCAGGGCAGGTAAAATCTGACCCAATGTTAGCTTTTTAAATTTGTCTTCCCGCAGGAAGGCATTCAGGGGTCAAAGGTCAAAGACAGGCCTCATGCCCCCGTCCTTTATCAGGACGAGGAAGTAACCTGAATAACAACCATTTTCTCTCTCCAAATCTCGTAGCTATTCAATGACACCTTTGGAGAGTAAGAAGACGTGCACCTCCTGCAGGATTAACAGATGCACTTCAGTAATTCGTTCTGATGGGGGAGGAATATGGGGAGAAGAGGATATGGAAGGAAGGGCATAGACCTTTTGGGAGATCTGTAAGGCCCATCCGTTGGATGTGATGGATCGCCAACCTGGAAGGAAATACTTAATCCTGTATCCCATCAGTCAGGTAAGAGCCACTGAGTACAAACGAAAGTGGCTTAGCGGCTATTATAGCAGGGTAGGAAAAGTTGGAGGACTACAGCACTTGCTGGCCTGTAAGAGGTCTGCCAATGCGGAGTCCACAGCCCCGAAAGGACTAGGCTAATGGCAGCATCACTCACAGGGAAGGCTATTGTTGCCTACAGGCTAACCCCATGGAGTAACCCCAAATTTGCGGAACTGATAGGGGAAATGCTTTGCAGGAGTCAACAGCCCCAAGGAAGGCGCTCTGTTCCTTCTATTTTAAACCATTACTGCAGAGAATCCACCTACTCTCCTAAGAGTTGAGACGCGTTGATGGGCATGTCCATCAGAAATGCCTGCACATTGCCAGAAAGCCTGTGTACCTCATCCAGCCATGTCTGTGGAGCACAACACTGGTGTTCAGTACTCTGCCAATGCAATTAGTACACCACTTATTGTCTAAGTCAGTGTGGATTATGTATCTAGCTGCATCATGAAATACTGGGTTTACAGACCGCAGTGCCAAGCTGGCAAGAGAAAACATTTGTTTACCAAAAGCATCAATCCTTTTGGACTCTGTTTGGTACGAAATTAGTTAGAATGAAAAATTTCCTAACTAGCGTAACGGAAAGTTTCAATTCTATTAAGAACTCGGAGGCCAGGATTATGCTTATCTTTCTTCACTTTCTTTCTTCACTACTGTTAATAAAGCGAAGAAAGATAAGTATAATCCTCGCCTCCGAGGGCAGCTTTACATGAAGTACCTCCGCTGTCCTCCAAAGCACTAATGCAAATGAGGCACTCATTTTCGTGAGGTGGTGGCCCTTATAGTCAGTCAAGCTCTGTTTCAGGAGAGATGTCAAACCCACTGGCGTTTTGTAAGTCATGGTATAAGGCACCATCAGTATAATGACGGGGGAGCAAGCCATCAGCTGTACGATCATCATCAGAATCCTGGGGAGCACCCTGTTCTGTCACAGGATCACAGTCGGAACAAAAAAGAGAATGCAGTCTCTGCTGAAAGTTGTGTCGCAGTAGAGGTGCTGGGTTAGAGTCAGACTGCAAAACATCTGATGGCACTTTTGTGATTTTGTAGAGTGACATCGGTCAAGCTTTAGCTGAGGTCAAGTTTGGGTCCAACATCGATGTCAGCATAGGGTTATCAATCCTTGCTGGTGGAGTCTGTATAGGGGTCGGGCAATGGGAACCAGTGAGAATATTGTGGCTAGAATAGAAGTCTGTACCAGAGTTGGTTTGGGGCTGGTTGAGAGTCGAACAGCAGCAGACAGCATGGTGGAAGGGCCCATCTGCATTACCTGGCTGGAGTACCCTGTGCTTCTGTGGTGCCCAAAGGAACGCCAGAGAGATCCAAAAGTGCATTATGGATTTGCAACATGGCCACCTTAAAGGCCTTATTTTGCTGTGGTGTCAACTATGGCCCGGGATACTCAGGAAGAGTTGGGTTCACCTAAGATATTGGTTCCGTGGCTGGTGACGTTTAGGGAATGATACTCCAATCTTGGCACTTTTGCACCTTCTTTATTGAGCCAGATGGGGGTCAGTACAGTTTCACTTTTTTGTGCCTGGGTTTGGACTATGACTACGATTTACCTAAAGATTTTGAGTCAGAAATTGTCTTTGGGTGCATTATTCACAGGACTTAAGATATACAGCCGTAGCCCAGCACCAAAGGCACACCTTGTGGGGGCCCGTGACTGACATTTGCTTCCTGCAGCCTTGGCAGGCCTGAATCCTGTCATTTTGGTGACAACATCCTTCCCTTGCATACTGTGAAGAATGTTTTGAGTTGCTGGAGGACGGAGAAAGGTGGGAACTGAACTCTGGGACGTTGTTGGAAGGCGCTCAAAGAAAAGAATTGAATCAGCACAAAGAGGTGGTGCTTATAAGCGGCTCCACTCTTTCACTACAGGGGCTGTATGGAGTCAACACAGAGCTGCACATCACCACCCACTGGCACATGGGAGCATTGGTGGAAAATTCTCCGGATCCAGTCTGGTGCCTGGGGGATATTCTAAAGGTGAGGAATCTGTAAGTGGCGTGGGATGGCGGGGTGGTTGAACAATTTCATAATCACATTGTGCCATCAACGATTACAATTATAGCACATTTAAGCTTAGTGTTATTTCTTAGATTAACTGTGTATCCTGTGACATATGCGTTTTAATATAATGTTTTATTTTGTATAACAACGAACTGAAAGTGACCTAATCAGCAGTGCTTGCACATTTGCCCCATGCAACATCAGCAATACACTCGTCTCACCTCAAAGCAAATCCTCTCCCAGAGGACTCTAGCTGGGGACACAACTGATATGTTTCTATGTATGAGAAGGCCACCTGTAAAGTTGACTGGTACACTCAACAGAATTGTACAAAGGATGGCTTCCAGATTTTGAAAAGGTATCTCAAAAAAAGTATGAATATAAATGATTTATATCACTGTTGGTTTATTTTACAGTTCGGTGAGCTACACCAGTAAGCTCTGTCAGCTATAAAATGAATAGCATGTCCTACAATCCTCTTTTCTCAGTTTTGTACTTAGAAAATAAGTCAAACCACTTACTTTTCTAATGAAAGTAAAACAACTAACTTTGAGACTTATACATGGTTGCACTGAAACATGAATTTCAAAACAAATTAATTTAAAATACATTCAAAATTGTTCTTCGACAGGTCTTATGTTACTAATGCTGGGCATACGTTACCTTGTAGGAAATTTCAAAATTTTCCCCACCCCAGATCTGTAGACCTGGATCATAGAGACCCAGTTCAAAGAAAAAGTCTCGTTCAATGGCAAACAATCCACCAGCCATAGCGGGAGACCTAGGGAAATGACAACCAAAATAAACCCGTCTCATTGCATTGTTGAAACATCTTGAAAGAAAATAAGTGCAATTTGTTCCATTAAAGACATACAATTGGGAAGTCACTGATTTTTGAAATTATGAAGCTTTCCTTTGCAGTCCCCGACAAAAAAAACATCTTAACTATTGAATGACTAACTATATAGGAGAGGTCTTGTTGGTGATTTTAAAAATGCCTAACTTCTAACAGCTATTAAGTGCAAATCGTGTTTAGAAAGACAACACAGTAACCAGGCTTTGTTTTGTCACAACCTAACACATGTTCTAAAGCCATAGGCATCCTATCATGGAAGTAGGAAAACAGGCTACTAGGCCAATCAGAGGACTTGACACGTTGTGGGCTATCAAGATAGTGCACATGCTGGAGAACTGAGCAATTCAAACGAGGAAAAAAAGGGAAACGGATCAGGCTGGCTGAAAGCCCTAACATGTGTAGATCTTCATCTACCAGTAGACCTATATAGTAGGTGTACTGCATAGTTGGTTATTGTGTCATTCTACTGTAAGAACAGCATGTGTGTATAAGACTGGTGAACAGGCAGAATGTGTTGGCGAAAAAGAGATCAGATGTAGAACACAGTGGAAAACCCTGATTTGAATTGCAGAGCGGGAATAAACAGTAATGTAATACAATCTGTTTGATAGGCAGACATCGAAGACTTGATCAGAGCTCTGAAACTGAAGGATCACTTATCTTGTTTAACTATTGAGACTAGCATGTACTATGTTAGAACTCAACCA
Organism: Lissotriton helveticus; assembly: GCF_964261635.1. NCBI lineage: Eukaryota > Metazoa > Chordata > Amphibia > Caudata > Salamandridae > Lissotriton > Lissotriton helveticus. The sequence continues at coordinate 2,103,859,962 of NC_136059.1, read as the reverse complement.
TCAACTAATTTCTGTTTTGGATGCTCACCTGGGATGTCATTGACCATGCTCAAGAAATTCAAGAAGGAAATTGCTGCAGCTCTGCTCATCAGTTGAACAACCTCAATGTTGTCCCATCACCAAACGGTAAAAGGCATTATTTTTGTCCTCCATAGAAGACATTTTTTCTGTTACTGTGCCCGGACTTTTTGGTTTTAGGTCTGGGTATTCACTGTTGGGAAATGACTAGTATCATTCAAATTATTTTAAGCGTATGATGGCCTTCAATGTCTTTCATTTTCTCAGCTTTACCTGAAGTCAAAATCCCTTTCAGGTAGGCCAATCCCAAGGTCTACAGCATGCTCCTTAGGAGTAGGACCCATTTATGCCTTAATTATATGGCCTTTTGATGTGCTCCCAACAATTAATCTAAATAAAGCACTTCGCTATCCAACTGTTTTTATTAGGATTTTCCAGTGATTCTATTTACTTCCATGCAGTAGAAGAACAATCCCTCACCTAATGCTCCAGAACTATTGGGATGAGCACAGGCCAGACCAATGTTTGGATTAGCGTATAAGGGTGGACACTAAGCATAACATTGTACTCAATTACCAGCAGCCAGAGACAAATCTGATCCTGCATAGAACCTATTTCTCTAGCAGAGCTGAACACCACAAAACATATCCAGTCATCCCACACATCTACATCAGGAGGATGTGCTCAGTGCATGCTGAACCTCACATCTCAATCCAGTCTTGCACATAGGGACAATGTTTATGTTATGGCATTCCTTGCACATGACTGTAGCCTTATGTTCAAGAAAGGCTAGGATCAAGACAGTTGTCTTCTGGAAAACAAAACTACTTCAGCTGACTCAGTAGATGTCCCAAAGTTATTCACTGTCCATTTTGTTCCACTGAAAATGGGTCTTGGGAAGGAATGTGTGGAAGCAAGACTCGAGGTCTTGGAAAAAATTTGCGGATATATATTTAACAAATCCGAAAGAAGGGTGCTTCTGTTAAGATATTGACGACTATGGGTCGTCTGTACTCACGTTTCTATCAAGTCGGCCATATCGGCACTCTCTTGATAATCATTTTTGTTAAAACAATAAAATAAGAATGATGTCCTTCTAAAGCCATAAGTGGACACTGGCATACAGGAGGCATGTTCACCCAGTGATTTCTTAAGTGTGCTGAAAATGTGTGACATTATTGATCAATATTAAGGAAGGTGTAAAAGGACAATATGTCTCTCATCGAGACACAGTGTTTGTTCTATTTTCATTAACTGAATTTTCATTTTAAAAAGAAATTTGGACTGTGTGTGTGTTTTTTTTTAACAAAACAAAGAACACCCCTATCCTCAAAAACACGAATTGTGCACAAATATATTATTTCATTGTTCATGGTAACTGTTTGGGACTGATCAAAACTTAAGCTTTATAATTTCATTTCAGATGCTTCAAGGGAACTCAAGATGAATAAACACTTGAGGTCACAATTTGCAACGATTTTGAAGGTGCTTATACTAAAATCAACGGTGGTAAGGTATACAAATGATTTTATCAATACAGGCATGGATGAACGGAGAGACAGAAAGCAGGATGATATTCAGCATACAGAGAATGGTAAACACAAGCAGAACCACATTTTACAGATGTTGAGCAGTAGCATTATAAACCTCCAAAATCAAAACAGTTTAAACCGAAATTGGAGCCCAATCAAAATATCATATTGGTAACAATTTCTGAGAGAAAATGTAAATAAGGGCGTTAAAAGACATTTTTTGAATCCACTGCATGTTACTTTTTATTTTGGAGATTTATAGTCGCAAATATACGCTCTTTTACATACAGTGGCCTAGCCTTTTTCTCACACATAGATGTGCTGTCAAGAAGCTTCAGAAGACAATACTTTCTCCTGTGGGCCTCACTTATCGAATTATTAAGTGCCACTACATGGTTGTCTGGTGGATCGATGCACTAATGCACCCAGAGCTAGGCTTTGTGTTTAAATATGTGAAGACATGTTCGTACCCCGATGAGTACACTCAGCTGTTATCCTTCTGAGGTTGATAAACTCAGAGTGGATATGCCATTCTATGCCCATTGGGCACAAGATGTATGGTGTACCAACCTATGTTAGGCTTGACATACAAGACAAGCGAGCCAGAACAAAGAGGTTTAAGTTGTAAAACACCTTTTGAGGGCGCATTCCAGGCCTGTTGTATAATTTCAAGTATACTTAAGTAATATGTTCCCTGGTAGATTACTAAAGAGTGTAGTTCAGTTAATTAAAGCTCATTCTATCCTATGACGTCCTTCATGCATGCACACGCCAGACCCTCACTAAAGAGACAGCAACAGCAATTCAAAACCCCAAGAAGTTAACCTTGTTAGTTAGGACATAACTCAAGCGGAAAAGAGTTAGGATAAAAAAGGAAAGAGGAAGCAACCACTCTAAGGGTGTTAATTTATGACGCAATACATCCGTGTAATTAGTTAGTAAACGAGGCTTTGCTCGAGAAGAAAGAGAAAGGTGGAAGTGATTAGTGATTACCGATACGGCTCAGTTTTGGTCTTTCTCAGGTTCTTCTCCTTCCGGGTCAAGGGCACCCTCTTCCATAGCATGCTCCAATCCCACGCTCCTCTAGCATACCCATCTTCGTCTCCACCCCCTTGCGATACTATTTCATAGGTGTTTCCGTCTATGACATCTATGAGTGGCACAGTACATGTGGTTCTGTAGGGTTGTGATGGCGGCAGTGAGATGAGATGAGGCACATGGATCCGAGCGGCACAAACAACACACGGACGAGGCCACGTGAGAAAAAAGGGGAAAAACAAAACACAAAGGTTTAGACAAGCATTCACTTTAAAATAAAAACACACTCTTTACCGATATGGCTCAGTTTTATGCTTTCTCGAGGCTTTCTCCTTGTCATTTAATGGCACCCGTTTCCAGAGCATGCTCCAGTCCCAGGCCCCTCTGGCATGGCCATCTTCATCCCCACCTTGTTGCGGTTCAATGGAATAGTCATTCCCATCAATGTAATCTATTAGCGGTACAGTACAAGCAGTTCTGAAACATTTACAGAAAGGTGGAGAAATAAGGATACAATACAATGTCAAAAAGAAAGACCGCAAGTGATCCAGGAATATCCTGGAGTTTTGTTAGATTCATGCTCAAGCAACACTTTTCTTTTTTGTGACACATTCCTCCACAATCTTGGATGCCCAATCGGTGTGTGAACATCTACAGTTGATGAAGTCCTTGTGAACATCATTCCTCGTCAGTATGTGAGTAATGCGTAGTTTAAGGGGACCTGAGTGACAAGGGCGGAAGCCACTCTGTGCAGACCACACAGTAATGCAAACTCAACATGTTTATATTTCAAAACCAGGAGCTTGCATTTCATGGACTCTTGACATACACACCAACTGTGACAAATCACAAAATCATTAGTGGGTTTTGTTCAGATCAAAATTTGATATATTCCTCTCATTTCGAATTCGTCTGTTCGATGAAAATCGTTCACTGAATAGTTTGTAGGTTTTGAGAGGTGTAGTCCTGCAGAAGACTGATTTATAAACAAGCTACATTTCACAACACTGCCTCGGTTTCCTCTGTTAAACAATTGGAATTTCTTTTAACCAAAATAAAGTTCATAATTGATTGAAATGTGTACAAATACCTTTCAATCTCACCATCTTGTTCACTTCAATGTGAGGGTTTGTAAACACAAGTTCCCACGTTAGAAAACATAAGCTGAAATTTGCAATAAGATATGTCCTGACATTTATCCTCTGTCTTTGAAGTGCAGCAAAAGTGGCAAGATGAATACAGAATTTAAAGATATCTTTATTGATTGCTTGGACTTTCGAGGTCCACCAAAAACCGTCTGGGATCCACCGTTTGGGAAACGCTGCTCTAGGGGATTCACACACCTGGGCACAAACCGTTATAAACAACTAAAAGGTGAGAACTACTGGAACTGAGGTATAGAGGCCTATCAGCTGTGTGTACAGCCGGCCTACTAGGCTCTAAGTGATTATCACTTCACCAACCTACTGTGCTCTAGGAGCCTCTCTTCCGAGGGACAGACAATCAATAGTTAAACCAGGCAGATTGTCGACCCAGACAACAACGATCCGATTCCACAGGAAGAAGACAGTCAACTCCCAAACAAAAAAACAGCACCAGGATCAACCCACTCTACCTCTAGATACAAGATGGAGGACAGTACCACTAGTCTTTCTGACAGTCTTCCTGGACTAAAGTAGATGTAATCTGTGTCACCATATGATAACATATACCAATTCACAATCTGATCCCTCATCTTCAACAGGAAGGCATATACTGTATTAAAGGTCCTGTGGACCCTTGCTAGCAACTCGAGGGCTCAGATACAGGCTATATGAGAGCACACCTAACTAAACCAACCAATACTAGCCACACAGGTCTGAGAATGCTGGAGAGAGATCTGCACACATCTGGTCACTGAGGACTCTAACACGGTATGTCCTAAATAGCAACTCCTATCCACATAGTCATGTTTATAGCACAGTTCATCCTGGTAAATCTCCTTAACTGTCATCTCCTAATAATAATCATATAAAGACGAACTGTAATGCAGTCTATCTGGGCAGATCTCTGATTCCCACTCACTCTTTCTCAACATCAGGCACCTCCCCCAGATCCATAGGACCACAGAATGGATGACCTCCTTATACAACCAGCATAGGGTTGGCTGTTTTCTGCTCCTTTCTTTCAATCGAATGACTCTCTCCTTACCTTCCATCCTCCGCATGTCTCCTCTCTCAAAGTATAGTCTACTCTAGCTTGCACGACTGTCCAACTTATTCTCTATCAGGCACATGCATCAATGTTGGCTTTTGCAATTCCTTAATTGCAATTTTGAAGGAATCGCAATTAAGGAATCGCAAAAGCCTATGCATGTTCAAATTGCTTAAAAAATTGCGATTTCTAAACATTCCTTAATTGCGACTCGCAAATTGCGAGTCGCAATTAAGGAATACCTCCCCATTCATTCGGAAGACATTCTCAATTTGCGATTCTCAATTAGAGATTCGCAAATTGAAAATGCAATTTCAAGGGCGCCAGGGTGTCAAAAGGACATCCTGTTGCACCCCTGAAATTGATCTGTGCAGATAAGTTGTGCACACACGGTATGTGTGTGCGCAGCATGAATCTTTGAAGAATGCACAAAAGTGCATTTTTCAAAGTTTTTGCAAATTACCATGAAGTTCAACTTCATGGTAATTTGCTCCCCCTATTAGCGAAATCGCAGATTTTTTTTTACCTTAATGCATTGCATTTAAAGAATCGCAAAATACGATTCCTTAAATGCAATCGCAATTTGAGACCTCGCAATTAATTGCGAATTCTCAAATTGCGAGGGCATTGACTCTTGATGCATCGTAAAAGCTAATTTTGCGATCCCAAACCTCCGATTCTTGCGAATCACAACGTTTGCGATCGCAAAAGGCTTTGATGCATGTGCCTGCAAGATTGTATTTTTGGAAATTGCTCACATCTCATTTCATAGATCATAACTTCTCCTTTTTTGAAACGGCATCCCTACAACCTAAAAATAAGTAATCTCTCCTCTAGCCTAAACATTCCTCCCACCAACCATCTGTATGAACTCACATACCACCCCTAAGTAATCATCACACCTAGCTCCTATTAATTCAATATGCCACAAGAAACTGAAGTAAACGCATGGGATGGTTTCCTTGGGAGCAGAAGACTAATAACAATAACTAATAACCTTCTGTTCCAGAGTGGCATGCTACTCACCAGAAAGTGCTTCTATGCGTCATCAGGGAAAGTAAACACTATACAAATGCAATTACAATACAATTCAATAATAAAGGGAAACCTCATATCCTCAGAACATATTTTTTTTGTTTAATTTGTATTTATATCTAGCAGCAACCTGAAGCAGATTTAGAGCAGGTACATGGTGTCGAAGTCAGTTACACAACTTCATCCATGTAGACGCCCAGAAAAAAGGACTACTATAAACACATCTGGACTCACCACTTTATTGCGGGATTATGAACAGCATATCAATCTAGAAGAGATTTCATGCAGCAAAATAGCTTGGTAAAGACAGGAGTTCTGCTTCATGTGACGGAGTTGTGGTGGCCAAGGGTTCAGAGATACCTCCTGAACTGTCTGGATATTAAAAACACTGATTTCTTGATATTTTTAATTGTGTCATGTAGAGAAGAATTGTATGACATACACCTAAGGTTGCCAACACTGGATTCTGTGTTTTACTTTTCTCTCTAGGCTTTGCTTAATGTTAGGCTTTAGTGAATCAGCTGAAGGTAGCCAGCTGTGGAACAGCCTCCCTCCAGACACAAGCAATACATTGTTCTGAATCAACCCTTTGCTTTCAATCTTCTGCTGCTCAGTGCAATGTAGACCGAAACTTTAACTTAAATCATTAAATCACTATTGAATCCATGTCTTTGGGTTTATGACATTAAAACCCACGCCTTTAAAACACATCTTTACCACGCACCCTTTACCATGCATGCATTTACAACAAAAGGTAAGTATATCTGAGGTATGTTAAACCCATATTTATATACATATATGTGAGTGTGTAAATTTAATTTTGGGGTGCAGGAAAGACCCCACCAAACCTCTCCTTCCAACTTTTTCAAAATAATTATAATTTTACATTTTTCCTAATTATGGGGGGAATGCCCAACACCTTCCTTCCCTTTTTAAAAATTACTCTTACCACCCTATACCCTTCCCATCTCCTAAACTCGAACAATAAAATACCTTTACCACCCAACTCCTATAAAACTTGTTGCCGGTGTTTGTTAATTAGACACGCTGAAACATTGGAGCCGCAGTACTGTGGTTATTGCGTTAGAGCAGAGAAGGATCCATCCGCACCAACAGGCTGTTTTTGGTGATATTTGGGGGTCACTACCCTGCCATAAGAAGCGGCTTGGGTTCAAGCGATTTGCTATATATATATATATATATATATATATATATTCACAGAAAAAACCATAGGTTATAGACCATATATAGTTAGGAATTAGCATTTACAAAACCTTGAAAATTCACTGAAATAACCACAGGTTATAGACCACATATATAGTTAGGAATTAGCATTTAGAAAACCTTATTTTACTCACACAAAACCATTGAAATTCCATATATAGTTAGTTGCACTAACTATATATCGTGCACCCGCAATCCACTGCTGATGATGTCACATATTACATCATTCATGACATGGTCAGTGACATCACTGATGACATCACTGATGACATCTCAAATGACATCACTGATGACATCACTGATAACAACATCCAGTGATTTTTTGTTTCTATAAAGTTTAAATATGTCTTACATATTGAAGAATGAGTGGATGTGTAAGTGTCTGGACGAAGGATTTAGTAGGTGCATGACTGACTGTATGAGTGAGTGATTAAATGTGTCTCACTGACTGCATGGGTTAGTGACTAAACTGTCTTAATTTGTGCATCATTATGTCTGTTGTTCTGTAAACTGCTGCATGTGTTGATCAGTAGCTATATGAGTAACTATATGGGTTATTGATTGATTGCCCAAGTATTTGTATGGGAGACTGAGTGTGTGTGTGGCTAGCTGGGAGGTGTGTGACTCTGTGCAGATCAATCTGTACTTGTATCAATGATTGTATAAGAAGGTAAGTATGTGTTAGTATATGTTTGAAAATGTAAGGTGCTCTATGTTTAACTGTATAGACAAGAAAATGGAAGTGTCATTGATTCTTTACAGGACTGACTAGGTGTGTGAGTAACTCCATGGATGAGTGGCAGACTGTGAGTGTCTGTATAGGTGTATGAGTGCATATGATAGTGTTGTAAAGATGAGTGATTGTATGTATGAATGATTGTATGGGTGAATGAGTGAAGGTGTGTGTAGACGTAGCAATCAGTGAGTGCGTATGTAGTAACTAGTATTGGTGTGTCAATGGTTTCAAAAATTATACTCTCTTTTTAACACTGGGTGAAACAGAGGCTATATTAAAATGTGAGGAGATGCATTGTATTGTCACATGAATTATATCATCAGTGATGTGGTCATTGATGTCAAATGAGATGTCATCAGTGATGTCATCAGTGATGTCATTTGAGATGTCATCAGTGATGTCACTGACCATGTCATGAATGATGTAATATGTGACATCATCAGCAGTGGATTGCGGGTGCACGATATATAGTTAGTGCAACTAACTATATATGGAATTTCAATGGTTTTGTGTGAGTAAAATAAGGTTTTCTAAATGCTAATTCCTAACTATATATGGTCTATAACCTGTGGTTTTTTCAGTGAATTTTCAAGGTTTTGTAAATGCTAATTCCTAACTATATATGGTCTATAACCTATGGTTTTTTCTGTGAATTTCATTGGTTTTTTAACAGCTAATATCTGTAGCTGTAAAATGTATTCTTCTTTAAATCCAAAAATATATTTTATATGTTTATGAATAATTTTTTTTTTAAATATTTTTTTTTCTTCGTTCCCGCTTCGCGAATCGGGAAGCTTCCCGTTAGCTGACCTTGATGCCGCGAAATAGACCGCGAGCCGGTAAACGTTTCTTTACCGCAAGTACCGCGTTAGAAAACAACATCGTGACGCCTCCCGTCCGCATGACGTTTCACGTTGTCGCGTGATACGTCATATGACGTGCTACGTTAGCGAACTGGTACGCGAAGCGAGTCGCAAAGCGCAGGTTTCTGGAAGCAAACCGGGAGGCCCTGCAAAGCGCTTAACGTAAACACAGCAAGTCATGTGACTTGGTAATAACACTTTTCATTGGTTCATTTCACTTTTGGTTTCCTAATGATGTAAGACTAGGTCATATAATCTAAAATGAACACTTTTGATTGGTTGAGAACTCTTGTTTTTCCCAAATGATGAAAATCCCTCCTTCTTTCCTCACTCTGACTTTCATCATTGTGAGAGAAAGACCCTTTGTGATCACTGAGCAATGGCTTCTTTAGTAGCTTCAGCTGGTGCTTCCCCACCACCTCCACCACATCCAAGGAAGAGTGGACCACCTGCTCAAGTTATAATTCAACAAGAAGAAGAAGAAGAAGAAGAAGAGGAACAGGACGACGAGCACGAAGAGAGGCAGTTTTTGCCTGAGCAGCCCAGGACGTCTCACCGGAAAGAAAACTTCATTTGGCAATTTTTTAAAATTCCCAAAGGTCAGAAAAAAGTAAATGCAAGATACGTAACTTGCCTTATATGTCAAGATAGACTGTCCAGAGGAACCGAGAAAAAATACAGTTTCGGAAACTACACAATGCATCGCCATATGACTAGGTGGCATCCTAACAACTACAGTGCTGCACAGTTTCGGAACGACCTAGATAATCTCCCTATTATGGCCAGAAGATCTGTTGTACCGGAAGTAACGGGACCAGAGGGCAGGGAGATGGTGCCAAATATACAAATGAAATTTGGTGAAGTAAAACACACCTGCGTATTTTGCGATGGATTCATTTCCTACGGAGAAAAAAGCATCACTCTGATCAACAGAGCTATTGACTATCATATGCAAGTTTGTACGAAACGCCCAAAATAATAAATACTTCTTTTTTTGTTTTGTTGCTCCTGTTGAGCCCTTTACAATGAATCGTTTTCATTGCCCCCTCCAAGAAAAACCCAAAAAAATATAAAACTTCAGAAAAATTCAAAAAAAGTAAAAAAATGTTCCGAAAAATAATAAAAAAAATATAAAACAACAAAAACAATAAAAAAAAAGTTCTTTTCAGAACTACCTCCCCGTTATTAAAAAATTGGTACAATATTTGGAACTGTGCCAACCTCTATTTCTCTTAGTTCGCTTCCCAGTTCGCTCGCCGGTACGCGAACTAGAAGCGAACCAAAAACAGTAAGTATAAGGGAAGGAAACAGACACTTATGTTAAAAGAAAGACAGCTATAGGGGAGTAAACTAGAGATACTATTACCCGTAATCCACTGCTGATGATGTCACATATTACATCATTCATGACATGCTCAGTGACATCATCAGCAGAGGATTGCGGGTTTTTTGGCAACGTGCCTTATCCACGGTTTAATAACGCTGCCTTTTGCTTTATATAAGTTTTCAAATTGTATGAAATATATACCAATAGGTCGTTATGAACCTTTAGGTAGTGCTTTTCTTCATGAGGTCTGGTCGCTTCCATACACATACAGATGTTTCAAAGATGATCAAGAAGTTTATCTGAATGGAGAGGAATGCACTGAGACGCCAGATCATTCACTAATGTGTAGGCACATACAGTTACACGGTTCATGCAACAAACACCGACCAAATATGGCTTGCGTGTTGCAAGGCACGCCAGTTCCTGCTATCATCCCCACGTTCAAGTTGTTGGAAAATGGTAGTTATTTGACGCTCAATAATGAAGATTGTTCTGAGTTAATTGAAAAGGGTCTGCACCTCTGTACGGGTGTTCACTATGTGAAGCACGAAAGTTTCACGGGCCGAACTCAAGGCCACCTCTCTCTGAGACAAAAGAGCTCTTATTCTTGCCATGCCGTTGAAATCTGTCCCAAGGTTGGTATTTGTGGCCAGATTGAAAACTCCCTATGTTCATGTGTGGGAGGAAATAGAACATTTCTGCAGCAAATAACCCGTTCACTTACTGTTACGATAAAAGGAATACTTTTAATTCAGATTTGCCTTTCAATTTCAGCAAGATGGTTCCGACTATCTTTAACGCATCCTCCACAAAGACCCTGGCGCACTTTTTTAAAGTTGTTACCAGTGGTCTCGTGACTTCATTTGAGAAAATCTTTGGAGTCATCCCTGCTTCCTTTCATTCCATTTTCTCCACTCCGGTTCGTGGATTGGCATTTTTACTTGCATTACCAGCGGACGCTCTTGTGCTTTTTTACATTTTTAAATATGGATGTCCCTCCTATGCAACCTCCCACCCTGCAGCTGCTGACACTGTTCCGCAATCGCATGCTAGAATATTATGGCACAATGCCGTTGGCGATATTAAGCACGGCATATGGATTATCTTTTCGATTCTCCTACTTCACCTGTGTCCAGCCTGTATTTCACTGCCTGACCTGTGATTTCGATTGGGCCATTGATTTGTGTCTCTGCGGACCGGTTTCTCCTGACGTCGACTTTAATCAGCTGATGACTCCTATCATTACTCACGAGTTGGTTTGTCCTGGCGAAAGGATTATGGCTGTGGCATTGATGCATGGACTACTTGGTCCCTGGAATTTACTGGCGGCAGCACAGTCTTTCTTGGAACAGAGCTTTCTTGAAAACCCACCGAGCTGTCCTCTGATGGTGATAGAGGATCCGGTGCTGGGAGAGCACGTATGTTCTTTTCCGCTTTTAAATTGGATGGCTGAACTGTTTTCGGATGAAGACGGTGACTTCCTATTGGAGGCTGTTGCAGCTTATTTTGCATACACAGTTATGTCATAGACCTTTTTCATGTTTGATATGCTGAGTACTAGCATTTCATTGACAATTCATTGACTTATTTGTCAAGTTTTTATTATTTACCTTGCCTATTGGCTTAAGACTCGATAAAGTACTTGGCTGTTTTATTTTTCTTTAGCATTAAATTTTCCTAGTTTTTAATGCTTTACCTTGCGGACCGTCCACATATAAACTTGCAATCTGCTCTCATGAGATGGCACTTCTATTATCTTATTCAGTTCGTTTCCGGATCATGGGGAGGTGTCATCTAGGTCCTGGATATCTTTACACCGTGTTAAGTTAGCATGGGCTCATTACCGGTTTAAACGCCATTTTTCCTTTTTTGCAACTTCTGCACACGACACTTAGTTGTTGCTTTAGCTTTCCACCTAGTAGTTCATCGTGGTTTACATGAGAATAATATGTTATTGCTCTACTATCTGCTTTGCTTGTTAAACTATATCTGTACAGCGAGTGCTAAAGTTTCAAGAACAACACGATACAGAATTGTTATGAGGTCTGATCTCCACGACTTCATACTCATAACATAAGTGCAACTTCTGCCAATTCTGGGCATGAGGCGAGTTTTATATTGCTTTGCCGAACACACATACACAACAGTTGATGCGGTTCACATGAAGAGAGAGCTGGTGTATGCTGATGTGATTCCTTCAAATCTAAGACACTAAAGTATGGGCACGCCCTAAACCAACACAAAGAGACCTTCTTAGCAAATAATATAATATGTGTATTAGGGAGGGTGAGATATAAGCAGCCGCGGGCCGTGGAGGGAGTTACGGTGAGGCAGGGAGGGGGAGAAGCAGGGTGGAGCCCTCTCTACCTTGCCCCTCCCCCTCCCCGCCTCCCTGCCCCACCGTAACTCCCTCCACGGCCCGCGGCTGCTTATAAGTGTTGCTAACTCTTATTCATTTACAGCATGTTAACATACTGTCACCATTCGCTTTTTATGTACTAGTAACTATGCTGGTAATTTTGCTACTGATAATATGTGTACTTCTATTATCTAAGATACTACGCCTGAGAAGACGGCATTAGTAAATAAACATTTCAAATACACATGTGTTCTTCTTAACTCCATGTTCTGGTTTCTAAGAAATATATAACGACCGACTGTTCATGAGTTCCACGTATCCTGAGGTACTATAAGTTCATATTCTGGATTGTCTAAACATTGAGAGTTTGTTATATCCAATGTGAGACTGTACCTAGCTTGCTAAGGAGTTTTTGATTACTAACGTGAGTTTTGGGACACCCTAATTCGCCGAGGTTCCAATCCTCTGTCCACAGTTCTGTGTGAGAACAGAAACCCTGCGACAGGGGCACCCCCGACCCTTGCTGGAGCTTCATCACACTTGCGATACAACTCCAGCAATGCGCCACCTTTACGGCACAGATACATCACGCATCTGTGCTGTTTTTGCCCCATGATGCGCCGCATTGTAAATGCAGCACACCATAGGTGACGGAACAGCGGCACAGAATGACTAACACATCCCTGGTGATGCGCCAGTCATCATAAATGTATCCCTATGCTTCTTATCTTGTTAGAGATGAACCGCCATATGTATCATCAAAGTTTTTTGCATTTCCTAAATAGCGAACTTTAAGGAATAAATAGCGATTCTTTACCATTCCTAGTTTGCGATTAGCTATTTGCTAATTACAAATTACCCATTCATTTCCTTCATTTCCATAGGGCGGTTGGACTCACTTTTAGCTCGAACGGCTGAATGGATTTCCACGAAACTTGGCAAAATTGTAGGGACTGGTAGCCCGATGTGCCTTTGCTATGTCTCAAGATATATGCTCCAGTGGTTTTTACGAAAATTAACTTTGAAAAATATATATTGGGCTACATTGGCCTATATATATGTTGGAGCCCAAATGTAGCCCAATGTAGCCCAATGAAGCCCAATGTAGCCCAATGTAGCCCAAAGATGGCCGCCAGACACACAAAAAAACAAATGTAGCCCAAATATCAGCCAGATGTAGCCCAACTATAGCCCAGTGACAGAATGACCAATCAGCTTCGCAAAACTCCGTTACGCGAAGCGGAGCGCTGTTACAGATATATATCTTTTTTTGAACGTTAATTTCTCAAAATCCACTGGAGCACATATATTGAGACCTAGCAAAGGCACATCGGGCTACCAGTCCCTAATATTTTGCCAAGTTTCGTGCAAATCCATTCAGCCGTTCGATTATTATTATTATTATTTTTTTTTGCCCCGCGGGGCCCTTTTAAAACCTCCACATCAAACCTAGGGGGTCAGCGAGGATCTACTATGCCCCCTTATAGTTATTTCCCCCTTTGTTTTGACCTCCTCTTGTCTCTCGATCCTACCGAGAGACAAGATGGCGGCCGCTACGGACTTTTTGGAATGTTGACAGACGCCGGAGAACCAATCAGCTTCGCTTCACAAATCTCCGTTGCGCGTAAAGTACGCGAACCGGAGCGCTGCCTGGTCCGCTGTTACAGATATATATCTTTTTTTAAACGTTAATTTCTCAAAATCCACTGGAGCACATATATTGAGACCTACAAAAGGCACATCGGGCTACCAGTCCCTACAATTTTGCCAAGTTTCGTGCAAATCCATTCAGCCGTTCGGGCTAAAAGTGAGGCCAACCGCCCTATGGAAAACTCAATGTTAAAAACACGTTTTGGGACCCCCCTTTTTTCTCGGCCCCCCCTTGACGAACCCCCCCCAAATTTTCAAGGGCTGCTCAGAAACAAAATGTGCCATTTTCCTGAAAATTTCAGCCAATTCCGTCCACAAACGCCAAAGTTATTAGACATAGAATTTTCAAAAAACCCATAGAGAAAAAATCCTAACTATATATACCTACTGGCGACCGCCAGTAGGTAATATATATATATATAGATATATATATATATATATATATGTATCTGCTACACAAGAAGGTTTCTGTGCACATGGTGAGATTTTTACTTTTGGATTCTGGACACTCTGAAAGCTCGGTGGATGTCCGAGCATTAGTGCACACTCGATAACTATAAGTTAATTTTGGAATTCTGTTTGGCACTAGGTCTACTGATATGAGACAGTACTGCGTCTGTCTAGGACACTGGGGGTATTTAAAAGCTTTTTAACAAGATGGTGACGCATTGATTGACAAAGGCTGTTCGCAGACGAAACGCATCTCATTTGTTTTGCTGCTGGGTTGGGAGATATCTGACCCATTAAACTGACCAGCACTTCTATCTTCGTGTGCGGGCTCCTTCTTTCATTTTGGTGTTGGGACTGTTTGGAGATATATATATATATATACATACACACGCATACACTTACCTTAAATATACTTACCTTTGTTGTAAAGGCATATTCGCTGTAAAGGCAAGCATTGTAAAGGCATTATGTAGTAAAGGTTTCATGATAAAGGCACTGCGTGGTAAAAACAGCATTGTAAAGGCTCTCATGCCTGCATGTTTGCCCTAGGCTCACTGTATTATATGAAGCGTAGAATCTCTATCCACTATCCTTTGTCAATCCAAATAACAGACTAACAATTCCACAGCTCAAATCAAATTAACTTCATATTTCCCTATGCTAATTCACCTCTAATCCTTTTTGGGGTTTGGTTTTGGGACCGGGAGTACTGTGCTACTCGCTGAAAAGCGTTTCAACACCTCATCAGGGGTAGCAAGTGCTAAGTAAATGCAAACCCTTCCCTCTTCCATACCTCCACTATCCTTTTCAATCCAAATGACAGACTAACATGTGCACCTCTCAAATTAATTTCATATTTCCCTAGACTAACTCGCCACCAATCCTTTTTGGGTAACGGAGTAGTGTGCTACTCGCCAAAAGGCACTTCCAACACTTCATCAGGGGTAGCAAGCGCTATATAAAATGCAACCCCTCCCCTCTTCTATCCCTCCACTATCCTTTTCAATACTTATAAAAGACTAACAGACTAACATATCCAGCAATCAAATTAATTTCATTTTTCACTAGAATAATTCACCACTAATGGGTGTGCTTTCTTCTTTTCATATTGTTGTGATTGATCTGTGTTATCCTGTGGATACATCATAGTTAGATTGGATACAACTAACTTTCCAGACTAATGCGTACAAATTCTTGTGTTTAAGTCTTTCAAGCAAAATCCCTTGTAGACAATCTCTCTCTGATACCATATTCAGCCCAAGCCTACAAGGGTTTACTGGGTTACCCAATTTCACTTACATATGGTTGCGCAGACGCAGGTCTGCTGTGGGTCACTTCATTAAGTGGTTTGTCTGTGTTCATTGTTTGTTCGTTTTTACAAATTGAGACTCCCTCTGGCTCGACAACACATATGTCTGAAGCCGAGACTCTCTCTTATACTGATGAATACGTATTGAAAATAGCCTCTGGGCCCTCTTTGCTAGGAACCCGAGGTATTTCTACACATCTTCCTTGTGAATCTGATTTGAACCAACTAGAAAGTCTACGCAAAAAGCTAGTCCGTACTGAATTACACGCTAAATTCTTGACAGACTGTCTCATTGCAAATATAATTCCAACTGGTTTTTGCAAATAAAGAATATTCCAATTATCTTTATTGAAGATGAGGATTTCAAACTTCATTTTAGTTTTGCATCAAACAAGTGCTCACGCACCTGGATGGTGCTCAGCATCGAGACAGCACAAAAGCACATTAAACTGTTAACGAAGGAAATAGAAATTCTGGAACATAAGATCAATTCTGATGCCAGTATTTCTAACGCTAAGACACTGCTTGATAAAATAGTGTTGACAATAAAAGATTTTGAGGATTTCAATTCCCATAAGAAGACCAACAAGTTACATCTAGACATAAAAAGATACAGCAGAGAGAAAACGTATCCATATCTGACCAAAGACTTTTATCAACCCCAAGGCCCAAACACAGGTTATAATCGTGGTCCCGAGAAGAGAGCCACCTTTTCTGTGACTGACTCAGACACAGACAGTGAAAGAGGGTTTGATAACCATTATAGACAGGGACAAGAACCCCAACCTTCCACTTCACGACAGGCTTTTTTAGGCCAGGACAGGAGAGGCCAGGGACATCCACAGAGACAGAGGTCATCAAGGAGAGGATGGTCACGGAACCATTACACACCGGGTTACCGTCGCACTCGCAATCAATTCTACGAGTGGTAGATCACAGCACGACCATTCCAATTTTCAATTTATCCAAACATCAACTCACGGATATTGAAAACTCTGTGCTCTGCCAGGGATTTTCATTTGTCCCAACTAAAAGAAACGACTTATTCCAAACCAAACTGTAGCTATATAAATTCTTTAGATCAGTGAGACTTAGGAATTTCTTTGCAAACAAACAAACATCTGACAAACATGATACAACAGGGCTACACCAGAAGTCCACCTTCTTTCCTCTAAACAACATGGTTGCGAAAGAAGTTATCACTTTTGAAAATGCGGTGATTACCGAAGTTGAGAACTTCTTCAGAAAACCTATGCATATTAGTTACAACCTTTCAAGGGAACAACAACTGGCCCTATCCCGTCTACAGACACTTCCAGAGACAATAATAAAACCGGCCGATAAGGGCGGTGGAATTGTCTTGTGGGATGAGATTGCTTATAATGCAGAATTACAGAAACAGCTTGCAGAAGAAACACATTATCAGAAACTTTCTGGCAATCCTACGATCAGATTGGAGAAAAAGATCCTAGAGCTTAGCAAGTTAGGCTTTGATGGAGGTTGGTTGAGTGAGAAAGAAGCCGCCTTCCTCGTCAATAAATCTCCTACAGACCATGCTGGTCCTCCTCGACCTATCCGCTGCATTCGACACCATCTCCCATGACACTCTCCTCTCACGCCTACAAGAGGTCGGAATAAGTGGAATTCCCCTCACCTGGATTAGATCTTTTCTCACCAACAGATTTCAACAGGTGATGCTGAGCCCCTTTTTCTCTGGCAAAAAACCTCTCATCTGGGGCGTGCCGCAGGGTTCTGCGCTCAGTCCACTCTTATTCAACGTCTATTTAAAACCCTTGGCCAAAGCAATTGAACTGTGGAGCGTCAAAGCTACTTTTTACGCCGACGACACGCAATTGGTGTTCTCCTTCAAAGACCACACCGAAATAGCCTTCCACAAATTCCGCCAATGCATGATAAACATCGCCTCCTGGATGTCAAATAACAACCTAAAACTGAATACGGACAAGACCGAGGTCCTATTCTTTAATCAAAAATCACCAATCCCCTCCATCCTCTGGTGGCCATCTGAATTGGACCCCCTCCCTGAACCTGTTCTGACAGCCCGTAACCTTGGCGTCCAATTCGACACTGCCCTCTCCAGCAAGGTGCAAATTAACAAAGTTACTTCCTCGTGTTTCGGCAAATTACGCATGATAAAAAAAATAATTCCTTACCTTCCATCTGACTCCCGAAAAACAGTTATCCACTCCCTCATCACAGCGCACTTGGATTACGCAAATAGCCTATACGTAGGGGCTCCAGCTTACCTCATCAACCAACTTCAGAGAGTACAGAACGCAGCGGCCAGGTTGATTTGCAATATCCCATTTCGTCACTCTATCACCCCTCATCTGATCAAACTTCATTGGCTCCCGGTAAGACTCCGCATCCAATTCAAAGCCCTCACCCTGGCCTTCAGAGCGATGAACGATCGAGGTCCTCTCTACCTACGTCACAGAATTAAACCCTCACTAGCCACCCGGAACCTCCAATCCAACCACCTCCGTCTGATGTCCTGTCCCCGCTTTCGATTAGCCCGCACGGGTGGAAGAGGCTTTGCAGTAACCACCTCCAAACTCTGGAATCAATTGCCCATTGAATTGAGATTCTTGACATCAGAACCCCTTTTCCGAAAAAAACTCAAAACCTGGCTCTTCTCCCTTATCTAATTAACTTTGCAAATCTCAGTAACCCCCCTCCTCCCCCCAGTAGAAGGTATTTCTTTTAGCGCCGGGACACCTCCGTTGGAGGTAGCTGTGCGCTCTACAAACTACTAAATAATAATAAATAATAATAATACAGTGCCGGTAATCTACATCTTACCGAAAGTACACAAGAGCCTTTCGTGTCCGCCTGGGAGACCAATTGTCTGTGGTTGTAATTCCATTCTTAAGCCATTAGCTCAGTATGCCGATTTCTTTATTTGACCGTTCGCTACTGAAGCTGAGAACTACATTAGGGATACTACAGCTGTTATCAATGTAGTTGAGAATCTCCCCTTTGACCCTACTTTTGAGCTTTTGGTGTCAATGGACATCGAAAGTCTCTATACAAATATTCCCCAGACTGACGTACTACTGATACTTGAGAATCTTTTAGATGAAAGACCAAGACCCCATGCAGTTCCAACTGATTTCATCTTAGAGTGTATCCAGATTGCCCTTTGTGAGAATTTTTTCCTCTATGATAAAACATTTTATCAGCAACAAAAAGGCGTGGCCATGGGCGCAGTTTTTGCGCCGGACATAGCAAACATTTATGTGTCCAACTTTGAAGAACAGTATATTCATAACATTGCCAATCAGTTCGCAGCCAACCTTAGATGTTGGCTGCGTTATACTGATGACATCTTTTTCATCTGGCGAGGTAGTAATGAGGCTCTATTGGATTTCCATGAATGGATTAATTCCAGGAACCCCAACCTTAAATTTACCATTGTTCAAAGTAGAGAAAGTATTGATTTCCTTGATATTTCCATCAAAGTCAATGCAGATAAGACACTATATACAACACTCTTTACGAAACCAACAGCGAGAAACACCTTGTTAAAATATAACAGTCACCATCCGCAAGCCTTGAAGGATGGCCTACTATTCGGTCAATAAACATTGGTCAGTTTTGTCTAACTTGCCTGAACTAGTTGAGAAACCAATGTTCGCGTTTAAAAGAGGGTCCAATTTAAGGGACCGTCTTGTACATGCATATAAAAATAAAGACAACAACTTAGTTGACAACATGCGACAACTAAGTCCCATTACTGGCCATTTCAAATGCAATCACTGTACTGCCTGTCAGACCAATTCCAACATTAAAAGCTTTCAAGTGAACGGGAAAACCTGTACTCTTAGAAGTTTTTCTAATTGCAATACCACGAATGTGGTTTACTGCATTCAGTGCCCATGCGGACTGAGGTATTTTGGAAAAACAACCCAGTTAATCAAGAGACGCATATTGCAACATCAATCTAGAATACGATGCAGAACTGAAAATGCCCCCCTAGTAGAACATTATCTGTTGAAGAAACACAATGAGAAAGAAATGCTGTGGTGGGTAGTGGAAACTGTGAAACCTACGATCAGGCAATCCAATGTTGATCTTATCCTGATGACTGAGGAACAACGTTGGATTTGTCTGGCAGATTCCGTCAAAAATGGGTTGAATTCGTCAACTGAATGGTTCAAATTGGCATGTATAACATGATTTCTTGAATAAACTGCCTTTCTGACCTTCAAAATTTAAATTATTATAGTCGGATCCTATTGGCTTCTAAAGTAAATGACCTCTCAGTCCCATTAATATTAAGAACTTTGGCCAATAATTTGTCATTATAACTTTGTTGACATAGCATATAAAGATCTGTCATATCACATATGTGGTGCATGTTATCATTGGTCCGCTAAACAACCGTTGTTACTCTGATGATTTTCCAAGTTTTTATATGTTATAATTCATTTCATCAACCATTTTTGATGTTTTTACTGAATTGTTTAATTCGTGGTTGTTATTTTATTTATTTAATTGTTTCTAATGATCACATGAGACCAACTCTAAGTGTTTAACTACAGAATTATATTTTGTGTGTTTCTAATGAAATGTTAATTCTTATAATGTGACGACCTATTTCAATTTGGTCATTTGAAAATAGACACACTGTCATATTACATTCATTGGACATTATATACAGCAACTTCACTCTAAGATGGCCGCCATAGCAACTCAAAATAAACCGGGTTATCTATCCTCCCAGCTGGATGACGCGCATTGTGTGCGCTCCGTGGCTTCACACTCTATTACACTTCCGGGTGTCGGTCTTTATATTTGCCGACAGTTGCTGCCCCAGTATCCTTCCTTGTGCAAATGCCGTTGGACTCAGGAATGGTGTGTTTTGTTTGAACCACTATTACTCTGTAAGTACCGAAACAAGCGACTTTACAACATCATTTTAAGTATATTGATTATAAAACTGTTGCAACATCTCGGATGGCACTCTATGAACGGCGCAGTCAAAGTATCTTATTGACGGCGTTATGATACATCGAGCTCACAATAATATAAATACTGAGCTGTATTGTTTTCGAATATTCAATTTACATTGTGTCTTTAAAATTCAAACGGCATCTGCTATAACTGTGGTGACGCTGTCATGTGACTTTTTAGCGTTGTTCCGTTGAGATATATTTTGACACACTGATGTTTCCACATGCAGTTAGTACTATTCTGTCAGCGGTTAAGGAGTCTTTCTACAAAATCTACCTAAATAACTTAGCTCCTGGCATCCAACACAATTACGTCTGATATTGATTGACGAACTGAATGAGCTTGACCTTTATATTATAGCTCTTCCCCCGTGTGCCCTGGTAGTTCGATGCAGCATGCAACCTAGAGCTCTTCCATGTAGGAATTCCTTCGTTAAAAATCATTTTGGTCATTCTAAGTTCTTATGTGATTTTCAGAGACACTGTGAAGTCTCCCCATCTGAAGTCGGTTTAAAAAAGCGGGAGAGTTGTACATCTTTGAATAACAGAAACAGGTACTATAACTTCTCGTCCCTTATTTTATCAACGTACCTTGCGATTTAGTCACATTACTTACATTCTGTTCTGTCCTTAATTTATTTGACAGAACACTACGCTGTGCTCGACTGGGTTCAGCGAGCTTCTCTTCACTCATCCATATCGCTATATTTTTCAAAGTAAGTTAGTGAAATCATTGTTGCTGTATATTATGGACCCTGATGTTTCTTGAGCGATGAAAAATGAAAGTATTCAACCTTTGAGCCATGAAATCTTTAAAAATAGTGATTCACTCTTATGTGTAATGAATATGATTTGGTCACAATAAACTGCGTAGATTTAATCATCTTTTTAGATTTAATAAATGATGCACCTGTCTGGCGTTTTGCACACGGTTATTCTATAAAACATATAGGTAGAGATATTTTATTGGAAAATATGTTATTCAATACAGAGTGGTTATTAATTTGTGTTATATCCACACAGGGGGTTGTTCTCCACACTATTAAAAACTGTCCTGATGATGGTCTTATAGACACCTGCAACTGAGACCGAAACGTCGACCTCCACATCGTCTCCGAAAATAATTTGTTTTCCCTAAGAGTTTCCTTTGTCCATGTTTTGACTTGAGTTACTCTGGGTTGATTATTTGGAGTAGATGTTTTGATTATGAACTGATTTGTCAATTGATTTCTGTTATCTGTTCATAATTTTACACTGTGAGATTTATCTCTGTCTGTATCCCCATTTTTTGATTTGATCTGATAAAATTCAGTTTCTCTAATGAAATAGGATTTTCCGTGTGCTTTCTTCTTTTCATATTGTTGTGATTGATCTGTGTTATCCTGTGGATACATCATAGTTAGATTGGATACAACTAACTTTCCAGACTAATGCGTACAAATTCTTGTGTTTAAGTCTTTCAAGCAAAATCCCTTGTAGACAATCTCTCTCTGATACCTCTGTAGAGGAGGCAGTTGTGTGAATTGGGGAAATGAGCAGATGCGGCATTTAAAAGCTGTGTTCATGGTCAACCACAATAATGGGCTCGTGTACCCATCACAATGGCAACGAGCTGTGTGCTTTGAGGATCAGGTAGAAAGGCATTGCCCTATATTGTCACACACAATTTACCTGCGACTAAAAATCATAAGTGGGGCATTAGAAAACACCAATGACAACACCGCTACAGCGGTAATTCGACTTGTCTTGCTAATTTGCAACTGGAATTACCCAAGACAGTAAAGGTGGTCTGAGCTTAAAGAGACATCTGAAACAAGCTCTAGAGACTGAGGCTTTGAAACGATCATGTTTCAACCCTCCCTTTTTTCATAACGATTAGCCAATATATGAATTACATGCATCTAGAGTACAGATGTATGCAAAGAATGAGCACCAAAGTCATTATTTTTAACAAAAAGGGCCATACACGCAGTATGTATGTTGCATTGTTAAAATATTACCACTTCCCGATTTGAGTCTCTCCGAGAGCACCAGAGCTCAGGAGATGCTTTTGATCAGTAAGCACTGCTGCTTCAGAGATGCTGTGCAGGTACATGCTAATGTGGGACAGAAAAGTAGGATGGGAGATAAATTCCGCTCCGCTGGCAGAGTTTTGGCCACTCTGCGTTACACGTGTAATGCAGAGTTCCGGCTAAATTCTGCCAACCACCGCTTGGTGGGGATTTTTCTTGTGCGCGGCTCGCCAACGGCGCAAGGGAGAATTGACATCCATCAGCACGAATTTCCGGTTCTAGAAGGGCACCCAATGAGATTTTCCCAACGCAGGGGGTCAAAACCGGTCACGGTGAGAAAGCTGCACTTTGAGTAGAAAATCTACTCGAGTGGCAGCAAAACCAACTCGAGAAGCAGCGCCCTCTGGCGTGCCGCATGGTGCCGTTTGTGCTGATTTTTCAGTGTGGAAAAAGCTAAAAATCAGTGTGACGTGCCAATTTGCCACCATTCGTGGAACTCTGCAGAATCTCGCAAAGTTTTCATATAACTATGCAGAATTCCGCTGAGTGAAACTCTGAGTTCCGTCCACCCCTAGCGGCGGTGCAAAGGCAGGGAGTGGTAATCTATTCAGAGTACTATTCATGGCCAGTGATATTTACAGGAACCACAGGAGGTGTTTGCACACACTACAAAGTGGTGAATACGATCCTGAGCAGATCAAACATCAATGAGAACTCTGTTGGAATTTGTAACTTCTACTCCAAGGTTAAAAAAGCACATGGATACAGCGTCAAACACTCAGCCCTTTAAAAGTGTCTGAAAAACGCAGCTGAAGTACTTTGCACTCACAAACGACACTGATGCATTGAACAACAGACTTCCTCAGTAAATTAAAACACAAAACAATGCACAATAAAATTCAAAAGGCAGCAGGTGCTCCATGTGTGAGAGCAAAGAGCTTGAAGCAAACTTAAAGATCGGACTGCTACTTCAATGATTTAGTGTTAGGCACATACATGGCGAAGGCTCCTCGCTGGATGACAAGCTTGAGAAGCTTCTTACAAAGCGGCCAACCTTCAACAACTGAACCGTAAGTCTAGGGCTTTAAGTGGGATGAAAGACCTGGCGGGTCCCTCAAAGGGGCGTGGTCGATGTAATTAAGGGTGTGGCTTAAAACACATAGGCTAAAAATCTGTGCTTAGTCTAGTGCCAGGACCGGTCCTAGGATTTTCGGGGCCCTGGACAAAAGGGAATGTGCGAGGCCCCTTAAATTTACATAAGTGACACCTTCTAATCTCGGTGAAGCTGCTTTGTGCAGACACCACCTGGTCCGCAGCTCCTCCTCTCAGCCACCCCAAGCACCTCTTGTACATCCCATTTCGGACTGAAGTTGTGAGAAGTGCTTGGGGGCGCGGTTAATTCTGTGTGGGCTAGAGTGCTGACAATAGGCGCCCTGCGGATGATGATGATATGATGACCACCAGGTGCTGCTTTGTGAGCAGCCCCGGGGCCTTCCACACGACCAAGATCTTGAATATTGCTGGTTCGTCTGACACCACAGACAAAGAAAGTGTGTGTCTGTCATAAACAGCTGCCTGTGACAGGCATCCCAAGGTATGAAACCAGCAGGTTTCTTTGGAGCCATACTGTCACACCAGGAGAGAAAATCTCTTGAAAAAAGTTTGACAAAAAAGTTGAGAACAAAAAAACAGTCAAAAAGCGACTGAGGGTAGCTCTTTTATAGATTACAGCTATCTGGCACGGAAAGGAAAAAACTGACGTCAGCGTGCCGGTGTGATGCCTATATAGGCGCCACGCATGTAATTTCTGATGCGGACAATGCCGAGCTGAATGACACCATCTACTGGTGTGCAGGGGTACCGCTCGAAAATGTCCGGACCAGTCTGACAACTTGGGAATATTCTAAGTTAAGGAATCTGTGGCTAGAAGTCTCTATCAGATAGGCAGCGATAAATTATATCTCTAGAAGAGTCCGTGAGATCGGGGTGGAGCAGGGAGCTTAATAAAGAGAACAAAGCTTTGTAAGATGAACAGTCTTGAGAATTCCATGAAGGATGTCTGTCTGTGGGCTCTTGGTTCTCCGCCCGGTGAGGAGGGTTCAAACATTAAAGGATCCATTGAGTCTTGGTTCGAGAAGCATTATGGTCTGGCAAAGGATGGTTCCCACACTTGAACCATTAGCTGTGCATGCATCAAACAAGCAAGGTCCAGCCATGGAAGGGACAGAAAGGGTCTAGGATTGCTCTCAGCCTGAACGACGAGTCAGCTCGAGATGAGGACCTGTGTAGTGTAAAGAATAAAGGGAGGGTCCTAGACCAGGACTCAGCAATTTTGCTATTCCTTGAAATGTGTAGCACCATGGAAAAACATAACAAAAAACTCTCGGTTATGGCTGAGTAAAACAGTGTCTTTATTAAGGATTTGTCTTCTATATTTGTTTTGTGGTTCTCTCACATGGGACACACTGCACTGTTGTTGGAAGTCTATGTCAAGTGTAGGTAGTTGCCAGTTGTGGATAAACCTTTTTATAAAGTAAATTAAATGTGTTGGCTGCTAATTTCTATGTTGGTATTGCATTTATTGCATGAGGTCTTTCATTAATGAACACATGTTATGAAATGATATGTACAGTCTGGGCTGCTGCAGGAGAAGTGAACATTGAGAACCCTCACTCATCTATCTATTCACCCATCCATGACACATACATCTAACTAAACCTCCATTCGTCCACCCACTCAAACATTCATGTACACGATCATCAATAAAAACCTATTCACCCTTTTATTCACTCATCCCCTCACTCAACCATTCACTCTTCTGTGGACTCATCCATACATCCATCTGTCTATTCATGCACTCCCCAATCCACACAATCATCTACCTATGTATTCATGCTTGCATTTATTCGTCCAATCAAACGATCGCTCACACAAATTCACCAATAAATGAAGAAGAACTTTTACTAGCAAAAATATTGCTGCGCAGCTAAAATCAACAAGGCTTCGAAAGGTATAACAATGAGGGGAAAAGGATGCCACCATTGTGCCAGTGGCGGCACGGGTGTGGATATTGTGCTTCGGAAAACGAATGCAATTAGTCAGGGCTATCATCCTGCAAAATAGCCGTGCACAACTACAGAGATGTGTGCTTCACTTCCCTTCGTCCTACATTTGAAGATTACAAGGCAGAAAAAGTGCTTCTAGCTTAAGCAGGAAATGTTTTATTTTAAACTATCTATCAACGAGCTCTACTCAATGAAGCACAGCAGAGAAGACAGGCAGGCAAAATCCCAGCAAAGTTATACTAACGAGTCAAAAAACTGTTCAAAAGAGCACAACAGATGAAACAATAAATCACATTACCTGTCTTTAGCTATCGGTGCTACGAGTGGTGCGTACCAGTTAATCCCCACCTCACAATGAGCATCTAGGTAAATCAGAACCTTAGAGAAAATAAAAACGGAAAATAGTCAGTTTTATCGTTAACAGATGTCAGTGATGAAATACAAACACACACACACACATATATATATATAGACACACACACACATACATATACAGCTTCTATTAAAAGCTAGAGAATGAAAGAACTAATGTGCATGCCAGATCTCAGAATCTATATAGTTCATATTGTAATGTAACCATGAGGAGAAACAGGTCGTTACAAAGGAAGAGCCCTATTAGTAGGGATAAGATATAAAAATGAAGAGATATAGGTTTAGCAAGTAATTTTCAAGATTAAGCAACTGTAGTAAGCATTAAATGACAAACCAAATATCTAGGTTATTTACTCAATATAGTCAAAGAACAACTTCTTAGTGCATGCATAGCAGTTAGAGTGGAGAAATGTGGAATCAAGCCTGAAACAAGCCTTGGCAAAGCCAATGAGTCCAATTTGTAAAAAGGAGTAGGTAGCTATTGGTTTGGCCAATGCTCGTTATTTTTGGCAGAAGAATGTCTCTCCTCTGTGAATGAGAGTCTATCCAAATATCTCCTTCAAATTTCTAATTACATCGTTTTAGGCAACTTGAATTTACATTTGGATAATTCTTTTTACCCTCAAGCCAAACTTTTACTCAATAACATAGCTGCTTGGAATCAGAGTCAATTTGTTAATCAACCACACTCTCTGCTGGTCATATATTTGAAACTATATTCTGTAATTGCCCTGTAAATATTATTGAGATTAGTACTATTGAGTGGTCTGACCGAGCTATCTTTTATTTTGCCTGGAATATTGCCCCGGTTCCTTTAGGCAGAAGATGTGTGCCCTCCTTGCCTTATAGGAACTGATCCAAAGTCTCTAGCTGCAACATCTCGTCTGTCCTTGAGAAATCCATCCCCGATGAGTGGGGATATTAGTCAGACACTGAGGTGGTTAACGCCTGGCTGTTGCATATTGTGAACACTTTAACTCCCATGAAAGAGCAAAGGTTTGCTAATTCCAACAGTTGACTCCCTTGCGCCCCCTGGTTCAACGAGGAACATAGGGCCTTCAATAAGCATTGCAAAAAACTGGAAAGATCTTGGATAAAAGTATATTGTTTGAACATGAAGTAGGAAAATGAAACAGACACAAAAGCCATCCCAAAGCCCACTATGTATATATACATTTTAATGTACTAGACACTGCAAGTCTTCACTAACAAACTGCTGGTTGTTGGCGAGACCTAAAAAAGCATCTTCAAGCATGCTTTTGCTTTTTTTATTGAAGACTTCTATAATACATCTGCCAAAACAATAGCACAGAAAGCTGTGTGTTTACAATTTTAAATACTGACAACATATTTAATTCTTAACGCATAGCATGCATTAAGTAGACATACGGACACAACAATATATAGAACAACGACCAAGACAATTATAC
The DNA here is from genome assembly GCF_964261635.1 of Lissotriton helveticus. Taxonomy (NCBI): domain Eukaryota; kingdom Metazoa; phylum Chordata; class Amphibia; order Caudata; family Salamandridae; genus Lissotriton; species Lissotriton helveticus. Next base: position 2,103,832,373 of record NC_136059.1, on the reverse strand, counting down.
AGTGCCAAAACGTTTTCCCAAATACCTCAAAACGTTCTTGCTGTTTCTAACAAAGTATGTCATTCTTTCTGGTATGGATAGTTTTGAGTGCTCACTAGCTCAATAATCAATATTGATAAAGTTGGTGGGCAGTAAAAAGTCCAGTGCATGAGCACACGAGGTAGTTGGGGAAGTTCAACGTTCTGGACTTAACTGAAGCACTAATAGAGACTTTGGCTGTGTGGGGAACCAACCATGAAAAGGCTACCAGTAGGCATAGTAAACAGTGGTAGTCACTGTTTGTCATCATGAAGCAATCAATGATGACACATACGAAGTGGAACGTCAATGGTATCTGTAAAAAATAGACCATTGGTTAAAAAAAAAAAGTCGCTGTCCCCCCAGAAAGCCAATACAAAGTACCTTCACCTTCGGGAAACACAGACGAAAGGCAACAAATGCCAGTTCAATGGAGGTTGAAATACAGAGTACGTTGACACTTAAGATAGACTTCAGGGTCTGGAAGGGAGGCAACATTAATTAAAATGAGGGCTCCCGGTTTTATGGTATTTATTTTTGGAACATGTCTGTCTTTATTTATCCATATCAATTTTTTAGCCATCTTATTGGTATTTATCCATATTTATTTTTTGTTTGGTAAACAGATGAGGGGATACCTCGTATATTTCTGCATTTATTTAACGGGTAAATGTAGACTCATACTTCGATGCCTGTCAGGATTTAGCACATTACACAGACAGAAATAATAAAATAATAAATCCATATTAAAAAAATAGTGTAATGACATATACATGTTGAGATATGAAGTAATTTAAGTACATCTCATTGAGCTCCCCATGCTGTCATTATGCACAGCTACTGGTCTGAAAGTCATTAGTACCAGCATGGTGAATCAAAAGAATTTAAATTATCTGTATTTTTCCATTAAAAAAAATAAATACAGGCAGGAAAGAACAGTGTTTTCTGTCTGTATTTATCTGTAGAAATCAGTCAAATCGGAAAACAGGGAACCCTAATTAAAATACAGTAATATTCTATGTACAGTGAACATGGATAGACAATTGCGCTGGTAGCATGTCAAGGGGTATATATGCTTGAGATCAATGGTCATCTACCCACAGATCTGCAAAACAACACCCTACAGGCATTAGTCACCAGCAATTATAGCAAATGGCAGACATTTCAATGTAGTAATAGATGCAAAAATATATAACTCAACACCGAACACGTTTTAGGCAAAAACGACTTGTTATGTTATGTTATATCCATTTATAGCGCGCTCGGATACTTGTGAGTGTCCCTGCGCGATGCCTGAAGGGTGCAAGAAGAGGCTATCAGGCAAAGAAATGGGTCTTAAGTTTCCTTTTAAACATACTTGGGTCCTGAATGGACCGCAAGGGGGGAGGGCATTCCAGGCCACACTAGCCTTCACCACAAAAGAGCTGCCGCTAGCCTCTGAAACTTGAAGCGCGGGACCCGGACAAAACGAAGGGACATGGATCGGAGGGCTCGCGAAGGAACATAAAAAGAGAAGCGCCTGTGAAGATAAAGGGGGCCATAACCGTGGAGAGCACGATGGGCCAGAACCAAAGATTTAAACTAGATCCTGTCCACCACCGGCAGCCAATGAATAGAGAGCAACTGGAGAGTCACACTGTTGCTCGCTGCAATGCCCAATAAAAATCTGCCCGCCGTATTCTGAACCACCTGTAACTTTTTGAGCAGGTAGCCAGGGCGCCAGCATAGAGGGCATTGGCATAATCCAATTGTGACAGAATCAAAGTGCACGTGACAGTTTCTCTTGCCGCCTGCGGGAGGAGTGGAAAAACGTTCCTAAGAGTCTTAAGAAGGCCGAAGCAGCGGCCAGCCAGTTTTTTTAATGTGTGTCGAAAAGGAGAGACTCTCATCGAACCACACTTCCAGATTTTTAGCGGGCTATCCCATGGAAAGGGGCAGTAGAGAATCGGGCGGCCACAGCGGCTTTCGGAAATCAGTGGGAAACTTACCAAAGAGCAAAATCTCAGATTTCTGTTCATTGCACTTAAGCTGTGCATCCGCTAACCATTTAAAAATGGATGCGCGGCACTGGCTTTATACGCTAACCATTTAAAAATGGATGCACGGCACTGGCTTTATACCATCTATGTGAGTGAATGACATGAAGGGGACTTCCTAGTGCTGAAAGGTGCTTCTACTACAACTCCGGCCCACAATTCCTACTCTAGGATTGACCATTTCTTTATTTCGCAGATATCTGCCAGCAGATTTGCAGATGCCAAGTACTTCGCCAGCGGAATCTCTAATCACTCCCCTCTCATGGCAACGATACATACCGAAACTAGAAAGCAAATTCAGGTTTGCGCCTAGCTTCATTACATCTCTCGAACGAAATAGGTGGTGGAGGAACGGCTACCTGTTATGAAGTGAAGGTCAAGAACGCTGGAAGGCTTTGGAAAGCATGGACAGGGGGTAAGGGATAAGTAGCTACCTGATACCTTGGGTAAATAGGAGACGTCCGGAAATGGGGAAGACAGGCCAGACATTTGCAGCGTGGATGCAGAAATCAAAGCCTTCTTCATGTTCCACAGCATATCCGAACATAGTTTTTCAAATTCCGCACATTATTTTCAACATTTTAAACATAACAGGAAGAACATATTAAATAGAAGGACTTGAAGGACAAAAATAGAAATGTTCATTGTGACGTTTATAAGTGTTGGAGACAAGAATTAGTTACTACTAACTATCGACCCATAGGAAACTAACAAACTTTTGGTATCAATTACTACTAAGTGGATTTAGCATAATATAAATGTACAAGTTGACCGCATAAGTGATATGTGACAATGGCAAAAGTTACAATATACAAGGTGCTGCATCTAGAAAAGTATACAAAAAAATGATGGATGGAATGCTAGAATTAATCTCTGTCACTTGTAATTACTCGGGCCGCATCCCACTCCATCGTTAATTTGCACAACATGCCACATCAGTTTGGACACAGCTATATACAAATCAGTCTTGACCCTGTTCCAGTGGGAACAGGCCAGACTGCCAGGCCTTCCTCAACCGGAGCACAATCAAACCAAGACCACGTTCACCCTACTTAGGGCTCATTCGCCAGGTATCCAGTGATAGTGTGCACGGGGCCCATGTCTGAACATACCCGTCTCACTTAAGGAGATTCATTAAAGTGTACAAAAAATGATGGATGGAATCCTTGAACTAATCTCAGCCACTGGTAATTACTCAAGGCCGCATCCCAATCAAAATAACGATGGATTGGCATGTGGCCCGAGTAATTTACCAGTAGTTGAGAAGTCCAAGAAGTATGGATTTTCACATTTCGTTGAGTCTGAAAGTGTTAGTGCTCTGGCCATGACTCTCTGGGCAGTGCATTCCTTTCTGGCGAGCCAGTAGGCCCAAAATACATATTTCTGCATGGAACAGTTTCAATGACTACAGTGAGTATAAGCATCTTAACATTATTATCTTCAGCATGGCGCGGAAAAAACTGAGCATCGGTGTTTCAGCATATTTCCATACATTGTATTTGCAGAAAGTAGGCAATCGAAACTATTACAGCAGCATAGTATCTTCATTGTTGGCCTTGCATTCTTGCGAACTTGCCAGGGTCTGGATAAAGCTCAACATGGGTTCAGGGAAGGACACAGCACCAAGACCGCCCTGATCAAATCTACTGAGGAGGTTAGGAAGGCGATGGATGCAGGGGGCCGGGCAGCACCGGTACTCCTTGACCTGTCCGCGGCCTTCGATACGGTCCACCATAGTATTTTGGTGGACCGTTTAGAGGACTGCGGGATCCAGGGGAAAGCCTTGAGCATCCTGAAAGTCTTCCTTGCGAATAGGGTTCAGGTGGTGGCCCTGGGAGATTTTGAGTCAAGACCTTTCAAACTCCCAGGGGGAGTCCCTCAGGGATCCTCTCTAAGCCCCACCCTATTCAATATTTACGTATCTTCTCTTGCCCCGGGTAATCCGGTCTTACGGGTTTGAATTAACATCCTATGCAAACGATACTCAGATAGTTGTATCGCTGCTCCCGGGGAGAGAAGAAGGCGTAGCCGTCAGGTTTCAGGATTGCATGACAGCTGTCAGCTCCTGGATGGCAAGACACTGCCTAAAATTGAACTCCTCCAAAACTGAGGTCTTACTTTTTGGCTCAAAAGTAAACTTCTGGAGTCCCAAAGGGCGGCCTGAAGAAATGGGAACCCCTCCCTCTCCCGTAACGAAGGTTAAGAACCTGGGAGTTCTCATTGATGATCAACTTTCCTTCAAACCACAAGTAAACGGGCTGATTTCTTCTATCCATTGGACCTTGAAAATCATCAGGAAGATCCTCCCCCTCCTGCCGGAGGGGTGCAAAAAGACGGTGGTGACGGCACTTGTGCTCTCCCGTCTTGACTATTGCAATAGTCTACTTCTTGAGGCCCAGCTGGGGCTGCTTAATAAACTGCAGGTTCTGCAAAATGCGGCAGCCCGTCTCATTACCGGACTGCCCAAGTTTGCATCAGTCTCCCGGGAGTTGGAGAAGTTGCACTGGCTCCCAGTGCGTCAACGTATTTTGTTTAAATCTTTGTGCATAGTCTACAAGGCGGCACATGGATTTGGTCCATTGTTTCTCCAGCAGCACTTCCAATGGTACAAGCCACGCAGACAACTTAGGTCGGCCAGTATGGGGCTGATTAAGACAGCCCGCTTCAGGAAGGTTCGCTGGGGGGGCAGAAGTTTCGTCAGAGGGGCGGCGACTGCCTGGAATGCCTTACCTATGCCCCCAAAACAAAGCGTGAACCTGATGGCTTTTCGAAAAAGTCTAAAAACATGGCTCTTCACGCACTAGGCTGGTGATCGGATACTTAAGGGAGCTATCATTTCAGGGCCAGGACACCGGTCGGTAACAGTGCACTTTATAAATGATATAAATAAATAAATAAAAATAAAGTAGTCAACAATGAAGGTGCTACGCTGCTGTATACTCCCTGACCTGCCATGTTATTTATTGATCAGAATGTCACAATTTCACTCTGACAGGCACAGACTTCCTCTACCATGGCTATTCAAGTAACCGCTGTGGCCCCACCCTTGCTCCATCACATCACAGCCCATGACATGTACCAAAGCATGTGCCCTTGTAACATTCCAACTCCTGTATAGTTGCAACTATGTAGCGACATCACATGCCAGCGCCCTTTCCGGCACAACTAATCTTTGCTCATGAAACTTAAGTAGTAATTTACTTCACTGCTTGGCGTAACTAAATAATACTAAGTAATATAACTTTGGCATGGTTTACTTGATTCTGATAGGGCAGCCCTGCAACAAACAGAACAATTCAGACACAAAATCTGAAGCACACCCGACATAACCAATATATGTTTCATAGTTTGGTATCACTGCTTCCAAAACACTACCCACACAGACATCCAACAGAACACATCTGGCAGACTATCTTCCACAAATCCAGGAAAGCAAAGATGTGCCATATTATCTGCTATCATATTGCTCCAAACAGCAATTCCTACTAAAACAATCTCCACGCAAGCATCCCAAAGATCAACTTCTCACCTACAATTCAAGTAAGCAGATATATAAAATGTACAGCTACAGAACACCAGCTACTGAATATGCCACAGAGGAACATAAAAACACAAAAGTTAGCTAGCTTAAAACTCAACACATACCACATAACTGCATATAAATCTAAGCATCACTGATATGCCACTTAGTGGGCCATCACATCACCATTACTGCACCAGGTACTACGAGATGCTACAAACACAATTAAAAACATAAGACAAAAGTTGCTTACCTTTGGTAATGCTTTTTCTGGTAAATACTGTATCTACCTGTGGATTCCTCACCTTTTGAATACCACATGAGCCATCATTCCAAAGAAACTTTCTCGATAGGTCTTCCACGTTGACAGGTGCGTTGGTATCTACATGGTCCTGCACGAGGCACCACGAGACGTCACTGGAGCCATCAGACGACCCCGTGGGCATGCTGATGTCAGTTTTGAGAGTAAGGAATCCTCAGGTAGATACTGTATCCACAAGCAAAAGCATTGCCGAAGGTAAGTAACTTGTTCTGCTGATGGATACATCTACCTGCGGATTCCTCACTGGGAAGTGGCAATCAGCAAAGGTTTTGACTTTCAAGCCAAAAGGGAACGTCGCTCGCCAAACTGAACCGCTGTGTAAATGACCAACAAGCGTGGAGATCCGCAAAACTGTCTTTCCGACGACAAGGAAAAGAAACAGCCATCCAGAAACCTGGAGCTCCGAACAAGCGGGGCCGGAGGACGCCGCACAAACGGGAAAGCTTTCAGGTAAGGAGCGGGCTGGGAGCTCTGGACACATGCAAACGAGCATTGTTACATTGTCGCAGCAAGCGGTAAAAGTGAACAACAGTAAGCAGTTCACTGCACCGCTCTCAAGTCGCACAAGTACGAATGACGAGCATACACCATAAAATTAGCTTCCATCTATTGTGAGAAGGGACACGGAAATAATTCTTTGGTTACTTCAAGTAGTGTGAAATGGAGGCCTCATTAAAGGCGGAAACATTGTTTTTAAAAGGCATGGGACATTTGAGTAGCAATGAAGATCTGAGAAGGGGAGGCACTTCTCAAAAGAAATTAAAACAACTATTTTTTCAACTAGAAAAGCTATTAAAAAAAGAAATATCCAAAAGTTGGGAAGTGATAACATTAGAAAAATACATTGAACATGACAGAATTCCCAGAGGCCTCAGAATATTTACGCTACCGAATCATCTAGATACCAAGCCAGAAAGGTCTGAGGAGTGGGCCAGGAATAGTATGCAATGTTAAAAAAATATAGTTCTCATTATCATCAAATATGCCAAAAAAAGACATTGAGGATTTGCATTAAGAGATAAGAGAAATAGAGTCAAAGAAAAGGAATGCACATCGTTGAGGAAAGTAATGGAGAAAAACTTGGATAAATATGTGGAAGAAGTGGAACTGCGCAAAAAGCACATGTTTAAGTGTGACGAATATGATAACGAAACAGGACCGATACTGACATTTGCAAAACGATTTGACAAGCTCAAACAACAACTATATACAGGGAAACTGACAATCTCAGATAAGGCAAAAGTCAACGTAAGCGAATCAGAATCTGATCTAAATGATGAAGAAAGAAGTGTAAGAGTGGGGGGTCACACTATTTTTTTTAGAAGAAATGCAGTTGATCTACATAGGTCAGAGAACACCAAGAGAGAGAGGCAGGGGACGAGGAAGAGGAAAAAATCTGATAGATCCACACAACGGAGAAAGAGACGAAGAGGAGCAAGAAAAAACAAGGAGCTATGCTTTTCGCAACAGACTGAAGAAATAAATAAAAAGGTATAAACACAACAATCTGAATACCTTATTGTATATCTATCAGACTTCCCATTGACACAAGATGAAGAACATTTAATAAATAAAGGTCTCAGTTTCTGCCCAGAAAAACATCATGATTATAGAGAGACCAGAATTGATCTCTACCAATACGTAAGAAAACTACAACTTGCCAAGTTCTTCTCCAAATCTGTGAAAAGAGGAACTTTAAGTACAATTGAATCACAAAGTGAAATGAACATGAACATTGAGGACATCACTAGTCTTGCAACATTGTATGATTTGATGCTCAATACAAATAATGAAGAAATGACTGAATCGTAAATATTGAAAGACCTACAAATTCCCACTGATAAGCATGTCAACTCTGGCATAAACCTAAATCTAAGTTTTGCCCTGCCCTCAGTCGGGGCAATAACATCAATCTATTTCACGACCTGGTAATAGCTGAACTAGAAGCCATGGCCAATACAACTAATAAAAAAAGAAAATCTATCTAAGGGGGAAAGAGCTGCACTAGGCAGTGCAGAGAGTGCTGCCATTCGTCGAGAGGAGCTCAGAGGCCTACGCAGCTTTAGCATTAGAATGGGATGTTTTGCTGGAGTCACTTAAAGCAGCGGACATAGATCATTGCAGTACCCTTAGCTGCACACAATAGAATGTGCAACAAGGAGATCATTTCCCGAATGCCACAAAACACGATGAATGTATATAGTAAGTGATCTTATCAAGAGCCTCACAGGGAAGGAGGGAAGGGAGAGGGGGGTATTTGTGGGGGGGTATTTGTGAGTAGAGTGTGTTTATTGTTTATGCTAGTTGTATCAGATAAGTAATCTGTACACGGTATAGGATGTGACACGTGGTACAGTTACTGTGAGCTGCACCCTCTAAATTGGTCCGGCAAGCGACTGCATGGAAGTTTATTTCCTTAAGTCATTTTACATTGATGTATATATTGGCTTGTTAAACCTCATTATGTAATGTCTCACAGCGAATGTAACTTGCATAACGACGATGTAAGTGTACTGTACCAATGTTACGCAGCAATTTTAGAAAATTATAAAACTATGTTTAAATAAATAAAGGAGGAAAGAGCTGCACTGGAGGCTTTAAGCAGGAACGAACAAATAACAATTAAACTGTCCGACAAGGGCAGAAACGTAGTGCTACTCAACACCAGCGACTACATTCAAGAAGCAATATGTCAACTAAGTAAAAGTAAAAATTACAAAATGCTAGAAAGAAACCAGATCAATGACCTCACAATTGAACTTGAAACTATAAGGTCATGGAATGCTTCCTCAACAACGACAGCCCTACAATGCCAACCATATACTGCCTGCCGAAGATAAACAAAACTCTAATGAAGTCTCCAGGAAGACCAATTATCTCAAGCTGCAACTCCCTCTACGAAAATCTATCAATCTATGTTGACCACTTTCTTTCCCCTATGGTGACAAATGTACGTTCGTATATTAAGGATTGTTGGACTTGGCCCTTTTGGCAGGTTCACCCCTGAACTTTTGCCTTTTAATATTACATAATTATAGTGATTTCTGTTCTTTGCGCACTTTAGCACTGTGGCCCAGTGTAAAGTGCGTGCGCTCTCTGAGTGCATGTGGTAAGATTGGCCTGCCCTCCCATAGGAATGCATGGGGAATATGTGTGTCCATGGTAGTTCCTGATGTGTGGAGAGTGCAGGGGCGAGTTTGGTATGTGCAAACTCGTGAGATTAAATGCTGCGCGATGATGTGCGCAGATTTAATGTGTCTAGTGTGGAAGTGCCACTTCTAGAGGTTGGCATGTCTGTGCAGTAAATGTGAATTGACTGTCTGGCTTGTGATTGGCTGGAGCTGGCTGGTGTGCCTGGCTCCAGGAGTCAGGATGGGTCTGCACTGGTGGTGAATGGGGAGATCTGCATGTTGATGGCAGGGAGGGGTTGGACCTGGGACCTGCATAGGGCTGGGCCTTCCCTCCACAATGCTGGATCCACCCCCTGTGGTGTGTCTGATGGGATGTATGTCATCACAACGCATGCTTTTACTACGCATGCCTTTACAACACAGGTTTTACAACGCAAGTCGTTACAACGACTTGCGTTGGGGGGTGCTGGATAGTGGAATAGTTTAATTTACCATTCCAACTCCAGTCCCCGTGGATAGTAGGGAAGGTTTTGGATAGTAAATTAAACTATTCCCTTTCCTACTGCGCCCTCCAGTGCAAGTCGTTGTAATGACTTGCGTTGTATATCTTGCGTTGTAATGGTAGTGCGTCGTAAAAGTTGCGTTGTGATGGATGTTTTCCGTCTGATGTCCCTGACCCATCCAGTGAATAGGCAGAGGGGCTGAGCAAAACAAAGTGCTCAAGATCCAGTTGGATCTGGTTCCCCCCTTGCCTGCACTTTTGGAAACAAAGGGGTTTCTGTGTATAAAAGAGGGGCTGTGACCCCATGAAAAGGTTCTTGTGCTCAACTCGAATCTACCAGGGGCGTGCTGCTGCTGGGGCACAGGGTAAGGCTTGCCTCCCTGTGCCCTGCCCAGCCCCTGGATGCTCTGGGACCCTCCTCCTTTGCTTCATTACCTTCAGGACCCCAGAGAGACTTTTGGGGGCATCCCCAGCACCTTGTGAGTGCTGACCTCGAATTAATTTGGGGGCACCTAGCTACTTCTGCATTGCCCCTGGAAACTTCATGGCCTTTGTGGCTGTTGTGCCCCCCAGCGCCTCGTGAGCGCTTTGTTTTTGCTTTATGCCTGGAAGGGGGAGGTGGGTGGGGGGGGGGGAACAGGGGAGCGCTCCTGCCTCTCATACGCAGCTCCGGGCTGCAATCCCCTTCGTAGGGATTTCCCTGACCTGCTTGCTTAAGGCGGGTGCCTACCCCACTGCTTGTTGCTTGGATATAGCAGGAGCCCACCCTGCTTTATGTTTTTAACTACAAGGGAGCCCATCCCTCATTTTTGCAGAGAAATTCACCGCCGTGGCCCTCGCGGAAAACAGGAAGCCAGGCCTGCGCCGCCCGACTGTGGGCGGGGCCTGTGGAGTTCAACTTCCGCTTCCCCTTGCCGGGGGGAATCAGTGCCATGCCGCAGTGATGACCGATGGCAGCGCGGGGCTCCCAGAGGTAAAGGGAAGCCTCGCGCCACAGAAAAATGCAGCCGCCGTCAGCGAGGCTCTCGGGAGGGAGAGAGAGCCCCGTTCGCTGCCGTGATGACGTCTGCCGGGGCTCCCATGAGCGAGGGAGAGCCCCGGCAGCCTGCCGAAAGAAGACAGCGTCCCCCGCCGAGGGGGGGAGAGAGTGCCCAAGCGATCCTCGAGCAGTACTGAGCGGCCCTGCTTGACAGTGGGCCGCTCCATCCTGCCTCCCCTGTGTGCGTGCCAGAGAAGGTACCACATGGGATTCCTTCTTTCCAAGCAGCCCCCGCTTGATAGTGGGGCTGCTCAGTGATGGGGGCATAATGATTTTAGGAGCCAGTGCGCTCCGTGGGGGCAAAGCGTTCTCAGAGCCAGATAGCTCCCACGCCCCACAGAAGTTGTTTTAGAGCCTGTGAGGGGCAGAGAAGCCCGTGCTGAGTCCCGTGGCTCTAACATTTTGGGGCACATTTGTTTTAAGAGCCTAGAGGGCTCCAATGTGCGCAGTACTTATTTACAGAGCCTAGAGGGCTCCAGCATTTGGCGCAGTTTTGTTCCTAAGGGCCAGTGAGGGCCCACGCCGCAGTGTTGCATCCACAGCTGCCCCTTTAGGTTCTTCTTTATTTCAGGGGACAGGTGCTTTTAGACTCGCCCCTACCTTGGCCTTCCACAGCTGCGCAGTACTTAGTACCAGCTGCAGCATTTAGGCCCAAGTTCCTTGTTCTCAGCTGCCCAGCAAGTAGTGGGCAACTGCAACGTTTAGGTTTTGGCGCAGTGGCGCAACCTTGACATTCACTGCTTAGGCGGCAGTGACTCTCATCCTGATGCCCTGACTCTCTGGACATAGGGCGTTTAAGCCCCCTTTTTAGGTGGCCAGTTGGCCAGGGGGGATTGTTACATTTATAGGGCGCAGGCCCTAATGTGATTTATGTGCTAATACTTTTGGGTTCTAGGAAATGTATGGTGTATAGTATGTTTTGCGCACCCTGTTTTGATACCTCTAGATATGATTTATGCATAGGAGGTTGTTTTACCTGTTTAGGTTTGAGTTAGGGAGATTATCCTTCCCTGTGTGATTTATGCCCCTAGTGTAATGTCTACTTAGGTGGTGAGGGTCTAATGTAGTTAGAAGTACAGTGATTATCAGTGTTTACTGGCTATAACCTATTCTATGACCTATTTCTACTTGTATGTGTATGATTTAGTTCACTTTTACCAAGTTATCTATTTTACTATTCATTTACCAAGTGCTAAGTCTGACAGTGGCCCACGTGGCCCTGTCATGTGTAAATAATCCCTTGTAAATATTGCCCGTGCCAGTTGGCACAATGTACATGGTGTGATTACTATCTGGTGTGTTTTGAGAATACAAAGGCTATTTTTGATATAACCTTTTCTTAAAAACATTAAACAACACTGGATGGCGAAAAAAGTTCCTTTTAGTCACAATTGATGTAGTGGCACTACATACATCCATAAGTCACGACATAGGTATGAATGCAGTTCACTATTTCCTTAGACAACGAAACATTCAAGAGTTAAAGCATACACAAATGCTTATGGAGATGATCGGTCTATGCATAAAAAAATAATGTTTTTCTCTTCAACCACAAGCTATACGCCCAAAAATGCGGGACTGCTATGGGGATTTCATTTTCTCCCAGTTATGCCAATTTAACAATGGGTTGGTGGGAGAAATTCATAGCGTGGAATGAATAAAATGAAACATACACGAACAAGATAGAACTCTGGTTGAGATACATAGACGATCTCTTCGTGATATGGAGTGGCAGCGTGGAAGAATTCCAAGAATACTTCGAGATCCTTAACAGCAACTCTGTGGGTCAAAATTTACATACAACACCAGTAGAAAACCGATCCAGTTGTTGGATGTAACAGTACACATCAACAATGACCAAATACATACAAAAGTATACCGCAAGCCGACATCAACAAATAGCAAACTGCACGGGACAAGTTTCCATCCTGAACAACTAAAGCGAAGCATCCCACTCATAGAATTCGTCAGAGTGCGAAGAAGCTGCTCTGAGGAGGTGGTGGTTGAAAAGAGTTTTAAAGAAACAGAACAAAGATTCATGAAAAGGCAATGCAAATACAGAGATGTAAAACAGGGACAAAAAAGAGCAAGAAATATGTCCCGGGCCTCTACATTAGTAAATATAGAACAACGTGAAGGAAAAACTGAACAAGATGACAAAATCAGAATGATTATGACATTCAGCAAGGAGAGCCACAAAATTGTAAACATCTTAAAGAAATTCTGGAGTGTCCTACAGAAAGATCCACACATTGGGGAAAAAATAGGAACAAGACCCATGGTCGCTTACCGCAAGTTACCTTCGCGAAAAGACAGACTATTGAGAAGTTATTTCATCAGCGAGAAACCTATGAACTGACTAACCAAACAACAAACTGGTTTTATTCATTGCAATAAATGCAAATCTTGTAAGATTGGCCAGAATACAAGGGAGATCAAGGACCACAGAGGCAAAATGTTAACTATAAACTAAAAAATAACATGCAAAACCTCATATATGGTCTATATGATTGAATGCCAGTGTGGTCAGCGATACATCAGAAGTAAGATTTGTCCCTTAAGAAAAAGAATTCTGGAGCATTTAAGGGCAATTCAGAACAAGGACATGAACTATGCCATATCGAAACATATACATACAAAACATACCACCAACTGGCGGAAGGAACATCAAGTACTTTGGGATGATGGCGGTGCTGAAAAATGAAAGAGGGTGGAACTGAACCCTCAAGCTGAGAAGATTAGAATCCCGTCTAATCGTCAGATTCAAAACAAAGTTTCCTTCTGGCCTGAACGGGGATGAAGAGCTACACATCCATCTATGAAACAATCACCACCAGATTGAAATTAAGTGATAAGGCCACTTAGCCCATAAGTTTGCATGAGTGAGCAAATAGGTACATGGGCGACAGGGTACTAACCTCTAAAGGCAACAGAGACGACTCCAGTAACCTAGACCAAATAGGTGGCAATTACTGTGAAAAATTCCAGCCGATCTGGGAAAAAAACATAAATACCACCTACACAATATTCTCACAAAAAAAAGAGCAAACTCATATCTATAAAATATGTATGTGGTGCAACTAATCTCTGGTAACAATAAAAATGAAACAACGAAATAAAGAATTGGAATAAAAGGAGAGTAATCCCCGATGGAAACACTCACGATTGAAATGAAAGACAAAATCTGAAGCACCCATCCACTACAAGTCCCATAATGCTTCATAATGGGCTAATATGGCTGAACAATAAAGAGTGGACATACAAGGGGGACTCACAAGACCGTGAACAAGACTATTTCTTGGTCAAAACGTTGGTGGTGGGCTATGGTGATATTTATGCTCAGTAAAATCTAAAGAAGAAGACTTGAAGAGTGTGATGTATTCTTTGATGAATAATATTTTACAAGGCTAAGTCTGACCTAGACATCTGCATCGGCTGTGGAAAAGTGTGCGCTGAATTGGGGACTGTATATATATATACATATACACCCCCACACACCCCCACACACACACACACATATGTATATTAAAATAATACACTTTCAGGCATAGAGTGACACATTAATTATGCCAAAAAGAAGCAGAGAACTCTTGGTAGTCTCATCTCAAATGTCTGCTTTTCTATCAAAGTCTTTAAGCATAGGAGTAGCACAGTGCCATCCACACCGATATAGAATGGGACAAGACTTGGTAGCATCCCTCATCTTAGACGAGATGGGCCTGCCGCTGGCTGCACTTAACGATCCCTGACAGCGGGCCCTCTGTCGAATTGAGTTTTTGCCCCTTTAAGTGACTGGGCATCAGCTTTTTCCCTCAGCAGAGGACAGGCCCGGCTCGGGAAGGCTGTTGAGGGCTGTTGCCAAAGTGGCCAAAGGGGGTGAATCTGACCCCGAAGGTGAACCGGGCCCAATGGTGTGCCTTCATATGACCTGGCTGGAATGGACTATGTTGTGCGTGGGGGAGGCATGCAGAGTTGGCAGCTGGATGTGAGGCCTCCCTCTCGATATCACAGTGGCTGCTGCCCTCGACTGAAGACTGAGCCACTTCCTGGCCCAGGGCACTAGGAGCCAGTTTGACAACCTGCAAGGGTCGCGCCGAGGCTGGGCTGGGTCGAAAGGTGGTGATACTCCTGGTTTTGGAGTTTGACTACAGCGCTTCTATTCCCGCTTTCTTGTTGTGAAGAGACTGAGGCAGGGGCTGTTGTTTTGAGGGGAAGTGGCATTTGAGTGGGGTTGAGGGATTAGGGAAAGGCCTTGCAATGCCGCTGTTCCCCTCGACTGACTCTGAGGCTCAAGACCTCCTTGCCTGGCTTGGTGTCTGAATCCAGAAGCTTCCCATCCCAAGGAGTAAGCAGTTGGGCTGAGCTGGGTGTAGGCATCAAAAAATGGGAGCAATAAGAACTTCCTTTTCGCAGGCTTCCTACAGCAGTATTTTCTGTTAGACAGGTGGAGGAACTTGGGGGTGTCATCAGTGGGATATACCTCTTCCTGAGTGTGAGGCAACAGTGGCTGCAGGTCTCGCCTCAGGCCCTATCTCCGTGTTTCATCCTGGAGTGCGCACACAGTACCTTGGTGCCGAAGCCCACTTGTGAGGCCCGGCCCCTCCTTGCTCAATGATTGCGAGAGTGCTGAACTATGCTGATGGAGACTCAATTACAGGAGGGGCAAGAGCAGAGGGAAGTACTCTGTAACTCTTCTAAGATCTTAATTTTCACAGACTATACTACCAAGTTGCAGCAGCAATGCAGATCCTTCCAGGAGGTTACACAAAAGCCAAGAGCCATAGAGCTCTAGTATATTCTGCTCTACTTTGCAAAGCTGGAAGTTATCCACCAAGGGGAAGCATACTTCTTCGACTCCCCGGAGAGTGCTTGAGACTGGATGGAAGAGCAGATAGATGCCTGGAAACTCTTGAGACGGCTGGATGGGAGATAACAATGCTCTACAGATGGGAAAAGAGGTGCCCCCAAGGCTGGGTTCGAGACAGAGAGGGACTGTTTGAGGCGGTGAGGCCATCCCCATGAACTGTAGTGGAAATGATGAGGACTGTGTGGGGGGAGGAGAAACATGACTGGGGGTTGGGGAACAGAAGGTGGAGGGAGCCTTCCATGCCAAAGAATGGGTAGCCATTGGAAGTTACAGTTGATTTACTGCTGGTAACCCTCAACAATTCGCTTCAGTTTTCTGGTTGTTCATGTTCATAGAAGTCCAAATTACACAGTTAGAGTTTATGGGAGACAATGCTTAATTTTCGGAAGTATGAGGTGGGGGATGTTAGTGGGTCTGAGTTTTGGTCTTGTTAGTTAGCAGACAGAATCATGTGGGTCACATCAAGATGCCCCTTTTGCTTACGCAGCAGACTTTTCAATACATTACATGCGAAGCAAGCTGAATTCAAGATAATTTCTAAGATTGCGAGTAGTTTGTATAATAAAGTGAAGAGAGGGGCTACTTTCAATACTTTAGGAGATACGGCCCCCAGCTTATCCTTCTGCAGGAGAGCCACCTGCTGGGTTCCAGATGTGAGTTCTTGGGTGGATATGGTTCTCTAGGGTGTGTCATGTGGGATTTACTTCTGGATCTAGTGAAGTGGCTATTTTAGTACAATGTGCCACTCCCTACATTGTCACAGGAGTGTACACGTGCCCACTGGGCTGGTATGTGGGTGTAACCGACTAGAGGATATTTCCTGGTCATTTTTTAGCACCTATGTGTCACCAGCAGTGAGCTAGGATACACTGAGATTCAGGTCTAATTAAATCCTAAGAATCCTAGAGGGTAAACTGATTCTTGGGGGCAACTTCAACACCATTATGGATCCGGGACCTGGAGTCATAGGAATCCCTTGCAAGATTGGGCTTCTGCACTAGGATGTACTGATGTCTGGAGACTAACCACCCACAAACAATACATTACATGTTCTACTCTGACACTCATGGGTCAAATTCTAGATTAGATTATTTCTTTACTCCAGCTTCTTACCGTCTGGAGGTGGAAAAATCAAGACATTCCGCCTAGGTGCCGCTCTGACCAGTGGTAATAGTCCAGGGGCTTCCTCTGAGGGGAGAAAGTCAATGGTGCGTGAAGTCTTACAGTTTTTAGATGGCTAGTTGGTGAATCATGTCCATAACGGTATTGAAACTTTCTATCGTTCAATGAGGCTACCACCACCTGTGCCGTCACACTCTGGGAGGCGCTAAAGGCAACTGTTCAGGGCCATATTATCTCCTTCACAGCTGGCTCACGTAGAGACTAAGCTAGCAACATAATTGATTTGAGCCGTAAACTCTCAGTAATGGAGTCAAGACTCCATACTGACAAGGAAGAAGAAGGCCTTCGAGAACTAGAAGCAGTTAGAAGAAAAGTTTCTGAGAAGGAACTGACAACACTGGACAGCCTCCCAGCACCAATGTTATGACCTGGGGGATAAGACTGGCAAACGTATTTACTAGTTTGCTAATCACGAAACGAGACTAGGTTAGTAGCAGGCATACAAGATTCTCCAGGGACTTTAGTCACCACATCTGCTGAAATTTCGAAGGTATTTGCAGATTATCACAGCAGACTCTACAGAGATTCTGCCATCTCTGCGACTGAATTAGGCAACCCAATTATATGTGACCTCCCGACTCCCTCAAAGCAAAAGGCGGACAGGACAACATTGGACTTGCCCATATCCATGGAAGAAATATATGCTGCAAATTGTGCCATGCCCTCAGGGGAAACCCCAAGCCTCACCGGTTTACCCTCAGAGTTTTATAGGAAATTTGGCAATCTTTTGGCAAACCCACTGGAGACCATGTATTGTGAGGCTCTCTGCATTCACTGTTGGATTTGAGTGGGCCGAACGGCAGCTTTGGAGGCTTTGGACTTTGAAAAGGTATTTGATTCTGTCATAGAGTCCTTAAGATATCAGGTGCTGTATAAAATGAACATTGGGCTTAGGTTTATAGCATATGAACAATAGTTACTTACCTGTAATCTGTGGTTCTCCAGTATTGGTGTCTTTCATAGATTCACATGCCTGAATCATTCCCCGTCGTCGGAGTGGGAGTCCCACGGTACATAAAAAAGCAATAATATGCCATAAATATGTAGTAATACTAATAGAAAATGAACCAGGAAGTAAAGCAGCCAATGCTACAGTAGGCAAAAACTTCCACCTCTATGACTCTCATAGTCATTATGTATAGTCCAAACTACAGCCAATCAGGCGCCAGCACCCACCAGAATGTTCTCCCCAGAGGCTCAGGCTCTCAGATTTTC
This sequence comes from Lissotriton helveticus, assembly GCF_964261635.1. NCBI lineage: Eukaryota > Metazoa > Chordata > Amphibia > Caudata > Salamandridae > Lissotriton > Lissotriton helveticus. The sequence continues at coordinate 2,103,814,541 of NC_136059.1, read as the reverse complement.
TCGCAAGGAGTGAAGGTAAACCATAATAGCCTAAAAAGCCTCTGAGGGGAGGTGGGCGGGTTGCATGTGAATCTATGAAAGACACCAATACTGGAGAACCACAGATTACAGGTAAGTAACTATTGTTCTTCTCCAGTATTAGGGGTGTCTTTCATAGATTCACATGCCTGAATCAGAGTAGCTAGCAGTACATATCCTTGCTGAACAGACGCCCATAACGCCAATATTGTCAGTTAGTAATGCAAATAACAATGCAAAGTGAAAATACACATATAGCATAAAGCATAATTGGATGCAAAACATGGAAATATGTGAAAACATAACACAAGAAGCGTCTGACAGCAGAAAAACAAGGAGGTGGGAAAACAGAGGCTCACCTTAATGAAACAGATTCCGTAGAACAGCTCGACCCACAGAAGTATCAGCCTCGCTGATTGACTCTAGACAGTAATGTCTGGTAAAGGTATGGCGACTAGCCCAAGTAGCCGCTTTGCAGATCTGCTGAAGAGGGACTCCAGCAAATAAGGCCGTAGATGAGGAGACCGCTCTTGTAGAGTGCGCTCGGGCGCAGATGGTAAAGGTCTCCCAGCCTGTGTATGGCAAAAGGCAATGGCAGCAGATATCCATCTTGCAATAGTCTGTTTTGAAACTGCCTGCCCCTTACGAATAGCACCGTAGGTAATGAACAACTGGTCAGAAGTGCGTACAGTAGATGTTCTTTGTAGATAGAATTTAAGACATCTTTTAATGTCAAGCGAGTGTAAAGCTCTTTACGCAGGTGTTTGCGGGTCTGGAAAGAACGACTTAAGAACAATAGGTTCGTTCAGATGGAAATCCGAAGGTACTTTCGGAATGTATTTAGGATTTGTGCGAAGTATCACAGAATCACTTGTGAATTGCAGGAAGGGATGATGCACCGTGAAAGCTTGGATATCACTAACTCTCCTGGCGGATGTTAAGGCTAAGAGTAGTGATACTTTCCACGAAAGATACTTCATGTCGGCTTTATGGATGGGCTCGAATGGGTGACGCATGAGTTGACCTAGGACCACATTCAGATGCCACGAAGGAGGCGGACAGCGTACAGGAGGGAACATTCTAAAGAGGCCTCTAAAGAACTGTTGGATAATTCTTGCTGAGTACAGAGAATTGGACCCATCCTGTCGATATCTGGATATCGCAGCCAGAAACACCTTTAGAGTAGCATGTGACAGACCTGTTCGTGCTAACTGCAAGAAAAAAGGAAGAATTTCCTCAGGTTTAGCTAAAAAAGGGTGAACCCCTGCTGAACGGCACCAGATACAGAAGCGTTTCCATTTCAGACTGTACGTCTTGATGGTAGCGGGCACTCTAGCCTTGGCCAGCACCTCTTTACAGTCTTCCGAAATGTTCAGGTGTGCGAACTCATGGTGTTCAGGAGCCAGGCCGCTAATCTCAGCGATGCTGGGTCCGGATGGAAGACTTGACCTTCCTGAATGCTGAGCAAGTTCGGGATTGGTTGTAACTGAATTGGTTTGCTCTCCGACAGGAGGAGGAGTTCTGTAAACCAATACTGGCGCGGCCACCTGGGCGCAATCAGGATGAGTCGGCAAGGTTCCTTCTTCATCTTCCGCAGAACCTTGGGGACTAGAGGAATCGGTGGGAAAGCGTACGCAAATGTCAGAGACCAATTGATGGAGAACGCGTTCCCCAGAGAATACTTGTGGGGGTGCCAGCTCGCGAAGCTCTGGCATTTGCTGTTGGTACTTGTCGCAAATAGATCTAGGTCTGGCCAACCCCATTGGTGAAATATGTGTTCCACTGTCTCCTGGTGAAGCTCCCATTCGTGGGTGGTGATCGTTGTTCTGCTGAGTGTGTCCGCTAGGACGTTTTCTGTCCCCGGAACATGCACTGCTTGCAAATGTACATTGTGGTGAAGAGCCCATGTCCATAGTTCCTGCGCCTCTTGAGACAGGAGAAGCGATCGAGTTCCCCCCTGCTTGTTGACGTAGTGCATACTTGTGGTGTTGTCTGTACGTATCAACACATTGGTGTCCTGAATGATGGCACAAAACGCCTTGAGTGCCAGAAAAATGGCTCTGAGTTCTAAACGGTTGATGTGCCACAGTTTCTGTTGTGCAGTCCATTTGCCGCTGATCGTGAGGCCTTGTAGATGAGCCCCCCAGCCCTCGAGGGATGCATCCGTAGTGATGGTTAGACTTGGTGCTTCTTGAAGGAATGCACAACCCTGACTCAGATGGCACCTCTGTGTCCACCAAAGAAGAGACTTCTTCATGAGTGGTGTGATTTGAATGAGGTCCTCGAAAGTGCCCGAAACCTGCTGCCACTGCAAGGTTAGTTCCTCCTGAAGCGGCCTCATTTGAAGACGGCAATTTGGAAGTAATGGAATACAAGCCGATGCCATCCCTAGAAAAGACTTGTACAGTCGGACAGAAACTGACTTTCTTTGCATGAGATTTTGTGCTAGCCGACTTATTTTCATTTGTCTCTCCTTGGAGACGAAAGCTTTGAGTCTTTGAGTGTCCAAAATCGCACCTAAGAATGCTCTTCTTTGAGACGATTGCATTTGGGACTTGTTGAAATTGATTGTCAGGACTAGAGATTGAAACAGGTGCAGACACTGTTGAAGGTGACGTTGAACGGTTTCGTGAGAACAGGCCTTTATAAGGCAGTCGTCCAGATATGGGAAAATGTGTATTCCCTCCAGCCGGAGGTGCGCAGCCACTGGAGCTAACACTTTTGTAAATACTCTTGGAGCTGACCGCAGTCCAAAAGGAAGGACCTTGAACTGGTAGTCCCTGCCAGCCACCCTGAAGCGAAGGAATTTCCTGTGGCGGGGTAGGATGGGGATGTGGAAATATGCATCCTGGAGATCTAAAGTGACCATGTAATCTCCTGCTTGTAGAAGATGCAATATTTCCTGACGAGATAACATCCGGAACGTCAATTTCCGTAGATATTTGTTTAAAGCGCGAAGATCGAGTATCGGGCGCCACTCCCCGTTCTTCTTCCTTATCAGGAAGAACCTGGAGTAAAATCCTAATCCTCTCATCCTCTGAGGAACGCTCTCGATCGCTCCTTTTTGTATCATCTTTTTGATTTGGGTAAGAAGCTCCTTCAGGTGAGCTGGAGGCGGTCCTTTTGGCGGTACATTTGGAGGGAATTTTTCGAATTCCAGGGAATGGCCCCTGGCCACAATATCCAGGACCCATTTGTCTGTTGTTATAGACTGCCAGTTGGAGTAAAATTTCGATATTCTTCCGCCAAGTCTTTTGTGAGGGTGGAAAGATGGTGGTGGCAGGTGGAAAGTTTCATTGTCGCTTGTCTTTGCCGCGGTAATTAGTCTTACCCCTGTTTGGGGTGTATTGTGATCTTTTCTGCCCATAAGACTGGTAGCGCTGTGTCTGATAGCGCTGGTTACCTTGTCGGTATGTGGATTGTTGTTGTTGGTATCCACCTCTATTGAAGGACGTTCCTCGCCCTCTCGCTCCTCGAAAGGGCGGCTTGTGGAATTGTAGAGTGCCCAAGGATCTGGCTGTTTCAGTATCCTTTTTTATTGTTTGTAAAGCTTCCTCCACTTTGGGGCCGAATAAATATTCGCCATCAAATGGCATGTCTAAGACTCTGTTTTGGACTTCTTGCCTGAAAGAAGTGGAACGTAACCATCCCTGTCGACGCAGAACAGCAGCTCCTGCCAATTGACGAAATCCCGTAGATGCGACATCTACAGCTGAATCGATAATCTCTTCAGAGATACTTTGACCTTCTTGAAGAATTTGGAGTGCTTCAGCCTTGGATTGCTCAGGGATGAGATCGATAAATGGTGCGATGTCAGACCACATTTGGCGGTCGTACCGACCTAAGATTGCCAATGCATTGGCAGCACGAACCGTCGTTGCAGCCATGGTGGAAACGCGTTTTCCAATTGAGTCTAGGCGTCTGCCATCCCTATCCGGCGGCGCCGTAATTGCCGAGGATGGATTTCTGGCTCTCTTCTGAGCCGCCTGAACTACTACTGAGTCAAGTCTTGCCTGTCCAATTAGACATGCAGGCGTCTTTTCGGGAGCTTTATACTTTTTATCAATGCGTGGCAAGACCGGAGGAATGGAAGCCGGCGTTGACATCACCTTAATACCTTCCTTCCAGATGAAATCCACAATGGGTATTGTTTTTATTTGTCGTCTGGGCTGATCTTTGAAATCGTATAAGAAACATTCTTGTTGCGTTTGTTCCATCTTTATATGAAAACGTTCGGTTGCACGTTCCATCAATAAGTGAAAACTCGCAACATCCACCGGAGGGGAGGCCGACGCAGTCTGAGGAGATGTTGAAGGAGACTGTACCCTATAGTCATCCCACTCCGATAAATCATCCACTTCTCCTTCTTCCCTTTGGTCTTCATCTTCCGAAGATTGCGGATCCCCTTCATGAGGTGGTTGCGGGTGTGAAGGCGGACACACCGGTGGGAGCACGGTTGAAGGTGCTTCCGAAGTTGGAGTTGCCGGTCCAGAAGCTGCTGATTCTGAAGGTGGAAACCTCCTATAGTAATCGTCCAGCATAAATTGTAAGTTGGATAGCAAAGCCATAGGCACTTGGGCAACAGGGTTACTCACTGGTGTCGATACATTAACAGGAGATTGAGAATCATCACAATCCTCCTCTTGAAGTTTAATATGCAACTCCGATGGACTAGTAGCTTGTCCAAAAGTATTCTGGACCATCTCATCCTCACTCTCAGTGTCCAAAAGTTGGTCTGGCACTTCAGAGGACACCTTATGAGGCGAAATACAAAGGGGTGAAAGCTGCATTTCACGTATCTGACCTGATGCTTGTTGTGGTGTTAAAAACACCGTCGATGGAGACCAAACCTGCAGTGCCGTGCATGATGAGAACTGCGGCGTCGTCGGAAGATTCCCTTCCGATGGTTTTGTCGTCGACGTGACACTCTTCGTCGACGGGACACTTTTCGTCGACGGGACACTCGTTGTCGACGGGACACTCCCCGTCGACGGGACACTCGCCGTCGACGGGACACTCGCCGTCGACGGGACACTCTTCGTCGACGGGACACTCTTCGTCGACGGGACACTCTTCGTCGACGGGACACTCTTCGTCGGACGGGACACTCTTCGTCGACGGGACACTCTTCGTCGACGGGACACTCTTCGTCGACGGTGTTATTTTCGTCGACGGCGTGGAGCCCAAAGACGAGCTCGTCGACGGAGTCTTTTTCGTCGGCGGTAACGCCTTTAGAGGTGTCGACGACGAGGCGCCGACGACGGACGTCGACGACACAGGCCTCACAGAAACAAATACCATAGTTGGAGACGCCGTCGACGAGGACATAACCATACCAGGTTTAGGAGAGGAAAATGTTACCGTCGATGTCACTGTTGTCGTCGTTCTCGTCGACGAGGAAGCAGAAGAGGACATCGCAGTAGGTGTAGATGAGGTCTGTGGTAAAATCCTCTCAGATGATTGGGGAAACTTGAGGATTGTCCCCTTTTTTGAAACAGAGGTGCTTTCCGTGTCCTTGGTGGGGACAGTCTTGGATGTTGAAGGCTTATCCAGTCCCTTAGCAGGTGGTTGTTTTTTAGTCAGCTTAGCCTTAGGCGATGACATTCCTTCAGGCGCAGGCCTCTTCCTAGAGGCTGAAGTAGAACCAGAGGCAATACTGCCTACCTCAGAAGCAGGATTAGAAGAATCCTTTAGCCTTTTCAACCACAGAAGTAACCAACCCTCTCTATCCCTGAGAGTCTTTTGAGGCATGGTTCTGCAGATCTTACAGTCAGAGGCCTGGTGATCTGGGTACAGACAATAGATACACTTTTTATGTGGATCTTTTTCAAAAAGCCGAAGCTTACCACAGCAATCACAAGCTCTAAAGAGAGATTTCTTAGAAGACAGCCTTAAAAGTAGAAGGAAATGAAGTTAGAAGTAAGAAACTGAGCAGAGCTCAGGGAGACTCCCTTACACACGACGTGCGGTAGAAAATCTGAGAGCCTGAGCCTCTGGGGAGAACATTCTGGTGGGTGCTGGCGCCTGATTGGCTGTAGTTTGGACTATACATAATGACTATGAGAGTCATAGAGGTGGAAGTTTTTGCCTACTGTAGCATTGGCTGCTTTACTTCCTGGTTCATTTTCTATTAGTATTACTACATATTTATGGCATATTATTGCTTTTTTATGTACCGTGGGACTCCCACTCCGACGACGGGGAATGTTTCAGGCATGTGAATCTATGAAAGACACCCCTAATACTGGAGAAGTTAAGCTCCTCTACTTCTACACTTGGGCATGGGTATGAATCAATTGCATACTTTCACGATAGAGAGAGGGAGAAGCAAAGTCATCCACTCTCCTATTTGCTTTAGCAATATAACCCTAGACAGCATGGATCTGCAGTGATGCTCAGGTGTAGGTAATGGTTTGGGGTGGTGGAATCAAAGACCATATAGCTCTGGGTGCAGATGATGTACTGCTGTATTCAGAATGCCTGCACCTATTGGTCCGTAGAATTTTCCAGATTCATACAATATATGGGGACATGTCGGATGTAAGGATAAACGGGTACAAGTCTTTGCTAGTTCTCCTTGGAACGCAGCGCCTATGGTCCCACCCCTCCGGTTGTCATCAAACCCCTTTAGGTAACTTGCCCTTCAGATCTCAATGAGACCAGATAAATACTGGGAACTGAAAATAAAGCCACTATTATGTCACCTTAAACAGTAGTTTTCAGCATGGAGTATACTTCCCATCTTGATTATGGGTTGAGTAGCCATCTATAAGATTATCTCTCGTTCACATATTAAATTGTTCGCCTAACTGGGGACGGTATAATATCTCCTAAAACCAATTTCTTTTGTTTTGTCATGCACTTCAGAGGAACAAGGAGTCCCTCAACTCCATTTTGGATAATAGCCTCTTGAGGCCAAGCTGACTCTCGAGGAGACAAAGATGTCTAAAGACTTTCTAAAACATTAGTAAAAAATGCACCAGACCTGCTCCAGCTTTGAGGGAATATTGGGTGATGGACCTTGGGGAACTGGATGATGATGACTCGAGGCCAAGATGGTGGGTAGGACGCAGGCAATCTTCTCCAGGCTGCACTTGGTGCAATTTAAATATTTCCATCAAACATACTACTCACCTGAGAAATTGCATAAAAAGCGGAAATCTCAGATGAAGTATTTTACCTGCTGTATTCTGGGGTTGGTCCCATATTGCACATGATCTGGGATTGTCCACAGATTCACTCACTTTTCTCCTAGGTTCATACCACCCTACAAAGTGTGTTGAGCTTTCCTAGATCACCTCACCCCCAGAGGGCCCCATTGGGAATTCACCAACAGTCGGATGGATCAAGTGAGGACAAATTGTTATTCAATATTGGCTGCTTAGTAGACAAGAGGGATATTGCCAAAAACTGGAATTTAGTTGCGCGGCCTTTAATTGTACTATGGTTGCGGGACGTGGATGCCTGCGCCCTGGCAGAAGCAACAGTCTAGAAAACCCGAAGCTGTTTTGGAAAACATAAAAGGGTATGGAGTAAATGGTTGGATTACTGTAATGAGCTGTTCTCAGAGGTCGCCTAACTTTATACTCTAATAAGTAAATGGCAATACTCTGATTCCTATTTTTAACCCCTGATAATAGCAGGTTATGTAAGACTGCTTGCTCCACTGTTACTGTGGCCAATTGACCTAAGTGCTGCCTCTTCTACTTTTATTTGTCATGATAAAACAATAAAAATAAGTTTACAAATAAAAGAAAGCCAACCAATGATAAGCAATAGGCTAACTGAAAGTCCACTGTAAGGATTGGTACAGTACACAGGAGGTCTTCGACAGAGCTAAAAAATGCATTTAGGGGAGGGAGGGGTGAGGAAATGTGTAATGGACGCGTTGGTGAGAAGGCCTTAGTTGGAGCTAGCCGTGCTCAAGCTTGGCTTTGGTAAAATGCTTTTGTCAGATGCGCTGATCACGTGTTTTGACTGAGGATCACGCCCTCTGGGTGGGAAGCACATTCCCAGTGTATGAACGCAGGGGGATTGTAGCTGACAGAGTACCTGTTAGAAAAAATATATAAGTGCAACCCAGCCACTAAACTACAAGCATTTGGTTGGTCAAATTAATATATAAAAGCTCAAATTGAAAAGTTTCTATACAATACGAAAATTTGTATTTTCAGAACTCAAAAACTAATGTTTGGAGAAAATGGCTAAGTTGCCAGTATATGTAGTTAAATCATCATCATCAACAGCATTTGTAAAGTGCCTGGTTACACCAACAGTGTCCCCCCGCGCTGAGCAGAAACTCAGAAATGACACGAGAAGGGTAGGAGAGCCCTAGCTGTAATGTTTCACGGTCTATTCCAGTTTATAGGTGGGGAAAAAAAACAAGTTTTCAGCCTTTTCCAAAAGGAAAATCCGATGTTTGCGTCATAAATCATGCGGTGTTGGCGAAACCTATTACTAATATGATTTCCTTGATGCTAGGAACATCTCAGATATTGCTGTTATGTCTTATTCACGATTACCAGTGCTGGTATTCTTGCACATGGTGGCCACTAATGTAATCTTGTTCTATGTCTTCACACTTACAACATTAATAGCAGTAGTAGATGATTTTCACTGTATATTAGAAGCTCTTATTACAGAAAAAAACCCTGCTCTAGCACATATAATAACTAAAATGGTAGGATAATTCAACATATGTAACAGTAACAACAATGATTTGTTAGGGCTGGCTTACCTGCCCAAGCTTAGACTTTTGGGCTCCAATGCTTCTTGCCTGAATTAGACCTTCCCTTCTCTCATTTCGAAACACCTTCACAAGTCCATTCCACTGTTGCACATATTTGTCCAATCTATCCTTCAAGTGTTCTGTAAAGTAGAAGAAAACAACAGTAACATTTTAACAAGACTAAGGCCATTACTTTTGGAGTCCATTTTTTAAGAAAATTATTTCAGAATACTAATGTAATTTAATGGAAACGCCATAATGCTTCTGTGCCAACTCCAACCCTCGTCGGCACAGCCCCTTCGAATAAGCGCGCTGCAATTGCCGCACTGTTTCAACTTTCAAGTATGGACGTGTGGAAGGTGTAGGAGACACCTTAGTTCAAAGGAAATTCAAACACTGCCCTCTTCAAGAGAATGCTTGACTGCAGCAGCATTAGTACTTCCAAGAAAGTCCGAAGAACAACTAAGGTTATCAGTGTTTCAGTAGAAATCATGCTTTTGCTATAATCATACCAGTACAATTGTGCTTGTAGAAATAATGGTGTTCCACACTGCAGCTTTGTGGTAATCCCTCAAAAATCCAATATCAATCTAACTACAAGAGTAAAAGGGTAGTTCTCAAGGTTAGCCCTTTATTAATTCATTTCACATTGTTTAATTAACCACCCTTTTGTCACAAAAACTGCTCCAAATACATAAACATCCCATGTCTAGAGGCATCAGATTAGTCACTGCATACTGTTTTATATCAGATACATAAATGTGTTCAAAGTACAAGAGTGTCTTTGATTCAATTTCCAATTATATTGGCTATAACCTGAAAGTAGGGCGGACACTTCCACAAAATTACTTCATGCTCCGTTGAATATGAAGCTAAAACAAGTAATACAGCACAGTTTCTTCAAACCTGCACATTTATGAGATGAGTCTTATCGACCACTTTTGCTGCTGAACATGAACACAAAGATCCTAGCCAAATTAGTTGTTAAATGGCTGCTCCGCATACATCCCTACATGATAAGGGTTGATTAGAAGGGGCTTGTGCCAAACAGATCCACATCGGATAAAAGCATGCACTGGTGGTTCAGGAGGTTATGGCCTTTGGGACCAGAACAGGCGTACAAATCAATATGGATAAGTCGGTCATTCGATCGCTGAAGGAAACAACTGCCCGCCCTGACTTGAAATTTGCTCTCCAATGGCAAATGCAACCTGCATGATACCTAGGTATCTAGTTTCATATTAAAACAGATATCCTGGTCCGTGAACCTAAGGCAGGTGAGGCTCCAGGCTGGAGAAGCAAGTTCAGAGATGGATCAAACTCCCCCTCACTCTAGCAGGCAGAGTGGCGATAATGAAAATGGAGGTCCTTCCCAGATTACTTTATCTGTTCCAGAATCTCCCAATTCCACCGATGAGGGCCTTTTTTTTATATAACGGACATTCCTCATGACTAGACTGGCCTGGGCTGAAGGTCAGTTTAGAATTGCCTGGACTAAGTCATTACTACCATATGGGGAAGGAGGATCTGCTGTGCCTAGATTGGAACAATACTACCTAACTGTGCATACCCAATTAGCCCATTACTGGATGAACGACACAAGACAGTTGCACCAATCAGAACTTGAAAGCAGATCTGGCTGCTTTAGTCCCACTCTAAACTGCAGACCTGATGCACACTACCTGACCCTGCACCGAAATCCATACAGCGAACCACACAGCCAGGATATGATCCCGTTTAACTACACATACAGGATATATAGACATGTACTCTTCACATACCTCGCTTATCAAAAATCCTAGAATGCTGATGACATTTGAGGCTGGTGGGAGTCAGCAACTAAAGGCCAAGGGGTCACAGAAAATGGGGGACCTGTTCATCAATTGTAAGTTCCCATCCTTTGGGGAGATCATGGCCGACCGTTAACCCTGCAAAATGCAGATGTTACCATGTAATAGAATCCACATTACGATACATGATGTCTGAATGCCTTCCCCGGGTGAGGCTAGGGAATGGCCACTCCTGACAAGTATCCGTGGGCTGGGGTTTTCCACTGTCCTAATCACCAGGCTCTATAACATCACGCCAATTAACCCTGCTATACCCCGGAACGCTAAAACAAGTGGCCATTCGAGTTTTGGTTTGAAATCCAGCTCAAGACCTGGATATACTGCTGTAAACAGACTAAACAGGTCTCACCCAGTGGCAGATTTCACCACCCACACCTTCAGTTCATATGCAAAACATACAATGCACCTATATTTCTGGCCAGGCATGGGCTTAGCTACAGATATCAGCAGCTGTAGTGGGGGTTCTCCTAATGCTGACTTCTTACACCTAGCATGGAAGTGCCTTCTGGTCCACACTTACTGGACCAAACTGAATCAGGAGATCAACAGTATGGCCTCCCTCACCCTGAAACTTACCCCGCTGATTGCATTATTCGGATATGTCAAAGACATTCCAAATACATACAGGTGACTTGTGACACTTGCCCTACTGATGGGAAAAAGTAGTGTGGCGATGAACTGGAGAAACCCCCTCTCCCCCTCCCCCACCTTCCCCCCTCGAAACACACAATGTTTGAAGGATCTCTTCTCCTGTTTCACTCACTCACTCGGAGGTTTAAGGAACCCTACATCCACAGGTATGCAGACCTACAGATATTTGCCGCCCATTGCGTCAATATCTCCAGGCCTCCCAATCCATATTTGGACCCTCTGAGTGAGCCTGTGTTGAGTCATTACCGTAAGTCCCCTTCCCCAAATGTACCAAAGGTTGCTATTTGTACTGCTGTATAATATTGCTATGCTATTGTTGTAACTCTGCTTGATGTATCTATTGACTCCAGACTGCAACAGTGCCTGTTCAACTGGTTAAAACTAAAGGTTAAAAAGAACAGTACATTTTCTTTGATGTTCACACCACAGAAGTTTACCTCCAACTGATAATCTGTTTTAACATTTTTTATTTTCGGTTGTATCAGATAACCATACAAATTACAGTACAACCTTTAGGCATCACAGTGTATTAGGCACAAAAATCGTCACAAAACAACATGCAGACCCAGCCGTCTTCCTATCCCATCCCCTCTCCTCTCCAGCTGAAATCCCCAAAGCATGTACCCCCATCTTTGGTAATAATGCTCGCATACCTCACCTATATAGCAGCACGGACAAGAACTTAGGTGCATCATATTTAAGTGAGTTATATAAACGAGATATCAGTCTCCTGGGAGATCACATATCAAGCAGTACCTCTAATGTCTGTGACCGGTCAGGTGTGTTCGGAAAACCAGTCCAGATCTCGCTGGTAGTTTGGTCAGTATGGCTAATTGCAAAAACTGACCTGGGCCCCCTTCAAAAGCCTCCGCAAAGGTAATGCGCCTCTCCCCAGTATAGAGATCCCCTAGTGTCTCACAGCCGCCATCTTTCCAGGCTGAAACTGACTTATCCCTCGCAATTTGCAGGCACGTTTGTAACCATCATGTCAGTAAACTTCTAGAGAATGGAGGTTTACACATGAAAGGTCATAGGTCAGTGCCACCCACCTCACCATGTAAGAGCAGTCGTCCTGCAGGTGAGCTCCCTCCATAAGACAGCGTGACTGATTATCTGCACCCCGTGCCCCCGCCAGAAAACTCTTTTCCCCACTAGGCCCATCTGCACACCACTAAGAAGCATATTGGAGCTGTGCTGGTATATAGTATAATTCAAGATTTGGGTGCCCTATTCCCACGTCTTGCATGTCTAGTTTAAGTACTTTCAAGCCAACTCTGCTTCGTTTGCCTACCCATACATTTGCAATTAAAACCCAATATCTGAAATGCACGGCAGCCTATGAGGCATTGTGTGTTTTAGAGTACATAGAGGCACCTGAGCAAATACACCATCTTAGCCACTGCAATCCTGCCTGCAACGGAAGCGTGTTCCAAAAGACCACCGATGCATTCAAGCTCCGCAGCACTTTATCCATATTATACTCATACTGCTTTTATGGGGTATGTGCCACTTGTATCCCCAGATACCAAACATTATCTAATACGAAATGCAAACCCAGGTCCAGTAGGGAGACTGAAACTTTGCCAGCCAGCTGTGTGAGTGGGAATATTAAGGACTTGTCAACAGTCATCCTGAGCCTCGACAGCCACTCAAATTGTTGCAAAGCAGACATCAAAAAGAAGCACCAAACGCTGCAGCTTTTTCACATACACCACTGCATTGTCAGCGTAGTGGGATATTATATGCTCTGAATTCCCCACTCGTGTCCCCAACCCCTGTAGTAGCACCCACAGGTGAATCGCCAGTGGCTACAAGACAAGAGCAAACAGGAGGGGAGACAAGGGCCATCCCTGCCCAGATGGTAGATGTAAACCTCCCAGATCGAACCCTGGTGGTCGGTCCCGGATACAACAAGGCTATCCAGCACAGTAAGTTCACACCAAACCCTATGTGGATCAATACTGCCCACATAAAGTCCCACTCAATCACGTTGAATGCTTTCTCTATAACCGCAGCCATCTCTGCCTGAAAATCCTGCACTATATAATTGACATGACTAAGTCTACGGAGATTTATGAGAGTACTTCTATTGGGAATAAATCCTCATTGGTCCTCATTTACCAGTTGTTCAATGACCCCTCTGTATTCTATTATCTACAATTTTGGATAGGATCTACACATCCACATTGATCATAGAGAGTGGGCGGTAAGAGCCAAGCTTTTCAAGTTCTCCATCTGGCTTGGGGAGCAGGACAATAAGCGCTTCTCTCATAGACTGAGTAAAGATGCCTATGTCCCTTAGTTGATTAAAGACCTGTAGCGAATTCTGTTGGGAACCCATCCGTGTCGGGTGTCTTATACCTGGGCATGTCTTTAATGACCAACATTATCTCCTCTTTAGGGAGTGCTATGTCTAATTCGTCCCTTTAACTGGGCTCAAATTGTGGTAGTTCTAGAACCCCCAGAAACTCCTCTTTGGCCGTTTGGTCACAGCCCTTCCGTCTCTGATATATAGTCTCTGAGAGGCATTTATTAAAAGTAATAGTTTTTAAACATGAGCTTAGAGACAATTTGACAACACTGGCATTAGCAAATTATGAGGTATGTCAGTTGTCATGCCCAAAGTCTGGGTGGCCTAGGTTATTATACATGGAACACCATTATAGTTTATTAAATCAATCATAAAAGAAGGTTTTGTACAGCGCACAATTTGGGAAGCTAGGATTGATCCCAAGTTTTCTGGTTTCACATTATGCAATCCAGCAACTAGATGGTAATCTCTTTCCCTCTCTCCTTTTAGGTGAAAAGTTATTGCTTTGTCTTTAACTCTTGATGCTTACGAGTAGAGTGTGGGTGGGAGACAGATGCCAATTAAAGGCTTGGCGTGGGTTCGAAGATCCAATAGAACCTCAAGCTGAGCTAGAGCCTGGCTTGAGCTCGGGTTGAGCCTTCAGTGGCTCACCCACCTCAATTAACATAATGGCAATCAGGGGGAAAAAGGAACAGGAAATGTATGCTTTGACTATCATCAAACAATTGGTGAAGCAGGAGTACCCACAACAAAGTGCAAGACTGCTATATTCAAGATTTCATAACTTTCTTACAACACCACATCTTAGCGAATAGACTATGAGACTGGGCGTTCTATACTCATGGGTAAACAAATGAATGTTGGGTTTATAGTCCTGTTTTCCTATTACATACTTTCTACCAGTGTTAAAATTCATTTACATTTTTCCTAACTGTGTCAATAATAATGAGTAGAGAAATATGTTCAGAAAGTGATTACCCAAGATCGCACAATGTGTCACAAGGGGAAGGCCAAGATTAATTAAAAACATGCCTTCTGATTGTTTGGTTTCCATCTTGTTGATTACATAACAACTGGGGTGTGAGTGGATCCGATTGCGAGTCTTAGGAACTACGCTCACCAAAGAAATGCCCAGACATTAAATACACAGTTCATAATCAGTATATTTTGATAAAGTGGTAAAGCAAGAATAAACATCAAGTCTCCTAGTGCCAGGTGTTAGTAAACTGCCCGGTAAAGATCATCCAAACATTGGTGCACCCGAATCAAAATGGCTTAATGCTAGAGCACAGAACCCTTTACTGCCTTTAACGCCTGAATAACGCAATTGCTCTGACTATCCATTCCACTGAGCGCAGCCCCTTAGCTCAATTGATGTCGAAAAAGCATTCTACTCTATACGAAAGCAATATATGTTCCGCTTTCTGGAGCGTATGATCTTGGTACACTCTTGTGCTGCCATGTCCAAGTATTATATGATAACCGTGGACAAGTGTCCAAGTGAATGGAGAACTCTCCCCAACCTTTAACATTGAACGAGGGACAAGACAGGGTTGCTACCTGTCGCCACTCCTATTCGCCCTTGTCATCGAGCCCCTGGCTGCGTGGATCCAACGAAACGCTCAGCTCTCTGCCTGTCTCCTATCTATGTTTGAAATTTATGCAACTGCAATCAGTCTCACGTGAACTGGCCCAAATCCTCTTAAAACCCTGTAACTGACCCTCAACTCATCATTAGGGCCACTTTCCCCATACAATGGGTGACTCAACATTTCAAATACCTAGGGATGTATATGGCCCTCACTCAAAAAACGGCATGGGACCTTAACAACTCATCTTTATCACATCAGGTACGAAGGGACATGGATCACTAGGAGATGCTCCAGCTGAAAATAGCGGGCAGAGGAGCCTTATTTAAGATGATGGCACTGCCCAGGCTCCTCTATATGTTGCAGAACTACCAACACTTTAGCCCATGCTCCTTCTTCCACACCCAGTAGGGAAACACAGTGAAATTCCTCTGGCCAGGAGACTAGCCCAGCCCTGCCTCTCTTACACCAAATGTGTTCTGAACCCATCCGAAGGGGGTTGGGGATTGAGTATATGCAGTTATATTACTGGGCTAGCCACCTGGTCCCCATGAATGATTGGCTTTTCATGGGAAAGGATGATCCCTCTTTAGTAGCGGAAATCCACACTCTTTAACACCGTGGCGAGTTCAACATCCCCTAAAGCTCCAATAAACCCACAACCCTACCACCTGCAAACCAAACATCACTAAAATCATGGATCAGCGAGCATGAAGCCCCAACAGCAGAAACACTGCTGTGGGCCGGGAGCTGGCTTAAGCAAACAGCTGCACTCGAGGGCTTCCGTATGTTAGAAAATATTGGTATTTCCAAACTGGGGAATGTCTGGGAGGGCACCTCAATGTGCACGTCCCATCACCTAGCCGACACCTACTCAATGCATTAGTCACAATTTTATCGATATTTACAACTGCGCCACATGCTTAAGTTTTCCTTGGACTCCCAACACACATTCCCATAGTATAATCACCTTGAGGCACATGTTACGGAGTCACACATGGGTAAGAATGGCATCTTCACATTATACCACAACTTGATCAATAATACTCCTGATCCAATGGCACGTCCCAACACCTAGCCGACACCTACTCAATGCATAAGTCACAATTTTATCGATATTTACAACTGCGCCATATGCTTAAGTTTTCCTTGGACTCCCAACACACATTCCCATAGTATAATCTCCTTGAGGCACATGTTACGGAGTCACACATGGGTAAGAATGGCATCTTCACATTATACCGCAACTTGATCAATAATACTCCTGATCCAATGATGGCACTGCAGGACGGATGGGAGCTGGAAGTGGATCTTTTCGAGGAGGAGGAGGACTAGGTGGAGGCCCGGATGGCTCCCAGAGTACAGGCAATACTTACTAAGCTGCGGTTAATTCAACTGAAATATTTGCATTGAGTCTACTATAGTTCCACAAGGTTACATTAGATGAAGGACAGCTAAGATCCACAGTACCTGAGGTGTCTTCAGGCCCCTGGCACCTTCTATTACACAATATGGGAGTGACCTGATATACAAAGGAACTGGTGGATCATTTGCACTATGCTATCACAATTTGCGGGCAGGACAATAACACCCGAACTTAAGTTCATCTTGCTGGGGGGGATGGACGAACGGGAAGGGAGCAGTTATGAGAGTGCATTAGTTGCCATGAGATTCCTAATAGGCAAAAGGGACATAGTTAGACACTGGCGTTCTGCACTGCCACCACATATCAACAAATGGAAATGATGGACAGACCACTACGCCTTTGCGGCAAAACCACTATATAAATCCGATGGGTGCACAGAGAAACACTAGAAGATCTGGGGTATATGGATGGCTTACACAGGCAGCCTTCCTTTCGACAGACAAAAAGCTATTCATGACTGTGCACACCAGCTCCCCACTAGAGGGGTGTGGTTTTGTTGTACGTTCAGCATTGTTTACATGTTGTTTTTGACACTGTTGTATATAATTACAGAAAATCTAATAAAACGTGTTTTAATTGTTTTTAAGTCTCCTAGTGCCATGGCTAAAACTTTCCTATTGTCCTATGTCTAGGAGTGGACTTTGATTTTTGAGCCTGCCAACCTCAGTGAATTGCATACCTTGTGGGACAGGGTTGTCTTTGTCAAGGATTTTTTTTACAGCACCCCCTACCTTAACTGAGCCTGCTCCTAAGCCTGCCTAATGTTTGCAGATAAGAGACTAAAGGAATAAGAAGATTGGTAGGCCAAAGATTCTTTTTCATTCCAATTTAATAATCAAGTTACTTCCTTTGTACACTTGGCTCACCGAACGTAGCAGTAGCAAGCAGAACAAGGGTGTGGTAGAGGGACAGCAACTCCGTTCGAACTTAACACAGTATTCTCAAATCTATTACTCTTCTAGAGACCAGGGGCTCGTTGCTGGCATCAATGCTGCCCTCTGTCACATCGCAGATCATACATTTTGGCCCCTGGGAAAATGTTTGTGAGTGCCCATGTTTTACAGAACCCAACAACATTCTCTTGCCTCTAAAGAGATAATCACATAACACTCACCACCATCAGCAGAGATTAAGTGATCGCTTTCTCATGCACGGCTGATTAGAAGACCATCAACTATTTACCTGAATTATTTTTTTCTGTCTAAGGTCGAAACAAACTTTGTTTTCCCTTCACAAAGGGGAACGGGTCCCAAAGGGACCCCTTCCCCTTTGCATATGGATTACCACCACCTTTAAGGAGTTGGTAAACAACCAATGGTTTGTGAACTGAATTGCATTAAAACAATTGCTAAATAGCATTCCGAATCCCAATTGGAAGGAGCACCCTAAACACGGTCTTTACAATTTGGAAATCATTATGCACTTCTATGCACAAATCGCAAAGTGGATTTAGTACATGTGAAAAAGAAATTTAGAGGTCCCAAACTTTGTGATTTAACGAATCACAGGCTTTGCGACCTCTAAACGGTTTCATACATCTTGCTCTTACTGTTTATTATTTTAGTAAAGGCTTGGTATATCTTCAGACAAACTTTCGATTTGGACAATGGACGGGAGGGGATCAGTCACTGCTGCTAATACATGTTATGTTATGTTATGTTATCCGGATTTATAGAGCGCACAGATGCCCCAGCAAAGGGGCGTCCTGGCGCTAGAACAGAACAAAAACCGGACAGAAGGTGGGAGACACAACACAACAACAGAACTAAGGACCTGAGGGGAAGAGAAAGGTTTTAACAGCCTTCCTGAAAGCGAGGAGCTCATTAATGGCACGAATGTGGACAGGCAAGGAATTCCATAACTTGGCGGCGAGGACTCGGAAAGATCGACCGCCAGTCCTGGATCTCTTGAAACGAGGAACAATGGCAAGGTGGAGAGCAGAAGACCTCAGAGAACGAGCAGGAACATAAGGGGAAATAAGTTGCTGCAAAATCTGAGGGGAAGAGAGCTTTAAAATTTTAAATGTCAGTATCAGGGATTTAAACTTTATTCTCTGTGCCACCGGAAGCCAATGGAGATTAGAGATGGTTTTTCTAGCTGAGCAGAATCTGGGTAAACCGACCAGAGCCCTGGCAGCAGCGTTTTGGACGCGTTGGAGACGGGAGAGCTCAGCCTGATTGACTCCAAGAAAAAGGGAGCTGGCATAATCTAATTTAGACAAGATCATGGCTTGCACAATCAGTTGTCGGGTGGGAGCGTCAAAATATTTGAAAGTGGATCGAAGCTGACGCAAAATCCCAAAGCAGGATGCAGCAGTCTTTTTAGTATGGGTGCAAAAGCTCAATTGGGAGTCGAACCAAACCCCAAGATTTTTCACTTCAGAAACGGGGGTAGGGGTAGGACCGAGCTCAGATGGCCACCAGCTATCGCCCCACAGATGAGTTTGTTTCCCCACAATGAGCACCTCGGTTTTCTTAGCGTTCAATTGCAGGAAATTATCATTCATCCAGTGGGCCACAGATATAAGTCCCTCACGGAACTTTGCTGCCTCGAGATCGGAAGCTCCACTAATCGCAACCGCCAGCTGCGTGTCGTCTGCGTAGGACACGATGGAAAGGTTCCCACGCAAGGCGACAGCAGCTAGCGGCTGAACATTAAGGTTAAATATTGCTGTAGAAGGTACAGGACATTCTTTGGCGAAATAAGAAGGAGGTCTGCAAACTATTACAGGTGATGGTGATGCAAGGAGAATCAGGGGTAAATTCCACTGATACCGAACCTCAACAAATATATTGTGTATCAAAGGTGGTGGTGTTGAGGAGATAACATAGAAAGCGTTTGCCACAAAAATAATTTGAGGGGCCTTCCGCTATTAAAAGAAACACAGTGGGCCTGTACATGTTAATCTTGGGGCAAAGAGGTGAACTGGAGAAAGTCTTCTATCCCCAGATTTGGATATATCTCCAGCAAACAGGACCACTGAGTGACTATTTTTGTGAAGGGTATAACAAATGGGCAAGCCTGCCTGAGCCATCTTTGGCAACTCCCTGAAGGTCAATTATAATACGCGCAATATTGGGGATACCCATCTCCGAGGGCTGCAGGGTCCTCTGACAGAGAAGGAGGAAGCATGCCCCTTTCACTTGTCGTTGAGGGAGGCAGTGGAATTGTCTATGTTAAAGTTAGCCAACTTTCTTTATTAAACACAGAAAGTATTTCAACTTTTGGAGACTGACTTGGAAATGTCTGTCTTCGAGTGGCATTGTGAAAGCATTGAGCTTCCTAACTTTCATTGCATTTAGCATGGCATACAATAATCCATTAATAAGCCTACCCACATTGCACCATTTTTGCTACATACATACTTTCTCCACTCACAATATATTACACAGGAAAAGTGTGTCATCTGTTTGGTCAATATTCTGCCCTGGTGCAAACAAAGTTTACCCCCACTATCCATCATACAAGCAGCAAAATAGAGAAAATGGATTTACATTAGCGCAAAGTTAATGTTGTCCGGCCCAGATGTGTTGAAATGTTATGAAAGCAAGGACGCGTCGTTCTAGGAAGCTAATATTTCAAAATAATGCATCCACAACTAAAAGTTTTTTTTCAAAACGGATGTAACTCAAGTATTGCAAAATTAACGCTGTTAGCATGCGTAATGCATTAAGCTCCTTTAAAACAGTAACTTTACATAGGCCTACAAAATCCTGAATAACTACTTGGTTGTTAATTTACAAGTGTGTCAATTCTAAGTCTTATTCCTCTTTCTGGAACTTGCTCTCCGCAATCACTGCAACCGCCTAGATTTGGCACTCTTCCTCATCACTTGAAATCTAAGCTGATTACTTTTCTACCAGCTTTTTGTAATAGCGCCCTTGAAACGCATTGAAACTAACCCTGAGCAGCACCAGCGCAATACAAAAGCGATCAATAAAATACAACTGTAACTAACTTCCAAATCAATGCATTTTGAAAGGCCTGGATGGAATGTGAAATTTCGCCAGTGGAATTTTGGTAATTCCGCGTTACTCTTGTAATTCGGAAATACTGATAAATTTAAATTCTGTGTCTCCGTTGGCAGAAATAAACATTATGCAGTGGTTTTCAAAGTTTAGAAACCGCTGCATACCACTCAGCCCCCTTACACACTCTGCAGTGATTTAAAGTTGTAATCACTGCAGAGTATGCAAGGGTGCCGGGTTTTAAGCATCGCCATTTTTGGAAGTGAGGTTGCATTTTGCCCTAAGAAAATAGCGCCAAATGCCCACTCTACCCTGTTCCGGAATTCCACGGAATCTGGCGAAATTGTCATGTAATTCTGCTCCATCAAAGTCAGCGAATTCCCATAACCCTTACATTTCTTAACTAATTTGGCTAGATTTGTGTTCACTTTCATGCTCTGGATGCGACTGGCATTACAGAACGGACATAGCTAGTAATGATTTCCATTTGTAGTACTGAATGCGCAATCCCAACGACTGCACATGTGCATTTAGAGGAGAGTATTCTCTCTTTAAAACGGAAGTAAACCTGGGTCAGAGAGAAAATTACCTTTCAATCTTGTATGAACCCCTTCAAAACAAGCACTGCAAAGCCAAAACATATGCCTTTAATTATTCATAACATTTAAACACAAATGGTAACAAATACTTTTTTGCGTATTAACTCTCACTCATAAGGATTTATACTGGGGAAAAGAGTTACCAAAAAAGATTTTGGTTAGAAGGCATATAGGAGATACAGAACTGAATGTGACAAACACTGAGATGATTGAGTATACTTTCAGATGTAAACAAGCACTGGCAAAGTCAATAGGTTTTACCTTTGGGATCTACTGGCTTTGCTTTGGTGATGATGTACAGCAAGATGCTGTGCAGATTGGCCAAAAGTTTTTTTTTTAAAATGCAATGATGCAATTTCCATTTGTTCTACTTACTAAGAGGTGTGGCGCTGCGGCTAGGGTGACTGACTCCGGAATCTGAGGGATCACGGTTCGATCCCCTGCACCGGCGGCAGATTAGCCCAGCACCATGTGACTCTGGGCAATATCTTGCTTAATCTTCCCGACGGCCCCCAGCGCCTAGAGAGCCTTACGGGTGATTGTGCGCTTTACAAATGTGGGTTATTATTATTATCATATTACTGGTCTAAGATTGACTGGGATATAAAATAAAGAAAAGAAAAAAAAAGTAGTGCAAAAGCCATTTTTTTCCTTACATTTTCTTAAGGTGGAGGTACCGGCAGGGATTTGTAGTCTGGAAAATTACCTACTGGCGGTCGCCAGTAGGTATATATAGTTAGGATTTTTTCTCTATGGGATTTTTGAAAATTCTATGTCTAATAACTTTGGCGTTTGTGGACGGAATTGGCTGAAATTTTCAGGAAAATGGCACATTTTGTTTCTGAGCAGCCCTTGAAAATTTGGGGGGGGGGTTTGTCAAGGGGGGGCCGAGAAAAAAGGGGGGTCCCAAAACGTGTTTTTCCCATGCAATTTTCCATAGGGCGGTTGGCCTCACTTTTAGCCCGAACGGCTGAATGGATTTGCACGAAACTTGGCAAAATTGTAGGGACTGGTAGCCCGATGTGCCTTTGCTAGGTCTCAATATATGTGCTTCAGTGGATTTTGAGAAATTAACGTTTAAAAAAAGATATATATCTGTAAGCCCGCTCTGGGCAGCGCTCCGGTTCGCGGACTTTACGCGTACCGGAACTTCGCGTAGCGAAGCTGATTGGCTCTCCGGTGCCTGTCAACATTCTAAACAGTCCGGAGCGGCCGCCATCTTGTCTCTCGGTAGGATCGAGAGACAAGAGGAGGCCAAAACAAAGGGGGAAATGACCATAAGGGGGCATAGTATATCCTCCCTGACCCCCTAGGTTTAATGTGGAGGCTTTAAAAGGGCCCCGCGGGGCAAAAAAAAAAAAATTTTTTTGTTTGTTTTTTTGCGTGGGTAGCGCCCGGTCCGCGAACCGGGAAGCGTTCTGGGCAGCGTACTATAATGATAAATGAATGATAGACTTTTCAAATACTGTATGTTAATTGATTGTTGGTTTTGTTGATTATTTTTTAATTTTTTAAGCAATTATTTATTATTGTGATTGTGTTTCAAAATGTAATAACATTTCTAACATTTAACTACTTTATGAATTACATATAAAAATGATTAAAGACTCAAACAATTTTTTTATTTTACATACAATTTTATTTTTCAGATTGTTTTTCAAAATTTAATAGAACGTCTAGCATTTGACTGTCCGATATGTCCTCTTGTTGAGTGAACATAAGTTCCCACATTTGACCGTCATCATAATGGAGTAAATGATCGACAGATTCTACACATTGAAGTAATTCATAGTCCCGTGACTCATCCATGAATTCTAAGTCATCAATGGGTTCCATAACTTGTTCATTGTTGCTGTCCAGAACAATTTCGAAGGAAACATTCTGCTCACCTTCCATTTTATTGCTGTAATTTGCATAAAAAATAAATATATCAGTAGTGATAGGACACTGTTGGGTTTAAGTTCAGACAGGTACTTGTGAGTTTATAACAGAGAAGTAATCTATGGGCACTGTATGGTTTCAGGCGTGAAGTAGTACTATTAAAAAGTGCCTGTGAAGAAGCCTAAGTAAATTCATAATTATACCACAGAAACCTAAATCAATCCATAATTATAATAAAGAAGCCTTTCTCAATGTCTAACTCTTACAGAAGGATAGTAGAAGAAGCCTAAGTAAATTCATAATTATACCACAGAAACCTAAATCAATCCATAATTATAATAAAGAAGCCTTTCTCAATGTCTAACTCTTACAGAGGGATAGTATATAACTATCTGAAAATGTTTTCAAATTTATAAAATAATATCTCACCTTCTAAAAACAAGTTTAAGTTGTGAGTGAAAATGATCTTGCAATGTAATTCAGGAAGTAGTAGTCAAAATGGCTGTGTTTCTCTCTCTTTCTTTATATATATTCAGGTACATAACCAATCAAATGTCAGGTAAAAAAAGTAGAAAATGAAAGTAACATTTTAATTGGTTGTCAATTCCAACACTTCAGATGTGTTTTGTGAAGTAATTTACCTCAGGGTATTTAGAGAGGTCTACAGGCTAAATGGTTAAATGGAATTTCAATCAAATTTGTGAAAATGGTAGACATTGGTATGTAGTATGAGGTAATCTATATTTGGTGAAATTGTCTCCAGTCGCTTTTCTGTAAACTACTTTCCCACCTTTTTTGATGGTGCGCTTCCCAGGGAGCGACCCGGTACGCGAACTGGTGAGCGCCCCGGTTCGCGAACCTTAAGCGTTACGGGAGTCCACCATTTTGTGTTTCGGTCGAATTAAGATACAAGATGGAGGGCAAATAATGTTCGGAATGGGTAGAAGGGGGCACGGTAGACTTATCTTGACCCCCTAGGTTTTCTGAGGGTGGCTGAGGAGGCCCATAAGTGCGAAAAAAACCCATTTTTTTTAAAATTTAGCGAGGTTAGCTCCCAGTTCGCGTACCGGGAAGCGCCCCAGGGAGCGTACTTTGTTGAAAATTAGTGAAAAAAGTTAGAGTAAAATAATAATTGTGAGTGATCAGATGTAGGGTAGCTCTGAGAAGAGCTTTTGGGTTTATGGTACATTTAGGTACTTATAAGTAGGTACCAATGCACAGTCTTAAATTCAGAATGAAAACTCTGTTGCCCTCATCTGAGAAGTGAACTCCATCTCCTCTGTAGATATCTTGCATGTAGTAACGCAAGTTATTGTTGTACAGGGAGCCCATTCCATGGTCTCTCATGTAAGCTGAAACAGATTTGTTTACATGCTTCCTCGACTTCTCAATTTGTGGACAAAATTGGTTTGACCACCTCCATTTCTGTCTTTGGCATATATTTGAATATACCAAGGCAGTCTGAGGAAAAAGTGCCATCAATTGCTCAAAGGTGTCCTTTAAAAGCATTTCCAGACCTACCCCAGTCAAAGTGCCCAAATCATTACCTCCACAGTGCACAATTAACAGGTCAGGTTTTGGCAAATGCATAAAGGTTTTCACCAATGGTATCAATTGGTGACATTTTAATCCTCTGTGGCCAAACCACTTAATTTCCACATCTTGTAAATTGAGGTTAGGTAAATTCCTGTTCTCAGCATACCTCTGAGCCCAATAGATGTAACTATGTCCAACAATCCAGACAGAAAACATGGTGAGAGAAGGTTCTCCTGCAGTCAGATGAAGTGTGGCAATGAAATGGCAGTTGAAAAAATAAGAGTTTAAAATGAAAAAAACTGTGGAGTTTCGGTGTTAATGAAGCAGTAACAGTGATTGGTGGAATTTGATTGCTGAAAACAGAAAGTTAGGGTGCATGGATGAGTTGTTTGAAAGATGTATTTTGAGTGGTCAGGAAAAAATCATTAAATGAAAGAATGCACTGGATATGAGGTGCACTGAGAGTTCAGAGTTCAATTGCAACATTGTTGTGTGAACTTGCAAACACCAGAAGTCTTCCAAGAGGTGGTTGCCATGCAGAAAAGGCAGAAAGGGCAGAGGGGGGAAGGGTTTTCATTTGAAAAAAAGTGAGGGAAGAGTTTTGATTGGGTGACATGAGAGATATGTGTGAAGAATTACAGCATTTCTGTGCTTTTGATAGCTGCAGACTCTGGAGTGCATACCTTTTGCTCTGCTGAAGACAAATTGGTGTGTTTCTGAGACTGTTTTCAAACTCAAAGTATTTGCTAAGGTGAGAAAATATTTCTTTAATTTAGATAGAGAATAGTGTGCTTTAAGGGGGAAATTATGAAGAAAGTTGTGTTTTTCAAATGTTGCTTTGTCTCAAGTGTTTTACAAATAGATTTTGTTTCTTTGAGAAAATGTAATTGGAGAAAATGTGAAGTATTAGTACTGACAGGGTGTTTTTCTGCATAGGAGCTGTGGAGTCTTTTCAAATTATGACTAGAAAATCGTTTTTGAGGAAAACTAATGGTTATAATATTTCTGACAAAGACATAATGGTGTATGCTTCTTTATAATGCAATTGACTGTCTCTGATGTTATTTTTCCCATTTTAATGTAAGACCTTTCTCTGTGGCGCAAATTGCTTGTAAATATGCTCCCACCTGTGCATGGCAAATTTAGATTTTGAATGTTTGTGTTACATAGCCATGTTAAAAGTGATACAAACATGCTGCAAAGGCAATCAAAAACGCTTTTATGTGTCTTAAGGACATTTTAAGTAATTTTCCCATGTGCAGTGTTTTGAAATTATGATTTGAAAATCGTTTTTGGGGAAAAGGAATTGTTTTTAAATTTATGACAAGGACATAATGGTGTATGCTTCTTTATAAGGCAATTGACTGTCTCTGATGTTATTTTTCCCATTTCAATGTAAGACCTTTCTCTGTGGCGCAAATTGCTTGTAAATATGCTCCCACCTGTGCATGGCAAATTTAGATTTTGAATGTTTGTGTTACATAGCCATGTTAAAAGTGATACAAACATGCTGCAAAGGCAATCAAAGAACGCTTTTATGTGTCTTAAGGACATTTGATGTCATTTTTCCCATATTACATTAAAAGACCTTTCTCCGTGGGGCACATTCCTTGTAAATATGGTTACACTTGTGCATGGTAAATTTAGATTTTGACTGTTTGAGTTACATAACCATGTTAAAAGTGACCCAAAAAAATTGCAAAGGCTTTCAAAAAACACTTTCATGTGTCTTAAGGACATTTTAAGTCATTTCCCTGTGGGCAGTGTTTTCAAATTATGAGTTGAAAATCGTTTTTGAGGTAAAGGAATGTTGTTAATTTTTATGTGCGCCATATGCCCCCAAATTTCTTTTTCAGGGGTGCAGCAGGGTGTTCTTGAGACACCCCTGCACCTTTGGAAAAATTCCTAATTTGCGATGAGCTAATTGCTAATCGCAAATTGCACCTTCATTCCTATGGGCATCCTGGCCCATGGAAATGAATGGGTAATTTGCAATTAGCAATTTGCTCATCGCAAATTAGGAATGGTAAAGAATCGCTATTTATTCTTTAAAATTCGCTATTTTGGAAATGCAAAATAGTTTGATGATACATATGGCGGTTGATCTCTAACAAGATAAGAAGCTTAGGGATACATTTATGATGACTTGCGCAATGAAGTGGACATCACTTACTTCATTGGTAGAGCTTTACATGTATTATCTCCTCTGTATTCTTCATCAAGCGTAACTTTAATCTGCAATCCTGAGTAGGCCTCACCTTAAACAAACCTCTGGATAGGCCACACCTTATCGTCATCATGAATTAATCATTTAAAATGCTAGGGACAGATTTATGATAGGTGTATGCCTCTTTTGCGCCACTTACAAAACACTGCCCATGGGGAAATGACTTAAAATGTCCTTAAGACACATGAAAGTGTTTTTTTAAAGCCTTTGCAATTTTTTTGGGTCACTTTTAACATGGCTATGTGACTCAAACAGTCAAAATCTAAATTCACCATGCACAGGTGGGAGCATATTTACAAGGAATGTGCTCCATGGGGAAAGGTCTTATAATGTAATATGGGAAAAATGACATCAGAGACAGTGAAATGCCTTATAAAGAAGCATACACCATTATGTCCTTGTCATAAATTTACAAACCATTCCTTTTCCCTAAAAACGATTTTCAAATCAAAATTTGAAAACACTGCACATGTGGAAATGACTTAAAATGTCCTTAATTCAAAATTTGCTATTCCTTATTTTGCGATTGCACTGAAGGATTTGCAAATTTTGCGATTCCTTAAATGCAATGTATCAAACAAAAAATATGTAAAAAATGACATTAAGGATTTGGAAACTACCACCAACTTCTAGTTTGTGGTAATTTGCGAATTCTTTTCAAAAAGCTTTTTTTCCAAAAAACAAAAAGGTGCCATATGACGCCAATACATGTCCTTAGGGCATGTATGTGCGCCATATGCCCCCAAATTTATTTTTCAGGGGTGCAGCAGGGTGTTCTTGAGACACCCCTGCACCTTTGGAAAAATTCCTAATTTGCGATGAGCTAATTGCTAATCACAAATTGCACCTTCATTCCTATGGGCCTACTGGCCCATGGAAATGAATGGGTAATTTGCAATTAGCAATTTGCTCATTGCAAATTAGGAATGGTAAAGAATCGCTATTTATTCTTTAAAATTCGCTATTTTGGAAATGCAAAATAGTTTGATGATACATATGGCGGTTGATCTCTAACAAGATAAGAAGCTTAGGGATACATTTATGATGACTGGCGCAATGAAGTGGACATCACTTACTTCATTGGTAGAGCTTTACATGTATTATCTCCTCTGTATTCTTCATCAAGCGTAACTTTAATCTGCAATCCTGAGTAGGCCTCACCTTAAACAAACCTCTGGATAGGCCACACCTTATCGTCATCATGAATTAATCATTTAAAATGCTAGGGACAGATTTATGATAGGTGTATGCCTCTTTTGCGCCACTTACAAAACACTGCCCATGGGGAAATGACTTAAAATGTCCTTAAGACACATGAAAGTGTTTTTTTTAAAGCCTTTGCAATTTTTTTGGGTCACTTTTAACATGGCTATGTGACTCAAACAGTCAAAATCTAAATTCACCATGCACAGGTGGGAGCATATTTACAAGGAATGTGCTCCATGGGGAAAGGTCTTATAATGTAATATGGGAAAAATGACATCAGAGACAGTGAAATGCCTTATAAAGAAGCATACACCATTATGTCCTTGTCATAAATTTACAAACCATTCCTTTTCCCTAAAAACGATTTTCAAATCAAAATTTGAAAACACTGCACATGTGGAAATGACTTAAAATGTCCTTAATTCAAAATTTGCTATTCCTTATTTTGCGATTGCACTGAAGGATTTGCAAATTTTGCGATTCCTTAAATGCAATGTATCAAACAAAAAATATGCAAAAAATGCCATTAAGGATTTGCAAATTACCACTAACTTCTAGTTGGTGGTAATTTGCAAATTCTTTTCAAAAAGCTTTTTTTCCAAAAAACAAAAGGTGCCATATGACGCCCATACATGCCCTTAGGGCATGTATGTGCGCCATATGCCCCCAAATTTCTTTTTCAGGGGTGCAGCAGGGTGTTCTTGAGACACCCCTGCACCCTTGGAAAAATTCCTAATTTGCGATGAGCTAATTGCTAATCGCAAATTGCACCTTCATTCCTATGGGCCTCCTGGCCCATGGAAATGAATGGGTAATTTGCAATTAGCAATTTGCTCATTGCAAATTAGGAATGGTAAAGAATCGCTATTTATTCCTTAAAATTCGCTATTTAGGAAATGCAAAATAGTTTGATGATACATATGGCGGTTCATCTCTAACAAGATAAGAAGCTTAGGGATAGATTTATGATGACTGGCGCATCACCAGGGATGTGCCAGTCATCCTGCGCTGCTGTTCCGCCACCCATGGTGTGCTGCATTTACAATGCGGCGCAGCATGGGGCAAAAATGGCACAGATGCGTGACGCATCTGTGCCGTAAAGGTGGCGCATTGCTGGAGTTGTATCGCAAGTGCGAGTCAGCTCCAGCAAGGCTCAGGGGTGCCCCATCTCCACAATGTTGCGTCAAGACCTATGCCTGCTTAAAGCAGGCGCAGGGTTTTGACGCAGCTTTCTCCTATCTGATTGTAAATGCGGCACACCATGGGTGGCAGAGCAGCGGTGCACGTTAACTGGTGCATGCCTGGGGATGTGCCATTTAACATAAATCTGCCCCTTTACATTTAAGTATCTGCAGGGGACACAGAGTCGGTGAGGCTTATCCAAGGTTAAGAAGAGATGAGTCCTGTTCACTGAAAAATTAGACATAGGCTTCACCTGCTCAGCATCGCTGGACATGGCTAAATAATAGCTGCAAAATGTTACTCTTGTTATACAATTTTACTATTATAATCTCTGAGATTTGTCTCTTACTCTGCAACATCTCATTGTTGTTATCTTTCTTTAAAGATAAAGACAACATCAACATGAGCGATAATCTGCAATCAGTTGATTTTGACCTCATCATTGAACTTGTAATTGAAACATCAGTGGATGTTGATCCCTTGGATAATTTAAATCCTGAGGATGAAGAAGAACGTGATGAGGATGCAGATTTGTCCGAATTATATGACATAGGGTGGGAAGCTGACCTGCTTGAGCCTATGGAACTATAAACATTTATTTTAAAATTTTATAATAAAAAAAAGTAAAAATGTAAACCGTTTAATTTAAAAATAAAGACACCTTCAAAAACAGGTTATGTGTAGTGTCTTCAATAAAATATTAAAATATGCTCATAAAATTAGATCAGATTCACATATAAGATAGCACAGGTAACATGATTATAAATTCCATTTCTTTTCTGCTATTTCTGTATTCTAAAATTGCCATGCACTAAAAAATCTTATATGTAAAAATGTAAAGTAGTGTTTTAAGTTTTTGATTACTGTTATTGATGTACTGTTGGGTAATAGTGGTTAATAACATTTTTTAATATATTTTACCACAGATGCAACTGCAGATCATTTCAACATTTCACCATGCCAACGAAAGAAAGACTGAGAAAGGCTGCAAAACGTCAAAGACAGCAGGTGATTGAAAAAAAGCAGCAGTCCTCTAACAAAAAGATTTGTCAAGTCAACAAGAAAGCACCGGGTAAGAGTACAAAAACATTCATAAGAAATATTTGCAGTAAAAAAAATATTACTACAGAAAATGTTTCAGTCCAGAAAAAGAGAACCAATTCAAATGGAAAGGAAAGGCCAATCAAAAATGTTACTGCTAGAGCAAGAGATAACTCTGTGCATGATAGTAGAAGGAAACAACAGTTTAGGGACATTCGTAAACGAATGTTCCGCAACAGGATAATTGGCAATTTGTTAAAAAATATTAAGAAAGGTCAACAGAAAGTGGTTTTTTATAAGAGAAAAAAAAAAGTTGAGAAAGTTATTGATCAGGCATTTGAAATTAAACGTAAGTTATTTATTTTGATAATCAATAGAATTAGGAAGCTAAACAAGGCAATTTATGATTTCAAAAGAAATAGTAGATGGAAGAGAATAGTTAATCGTAGTAATTTTTGTGAAGTTTTTTCTGGAGAATGGATGCATAGTTCAAGCTGTGAGGCATTTTTTAATGAGGAGAGTTATTTCCAGGATAATGATTTGGTGCATGCAGTTGACACCAGTGGTCGTGCTTATGAAGTGAAAGATGGTTGTCCAGTTGAAAAAGAAAAACTTGTGACAACAGAGGCAGAAGAGGTGTTAGGTAATGAGGTTTTAGGAAGACGTGCTAAGGGTCCTGTGTACACCTGGAAGTGTAGTAGTATTTGCAGTGTGCGACAGGATTCCATCAATTTGCTTTGTGATTTTGTACGGTCATTTAATAAGAAAAGTTTGAAGCAGAAAATAAGGTTGTTGCAAGAATTAGATCCTTGCAGAGTGAGAGAAGTGACAGGTGTGCATGGTCATTCACTGGCTTGTCTTTCCAGGAGAGTATGCCAGAGTGTTTTTCATCATTTCAGGATGCTAGCAGTGCATCATAATAAAGTGAGGAAATTAGTTAGAATGTTGTATTATGCTAAGAGTCCAGCAATTATGCTTAAAAAATTATGTGCTGCTCTTTTGCATGGTTCTGAAATAGATGTGAAGAATATATGTGAAGAAATTGAGTTTTGTTACTTTGGAAGTAAAGAGGAGAATGTTGAAATTGACCAAGAAGAAGCGGGTAATGTGGAAGATAGTGTACAGGTTTCCAGTACAGATAATTTCCAGAGGGAAATTGCCACGTTTCAGGTCAAATCAAGTGAGAGGCCCAATTTCACTTGTGTGTGTTGTCGACGCACTTATTATAAGAATCAGACTAAGTTAGTGGATTTATATGCAAAAAGTGAAAGGGAAAATAATAGTGAATGGAAGGATTTCGCAACATACTTGTTGGTAGAAAATTGTTTTGATTTGGGATTGGATCAACGTGTGTGTACTTATTGTTGTTGCAAATTAAATCAAAACCAGATGCCTGCTAGAGCAGTTCATAATAATCTGGAATTGGTTGAGATTCCTTCTGAATTGAAGGATTTAAATACTTATGAATCTATTTTGATTCAAAGTATCCATCCCTTTCAGGCTATTGTAAGAATGGAGCCAAAGACAGGGAAATTGCCTCCATCAGTTTTACAGAGAGGATTAAAGGGAAGAGTTGTTTATTTGCCTCTAGATTTGAAGAAAAACATTAACACAATTGGAGTAGAAAAAGTGGACGAGGAACCTCTGGTTATCTTAGTTAATGGGGTTCCGACAAAGAATAAGAAAATATGGCAAGATTTAGTAGATGTTAGGAAAGTTAAAAAGGCAACATTGTATTTGAAAAAAAATAATAAATACTATAAGAATGTATATGTTGCAGAAGAGGAAGTAAGTGAGGAAGAGGATAGCGATTTGTGTGCTGGTCAAATTGAGAAAGTAGAAACTTCTACTAGTGAAGAAATATATGAACATTATAGTGTTCATCCTTTGCATTCCAAGGAAGTCATGGGGAATGCTATTGAGTTGTTTCAAATGAAACAAGCCAAAGGGAGTCCCATTAGTGTTTGGGAGGAAAGTTTGGAAGCTCGGTGTTTCCCACAGCTTTTTCCAACAGGTCAGGGAGGAAGATATGATGAGCGACCTCATCAAATTCCTGCTTCTGAATACCGGACTTTGCGATTGTATGCAGGAGATGCTAGGTTTCGACAATGTATTCCCTATTTGTTTCATCTCCTGTTTGAAAGCGATCTGTCTGGACTGTCATATGCAGTGAACCACATCTTGAAAAGTGGTATACACATGCAAAACATCTCGGCAAGTGACTTTATGGATAAAGTCAATGTCCAAGACAGTATTTTGGATTCTCACCTGATTAATCTCATGGCGTGTCAGCGTGGTACTAATGAGTACTGGTACCGTCGTCATGGTGATTTAAAATGTATGCTGAGGAACTTAGGTACTCCCACATGGTTCCTCACTCTGAGCTGCGCCGAGTATGGCTGGGAAGACTTACTTGCATTTCTACGAGAGGCAAATGCTAACGTAGAAAACATCGAATTCAAGACACCCGGAGAACTGTGCTCTTTGGATCCAGTCAATGTATGTAGGTACTTCAATCATAGATTTGAAGCTATGATGTCTTTCATCATGAATAAGAAGAATCCACCTCTTGGAGAGGTGTTGGATTTCTTCTGGAGAAAGGAGTACCAAGCAAGAGGTGCTCCTCATATACATATGTTGCTGTGGATCAAGGATGCACCTAAATTTGGAACGGATCCAGAAGACTCAGTGATGAGTTTTATACAACAGTATTCTACGTGTGCTGTTCCAAACGAAAGGAGAAGAAAAGCCTAAGAGAAAAAGTTCTGCGTTTCCAAAGCCATCGATGTGGAAAGTACTGTCGTCGTAAATTCCGAAACAAGGACAAGTTCTACACCAAATGTCGTTTCGGTTTTCCACGACCGGTGATTTCTAAAGGAAGAGTAAACAGTTTGATGTCTTCGCTGCGACATAATGTGATGAAGAAATCACCTAAAAACACATACAATTTGAAGAGGAACGAAGAGTCCAAGTACATCAACGACTACAACCCGGTGATTTTGTCCATGTGGAATGCTAACATGGATATACAGTTTGTGGCTGATAACTGTATGGCTGTGGCTCGGTATGTGACGTCTTACATCACCAAAAAAGAGAAGACAGAATTGAAGGATATGTGGGAGGACATTTCCCATGAAAAGAGCCTCAGCAAGAAGTTGTACAGTTTCAGTCTGAAGATGTTGTCGCATCGAGAAATCGGAGCGTACGAATGTTCTGACCGGTTGTCTTCAGCAAGTCTCTATGCCAAGTCCAGGAGTATCATTTGGGCGAGTCTTGGTCTTGCTGCAACGCGTAATCGAGTTCTCAAACCTGTGCGGGAAATTGAGTATTTGGCGGAAAAGGAGCCAAACAGTACCGACATTTTGAAGACCAACATGTTGGATACATATTATCCAAATCGAAGCAGTCACCTCGAGAATGTTTGTCTGTATGAGGTTCTGCAAAATTACATATTCAAGAGGAACATCAAAGAAGATACTGAGAAAGGAGTGTATGCTGTAATAGGAAGTGAGGGATGTCTGGTCAAGCAAAGAAAATGCCACTTGGTAAACCATCGAAAATTGAGTGGCGAATCTCCTGAAAAAAAGGAGTTTTTCTATTTAGCACTTTTGCAACTTTTCAAGCCTTGGCGTGCAGAAGAGGAACTGCTTGGAGATTTTCTCTGTTACGAAGACTCTTTCAATGCCGCCAAGGAGACCATAGAATGTCCTGCTTTTCCCAAATATGTAGAAATGTTGAACGCGGAAATTGAGCAGGAAGCAATGATTGCAGCCGAGATTGCCAGAGACAGTTCTCAGGACAGTCAGAGTTCTGCTTCATTGAGTCAGGATCCACTAGGAGGACCTGTTATCGAAAATGAAGCTGCCACTGCTATGAATGAAGTGGAAAGAGCCATGGCACATGCTCAGGAGGATGCAGTTAACTTAGAAGAGTTGGAAAGACAACTCAACGTTGAGCAGAGGAAAATATATGACGAAGTTACCATGCAAATTGATCATGGATTAAGTCATGACAAGAAAGAGTGCTCATGTACGTCGTTGAAGCCTGTCCGACTGTACGTGAGTGGAGAAGCGGGAACTGGAAAAAGTTTCCTCATTAAAGCAATTTCATGCTATTTGCAGGAAAGGACAGAGTCATCGCTGTCTTGTGTTGTCACCGCTCCAACTGGACAGGCAGCACATAACATTAAAGGGATTACTTTACATCGTTTACTGATGCTGCCAGTGGAGCATGACAACAAATTACAATATCACAAGCTATCTGGAGATGCTTGTTTTGAAGTTTCAAGAATCTTGAGGAAAATGAAACTTCTTATCATTGACGAAGTAAGCATGGTTTCCAATGTCATGCTTGCCTTTGTGCATTTGAGAATGCAAGAAGTTCTCAAAACAGAGTATGATGTGTTATTTGGTGGCAAACACATCATTGTTTTCGGAGATCTTCTGCAGCTGACACCAGTGAAAGGGCAACCTGTGTTCAAAATGCTCACGCATGAAGATACCAGGAAGTGCCTAGGCAGCATTGGCAACGTCAATATATGGTTAAACTTCAATTATGCTGAACTGCATGAAAATATGCGTCAGGCGAAGGATGAAGTTTACAAGACTATTCTACAAGATGTTAGAATTGGAAAAGTGACCGAGCATGGGAAAGAAGCTTTACATGCACGATTACTGTCAAATTTATATCCAGAACAAGATGTTGTGCCTGAGAATATTTTTCAGAAAATTACTGAGAAGAAATCTGGAATATGTTTGATGCCAACTCTTGCAGAATGTGCCAAATTCAACAACAAAATGTTGCATTTAGAAAAGCAAGAGATTGTAAAACTGGAAGCTATTGACAGAGTAGAGCATATGGGATCAACAATTATTTTGTCTGAGAATCTGAAAACAAAATTGGATTCATTAGAGAAGAGTATATCTAAAACTGCAGGTTTTGAAAAGACTCTGAATGTGTGCTTGAACTGCCGTATAATTTTAAGAAGGAATTTACATGTTGAAAGAGGTCTGGTAAATGGATCAATGGGTAATGTTGTTGATTTTGTAAAATACAGAAATAGAGATGGAATTGAATTTTTAAAAATTAAATTTGATGGCATTGAGGAAGTACAGCTAATTGGTCGTTGCTCTGCTAGATTTTTGCTTGTAAAAGACTTATATGTTCGCCGTAAGCAGTTTCCTGTTTGCTTGGCATATGCGGTGACAATCCATAAATCGCAAGGTTTAAGTGTAGACAGTGCATTGGTGAATATTGGCAGTTCTGTGTTCAAGGAGGGTATGGCATATGTGGCATTGTCACGAGTTAGAACTTTATCGGGATTGTACTTGATTGAGATTGATGGAGAAGTGTGGCTCACTGGTTAGAGGAGGCAGATCCTGAAGCAGAGGTCAGACCCGGGACCAGGGTTCAATTCCCGACGCGGCAGGGTCTTGAGCCCAAATATCCACGGACTCGATAATTCTCGTTTCGGTGCCTACTCGAATCATGGGTTCACACTCTGCAGCTCTGGGCATTAGCCTGCTTAATCTCCACTACGGCCCCCCTGCGGCGGGATGCCTGGCTTTCACCTTGGGGGAAGCCAGGACGGGTTCCCAAGGCAAGCGCCGAGATGCCTACGGGTAATCGAGCGCTATATAAGAACTAATAATAATAATAATAATAATTGAGTGTGATGTCACAAGCATTTGTGCGGATCTAGATTGTGTTAAGGAATACAATAGGTTAAGAAGAGAGTATGTGCCACATTTGCCTCAATATCCTTTGTTTGAGAAACGTGTGGTAGGCCGGAAACGAAGAAATGTAACCAATACTGGGGAGGTTGTAGCAAAAAGACGAAAAGTCGATGAACCTGAAATTATAAGCAGAAACAAAAAGAATTCTGTTGAAGATGTTGTTGGTTTTCAATTTGAAAACAGTTCTGGTGTCAACTGCTATGCTAATGTAGTGGTTAATGTTTTGTTTTCTCTAGAAAATGTAAAAGAAGAGATTGTGGTCAATTCTGATCAAAGATTTTGCAGTTTGTTAAATTCTGTGTTAGAGAAATGTAGCACTGATAGAACAAACATAGAAAGTGTGTCTGAAATTCGAAATCTGTTAGACAGATGTTCAGGCCAAACACAATTCTCTCAAAATATTCAGCAAGATTGTCAGGAGTTTTTAATGTATATGCTTGATGTATTGCATGCTGAAGGTGTAGATGTAGATCAGCTGTTTGGGCTTTCTTATCAATGGCAGCATGACTGCGAGAACTGTATGGTATCAAGTACTACTAGTGTAGATTTATATATTTAACTTTGCCAGACAGTAAATCAGTCTCCTTTAATAAGCTAGTAAAAGCAGCTGATCACAACATGGAGTGTAGCCAATGTAAATCTGAAATGATGTCCACATTATTTATACGAACATATGGCCAGTATGTCATTTTAATGTTCCAACGATGTAGGCCTGATGGAACAAAATTGACAACTTTAATTAAAAATTTTGTGGCTTCGCAGTTGTCAATATCAGGAAGGACTTTTGTAACTGCAGCAATTATATATCATGACGGTCCTTCAATAACATCAGGACATTACACAGCTTATTTAAAGTCTAGAAATGGCTGGTCATTCTGCAATGATTCTGTTTTAATTTTCACAAAAAAATTGCCGTATGACCTTAAAAACTCTTACCTGGTGTTTTTAAAACCAAAATTTTAGGGAAAGAATCTCGGGATGTGCTCTGTGGAATTTCAAGAAGTTCTAATGGCTCCTACACGATTTGGCCTTAAGGATAAGTGTAGTTCAGAGACATAACTTCTAACCATAAGACTGGAGGTCATGGAGAAATAAGTGCACTTTGAATGAGTTCAGAAAAACTATTTCTTTTTATAAGCTAATTGAAGCAGCCAATCAAAACATAGAGTAGAGGGAATGTAAGTCTGCAATGCTGTCTACTGTTTTACATTGCTTTGTGATTAAAAGTGATGTAGAGAATTAAATAATTGTAGTAGTCATAGAGGTAGTGTAAGTCTGCTTCATAGTAAGCAGTATCAGTGTCATAGGAAATGTAGAA
The DNA here is from genome assembly GCF_964261635.1 of Lissotriton helveticus. NCBI lineage: Eukaryota > Metazoa > Chordata > Amphibia > Caudata > Salamandridae > Lissotriton > Lissotriton helveticus. Next base: position 2,103,777,275 of record NC_136059.1, on the reverse strand, counting down.
CATGACTGAGCAAGAAGGGGAAGATATTACTATTCCAGGATTGTGAAAATGATCTTCAACATTTTAATTCTGAAAGTTGCAGAAATGCCAAATGACGGGATTGGCTTACAAGAAATCCAAGAGTTATAAATGGCTCTGACAAGATTTGGCTTTGTGGAAACTTGTGGTAGAGAGCAAGAAGTCATTTATTGCATGTAACATGTTTTTAAAAACGATGGAGGTTTTCTTTCAGAAAGTGGCGGGCTGAAAGTAATAACAGCACAACAGAGTGTAAGCTGTTCATAGGACATCCTTTGACGTCATGGAAAGTAAGTTAACTTTAAGGAGTTCTGAATTCTGATTTGTTATGTTGTATGGGTTTTTTAAACACAATCATTTTGATTGTGTTTTTTTTTTCCCGCTGTTATATGATGAATACCTTCAAGTCACTGTTTTTAGTGAATTTTGATACATTCTGAGAACAGCAAAAATAAACCATTTAACATGTATAATTAATTCTGTACTGTTTGCATTTATGATGTATATGTAGAACTGTGTAGGAGGCATGGAGAAGGTGAGGCTTCTGTAAGTGTCAAAGTTGTTGCATGCAGTGCTGCACTTCTGCGTACTCTTTCATATGCTGGACTACATCTGCACAATGAGATACCTAAGCAAAGGAAACACAAGTGATGTGATTGTGAAATGAGCAAAAGAAATTGCACGTATTTCAATTACATCACCTGTGTTTCCTATCATTACGAATCACATTGTGCAGATCAGGTTTAGGTCTGTCCAGGGAAACATAGGAGGTTTGGACTTTGTTCAAGAGTGCAGTGGACATGACTCACTTCATTGGTAGACCTTCACATGTATTATGTCCTCTATTCTCTTCAACAACTCGAAATTTCATCTGCAACCCTGAGTAGGCCTCACCTCAAACAAACCTTTGGATAGGACACATCTTATTGGCATCCTGAAGCAATCATTTAAAATTTTAGTGTCTTGCGACACTTTTCTGAGACAACAGCAATGCAAAAGATGCACCATGTTTTAAGATAGGCCTCACTTCATCTGCATCAAGATACTGTTAGTTTAAAATGTATATCTTTAGGACTGTGTAGGGGGCCTGGAGAAGCAGAAGCTTCTGTAAGTGTCAAAGTTGTTGAAAAACTGTTTGTCCTTCAATCTTTTCCCTTGTCTTTTGTAATTTTTAAATACATGTTTTAATATTTTTCAAATGTTTGTTCTCTCTTTCACAGATTGAAAGTATAAAAACAAAAAGTGAGTAATTTAACGACAATTATAAGGTAAATGTTTTGTACTCTTTTCGTTACATTTCTATCACATTTAACTTCTATTAGTTCCACTGCTTCATTTCTTTAACCCTCAGTTTCCTGCCTTTGCTACTTCCCTCATTCCTTTCTCTATTACCTACTTACTCAACTCCTTCCACTATTTTTCTCAGTCCCTCTCTTCTCATAGTTCCTCACTCTTGTTCACTCACTCCGTCTCTATTACTCTTAGTATCTTTGACTGATCACTCTATCACTATTTGTTCATAATGCTTTCTCTGTGTAGTTGAAGCACACTAAGGGGCATATTATGAACACAGCCAATAAAATTATTGCTGTTTTTATTGGCAGAAAACTGGTGCAAAAGTGGTTTTAGCGGCAGTTTTCTGCCGCAAAAGCGGCTTTAGCGACACATTTCTGCCAATAAAAGCTGCAAAACTTTTATTGCCTATGTTGATGATATGGCTCTATGTTACTTACATTTCTTTGCTGTTTCAATTAATCTTTTTCTGTTATTTTTTGTTTTCTGTTTTCTATTTTTTCTCTCTGTTATTCCCCATGTTTTAATCTTATTTTGAACATTCACTCACATTCTCCAAGAAACTCTTCTTTGTTAATGTTATACTCTCTTTTTTTTTCTTTCACTTCCTTATCTATTTTGTTTTTCACAATTATACCCTCTTCCGTCTTTTCTTCGGTAAATAGATCTATTAAACAGTATCTCTTCTTTACTCCCTATAGCTGTCTTTCTTTTAACATCACTCTCTGTTTACTTTCCTTATACTTACTCTTTTTTTTTGTTAAATTTTTTTTGGTTAGCTCCCGGTCCGCGTACCGGGAAGCTAACCGGGAAGTGAACCAAAAGAAATAGAGCTTGCCAGAGTGCTAAACATTCTAGCAATTTTTTTTGAAAGGGGAGGTAGTTCTGAAAAGAACTTTTTTTTAAATATTTTTGTTGTTTTATATATATATATTTTTTTTGAACATTTTTTGTTTTTTTTTAACGATTTTATATTTTTTTTGGTTTTTTTGGGGGGGGAAACAACAAAAAACAGGCATTGAAAAGGGCTCAACAGGAGCAAAAAAAAATTTACTGGGGGCGGTTAGGGCAATTATGATGTTCATAAGCCAGGTTGATAGCATTTATACTCATATTGCCACATGCTATCAACGCACCACAGTGCATACAAGTATGTTTCATGTGGCCAAAATTCTCTTGTATGTTTGGCACAGTTTCCCGTGCCTCTGCTGGTGTCAATGAAATTGATGATCTTGATCTGGCCACAGGAGTTGATGTAGGATTTTCCTCCAAATCCCGTATTTCCGCCCGGCTGTAATTAAGTGGATGCTTCCTGGTCATGTGCCTGTGCATAGTATAGTTCCCATAACTATACTTCTTATCCGTCCCCCTTGATAATTTATCTTTGCAGATGAGGCAGGTGACATACCTCGCATTCACTTTTTTTTGGCCAGGAGGGATTGAATAAAACTGCCAGATGAAACTGGCTTTCTTATGGGAAACCCGGGGCACCTCTTCGAGGAACTGTGGTTCTTCTCCCTCCTCTTCCTCCGTTTCTTCCTCTTCCTCCTCTGTGTTGGTCATGACCTGGGGAGGTGGTCCTCTCTTCCCATGAGGAGGTGGAGGTGGTGGTGGGGGTGCACCAGCTGAAGCAACTACTGAAGCCATTTCTGAAGTATTGAAGTACTAATAAAGGTCTTCCTCTCACAATGATGAAAGTCAGAGTGAGGAAAGAAGGAGGGGTTTTCATCATTTGGGAAAAACAATAGTTCTCAACCAATGAAAAGTGTTATTTTTAGGTCACCTGACCTAGCCTTACATGATTATGAAACCAAAAGTGAAATGAACCAATGAAAAGTTTTATTAACAAGTCACATGACCTCTCACGCTCATGTTACGCGCTGCGGAACGCGCCCCGGTTAGCTTCCGGGTCGCTGCGCTTCGCGCCTCGGTCCGCGCCCCGGAGCACTTCCGGGTGCGCTAACGCGGTACGTCACAAGACGCATTACGCGGCAACGCGATACGTCGCGCTTTCGCGACGCGGATCGCTTCCGGGGAGCTGCATTTCGCGCCTCGGTCCGTGCCCCGGGGCACTTCTGGGTGCGCTAACGCGGTACGTCATAAGATGCATTACGCGGCAACGCGATACGTCGCGCTTTCGCGACGCGTCACGATGTTGATTTCTTACCGGTTCGCGGACCGGGTCGCGGCATCAATTTGAGCTAACGGGAAGCTTTCCGGTTCGCGGACCGGGAGCGAAACAAAAAAAATATTTAAAAAAAATTTATTAATAAACATATAAAATATATTTTTGGATTTAAAGAAGAATACATTTTACAGCTATAGATATTAGCTTTTAAAAAACCAATGAAATTCACTGAAAAAACCATAGGTTATAGACCATATATAGTTAGGAATTAGCATTTACAAAACCTTGAAAATTCACTGAAAAAACCATAGGTTATACACCATATATAGTTAGGAATTAGCATTTAGAAAACCTTATTTTACTCACACAAAACCATTGAAATTCCATATATAGTTAGTTGTACTAACTATATATCGCGCACCCGCAATCCACTGCTGATCATGTCACATATTACATCATTCATGACATGGTCAGTGACATCACTGATGACATCACTGATGACATCTCAAATGACATCACTGATGACATCACTGATGACATCTCAAATGACATCACTGATGACATCACTGATGACATCTAATTTGACATTACTGATCACATCACTGATGACATCATTCATGTGATAATACGATGAAGCTCTTCAGACTCTAATATAACCTTAGATACACTCAGTGTAAACAGACACTCACACACTGTCACTCATCCATGGAGTTACTCACACACCTAGTCAGTCATGCAAAGAATCAATCACACCTCCATTTCCTCAACTATACAGTTATACACACCTTACTTATTCAAACATATACTAACACATATTTACTCTCTTATACAATCCCTGATACAAGTTCACAATGATCCATACAGCCACTCACACATTCACTGGCTCTTTTGCACAGTTATTTATATATGTCAACTCTCACATGTACTGTGTTTTACATATGTACTTACTTTGACATGTAGCACTGAGATATCCATTCACTCACCAATACACTCATGCACACAGTCAACCGCCCATACAGCTGTTTCCACATGCACTTTTGAACCCATACATCTAGTGAATCAACTGCTCACACATCTATGCACAGAGTCATACACCTCCCAGCCACCCATACACACTCTCAGTCTCCCATACAAATACTTGGGCAACCAATCAATAACCCATATAGTTAATCATATAGCTAATGATCAACACATGCAGCAGTTTATAGAACAACAGACATAATGATGCACAAATTGAGACAGTTTAGTCACTAACCCATGCACTCAGTGAGACACATTTAATCACTCATACAGTCAGTCATGCACCTACTAAATCCTTCATCCAGACATTTATACATCCACTCATTCTTAAATATGTAAGACATATTTTAACTTTACAGAAAAATACAGTCACTGGATGTTGTCATCAGTGATGTCATCAGTGATGTCATTTGAGATGTCATCAGTGATGTCATCAGTGATGTCATTTGAGATGTCATCAGTGATGTCATCAGTGATGTCACTGACCATGTCATGAATGATGTAATATGTGACATGATCAGCAGTGGATTGCGGGTGCGCGATATATAGTTAGTACAACTAACTATATATGGAATTTCAATGGTTTTGTGTGAGTAAAATAAGGTTTTTTAAATGCTAATTCCTAACTATATATGGTGTATAACCTATGGTTTTTTCAGTGAATATATATATATATAAAGATGGTGGGCATGGGGGAGTAAAGAAGGAATGGGCGAGGGAAGCACTGGAGGGTGGGCAGAGAAGGAGAAAAGCAGCATAAATGATTAAGGAATTAAAGAAGCACTCTCCAAGGAGGTCACAACATCCAACACAGTAGTGGATAGTGGGCAGTAGGGTGCTGGAACTATAGTAGCACCTCTGTTTTCTTCTTTACAATGGGCAGAATTGTGTTAGGATTCCCAAGTTTTAAGCATATCTCCAGTTACTGTTGTGTTACGAGGTACGATAAATTCCCTTTTTTGGGCCATTACTACCCTGATCTTTTATGAATGAGAAAAGCAGAACATCGGGGAGAGCAACACGGTGGGTGGGGAAGAAGCCAACAAGGGAAAAACCAATGCACAGCGCAGGTGTTGCATGGAGCTAGGACGGAGAAGCACACGAGAGAGAACTCGCAATGAGAGGGAGGGCGCAACACAGAGGAGGGCATTTAGCGGGGAGAAGCATGTGAGAGAGAGCTGAACTGGAAAAAACATGCGCTGTTATGAAGTGCTTAAGCAAAAAAGAAAAAAGTAGCTCCTAAACATGAGCAGTGGAAGGCTAGAAGGCTGCCAATCGGAGAGAGGGTAAAAAGGCTGTGCTCCAGTGGAGGGGCAAACACGAGATGGACAGGGCGGGGACAAGGAAAGCCATTGAATAAAGGTCCTGAGGTCTGACTGAACCAGACACAGATGTCAGCAGTGGAGTGGGAACCTCAACTCAACAAGGCAAATCAAAACCAAAAACTTTTATTTTAGAGGAAATAAGACTATGATACATAGACAAACATTCTGAAACAAGAAGAAGGGGGCACCCAAAAACAAGAAGCAGAAACTCAGGAGAAGCAAGAGAGGAAGAAAAGAAATATCCTCTGCAGGAAATACACACCAACCTCTCACATTGGTAAACTCATGGCTAATCCAGCCTAATAAACTGTCAATGTGTCACGTGGATTCTCCAGCTCAACAACTGAACAAATTCCATGTAAAGAGAAGTGAGTGCCTTAAGAAACAACAACAAAGGTTCCCTAAATCAGGACGGAAAGGGTCTTCTTGTGTTAATACGTTTTTTCAACGTATTCAGAATACTTTCGCTGTGCACATTTATTTAGTCAACATACCAACTTGCGACACAGAACCCGGTGGATTGTATCACACGAACCCCCTGCGTATTACATGACGATGGTGCATTCTGGTCAACAATCTGTCATGTGAGACTCACATGAGAACTTGGTGTTAGCAAGTTCCAAATCTTCTTTCAGCAATAATAGACACTAAAGAATAAGGAAATATTTGTATGACTTTTATTATAATCAAAATCCAATCCTAGTGACTATTATGTGTCTAGTTGTGACTAGCAAACAGAATAGTAGCAACAATAGCAGCTGATAAAAAATATGATGTTCCATATGATGCGGAGATAGTGTCCCAGCAAGTAGATAAGGCCTATCTGGTAGCACATATGTCCCTGTTTGCGGCCTTTTAAAAGGTATTTACATCTCTTACCTGTGTGAGCCCAATCTGACAGTTCTCAGCTCCCCAGAAGCAAGAAGATTTCTCTCTCCCTAACACTTGTTTGTATTTATCTTAAATACTCTTTTCAGATTGTTTTGAAAAGAACAGCCTCTTATTGAATGCTATCAATGATAACAATCAACCTTCACCTTCACCTAATTCTGCTTTAATGAAACACTAACTGTTGGAATTATATATACACTTCGCTCCAGCGTCAGGGGTGCAAATGCCGGCGTAGGCAATACAGCAACGGCAAACGTGCAGAAAGGAGGAAAGCCTGCAAAGCCAAACGCCGCAAGGAAACAAAGGAAGAAACGCGGCGCTTGGCAACAGAACCCGACCAAACAATAAATGATAGCAACACAGTGGTCAATCTTACGGACATAACGCTGACCCCCAGTGAAACTGCAACACTTTCCTTGGGTTTGTCTTACAGCGCACGTGGCAACTTTGACTATGCCAGTACCAAAATTGATCTTTTCAAATTTGTCCGTAAAATTAAACTAAAAAATACCACTGTTTGCATAAGACCTCGGATTTAACTGTGCCCAACAATACAATTAACTCTGATCCCGAGATGGGTGGGGCCCTCACGCAGGAACTTTTTGACTTGCAACAGGAGGAAATGTTAGTAACGCCAGTTCCTGGTAGGCTCATGGCAACAGCCCTTACCCCGAGCAATTTCAAGCCGAAGTCTAAATTCTGTCCTCTTATGATCAAGGACAACCTCGACGCCTTCCACGACAAAGTTGCATCTGAATTGAAATCATTGCACTCACAAGTTTCAAATGCTGCTAAACGTAGAAATTACAAAGACATGGAGTACCACAAACTGATCAAGAAAATAAGAACTAATGTTAACATTGTAGTCAGACAATCTGACAAGGGCGGTAATGTGGTCCTGTGGCCACATACTATGTACATGGAAGTGGCCCATGGTCAATTGAATGATTGTGAGTGTTACAAAAGGACTAACTTAAATGAAGTTCAAATGGCACATAATGACATCTATTCAAAACTGATGGCCTGGAGGAGTAAAGGTCTGTTAAGCATGGACGAATACAAGTTTTAAAAAAATGACAAACCGACCATGCCGGTAATTTACTTTATTCCGAAAGTGCATAAAAACAAACTGCAACCACCTGGCAGGCCAATCATCTCAGCCAGAAATAGTATCCTTGAAAATGTAAGCAAATATGTTGACTATTACCTACAAGAGTATGTGAAAAACGTATCTTCTTTTGTATTAGATACTGGAGACTTACTTAAGAAATTGTCAACTTTCAAGTGGGAACCAGGATACTTATTGGTCTCAATGGATGTAACATCCCTTTATACTAGTATTTTTCACAGGGATGGCACAAGAGCCATACAGTTCTATTTGAACAAAAGACCTACCTCTCAAATTGAACACTCCAAAATGATCATTGACATGATAAACCTGTGTTTGAATAACAATGTTTTTCTGTTTTCCAATCAGCTATTTCAACAAACCAGGGGTGTAGCAATGGGGGCCTGCTTCTCCCCAAGTTATGCCTGCTTACATATGGGGTATTGGGAGGAGCAGGTCCTGGCCATAGACTACAGTCCCATTGTTAACACCAAAATAAAGAGGTGGTTAAGATATATTGACGACCTCCTCTTTATTTGGGACGGGTCCATCAGCGAGGTTGCTGAATTCATTGAACAACTTAATGTAAACAATCTGAACTTACAGTTCACCAGCAGCATCAGCGCAGAGTCACTTAGTTTCCTGGACGTTGAGATAGGTGTAGTCGATGGCAGGTTGGAGACCAAACTCTTCAGGAAACCTACGGCTGGTAATTCCGTGTTACATGCTGCCAGTCAGCATCCAGCCCACCTAATACGGAGCATACCCTATGGGGAGATGCTCCGTGTTAGGAGAATATGCAGCAGCGACACGGAATGTCAAAAGGCCCAAAGAGAATGTCAGATTAGGTTTCTACTGGTTATGGTGGGTGTTAGCTCACCTAATCATGCACTGTTCACTTGGTGCTCCGCACCTTATGAAATAAAGAATTTACCACAATCTTTTGGATTCGTGTTTACTCTTGTGTATGCATTTATTTTTCACTTTCTCTATGCAAATTCGCGACTTATGTTATTAGTGGTATTCATAACAATGTCCATACACATTTATAAGTACATTTCTCATAGCATTTTCATTTGCATCACAGTCATTATATACATTACTTTTATACAAGCATTATTAAACAGGCCCAATGCATTTCGGCACTTGTGGTGGTGCTCTTCACTACCCCAATTACCAAGGATTTTCAAATAGTCACTCAGTGAGGAGGCACCCACTAACCAAACCAAGATGCAGTTTGATTCGATAACAGGCATGACGGACAACAGGGCCAACACTATGGCCTACACAAATGATCAGGCGGATCAAATATATTCTCTCATAAAAGAAGTTAAAAACATGGATGTTCATGGGGGATCTATCAGTCAGCAACTAAAACAACTTGAATATTTAACAAGGCGTCAATTGAACCAAAGGATGCATGCCACTACACTTATTCAGTACCACCGAGCCAAGCGAATACCCAGAGGCCTGCGCTTATCAATAAAACCAATGTTATTCCGGTTCAACTTAAACTCAAAATTCATGGACAAATGGTTCAGTATATTGAACAAATGTTCCCTTGATTTGATTTTACTGATTATTGAGGAATTGTCAAAAACAATACGTGAATTGGAGGAGGAGATATACACACTTAAATCTGAATTAGAGGCCAGAATGGAAGGAGACACCTGGAAAATCAGTCTGGACAACATCAATATCAAATTGGACAAATACGAAAAAGAACTGCAGGAAGGCAAAATACGTAAATATAAACGTGATACTATAGACTATAAACTCAACGAAGTCTACACGTGGGCTGATATTTATGCGAGGCGTCAATTTATACCCAAAAGAACACCAGCGTCAAATCGCTCATCGGAAGAAAGTCTGGTCACAGACAAAGAAACATCCATACGCAGGGGACCAATATCAGCTACACAAGAGGGAGTCATATTACCATCTGATACCAGCAATCAAGCTACCACCAGCAGAGACCCAGTTTTTTTGTCACAGGCTCAGGCTCAAACTCAAGGACAACCACCAACACCACAGGCAGAAATAATGACCACAAAAGGAAAACAAGGCGAGGAAACGGCCGGAAAAGAACTGAGGAGCGGACGGACTGTGGTCTAATTTTTAATATATCGTCATTGACACTAACAAAACAACAAATGAAAACATTAAACAAAGGGTTAACATTTGTACCTACAGTGGCAACCAATGAGTTGGAGACAGAAGGGGCGTTTTTCAGATTCATGAGAACGTTGAAATTAAGACACTATTTTGAAAATGTGGCAGAGCCAACAGAATTGAGTGAACATACCACAGAGAGAACATTTAAACCCAAAAGTGTGTTTCAAGCCCCAATTTCTCATAAAATGTTGGATACATTCGAGGTAATGGTCAAGAAAGATTTGCAAGCATTGCATTATAGTAGGAATCATCAAAATAACTTGTCCAAAACAGAATTGAACATCATAAACAACTTGGCAAACAACCCAACAATCACAATCCAGCCGGCCGACAAGGGTGGCGCCCTAGTCATAATGGATACAACTATGAGAAATGTACTTATAAATGTGTATGGACATTGTTATGAATACCACTAATAACATAAGTCGCGAATTTGCATAGAGAAAGTGAAAAATAAATGCATACACAAGAGTAAACACGAATCCAAAAGATTGTGGTAAATTCTTTATTTCTTAAGGTGCGGAGCACCAAGTGAACAGTGCATGATTAGGTGAGCTAACACCCACCATAACCAGTTGTTCATAGCACCCAGGAATGACTATCCTGATTAATCATAGCACCATTGGAGGACTTTTAAAAAATTGATTATTTTCGGAGTGCTCTTCACTACCCCAATTACCAAAGATTAGGTTTCTAAGCAGAGGGTATGATAATGACACTTTGACCAGAGCCATCAACAGAGCTAACTCCAAAAATAGGCATCAGCTACTATTTCCTACAGTGGATAATACCCCAATCCCAGTATCCAACAATGAGACACGTATCATCTTTGGCTTCAGTAACCAACACAAGGCCATTCACAGGATTGTGAAAAACAACTGGTCACTCGTAACTAGTGATCCGGTTGTTGGCCACTTAATGAAAAATACCCCTAGAATCACCTATAGGAAAGCCAGATCCATGTAGGATAGCCTTGTCTCCAGCAGCCCGGAAATTAGAATTAAAACACCCAGGCTTGATAGCAGTAGGGGCTTTCTGAAATGCTTTGCTTGCAAAGCCTGTAAAAATGGTATAAGCAAGAAAGAATATACGACCCCTTTCAGTACTGACCCTATCCAAATCAGACACAAACTGAATTGCAGAACTGAATATGCCGTTTACATTCTGGAATGTCCCTGTGGCCTTAGGTACGTGGGAAGTACCAGGCCACAGGTGTACAAACGGATTCTGCAACACCTCAGAGCCATCACCAATGCTGACGCAGCTTATCCTGTTGCGCGGCATTTTGAGGAATGTCATGCTAAGAATGCCAGCGGGCTCAAATACTTTGTAATAGATACAGTACCACCCCAGAGAAGGGGAGGGGATCGTGAAGCCCAGCTACGCAAACTGGAGACGAGACACATTATCCTGCTCGATACAAAAATACCTAACGGTCTCAATGCCAGTGAGGATTGTTATACCTATTTATGAATTTGATAACTCTACAGGAGCATTTCTAAAAGCATTTTTGCATTTGAATACCTCAAATTTTCCATACATGCCTAGTTACAATGAAACAATGCCGTCCATATTTGATTTTAGCACACAACTTATTCATTTGTTATTTCACTGGTAGCACTTTATATTTATATTTCTTCGTATATAAATGTATTTCATGTTATTTAAGTTATATGCTATTGCCAATAGACATATTCATGTATTCAATATGACTTGCGTTGTTTTGCACATAATTTAAGGTTAGCCCACTTGGGCTTAATGAACCTCCCGGTCACTTCTGAAATTAGTGCCGGATTGGTTTTTTTTTAGCATCCCTGTAAATATGTGTTTTATAATGGTTGGATTAGTTGATATTTTATCGTACTGACCGTATCTTTCATGCACATTTTACCATGGTTTTAGGGAAGCTAAGTCTTTTATCTTTGCAATGAATTTGAATATTTATATTTTAAAACATCTTAGAGTAGTATTTATTGTGTTTTAACATTATTCTTAATTGCAAATGTACATCAATTTAACCGTATACTGTGTAAATTATGTGCAATTAGTAATGGTGAGTAATTGTGATTATAACAGTTGCCACGCAATACCATTTGATATCAAGGCATTATGTCTTTAAGGATTTTCTCTATGTCTATGTTTTCCAATGGCACTGTGCACTTTAAATTTGCTAGTCCGCCTCCTTGACGGTGTCATGTGATCAAGGCCTCGCCAGGCCGAAACGCGTCATGGCAGAGTGGTGTTGGGTTTGAAAATAAATTAACACGCACCAGATATTGGGTTTGCCTCGTCTTTTTGACCGAACCATAGGTTGCTGGGACGACAACGTACCGAATATATATATATATATATATATATGTTTTACATTGTTTGAATTTTGTTTCAGCCCCCTTCAAAAGCCTCCGCAAAGGTAATGCGCCTCTCCCCAGTATAGAGATCCCCTAGTGTCTCACAGCCGCCATCTTTCCAGGCTGAAACTGACTTATCCCTCGCAATTTGCAGGCACGTTTGTAACCATCATGTCAGTAAACTTCTAGAGAATGGAGGTTTACACATGAAAGGTCATAGGCCAGTGCCACCCACCTCACCATGTAAGAGCAGTCGTCCTGCAGGTGAGCTCCCTCCATAAGACAGCGTGACTGATTATCTGCACCCCGTGCCCCCGCCAGAAAACTCTTTTCCCCACTAGGCCCATCTGCACACCACGAAGAAGCATATTGGAGCTGTGCTGGTATATAGTATAATTCAAGATTTGGGTGCCCTAGTCCCACGTCATGCATGTCTAGTTTAAGTACTTTCAAGCCAACTCTGCTTCGTTTGCCTACCCATACATTTGCAATTAAAACCCAATATCTGAAATGCACGGCAGCCTATGAGGCATTGTGTGTTTTAGAGTACATAGAGGCACCTGAGCAAATACACCATCTTAGCCACTGCAATCCTGCCTGCAACGGAAGCGTGTTCCAAAAGACCACCGATGCATTCAAGCTCCGCAGCACTTTATCCATATTATACTCATACTGCTTTTATGGGGTATGTGCCACTTGTATCCCCAGATACCAAACATTATCTAATACGAAATGCAAACCCAGGTCCAGTAGGGAGACTGAAACTTTGCCAGCCAGCTGTGTGAGTGGGAATATTAAGGACTTGTCAACAGTCATCCTGAGCCTCGACAGCCACTCAAATTGTTGCAAAGCAGACATCAAAAAGAAGCACCAAACGCTGCAGCTTTTTCACATACACCACTGCATTGTCAGCGTAGTGGGATATTATATGCTCTGAATTCCCCACTCGTGTCCCCAACCCCTGTAGTAGCACCCACAGGTGAATTGCCAGTGGCTACAAGACAAGAGCAAACAGGAGGGGAAACAAGGGCCATCCCTGCCCAGATGGTAGATGTAAACCTCCCAGATCGAACCCTGGTGGTCGGTCCCGGATACAACAAGGCTATCCAGCACAGTAAGTTCACACCAAACCCTATGTGGATCAATACTGCCCACATAAAGTCCCACTCAATCACGTTGAATGCTTTCTCTATAACCGCAGCCATCTCTGCCTGAAAATCCTGCACTATATAATTGACATGACTAAGTCTACGGAGATTTATGAGAGTACTTCTATTGGGAATAAATCCTCATTGGTCCTCATTTACCAGTTGTTCAATGACCCCTCTGTATTCTATTATCTACAATTTTGGATAGGATCTACACATCCACATTGATCATAGAGAGTGGGCGGTAAGAGCCAAGCTTTTCAAGTTCTCCATCTGGCTTGGGGAGCAGGACAATAAGCGCTTCTCTCATAGACTGAGTAAAGATGCCTATGTCCCTTAGTTGATTAAAGACCTGTAGCGAATTCTGTTGGGAACCCATCTGTGTCGGGTGTCTTATACCTGGGCATGTCTTTAATGACCAACATTATCTCCTCTTTAGGGAGTGCTATGTCTAATTCGTCCCTTTAACTGGGCTCAAATTGTGGTAGTTCTAGAACCCCCAGAAACTCCTCTTTGGCCGTTTGGTCACAGCCCTTCCGTCTCTGATATATAGTCTCTGAGAGGCATTTATTAAAAGTAATAGTTTTTAAACATGAGCTTAGAGACAATTTGACAACACTGGCATTAGCAAATTATGAGGTATGTCAGTTGTCATGCCCAAAGTCTGGGTGGCCTAGGTTATTATACATGGAACACCATTATAGTTTATTAAATCAATCATAAAAGAAGGTTTTGTACAGCGCACAATTTGGGAAGCTAGGATTGATCCCAAGTTTTCTGGTTTCACATTATGCAATCCAGCAACTAGATGGTAATCTCTTTCCCTCCCTCCTTTTAGGTGAAAAGTTATTGCTTTGTCTTTAACTCTTGATGCTTACGAGTAGAGTGTGGGTGGGAGACAGATGCCAATTAAAGGCTTGGCGTGGGTTCGAAGATCCAATAGAACCTCAAGCTGAGCTAGAGCCTTGCTTGAGCTCGGGTTGAGCCTTCAGTGGCTCACCCACCTCAATTAACATAATGGCAATCAGGGGGAAAAAGGAACAGGAAATGTATGATTTGACTATCATCAAACAATTTGGTGAAGCAGGAGTACCCACAACAAAGTGCAGGACTGCTAGATTCAAGATTTCATAACTTTCTTACAACACCACATCTTAGCGTATAGACTATGAGACTGGGCGTTCTATACTCATGGGTAAACAAATGAATGTTGGGTTTATAGTCCTGTTTTCCTATTACATACTTTCTACCAGTGTTAAAATTCATTTACATTTTTCCTAACTGTGTCAATAATAATGAGTAGAGAAATATGTTCAGAAAGTGATTACCCAAGATCGCACAATGTGTCACAAGGGGAAGGCCAAGATTAATTAAAAACATGCCTTCTGATTGTTTGGTTTCCATCTTGTTGATTACATAACAACTGGGGTGTGAGTGGATCCGATTGCGAGTCTTAGGAACTACGCTCACCAAAGAAATGCCCAGACATTAAATACACAGTTCATAATCAGTATATTTTGATAAAGTGGTAAAGCAAGAATAAACATCAAGTCTCCTAGTGCCAGGTGTTAGTCAACTGCCCGGTAAAGATCATCCAAACATTGGTGCACCCGAATCAAAATGGCTTAATGCTAGAGCACAGAACCCTTTACTGCCTTTAACGCCTGAATAACGCAATTGCTCTGACTATCCATTCCACTGAGCGCAGGCCCTTAGCTCAATTGATGTCGAAAAAGCATTCTACTCTATTTGAAAGCAATATATTTCCGCTTACTGGAGCGTATGATCTTGGTACACTCTTGTGCTGCCATGTCCAAGTATTATATGATAACCGTGGGCAAGTGTCCAAGTGAATGGATAACTCTCCCCAACCTTTAACATTGAACGAGGGACAAGACAGGGTTGCTACCTGTCGCCACTCCTATTCGCCCTTGTCATCGAGCCCCTGGCTGCGTGGATCCAACGAAACACTCAGCTCTCTGCCTGTCTCCTATCTATGTTTGAAATTTATGCAACTGCAATCAGTCTGACGTGAACTGGCCCAAATCCTCTTAAAACCCTGTAACTGACCCTCAACTAATCATTAGGGCCACTTTCCCCATACAATGGGTGACTCAACATTTCAAATACCTAGGGATGTATATGGCCCTCACTCAAAAAACGGCATGGGACCTTAACAACTCATCTTTATCACATCAGGTACGAAGGGACATGGATCACTAGGAGATGCTCCAGCTGAAAATAGCGGGCAGAGGAGCCTTATTTAAGATGATGGCACTGCCCAGGCTCCTCTATATGTTACAGAACTACCAACACTTTAGCCCATGCTCCTTCTTCCACACCCAGTAGGGAAACACAGTGAAATTCCTCTGGCCAGGAGACTAGCCCAGCCCTGCCTCTCTTACACCAAATGTGTTCTGAACCCATCCGAAGGGGGTTGGGGATTGAGTATAAAAAATTACTGGGCTAGCCACCTGGTCCCCATGAATGATTGGCTTTTCATGGGAAAGGATGATCCCTCTTTAGTAGCGGAAATCCACACTCTTTAACACCGTGGCGAGTTCAACATCCCCTAAAGCTCCAATAAACCCACAACCCTACCACCTGCAAACCAAACATCACTAAAATCATGGATCAGCGAGCATGAAGCCCCAACAGCAGAAACACTGCTGTGGGCCGGGAGCTGGCTTAAGCAAACAGCTGCACTCGAGGGCTTCCGTATGTCAGAAAATATTGGTATTTCCAAACTGGGGAATGTCTGGGAGGGCACCTCAATGTGCACGTCCCATCACCTAGCCGACACCTACTCAATGCATTAGTCACAATTTTATCGATATTTACAACTGCCCCACATGCTTAAGTTTTCCTTGGACTCCCAACACACATTCCCATAGTATAATCACCTTGAGGCACATGTTACGGAGTCACACATGGGTAAGAATGGCATCTTCACATTATACCACAACTTGATCAATAATACTCCTGATCCAATGGCACGTCCCAACACCTAGCCGACACCTACTCAATGCATAAGTCACAATTTTATCGATATTTACAACTGCGCCATATGCTTAAGTTTTCCTTGGACTCCCAACACACATTCCCATAGTATAATCTCCTTGAGGCACATGTTACGGAGTCACACATGGGTAAAAATGGCATCTTCACATTATACCGCAACTTGATCAATAATATTCCTGATCCAATGATGGCACTGCAGGACAGATGGGAGCTGGAAGTGGATCCTTTCAAGGAGGAGGAGGACTAGGTGGAGGCCCGGATGGCTCCCAGAGTACAGGCAATACTTACTAAGCTGCGGTTAATTCAACTGAAATATTTGCATTGAGTCTACTATAGTTCCACAAGGTTACATTAGATGAAGGACAGCTAAGATCCACAGTACCTGAGGTGTCTTCAGGCCCCTGGCACCTTCTATTACACAATATGGGAGTGACCTGATATACAAAGGAACTGGTGGATCATTTGCACTATGCTATCACAATTTGCGGGCAGGACAATAACACCCGAACTTAAGTTCATCTTGCTGGGGGGGATGGACGAACGGGAAGGGAGCAGTTATGAGAGTGCATTAGTTGCCATGAGATTCCTAATAGGCAAAAGGGACATAGTTAGACACTGGCGTTCTGCACTGCCACCACATATCAACAAATGGAAATGATGGACAGACCACTACGCCTTTGCGGCAAAACCACTATATAAATCCGATGGGTGCCCAGAGAAACACTAGAAGATCTGGGGTATATGGATGGCTTACACAGGCAGCCTTCCTTTCGACAGACAAAAAGCTATTCATGACTGTGCACACCAGCTACCCACTAGAGGGGTGTGGTTTTGTTGTAACTTCAGCATTGTTTACATGTTGTTTTTGACACTGTTGTATATAATTACAGAAAATCTAATAAAACGTGTTTTAATTGTTTTTAAGTCTCCTAGTGCCATGGCTAAAACTTTCCTATTGTCCTATGTCTAGGAGTGTACTTTCGATTTTTGAGCCTGCCAACCTCAGTGAATTGCATACCTTGTGGGACAGGGTTGTCTTTGTCAAGGATTTTTTTTACAGCACCCCCTACCTTAACTGAGCCTGCTCCTAAGCCTGCCTAATGTTTGCAGATAAGAGACTAAAGGAATAAGAAGATTGGTAGGCCAAAGATTCTTTTTCATTCCAATTTAATAATCAAGTTACTTCCTTTGTACACTTGGCTCACCGAACGTAGCAGTAGCAAGCAGAACAAGGGTGTGGTAGAGGGACAGCAACTCCGTTAGAACTCAACACAGTATTCTCAAATCTATTAATCTTCTAGAGACCAGGGCTCGTTGCTGGTATCAATGTTGCCCTCTGTCACATCGCAGATCATACATTTTGGCCCCTTGGAAAATGTTTGTGAGTGCCCATGTTTTACAGAACCGACCAAAATTCTCTTGCCTCTAAAGAGATAATCACATAACACTCACCACCATCGGCAAAGATTAAGTGATTGCTTTCTCATGCAAGGCTGATCAGAAGACCATCAACTATTTACCTGAATTATGTTTTCTGTCTGAGGTCGAAACAAACTTTGTTTTCCCTTCACAAAGGGGAACGGGTCCCAAAGGGACTCCTTCCTCTTTGGATATGGATTACCACCACCTTTAAGGAGTTGGTAACCAACCAATGGTTTATGACCTAAATTGCATCAAAACAATTGCTAAATAGCATTCCGAATCCCAATTGGAAGGGGCACCCTAAACACAGTCTTTACAATTTGGAATTCATTATGCACTTCTAAACCCATTTTGCAATTTGGTAACCACTTACCAAATCGCAAAGTGGATTTAGTACATGTGAAAAATAAATTTAGAGGTCCCAAACGCTGTGATTTAACGAATCACAGGCTTTGCGACCTCTAAATGGTTTCATACATCTTGCTCTTACTGTCTATTATTTTAGTAAAGGCTTGGTATATCTTCAGACAAACTTTCGATTTGGACAATGGACGGGAGGGGATCAGTCACTGCTGCTAATACATTGCTGTAGAAGGTACAGGACATTCTTTGGGGAAAGAAGAAGGAGGTCTGCAAACTATTACAGGTGATGGTGACGCAAGAAGAATCAGGGGTAAATTCCACTAATACCGAACTTCAGCAAATATATTGTGTATGAAAGGTGGTGGTGTTGAGGAGATAACATATAAAGCGTTTGCCACCAAAATAATTTGAGGGGCCTTCCTCTATTAAAAGAAACACAGTGGGCCTGTACATGTTAATCTTGGGGCAAAGAGGTGAACTGGAGAAACTCTTCTATCCCCAGATTTGGGTATATCTCCAGCAAACAGGACCACGGAGTGACTATTTTTGTGAAGGGTAGAGCAAATGGGCAAGCCTGCCTGAGCCATCTTTGGCAACTCCCTGAAGGTCAATTATAATACGCGCAATCTTGGGGATACCCATCTGACAGAGAAGGAGGAAGCATGCTCCTTTCCATTTGTTGTCGTTGAGGGAGGCAGTGGAATTGTCTACGTTAAATTTAACCAACTTTGTTTATTAAACACAGAGAGTATTTCAACTTTAGGAGACTGACTTGGAAATGTCTGTCTTCGAGTAGCATTGTGAAAGCATTGAGCTCCCTAACTTTCATTGCATTTAGCGTGGCATACAATAATCCATTAATAAGCCTACCCACATTGCACTATTTTTGTAACATACATACTTTCTCCACTCACAATATATTACACAGGAAAAGTGTGTCATCTGTTTGGTCAATGTTCTGCCCTGGTGCAAACAAAGTTTACCCCCACTATCCATCATACAAGCAGCAAAATAGAGCAAATGGATTTGTATTAGTGCAAAGTTTATGTAGTCCAGCCCAGATGTGTTGAAATATTATGAAAGCAAGGAGGCGTCGTTCTAGGAAGCTAATATTTCAAAATAATGCATCCACAACTATAACTTTTTTTTAAAAAACTGATATAACTCAAGTATTGCGAAATTAACGCTGTTAGCATGCGTAAATGCATTAAGCTCCTTTATAGCAGCAACATTACATAGGTCTACAAAATCCTGAATAACTACTTGGTTGTTAATTTACAAGTGTGTCAATTCTAAGTTAAATAAATAAGTCTTATTCCTCTTTCTGGAACTTGCTCTCCGCAATCACTGCAGCTGCCTAGATTTGGCTCTTCCTCATCACTTGAAATCTTAGCTGATTACTTTTCTACCAGTTTTTTGTAATAGCGCCCTTGAAACGGATTGAAACTAACCCTGAGCAGCACCAGCGTATACAAAAGCGATGAATAAAATAAAACAATGACTAACTTCCAAATCAATGCATTTTGAACGGCCTGGATGTAATTTGAAATTTCGCCAGTGGAATTTTGGTAATTGCGCGTTACTCTTGTAATTCGGAAATACTGATAAATTTAAATTCTGTGGCTCCGCTGGCAGAAATAAACATTATGCAGTGCTTTTCAAAGTTTAGAAACCGCTGCATACCACTCAGCCCCCTTACACACACTGCAGTGATTTAAAGTTGTAATCACTGCAGAGTATGCAAGGGTGCCGGGTTTTAAGCATCGCCATTTTTGGAAGTGAGGTTGCATTTTGCCCTAAGAAAATAGCGCCAAATGCCCACTCTACCCTGTTCCGGAATTCCACGGAATCTGGCGAAATTGTCATGTAATTCTGCTCCATCAAAGTCAGCGAATTCCCATAACCCTTACATTTCTTAACTAATTTGGCTAGATTTGTGTTCACTTTCATGCTCTGGATGCGACTGGCATTACAGAACGGACATAGCTAGTAATGATTTCCATTTGTAGTACTGAATGCGCAATCCCAACGACTGCACATGTGCATTTAGAGGAGAGTATTCTCTCTTTAAAACGGAAGTAAACCTGGGTCAGAGAGAAAAATTACCTTTCAATCTTGTATGAACCCCTTCAAAACAAGCACTGCAAAGCCAAAACATATGCCTTTAATTATTCATAACATTTAAACACAAATGGTAACAAATACTTTTTAGCGTATTAACTCTCACTCATAAGGATTTATACTGGGGAAAAGAGTTACCAAAAAAGATTTTGGTTAGAAGGCATATAGGAGATACAGAGCTGAATGTGACAAACATTGAGATGATTGAGTATACTTTCAGATGTAAACAAGCACTGGCAAAGTCAATAGGTCTCACCTTTGGGATCTACTGGCTTTGCTTTGGTGATGTTGTACAGCAAGATGCTGTGCAGATTGGCCAAAAGTTTTTATTAAAATGCAATGATGCAATTTCCATTTGTTCTACTTACTAAGAGGTGTGGCGCTGCGGCTAGGGTGACTGACTCCGGAATCTGAGGGATCACGGTTCGATCCCCTGCACCGGCGGCAGATTAGCCTAGCACCATGTGACTCTGGGCAATTGCTTTCTTAATCTTCCCGACGGCCCCCAGCGCCTAGAGAGCCTTAAGGGTGATTGTGCGCTTTACAAATGTGGGTTATTATTATTATATTACTGGTCTAAGATTGACTGGGATATAAAAAAAAAGAAAAGAAAAAAAAAAGTAGTCCAAAGCCGTTTTTTCCCCTTAAATTTTCTTAAGGTGGAAGTACCGGCTGGGATTTGTAGTCTGGAAAATATATATATATATATATATAAAGATGGTGGGCATGGGGGAGTAAAGAAGGAATGGGTGAGAGAAGCACTGGAGGGTGGGCAGAGAAGGAGAAAAGCAGCATAAATGATTAAGTAATTAAAGAAGCACTCTCCAAGGAGGTCACAACATCCAACACAGTAGTGGATAGTGGGCAGTAGGGTGCTGGAACTATAGTAGCACCTCTGTTTTCTTGTTTACAATGGGCAGAATTCTGTTAGGATTCCCAAGTTTTAAGCATATCTCCAGTTACTGTTGTGTTACGAGGTACGATAAATTCCCTTTTTTGGGCCATTACTACCATGATCTTTTATGAATGAGAAAAGCAGCACATCGGGGAGAGCAACACGGTGGGTGGGGAAGAAGCCAACAAGGGAAAAACCAATGCACAGCGCAGGTGTTACATGGAGCTAGGACGGAGAAGCACACGAGAGAGAACTCGCAATGAGAGGGAGCGCGCAACACAGAGGAGGGCATTTAGCGGGGAGAAGCATGTGAGAGAGAGCTGAACTGGAAAACACATGCGCTGTTATGGAGTGCTTAAGCAAAAAGAAAAAAGTAGCTCCTAAACATGAGCAGTGGAAGGCTAGAAGGCTGCCAATCGGAGAGAGGGTAAAAAGGCTGTGCTCCAGTGGAGGGGCAAACACGAGATGGACAGGGCGGGGACAAGGAAAGCCATTGAATAAAGGTCCTGAGGTCTGACTGAACCAGACACAGATGTCAGCAGTGGAGTGTGAACCTCAACTCAACAAGGCAAATCAAAACCAAAAACTTTTATTTTAGAGGAAATAAGACTATGATACATAGACAAACATTCTGAAACAAGAAGAAGGGGGCACCCAAAAACAAGAAGCAGAAACTCAGGAGAAGCAAGAGAGGAAGAAAAGAAATATCCTCTGCATACCCTCACATTGGTAAACTCATGGCTAATCCAGCCTAATAAACTGTCAATGTGTCACGTGGATTCTCCAGCTCAACAACTGAACAAATTCAATTTAAAGAGAAGTGAGTGCCTTAAGAAACAACAACAAAGGTTTCCTAAATCAGGACGGAAAGGGACGTATTCAGAACACTTTGGCTGTGCACATTTATTTAGTCAACATACCAACTTGCGACACAGAACCCGGTGGATTGCATCCCACAAACCCCCTGCGTATTACATGACGATGGTGCATTCTGGTCAACAATCTGTCATGACAGTGCTGGACATGGAGAGTGGGTGGCTGGCTCGCAGTACTGCCACATAGTTCACACGTACTCGGTTTTTCTGGTAAAGTTGCTAGGCTATTATTAACATTTTAAAAAGAGCAGACAAGAACTATTACACTTTAATAGCGACAGTGCAGATAAAAGTCGGTAAAGTTTTTCCACGTTTGATAGGAAAACTCCTGTTTTTACCAATGGGACATGCTTGCAATGGGTTGTGCAAATCGATGCACCGGGGCCGCTATGCTTTCAACGAGATAGTGACTTTTTGAAGCAGGTAAAATAATGACTTTCATTGAACAAAACAGATAAGGCTAATATTATGAAACTGAAACTGTGCTGCACAATTCCCACGCTTGAAGCATTCCAAGTCGCACAAACAAACAGAGCCATTCGGATAAAGCGTGTGCAAACTAACACTGATGTGGCACGTGAGAGGAGACTGCCTGGTGAGACAAGCTCTCGGTATTACTCGTGTCTGAAGATCAAACAATGGCTGCAGAAGTGGGGCCCGCGAACTCCCTCAGACACGCACACGGCCGGATTGGGATTTTAATTATGGCTTGCGGGTGGGCACCCTCATCCCATTATTTATTAATTTTATATAGCGCGACAAGATCCCGCTGAATATCAGTGCGCTCGAGAAGGTGCAAACTAACTGGCTTCTGTTGCCCACTTCAAACAACAAGCCATTTTTAGCCGCCAGTGGGGGGCGGCGGGGGCTCGTCGTTGAAAGCCCAATTGTGCCGCATGTTTAACTCCCCGGTGGATGCTGCTGAAAGTCCATTCCCATTTGAAGCTTTGAAATATGTTTTTGACATAAATCCTGAGTCTACCCATAAATCTAACATTCTGATCAGATGGTTCCCACATACTTTAGAACGTTCGCTGTGAATTTGCGACATGTAGGGATTTTGTTGACTCCAAGTTCCTCCACACCATTATTTATTAATTTTATGCGTTTTTATATAGCGCAGACTTTTCCCGAAGGTGTCAGAGCGCTTCATAATAGGAACAGAACTGATACATGAGGAGACCATTTCATCAGGTGGGGGGTCCGCAATGTGAGGTCTGCGGCTGCCCGCGGCCCCTGCCAGCGGTGACCTCGGCGGGCGGCCATAACTGCTCCCATGGTCGGGTCCCTCAGGCAACCCACAGGCATTGGAGCGCTTTGCCTGAGCACCTTATTAGCATACACGTTCAGGCACGAGTTGGCTAAATGCTTTGACCTGACACTAGGATGTGGAGGGAGGGGGGCGGAAAGACTGGAGCACTGTGAGCCACTTGCCAACAAACACTGCACAAGCCCCCCCACCAGGACAGGGATGCCCGTGTGGGCGAAACGCAGTCCACAGGGAGGTAGGGTGCCCCAGCGGTAGTGGGGGATGGGGGGGCAGATCTGATGAACCCTCCGGCGACCCTCGGCAGTTCCTGGGGAGCCTGGTGGGTGCAGACTACATGACCACGCCACTAATGGGGAAGAGGGGGGTTAAGCCGCGACCAAAGCGCTCCAACCCTCGCCCGCCCCCCCCCCCCCGAATTGTTTCTGCCTCCTACGCCGCTCTCCAGCCCCCGGTAATTATGGCGCGTGGAGCAGACCTATTGGGTGCTAAACATTTAATGGCGCATTCGCGCATCATGAGGATCATCGCTGCAAGGCAGCTGCTCCCATAAGCAAGGGGGGTAAGACAAGCCCTTACTCTAGGAATTGTGGACGCTTGTGTCCATTTGTAAGGCAAGCTGTTTGGGGAGCAGTGACTCCAACTGTACTTTTCACATTACCCTCGGCCTCAAGGGGACGAGGAGGGCCGCGGTTCGTCGAATGTTTACTCAGGCTCGCCAAAACACTCTTAAATGCCGACATGACCTTGTAGTGTGGCTAAAATGCTACTGGGCCACCATTCTTTCATAACCGCCAGCGCTCATTTGACATTGGCCAATACGGGAGACCTTGGAACATCGCTCTGCAGCGTGGGGCAGGACCAGTAAAATCGTGCAGCCCATCCCGGCAACAGACACATTGGAAATGAGAAAAACATGGCGTAAAAAAATAATAAATAACTACCGCCCACCGCCGTATGACGTAAACAAAAGGGGCGGAATGAGAAAATATCTACGGAACGCCCACGAATCTGCTCGGAGAATAACGGACAGATCTCTCTTCCAATGGCTAGCCTCCATTTATGGAGCTAGCCAATGGAAGAGACAGGCGGGACAAAGCCCCGTACTGCTAAACAAAAGATTTCGCCTGGGCGAACACTGCTGCGCAGTGGACGCCAGGCGAAACCTAAAAAGCACTTTGGTCTTTGTTCAGTTCTATCAGAGAATCTGTGTCCTCTCTCATCAGATCTATATACAATTGCAGGAGTGCCTCAGTTCCCTTCTCATATTGTATCTAATGATGAACAAATCAATTGTTTAATTAGTTAGAAATACGCAATCATATAGAATATATATCAACATATTAAGCAAGCATTGGCAAATTAATAGGTCTCAGCTCTAAAATATTGAGCTGATAGTTTTGCCAGTATTATTTTTTGCAATAACGTGAACATAATGGCAATTTAGTAATGGGTTTTCTGGTAATCTAAACCTATTTCAAGATGGTTGCTAACGTCACAACATGTGTGCACACATGCATTGTAACACCGGTGGCCATTATTAGTTTATCAATCTAACATGGTAAGACGCCAATGTCTGATCAGTAAATAAAAGTAGTAAAAAAGAAAAGGCACATAAGCTCAGAAATGACAACCCAGTAGCTCTTTGCAGCTACTGTTGAGACTGCATTTCCATTGAAAGGGCATTTTGGTGTTGGTCTATAACTTTTTAACCATGTGGACAGATTTGCATGAAAATTAGCAATCTACACACTCAGTCAGCTAGATTTCGGAGTACCAAGTTGCATGAAGATTTGTGGGGAAAAAAGGGTAGTGGGATTAAAAAAGAAGTGTTTTCCCATTTTAGCTCCGATAGAAAATGTATCTCCAATCTACAGCCCAAACGACTGAATGAATTTACACAAACGTTTGTATGAAAGTAGAGCTTTACTCAGATGGAGACCCTTTTTTGGTTTGGTGTCAGTCCGTTCAGTATCGGTTGAGATATAAGCATTTTAAAATGTTTCAGAGCGGGTTTTAATAGGTAAACACATTTTCTACATCTTCGGCCATTATCTCATGAGGCGGTCTCCGGAGGTGCCATTAGGTGATTTGCCAGAGGTGCGCTTTGACGTAGGTGTGACTACATGCCCCTCTACCTCTGCAGATCATGACGCAAAATTTTGCCTAAACTAAAATACTACGTGTCAGTGATTAACCGTATGTATTACGTGTTAGGTGTACACACAGTAGGTGTGCACCTCTTTAATTCCTAATTATAGGTTTGCTTAGGAGTGGCACGCAAGGGGCTGGTCCTCGTGTGGTCCTGAAGAAGAGCTTTGAGGGGACAGCTTGAAACATGTTGACCCAATACTAGGGACTCTTACTCATTATAGTTCGGCTTTCCCTATTATTAACACACAAGTTAATTACCTTCGGTAACAATATATCTGTAAGAAACAGAAGCTAGTGATAGATTCCTTACCTTAGAATATCCCCAGGCGTCAGACTGGATCCGGAAAGTTTTGCGTAGCAGTACCCTTGCGCGTCGGTAGGCGTCGTCCGCGGCTCCGCATCCGTCGTCGTTGGCGCCGTGATGATGTCGTCGGAGTACTCCGACGCCGCCCTCGCGCGCCGACGTCAGTTCTTATACATAGCTTTTCCGCACCAGAAACGCAGAGCCATGATAAAAACCAACACTGGTGCCATGAAACTAGGGCCCTCAGAGGAATGACCTTAACCCTAGATATCGGTTCGCAGAACAGGGAGGATGGGTGGGGCGGTAAGGAATCTAACACTAACTACTGTTTCTTACAGATATATCGTTACCGAAGGTAAGTAACTTGTGCATCTGAAAGAAACAGGTTAGTGTTCGATTCCTTACCTTAGAATAGATACCCCAGCAATACCAACCCAGGTGGTGGGTCTGCGAACCAAGATCACACCAGAAAGTCCTGGAGAACGGAACGGCAAAGAAGCCATCGCTCCGGACTTGGCTGTCCAGGGAGTAGTGTCTAGCGAACGTGTGCGGCGAGGCCCACGTAGCTGCCTGACAGATGTCCTGCAAGGTGACTCCCCGACCCAGGGAGGTAGTAGCCGCCGTGGCCCGAGTGGAGTGGGTACGCAGCCCCACCAGAGGCTCCTTCTTAGCCAGAGAATAACAGGCCTTAATGCACAAAACGACCCATCGAGAAATGGTTCGTTTGTGCACCGGCCCGTCCCTTCGTAGTGCCCTCGTAACCAACAAAGAGCTGGTCGTCCACCCGGAACTGGCGTGTGCGGTCCAAATAAAATGAGAGCGCATGTTTTGGGTCCAGACGGTGGAGCCACTCTTCCTCTTTTGAGGGATGCGGAGGCGGAAAGGAGGTGGGCAAGGTGATGGACTGCCCGATGTGGAAGGCTGTAACAACCTTGGGCAGGAAAGAGGGACGTGTTCTTAAGACAACTTTGTCCGGATGGACAGAAAGGAAAGGAGGCTTAGAAGAAAGAGCCTGGAGCTCGCTCACCCTCCTGGCAGAGGTGATGGCAACCAGGAATGCAGTCTTAAGAGTAAGAAGACGGAGAGGACAATTGTGAAGTGGCTCAAAGGGAGCACACATCAAATAAGTTAGAATAAGGTTCAAGTCCCACTGAGGCATCACGAAAGGAACAGGAGGAAACATGTGAGTGATGCCCTTCAAGGATCTATTTACAACAGGGGACTTGAAAAGAGAAGACTGTTCAGGAAGCCTCAAGAAAGCCGAAATGGCAGAGAGGTAGCCTTTGATAGTGCCCAGAGCAGAGCCCTGCTGGGCAAGTAAAGGAAGAAAGAGGAGAACCTCTGGGCTGTGCACCATGCCACAAATCTGTTCCGCCTGCAGGCATATACCGTTTTTGTGGAGGGAAGCCTGGCTGCCAGAATGACATCACAGACTTCAGGAGGCAAGTCAAATAGCCTCAACTGCCGCCGCTCAATCTCCACGCATGGAGGTGGAGGCTGGACAGGTTCGGGTGGAGGACCGTCCGCTGCTGCTGCGACAGAAGGTCCTCCTGAAGAGACAGACGAATTGGGGGATCGACTGACATGCTGAGTAGCTCGGAATACCAGTATCTTCGTGCCCAGTCCGGAGCCACAAGGATGACAGACCGCAACTCCACTCGCGACGAAAAGCGTCGCCGAGCGAGTGCCGCCTTGGAAATTCTAACGCGCAGAACTGAAGACATTGCGTGTTCTCTTCTGTGGCGAATAGATCTAACCAAGGCTCTCCCCACTGCCGAAAGAGACCTTGTGCCATGCCCGAGTTCAGACGCCATTAGTGATTCATCATGCAATGACGGCTGAGTTCGTCCACCCTGGCGTTCAGGGAACCTGCCAGGTGTTGAACCACCAGGGTGACGCCCTGGTGTTCCAGCCATTGCCAGAGGCGCAGAGCCTCCTGGCAAATGGTCCACGACCCCACCCCGCCCTGTTTGTTGCAGTACCACATGGCGGTGGTGTTGTCCGTGAACACCTGCACCACACTTCCCCGGACAGAGGGAAGGAATGCCTTCAGTGCAAGCCGGATCGCCCGCAGCTCCAGAAGATTGATGTGGAGCCGGGACTCCGCCAGAGACCAGAAACCTCTGATCTCCGCCTCTCCCATGTGGCCCCCCCATCCCAGGAGGGACGCATCCGTCACAACTACGCGCTCCGGTTGGGGTAGGGAGAGGGATCTGCCGCTGACCCAATCACGGTCCCTGAGCCACCATTGCAACTGTCTCGCAGTGCCCTCCGAGATCAGGACATGGTCGGATAGGTTGCCCTGATGCTGGGCCCACTGAAACTTCAGGTCCCACTGCAGAGCCCGCATCCGCCACCTGGCATGATGCACCAGAAGGATGCAGGAAGCCATCAGCCCCAGAAGCTGCAGCGGAATAAAGGCTGACAGATCGGAATCAGAGCCTGAATATCCCGAACCCGCTGTTCGGGAGGATAAACCTGAAACTGCGCCGAATCCAGAACCACTCCAAAGAAGAGGAGCTTTTGAGAGGGACACAGGTGTGACTTTGGCACATTGATGGAAAATCCCAGCAAGTGCAGGAGTTCGGCCGTAGTCTGGAGGTGGCTGGCGACTGTATGGGGCGAGCCCACCTTCAACAACCAGTCGTCGAGATAGGGGAAGAGTGACAACCCTAATCTGCGCAGATGAGCTGCGACCACCGCCATCACTTTCGTGAACACCCGTGGGGCGCTTGTAAGGCCAAAGGGGAGCACGGTGAACTGAAAGTGCTCGTAGCCTACCGTGAACCGCAGGTAACGCCGGTGGGCCGGTAGGACTGGGATGTGGAAATAAGCGTCCTGCAAGTCCAATGCTACCATCCAGTCTCCGGGGTCCAGGGCAGCTAAGACCTTGAACTTCTCCTTCCGGAGGAAGCCGTTGACGTACTATGGGCCCAAGATAGGGCGTAGGCCCCCTTTACCCTTCTTGGGAACCAGAAGTAGTGGGAATAGCAACCACACCCAACTTCTGGCCCAGGAACGCGCTCGATGGCCCCCTTGGCCAAGAGGGCAGATGCTTCCTCTTGCAGAGGTTGCAAGTGATCCCCCGACACGCGGTGGTACTGCGGTGGCATGGCTGGAGGGGTCGCCTCGAAGGGGAGGGAGTAGCCCCTTCGGACGATTTGCAGCACCCACCTGTCTGAAGTGATGTTCCACCAGTGGAGGAGGTGATGGCGGACCCTGCCGCCCTCTGGCCTCAAATGGGCTTGAAAGCTTGGACTAGGAGGGCTTTGAGGCAGATGCTGCGGGGTGGATGTGGGCTGGCCTCGCTGTTGTCCCCTGGCACCGCCACGGCAGTTACGACGTCCGCCGCCGCGCTGGATGTTAGACTGCGGCCCATGGCTGGCAGGACGTGAAGGGTCGCCCCTTCCTTGGCCACAAAAGGAGCGAAAGGCAGAAGATGGCTGACGCTGGCCCGACAGGCCCATGGACTTGGCCGTAGCCCTGGAGTCCTTGAAGCGTTCAAGCGCATGATCTGCCTTGCCACCATAGAAGTGGCTGCCATTGAACGGCATGTCCATGAGGGTGTTCTGGACATCAGCCGGGAAGTTGGCGGACCTCAGCCAGGCGTGGCGGCAAACCGCCACAGTCGTTGACATCACCCTGCCGAGTGAGTCCGTGGTATCCAGCCCACATCGAATGGAAAACGGCGCTGCGTCTCGTCCCTCCGCAAGGGCTTGGGCAAGCTTTGCCCAGACCTCCTCCGGGCACTCGGCAGGACACGGCCGAAACCGTATTTCACAGAGAGTGGTTGTAACGGCCCAAAAGGCAAGCGGTGTTGACTGACCGCAACCCCCCAACTGAGGGAGGAGAACAGTTTCTTGCCAAACTGTTCATACCTTTTGGATTCCCGATCTGGAGGTGCAGTCGGGAATGCGGACTGGGAAGTAGAGGCTTGGATAACCAGGCTCTCGGGGGTGGGGTGGGTGGACAGAAAACTAAGGTCCCCCGGAGCCGGGCGGTGGTGCCTGGCGACGTTCCTATCTACAGGGGAAACTGTAGCGGACCTGGACCAGGTGCCCAACAGGACTTCCGTGAGAGCCTCATTAAACGGCAGTAGAGGCTCCAGAGAGCCTGCCTGCGGTTTAAGGACCTCAGTGAGGATTTTAGACCTCACAGTCACGACGGGGAGCTCAAGAGCCAAGGCCTTGGCCGCCCTCGTCAGCACCACACTATAAGCAGCCCCCTCCTCCGCAGCCACAGTAGGAGGGGAGACAAAGCCAGTGTCAGGTGAAGTGTCGAGACCACTGGCTTCCCCTAGCTTGTCTGTCCAGTCCTGAAATGACTGACACGCCCGTGTCAGAGGGTCCTCAGACCCCTCCCAGTCACCCTCGCCCTCCATCTCCTGAAAATCAGGTGCAAAGGATGGAGCCGGATCATAGAAGAATTGCTCTTCTGCCGGTGTCGAATGCGGCGTCGAGCGATGCCGGTCCGACGCCGGATCCGGACCGAGGGAAGAACCAAGGATGGCGCTGTCCGCGGACGGCACCGGGGGCAATACCCTAAGGGTCGATGCCGGCGGGGTCGCAAGGTCAACCAGCGGCGACCCGGATCCGGAACCGGATCCAGCAGGGCCCTGCGGCGCCGGAACCGAAGTCGACGACGGCGCCGGGGTCGAAGCACCCGACGGCACCGGGGCCGAAGCAACCAGCTCGCTTGGGCTACCAGCCGGGACCGTGGGGCCCGAAGGCGCCGCGGAACCAGACGGAGGAGAGAGCAACCTCATGGCCATGAGGAAGGCATCAATCTCCTCCGTGTCGCGTTCGGCCCAGGGACCGCGGGTACGGAGCAGACCGCGATGCCTGCGGCTCAGCCGCGTGGGCGGTGACGCCCGAACCCCCGTCGCCTCTTTGACTTCTTGTGCCTCTTACCTGAGGACTTGGAGCTCGACGAATGGTGACGACTCACCGAGTTTCGACGACTGTGGCCCCTGGACCTGGACCGTTAGCGGCGCGGGGACGACTGCCGGATCTCGAGGCGCTTACGGGACCGCTCCCGCCTAGCCTTCGACGTCCGAGCCCGGCAGTCGGGGCACGACTTGTCGTCGTGGTCGGCCCCAAGGCAATAGAGGCACCGGCGGTGGGGATCGGTAACCGACATCAGTCGGTTGCAATCGGTACAGAGCTTGAACCCGGGCATCCCTACCGGCACAGAGAGTCGTAAAGACTCGAAGAGAGAACAAAAAGGATCAAAAAGAAGTTTAGTCAAAAAGTGACTAAAGTACTGCTTTTTCTGGATCTGGGCTTGCCGGCGCGGAAAAAAGAAGAACTGACGTCAGCGCGCGAGGGCGGCGTCTAAGTACTCCGACGACGTCATCACAGCGCCAACGACGCCGACGAAGGACGCGGAGCCGTGGACGACGCCTACCGACGCGCAAGGGTTCTGCTACCCAAAACTTTCCGGATCTAGTCTGACGCCTGGGGATATTCTAAGGAAAGGAATCTAACACTAACCTGTTTCATTCAGATCCCTGTTTTTAGTCATACCAACTAGGGGCAGGAATAAAATATTAGTCCACTAATTGGGTATTTTTTAACTTTTTGTTTTTCCACTCCACTTTCACTGCACTACACATTTTACACAACTTAGTGCTCCTACATAATTCAGCAAGTCACAACACGCCTCATTCCACAGCGGATTGAGAGGACCCCAATGATGAAGCATGCCACCTAGGGGAAACCCTGGTGGGTGAGGGGACTCTAGAAAACAATTTTTTTTTCTGGAAAGGGGATTTTCATACATGTTCAGTGAAAACCCGGTTCTTCCCCACGGTTAGGTTTTTCTTCTGGTATACCAGATTTTGTGAAAAAACATTATCTCGTGAGTCATGACTCAATCAATAATCATGTTAATCGCATTTCGATTTTTTTTTCTTTATGAAACTTGATTGGGTGGAATAGAGCTGAAATGTGTTTTTCCGCCATTTTGAAGTCTGCTTCGAATAGAATTTTGCACTATTAAAAAAAAAATAGACATAGCAATAAGGAGGATCGGGAGGAGGCAACCTCAAAAGTGACTGACCCAAGAGTAGTAGTCTGGGGTATCCAGCCACATGGAAAATACAAGTCACCCCTGAGAAAAAAGCACTTAAAATAGCATGTGACTTCTGAGTCGTGGTCAAATCAGGAGCTTTACAGCGGCCATTGTCGGTGCTGGATTCGACCACCATTTTGTGCCTGACTTGCACGTTTCAGACAGTGTAAATTATAAAAAAAAAAAAAAAAAAGCAGAGGCAAACACTCAAATGAGTGTTTAGCTTTGCCTGTAAAAGAGGTCGTAGGGCGCAAGCCCTTTCCCCATCCTGTTCAAGTTGTGTGTAACGTCTGGCCGATGACCAGTCACATCGGAGGTTGCCCGTCTGCAGTGGGTATTGGGATGAGGGAACACATCCGCCCAACCCCCACTGCACACGGACTGGCCATGAAGGGTTGGACACAGGGCCTAGGCCATGCACAGAGGAGGTTATGTGGCCAAGGTGGAATGGGCCCAGGGCCTGGACATTAACTAAATCATCAAAAAACCCAATGAAATTCACTTAAAAACAAACTTCAGTGAAACACTGAGTTCTGGTTCAAATACTTAGTTACGAAGGCACACAAGACATATATGGAGACTTAAAGAGTGTAAATGGGAGGTAATGGTGAGTGGGGATGTAGAGTGAAACCTTTTAAAACTGCGTAGCTGATAGAACTGAAGTTCATAGACTATATACCAATGGGTGTCCAGACCACCTGATTAAATTAACTGGTAACTAGAACCTAAATAATCGAATGCATTAGGATTGCCAAAGCAATTCTCTAATCCCCATACAATATGGGCCTCCAAGGCACATTTACACTAACCAGTTTTCATATCTTCAGATAGAAATTATTTATAAAAGTGAATAAACCAAGAAAGAACCAAATAAAAGGAATAAATAAGGCAAGTTCAAGAATTGCATTGTTTCAATAACAGTAGAGTCCAATGACCTGAACTAACCCATTTTCCCTTGTTTTTAGTTCAGTGAACCTTTTTATGGATGTGTACATAACAGATTTGCATCCCTAAAACCCATAGCGCTAGGTCATGGCCTAAAAGCAGGGTAGAAAATTAGGTCTTCCATGAACCAGAGTGGCAGATTGACTTTCAATAGTCAAGATACACGAGAAACGAAAACTTGTTGGGCTAAGAACCCCAAAAACAGGCCTCTAAGAGCACAGGTTTCAGAGGCCCTGCATGCCAAAATCTCGCTAATCGAGACAGGAGCGATTAATCCCTGTAAGATCTCAACCTTTGCCTTTACAAGATACCTAGGAAGGCTCTTTTTGCTGAGTGAAAAGGCAAAAAGTCAATTTGAGGACATCGAACTGCGGTAAAATGGTAGCAAACATTTCCAGCATTAAGCGAAGAACCTTTGTCGGTGTTCTGAATATAGAAATAGATATCCTAGAGAGTTCCAGTGTAGTATGATTCTCCTAGATAAACAAGTAAATATGATACATCAAGACCATTCTGAATAGCTCCAGGGGATGGAATTGACTTAATCAGAAACGATCTAGGGTGTTATTAAGATTATCAGTTCTTTAAGAGAAGGTCTGGGTTCCAAGACCACTATTGCTTGTACCAGGGAAATTCATTAATGGATTCTCGTGTAAAGGGTACTGTGTCCAATTGGTGCAGAGTGCCCTTAAATGGAGACAGCAATGTTCATTTGTAAAGGAGAGTCTTGATCTCTTGCGGGTACAGGACTAATAGTCCTCTATGATTTTGCCTCTGTCCAAATAAAATGAAAAAATGTGGTATGGCATCCCATTATTGTGAAACTCTTTCACAAGAATGGATGCTTAAATCAGATGTGCTTCCTAGTGGTAAATACAGAAGCGATGACTCTGTCGCAAGTGTCTGCTTGGCAAAGAAATACTGCCTGTCTTTGCTCCTTGCAAAAATTCACTATCTGCAAATGGAAGGAGGTGTCATAAATAAAATGATTAAATCATCCCATATTTGCTTATTGTATCTTGCCAGAATCGAGGGAAAGTTAGCTAGGTCCAAGGAGAAGGAGGCATTTAATATAAATGCGATAAACTAGATATAAGGTATGTCCTGTAAATCTAGGACACTGCCTAGCCACACTCTGTGAGAGGAGCCTTAAGGAACGGTCTTGTCAACTTGTTACTGAGTACATTATAGATCCTTCCAGAGGAAAGGACGGGATGGACATAGATCTAGGATTAAGTCAGTCTATGTTATTAGAGGGGATATATGTGATGGACTGCTCTGTCAATCGCTGCCAAGTTTTTAATAGTTATGTTTTATCTGATTAATGTATAATTGTTTCTTGTTTACCTTATTGTAGATATGTAGCATTTTTAGCATCTTCAGTTGCATTTTATGTCACTGTGGGGTATTTACCCCACGCACTGCCACTTGATGTGTCATCCGCTATGCACAATTTGTTTCTTGCATGTGATCATACTGTATATTACTGCTACACGTGTCCTGAAATAAAAATAGGTTAAAAAAACTATCTATCTATATGACCTTTGTCACCATCCACTGACTTGGACACCACACAGCAGCTTTACATATCACACAGGATCGTATGCATAACCATACGGTTAATACAAACAGCGTTCATCCATGGTGGCTCAGAACTTATCTATATACATTCTGGATGAGATAGCCTTCTACTACTAAATCATGGTTGTGCACCTTGATGTAGAGATCTGTCTCCCTTCTTCACATCTCCATTGTATATCCCCACTCCCAACTCCCATTCGGCTGACTGTGTGTGCCAGTTCGTGTTCCTGCCTTCCCGTCCGGAAAGTCTGAGAGTGCATTCCGTGTTCTGTGGAGCTCCGAGGGGGTGCGAGAGAGGCAGAAGCGGTTGTTGCAGCGGGCTGCAGGCTGCGGCGTATAGGGTGCTGGCCGACCTCCCATCTCTCCCATCGAGTCACCCCCGCCGCCGCCGAGCCCACTTGCCTACCGTTTTCCTTGAGATACCGGCCACGCAGCAGCGCTGGCGAGTGGGATCTGAGCAGGGGGCTGAGAACGCCACTGCCTGCCGTGTCGACTCCAGTCCTCCAGTCCTCCTGTGTTCCGGCATTCAGTCCCGTCTTCCAAACCGGACAAGCCGCAGCACCTGCGTCAGTGGAGGCAGGGGAGGCAGACCAGAGCGGGAGACGAAGAGGTTATCTGCTCCACGCCGCGAAACGCCTGAGCTGCCCGCCTGCCCTAGACTGAAGCTGCTCCAGTCGGCCCCTCGTGGCCTCAGATTGGGGCCATAAGGCTGAAGGAGGGTTCCAGCGCAGCTCACCAGCGTGGGCAAAGGCCTTGGCGGGCAGTGTGAAACACCCGAGTGAGTCAAGCAAGCCGAGGAGTGACGACGGTGGTGCAGCAGGTGGTGCAGCAATCATGAGTGAGTAAGCGTCTTCCCTTGCTTTTAACCCCTCGCTCCGCTCCTACTCCTGCACCGGTCCTCACCCGGCCTCCATTCCAGGTCGGAACTGGCACTGTGATTGCGTTCTGCCGTCTGTAACCCGCCCCTGTGAGCAAGGGGGGGAAGCTTGTTGCCAGGAGGTGGCGGGAAGAGCAAGCCGCGAGACGCAGGAAGCTTGCCGCAAAATTGGTATAGGGCGCCGGGATCGCCTGGACCGCCGCAACCATACTTGCAACTACACCTGCAACCATACCTGCAACCATACCTAGGACTGGAGGATTGGAGGAAGGGGAGCAGGGCCACAGGGGCCACAGGGCTAATCAGGGACACTCTAGGCTATCTAGGGCATGTGCGAGCGCGGCTGCCGATAGAGGCGGCCGCTAAGTAAGAGCCCGGGGGTGACCGTGAGGCAGCCGGACTAGGTCTTGCTGGCCCGAGGTCCTCCCTGCGCGCCCCGCTTGCCGCTCCTTTCCCACCACGCCCCTCCCGTGCCCCCCCTGCCACCTCCTGGCTCTCGTCGAAGCCCTGAAGACTGACTCTTGTAAAGCAGGCTTTACTATCCCGTGGGCAGTAACCTGCGACTCAGCCAGCCTTCCAGTCACCCAGCCACTCATCAGCTTCCTCCCAAATAAGCACTAAAATACCGGACCACCAGATCATCGCCATTACTGGGAACTATAAATATATATATATATATATATATATATATATATATATATATATATATATATATATATATACACACACACGGATAACCATCGGATAATCATAAAAAAAAATAAAAAAAATTAAAATAAAATAAAACTGCTTTTAGAACCGAAAGGTCACAGCAATCTTTTCCCATTAATCACATTGAGACCAGAGACTGGACACAGGGGGAGAGGCCCGACCCTCACGAGTCCACTCCGCAATCTTGTTAGCCTACTGAAATATAAAAACGCATTAAAGCCAAACAAAAAGGGAGCGCAATGAGATCTGGCTTGATCAGGCAACAACCAAAACCCAACTCTACACTGAGATCGCGGAAAAGAAAACTGGGGAAACCTGAGCCAACACTCCCAACAAATCCGAATAATCCCAAGGAACTTGGTTAAAGTATAAACGATCAAGAAAACACAAATAATACAGAGGCCTCACCCCTTACAGTAATGGAAACATCTAAGTTACCCACAACTCAACCGCTAAACAAAAACGGTCAAGTCAAGGTCCCTGCTGCCTCACCTTCCCTAATTACTGCCCTCCAGCAACCACAACAGCCACAAAGACTGGCACAGCTTGGACTACCTCAAGTACCTCAAATGAAAAAACCTTCACCAACGGATCCAGTTAATCTTGTAACGATCGACGGAACACCAGCAAAGAAAAGGATATGTTCACATCAACCTAAGATTTATACAAAGTTTGCCTTTCTTAAAGACCCTGGAACAGCTATATTCTCTATGACTGGGAACATCAGAGGTCTTCAATCTCCGCTTTTAAAAGACGAGCACGACTCCAGCCACATGAACAGCAGCCAAATAGGCTTACCCACCCCAGTGGAAATTCTGTGCCAACCCACTCTTGAGATAGCGACTGTCATCCCCATACCAACTTCGCCGAAAACAAGAAGAGCAGCAGCATCCACCCTTCAGGAAGACCACGAATCAACCCCCTCCAATACTTGGGGACTGACGTCCGCCAGTCAAGCCTCCAAAAAAGACTGGAGCATACCAACTGAGGCCAAGTCTCCAAATACAGTGGCCGACTCACATCCAGTACAGCAGAGTGAGACCCACCCTAGCAAGATCAGCCCCCGTCACCGCGGTAAACAAGACGCGACAATGGAAATCAAGGCTTTGATACATAAAGAGGATGAAAGGGAAATTCTACCACCGCCCCAACTAGTTAGCAGTTCTCCAAGCCCAACAAAAGAAATTAGAGCCATTCGAGCAAAACCATCATTAGTAATTGAAGAGCAACAACGCGGTATCAAACTACCGCCAATGCTAAACACCTCACCGGCTCTATCCAAGTCACACCAGTTAATCCTCAGTAGCACCACCGAACAAATAACGGCGACCAATAATCCTGCAGTGCAAGGGGCCACCCAGGGCGGCACTTTACCATCGAACAATGATTCCCTGCCCACAAAAAACTTTCCAGACAATGACAATGATAATGACATGTCTTCTATAGCAGCACAGGAGTGGGAAGAACTAGTGGCTACCTATAACCGTCACCCATCTGAATGGAAGCCCACTGCCGATGCCTTACCAAGATCCGAGAGAAGTTACAGCCCAGGAAAAACAGCTTCCGAATCAATTTGGGTGACAATCTTAAACACACTGCAACACTCGGCTACAGCCCTGGAATTCCGATCTAAAAAAATGGACATACAGCTTTGTGTTTTGCAGACAATGGCTGACTCAATCTCAGGAATTGACTGGAAAATCTCGGAACTAAATGGCCTCATAAGGAGGGGTCAAGATGCCGTCCTTGCGGCCCAACCAACTTTATCACAACCATTATCTTGTGATCCAATTTTAGATAAACTATCATCCCTACCTACGATGTTGGGGGCATTAATAAGCGACCTAAAATCGGCAGTTCTACCAACCCAAACCTCGCAAACCTCCGATCCACCCTCAGATGTCCCAGTGACACCAACGGACTTATTGATTGAACATCCAATCGAGCGGAAGTCAGATATCATCGCATCCTCAACCGAAACATTACCAACCAGACCACTGGCAACTGAGCTAACCATCACGACTGCTACTACAGTCACACCTTTCTCAACAACCGCTCAGGAATCTTCTAAGTCTCGAAGAAAGAACAAAAGGAAAGAAAGGAATCGGGCTCCAAAAAGCTCAAATAAGAAGATAGTAATATATTCCAACTCCTCCCCTTCAGTAGCAACTGTCACAGGGTCTCCGACAGCCAATGAAGTACAATCCCCTCAGTATAAGGCTTCTGAAACTGCATCATCAGCATCCCCATTGGCACACTCAAAATTGACAAGTATTGTTACTAAGAAACCTGCACAAAAAAAACTCAAGCAGAAAACCTTACAATTCACAAAAACTCAAGTGGCACAAAACTCTATTAACCTGGAACCAACACCATCTGAACTCGCACCAATACGAGGAAGAGTTGACACCGCCACGGCTAACAATACGGAGTCCTCTCTACATTTGACACCTATACCGGCTAGTACCACCCGGAACCCGCACATAGCCACCAATCAACGCGAGCAGTCAAATGCCTCAGTCACAGCAGACCCAAGTAACCTTTCTCAGCCAGCTCAACAGGGTGTCAAGAGACCACCGCCGGACCCAACCAAACCACAGTTTTTGAACAGTCCAACACCAATCCTTTTCATCCCGGAATATACATCCCGCGACAGGAGTGATATACTGAATAGGGGAAACATACTAAGGCTAATGCATTCAATATCAAATCTATCAAATATCAGTTCATCTGATCTTTTGGAAATAGAATTCCAGTCAAACACCGAACCTCATCGCCCAGAAATTACAAAAGCAACTTGGCACTCACTTGAGACAGCACTTAAAATCATGGAAGAAATAGCGACGTTTCAGCTATAGGGGATAGAGCTGAGACTCGAAGAAAGACCTCGCTATCCTACTCCTTTTCCTCCTTTAGCCAGACCCCCAGCACAAACAAGCATTGGAAATGCAATAGGTCTCGCAGCATTAGAGTTAGTGCATTTAGAATTGTTTATGGGTTTTTTGTTGTAAATCTTTTGCATTTTTATTTTTTGTAGCCAATGCTAAAGAATTACAAATCAAAAAAGCAATAAACATTTGTAAAAGCTTTAACTAAAAATCACTAGTAGATACAAATGCTGTAAATTGTACATAACTTGGCATGTAGACTTTTCTTTGAACTTTCACGTGTTTGTTCACACATACATGCCGGTACAGTAGCATGCATGCAGTTCTCCAATACATTATATGATATTGAATATCATATGTCTGTGACGGCAATATATTATTCTTATGGACGTAATGTGTATTTACACGTGTTTACATTTTGTGTGTGTGTGTATACATGTATAAATACACACGCAATCACAAAAACCCGCAAACAATTATTTGATGTCAGCAGTCATTCGTGCAGTCTTGTCATGCGAGATCAAATCAGGCGCTATGCTGATGAAAACGCTTGCATATGGTGGGTGGATTAAGGGCCAGAGACTCCTTTTTGTCATGGAAATGTTTTTGGTTACTTGGCGTTGCGTGGGTGAGTGGCGTTGCGTGGGTGAGTGGCGTTGCGTGGGTGAGTGGCTTTGCGTGGGTGAGTGGCGTTGCGTGGGTGAGTGGCGTTGCGTGGGTGAGTGGCGTTGCGTGGGTGAGTGGCGTTGCGTGGGTGAGTGGCGTTGCG
The DNA here is from genome assembly GCF_964261635.1 of Lissotriton helveticus. NCBI lineage: Eukaryota > Metazoa > Chordata > Amphibia > Caudata > Salamandridae > Lissotriton > Lissotriton helveticus. The sequence goes on along the minus strand of NC_136059.1, from coordinate 2,103,737,556 downwards.
TGGATGAGTGGCGTTGAGTGGGTGAGTGGCGTTGCGTGGATGAGTGGCGTTGCGTGGATGAGTGGCGTTGCGTGGATGAGTGGCGTTGCGTGGATGAGTGGCGTTGCGTGGATGAGTGGCGTTGCGTGGATGAGTGGCGTTGCGTGGGTGAGTGGCGTTGCGTGGGTGAGTGGCATTGAGTGAGTGGCGGTGGGTGAGTGGCGTTGCGTGGGTGAGTGGCGTTGCGTGGGTGAGTGGCGTTGCGTGGATGAGTGGCGTTGCGTGGATGAGTGGCGTTGCGTGGATGAGTGGCGTTGCGTGGATGAGTGGCGTTGCGTGGATGAGTGGCGTTGCGTGGATGAGTGGCGTTGCGTGGATGAGTGGCGTTGCGTGGGTGAGTGGCGTTGCGTGGGTGAGTGGCGTTGCGTGGGTGAGTGGCGTTGCGTGGGTGAGTGGCGTTGCGTGGGTGAGTGGCGTTGCGTGGATGAGTGGCGTTGCGTGGATGAGTGGCATTGCGTGGCGTGGTGTAATGTAGGAAGGGAGAGGAAATCTTGATGAGAAGCTCGATTTAAACCGTTCAGTATACAGCAGAGGCGCTTTCAGTGACAAACACCACAGTGAATAATGATCACCCGAGGTAGACTTCACTGATCAAGACTTGTGGGAATTAGACATACAGTTTGAAGATTATTTCACAATACTCATTGATCACGTGAAAACCACAGCGTGACTTCCATATAGACGGAGATCAGCAGTCAAGATCATGCACGCTATGAACTGGTTTTGGATAAACGCTTGGTGGGAAATGCTGCTGCGTCCCAGCCAGTTCACAAGTGTGTCGTAATGGTTTCATGACATGCCCGCAATGTTTATGCGCAATGGTGCCCTTTGAAATAAATGGCGACAGATAGGGTAATGAGAGCGGGGTATCGAAGTTGCCAGCCCGCTTTTCGTAAGATAAGGAACTGCGGGGCCTGCCGCTTTTTATCCCCGCTCCCAGTCCAGACTGGTGGAACAGTAAAAGAGGCGCCTGGGCATAACAAGCCTTTCACCGTAACACGGCGGGCAGGGGAGGGGGCGGAGAGGGGAGAGGTGCGACACGACAGGCAGGCAGGCAGGGGAGGAGAGTAGGAGGAGGAGGGGGGAGGAGAGTAGGGGAGGCACGGCCTAGCGGCCGATGCAGAGTCAACATGCCATCTTTTAAACGCTGCCTCAAGATGCGTTGATGCAATGTGAAGCATGCTGGTTCCATTAATGTAGGAAGGGAGAGGAAATCTTGCTGAGAAGCTCGATTTAAACCGTTCAGTATACAGCAGAGGCGCTTTCAGTGACAAACACCACAGTGAATAATGATCACCCGAGGTAGACTTCACTGATCAAGACTTGTGGGAATTAGACATACAGTTTGAAGATTATTTCACAATACTCATTGATCACGTGAAAACCACAGCGTGACTTCCATATAGACGGAGATCAGCAGTCAAGATCATGCACGCTATGAACTGGTTTTGGATAAACGCTTGGTGGGAAATGCTGCTGCGTCCCAGCCAGTTCACAAGTGTGTCGTAATGGTTTCATGACATGCCCGCAATGTTTATGCGCAATGGTGCCCTTTGAAATAAATGGCGACAGATAGGGTAATGAGAGCGGGGTATCGAAGTTGCCAGCCCGCTTTTCGTAAGATAAGGAACTGCGGGGCCTGCCGCTTTTTATCCCCGCTCCCAGTCCAGACTGGTGGAACAGTAAAAGAGGCGCCTGGGCATAACAAGCCTTTCACCGTAACACGGCGGGCAGGGGAGGGGGCGGAGAGGGGAGAGGTGCGACACGACAGGCAGGCAGGCAGGGGAGGAGAGTAGGAGGAGGAGGGGGGAGGAGAGTAGGGGAGGCACGGCCTAGCGGCCGTGCAATCAAGTAGTGAGGGGGCGGAGTTGTGGGAAGGCTGAGAGAGAGAGTAGGCGGCTGGGGGCATGTGCACGCGCATTTAAGCTCAATGCGCATGCGCATTGAGCTTAAATTTCTCGTGCACTGCAAGGAATCGCCACGATTCCTTGCAGTGTGGATAAAGAGCGGATAAGTGCCTATACTCTCGCCTTGCTCGATGCGCATGCGCATCGACAGGCGAGACCTAAAAAACACCACCTCAATACTAAAAGGAGCGAGAAGCAGCTCGCCTGGGCCGTGCCCCCGAGACCTAGAAAACCCCAACTCTGAACAAAACCAGAAGTTTAGCAGCTGTTCATCACGTAAAACTGGTCACAATTGGAACTCAATTCAACGCACATTTGCAAGTTCTACTATCAACAACTGACAGAAAGGGAAAGAACTCACCAACCCATCAGAGGGATATATGGACATTAGAATTTGCTCCTGGAACGTCAACGGTTTGGCGAGCAAAAGAAATGATCCAGAGTTTCTAGAATATCTGACAACATTTGACCTTATCCTGCTCCAAGAGACTTGGGAAGAAAAAGCATTCGAGCTCCAAGGGTTCACGTCCTGCTGTATTCCAGAAAATAAAAACTCAACCTTTGGCCGAAGATCAGGCGGTCTGATGCTTTTCACATCAATATCGACAATAGGCGAAATCGAGGCAATGGACCTTCATATTCCTCCCCCAAGCGTCATTCAGGTGGTAAAGATCCCACTTTGGCTAAAGAAGCAGCCCCAAGCTGTAACTATAATTAACACATACATCCATCCCAAAGACAAACAAAAAGGTGCGAAAGACCTAGCCAAACTGATGAAAAAAGTAATGGAAGAAAGCGTGTCTGACTCATTCATCTTGACAGGGGACTTCAATATGCTTCTAATTAATAAAGAGCAACTTAGCGACCTTACCCGGGACCTGAACGCAGCATGGGACGTGCCGACACAAGGCCATATAAAAAACAAGAATCCAACGAAGCATTCAAAAATCTTACTTCGACATTTGGAACAACTCAACTTAAGGGCCCTGAACGGCCGCTACCCTGGCGATGATCCACCAGTTGCCACCTTTCATGCGAATAAACAATCCTCCCATCTTGACTACATGTCACATCTCTAAACATGCTTTGTCGGGTAAAGTCCTTTAGAATAGGTACGAGCGACCTCAGTGATCACTTGCCACAAGAGGCCATAATAAAAACTACTTCCCACCTGGGAACCGAAACCTTTATAGGCCTCGACACAGATATTGCCCCAAATTTAAGGCGGCTTCGCTGTAACGCCGGGAACATCGATTCAATTAGCTCCATGGCGAAAAACCTCTTCTCCCAAGCCACCAGCTATGCATCCAAGGGATCGGATGTCTGGGACATCTTCATCAAAACCATTAGGGAGCAAATGGTAAAAAAGGTTCCCACCAATTCACGTCATCAACAGTTGCCTCTTTGTGGGATTCACTCATGTCCAGAAATGAAACTACAAAAAAGATTAGTAAATCAATTACTGAGACAGTTGCGAAAGGATCCTACAAATCATAGCTTGCAAACTGCCCTACGGGAAGCTAAAACAAAGCTGAAACAGACAAAATGGGGCAACCAGCAGCGAAGGAACGAAGAACTATGGGTGAAACTAGTTCACGAGGGGAAGCAGAAGAACAGCTCCAGATTCTGGCAAATGGTTAAAAGAATACAGAATCCTGACCTCCCTGGTCAAAACTCGCACATAACTGAAGAAGTATGGTCGAAATACCTACTGACGCACTTCAACAACGATGGGACTATAGACAAAGCTATTACAAACAAACCTTCCTTAACAACCACAAAGCATAACAAAAAAGCAAACCTCAACCATTATACCCCCACAAACCCCCTTGAAACGGGGGAGTACATCGCCATGAATACATCAAAAATCGATAAACCAAAAACGGAAAAAAACTCAACAAAGGCATTTGAGTCTGGGCCTAAGCCAATTCTCCCATCAGACATCCAACGACAAATATCAAGGGGGAGACCAACCGGTGCTCCTGGGCCGAACGGCTTACCACCTATGCTCTACAAATCAGATGTCGAATTTTGGAGCGCATCTTTAGCATCAGTGTTCAACAGTATCAGACTCTCACAGACCCTTCCTGAGTCCTGGCACGGTTTAATTATCAGCCCGATACATAAACAAGGTAGCAAGAGGCTTCCAAATAACTACCGCCTTATTGCTCTCCTAGATGAGGAGGCAAAATACTTTGCTGGCCTTATCTTGGAGGAGCTAACATCATGGGCAACTGAAAATTCCATCATGCCAATCAACCAAACGGGTTTCTGCAAAGGCCAAGGGACCACAACCAATCTAATGGCACTATCACTGCTGATGGAGGCAGCAAAAGAAACTAAGTCATCTCTATTCTTTTCATTTATTGACTATACCGCTGCATTCGACCACGTGGACCGAAACAAACTTTGGTTGAAACTGGACAATTTGGGAATACCTAAATACCTATTAGACGTCCTAATACTGCTCCACTCAAACACCTGGATCAAAATCAAACTTGGGGCTGGAACACACCTTTCAAAACCCATAAGGACAACAAAAGGATTAAAACAGGGATGTCTACTTGCACCGATCCTATTCAATCTTTTTTTAGCCGATCTACCTGGGCAACTAGACAAATGCTCCAACCATGCACCGAAACTAGGGAAAATCACCCTCTCAAACCTGCTATATGCGGATGACCTGCTGTTGATAAGTCGGACTCCAATGGGCCTCCAACATCTTTTGAACACAACCCAAGCCTTTTCAGTAAAAAATGCACTACAAATAAACTTCAATAAATCAAAGGTGATGGCTGTGAATTATAGGAAAAAAAAAGAACCCTTGCTGGTACTTGAATTGCGAAAAGCTGGACCAGGTCACTACATACAAGTACCTGGGAGTAATCCTGGACTCAAATAACACCTCGAGGGCGCAGTTCAAATCTTTGCGAGGGAAGGCTACAATGACCTACTTGGCTCTAAAATCATTGAAGGTCAAACTACCTGACCTGACACTTAAACCCCTTCTCGAAATATTGAGTGCCAAATTAAAACCGACTCTCACTTACGGGAGTGAATCACACCACGGTAAGGATGCAGCGTTGCTGGACACACTCATTGCCAACTCATACAGGGCTATTTTTAATCTTCCCAAATACGTCTCCCCGGCTCAGATCCGACTAGAATTCAGTATCTTGAAACAAACTCTAGAGAGGCGGAGCGTGTATGCAACAAATTGGCATAAAATTCGCAATGCAGATGATCTTTATATGCAAACCTATGGGAAGAACTACTTCTGCACCGCAACCTCGCACCGAGAGCCTACTTATATGAATCACTCAAAGTTCTAGGCCTGATTGATACCTGGGAAACATCAATAGATCTCTTGTCTTTTAAAAAAATAGCCAAAAAATCAGCTAGCATCATCTCAGCGATAGAAGACAAGAAAGACCTAGCAAACAGAGCACACGGATGGCTAACGGTGGGTGACTATGAAAAACTGCGGCCACAAGCGTACTTCAGCATCGGCATGAAAATAAATGTTAAAGAAAAATTCTTAAAATTACGCCTCAGGGTAATTCCTATACTTCCACATCTTCCACCTTGGGAGAGAAACAACCCCTCACAACAGTGTCGCATGTGCAAAACCGGCAAGGAGGACATAGTTCATGTGATTTGCATCTGCCCTAGCGTAAAGGACTTGAGGTTCAATCTCTTACGTCCTTTTTTTAACCTACATGCCGTTCGGACCTGTAGACAGGCAGCCAAACTGTGCTTCTCTACTAGCGACATCAAATTGAACTGTCAAGTTGTGAAGTTCTTTGACCTAATAAGAAAGAGACTTAACCATGCTAGATGAACTTTTTAAATCCCTCGAGGGTAACCATAAAACTGTTAATAACACTGTAATTTTATGCATCCTATTTTTGTTATGTTTAAGTAACAACAATTATGGACGTTTTACAATTTTGTAAAGATTTTAATTAATCATATACAAATAAAATATTTACTTTACTTACTTACTTACTTACTAAATCATGGCCATTTATTTTATGACTCGTATGTAAGTTAGAAAGTAACATTGGTGTCAGGACAGATTTCTTCAAGATTTTGCTTCCTTATATTAAGATGCAAAAACACATGAAAGAGTGTCTTTCGGTTCTTTCTAGAGATCATTTATTACCTGGTCCATTACCAAGCCTTTCCTAAATGTTACTTAATGCTCAATGTGAGAAGGATCTGAGAAAGGGAGGTGCCTCCGTTCATCCCTTTTGAATGGGCAGGACCGGAATGCAAAAGGAGTTAGTCAGATATTGACTCTTCCTAATCACCTCTGGCTGGAATGGTTGTAAACCAGAAAAGGCGGGCCAATATAAAGGCCTCCTCTGGCGTGAGCTGAGGGGCGCAGCACTACACATACGCCGGATTAGGTGGAGAAAGAAGGCCTGGGCTGATGATGTCGAACAAGTAATTGGGGTGGCGTTAGGTCAGAGAATGGGGCAGCGGCTGTTTTGGGCTCATTTTTAGTGTTATGTCAGTACAATAAATTCAGAATTAGATTTATGCTAAATTTCAGTAAATGTGAATTGACGTTGAATGCACGAATAAAAGTGTGACTGACTACATTATGAATACCAATGCGAAAACATTAGTGCATATGTTTAAATCATTCTCGTTCTAAAGTAATAACGTGAGGATGGTTCTTATCAAGTCTATAAGGAGTATATAAATATATTGTTTAATAATGTTAAGATTCCTAAGTCTACAGTGAATGTACTTCAGTACTGAGTTCAAATGCAACACTTTTGCGCTGATAACTTTAGGACACGTAAGTATGTAGTTCTAAATGCACAAATAGGTTGCGTATTTGTGACGTGTAAGGGTGCAGCCAAAATTAAGCTGCTCCACATGTCTTCCCCATACAGCTAAAAAGTGATAACATTTAGGGCTGGAGTGTTCTGATAGAAGACTTTCTCCTAGTGAGTTTCCAGTGATTTTCAGAATTTTAGGCAGGAGGCCAGCACCACGAGGACTGGATTGTTGTAAATCATTCAAACTGTCCTTCCACTGTCAAACAATGTTTCACAACAGTGAATGTAGAAAAATACAGTGCTTAATTTGTAAAAAAATAAGTGCCAGGTCTATCCTCTTGGCCAAGCTTTTGCAATGCTGACACCTTACCACAATTTCCCACATTTTTTCTTTTTCTGGATTTTCCCAACTTTTGAGACACTTTTAGACATAACCGTAGTTTTGATTCTAAACTAGTTGATTTTAGCTCTTAGTCATGATTAAGAGAGAAGATCGAAGACTCTTCTCTGAGCAACATATACTGCTGTTAACCCATTCCACGCTCATGAAGGAATGGTTCCGTCACGAGCACAAGTGTAGGTGTGCTCATGATGGAACCATTCTGTCACGAGCACACTTGCAACAAATCCCTCTGCTATAAACAGCAGAGGGATTTCCTTTTTTTTGCTTTAAGAGGTGGGGAACAGATTCCCCAACCTTCCAAAGCATGGTTTGTGTTTTCATTCAAAGTGAGATATCATTTTACTCAGGAGATCAAATGGAACGCTAGTTGGTAGGACATTTGTGCTGGCACAGTGATCCCGCACAAAAATGTGTGACAAAGTTGATTTTTTCAGCTAAATTTAAGGTTTGCAGGGGATTCTGGGTAGGGAAACATTGGGGATCCACGCAAGCCATACTTCATTGGACTCCCCAGGATGTCTAGTTTTCAGAAATGTTTGGGTTGGGTAGGTTTCCACAGATGACCGTGAGCCCGGGGTCAAAAAAACAGGTGCCCCCCTGCAAAACCATGTAGTTTCGTGATAGGTAATTTTGAAGTCTCCACTGTACGATTTGGGCCATTTCCTGTTGCAGCCACTATGCCTACCCACACAAGTGAGGTACCATTTTTATCGGGAGACCTGGGGGAACACTCGGTGGTAGGAAATTTGTCTCAACCCGGTGATCCCACAACATTCCCACACAGAAAAGTGCCGAAATTTTGATTTTTCAGCAAAATTTGAGGTTTGCAGGGGATTCTGGGTAGGGAAACGTTGGGTGATCCACACAAGCCATACCTCCCTGGCCTCCCCAGGGCATCTGGTTTTCAGAAATGTGTGGGTTTGGTAGGTTTCACTAGATGGCCGCTGGGCACGGTGCTAAAAACCCTGGTGCCCCCCTCTTTGCAAAAGCAGGTTGTTTTGTTATAGGTAATATTTGATGTCTCCACAATATGTTCTGGGCCCTTGCTTGTCACGGGTACTTGACCCACCCACACGAGTGAAGTGTCATTTTTATCGGAAGACTTTGGGAAATGCGGGTGGGTGGAATTCTGTGGAACCACGCAGGTTCTAGAACTTTCCATCACAGAAATGTGAGGAAAATGTGTTTGCTTTTTTTCAAAGTTTGAGGTTGGCAAGGGAATCTGGGTAAGAGAACGTGGTGCGATCCACACAAGTCACCCCATCCTGGATTCCCCTGGGTGTCTAGTTTTTAAAAATGTATAGGTTTGCTAGGTTTCCCTAGCTGCCGGCATAGCTAGGCACTTTGCAAAAAAAGGGTCCGTTTTCACTGTAAAAATGTGGTGTGTCCACATTGCGTTTTGTGCCGTTTCCTGTCGCGGGCACTAGGCCTACCCACACAAGTAAGGTGCGATTTTTATCAGAAGACTTTGGGAAATGCGGGGTGGGTGGAATTTTGTGGATCTACGCAGATTCTAGAACTTTCCATCACAGAAATGTGAGGAAAATGTGGTTTTTTTTTAACAATGTTTGAGGCTTGCAAGTGATTCTGGGTACGAGAACCTTGTGAGAACCAGACAAGTCACCTCATCCTGGATTCTCCTGTTTGTCTAGGTTTCAAAAATGTATAGGTTTAGTAGGATTCCTTAGGTGCCGGCAGAGCTAGGGTTCAAAATCTACAGCTAGGCACTTTGTAAAAAAAGGGTCCATTTTCACTGTACAAATGTCGTGTTTCCATGTTGAGTTTTGCGTCATTTACTGTGGCGGGCACTAGACCTACCCTAACAAATGAGGCACCTTTTTCTTGGAAGACTTAGGCGAATGCAGGTTGAGAGGAATTTGGTGGATCCATGCAGATCCCAGAACTTTTCCATCACTTTTCCATCACAGAAATTTGAGGAAAATTTGTTTTTTGAGAAAGTTTGAGGTTTGCAAGGGATTCTGGGTAAGAGACCCTGGTGAGAGCCACACAAGTCACCCAATTTAGTCAAACATTTAGTTGTATTTTGGCTCATTTCTGGGTCCCCACCAGGGGAATCAACAAACCCTGGGTATCTTTAAAATCCCCATGATGTAGGAAGAAAAGGACACAAATTTGGTGTGGATAACTTATGTGGTAACAATGTTACAGGGACCTAAGCACAAAATACCCCAAATAGCCAAAAAAGGCTTAGCACAGGGAGAGGGAAGGCATAGCAACGAAGGGGTTAATTGTTTGTATTGTTGTGACTGATCTTCTCATATTGATGCGCCTGAACTTCTTCAGGAGGTTTGGCTGCCCAGTTGTTATTCTGTACCTTTATAGCATGGTATTGAGATTTATTTTCACTAGGCTGACTGCTAATTTGTAATAAAACTTTTTGACTTTATTTACTGATTACTGGTCCTTTTTGTCTAGCCAAATGGGTTACACCGTTAATCAAATGTCTTTGATTAAATACCAACTCCCATCACCTCGTAGTCACACAAAAATACACATTGGATAAGCAATGGTAAGAGGGTTGGCATGGCGTTGGATCCGAGACTGAGACTTAAGTGGCGAGCCAGGAATGGATGAAATTATGTTTCCATGCAAGGACTGAGAGAGGGGTTTCCAGGCTTAATGTTCTTTCTCTTCAACAGCAGTTAACACACTATGCTCTGATACACTGCCAGGAAGGTTAACAGTATCTATTATCTAGGAGTTGCCTTGTGAGAAGAATTTCAGTCTTTCTTATCGCACAGCGGCTATGCATAGAGGAACAAATCCTGGAACACCAATGGAATCCAAAATGCTTCCGTCCTCAGCCTGACATGCAGCACTTCAGGCAAGAGAAAATGACCCATTGCGTCGCACACGGACAGGCATGCGGCACAACCAACACATCAGAAACCCAGCCAGTGTCTTGCCAGAAAGATTTGGTGTAGGAGGTGAAGAGCTGAAACATACACACCGAGAGAGAAATCTGAAAAATATATGATGTAGTCAAATCAGACATTAAACATTTCAAAGACTTTGCATTGTTCCCGTAATTTTGAGTAGGGGTGGGTGTAACTCCGTGTAATTTGCTGTAACGTAATTAAGCAAAATTTACAGCAAAATGATTCAAGATTACGTGAAATTATGCAAGGAATGTAGCCCTGTATTTAGAGCGATTTTCGTAGCGCAAGATAGACCTGAAGATGCATTTATCTCTATGAAAATAGGCCTGTATGCAACAGAACACAAACAGTAGCAGCCACTCTCGCTCTGGTCCTGTGCTCTTGTGGTAGCCCCCCACCCCCAAGTACACCATAATAATCATGTAATTTTGAGTGGTTTATGTCACAAGAGCAATAAAAAATTACCAAAATAACTACAATTACTCCAGCATAATTAAAATGTCACTGAGGCCTAGTTTCAGGGGCATAACACATGCTCCTGCAGCCCTTGTGGCACAGGGGGAGTGGGGCCCATTCAGCCCCAGCCAATAAATATCTGTGAGATACGGAATACTGAGGGGACCGTCTTCACATTTTGCAGGGGGGGGCATCATTTCGGATTATGCCACTACCTAAGTTGTAAGAAAAGACACAGATATATGGAAGCTAAACAAACACATCTGTCTTCAAGGTGCAGCTATAAAAACACATCTTTAAAAGTTGTAGATATGTGAGAACTACTGTAAAGAGAAACCCCACCTGCAGATATAACTAAACAATTATTTTGCCGAGTATAAAAATAATCAGCTCCTTGGGCAACATTCGGTGAGGACCCCAAACAATGCATAAAGGATTGTCACTACTTTAGCACAGCACTGAGAGAGGGCCTACTGTGACGGGTTCTGAGGGCAGTGGGGCTGCTCTACACCAGCTGCCCTGGCCAAATTTATGTTTTTGCTTTACTGGGTTTAAACCAGGGCCGGACTGGCTGTAGCGGGCATTAAGCGTTTCCCCGGGAGCCCGGGGGCGGTTTTACAGCGGTGGGGGCCAGTTTTGTTACTGGGAGTCGGTTCTGCTGGGGTGCTGCGATAGCACCCCCCAGTAACAAAAGCAGCAGTGTTTTACACTTGCATCGCCCTTCCTCCCACAGGAGGCTTGTATGACAAAATTGCCAGGACTGCTTTGGGTTCCCAGTCCAGCCCTGGTTTAAACATGAAATTGAAAGGTGCCAAATGTACAAATCATGGTCTACTGTAACAGTGAAAACACTTGAGAAACTATAGCATGCCTTTTCACACTTTAAGAAGCTGGACTTCATGACAAACTATTACTGCAACAAATACTCAGTTTTGCTATTCGCACCAGAGAGACAATCATCGGCACATTAGACACTGATGTCAGACTCATGAAGGTTACCCTCAGCTTACACATTAAGTGTCTTTGAATGGGCTGTGGTCTAGGCCTCAAGACCTACACACCAGCAGGGACAGCCAAGCAGTATGCTGCTGGCTAATGGATGAAAAAACCTAAATAGTCCCAAAGATGCCTGGGCGACTAGATTCTTCCAAACTCCCAAATGACGGCGTCAACGAGTGGTTTTATATCAGCAATTTGTTTGATCTTCACTTCAATAGAGCAGAAGGCATACAGAGTGGATATCTTATGCCCTAAAATGAGAACGAATCTAAAGAACAAATACAATACAACGAATGCAGCAATCAAAAAGCATCAGAAAGAATGTAAATTTAAAGGCAACTAAAGTAGCGGGCTTAAAAAACATAAAGGCCTCTAAGCAAGGGCGTGCGGAAATCAATTACACTGTATCTGTGTATGCAGGAGCTTCCACCAGTGTGTGCTACTCAAAATCTCAAAGCACATGCCAGCAATTCTATCAGCACAGAGGCTATTTCTATCGCGTGTAAAAACAGTGGCAGCTGTTCTCAACAGTCAGAGCCATTTGCAGGCAGACAGTTTTTCTTTCCATCTGCCGAGAAGGCAGCCACCTCAAAGAATTGGATGTCAGGGTTCTCCGAATTGGGTCCTTCATGCCAGATTTTTTAAGATAACTACATTTATCTAAATGGGGATATGCTAAAAACCTGGCAGGGATCCCGCCTTCCAGGACCGACTTTGGAGAACCCTGGTCTTAAACATGTAACATGGGACATTTATTCACTCCTTAGTGCGAACACCATGCAGTTCATCAGATGGATTACCTTTGTTACTGAAGTCGTCAATCATAACAATCTCTGCCAGGTACCTCCTGGGCGTTCTCTTGATGACGCTGTGCACCGTCCTCATCAGAGTGGACCATCCTTCGTTGTGGAAGACTATGATGATGCTGGATGTCAGCAAGTTTTCGTCGTACTGCCAGTACTTGCACCTAAAAGAGTTACATATTTGTTATTGTCTTGCAGTTGTGGAAATCGTACCTCTGCAGTTACTGGCACATTAATAAAACACACACAGTAATGGAAGATTGATGCAAAAAAGCGTCAATACTTAGATGGTTATGAGTCTTCTCTTTCTTTTTTTTTTTTTTTTTAGAGTTTTATATAGCGCGAACTTGAACCGAACCGAATCAGTTATCAGAGCGCTTTACATAGCACCAGTTACATTACATGAGGACACACTTTCATTTTTTAGGCACGGGGAGATTAAGTGATTTGCCCAGAATCACAGGAGGTTTTGGCGTCGTTACCGAGACTCGAACCAAGTTCCCCAGGTCCGAGGTCGAGCGCCTTAGTGCACCATCTAGTTTTACTAGATCAAAATACCTCATATCACCCGCTCAATAAAATGCAGGGGTTGTACTTCAGAGATGATATCTTCGGCAAACAAATAGATACAGCAGTCTACATCCAGAGCTTTGATAATGTCAGGGCCGCGTATAGGGTATGTGGGAATGTCTCCCAATCCCAGCACTTGAGAAGAGTTACATGGGTCTGATACACAAGTTTAGCTCACTAAATTGAAAGGGGGTAGACCAAAGAGGAAAAATCACAGCATTATCGATGCCGGGCTGCTTGGATCTCCTGAAAATTGTAACACCAACTCAGCTAGTCTATGTCTTGTACTTCCTAGTCTTTAAAATCCTAAAATAGCCTGACCCTTGGCAACAATTGGTTAAACTATAAGCTATAATGTTGACTATAATTAGGGGAACTGAAGCTGTTGACAAAATGAGAGCTATACTTCTGTCCATCCCATTTAAAGTTGACAACTTACTGGCAGAAGATGGAGAACACATCCATCTAGGCAGTGATGAAGCTGGAACTGCGGCACATACTTGATTGAGCCAACACTCTATATTTAAGTTGTGCGCAGACCAGAGACTACAATGGTCTGCTGAGGATGATACTAAGAGTTTGACACAATGAACTCAAATGCTTTTGAGGTATAGCAACTTACCTATGATGCACACAAATGTGATGGACAGACTGTTGAACATTGTCAAACATCTGGGTTTAATCCCATCATTGTGTGCACACCATGCCATTCCAGTTTGGACCTAGCCATATGCAAATCAGCATTGACTCTGTTACTCATGGGAACAGTCCAGCCCGAACTGCCAGGCCAGGTCCTCCCTGGACCAGAAAACAAGCATCCTGGGACCGGTTTCGGGGCATCACCCGCATCAGCCTGGCTACCTTGAAACCGGTGGTGTAGCAAGCACAGGACTCATGTCTGGGCATACCCTTCCTACTTAGGGTGAAAATGCAACACAAAAAGATGATGGACAGAATGTTGAACATTGTTAAACATTCACCCCCAGATCTGGGTGTAATCCATTATTTTGCTCACCACAGTCTTGTGACTGTCCTCTCTCTGCTCCAGCTTGCCCAACAGCAATTCCAATATCTGTTTTAATCGGGGAGGAAGTGCTTTGGGATAATTGTTTTCAAAAATGGGTCGATTTCTTAGGCACAGCTGATGAACGCTTTGAAGGGCAGAACGGTTTCCTTCACAAGCCCTAAACATATTGCTACTATTAAAATGGAGGATATATTCATATTTGGAGGATACACCAAGGACAGTCCTGGCCATGGACATCTCATTGTCAGTTCATAAAACCAACTGAAGGCACTTTACTGAGGTCACACCTGAGCCTCTTAGTAAACACCTCTCAGGATATTACAATCTCATCTGTCATTCTTAGGAGGGCACTCCTATAGTTCCGGGACAGCGGACAAACGTAACAACTTATCAGTGGGGCCGAGTATGATGGTGATGAGAAACCATACCACTAACAATCCTTCTTCCAGTGAAGCGAAGTGTTGCTGACTGGGTGCAAATGGTAACTTTGATCCCACCTGTCGGTACCCTTAACTCAACCTTGGGCAGGTGACTCCAGTTACAAATAACATCACAGTTTATTCAGGGGACCAAAGAGTGAACAATGTAGGTGCATATGCCCGAAGCACAACCCAACAGCATAACAAGTCTTTATCAATTCCCAGGAGAGCACTCCCTTCTAACTGTCTGGCCGGCACGTTAGTGAATGGTTTACTACAATCAAAACACAGCTGGTGCTTGTAAATGGGTAATAGGACAGCAACAGAATTAAAGATTTAGGTAACTCTTTCTGGGCAGTTTGTGTTATATAAGAGGAAAGTGAGAAGTGGAATCTAAGCGCCACTTTTTGTGATATGGGGGCGGAGGTCAGAATCTGCAAATCAGATGAGAATACCTCTCTTGCCACCTGTCCCTGGCGCTAATGCATGTTTTACTTTACTTGATGAGTTACAGTTGAGCCTGGCCGGGACACTCCTCAGGCCAAGACCACTGACTGAAGAATGCACTCTCAGGAAAGGGGGCTTGTGGGCTCCTCAATCAAACTGCTGTATGATAGGGAATCTGCATTTGCCCTTGGCTCAAAAAGATCATGTTGTTCGCTGAAACCTCCTCAGAATGACATGCACAATCAACACCTAAACACCTTCTAGTTGCAGTTGATTACCGCTTGAACGTGTTCTTCGGCTTGTGGGCTGTCCAGAAAAACAAAGTGGATTGTCAAACCACCTCTCAATCCATCTTCTTTGGATGACTGGCAGAAACGTAAGATAAACTGAAGAAACGGCTGCCTCCAAGCACCAATACGCAATTGTGCAGCTCAACAGAAATCAGAGTTCCCTGTTGAGGAGACAAACCGGCTGCTGAAGAATTCCAGTGACGTCAAAGTTGCAAACCATGTGCAATGATGGCATGCAGAAAGTTCTCTTTTCCGTGCTCATATCCAGTCAGTGGTCTACTACTTCTCGATTCATCTATGAATCAAGGGAGGCTCTGGTGATATTATGGCTTGATAAAGAAGCCATCCCTTAGCAGCCAGTCGTACAATGCCTTGCAGTTCTCTGGGCGACTGAAACACACAGATTCAACTTTAGTATACAGGGCAAACTCTCCTCTCGACCTGCACCTGTCTAATATCTAAAAGAAAAAATCCACAATTCTTATCAAGCCATCGTTCCTCCCGGCATGATCCTGGACAGAGAGTAGACAGGGGTTCACTCCCTGGAAAGGGTTAGCGGCAGAAAGACAGGCAAGATTATAATAGTTTGACTTCTGCAATGCTCTGCGACACCATTACATCTTATTTTCTTAAACAGGTGACTCAGAGATCACCAGCTGAACGTCTTAAGTTTGCATATTTTCCTACTATAGAAGTCAGATGGATGGCTCTACTCAAAATAGACCCTGAGATGAGTGAATATTGTTATATTAAAAGAGAGATGGAACATGGTCACTTTGGCCCAGGTTTAGTCCTCTGAACAAAGGAGATTGAATATAGTCTCTATAAACAAAGAAGCGAAAATTCTACAAAGGCACATACATATCCTTGCAGCATTCATTCACAAGAAGTGACTTATATAATCATATTTCACCTCTTGTATTCTGCCTCAAAACTATCTTCCCTGGATGTAGTTCAACAGAGTCCAACTGGTGTGCACCTACCCATACCCAGACTACTGGCATCTCAGGAATCAGTCTAAAGAGGACGCAGTGAACTTTCTTCTACTCTGTCCAAGGTTTTCGGCCTAGTGTTGTCCAACACCAGGGACACAGGCCTTTAGTCAGTACTTTAGGAGCACCTCCGTTACATAACAGCCTTCCTGAGCATAGGACAAGTTACAGCATTCCCTCTTCTGTGGGATGGGTTAGTTATCAGTAAATGTACTTTTCACACCCAGATGGCGACTACAACTGCGTTCTCCTTGCACAGGATACCGAGCGGAGCCTCACTGGCAGGGCTGGACTAGACCTCTTCTGCCAGCTGTTCTCTCCATCACTGTAGTCAGCAGAATCAAAGTTCTGGTGCCTGACAGAATTTTAGGCGCCATCTCAAGTCTTCGCTAGGTAGAGAGTACCTCTATATTTGCAGTGATTTGCACCTCTATTTTCTTGGGTTTTGCGAGGGGTTCTGTTATGGTTTTGGAAAAAGCGTTTTAGGGATAAGGAAGATAATATGTCACGAAAAAGCACGTTGAGCCACATTTCACTCAAGCGGTTCTACATGGGACGGTTTCTCAAAAAAGCACAGCATTTAAAGTTTGCTCGTTCGAGTTCTGACACCAGCAAAATTACGCCAAAGATCTGTTGCAAGATGTTTATAAATAGAATGGTATGTTGTTCTACTCGGTTAGAAATCAACGGTATTTCTGAAAGGGAAATGCAACGTGCCGCGCCAGCCGTACACGAAAACAAGAGGTTGTTGTGCAGTCTTGTGGTTAGAACATAAAACGCCATGACACACGAGTTCTCTAGGGACAAGCTATTGTGCGGCGTCAAAGGCTTTCCACTTTGCCCCACCTCCCGCTTCAACATGGGTGTCGGATTACCCACACCAATACTAAGAAGGCAGCAGAGCTGAAAAGGAAAAAAAACACACAGAGAAAAGAAAAAAAAAGGCCGCCATTACTTGCATGCTTTTTTACAGCACGGAGTCAGACTGTGTAAAAAAAATATATATATGAAAAAAACAACTGCTGAGTAAAGTCCTTGGGAATTCAAATCTCAGAGACAAACATTGCCTGTATACGTCAGGGAGTGGCCAATGGCTCTCTGCAGACTATTTATTGCCCTAGCCACGCAATGTATTTTACTCTAATAAAGAATTCGGCTTCCTCCTTCCATTCTAAGCATATGACAAGGCAGAACTTAAGAGTCAAAGCTCATTATACCTCCTACTCACCCCATTAGCAGCTGAAACGGTGGTACTTGTGTTTAAAGTAAAGCATATGTGAACGAGAACTTTGCTGTTCATCTTTCAAGATGCACCGAGTTCTGTACAGCGGATATGGGGACAACTGACGATAACTCTACAGTGGGAATGTGGGGATGGTTTTGTGGTGTACACTGTTCACAATGGACAAGAAACGTAGGATGAAATAAATGGACGGCGATTGTGGACGGAGGCCCATACTCATCGAGGGACTGGGATGAGTGGAAGACGGAGCAGATTTTCCAAGACCTGCTGTTGTCCTGCTACAGCAGAGAAGGGGAGAAGCAGCCACAAAACCCTGGAGGGTTGCTGGAGATGGAATAAGAAAGCAGCACAGGGATGTTTCAGTAGCATGTTTGAGTTTAGGATTTAATGTGTTGAAATGTGGATAAGGTAATGTGGGTAAGAGTTTTATGAGACACAGTAGGCGTTTACATGTGGGAAAACACAGGTTGGGATAAAAAGTGGACTAATGAGGCGCTGAGCAGCTGGGTTAGAAGGAGCAGGATATGGGCCCTTCAACCTTTCAAGCACTAACCAGGTTAAATTGATTACAGAGGCTGTCACCCTTAGCTTTTCAGGTCCTTTATTAGGAGAGAAAGTGTGGGATGTTCTAGGGATGTTACCTAAAAGAAGGTTTCTTGTCCCCAGGGTAGTTATCCTAGGAGGAACTGTGGTAGCTCTTCTAATGTTTGCAGAGGTCGAAGGTCAGGCTCGAGGGCAGGAAGGGAGTGGTGGATGTTGTGTAGAAAGGCGGCAAGGGAGAACAAGCATTTGCAATGCAATAGGTCTCGCATTAGGAAAGTGTGAGATATTGGTATTGTACATGACATTTTTTAAATCTGTGTTGGCTTTCAAAATATATAAATTAATAGCATTGTTATTCACAAAGCCAATAGCTTACACTTTCCTAATGCGAGTCCTATTGGCTATGGCAATGCTTGTTGGTAGCAAGCAAGGACAGTGCTGTTGTGGTGCTGAGTGATGATGTGGTTGGGCTGAGTGATGGAGGGTGGTGTCCCCGAGTGATGGAGGGTGGTGTCCCCGAGTGATGGAGGGTGGTGTCCCCGAGTGATGAAGGGTGGTGTCCCCGAGTGATGGAGGGTGGAGTTGGAGGGTGGAGGTGGAGTTGGAAGGTGGAGTTGGAGGGTGAAGTTGGAGGGTGGAGTTGGAGGGTGGAGGTGGAGTTGGAGGGTGGAGTTGGAGGGTGGAGTTGGAGGGTAGAGTTGGAGGCTGGAGTTGGAGGGTGGAGTTGGAGGGTGGAGTTGGAGGGTGGAGTTGGAGGGTGGAGTTGGATTTGGAGGGTGGAGTTGGAGGGTGGAGTTGGAGGGTGAAGTTGGAGTTGGAGGGTGGAATTGGGAGGTGGAGGGTGGAGGTGGAGTTGGAGGGTGGAGTTGGAGGGTGGAGTTGGAGGGTGGAGGTGGAGTTGGAGGGTGGAGTTGGAGGGTGGAGTTGGAGTGTGAAGTTGGAGTGTGGAGTTGGAGGGTGGAGTTGGAGGGTAATAAGAGCTCCGGCACAACTATAGTCACAAATTAATCACTATAAAAGCGGCTCTAATAAAGCCAGTATTCATTTTATGATTAGGCCAAAATTATAACAGTATATTCCCCTGAGCCAAAGCCATGTATTTTAGAAGTATTTGTTTTTCAGCTTTTAAGTTGGCAGTTTTGGTTTCCAAACAACATTTTGTACAGGTTATCTGCGTGTGGATGTAGATAAGGCCTAGCAGCAAGGCTGGGAAGAGTAATGATCCTATAAACTGTTTTCGTCTTACATGCTCACGCTTTCGGGTACATTTATAATGTACACAACTCTCATATAGATACCTGTTTTGTAACGCAACAGCGCATTCCTTTGAAGTCTAATGGAGGGGGAGCGGGAGCCTTTCAAGTCTGATGCGAGACACAGACAAATGGTGGTTTGTGACGTAGCTGGTTTGTGCGCACGCATAGTTCACATGAACTGTGGCTAATCTGCCGTCTTAGCAGACTTTTCGGACTGCTTACTAGAAATCTCGACAACAAGCATTGCTAAAAGTAATGCTTTAGGCCGTGAGCTAAAAAGAGCCACAAGCCCTAAATGCATGTTGCCATCTATTGGTGAATTCATGTTTTATTTATAGGATATTAGGTCACATGACCCTCGAAGACCAAAAGGATCCCTCACGGTGGAGCTGGTGGTTGTGGGTGGGCATGTGAGGACAGAGAAAGGGAGAGCTGTACCCACAGTGCAAGGGAATTCTCAGAGTGCAATGAAGAAGGGAAAAGAAATCTAAAACTCGAGAACCCTCAGACCAGCCAGTGTTCATTTGTACCCTTGCCGTAAACCACAACTCCCCAGTCTTCATAAACCTATTTTACACAAAGTTATGGCTACTCCTGACACTTGGGCTCTTTAGAGTCAATAAAATAATTATAACAAATTCGTTTTCACAGCCAGTCCATTAAAGGATTTTTACTGAGGACTCATCATATCATAAAAACACTTATCACCCATCTCAATTAATGGTTTCAGTGATTAAAGATTTCATAGAGGGGCTCAGATAAGTTTCCTGCCAGTCAACCGCCTTGCCCTCCTTGGGAATTAAAGATAGTTCTGTCAAAATGAATTGGACCTACATTTTAAACGAATGTATAGGTCAGACCAGCAGCACACATCTTGGAAGGTTGTCTTTTATGTCGCCATAACATCAAGCCATGAAAACAAACAAGAGCCAGACACCCTGCATCAATAACTTAGATAGGGGTTTCCAACATACTAAGAATTCACAATGGTTCATACTTCTTTCTTGCCAAGGAAACTTCTGATTTCCATTTGAATTAAACATCATACCTAGCAGCAGCCTTCCCAAACTTCGACAGTGCAAATAAGAGGTATCTACAATGCTAAAAATTTCTCTTCGAATTTATGTAGCTAATACAAAACAAGTGTGACTTAAAATATTAACTTCATACATTAAAGCCAGGGTCACTAGAATTATGCAAATATGTGGTCGCAGCTTTTTTATCCGCATAATTATGGAATTGGCGCATCTGCTACATATTCCATCATCTGCTGCATAATCTGCAGATTTTAATAAAAAAATAGCTTCCAGCTTGAACGTATCTAAAGTTACAAAAAATGTGGTGATGCATATTCGCGTGCAGTGGAAGGTCATTTGCAAAGGTGAACTGGTCATCTTTCAGTTGCTTATTCCTGCATTTGGTTGTTAAACCATACTAATGAGTTGAAATATTTGCCCCGGCAGTATACCTATGTATTAAATTGACAAAATAATGAAGCAATACTATAAAAAACTATGTGACATTATGCCACATTATTTGCCTTTTCTTGCTGCATAATTTTTGCTCCACTACTTCATAATTCCAGTGGCCCTGAGTAGGACACTAACCAAACTGATTTAGCAGCTTCAACACAATCAACGGTGAGATGTCAAGCTCATTCTACCAGGGAGAAAGCAGAAATTGTCCATTTCAGTTAACTATCAAGTAGCAACTTGGGCGGATGTAATGCTGTGTTAAAACTGGTTATGCTACCCGTTTACTTAACCAGTCCTCCACTCCTTCATTGAGATAGGTTTGCAGCTCTATCCAATTATTTGTTATGTTATAGTGTATACATGAACAAATACCTAAAAGGTGACTTGGCACTGATAGATAGGGTTTGATCTACCCCAAGTAAGATAGAGGGAGATATTACCAAAAGAAAAAGGAGGCCTATCACACTGGTCGCAGAAAACCAACCTTTAAGTGGATCGTGTAGGGTTCAAAAGCCATCAAGGAAATCCAATTCTATAGACTGACAACCTATTAAAAGAAGAAAAATGGAGAGAAGACGTAGGAGCTGATGGATCATCCCCAGGTACGAGCTATAAAGCCAGGGTTTAAGTGCCTTTCTATTGTGCAGGTGCGATGGAACTGTCTGCAGTGTATTCCACATTTTTTGCAGTTGCCAAGAGAAGGCCCTACCACCCGAGCTAACTTGATGAATTCCAAGAACTGATAGGAGGGTGGGATCCTGTGAGTGAAGGAGCCGACTTGGAACACCAATGTTGATTTTCAGTCTCAGAAACTATAGCCTGAAGTCGTATAGGGCTCAGGCGATCCTATCTGTCAGCAGAGCATATTCATGGCATATGAAAAAGAGGTAAACCTGGAATGCTGAGAGCGAATTTGGGAGCAGTGCTTTGGAAACACTGAAGTTTTTTTTACAGCCCACAGAGGTGCGCCTAGAAAAAGAGAGCTACTGTAGTCCAGGTGACTGTCACAATCCAAAGGGCCAAATGCTGGAGCAGAGGTGCCATCTTTCTTAGGAGCCGCTGCCAGACAAAACAGGAGGATGTCAAATCGTTGGCTTGTCTTTCTAGAGTCAAGTTCTCATTCAGATAAAAGCCAGGGTTTTTTCCTGATTTAGCTGGGATGGGAGAAAAAGAGCAGGAGGGGATGGGGGTTTGGGCAGAACATCGATTGAAAGGGTCTGGCCGGTGTGGTGTGAGAAATCCAAAGGACCTCAGTCTTATCTGCTAGATGTAGATATTGAACAATGTAGGACTAAGTGCAGACCCATGTGGCACTCCCTGACCCATAGCCTTAAAAGCAGACGTAAAAGGAGGGCGCTAGACTGCTTGGTATCTACCTTCCAGGTAGCATTTACACCAATGATGAGCTGTTCCATCAATTGGCCTTGATAAGTCTTGATAGAAGGATGGGGTTAGACACAGTAACGAAGGCAGCAGACATATCTAGAGAACCAAAACGGAAGGATGAACCATGCCTGCTGACAATCTCAGATCATCTAAAACTGACATCAGAGCTATTTCCTTACTGTCCCCTAATCGAAATCCAGACTGTACCAGCTCCAGAATGTGACTTTTTTCCAGGAGGGCTAAAAGTGAGGATTTGACTTGTCCCTCCAAGATTTTAACATCAAAAGGGAGAAGAAAGGTATGGCAGATGTTTGAGAGAATGCGGTGATCTGTGTTAGGTTTCTTTAACAAAGGGTTTTGAAGAACCCTGTTTCCACTCTTTTTGGATCTATGCTATGGTGGAAGAGCAGTTGTACACTTCAAGCACAAGCTGCAAAAGGGCAGCCTTGGCCAGATTTCAAAATGTAGGCAGAACAAAATCAAAGGGAGACCAGATCTGTGATAGGCTGCAATAACTCTGTAATCAAATTCTCAAAATGACCTGGCCAAGGTGTCAAGTTTGATTTAGGCAGAACAACAATAGGGCCAGACTCATTCAGCTCAGGAAGAGGGTGTAATGATATAGTCAAATGCAAGTAATAAAAACAAAATTGTAGTTTCTTCAAGACCAGCACAGTACATCCAAATGCACAAAATAAATCTTCTCAGCTTCTGCTGTGTGGAACATTTAATCACCACACACCATAGCAACAGATTACAGATAGCAATTCAAACACACATAACTTGTAGAGAAATTACTTAAAAGGACAGAGGAATGAAAGATGTAGAATGGAACACATCCCACCCCTTTGAAATAAAACAAATAAAGAGAAAAAAACCAAATTAAACATAATTTATGAATTCTACGAGAGGATTGGCAATTTTCCCGCTCACTTTAACTCTTAAAGCAACCAAATCAATCCCTGCAGAATTATTCAAAGAATTCTCAGAGTTTTCACCCATAAAACAGTCATCAGCATTGCTTGAAAAAATTGTCCCAGGAAAATTTGTCCTAGGAAAATTTGTCCTCACAGAGTATTCATCACCATCAATCTAGTCCCGGAATTCATCATTAATTCTACAACGACACTTGACAACACGTCTTACATTCCACACTTTACCATCATGGGTCACAATACTGTTTGATTTCACTTTAACAACTCTCCGCGCAGGACCATACTTGGAGGTCCTTTAAGCAATGATTTCAGGCTTAAATATTCTCATCCAATCGCCTACAACAAAAGTAGGAACCTTCACCTACCGCTTGGAATCATAACTTCCCTTCATTTTATCCTGGTGATACAGAAAAGTACTTTATAAATCATCAGTCACAAATCCTTCCATTTTCTTCTTTATCCACCATGGGCACAACTTAGAAACAGGTTCTCTTCCCCTCAAAAGGCGAAATGGACTGAGTTCTGTGACAGAATGGGGAGTAATCCGATACATCCAAAGCCTCTCCCTCAACACTGTCTTCCACTCTCTACCAGACTTCCGGGCCCATTCTACACAATCCTTGAGGACATGATCAACTCTTTCCACCTGACCGTTCCTTTGTGGTTCATAAAGGGGAGTAGTGATGTGCTTAAATCCACACAATTTAAGAGAATCCTCCATCTCATGTGACTTTAATTGCACACCATTATCAGTAATTAAGACCTCAGGACTTACCTCATGCGCCAACACTGCTCTGAAAAATTGAATGATGACTTGAGTGGTAACGTGAAAGACAAACCTAACTTCTGGTCATTTAGAGTGCTAATCAATCAATACCAAGGCAACACGAGCATCTTGTCTGCCAAGGACTTTTGGGCCAGGGAACAGGTATTAAGGGTGAAGGGTAAGATTTTAGCATTTTGTCGCTGCTGATACATTTAGAGCACTCTCTCACAACCCTATTAGCCATTTTATCTATGCTAGGCCACCAAAAACTTGATCTCACTAA
Organism: Lissotriton helveticus; assembly: GCF_964261635.1. Lineage (NCBI taxonomy): Eukaryota > Metazoa > Chordata > Amphibia > Caudata > Salamandridae > Lissotriton > Lissotriton helveticus. The sequence goes on along the minus strand of NC_136059.1, from coordinate 2,103,713,624 downwards.
TCTTTTCATTGAAGACATTCCAGGATGACCTTCATGGGCAAGCCTAAGAATGTCATCTTGTGTAAGTTCTGGAGGCACACACTTACCATTTAAAAAAATAAATCACCTTCAACCTCCAATTCACTAGACACTTGCTGAAAAGACCTTAGTTCAGCGGGAACTTCGTTAGTTTTAGGTCATCCTTCCACGATAAACTGTTTTAACAGGTTCCATCTGTCATCACCAATAACACTGCTTCTCCATGAATCTTCAGAAATAGCAGAAAACTCCTGTGCAACGTAATCACTGACAGATGCAACAAACTCAGTATCTTCATTCATTTATTTTATTTATTTAAAATTTATAATGCGCAACAGCTACCCGCAATGGGTTTCCCGGCGCAAGGGATAGACTAGAGTAGAAAATAATGGACAATACTACTGCGTTAATAACAGTTGGAACAGCAGGAAACAATTAAAAGAGTAAAGTTTTGAATTTTTTGCGGAAGCAAAGCATGTTAGTCTCAGTCTTCAGAGCAACAGGCAGAGCATTCCAGGATTTGGGGCCGAGGTGGGAGAAAGATCTTCCTCCCATCTTCACAAGACTTTTCTTCACCTTCACCACTTTTCTTCACCAGGACATGGTAAACGGGAAAGGTAGTCGGAGGTCACATTATTTTTTCCCGGCACATTCTCCACACCAAAGTTATACTCTTGGAACCTAGAAATGAGTCTGCTTATGGGTGCTGTGGCATTACGACTTCCACAACGTGACAAAATAGATACCAAGGGCCTATGATCCGTCCTAAGTTAAAACTTGATCCCCCATAGGAAATTACGAAAATCCTCAATATCCCATACACAGCCCAGGAGTTCTCTTTCAATGACAGAATACTTCCTTTCTGTGTCATGAAGGGTGCGAGAGGCAAAAGCAACACATCACTCATCCTTACCACATTTCTGGGACAAGACACCACATAAACCATACAAACTGGCATCAACTGTGACAATGCATAACTTATTCACACAGAAAGGGTTCTAAAAACAACTTGACCTTCTGACCCTAGAGAATGCAGAAGAATGTTTTTTTTTCCTTTCAGCAGAAAGTATTTCCCATCAGTGGCCTTAAGATAAGTAAGGAACTCCTCTTTCCACCTTGTCCATGGAATGGGAGGTTCAACCTGGCTCTGGAGAAACTTAGAGGGAGGTTGGAATTGCATCATGAGGAATTATTTATAAATTCAAAATGAGGTGAATGAAATGGAGTGACTATAAAGTGGAATACAAGAAAGGCCAGTAAGGTTAATGTGTTTTCATCAATAAAACGGATATAAATAATGGTGTTTCAAAATTTGCACACTGCCTTGGATAAAAAGTATTCTTTTTAATTGCCTTGTAAATGCTTGTTTTAAGCAAACTAGATGTATGTTGATATCGGGCATGTAAAAATGATGGTTCCCAAAAAAATGTACACACTTGCTTGGATAATAAGTCTTTCCTTCTTAATTTAATTGCTTCCTCACCGTTTGTTTAAATAAACAATACGTAAGTAGGATTCAGGCGAAGCTTTCGTGGATGGTTGTCAAGGAAACAAGGAACTGATGACAAAAAAAGATGAAGGCCAACGCATACGTGAATACGTCATACGCAGCGTGCCGCAGAGTTCATTTAGTGAAGATTCCGGCTGGAGGATGCGTGCCAAGCTTCGCTCGCGGAAGACAATTAAAAAACAAACAGGAGAGCGAGTCCCGTCGCGAGCCTCCCAAAGTCAACAATGCGAGTTAAAAAGTTAAAGATGAGAGGTAAAACGTTACCTTTTTCAATTCCTGTTCCAATGTTATGAAGTGGCACTGTGAAATTTGTAGTACTCCGATTCCGATGTGGCGCTTTAACGATGTTCAATTTCTCAACTTGAGGAAACAGCATACAGTTCACAGGAGTTGATCACGGTGATAAAAAATGTTCAGAAGGAAAATTTGTAAAGCCAGTAGTGTGTAGTAGATGAAAGAAACACGTATACAATTCTATATTAGTAGGCAGGTATACAGGTATTTATAAAAAGAAATCCATGAGGGTTCTTATCATTTGAGGACAGGTCGCTCTTGTGCTGGGAATTGTAGCAGACACGTCTTCAATCGTTGCCAAAATTGTAATGATGTAGACCAATGCAAGTAATAAAAACCAAATTGTATTTTATTGAAGACCAGCACAGTACATACAACTGCACAAAAATAAATCTTTTCAGCTTCTACTGCATGGAACATGGAATCACCACACACCATAGCAACAGATTACAGATAGCAATTTACACACAAATAACTTGTAGAGAAATTACTTAAAGGGACAGAGGAAGGAAAGAAGCAGAATGGAACACAGGGTCAATGGAGTAATACGTAGGATTTCACAGACAGTTCAAATAAGGCTCTGTCTCATGGCTCATATGTGTTGCGAGTCACATATGTTATTTATTTTCCCTCCAAAGTCATGAGAGAGTTTGTCAGCAAGTTCTTGAGAGTACACAATTAAGGAAGGCAAGTGACTGTCGATTTTAAAAATATTCTTAGTGGAGTTCCCTGAAGATGCAATTCTGCTGGGAGCATAATTCACTCAAGCCCACACTTCATCTTCACCAATGGACTCAACCAAATAGGCACTAGACTCGCTTAATACTAAATTACTCGCTCACTCAACTAAGCAAATGACATCAAACCATATAGAATGCAGCAGGCAGCCTCCTTCCTCAACCTCTCAACACACTCACACCCAGCGCCTCAAACAGTTTCACTGGCTACCTATCCACAGCCTTTTCAAACTCCTAACACACACATTCAAAGCCTTACACTGCACTTGCACAGCATGCCTCAAAACTGCCTCCGATTTCCGAAATCTTCAAGACACTTTTGCTCAGCCAGACATGTGCTTGCACACATCCCATGCATACAAAGCACCAGAACAGGGAAAAGTGACTTCTCCTAATTTGCTTAGAAAGGGCGGAATGACCTGCCCCAACATATTTGCGCCATCTCTAAAACTATTGCATTCTGAATGAAGATGAATGAACACATGGCTCTTCAACTAGGTGAAGACATGGATCAGCCATGACTTCTCCTGGGTCGGCGACAGTATTCCCCCCTGCAATCCACCCAGGTGATATTGCAGTTTACAAATGCACAATACATTTCAGAGAACTCTGCACCCAACGCTACACGCATGGGTGACGTGTGTTCAGCTTGCCATGTTCATCCTCGTTTAGAACTTAGTAGATGTTCAGTTTGCTGTATGACACGTGCATTACAGTCAACATACTGCACATAATAGACAGGACATATACTGTGTTCTCACTGGCTACCCTGTGTAAAAAAACGTTCTTTGTAGTTTAGGATATGCTCTTTACAGACCTTAGGTATCTTCATCAGCATGTTTGTTTTTAGTTTTAAAGGAGGATCTGCTCACTCAGTGTGAAAAATGTGGGCATTGGAAGGCATTTTCAGGCACCATCAACTTGCATCCACAATCTGGAAGGAGTTGGATTAAGCACACACAAGTGCACTGAAAGGCGCATGTAAGACTTGTCTTCCTGGGCCATTAGTAAAGGTTTACTAGGCATGCGTTTGGTAATGCTCAGAATGTCGACGGAGGTGGAAACTTAACAGGTTTCAAAGACGTAATCAAACTGTTTTTATTGTGAAGTTTAATGATGCACCAGCCATTAACTGTTCAGGCCATATGTGTGTGTAGAGGTTTGCTTGTGCTGTGTTTGTAAGCAAGTTGGTTGATGACTCGGTGGGAGTTGGTTTGACTGGGCATTTCATCCTGTGGCGTATGGAAATTATGGGCCTTAGAATGGCGGCGATATGTTGATGTTATGTTAGGTAATCTTGTATAGCGCACAAATCACTGTGGGGCATCTCGGCGCTTAACTCAGAGTAACACCTGGGGGGGAACAACTAGGCAAAAGGATGTCTTAGTACAAAAGAGTCTTAAGATGTTTCTTAAAAGCTCGGTAGGATGTCATTTCTCGTAGCACCATTGGAAGACTGTTCCAATATTTAGGGGCCAGGTAGGAAAAGGCCATACCCCCCGATCTACGACGTTTAATTCGAGGTACATGGAGTAGTTGCATGCTGGATCTCAACGGGCGGATTGGAACATATTTTTCCAATTTCTTTTGAAGGTATATTGGGCCTTGTCCCTGGAGCGCGATGAAGGTCAGGCAACAGACTTTAAAAAAGATCTTTGTCTAACTGGTAGCCAATGCAGAGTTCTCAGCAGTGGAAACGAAGGGGAACCCGCCGGTTGGTTCAGGACCAGCCTGGCTGCCGTATTCTGGATAACCTGCAGTTTATTCCTGTAAGTTACTCCAACCTCGGCCAGTAGGGCATTCCCACAGTCTAAACGACTAATGATGGTAGCTTGAGTCAGCATTCTACGATGTTCCATGGGAATAAAGGGGAGAATTTTTCGCAGCAGTCTTAACCTAAAATAACAGGCCCCGGAGATCGAGGTTATGTGATCTTGCATTGAAAGGGCGTGGTTCAGCTTGATGCCGAGGTTGCTGACACTCGGTTTTGGCGTGGGAGGGGGGGCCCAATTGCGTCGGCCACCAATCCTCGGACCAGGCTGCTGCCGCCTTCTCCAGCAACATGACTTCAGTCTTACTCGGGTTCAGCTGTAGCCAGTTGTTGGCCATCCAGTTTGATATCTCCAGCATACCTGTGCTAAAACTGAGTCTGTCAGCCTCCGGGTTAGGGCCGATGTTGAACAGCAGCTGGGTGTCATCGGCGTACGACACCGTTTCGAACCCCAGGGCTTCAACCGCCTTAGCCAATGGTGCCATATAGATGTTAAAAAGGGTAGGGCTAAGGCAGGAGCCCTGGGGGACGCCCTTATCTAATGATGTTTTTTTAGACTTATAGGAACCCATGGTGACCGTTTGGTTAGAAAATTCTGCAGCCATTTAAGAGCTAAGCCCTGAATGTCGGCAGACCTTAACGTCTCCGCGAGCCTAGCATGAGAGATGGTATCAAAGGCCGTGGAGAGGTCAAGAAGGACCAGAATAGCTGAACCACCGGCATCCATGGTCATCCTCAGGGAGTCTGTGACCGCCAGAAGAGCCGTTTCTGTGCTGAAGCCCCGACAGAACCCGGATTGAGAGGGGTCCAAAATACAGTTAGCTTCCAAATAACTATTCAGTTGCTGGTTTATGAAGCTTTCCAGCATTTTTCCTAAGAGCGGGAGCAGAGAAATGGGGCGGTAATTGGCTAGATCCTGAGGATTGGCTGAGGTTTTAAAATGGGGCAGACAAATGCTTCCTTTCAAGGGGCTGGGATAACACCTTCCAAAATTGTCACACAGCTGGGTTGCATTGGGCAGCCCAGCAGGGACCCCAATGATGAAGTATGCCACCAACCAGGTTGGTTGGTAAGGGGTCTTCTTACACATCTACTGGATGTCTGTGCTCTTGTACAGGTTACTGAGTCACCTGAAGTGACCATATTTCTAGGTGGGCTTGTCCACGTTGTTTATACTACTAACTTGGGGAAGAGGGACGCTGGGAGGAGGGGGGCTTGGAAGCCCCGCGCTTTGATTTATACTATTACGCGGCCCAACTTATACCAGCTGCAGGCTGGTTCGCGGGCGCGGAAAATTGGGAATTGCGACTCCTGGCCGGTAGCGCAGATGAGAAGACGTTGCAAGTGGCTCTGATGCGTGGCAGAGGAGCGGATGGCGACCTGCCGTATATTGTCCGGCATACTGCGGGAATCTGGCAACGAGTGGTGGAAAGGGTGCTGAGACGGGCCCCTTTTCATAGGGAGCTACCAATATGGATATTGGCACCGGTCACACTAATGGAGGAGCACATGTCTTTTCGGGAATGGCGTGAGGGCGGCTGCAACACATTGGCAGACTTGTATCCGGACGAGTCCTTCGTGTCCCTGGAGAGAGCTATAGAGGCCTTCAGTCTTACTGGGGGCCAATACCTTCACTATGGAGGCCTGTGGGACATGGCGAGAGCGACATGGCCACAGTTCCCTGAGGCGCCCCAGGTGTCCCATACTTTGAATATCCTGCTATCGTGCGGCACGGGACGGCGATTGATAACGCTTTTATATACCGCAATGAGATGCGACTCGGCGCCTCCGATGTCCCCGTCCTGGGCGGCATGGGAGGCGGATCTAGGGGTTGCCTTGGACCCGGGACAGCGGAGGCGGGTAGGGACGCTTACCAAGAAGGTGTCGTGTAACGCCCGTTTCAAATTGATCCATTTTAATTTCATGCACCGCACTTACGTAACCCCAGTTGCTCTGCACCGCATTGCGGCGGATAAATCGGATGCCTGTCCTAGGTGTGGTTCAGTCGGAGCCGGATTTCTCCATTTGGCTTGGGAGTGCCCGCTGGTCGGGGACTTCTGGAGGGTAGTAGTAGCCCACATCCGGAGGGTCACGGGACTGCGTCTTGACCTGACCCCGATCCATTGCTTGTTAGCCCTGGTCCCCAAACCCAAGAAGAGGAATCTCTCATATAAGATGCTCCAGCTGCTTTTGGTGCTGGCTAGACGGCGGGTGGCTATCACCTGGATGGGACAAAGGGCACCAGATATGACATTGTGGCTTCGGGATGTGGGGGAATGGACATTAGCTGAAGAAACGCACATGCAACATACGCGTAGGGATGAGCGGCTACAGGAGGACTTGCTTGCATGGCGTATGGTGTGTGCTGCGGGGTCGACTGACAGCGACTCCGATGCTACTAGTGCTGCATTGCTCTCGTCCGAGGAATCGGGACCTGAGGAAGGGGTGGCAGGTGATGGGGAGGGAGAGTAGGGGCTGGGGTAATGCCCTGACGACAGCGCACATGTTACCTATTGTCAGTTTCTATACTTGCACTGTATCCCGTGGATCTGATTCTTGCATCTCCTGTTCTATCTGCAACTGTTGAAGAGTGCGAACTGCGTACACCTGTATTTATATACACTGATGCCAATTTTGGGGGGGGGGGCTGTATTGTTTATTCTGCTGAAAAAATAACGTTTAAAAAAAAAAAACTTGGGGAAGAGGACGTAGCCCCATTTCTTCTTTCCTCACTCTCTTGTTGTTCTTGACACATCAAACATACTATGACCTGTGTCAAAATGAGAAAGAGCGACACAGAAAAGGTTGTCGGTAATAGAAAAAAAGTAACCACCCAACTAACAAAGATATAAAAGAAACTGGTGGATAGGAATGGGCACGCAGACCATGTACAACAAAGGAAGCACAACTGAAACTATCGCTGTCCTGAGTGACACCTCCTGCCAGTACTGGTCTTTAAGTTAATTGTACATGGCGGTCTGTGATCAGTAGCCTTACATTTTCCACTAAACACATCATTCTATGAGTCAAAGCTTGCAAGGTGCTCAAAATGACATCGGGCCATCAAGCAGTTATATGCAACCTTCCCACACCAGTGCCGGATTAAACCCTGTGGGGGCCCCTAGGCAGTCGAAATTACAGGTCCCCCTTGCAAATGATCTCCTTACATGTTTTTAATTTTACCAATGCAAAACCAACAGTTGATGGACAGAATGCAGAACAATGTCATACATTCACCCCAGTACAGAGATCTGGGCCCAAATCCAATTTTTTTTGCACTCCACACCACCCCAGTTCAGACATGGCCATATGCAAATCAGCCTGACCCTGTGCCTCATGGGAACAGTCCAGCCCGAACTGCCAAGCCATGTCTTTCCTGGACTGGAATCAAGCATCCTAGGACCGGTTTCTGGCTATCAGCCGTCTTCAGCCAGGATAGCTTGACTCCAGTGGTGTGGAGAGCATGGGACTCACGTCTGAGCATACCCATCCCACTCGGGGTGACAAATGCAATCCCAAATAACGATGGATTAAACCCAGATCTGTGACTGGGGGTGAATGTTTTGCCATTGTGCAACATTCCGTCCATCATTTTCTTTGTTTTGCTGTTCACCCTATGTGGGAAGGGTATGCCCAGACGTGGGTCCCTTGCTCACTAGGCCACTGGAGTCAAGCTATCCTGGCTGAAGACGGCTGATAGCCAGAAACCGGTCCTAGGATGCTTGATTCCGGTCCAAGGAAGACATGGCTTGGCAGTTCGGGCTGGACTGTTCCCATGAGGCACAGGGTCAAGACTGATTTGCATATGGCCATGTCTGAACTGGGGTGGCTTGGTGAGCAAAATAACGATGGATTAAACCCAGATCTGTGACTGGGGGTGAATGTTTTGCCGTTGTGCAACATTCCGTCCATCATTTTTTTATTTATTTTTTTATTTCATCAACCAACAATTTTAGTAAACCGATTTAATTACACAAAACTAAATATTAATACGTGTTACTGAACAAAAAATTAATTTTCGTTTCTTTGAGTTGATTCACTTTTTTCTATCTTTTAGAAAAAATCTAAGAAAGCTTGATTGTGGTTTTCTTTCAAGATCAAATCAATATTATTTTGATCAGCTGTCTTGGGCCCCTAAAAGGAGAAGGGCCCGTAGGCCAGTGCCTACTTTGCCTAAATGATAGGGTGACCAGGTGAACTGGATTTGCAGGTGCAGTCCCAGATTTTCACCAGTTGTCCCAGCAAATTTCTGCAATTTTGGCTCATGTTCCGGTTTTTGGAGGGGGTCGACTGAAAACAGTGAAAGGTACCTTTTAGGTGTTCTAAAGCTGTGCAAGTTAACAGCTGTTGTAAGTAAGCAATTTAATTAACAGGTATGATGCGGGTTGCAGAAATTACATTTTATTTATTTTCTTAGTGCATCTTCTGTGTTCCTATGTTGATGAGAGCTGTCATTCTGTGCCGCTCCGTTGATGTACAATGGTAGGCCTTCTTCTATTTTTGCATTATGTCCCAGTTTTTGGTTCTCAAGATCTGGTCACCTTAGTATTTGGTAATCCGGAATGGTCCCACACACACATACAACTCAACACCAGAATGACTCTAAGAGATCACAAGACATAGCCCATCAAGCCTCATTTGGGAATGGAAGAGTCCTTTCTCGTAGGCAATGGTGTCATGCATATATCCTCGCTGCTTCCTTGAAAAAGCAATTGAAAAACAAGCGAACACTGGATGAACAAATACACACACAAGCACTAGCAGATCTAGCGTCCCTCTCGCATACAGTCACATAAAGAGCATGCACTAACAGTACAAGTGTACGTACATTACACAGTGCAGACACAGTACAGCCATCCAGGGCTTTAAATGGGATTAAAAAACTGGGGTGGTGGTGTCTCTCAAAGGGGCGTGGCCAATGTAATGAAGGGTGTGGCTTAAATATACGTAAACTAAAAATCTGTGCTCAGCATAGTGTGCTGCCCGACTTGTATTTTGCTGGTTCTGTCTTTGCATCCAGATCTATGATACAACAAATAACATCCTACCTTGTCAAGACTATTGGCTTTGTCAATGATTGTTAGTTTCTTAAGATAAATAGGCAGCAACTACGGCTTGTATATAATAGTGAAAAAGCTTCCACTTAAAGCCCTAGTGACACCACGACAATGTTGCTGCTCCTGAGTTAAAAAAAAAGGAAAATCCAGAGATAAAATGACTCTCTCTAACACCTTCGCTGCTGGGCACATTCCAACACTGTGCTGGGGAGAAGGGGGGGCGCCCAGCGCCCCCGTGCTCATGACGAGCTCAGCTCGTCATGCAGCACAGTGCTCGTGTGCTCATGACGAGCTCAGCTCGTCATGACCACACCCGTTTTCATAGAACGCTCGCACAGCAGGGGAATTAGCCCAGCATGCGAGCGTTCTAACGGTCATGACCACACGAGCACCGTGGCTCATGACGAGCTGAGCTCGTCTTGAGCATCGAAAGAGTTAAAGGATTTCCCTTCCCCTACAACCCTCACCTGGCATGATGTCATGTCATAACTTATCCACTAGTGAGCAGTGTGAGCACAAGCACATCGAGGTGCCTGCTGTCACTGCAGTCTGGAAAAAACAGGACCGCCTGTGCCAGGGCACAAAATAGAGCCCGAAACAGACCCGTTTCGAGCCCTCTTTGAAAAACTGCCGGTGTTCAGGCCGGGTGAGACCCGGCCAACTTAAAGCCCTGCAGCCATCCGCAATTAATTTCCCCGCCCACACGGCAAAAACAACAGTTATCAAGATTCTGACAAACACGCACGCTCTGTCTCTATTTTTTTCTCTCTCAGTCGTTCTCACAGCGACTTCGTTTTTCTGCCGCTGACCACGGTTAAATGTAAATGTAAATGTAAATGTACTTGAGCTTGTAAAGCGCACTGCTACCCGTCCGTAGGTTTCCTGGCGCTGTATAACTCTGGGGAACCCGTCCTGGCTTTCCCTGTGGGATGGTCCCTGCTGGGAGTCCCCAAGGTGGAGCCAGGCATCCCCGGAATTGATGGGGCCGTTGTGGAGATTAGGCAAGCTAATGCCCAGAGTTGCCGAGTGGAACCCCTGATTAGAGTAAGCACCGAAGCGAGAATTATCGAGTCCGCTGACCCAAGTCCACGACCCTGCCGCGTCGGGAATTGAACCCTGGTCCCAGGCCGACTTCTGCTCCCGGGTCTGCCGCCTCTAACCAGTGAGCCACACTACTCCACGAAAATGGGGAATAACTGCATAAGCAGACAGTGAGAGGAAAAAACAGGCATGGATGGATGGAGGCAGGCTCTCGCCTGCATTAATGTGATCTTTCAATATTACTACATTGCCTGCGAGTAATGAGGCGCATGTGTATGTGAAAGAAATTATCCGTATTACAAAGCAAAGGTAGCTCTGTTAATAAATCTTTGTTTCCTCCCAAATTGCCATTTAATATCATTGTGCAAGTTTGCTAATAATGATAATAGAGTTCCGTAGAAAATTGCTAAAAAAAAAATCCGGCAATCAATACAAGTATTATTATATTAATAACCACAAATTATATAACCACCGAAGACCAATATGTAACGCTGACACTACTTTCGCTGAAAGTGAAGGGCTGCAGATGCGGCGGGGAAGAGAAGTCAGTAAGTATTTCAAGCAAGTTCTTTAATTCAGAGCTGTAAATCAGCCAAAGACACGGATGTCTCATCAGCATGCATTCAGGGGCTTCAGTGTGCCAAGTTTGCACCCACGGGCATTGCAGCACGATGCACCTTTAAATAAATGTAGGTGCAAAACATAAAACGTCTTTACCCATATGACTTGGCACTCATTAATACAACTGCAATAGTTTCAACTAGAGCTGTCCGCCAAACCAAGTATGAAGAATGCAAAAGGGATTTAGCAAGACTTTTTTTTTAACTGTACAAGCTTATAGGTCTTGATAACGGGATTCCTAGGGCGCACGCACCACTGAACATGCAATACAAAAATAAAGCCGTACAGACAGATTTGTTGTTTTTTTTACCTTCCTGTTGTATGCTTATGTGACAGGATGTCACCACTTCCTGCGCGCTTCGTGGGCGATAAGCAGCGATTTACCAAAGAGGAGGGAAGAGAAACAGAAAACTGCGCAACGTAAAGGGCCAATGAAGAAGGGGATTATTTTGGGCTAACGTCAACTTCGGTTTGTTGTGCAGTGAGTCTAACAGTGCGTGTCGTATGGAAACAGAATGGTTAACCACCTTTAGCCTAGCACAGCCTCCTTCCTCTTCATTAACTGCAGAAAGGTGGCAGAAAGCGGGCTCATCACAATGGTATTTTATTCATGTATTGATTGATTGGCAGTCCTATCTAGCACAGAGTGGGCCTCGAGGACGCGGCAGAGAGCTTTACAAGAAAGCAGCGATATTTAAAAGCAGGGCTCGAGTCGGGGTACCACGTGGGTGGACCGCATCCCCCCACTTATTTTACCGGGTGGACACCATCCCCCCTGCCAAACAGCTGGACTTCACTCTTTGGCCTCTCTGGGACGAGGAGCTCAGAGCTCACAGCACGCTGCTCACGCGCTGAATTCTCAGATGCAATCGCATCTAAGGGGAGAGCGAGGGGAGGCAATGAGCCCGATGGTGCAAGCCACCTTTCGTGACGTCACTTCCTGTCGTGACGTCACGTCCGGTGACACCGTCCCCCCACTTCTTTTTTTAGGACTTGTGCCTTGTTTAAAAGAGATCTCTTGGATACTATCTTGACTTTTACCTACAACCGTTGGTCCAATCCTGGAAGACATACGTTAAAGACACCACAGATTGTTTACTGAAACTGGAATCCCAAAAACATCTCTTTGCTAATGACATCTGGCTCTGCACAATTGATGTAGTCGCACTATACACCTCTATCGCACACAAAGAAGGACTGGAGGCAATAGAATGGCGATTGTTAAATTCTGAAATTGATCATGAGAAAGCAGTGTTCCTACTAGAACTACTACATTTTGCACTTTACAACAACTATTTTGTTTGGATGGAAAACTTTTTATACAGCGCACAGGAACAGCGATGGGTTTTCCCGGAGCACCATCGTACGCTAATACCTACATGGCCCATTTCGAGGAACAATATATACTTTCAAATGAGATGTGGAAAAAACATGCAGCAGTTTTCTTAAGGTACATAGATGACATTTTAGTCATCTGGACAGGTACCAGAGACGAATTGGAAGAGAGTATTTGCAAACTGAATGAACGGAACCCTCGTATTCAATTCACACACAATATTGAAAAACAGAAGATTCATTTTCTGGACATTGAATTAAGCAAAACACCTACAGGGTTATCCACGTCCGTATACAGGAAGCCAACAGACGTGAATAATGCACTGCTCTTCTCGAGTGCTCACCCATATAGTCTGAAAAAACATCTTCCGATTTCGCAGATGATGCGAATCAAGAGAATAACATCAGATGAGACACGGAGTAAGGAAGAGATTACAAGACAGATACAACAATACAAAGAGCGAGGTTACCCGGAGAAAATACTTAGTGAAGCTGCACAGGTCACATCAACAAAAACACGGGATGAACTTTTAACGTCTAAAGAAAAAATCCCCACGCAACGTGAGGTATTTGTTCTCAAGAATTCCACGCAAGCAACACAAATCAAAACAGCAATCAGGAATCGCTGGGAACTTATTGAAAATGAACCTGATTTTAAAACAGTTTTTCATGGTAGTCCCCTCTTTGCACATACCAGAACCAAGAATCTAAGGGAATTCTTGAAACCTCAGAAAAGAACCACCCGACAAAGAGAGAGGGGTATGATGAAATGTTATAACTGCGGACAATGTGGTAACGTTATCGCAGGTGATCAATTTCCCCACCCGCAAACAGGGGTGGGCATCAAATTAAGACATAATGCAGATTGCAACACAGAAGGAGTTGTATATGCGATCAAGTGTCCCTGCGGACTAGTTTACGTAGGACGCACGAGTCGTAAAATAAAGACTCGTATAGTAGAGCACAAAAGCAGAATTAGGAATCGCACCACAACTTCCCCATTGGCCAGACACTGGGTAGAAGCTAATCATACAATTCCTCAACTAAGGTATACAGTCCTAGAATGTATAGAGCGCTCCCCAGGATTGGATTTGCATACACTTCTAGCCAGAAGGGAAACACATTGGATAAAATTCTTAGGAACAATTCATCCGAATGGTTTAAATGACCATTATGAACTTGTGTGTTTTCTTTAAATTACATAACAGAACGTATGTCAGATTGTAAGGAGGAACACTGAGTCTTGAAATTTATTTATGCTCCCCTCTTTTTCCTTTCCTGTTTTCTTCTAATTTTCATTTCTGTTTGCACATGATTGAGTTAAAAGCACAATGGATTAGTCCGTAACAGTCAGGTGTTTCTAACTTTTTAATTTTTTGTTCATATGCATCTCCTTCACACCTAATAATCCTTTCCACATTCAATAATCTTTGCACACTCATTTTGTCACCTTAGATTCTTTCATATTTAGTGTATGCGCACAGTGGGAATCTTCGATATTAGGTTAGAGTTCATATACTTTAGTATAATAATACACACGAGGCCAGACTTGGAACTGTTGCTTTGACTCAAGAACGAGGCGGTACTTTAACAATAAGAATTATTGTCTAACATTGTAGATAGGATTGTTGAAAGACTATCTTGATAAACGTAGTAACAGTCTTCAGCACGTAGAAGGCAGTAAGCCATAAGACTGCCATAAGTAATGAGGAGAATCCAAGTTGTGTGGAGATAGTCCCTTCTTTGTGTTTGATGAGGCAGCAAACACCGGGCGAGTTCCGCACCATGTGACTGGCAGGGCGGACTCGCACCGGGAAACCATTCAGGACGCCGACGTTGGAGGCGCCAGGTTAGAGCGTGAATGGAGAAATTACATAGATTTTAGGCAAGGTTGCCGCGTAACATACAACTCACCATGAGTTTTTCTTTAAATAGAATGCTGCAGAGCGACTTTCTATGAACACCGAGTGGACCCGCATTCACAAGTGGCGGTAAGACCTGTCACGTAGTTAGAGTGAAGCTGTGACTTATTGCATATCGTATGGTAGTGGTAATAGACTGGTACTTGTTTACCGTTCAGGTGTTGGTATAAAGAGGGAGACTTTCGTTGGATTCACAACAAGAGTAAAAGAAGTTGTTCACAGGACCGTACGTATTTTTTACTCGGCAGTAATTTTTTGGATTAAGGGTCAACAGCTGAGCACAGTAATCAATTAGGTGATACTGACACTAGCATGTTTCTCTAAGATGGCACGGCTAGGAGCTTGCTTTTTACCCCAGAGAATGTAAATACCTCTTCTCTTAATTTCTCTTTCATTAATGGCCAGTTTTGACTTTCACATCTCACTTTTTTGATTGTTTCACAAAACACGGGTGTATTGTGGTGGCGTGTACTTTTGGCTGCTTCCCCTCAGTGTTCACTTCAGCACGTTTTTTGCGAGATGATACCTTGTACATATGGAAATACTCATTAGAGTTTGGCATGTTGTTGTCTTTTAGATCCTGTTGAATCAGCAATTTGAAAGAACCAAAGCACTCATGGACCTTTGAATTTCGAATTTTGAATTCTGTTTGTACATGTTTAATCCCCTGAAGAAGGGTGCTCTATGTACCCGAAATGCATTGGGTTTTTGTTTTTTGAATTTCAATAATTGATGAACCATTACTACTATTTCATTTGTATTGAAAATATGTTGTGATAATATTTTCAAATGCCACACGTTTTGATTATGAAAAGTTTGACGAACAAGAGCACATATAAATAATTTTGATGTATACTGTTTAGGAGTAAAAATACTATTCTTTGAAAAATAAATGTTAACTTGAACATTTGAATATATGTGATAAAATTCCATTGAAATTACAGAGGCGTTTTGCCCATTTGCTGTGCGACTAGCAGCCCCGGGTTGCCTAGGGCTCATATTTACATAATTGTTTAAAAGAGACAGCATGGCTCCGTATAGAAAGACGCACGGAACCGCCCGTATCCTTGAAGGCAGTCAGTCCTCTTTCCATTTCAAAAAGCAGTAATAATTCCAAAGGCCTTTCTCATTGCATTCATCCCCTCTTTCAATTTTAGTCTACCACTTAAAGATACTACTTCTATTATTTTCATTTTATTTGCAATAAAAATGAACCGTGCAACAAACATAACCTTTGCTTTGTTCTGGCAAAGCTCATTTTTGCTGCAGTCATTCACTGTCAGTGTTAAAACTTGGTATTCGGCGGTTACATAATAAGTGGATATTGCTACAATAACACTAATATTGATTGCCGGAATTATACATTTTTTTACTAAGTTCTGTTGCTACTCTCAGTGTATATCGCAAAAAAAAAAGGAAGCGGACTATGAGCTCATGAAGGTCCAGTACCCGTGCTACAAAAGACTATATATGCTTCAAAAAAGAAGGTGGGCGGTTACTGTTCCTAGTAAGACAAAAAAACTAAAGAGGAAAGAGGAAAGCTCTAGGAACTAGTCAGATTATGAGGGACAGTCAACAAGAGTGTTTCTGTTGCCCTCACACATCCCTGGGGATGTCATGCTTCATCATTGGGCGAGTGCTCCTCATCGGTCCGGTGCTGCAATGCACTATGGGACCCCCGAACTGTCACTTTAGCAGAGATCTTTTGTTTTTTCTCACCATTCGATGAGTTTGAGGGTGTCCTAGTGGGGTGGTAAACAATGAGTGTCAAAGTGAGTTAAAACTGGCTAGGGGATATCAAATTGGTTTTAATAAAAAGTTTTCCCTCAGATAAAAAAAAACAGGTTGGTGCTACTATGGGGTAACAATCTCCCTTAGTAGCTGAAAAAAGGGCCCGAATGTTTCGCACCCTTATTGGTCAAAATGATCCTTGGCTCTAATCATTTGATTATTCACACAAGGATGTTTACCACTTTCGAACAACAACTCACAGAAGCCTGCTACTGTCAAAGGCAGAAGTGAAAGCCTTTCCAGGCCTGGAAATGAGAGGAAAGAAGCCCATATTTAGTCAGGTGTAGAGGAAGCAGTTTCTCCACAGGAATACATATTTTCCCAGGGGCAGTGGTTGAAGTGCATTAACAAATGTATGGGAACTGTAATACTGTGTGCAAAGGGGGTGGGTGAATGAGTGTGGGGTTAAAGACTTGTCTAAAGAAACAAACTATTCTGTACCTTTTTTTCATTCTTTCACTTTAGATAAATACATATAAAATATGGCACTTCTTAAATGAAAAATAAATGCAAGATAGGAAGATGAGTGGGAAATGCATTATTGTACATTATGAAACCTCTATTAGTTAATGCACTGCAGAGGTCTGTGTACCCAGAGAGCCACAGAAGTGAATTATTGTTCGTGCAGTGAACACTAGTGATTTATAGATGTTTAGTGCTACTAGGTCCCAGTCTGTTACGCAAAGCACTGTGAATATTTATTATTTTAAACTTGCAATACTCACAGTATAATATAGGCTGCTACAAAATGTACAAAAAGGTTTAAGATAAAAAAAGTGCTTCCAAAATAAAGATTTTAGTAATACCCAGACTGCACATAGTGCAATTTTTTATAACTGTCTTTTAAAAGCACACACTTCACAGCTCAGCTAGTAACTCCCTTACAATACCACTCTAAAAGAATATATCTGTGTTATCAGGAAGCCTCAAGTGATTCTGTTAATTAAAGCCAATACTGGCTTCCAAGCATCCTTTACATTTGCTGATTAACCAGTTGTGCACATTTACATTTCCTTCAGGCACACGGGCAAGAAGGCTTATTTGGCTGTCTGCCCCTTCCTCTGTTTCACGGCACGGGAGACTCCCTGCCTTACACTTCAGCTGAAGCATTTCAACTCTTGGAATCCATCGATTCCAGGACATTTGTCTTTTCACTAAAAGTAGGGGAACTGTTTTTCATAACTCAAAAAAGTATGGGCACGTTGTGCCCCTCAGATCCTACCCACTTCGACCACTGCCCTGTGGTGGGAATAAAAATGAACTACACGCGTCAATGCACATTTGCCATCATTTATGTAGGCAGAATTGTCATCCTGATCACAATTCTGAAAGAAAAAATGTAAATATGAGAGCACACCAGGCACATGCATCTGAGACTGTCTTATATTTTGTTGGAGTACTCCCGGGACTCTTTGAGAATCTCTTAAAAGCTAGACACCTCTTCTGACCTATGGCAATCTGTTCGTGTAGAAGTAATCCTACTGGTGCAGTTGCCAGACTTTTTAACTTGGGCCTTTGTGAATTGGTCCAGCAAGAGAGAGAAACGAGCAACAGCTAGTATGTACCTACTGATAGGTTTAGGGGGGCTCCTGCCTAACTCACAATAAGCTACTGTTTGTGCCTAAAAACACACACGCAACCTACCTCTCCTAGGCAGGGGTGCTATTAAAAAGTAGATCAAGACACTGGTTTAAATGTTGTCGACGTATTTTTGGGTCTAAATAAACCATAAAGAGAACGTCAAAAAACACACGTGTATGTTAAAGGCTTTCTTTCGATGCGCTTATTAGAATTTCTCTTCTTTTGGGTTGTTCTGCCACCCAGTGGAAATATTCTGGTAACGCAGTTAGGGAAAGATTTGGTGGATAAAAAGGAAACAAGGACAATGCACCCAAAGAGTTGTTATGGCGGGTTCTTAATACAGCGCTATGGAATATGTTGACACCCTAAAAAGCTACACCGTTTGAGGCCCCGAAACTGTCTAGCAAAGAGGAGGAGAAAAATGCATAAGCAATTGTGACGTCTATAAAGAATCGTTTTCAGCCCGTCGAGTAACAAGGCACGGTTCACAAAAATGTGTTTACAAAATCCGCAGAAGTTACTCTGTAGTTTATAAACTCTTAGCTCCTGTTTCCTTTCCGTCTCAGGAAAGGTACTTAACCCCTGTCTTTTACAAGAATAACTGTACATGTTTCTGCACTGTACACCCAAACAGACGAGTTTGTGGGTGATCTGTTTGTCGAGCAACTGCTCGCAAATAGGCCAGCCCCGCTCATGGATGAAAATGTATCTCAATGAACAATCAGCATAACTCACTGGCAGAATGCAGGAGCGACACTGGCGACCATTTGAGACCCCGCAAGTCATTACATTTTTCGCACGCAAATTTCATTTACAAGCACAAAATACGTTATGCGTTTATTCTCGGAGATTACTAGGCTAGCAGGCTGAGCTCATGTTCTGTCACGCTCCTGGTACTCGACAGAGGCAGTACAGACTATGTACGGAAGGTAACTGCATAGAGCAGACTCCAATCACTGTCCACTACACACTCGACTGGAGCTAGGCGGTATAACAAAGCACCCGATAGCTTTGCCTTTGGTGAGTCTTGGCTTTCAGGCCAAGCAAGGATGACCTCGGCTCAACTGCGGCACGTGACAAAAGACAACATCTGCACGCCCAGAGCAACCAATGGGTTCATTGTGCCATCGGTGGCAATCAGTACGCAAACAATAGGGCATTGAAATAATGCTCTTGTGTATGCACATGATACAATTTGGTTTTGTATTTTACTTTTAACCCATTGACAGCAAAGACATGTAGAACCCTGAAACAAATCAAAATGGCGATTAAAAAAAGCAATTGGTGAAGTCAAAATCGAAGCTTTTGGAGAGTAGGCACAGAATATAATAAAGAAACCCAAGTTCTTACTTAGGCACTTCAGAGAAATGACCACATATTTAGAAACTGACATATGTTTAGCCTATTAGAAATGCAATTTAGAACATGTTTAAATACAAATGAAATGCACGTTTTAGAAATGACTCACACAAATCTGTGAATACCTTTAGCAGAACAAATAAGTAAACCAAAATGTATTGCAGCATGACAAATATATAAATATATTTGCACACATATATATATTTTTTCGTGAAAGATGTTATCTGAAATGCTTCCTTTATAATTGCATGTTTTTTTTAAAATTTGCACCAAGCAACTATACTTCAGCCAGTGCAGCGACTAGGCCAGAGGCTTTCTTTTCCACCTTTACTAAAAGTTAAATATTCTGTGCTATAGCCTTACATTGATTTCATCCTAGAAATGTGCCAACTATAATATTATGTTCATTTAGTTTTTCTCGCCTCACATTAGATCATTTCCACTAAGAATAATAGACTTATTGAAACTGTAAAGAACACATGGTGATATAAAATTATAAATGTTGCTTCACATTAACTTAATATCAATTTTCCTCACAGTTGACTAGACTTTGTCTCTGCGTTGAAACTCATGTCTTTAGCTTAGGTAAGAGGGTTTTCATGGGAACCTTTCCTCATGTAACTATTGTGTTAGAAAAACTGTATCAATCCAGATGACAAGAGTAAAGACTGTGGGAATCGGAAGAAGGGGCATCATATGACTGACAACACCACCTTACGAGCTGTTCTGTTTGGACATCAAGTGGAGGCATCTTCGAAGATTTAAAACGTGTTGAAAGGTTATGTTAATGAGTGTTAAAGTGTTAGGGTGTTAAATTACCACATTTCAACATACCCTTGACTCATCCAGTAGTCTTGATGTTGGATTTCTCTTATGTTTGAAACCCTTCTTCAAGGGAGTTGATTCCTTTAGATTTCTTGAGGTGATGTTTTTATTAATTTGTGCTCTATGCTACTGCACAGATAGCTATTCTAAAACAGTTGCTATTTCAATTATGGGAAACTTGGCTGAGTTTTCCAGAACTACTCTTCATGAGAAGTTTGTTCTTTATTTACCGCTCCTTTCCAACAGAACTCCTTATGGGTTCCTATGTAGAATGGGTCCCTTAGCTAGTTTATTGGGTTTATTTATGGAACACATGACTTGATTAAGGATTTCTGATCTTTTTCTATAAATGACTAAACTGAATAAAGATATTGGCGATTTTAACCTTAATAGATGAAATAAAGCCTTTAAAACATTCTTAACTTCTCGTCATTTACTCATCGTAAATTATAAATGTCCTTGATGTTTTGATGACTATATTCTTTAGATAGCTCTAATTCTGATCAGGGTAGAAAAGGTCCATCGACCTCTCCGGAGCCTGGAGGATTCCTCTTGGTGCCATTTGTAAGTGGGTGTATATACAAGTCTGAATTATCAGAGAAGAGTCCTTTGGGCTTTAGCACACTCACAACAAACACCAGAGAACGGTGGACCTAATGATCATTAGCAGCTGGACGTAGATCAGGATAGTGCAGAGAAAGTACACGTTTAGCAATAATGTAGAGGTTGAAAGGGGTTGCTATCTCGACCACTGGACAAAGATGACTAACTGAGGTCTTAAAGGGTGAGACCAAGAGAAGGGGGGTGTTGGGCAGTTGAAGTTTCTAGCAACAAAACTGGGTATGCACAATCCTGATATCCGTTACTGCCTGTTCCCTGACTACTTCCGGCAGGGATGCTAGGAGGGGAAAAGACAGTTGGGCTTATGACTGGTGGGATGGGGCATGGGTACGGTTGGATCTCCTAGACCAGTTACTAGTATGAGTCTCACTTGGGGCGGTATGAAACCAGTGATTATGGGGGAGTTGGACGATGGAACTTTTGAAAACTACCTTTTACTTCATGCCAAGGCCTGAAAAGTATTGGATTATATTGTAGTGTTTAAGAAGCAAATTTACAGAGGTGCAGCATGCGGCTCCAACAGTCTGCTACTGATAGAAGATTGAGTGAGAGTGTGTGTGTGTGTGTGTGTGTGTGTGTGCACTTGCGTGTATCATGTGCCCCAAATATGTATAGTTTTGCTGCCCAGTTATACACGGGGACCAGATTTGTGCTCTTACTGTGTTTTGTTGCTGCATCTAAGCATGAATTTGAAGAGCAAAGAAGCAAGAGATAGGATACCTAATCATTAGATGCTAGTGCATGGCAGTTTAGAGGCGCTTGAGAGTAGTATGGTGTAGGCTGGAATTTTTGGGACGTCTTGCATGTGTGGTGAATATTTAACTTAGAATATATATGGATGTAGGAGAAAATGTGAGAAGAGATACAGTAATGCAGACTGATACCTACCATTCTTGGAGTGGTCTGTCTGTATCATACCGTTTAAACCTAACTGAATAAGTGAGAAAAGGAAACTGGCCAGATGGGAAGAATGCAACCGTTCTGAGGTGCAAACTTCCATCAGCTATAGAATATGCTCTCAGGAAGCCAACTGGGAGTGGCAGAAGAGAACCAGCCAGAGTACTTGTTTAGATTTGTGCAATGTGGAATGGCTATTGTGCAATCAGCTATGGTATGTCCTTATGAGTTATCCATCCGGGAGAAGCAGGGGCCATCCCAAAGGAATGGACATTATGTAGCCAGCCACATCGCCTTTCAGGCGATCACGCAAGAATGTCAAAGGAGCCATATACAGTAATAGGCCTTATGCGATCAGCCATGGTATATGCTTGGAGCTAAAATAGGAACTTGTACTGCTGTGTACATTTTAAAGTCTATTTTGTAGTCTATATTGATGAACTCCATAATTTAACATGCTGTTGGTATATGGGTGGCTATATTAGATCAGTGCAGATTACCATGATACTAAAACAAAACTCTTTAAACTGAGACATTTCAAAAACGTCTAAACTTAAGGGATTGCATTTAGAATCTTATATTTTATGTCATGGAAAAGTAATTTACAGTGAAAATGTTTCCACCGAAGTGTTTTGACTTCCCGAAAAGTTGAATGACTTTTACATTTTTAAGCACAGATTTGTTCCACTTTCTCTTCAATAAAGTTAACAGTCCTTATAAACAAAATCGTTCCAACCCTTACTTATGTATACAGCACATGAGAGGAAGGAGGGCAAAACAGTAATAGTAGCAGGTAAGTAAAAAGTAGGGCATTGTGACGTTTTATTGGATTACAAATTTTAAAAATGCTGGTATAAAAATGACTGTGATCCATGGCTAACACCTCATAGTTCGGCTCCGTTATGTCTCATTTAAGGGCCGCAAAGACACCCAAAAAAACAAGTCAAATGCCTGTATGTGTCCCGAGCAGCTTAAATGTGCATGTGATATACGGTGCAGCAATGCAATTGAGTCGATTAGAACCGCTAATGGCGTTACATTGAAGATAGCTGTGGTGTTATCACTGTAGACAAGAACTAAGCACTACAATGTGTATCTATGTGGAGGGACAAGGGTGATCTGTTTCACAAAGCACTGGTGGACACATGCCAGCAGTAGGCCACCCACCTGAACTCTTACGAGGCTGTCATGACCTTACTTTGCACTTGTAGTAGGTGGAAGGAACACCTCTTGAAAGGATGGGCACAGGAATCCACAACCTCAAAGCTAACACTAGAAATGGACAGGCTGAGACCAACTGACCAGGGACTGATTGCAGTGCTCTGCCATAAGAAGATGCAAAGGGCACATGTGGAGGGTGGCATCAACAGACATACCAATGCAACCCTCCACAATACAACCCTATGGAAGCACAGTACTGACACAGCAGCATTCTCCAGCAATTAATCCATGATCTGACTGACAGCTGGTGCTCTCTCAGAAGGAATGGAAAAGGAGAGCACATGGATATCTTTGCAAGACTAGAGCACATAATAGTCTTAACAAAGCGGTTCTTCTTTAGGGCATGACAGAGAATCCAAAACTCAATAGCTTTCAGATAGCTAGGGGGATTGGCAAAGACCAAGCAACTGGCTGTGGAGGAACAGCTGGAGCCATTTGGCCGCCACAAAAAGGTAGCCACTAGAGACAGAATCTTTCTGAAGATCCAGGGGCCTCCTTCACGAGGACTGCCAGCATCATGTACATGATTGATTTTAGTGGTAACCTTCTGAGTTCATGCAGAAGAGGTACCTGAATGTAGGCATCCTGTAATTCCATATACCATACCTAGCCTTGTCCTGGATAGCTGCACATGACCAGAGTTAGAATCTTGAACACTTGCATGAGGAGGGATTGAATATTATCATGATGAAACAGGACTGAGAGACTCCCACAACCATGTTCATTACACGGCTGTTTTGAGTGAATATTTCTGCCCCATTTCTGGAGGTGGAATATTCTTTATTGCTGAGGAAAGAGCCTTTTCACTTTGTGGAGGCGATCCTAAGTTGCTGAATGGAGCAGATGTGACGTGGAACAACACTGTTAAATACATGCCCTGATCTTACTGTCAACAACTAACCTTCCATTTCACTTCAATCTTCTCTGTTCACTCTTGGTTTAACTAAGTCAGTCAATGTTGGTGGTCAGGTAAGAGAAAGACCTGCCCCCACATCTAGTCAATCGGACATGAGGAACGATGAGCAGGGCTTTGTCCTTTGGAGCGCAGATCCCTAACTGGACAGTAGTAATTCAGTTTCAGATGTAGGTAGCTAGGTCCATTTCTTGTTAGTGACTTATGCCTAAGGCAACACATTTTTAAAATAGTCCTTTTCTTAATGGGTAGTCAATGTAAGGCTCTCAGTAAAGGTTCAGCCGAGGAGCGGAGAGGAAGATTACACACAAGTTGTGCAGCAGTGTTTTGGACCACTTGCAGTTTGGACATTAAGGACTCATTGGCTGATGCAAGTAAGGCATTGGCATAGACCAATTAGTTAATAATGAAGGCCTGAACCAGAGTTTTCCGAACAGAACGTGGAAGATAGGAGAAAGCTTTCTGCAACAGACTCATCGTGTTGAAACAATTGCCGCTAGCAGCAATGACCTGGTCTTTCATGGACAGAGACTGATCTATTTTAAGGCCAATATTCTTCACTATCTGTTTGGGTACAGTAGTGAGGCCTAATTCTATAGCCCAACATTCTGAGGTCCAAAGCTGCTGTGCCTTTCCAAATAGCATAAGCTCAGTTTTCTCTGTAGTCAATTGCACACGGTTGGTGGCCATCCAGTCTGCAATCGTTTTCATACTGTTTGAGAACTGATATTTGATCCTGTGCAGGTCATCCTCAAAGGAGAAGACAAGCTGAGGTTCATCTGCATATGATACCATTTGAAATCTTAAGGATATAGCAATGTTAGCTAGAAGGGCCAAATAGATGTTAAACAGCATGGGGCTTAAACATGAGCCCTGGTGTACTCCCTTGTCAATAGACATGGTGCAGAAGTTGAAGGTACTCAGCAAGATAGTCTGAGATTTCTTTCTTGGGAAATTTCGAAACCACTCGAGAGCTGTACCAAAATTACCAATCTCACGCAGCCTTTAAATCAAATTTGTGTGGGACACAGTATCAAAGGCTACAGACAAATCTCGCAATACCAGCATATATGGAATGCCTTTGTCCAAAGAAAGCCTGATGGAATCAAACACTGCAACCAGGGCAATCACCATACTAAAGGAAGGTCTGAACCCAGATTTAGATGGGTCCAGTATCTGGTTTTCCTCAAGGTAATTTGAAAATTGGATATTTATTAAATCTTCCCGTGACTTGCCCAGGAGTGGGAGCAATTAAATAGGACAGTAGTTTGCTAGATAGCTAGGGTCAACATTAGCCTTATTTTGTATAGGTACAACTTGAGCTGATTTTCATGCAAGAGGGATCGTCCCTGAGTCAACAGATAAATTAAACAATGCCCAGGTAGCAGGTGCAACTGATGGGAGAGTGAAGCGAAGATACACGGAGGAAATGGATCCAGAGGAGAGCCAGATTTGGCCTTTTCCAGAATCTTTTTGGATCTGCTCGATGGAAAAAGGTGTAAAGTTTTCCAGGCTACAACTATAGTTTGAAGGAGGAGCTTCAAAAGTATGTGTCTCAACAGGCTGGTCTGCCAGGATGGTTAATTTTGTCATCATAAAACTGCTCTTTTGTAAACCACTTCTATGCAGTAGTAACTACCCTTATGTAAAGTGCTCAAATCCCCATTTCGGTCTTTTACTAACCATATAAACTGCATAAAAAAATAAAAAAGGCTCAATAACAAGAGGCCCCAGGCACCTGTAGTGATGTGAGTCCTTGCCCATCCTCCCACTAAGGTGAAGCCGGGAGTATGGAACAGTAAATGGGAAGTCAATGGAACTCAAAGACTCTGTAGACTCCTGGGGAATGCTCTTCGACTTTTCTTCAAGCATGTTACTGTTTAACTGGGAGGCTGGACCTCTCTTAATGCACCAGCAGAAATATGTCCAGAACAGACTGGCTCGAGTGGTAGTTGGGGACCTCCCCATTTAGACTAGGAGTCGGAACCACTGAGTTCCTGCAGTGGAGAAGGGTGTCGTTTTTGGAATTCCCTCAGTTTGTGGGTAGTTGGTAAACATTTATTTGACAAATGGATCAAAATAGGTTCAAGAGAAGCAGGTTCCAGACCACACAGTTGCTCAGTTTGAGAAACTGGAATGTGCACACCATTACGATTGTGCATCCACATATGACACACTTCTGCAGGCCGTGTACTGGTAAACACATTTGTAATTGAACAGTTGTAGATGTGGTTTGCAGTCCATCACAATGTGGTACGATAACCAGAGGTTGAGAAATGAAGCTAGCCGGACTACGAATATAAGAGGTAACTTGAAATGAGGATGTTCTCTGCTATGTGTGCACATTGGGGCCTCTCTCAAGAAGTCTCTCTCTCAGTCATTTCTCTAACCAGTATGATTGTGCACCCTGCACACTGTCCAGATAAGCCATTTGAGTTCTTAAACCTTTCAGAATGATATCATCAGTACATATTACTGGTTTTCCCCCTTCCTTCATTCCCTATCATGGTGCGGATGGTGTGATAGGGTGAAGGGAAAGAGTAGAGTTTTGAACGCTAATGGATGTTATTCATGAAAGCCAAGGCATCCTATAACATCTCATTTATGACCGTGCAATAAAGAATGCCAGAATGATGGAAGTGTAAAAGAAATTCAAAAATGTTTGAAACATTTAAAAAGGCTTCACAACATTAACTTTAACTTAACTATTTGGGTGCATTGTGTCACAAGATGCACTGAAGAGGGAGCTATGGGGATAAAGACATGGATGTGGCATAGTAAAGGTAGTTAGCCTCCATTGCACAGTCGGATAGTTTTTGTGTTTGTACTGTGGCTAATAGTTTATCTTTGTGTAACTTATGGAAGGGCAATAATGTTAGCACTCACAGACGAACACCTGGCACATCAGGGTGCAATGCTTGTTCACAGTTAGTATCAATGCTATCCAGATCGGTTGAGTTTAATGTAGCACAAACCATTTGACAGAGAGGGGTGGCATCTCTCAGGGTTATCAATCTGATGTGTGACAGAGCTCTGCGTGGATGCTGTTGTGCGGAAGTTTAAGGAGCCTGTCAGTGCTGGGGTCTTGTGATGTCACAAATTAATGCTGAGGCTGAAGTGAAGCCGGGTCAGTTGGGAGCAGGAGTTACAGAAAGACTGTTGAAGATGGGGGCCTGGACAGCTAGGAAGTAGGGTTGAAAACAGAAAGCAACAAGGCCAGCATTCTGCGCACAGTACGTAACACCCAACCTGGGAAGAATCATACAGAGTTTAACCCCTGGGGTACCTTATATGTGTTTGTGTATGGCATTTGTATGGTGTGAATTTAACTGAAAGGCAGCAGAGCACTGTACAGGGTCAAAAACAAAGACACAGTCAATTAATGAATTGAAGGGTAGCTGGATTCTGAGAGCAGAAGCAGACGGTTGTGGCATCAGTAGCAGCACATAACTTTGGGTGTTGGGCCTCCCCCGCCACATTTCCTGGTTTGTATTTGTTTTTAATTAAATAGATGCACTCGTACTGTAGGGCCCTTATTGGTAAAGCAAGGCCACTATGGCCTGCCCTCTGCTCGGGGATCAGGCAGAGTCATGGCACTATCTGACAGGCACATGCACCAATGCACACATGCCTGTTACAGGTTGTGCAGGGCTGTCTGCTCTCTGCCCTGGCCTCTGGGGTCTGCCAGATATAGGGGTACTCCCCTCCTATGACAGAAGTCATCCTTGCTAACTGAGTACATCTTTGGCCCTTAGCCTTAAGCTCTTTGTAGCCAGAGGCTGTAAGCCAATACGCAAAGCGGCACTTTTGGTAACACGGTGGGGTGTGGAAACCAAGCCCCACTGATACCCACCTCACTCTGTGACCAGATGGGAGGAGGCAAGAGAGCAGACTAGTGTACATGTGACAGGGTCATTAATGATGACAGGTCAACTGCTGTAAGAAAACACTATGCATGCTTCAGTTTAGTTGAAGCATGCGCATTGTACACGTTCATCAGCTACCTCCCAGATCAGCGATTCCTCCATGCTATGACAGTACTGACCTTTCACATGGCACATTTTAGAGACCTGAGTGGCATTAAATGGCTGGTGCGGACAAGGGGTCACAAGGAGCCCATTAGGTAGAGGTTGTTGCTCAGAGGCATAAGTCCTGGCAGAAGCGTCAGCATCAGACCTACTAGCACTCACTGTTGTTGTCTGATGTCTGTGACCGGCTGCTGGCTGCCCCAAACATGCAAGTATCGATCATCATCTTGTAAACCTAGCTCAGGCAGGGTCATCAATACGATGAAACATTATTAGCTCGGGGGAAACAATGTATTTATATACATTAACATTCTGTTCAGAGAGAGACATTTTGGTTTCAGAGATTCTTATGCAACTAGGGTAGGATACATTTGCACAGAGAGTTATGACTTTAACACACCGATAAATCCAAATCAAGCTTATTTCCAATGTACCAAAAGATTGCTTTTTGGGTTTCGCCTGCCGAAGGCTGCGCTCTGCGCAGCTCTTCAGCGCAGGTGAAATCCTATGTCGTCAATAAGGACTCCTGGAACGTCCCCCGGCTCTCATTGGCTAGCTCCATAAATGGAGGCTAGCCATTGAGTGCCGGATCTGTCCATCAAGGCTGGACCAGATTCGGGGGCGTTCCGGAGATTTTTTCCCAGGGCGGAGTTACGTTTTTTCCCGTTCCCTCCCCTTTCACTGAAAGTGAAGTCAGATGCGCTGTCCTCTCCCGCCCCCTCCCGCCGTCCGTCCCGCTCCCTCCCTGTGCCTTTCCGCCCCCCCTCGCTGTCCTGTGCACGTTTCCGGCCGTCCGTGTCCTCTCCCGCTCCCTCCCTGTGCCTTTCCGCCCCCCCTCGCTGTCCTGTGCACGTTTCCGGCAGTCCGTGTCCTCTCCCGCTCCCTCCCTGTGCCTTTCCGCCCCCCCTCGCTGTCCTGTGCACGTTTCCGGCCGTCCGTGTCCTCTCCCGCCCCCTCCCTGTGCCTTTCCGCCCCCCCTCGCTGTCCTGTGCATGTTTCCGGCCGTCCGTGTCCTCTCCCGCCCCCTCCCTGTGCCTTTCCGCCCCCCCTCGCTGTCCTGTGCATGTTTCCGGCCGTCCGTGTCCTCTCCCGCCCCCTCCCTGTGCCTTTCCGCCCCCCCTCGCTGTCCTGTGCATGTTTCCGGCCGTCCGTGTCCGCGCACTTCTCCGGTAAGCTGTTCCACGACGCAATCAGGTAAGCAGCATTTAATTTTTATTAGAAATGCTCTCTCTTTGTAAGTTTACCTGTCGGGCGGACTGTTATGTTATTTTTGTGGGGGGGGGGTGGGTACATTTCTTTGAATCTGTATTTTAAATTGCTTTTTTGACGAAAGCGCTATTGATGTTATGTTCTGGGTGTGGCGCACTTCTCCGGTAAGCTGTTCCACGACGCGATCAGGTAAGCAGCATTTAATTTTTATTAGAAATGCTCTCTCTTTGTAAGTTTACCTGTCGGGCGGACTGTTATGTTATTTTTGTGGGGGGGGGGGTGGGTACATTTCTTTGAATCTGTATTTTAAATTGCTTTTTTGACGAAAGCGCTATTGATGTTATGTTCTGGGTGTGGCGCACTTCTCCGGTAAGCTGTTCCACGACGTGATCAGGTAAGCAGCATTTAATTTTTATTAGAAATGCTCTCTCTTTGTAAGTTTACCTGTCGGGCGGACTGTTATGTTATTTTTGTGGGGGGGGGGGGGGTACATTTCTTGAAATCTGTATTTTAAATTGCTTTTTTGACGAAAGCGCTATTATGTTCTGGGTGGGGCGCGTTCTCCGGTAAGCTGTTCCACGACGTGATCAGGTAAGCAGCATTTAATTTTTATTAGAAATGCTCTCTCTTTGTAAGTTTACCTGTCGGGCGGACTGTTATGTTATTTTTGTGGGGGGGGGGGTACATTTCTTGGAATCTGTATTTTAAATTGCTTTTTTGACGAAAGCGCTATTGTTGTTATGTTATGGGTGGGGCGCGTTCTCCGGTAAGCTGTTCCACGACGTGATCAGGTAAGCAGCATTTAATTTTTATTAGAAATGCTCTCTCTTTGTAAGTTTACCTGTCGGGCGGACTGTTATGTTATTTTTGTGGGGGGGGGGGGTACATTTCTTGAAATCTGTATTTTAAATTGCTTTTTTGACGAAAGCGCTATTGATGTTATGTTCTGGGTGTGGCGCACTTCTCCGGTAAGCTGTTCCACGACGTGATCAGGTAAGCAGCATTTAATTTTTATTAGAAATGCTCTCTCTTTGTAAATTTACCTGTCGGGCGGACTGTTATGTTATTTTTGTGGGAGGGGGGGTACATTTCTTGAAATCTGTATTTTAAATTGCTTTTTTGACGAAAGCGCTATTGCTGTTATGTTCTGGGTGGGGCGCGTTCTCCGGTAAGCTGTTCCACGACGTGATCAGGTAAGCAGCATTTAATTTTTATTAGAAATGCTTTCACTTTGTAAGTTTACCTGTCGGGCGGACTGTTATGTTATTTTTGTGGGGGGGGTGGGTACATTTCTTTGAATCTGTATTTTAAATTGCTTTTTTGACGAAAGCGCTATTGCTGTTACGTTGTAGGTGGGGTGCGCTTCTCCGGTAAGCTGTTCCACGACGTGATCAGGTAAGCAGCATTTAATTTTTATTAGAAATGCTCTCTCTTTGTAAGTTTACCTGTCGGGCGGACTGTTATGTTATTTTTGTGGGGGGGGGGTGGGTACATTGCTTTGAATCTGTATTTTAAATTGCTTTTTTGACGAAAGCGCTATTGATGTTATGTTCTGGGTGTGGCGCACTTCTCCGGTAAGCTGTTCCACGACGTGATCAGGTAAGCAGCATTTAATTTTTATTAGAAATGCTCTCTCTTTGTAAATTTACCTGTCGGGCGGACTGTTATGTTATTTTTGTGGGGGGGGGGGTACATTTCTTGAAATCTGTATTTTAAATTGCTTTTTGGACGAAAGCGCTATTGCTGTTACGTTGTAGGTGGGGTGCGCTTCTCCGGTAAGCTGTTCCACGACGTGATCAGGTAAGCAGCATTTAATTTTTATTAGAAATGCTTTCACTTTGTAAGTTTACCTGTCGGGCGGACTGTTATGTTATTTTTGTGGGGGGGGTGGGTACATTTCTTTGAATCTGTATTTTAAATTGCTTTTTTGACGAAAGCGCTATTGATGTTATGTTCTGGGTGTGGCGCGTTCTCCGGTAAGCTGTTCCACGACGTGATCAGGTAAGCAGCATTTAATTTTTATTAGAAATGCTTTCACTTTGTAAGTTTACCTGTCGGGCGGACTGTTATGTTATTTTTGTGGGGGGGGGGGGGTACATTTCTTGGAATCTTTATTTTAAATTGCTTTTTTGACGAAAGCGCTATTGTTCTTATGTTCTGGGTGTGGCGCACTTCTCCGGTAAGCTGCTCCACGACGTGATCAGGTAAGCAGCATTTAATTTTTATTAGAAATGCTTTCACTTTGTAAGTTTACCTGTCGGGCGGACTGTTATGTTATTTTTGTGGGGGGGGGTACATTTCTTGAAATCTGTATTTTAAATTGCTTTTTTGACGAAAGCGCTATTGTTCTTATGTTCTGGGTGTGGCGCACTTCTCCGGTAAGCTGCTCCACGACGTGATCAGGTAAGCAGCATTTAATTTTTATTAGAAATGCTTTCACTTTGTAAGTTTACCTGTCGGGCGGACTGTTATGTTATTTTTGTGGGGGGGGGGGGTACATTTCTTGAAATCTGTATTTTAAATTGCTTTTTTGACGAAAGCGCTATTGATGTTATGTTCTGGGTGTGGCGCACTTCTCCGGTAAGCTGTTCCACGACGTGATCAGGTAAGCAGCATTTAATTTTTATTAGAAATGCTCTCTCTTTGTAAGTTTACCTGTCGGGCGGACTGTTATGTTATTTTTGTGGGGGGGGGGGGTACATTTCTTGAAATCTGTATTTTAAATTGCTTTTTTGACGAAAGCGCTATTGATGTTATGTTCTGGGTGTGGCGCACTTCTCCGGTAAGCTGTTCCACGACGTGATCAGGTAAGCAGCATTTAATTTTTATTAGAAATACTCTCTCTTTGTAAATTTACCTGTCGGGCGGACTGTTATGTTATTTTTGTGGGGGGGGGGTACATTTCTTGAAATCTGTATTTTAAATTGCTTTTTTGACGAAAGCGCTATTGATGTTATGTTCTGGGTGTGGCGCACTTCTCCGGTAAGCTGTTCCACGACGTGATCAGGTAAGCAGCATTTAATTTTTATTAGAAATGCTCTCTCTTTGTAAGTTTACCTGTCGGGCGGACTGTTATGTTATTTTTGTGGGGGGGGGGGGGGTACATTTCTTGAAATCTGTATTTTAAATTGCTTTTTTGACGAAAGCGCTATTGATGTTATGTTCTGGGTGTGGCGCACTTCTCCGGTAAGCTGTTCCACGACGTGATCAGGTAAGCAGCATTTAATTTTTATTAGAAATGCTCTCTCTTTGTAAATTTACCTGTCGGGCGGACTGTTATGTTATTTTTGTGGGTGGGGGTACATTTCTTAAAATCTGTATTTTAAATTGCTTTTTTGACGAAAGCGCTATTGATGTTATGTTCTGGGTGTGCCGCGCTTCTCCGGTAAGCTGTTCCACGACGTGATCAGATAAGCAGCATTTAATTTTTATTAGAAATGCTTTCACTTTGTAAGTTTACCTGTCGGGCGGACTGTTATGTTATTTTTGGGGGGGGGGGGGGTACATTTCTTTGAATCTGTATTTTAAATTGCTTTTTGGACGAAAGTGCTCTTGATGTTATGTTCTGGGTGTGGCGCGCTTCTCCGGTAAGCTGTTCCACGACGCGATCACGTAAGCAGCATTTTAGTTGTAAATGTCTTTTCACTTTGTAAGTTTACGTATTTTCCCGTTTTAGCTCTTAATGTATTTTTTCTGTTTCCTTTGTATGTTCGGCGGTGTCATGTGAGCTGTTATCAGGTAAGGAGCATTTTTATTAGAAATGTGCTTTCACTTTGTAAGTTTACCTGTCGGGCGAGCTGTTATGTTATTTTTGTGAGGGGGGGGTACATTTCTTTGAATCTGTATTTTAAATTGCTTTTTTGACGAAAGCGCTATTGCTGTTACGTTGTAGGTGGGGTGCGCTTCTCCGGTAAGCTGTTCCACGACGTGATCAGGTAAGCAGCATTTAATTTTTATTAGAAATGCTCTCTCTTTGTAAGTTTACCTGTCGGGCGGACTGTTATGTTATTTTTGTGGGGGGGGGGGGGGGGGGTTCATTTCTTGGAATCTGTATTTTAAATTGCTTTTTTGACGAAAGCGCTATTGTTGTTATGTTATGGGTGGGGCGCGT
Organism: Lissotriton helveticus; assembly: GCF_964261635.1. Taxonomy (NCBI): domain Eukaryota; kingdom Metazoa; phylum Chordata; class Amphibia; order Caudata; family Salamandridae; genus Lissotriton; species Lissotriton helveticus. The sequence continues at coordinate 2,103,680,762 of NC_136059.1, read as the reverse complement.
TCTCCGGTAAGCTGTTCCACGACGTGATCAGGTAAGCAGCATTTAATTTTTATTAGAAATGCTCTCTCTTTGTAAGTTTACCTGTCGGGCGGACTGTTATGTTATTTTTGTGGGGGGGGGGTGGGTACATTGCTTTGAATCTGTATTTTAAATTGCTTTTTTGACGTGGAAAGTTCAGAGTACAGAGTGCTGCATAGGGAGTGCAGAGTGCATAGGGAGTGCAGAGTGCATAGAGAATGCAGACTGCATAGAGATTGCAGAGTGCATAGGTAATGCAAAATGCATACAAAGTGCAAAGTACATAGGGAGGGAAGAGAGAGTGCATAGGGAGTACAGAGTCCATAGGGAATGCAGAGAGTGTACAGTGCATAGGGAGTGCAGAGTGCATAGGAAGTGCAGAGTGCATACAGAGTGCTGCATAGGGAGTGGAGAGTACAGAGTGCTGCAGAGTGCTGCAGAGGGAGTACAGAGTGCATAGGAAATGCAGAGTGCATAGGGAATACAGGGAGTGTAGAGTGCAGAGTGACTCCAAATAAAGTGCATAGCAAGTGCATAGGTGATGCAGAATGCATACAAAGTGCAGAGAGAGTGCATAGGGAGTACAGAGTGCATAGGGAATGCAGAGAGTGCACAGTGCATAGGGAGTGCATAATACGTGCAGAGTGCATAGGGAGTGCGGAGTACAGGAAAAAAAAGTACATAGAGTGCATAAACAGTGCATAGACAGTGCAGAGTGCATAGAGAGTACAAAGTGCTGCATAGGGACATAGGGAGTGCATAGGAAGTGCACCGTGCATAGAGAGTGCATGATGAGTGCAGAATGCATAGGAAGTGCAGAGTGCATACAGAGTGCTGCATAGGGAGTGCACAGTGCATAGGGAGTGCATAAGAAGTGGAAACTGCAGAGTACATAGAGAGTACAGAGTGCTGCATAGGGAGTACAGAGTGCATAGGGAGTGCAGAGTGCATAGGGAGTGCAGTGCATAGGGAATGCAGACTGCATAGGGAGTGCATAGGAAGTTCAGAATGCATAGTGACTGCAAAAAAAAGTGCATAGAGTGCATAGATAATGCAGAATGCATACAAAGTGCAGAGTGCATAGGGAGTGCAGAGAGTGCGAAATACAGAAAACATAGAAAGTGCATAGGCAGTGCAGAGTGCATAGACAGTGCACAGAGAGTGCATAGAGTACAAAGTGCTGCATAGGGAGTGCAGAGTGCATAGAAAGTGCATAATGAGTGCATAGGAAGTGCAGAGTGCATACAGAGTGCTGCATAGGGAGTGCACAGTGCATAGGGAGTGCATAGGAAGTGGAAAGTGCAGAGTACATAGAGAGTACAGAGTGCTGCATAGGGAGTACACAGTGTATAGGGAGTGCATAGGAAGTGCAGAGTGCATAGGGAATGCAGACTGCATAAAGAGTGCAGAGTGCATAGGGAGTGCAGAGTAACTGCAAAAAAAAATAAGGGCAATGTAAATGACAATGCCATTTACTTATCTGTTTTAAAAACAAAAACAGATAAACAAAATGTAGGCATATACAATGCCAATAACTCAAAATTTTCCAAAGGCGAAACCATTGCATTGTAAATGCTTGTTTCTGTAGGAATCACAGCTATAAAACGATGTTTCGCCTTCCTAGAGTATGGTCGCTGATCACTGAGGAGGAAGAGAATCACGGTGAAAGGCAACGAGCTGGGAGAAAGGACATAGAGGTGGGAGACCGGGCCAGTCTGGGACCTCAAAAGCAGTCCTGGCAATTTTGTCGAACCAGCCCCAGGGGTAGGGGGCACAAGCGTGTAGCACTGCTGCTTTTGTTGCTGTGGGCTGATATTGCAGCACTTCTGCAAAACCAGTCCCCAGTACCAAAACCGACCCCTACCACTACAAAATCGGCCCCACCCTTCCAGCCTCCCGGGGAAACGCCCAATGCCAGGTGCGGCCAGTCCGGCCCTTGAGGGAGAAGTGGAAAGGTGGAGTTTTGAAGAAAGAAGGCAGATGCCTTTAGAGGAAAACAAATATATAGAAAACGTTGTGAAAGAAGTAGCTATTAGGCGAAGAAGGGGGGGGGGGGCAGGGGAAGAACCAGAAGTTAGAGCCAGCCGAGATTTAGACTATAGTTGTAACAACTCATTGGCGTGAGTAATCTGTTCAGTTTTCTTTTGCAGCCTGGTATACAAGAAATGGATACCCTACTTACATCAGATGTGACCCTATTAAATCTCGAAAAGAACAGAGCCAGTGTGGAAAAAAGGGAGCAGGCAGGTTAGAGAGAAAGGGGAGAAAATGAGGGTGAGAGCGGGATAGAGGGGGAACAGCAGAACGTAGGATAAGAGAGAAATGTTATGAGATGTAGAGAAGTAAAGACACATTGGTTTACATTGAAAAGGGAAGTGTGAAAACAGATTGAAGAACTGGAATCAGGCAGAGAAGTCTTACGGTCGGATGTCACAAAGAGGAGAAGGACAGGCGGGCTCTGAAGTTTACAAAAGAGGAAGACAAGCAATGAAAGATGACATAGACTGGACTAAACTAGGAGGGTTTCTCTGCCTCCCAAACAGCAGTATGAAGCCCTAAATCTCACTCAAAGCCCACTTATACCCCACCCCCAGCCAGCTACGATTTGAAAGGAGGAGGGTGCAGGAGGGCAGAGCATTTCACATGTGCAGCAGCTGAGGGGGCAGTGCAGATGGGCCATGCATAGCACTGAATAGAGTAAAGGCACTGTCTGGACTTTTTGGAGAGTTCATTTCAGTAACAGTGCTGGAAAATGCAAAACTTTGCATCACTTAAAAAAAAATCTCGGGGGGACCCGTCTAATTCACTTTGGGGCAGTTGTGCTCACTTGTTGTGCTCATATAGTCTAACACACAATTTGGTGTTTCGTCCCACCAATTGCAAAGGTCACCCATCCACCTCCGTGCTGCAGTGTGATGGAGTGTGTCTTAATCTCTTTCTTAATTTGAAGCAGGTTGGTGCGGTTCTGGTGGATAGGAGATGTTGTTCCGACCCCGAGTGCATAGATTGAGAAGGCCTCTTGCTTTTATTTTTTTGCACTTCTTTGTCTCCAACTTGACGGTGTCCTGATGACAGGTGTGCTGATAGATACCGCAGGTAGAGAGCTTGTCAGCCAGATCGGCAAGAATGCCAGATAATCTATGTTTAATAACTTACTCAGTTCCTTTCTTGGACTAGGTAAAAGAGAGGCCCAACATTTTCTGAAATCTCTAAAGGGTTTCAGTGACCCAAACTGGATTCCTCAGTAACAAGGGCTGCGGATAAGAAGAGGACACTGGCATGAGATAGAGTTTTAGGTGTACCTCCAGGATTCACAATTAGGTGCATCTCTGAGGAACTGGAGTCATCCCTATGAGGGCCTGGACCAATAAAATGAAAATACTAGGTGTCACTGAAAAAGGATGGTGTTAAGACTATGAAAACAAAATTGATCAGGGCAGAAGGTAAAACAGCTGAGTAGTTAAATCTAGGAAAAAAAGATCATCAGTCATGAAGGGCAATACACTAGATTGTACTCTATGGATTCACTGCATCCGCAAAGATACTTGTGATTGGCCATAATGTTACAGAAGGATGCTGTGTAATTTGAATCTCAATTAGTGATCTATCTAGAATTGCTCAACATATATCGTTGCCATGTTCAGTGATATCATGACAGGTTTCGGAAGAAGAGAAAAACGTTCTGTAAATAAATACATTTCAGACCAGCGGTGGACATACAGTTCCGGGGTTACAGTAAATAAACCAAAGAATATTACACGGTAAACATTGGTGTGCACAACTGTAGCTAGGATCAGCAATGGGTATTTCAATGCATAGTTCTGATAGCTTTGCCCATCAGGCTAGCAAATAATCAAACAAGCAATATTAACGATAAACCCACACAATGACGCGGCCACCGTTGGGATTTTCCAAAGGCTAAAGAGTGAGATTACATTTCTTTTTATATCACTACAGCGCCAATGTGTGAAATAAAATGGAAATCGCTTGTTAATATGGTATGGCATGATGGGAGGAGTTAAGACTGAAAAGTCTACCCGTGGAGTACATACATTGTAACTTTTTAAAAATAGGACGTGCTGCTTTTGGTTAAACGTTTGAAGTATTCAGGTGATTCATTTCCCCTTGAGGGCACTGCAGAGTATTTGTCAAAAAGAGGTGCCGCACACGCTTGGATTTCTGATCGATTAAGCTATAGATCACATTTGAACGGCCTATGTTTGAGTGTGGTGCAGTGTGTTTAAATTAAAAGGCGGGGGGGGGGAGGTCCCTAAGCAGAAGGGAGTATGTACACCCTTCCTAACACCTCATTAAGTGTCTCAAGAACTGCGCACACGAATAAGCTTGCTGCAAGTAAATATGTGGAAAACAGTCGTTTACATACATGCTTGCCAAGCTCCCCTAAGTCTCTTTGGAACTGAGGTGCGGTACAAGCAGCGTGAGTAACTACATCCTCACCCTTTCCAACGAGGTTCACACCTCTTACCAGTGAAGCGGTTTTTCATACCCTGGCAATAATTTGATTTGTTTTCTAAGCTTTGCAGAACAAAATATTTTACACAAAAATGCATCCTCGTTTGCGCGCAAGCACACACACACACACAAACACGTGCGAGCCACGACTAACCTGCCGGCTGCCGCTTGAACCAAAGTACGGCAGCAGATCTGATGAACTCACTCGGCCCCCTGTTATTATTTGTGTACATTCGCAGCATTTGAAAACAAGCATTTACAATGCAACGGTTTCGCCTTTGCAAAAGTTAGAGCTATTGGCATTGTAAATGACAACATTTTTATTTTTGTGTTGGTTTTGAAAACAGATAAATAAATGGCATTGTCATTTACAATGCCAATAGCTTAATCTCTCGCAAATGCCACACACACACACACACCGAGAGCCCCCCACACAAAGTAAAGTAAATCACCCGTAAGGGTCTCTAGGCGCTGGGGGCCGTCGGGAAGATTAAGCGAGCTATTGCCCAGAGTCACATGGTGCTGGACTAATCTGCCGCCGGACCCGGGGATCGAACCGTGGTCCTCAGATTCCAGCGTCAGTCGCCCTGGCCGCGGCGCCACACCTCTCCACACAGAGCCCCCCAGACACACACAGAGCCCCCCACACACACACACCCACACAGAGCCCCCCCACACACACCCACACAGAGCCCCCTCCACACACACCCACACAGAGCCCCCTCCACACACCGACACAGAGCCCCCCCACACACCCACACAGAGCCCCCCACACACTGCGTGCAGGCATTCCAGTCTTCACAAGCAAATCTCCAATTCTATACAAGACCGGGGCCGTAAATCATACCAAAATTAGGGGGCGGGGACAGTTTGGTAATGGCAACCTATCCTGCTCTGAAAGCAACCCCTAGCCTGCAGCCCATCATGAAAATGTCAGAGTGGCAAAGTGGCCAGTCCAGCCCCGACCTTAGGCTCTTATACCGTTCATCTAGGCTCTCATGTTATCAGGGTCTATCTTGCGAGTGAATGCGCTAGCAAGACATTGTTGTATTCAGTAAAGGACTTGGACCCTGCCCATGCTTACCTTTTGTCTGCTTCTGCATCACTCTTCTCTGCCGCCGTTGTCAGTGCAGCAGAAATGTCACTTCCGGGGGGGGCGTGGCCTGGCAGCCAGGTTGGTGGACGAGTGCTAGACAAGGTCCGTCCAGCCTAAGGCATTTATCCTTTCAATATCCTGTTGTCCGATCTGTAATATGTTTAGATTGTGTCCATGGAGGGGCGCGACAGGGGTTGCGTTCTGAGCCCGTTTTGACCCCGCATCTCGGTGAGATGAGCCGTGGTGGAGGCGGCCTGGGAGTGGCGAAGATGCGTCTGAGCCTGGGACACGGCAGCCAGCATTAGAGTAACGACGCGGCTGGGGCTCCTGGAGGGGGCAGTGCTGGACGCTGTGAGCGCACAGAGGCGACGAAGAGGTAGGGGTGTCAGCGGCTGTGGGTATTCAGCCGCGGGAGCCTCAGACGAGGCCGCCCCCCCTTCCCCTACTCTTCTGCCGGAGTTGCTGCAGCGCGGTCGGTGGCTAGATCGGGCCAAGGGGTAAAATCAGTCCATGACGTCGGCGGCCATATCGGACCGCAGTGGAGCGCTGCTAAGAGGGGGCGCCGTAGACAAAGCCTGGGACCATCTGTACTGCCTTGGGGTCGAGGTGGATCCTTGCCCCAAGTGTCAGTGGAGGTTGTGGGTGCCGCTGGTAGCCTCACCCAGTGTTGGGGCCACTTCGCACTTGCACCAGCGGCAATTGCGGGTCGCGCACGTGGGCGATGAAGGCCCAGAGAACCGCAGGAGTTATTGGCGGTCTAGAGTTACGGCTGAGCTCCCCAGAAGCAAGTAGAAGCACCAAAGGAGGCCCTAGGGTGGGAGCTAGGGACCCCATGATACCCAAACTTTGTGCCTCGCTGGAAGCGGTCATATCTCTTGTCGGGTCAGCAGGGGGGGCATGACGAGGTGGGATGGCCCTCTAGAGTGGGCGGCGGTAAAGATAAAGTGCCCGCACATAACACCAAAAAGAAAAAAATTAATCGAGGCGAGCAGCTCTGATCCCATTGCAATGGTGCCTGAGAGCGTCTATGCTCCTGCATGCAAGGCACACAAAAACATGGTGGCACTTGTGAAGTATGCCGCGACTTCTGGTGTTCTGGCCAAGATAAAAATTTTAAAAAGAGTGTCCACACTAAGAAAGAAGTCAGGTCCCGGGCCCTGCTGTGATTGGCTGACGTCACGGGGGTGTCCCGGGCCGGCAGCCAATCACAGCGCGGCCCGGGACAAAGGGGCGGGGCTTAAAAAAAGCCAGAGAAACGCCCCCGAATCGCGTTTTCCCCGAGAAAGCGCGATTGACAGCCTCTGTCTCCCAATGGCTAGCCTTCATTTATGGAGCTAGCCAATGAGAGACAGAGGCGGGTCATCGATCATATATACAACTCAAAAGGTTTTTTAGCGCATGCGCACTACGTGCGCACTTGCAGGCAAAACCTAAAAACACCACCTTGCCAGAGGCAACGTACTGATCTTTCAAAGTTAACGTTAATCACTAAACATCGCCTCCGTTTGCAAAGGTGGTTGCGCAGTCAGTTTCATTTAGGGTTTTTCTAACGGTGACCCTGCCAAAATTCCGTGAGCATCAGCTGCACAGCTCTGCTATAATTAACCGCTGATTGGCCCTGTGGGGAGCACCGCGAGCTCTGTCTAGAGGCCTGCCGCGCGCTTCTTCTGAAGGGAGATCGTCGCGCGTGTCACTCTTTCGGCAAGTCACGTGACCAGAGAATGAGTCTCCTCGCGGCTGGCGTGCTTCAGGTCGGCACAGGAGAGTAGTTTCCAAAGACCCTTTGGCATGTGCATCTGGTTCAGTTAGCACACTCTGTCAATGACCGCGAATGGCTTTAAGGCGCTGTAAGCAGTTGTTAAAGCCAGGGACGAAGTGTTGGGTCTCTGCAGTGCTGGGGATGCACCACTCAGAGAGCGCTAAATGGGCCAAATTTGTGGTAGTGCATTTAGGACGTGTCAGCAGTTAAAATGATGATCAACAAAGCAAACCACAAAGTTCAGAATCTTGCACCTTCTGGGGCCAATGTATAGCTCCAAATAATGCTCACACATTAAGGAGCTACATTACGAATTACAGAGTCCTACAAACAATGTTATTCGGCGGTATCCAGGTCACATGTTTTCAGCAATCTCAGTAACGCGCCGAATGTCAGTTCTATTGCAGGTTTTTCAATAGACAAAAGTGTCTGACTGTATGTTACACATGTATCTAGTATCTGCACAGAGTCTCCACTTTACACCTGTGTTATAGAACAAAAAACTACCATCCGAAATAAAACTTGGATCCACCATCTTCTAGAAGACATATGTAAGAACACATTTTCCCATAGTCACGGAATGGGTAAAACCCTTTGATACATCTGGCCCTATGTTCCAAGATCTAATTAATGGGGCCACTAAATCTCTCGTAACTGGTCACAACGGGGGATTGGATGCCGCTCAAGAGGAGACAAGATACACCTTCGTACACTTTCAAATGCTCTCTATAGTTAATGTTCACACAGTGGGTGCTGGTGCTAGGTTTGAACTTCAGCCCTTATATTGGGCTCCAGAAGGCCCAAACATTTGGGGAGCAGCATTTCATGACGCCTTCGCACAGTGGCATATTCCCAGTAGGAAGAAATGGAATAAAAGGATAGGTCGTTAGTTATACAGTATCGATCTGGATCTATAACTTACTGATGTTTATGTTGGCATTGTGTTTTCTTCTTCCCAGCAGGCTGCTTCCAGCCTCTCTTTCACATCAGAACCCCACACGTCAGCCCCAGTCTTTCCCTTAATAAATGGGGTGCTCTACCCTGTATTATCAAAAGACACACAATTGATGGACGGAATGCAGAACAAATTAAAACATTCACCCCCAGTCAAGAGATCTCGGTTAAATCCATCATTCTTTTGCTCACCATGCCACCCCAGTTTAGACCTGGCCATATGCAAATCAGTCTTGACCGTGTGCCTCATGGGAACAGTCCAGCCTGAGCTGCCAAGCCATGTCCTCCTTGGACCGGAAACAAGCATCCTAGGACTGGTTCCGGGGTTTCACCCCTCTTCAGCCAGGATAGCTTGAATCCAGTGGCACAGTGATCCCGGGACCCACGTCTGGGCATACCCCGCGCACTTAGGGCAAGAAAGCAAAAGACACACAGTTGATGGAAGGAATCCATGCCACTGGAGTCAAGCTATCCTGGTTGATGAGGGCTGAAAGCCTGAAACCGGTCCTAGGATGCTTGTTTCCAGTCCAGGGAGGACCTGGCCTGGCAGTTTGGGCTGGACTGTTCCCATTGGGCGCAGGGTCAAGACTGATTTGCATATGGATGGGTCCAAACTGGAATGGCATGGTGAGCAAAAAAACGATGGATTTCGGCCCAGATCTCGGTACTAGGGTGAATGTATGACATTGTTCTGCATTCTGTCCATCAATTGTTCTTTTTGCATATGTCACCAGAGTGGAACGGATATGCCCAGACGTAGGTCCCATGCTCTCCATGCCACTGGAGTCAAGCTATCCTGGCTGATGAGGGCTGAAAGCCCGAAACCGGTCCTAGGATACTTGGTTCCAGTCCAGCGAGGACCTGGCCTGGCAGTTCAGGCTGGACTGTTCCCATTGGGCGCAGGGTCAAGACTGATTTGCATATGGCTGGGTCCAACCTGGAATGGCATGGTGAGCAAAAAAACGATGGATTGAGGACCAGATCTCTGTACTGGGGTGAATGTATGACATTGTTCTACATTTTGTCCATCAATTGTTCTTTTTGCGTCTACCCTGTATTATGTCACGGACAGCTACTTATTTGGTGAAATGGGAACTGAAAAAGAATCACACAAAGAAAGGCAAGAGGGTTCACCTCTCCTTCACTCTGCCTAAATACATAGCGTGCTCCGGGAAACATCTACTTCAAACAGCCTTACACCCTGCTTCAAACAGTCTCACTCCAGGTGCCACTGGGTGACATTGGTACAAAGTCATGTCCTGGGGTTGTGCTTATGGGGTTATGAAAGGTGTTCCTGGAGGTGCGTGGGCCTTGCTAGAGCAGGGTAAAGTACAGCATTTCTTAACCCGAACTACAACAGGCGCTGCAATGTCATTCTAATAGCAGACACTGCGCTACAGAAATGGCAATTACCAATTTCAATTGTACTTAAGTAAAGAGTAGGGTTTATATGAAATTAGTGGGTTTACCTTGTTTTTTAAAACATTTGCTTACATTCGTGCTTACAGTATTAAGCAAGTGAGCTTTTACCCTGCTTTATCTAGGCAAACAGGCCAATTATAAAAACATCTTCTGTGGCTAGACATATTGTCAGAATTATGAATTATGTCTGCTGTGAGAAGTTAAGAACGAAAAATACACGGCTTAGAACATGAGCAAAAGTTGTTGTTGGCAACACGCCATCTGTGGTTACAGGTTAGAAGATCTTGCAACAAGGTACCCTCTGCAAAAGAACGCTCACACCTGAAAAGGGAAAAACATGCACCAGCACTGACAAAGCTAATCGTTTTGTTCAAGTCGGAGCTAACAACAACTTTAGGTTTCACATCCGTTTCATGTTTAAAATAATATATAGGATAAAACTATGTATATATGATATACATAAAGAAGCTTTCAGATAGCACTTTTCATCCCTGGTGTGCTCAATTATCAATCACAATTTGTTTCCACCCACCATAGTAGACATTATAGGGCAGTGGGCCAGCCCACTTAAAACAATGGCTCTCTTCAAAGTGAATGATGACATTTTGCTTATGCAAATCCACCAAAAAAGTAGTCCAATTCACTGGCAGGGCTGGTATACCAATCCCTGTTTTTATGTCATGTTTTTAAATGTAGTTTTGCAATGGGTCATTTTTAGGTCTCGTCTGAGTCAGCACATGTGCTGTCACATGCAAAACATTTTGTTTACTTACAGAAGACTTAGAGCCCACCTATTGTTTGTATCATCGTCACTCTCATTTCCTTGCTTCTCTTTGGTCAGTCAGCGTGTGCAAGCTTCACTACTTCTTCGTGAATTTTTATCTTCCATGGAGCATGGCCGAAGTATTGCTTCCTTGCATAATGTCCTTCCACTACTCACACTTTTGGAGCAATTTTTTCTTTTACTTGCATTTCTCCATAAGAGTGCTTGCCACCTCCACGTTGTTGCTTGCCTCATCCCTACAACGCCCTCAGCGTTGTTGCTTGCCCCATCCCTCATGCTCCTTTTGCACTTTTGCTTTTCCCATCATTGTTTGCGCTGTCCTTCCCAAGATGTTGTTTGTCCCGACCCTCCCGCATTGTTGCTTACCCTGTCCCTCCTACTTTCTTGCTTGCTCTGTAACTCCCATGTTGTTGGTGGCCCCATCCATCCTACCCCGCTCCTGCGTTGTTGCTTGCCTGGTTCCTCTCCCTCACACATAAATGCCGACACACAAAGAAGAACAGAGAAACATGGCAACCATTACATTTTAGAAGGCTGGATTTCATCATAGGCAAGTTTTTTTTCACGTTGGGAACGGCTATGCTGTGGAATTGTCTCTCTGGTTATGCCTCTTTAGCGCCACATAAACAAAGTTTTTATGTTTAAATATTTTTATTAGTGAAACAGAAACACAACATGATCAACCAAGCTCAGTAAACTCTGAAGTAGTTTAAGACAAGCAAATGTGTTGCCTTCAACAAAGTAAGCAACTCAATCAACTCTCATGCATTATGTTAGAAATGTGGGTCTCTAGTTGGCAGTGGCTGGCCACAGTCCAAGTAGGGACCCTTCTTCCTAAGTCAGAGTAAGGGGACTACACCCTTTTATAACCCCTGCTCAACCCTGTGGTAACGTAGCACGAGCGGCTAGGCTTATCTTCGAGACAGTGTGTAAAGCATTTATGATCATACACAGTAACACATTGAAGAACACACAACAAAGGGACGCCACACAAGTAGTTATAAAAAATAAGTATCTTTATATATAGACTTAACAAAAGACCAATAACGGTAAAAAGCCACAATACTGAAAACTGGGGGTACTCTTGAAAAGCTGGACAAACCGTTCAAAGTGTTCAAATAGGGGTTCAGTTCAAAGCAGGGGTCTCTGCGACCCTTTTACTTACAAAGTACCTGGATTTCGTAGCAAAACAAGCGAAATGTCGCAAACAAGCTGTAGCGGTGATTTTCCCTACGCTAGGCCGGCGATGCGCTGAATCCTTGCCGCAAGGGAGGATGATGCGCCGGTCTGCGGATGAATGCGGGACAAAGCGACAGACTTCTTCACGCTATGCCAGCGATGCGTTGAATCCTTGCCGCAAGGGAGGATGGTGCGCTGGTCCTGTTGCGTGTGCGATCTTGTCGCAAAGTGGGGCTTAAGGCGGTTCACATGCAGGACCCGCAAGGGGTTCCTGGGAGACTGAAAGTCCACCAAGTAGGTAACTGGACTTTTGCGCTCCACCACCTCAAAGGGACCGGTCCACTTATCTTGGAGCGCACCAGGCTCCACTGGGGCCAGTACCCAAACCTTCTGACCAGGTTGAAACTCGACCAGAGTGGTGTTCTGGTCGTGCCAGCATTTCATTTCCTCCTGGCTGGCTTCCAGATTTGCCTCAGTTCCTGAAGGCCAAGATGTAGTTGAATACATCTTGGGGAGGTTTCCTGGGAGATTGCTCCCAGCCTTCCTTGACCAGACTCAGAGGTCCACTTACCGGATGGGCATAGAGCAGTTCAAAGGGACTGAACCCTAAGGACTTCTGTGGCACCTCGCGGTAGGCAAAACACAAGCATGGCAAGAGGACATCCCACTTACGTTTTAGGGGCTCTTCTAGGCCCATAATCATGCCATTCAAGGTCCTGTTGAACCTTTCATCCAGACCATTACCTTGGGGGTGGTAAGGAGGGGTGAACTTATAAGTTACCCCACGCTCCTTCCACAGGGACTTCATGTACTGGGAGATGAAATTGATTCCCCTGTCAGACACCACCTCTCTGGGGAACCCCACGCAGGAGAAAATCCCCATCAGTGCACGTCCCACCACGGGGCCGTCACCGTCCTGAGTGGGATGGCTTCAGGGTACCGGGTGGCATGGTCCACAGGGACCAGGATAAACCTGTTGTACATGGTTGCCCTGGGATCCAGAGACCCCACAATGTCAATGCCCACTCGCTCGAATGGGGTACTAACAACTGGAAAGGGTTGGAGTGGGGCCTTGATCTTCCCCCCACTCTTCCCACTTGCCTGGCAAGTCTCACATGTCCTGCAATGAGTGTCTGAACTCTTGCACATCCGGGGCCAATAAAAGTGGGTGACCAGCCTTTCAAAGGTGTTGGTCTGCCCCAGATGTCCTGCCAATGGAATGTCATGAGCCAACCCCAGTAGGAAGGCTCTGAAGCATGCGAGCACCACCAGCACAAGGGCTGACCCCGGCTCAGCAGCCTTAGGCTCGCTATACAGGAGACTGTTCTCCCAATAAATCAGATGTGAACCATACTGGTCACCTGCTGCCTGGGATGCAGCCTGTTGCCGCATACCCTGAAGAGAATGGCAAACTCTTTGCTGCTCACAAAACTCCTCCCTGGTGGGTCCTCCTTCCTGCTGCCAATGGGTCAGCTCAGGCAGGTCCCCCAGGTTGGCACTCTGCTCCCAGGTAGGCTCCAGGGCATCCCCCTCGGGGTTTGCTCCTTCCTGGGCCGTGGGAACCAAGGGGGCCGGCTTCCCGTGCCCCCTGCCCCTTCTCTCTAAGGAGGGTATCCCGGCCATACTCGCAGGTCCCAGATCCTTCTCAACACCCTCCTTGGCTGCCATGGACCTAGTGGTAGCACACGCCCACTCAGGCAGAGCCAACATTTGTAAGTGAGCTCTCCTCTTCACTGTAGCCAACAGTAGGTTCTCTAAATCATTGCCCAACAGACAGTTTACAGGCATGGCGGGCCTCACAGCTAGCTGAAGAGTTCCTGAGACCTCCCCCCACTCAAAGGGAACCTAAGCCACCTCACATGGGCTCTCTGAGTTGTCTTCTGACACTACAGGGTAGAATGCATGAGGGACAACCTGCTATTTGGACACCAACTGGGAGCGGACAGCAATTACACTGGCTCCTGTGTTCCTTAGAGCCTCCGCTCTATGGCCATTAATGGGCACCCACTGCCTGTACTTCTTAGTGTTTTTAGGGAACATCTCAAAGTCTCCTAATGAAACAAGGGTCAATTCTACGGGGTCCCACCCCTCTGGGGGACCCATCTCTTCTTTCCCCAGGGCTACACTAGCAAGCTGGCGGGTGGTGCACGGGTTGGTGCAGGGTGGTCCCTCAGGGGACCCTGGGGATCATAATACCGGTGGCCCGCTTGGCCACACTTATAGCAAGTAAGGGGCCCCCTCTGAACAGGCCTACCTGTCGGGGGTATTGACCTCTGTTCTTGGGGAGGCTGGGACACCACTGTTTGGTTCCCCTGGGAATTACTTTGGGGCCCTCTTGGAAACTCCCTTGGTTTACTCCTGCCCCCCCCACTTCTCTGCTGGGGACCCTGCCCACCCTTGGTGAAGTCTCCCATCGGTCCCATACGAACCTGGGTGCTCACCCAGCGGTCCGCCTCCTCAGCAAGCTTCCTAGGGTTAGTTAGCTTGCAATCAATCAGGTGCTGGCATAGCTCAGGAAAACAGTTACTAGATAAATGCTCCCATGCAATCAAATCATACAGTTGCTCAAAAGTTTCTACTTTGCTACCTTTTACCCAGCGCTCCATTGCTCTGCAAAAAAAAAGACACATATTCAACCCACGTGGTACCCTCTAACTTCTTGCAGGTCCTAAACCTCTGCCTATACATCTCAGGGGTCAAACCATAGCGGGTCATCAAAGCTTCCTTCATGTGGGCATAAACCATTCTACTTTCCTGGGGCAGGTCCAACAAGGTATCCCTCCCCTCACTAACAAAGCACCCCCACAACCCCGCTCCCCAATCCTTCACACCATGGCTAATTCGTATGCTGCAAACCACTGTCCAATATCTTCACTTTTGTGGAAATCCTTAATAACGTCTTTGGGTATATACATTCTACTCTCAGTATGCACTACAGGTATGCTGGCACTAGAGGGGGAGATCTCTAAACTCTTTGCCTTAACCTCCAACTCCCTCAATACTCGCTCATGTTCAAATTTCATCTTCATTATCTCAACCTCTAATTTCTTGTTCTCTAGGTCCCTCTGACCCTCCATCTTGAGCTTATCCATCTCTATATTATGCCGCCTATCTCTCTCCCTGTCCTCCATCTCTTTTGGAGACAGGCCCCTTGAGGACACACTACTGCCCGGGCTGGAAAGCGTTTTACTACCTACCAAATCTACTACTTCCACCTGCTGCTCTCCTGTATTCTCTCCCTCCTCCCCAGGCTCTCCCACATTCTTAGGGGCATCCTTCTAGCCAGGCCTTCAGTGCTTTGTAAACCTCCTCCCTCTTAGTGAGGCCTGTGATAGGGACTGTGAATAGTTTGCAAAAATACTTGAGCTGCTTGGCATTGTAGGTATCTAATCTCTCTTCTTCCCAGGAGAGATCCTCCGAGGCATTGGATCTGGGCTTGCCCATTGTAGAAATAACTAGCGATATCAATCAAAAATAGACTCAAAAACCTCAAAAATATCTGTGGTTGCGTTATGGTCTGCACTCACTAGTAGTGTACACTATAATTACTGTATGCGATCACAAACGCAAGTCCAGATCCTCACCGCTGACCACCAATGTTAGAAATGGGGGTCTCTAGTTGGCAGTGGCTGGCCACAGTCCAAGTTGGGACCCTTCTTCCTAAGTCAGAGTAAGGGGGCTACACCCTTTGATAACCTCTGCTCAACCCTGTGGTAACATAGCACGAGCAGCTAGGCTTATCTCAGAGGCAGTGTGTAAAGCATTTATGATCATACACAGTAACACAGTGAAGGACACTACAAAGGGACGCCACACAAGTAGTTATAAAAAATAAGTATCTTTATATATAGACTTAACACAAGACTAATAACGGTGAAAATCCACAATACTGAAAACTGGGGGTACTCTTGAAAAGCTAGACAAAGAGTTCAAAGTGTTCAAATAGGGGTTCAGTTCAAAGCAGGGGTCTCTGCGACCCTTTTACTTACAAAGTACCTGGATTTTGTAGCAAAACAAGCAAAATGTCGCAAATGAGCTGTAGCAGTGATTTTCCCCACGCTAGGCCGGCAATGCGTTGAATCCTTGCCGCAAGGGAGGATGATGCGCTGGTCCTGTTGCGTGTGCGATCTTGTTGCGATGAAAGAAAATGGCGCCCCGCGAGGGAGCGACGATCCGGGTGCGATGCGAGGAAAATGTCGGACACACAGCGCCCGCTCTGCGATGTTGTGATGCGATGATCTCGATGCGATGTTCCGGGGTTAGCAAGCCTTCGAAAAGCCCGCCAACGTGCGATGCGACAATCTCTGGGGTTAGCGAGCACTTTGTGGTCCACAAGCGTGCGATGATCTTTGGTTTGCGAGCGCTCGGTGGCAGCAGCGCGATGATTTTTCTTACGCTCTTCCGCTGCGGCGGCTCGCAAACGGGTGTTATCGACAATTTCAGTACTCTCTTTTATGTAGTAGAACTAGAGGCCCTGGAACTCACCGGGGCCTCACCTGCAGATAGAAATCCTCGCTGGGAGGTATTGGAGGCTGGTGGGGGAGTCAGATGTGCCTGTGACTCCAGCAGGAGGCTAGCTCTCTTATAGCCCTTGGGTGATTGCTTAGCAAAATAAAAGTCTCTCAAAAGTCTTTTTCCCTCTTTTTCCAAGTCCAAGGGGAACTACTGCAGGCCAATTCAAGAAATAGCACAAAAGCGCAAGGACTGTCCTCTCCTGCAGATTCCTTCAGTGAAACGGACAGAGGTTCTTCTTGACATCCAGGAGCAATACAAAAATCAGGGGTTTGGGCACAGATATTTATACCCCAAAAGTCTTTGTTCTCAAAAGTCTCTAGCCACTGAGCCCAGCCAGAACCAGTTCTGCTCAGGCCTGGAGCACTTTGTTTACCAGGCTGCATCCTTCCTTTCAGAAAGAGGGGGTCTGCTAACAGACGCACAGTAGGAGGTGGAGCCAGCATTCACCTCGCCAGGCACAGCCCTATTCAGGTCAAAGAGCTACCCCTCCCCAGTACTCAATGCAGATCTCTCTATTCAACCCAGGTCTGACTCAGCCTGTCTTGCCCCTCTAAACCCAGAAAGCCAATACACATACAGCAGAGCACACTGGAAGGCTTAGGCAAGAAACTACCTACTTTCTAAAAGTGGTATTTTCAAACATAGAATATTAAAACCAACTTTGCTAAACGATGTATTTTATTATTCTGAGCTCAGGCATACTAAACTCGAATTTCTACCATGTTCCCTGGGACAGTTAGGACTATAAGATGTAATAGCCAGACTGCCCATTCTAACCTATGGAGAACAGGTAGCCTTACAGCAGTGAAAAACAAAATGGAGGGTAATTCACTACCAGGACATGCTACACATATCAAGCCATGTCCTGCCTTACACATACAATCACCTACCATAGGGGTGACTGACATGATGCTAAGAGAAGGTTCAGGGGCTAGGAAGTGTGGGCACTTCACAGCCAAGATGGCAGTTCTGGACTGCATACAGAAACTGCAGCGGCAGGACTGAGGTACCATTTACAAGCTTCTTCTGTGGGTGGCACAAACCAGCGCTGCAGGCCCACTAGCAGCATTTGGGTTACCAGCCCTGGGCACACATAGGCCACACTACTAGGGACTAACAGGTAACCCAAATAATCCAATCAGGGATATACCAATTCACAGTTACATTTGCACAGGGAGCATTTGCACTGTGGTACTGAATGGCAGTGGCACAGCGCCCAGAGCATCTAATACCAGCAAAAACAGAGGAGACAACAGCGAAATATGGAAGGAAGACCCACGCCAATGGTGCCAGGTCTAACACATTAGAAATACATGCACTGGCAAAGCTAATAGTTCTTGTCTTTGGGAGCATTAGCTTTAAAAATGCCTTTTGGCGATGCAGTACAGCACTGCCCAAATAAAAATAAATGAGCAATGACGCAGGCATTTTGTAGGTGTGCGTATGTATGATGCTGTATGTGGTCTTCATCAAGAAAACGCACGTGTCACCACACCTAAGAGATGACGTGGGCTCCCTTCTCTTTATATTTACCGATCCAAGATGGGTTAGTAAAAAAAAAATATATATTTATTTTAGAATTTAATAGAGCGTGAACTTGACCCGTAGGGTATCAGAGCACTTTACAGGATTAGTGAGTTGTATACAAAAGACTTAGGAGGGGGGTGGGTGGAAACATTTGGGATAAAAACATGTATATAAATTTTACACAAACAAGAGGTCCCAGACTCCAGGGTGGGATGCCTGGAGGTGCCGGGTGGATAGCATCCGGATAATCCAAGGTGTGGCAGTAATAGGAAGAGAACAAATTCGCTGAGGTGATTGCAATGCAAGACTTAGGAGAGGAATTTGCCCATTAGGAAGGGTTTGGCCTCCTTTTTAAAGCGTGCCAGAGATGGAATTATTCTAATGGCAGGCGGGAGTGAGTTCCATATTCTTGGTGCGGCCCCAGAGAAGGTCCGATTGTACGTTTTTTTTCCCCGCAAGCGTGCTGGTTGGAGCAAGAGGTCTCTGGCGGACAGGGATTTTCTGGCTCCTCCGGATACCACGAGTTTCTGGGCGAGAAAAATCTTCTCACCTGAACTTTGGGTTTCGTGTTCCTTGCTGCAGCGGCGCCAGGGAGTTGTCGGTGGTGTCCTCCAGCTTTGAGCGTTTGTGGAATATATATATATATATATCAAAGAAAAGCAAAAGCGCTTTTAATTGTATTGTCCAATTGGATTTATAAAGCAGGAACATCTCGAGTATGTAAGGCTTTTCCTACAAAAAAACCACATGTTTTTCTGGCTCGTTTCCAATGAAAACAGCCTACATATAGCCTACATTGTAAGGAAAAACAAATACCATATAAAATCAGCATATGTTATCGCAAAAATTTTTCTGGGTGTACCAAGGCTTTTTTTTGATATTTTGGGATAATTCAGGATAATATGTATGGAAAGAGTTGGCCTCTTTAGGTATTTCTCTTGGAAAGATTGTTTTCAATAAATTGTTTTATCTTGGAACTATTAATTTTTCAAAACATCTGAGGATATTCAGGGAAGAGATAACCCCATTATCACACAATGCTCACATTTTTAGGTGGGCGAACCCAGATTCATATCATTCACTAAAATACATTCTCACGCACACAGAGCGGGCAGACGAATTCCAGCTCCAATGAATTCCGATAACATGTTTTGAGGCATACGTGCGCATGGGTCTACCTGGAAGCCCGTCCTCAAGTACGGCTTCAGCATGGAGACTGGTATCTACTATGTGGAGAAAAGGGACTCTTTCGGTTGATGGGCTTGAACCTACCCCTTGAAGAAGTAAGTGTTTTATGTCTGTAAAACCCAACTTAGCCAGTGGGAAGATTCACAAATGAGGCTTCCTGCTATATCAAGATTATAAACAGATATAAACAGATAGGTACGGGTCCCGGTCATAACTTAAACTGATGGAAGGTGCTCATGTTGACATTATATGTCTTACAAATCCATGAAAATCAAGGAGAAATTCACTTGACTTTACTATGTGCTGTCCTTGTCCATTTGTATGTATTTTTCCTCGATCCAGTTTTAGAGACTAAGACTATATTAAACATTATTAAAGTGGAATATGTTTCAGTTTGAAATGCAAGGCTATATAACCAAGTACTCGTTCATTGGAGGAGGAGTCAGAATTATCTCCTGTTCGGAGAGATGATAGCATACAATATTATCACACAGAAAGACACATCAGGATGCAGTCCCAACTGGGAGATCTCCCTGCTTGGGTTCAGTAATAATAGCATACATCAATGCTAGAATCACTAATATTCTGGTTATCCACGATAGTTAAGGTTATTTGCCAATATCTCCCATCGCCTTTTTCTAAAAATGCTTTCAGTGTGTGACTACAGGGGGCATCCTCCCTATCTTGACCAGGATGCATCAGGCTTTCCCAAATCTGGTAAGCCTGTAATCCTTCAAAAATAAGAATAAAGTACAGGCACTTGTATATAATTGATACTGTATTTTGTCCTTTACAGTTAATGTTTGTGCACAAGCCACACACATTTGTTTAATAACGACTGCAGTGACCACGAGTGGGGTGAGAGTATGTTGTGATGAACATATTTCGGGTACATGTCATCCACAGTGAATATAGCTACACTTATAAAATATATGAAACACATCTAATAAGGAGTATTTAGCTGCTGATCTATGTACACTGCATGTATTTTCTAAATTGCAGGATGCCCACGTTGAACAGAAGTAGACAGGCATGAGAGTCTTCTGCCTTATTTAATTTGCATGACTTTTGCACCCTATTTAGGTAGGAAATTCCTTACCCCTGAAGACCGCTGATCTGTATAGGCTTAAACATTGGTCGAAACATATTAGCATTTACCGATGGTTAGGTGACGCGTTGTCGCCGGACAACCACACATCAAAAGCTATTAAATATATCAAGGGTACCTTCAAATAAAAGTAAAGATATTTTTAAACCACAACTGGACCCCTGTATTTTGTCTTGTATAACATAATATCTATGAAGATCCCTTATGGTTGAGTTTCACTGAAGTGGCATTGACCCACTTTGGTGTAGGAGTGCTGATGATGAAGCATGCCACGAGAAGTTGTGGATGAGGGGATCCCTCAAATATCTTGTTCGATCCTTATGTAAGATGCGCTGAATCCTACCCAACTACTTGCACACAATTTATATGTATAATTAGGAGGGCATTCTTGGGTATTGTCCTCTATCTTCCTTGATGTGTGTGTTAGGAGTATGGTTTCTTGAACTGGACATGAGGGCCATACTCAGTGGAGAGGATCTCTGTTTCTAGAAATCTCTGGATCACAGCTTTCAGAGAACCCATACCTACCCCAACCATTGGGGCACATCAAGGAGGCAGATATTGACATCAGTAGTGTATTCTCAAGGTATTCTTTGTGGGATTCCATTTTGAAGAGAGCTGCAATTGCACCAACTCTTTCCTTCTGTGCGTGCTCTACTTTTTAGCTAATATTAGGCCCGAAGTGGTTAACTTTGGAAATAGCCTTTCATAGTGGTTTCTCCACGTCTCTCATTCAA
The DNA here is from genome assembly GCF_964261635.1 of Lissotriton helveticus. Classification (NCBI taxonomy): domain Eukaryota; kingdom Metazoa; phylum Chordata; class Amphibia; order Caudata; family Salamandridae; genus Lissotriton; species Lissotriton helveticus. The sequence goes on along the minus strand of NC_136059.1, from coordinate 2,103,660,002 downwards.
GCTGTATCAGTGGTGCTCTGTCTCTTGAGATGACCCAGAGTTCCATGGTTAGAAAATCATATTTTTCCATTTAGCTTCTTTGCCTTTTTTAGGTGGCATCCTAAATCAGAAGGGGCAGTGATGACCCAGTAAAGTAAATTAACTACTCATGCCAATTCCAGTTTTTTTCAGGAGAATGATGTCCTTGCAATCTTTCTGTAGCAGTCTACTGCTATGCTCATAACAGCAATCAGGTACTGCCATGTGGACGGAGCACGTGCACCCACTTGCCAGTCCCTAAACCTTCCCTTTTTTTCATGTCAGACACCCCTATGGTAGGCCCAAGAGCAGGGTGCATTGTTATTATAAGGTAGGGCAAGCCCTGGTGTGTGTGGCATGTCCTAATAGTGAATTACAGCCATCTTCATTTTTCACTATTGCAACGCTACCTGTTCTCCATTGGCCAGAATGGGCAGTTAGATTATTACATCTTATAATCCTAACTGATTCAGGGAACATGGTAGAAATTCGAGTTTAGTATGCCTGAACTCAGGATGATAAAATACACCTTTTAGCGAAGTTGATTTAAAAATTCTGTGTTTGAAAATACCACTTTTAGAAAGTAGGTATTTTCTTGTCTAACTATTCAAAGCCTGCCTCTGCTAGTTTGTGTATTCCTTGTCTGGAGTTTGAGTGACAAGGCGGGGGATTCCAGGAGACAGGGTGAGTCAGCCCAGTGGTGAATAGAGAGATCTGCATCTAGATGGGAGGGAGGAGTTGCACCTGGGACCTGAATAAGGCTGTGCCTTCCCTCCACAATGCTGGCTCCACCTCCTGTGGTGCGTCTGATGTCTGCCCTGCACTGTGAAAGGAGAGAAGGAGTCATGTCAACAGAGTGCTCCAGGGCTGTGCCTTCCCTCCACAATGCTGGCTCCACCTCCTGTGGGGCTTCTGATGTTTCTGCCCTGCACTGTGAAAGGAAAGAAGGAGTCATGTAAATAGAGTGCTCCAGGACTGACCAGAACTGGTTTGGATTAGGCAAAGGCCCCTCTGCCCTCAGAGGACAAAGGATTTTGGGGTATAAATAGTGGGACCCTGAAATCAGAATTTAGATCACTTTTGGACAAACAAGAAAAAACCTTTGCGGAGAAGCGGAACCTGAAGAAACTGAGGAGAGACTATCCCTAAGCTGAAGTGCTACTTGGGGGATTGGCCTGCAGTGATTACCTGATTGCCAAAGAAAGGAGAAAGGACTTTATGCGCACTTTATTCAACTTGTGAAGGATCTCCAAGTTCTTGAGAGAAAGCTTGCCTCCCGCTGAAGTCTCAGGGACAACAGACTTCACCCCCCAGCTCCCTAGGAGTTCTTTGGAAGTGCCTGCTGCTGTTTTGGGCCTTCTGATGGACTGAGTGTCGTAAGGAGCTGGAAGCGTCTCGCAACAAAGAAGAAGCGTGTCGCTGCTGCTGCCGTCGCATCGTGGATGTCGCACCTGTAGCTGTCGCATTGCACCTCATCAAGAGAAGTGTCTCGCTACGAAGAAGAAGCGTGTCGCCGTCGCTGCCGTCGCATCGTGGATGTCGCCGCTGTAGCTGTCGCATTGCACCGCATCGAGAGAAGCGCCTCGCAACGAAGAAGAAGCGTGTCGCTGTTGCTGCTGCTGTCGCATCGTGGATGTCGCCGCTGTAGCTGACGCATTGCACCGCATCGAGAGAAGCGTCTCGCAAAGAAGAAGAAGCTCATCGCCGACACTGCTGCTGCGGCATTGTGGATGTCGCCGCTGTAGCTGTCGCACTGCACCGCATCAAGAGAAGCGCCTCGCATCCACGGAGAAGCGTACCGCCGTCGGAGCTGCTGTCGTCGCATCACGGAAACGGGTGTCGCCGCTGCAGTTGTCGCATCAAGCGGAAGCGCCTTGCAACGTCGGAGGAGAGTGTCGCATCACAGAACAAGGGTGTCGCCACTGCAGCTAACGCATCGAGTCGAGACTTCTCGCAACATTGGAGAAGCGTGCCGCATCAAGAAGAAAACAACGTCTTTAATTCTTTGCACCAAAATTTCATCGCATCGCGGCATCGCTCGCCGCATCGCCCCGGAAACGCAGTAAGGAATCAGCACATCACCATCTTTGCAACACTTTCGTTGCCATGCGTGTCACATTTTAAGGTACATTGACTCAAAGTGTCGCATTTTAAGATCTAAAGAGAACTAAGCTAATTCTACCATTTTAAGTACAGTATTGTGGATTTTTGTCGTTTGTGGTCTTGTGTTAAAACTATATATTTAGAATACTTATTTTTTTTTAAATCTTTTTATTGAAATTAAGAACAAACAGTGGCCACCATAGTCACACAAAAGGGTTGCGAAGGCGTACAATAGATCACACAATGAGTACAACGTTACATCAATGTCATGTCAATAGGACTGCAATACATCCAAGCACTTAGATTTCTACCTCAAGTACCGATCGTCGAGGCTCACAGATATTGCCTCTGTAGTCGTTCCATTTATCCCATATCTCCCACCATTTTTTGGGGCACCCCCGGGCTACATACACTGTCCTTTCTTGCAACATGCACCAGTCCATGTCCCGTTTCCATTCAGCGAGTCGTGGAGGCGTGACTGCCCCCCAAAGTCTTGCAATGTTGCGCTTAGCTACTATCTGGCCAAGCGTTGCCCAGAGCCTGCCTCTAGCTGATAGGTCCGTTGGCTCCCATATGTTCAGGATGCAACGCTTCGCCTCTGGGCGCAACTCTACCCCCCAAACGTCTTGCATACAGCGCACCACTTTCACCCAATAGGCCTGCAATAGCGGACACTCCCATAGCATGTGGAAGAAGGAGCCAAACATTCCGCACCCCCTCCTACACACATCATCCTCACTCCTGCCCATCCTTTTCAGCCTGGCTTTCGATATGTACACTCTGTGTAGAATTTTAAGTTGGATGAGCCGCAGCCTAGATGAGATAGCCACCTCCTTAGGGGAAGCCAGCGCACACCTCCACTCCTCCTCGTCGATTTCCAAACCATCAGCCTCCCACCTCCCTTTAAGTCCCAGGAGTAAATCGGGGAGGTTATTTATCAATTTCTTATAGGTGAGTGAGATTGCGTGTTCCTGTATGTGACCATCCAACAGTCTATCTTCCAGGGGGAGGCTTGAGGGGGCACTGTACCATGTGGGATATTCTTCTGTAGTGAATGACGGACTTGCAGGTATCGAAAGTACTCAGTGTCCGCAAGCTCAAATGTAGTTTGTAGGGATGGGAAGGATTTGACCCCGCCAGTGTCCCAGAGATCCCCGACCCGAGAGATACCAATAAGGTCCCAGTTTCTGAACCCTTTAGTACGACCCAGGAGGCCAAGCCTCTCGGAAACCCAGAGCGGGGTGGCCATGGTAAGCATGTTGTGCCAGCCCATATTGCGTTCGACAATGTGCCACAATTGCACAGAGTGGAGAGTCTGCCCCGTTAGTGCGTGTCTAGATGGCCGTGAGTAAAGCGCTGCTTCATAGTTGCCCCCTGGTAGGAGCCACCTGTCCATGATATATCCTAGGTCGTTACCGTCGCAATAGGTACCTTGATTAATAGCCGGAAGATGTGCGGCCCAGTAGTACTTGCGGATGTCAGGTAGGGCAATCCCTCCATCGTACCACCCCAAAGGCAATTTCTGCAGAGCTATTCGGGGTGCACCGGACCACAGGATGTTCCTCTGCGCCGCCTCAATAGCCGTGAAGTACGAAGATGGAACAAGATCAGGGTAATTTTGCAGGGCATAGAGGAACCGGGGCAGCACCATCATTTTAAAAAGTGCTGCCCGACCCAACAGGGAAACCGGGAGCTTTTGCCAGGCGGCGGAGTCTCGCTTGAGCCTCTGAAGGGGCGGGAGCAGATTTCTGTCATACATGGCGGCCTTGTCCTTGGATATAAAGATGCCCAAGTATGTGAAGCCCTCGGTGACCACCTTTATGGGACATTCGCGTGAAAGTATAGGGGTGTTACCGTGAAGGACATATAGGAGAGATTTACTCCAGTTGATGCTGTACCCGGAGTTCCTACCAAAGTTTGTGAAATTGTCCAGAGCTACGATCAGCGATCACCGGGGCCGCGAGAGATAGAGGAGGATGTCGTCGGCATACAACGAGATCCTGTCCTCCCAGCCGTCGGCCCACCGAAGCCCCTTCAGGGAAAAGTCTTGTCTGAGCCAGGTGGCCAGCGGCTCAAGGGAAAGGGCAAACAGAAGGGGCGAAAGCGGGCACCCCTGGCGTGTCCCCCTCTCCAGGGTGAAGGCCTCTGAGACCTTATTGTTCACAACCACCTGGGCAAGCGGTTCTGAATAGAGGAGTCGCACCCACGAGATGAAACTGGGGCCGAAACCCAGTTTACGAAGGACCGCCATCATGTATGGCCATTCGAGGGTATCGGAGTCCATTGTGGCGTCGAGCGATACCACTACTGCATCTTCGCGTATCGTATGGCATCTCCCAAACACCCCGTTCAATCGACGGAGATTTAGTGCCGTATTACGGTGGGGCATGAACCCTGATTGGTCCGGATGGACCAATGTGGTGAGGACCGGCTGGAGTCTATTGGCCAGGACTTTCGCTAATATCTTAGGTTCCACGTTCAGCAGGGAGATAGGCCTATATGAGGCGCACTGCTCCCTGGGTTTCCCTTCTTTAGGGATCGCTACAATAGTTGCTAGTCTTTGGTCACGGGGTAGAACCCCCTTGGACTTGCTTTCGTCGAACATACGCTTAAGATAGGGGCTGATGCCGTCAGGTTTGAGCTTGTAGAGCTCAATCGGAAGGCCATTAGGCCCAAGCGCCTTACCAGGACGAAGATCTCCGATAGCACGCTCCACTTCTGCCGTGGTGAGCGGCGCCTCCAGGAGGTCCGCTCAAAATCAGAGAGGGCCGGTATCCTAAGGTCCGCTAATAGTACGACCGAGTCTTCCGCCGGGCGGTCAGACCCCCTGGAAATGATGGGAAAATTCAGTGACTATGTCGTGTGGTTCCGTAACTACAGTGCCGTCCGCTGTCCGAATATCAGCAACTACCTTACTTCCTTCTTTGCTTTTTGTCGAGCCACGACAGGAGCTTACCCGCCTTGTCTCCCTGGTCGTAGATCTTACCCTCCCTAGTGGCAGCGATCTTTTTTGCTGCCTCCGTTACCATCGCCTGGTATTCCGCGGTTTTTAGAGACAGCCGATGACGCGCCCCGGGCGTATCCTCATTACGCGCTACTTCTTCCAGCGTCCCTAGGTCAGCCTCAATCGCAACCAGCTGCGCCTCCTTCTCTTTACGCCGACCAGCAATTGCCAAGAGGGCCTCTCCTCTGAGGACAGTTTTAAAGGCCTCCCATAATGTAATTGCGGATTCCACAGAACCGTTGTTGCTATCGAAATAATTGGCTATTGAGAGGGTCAGTGCCTTACGGAGGTCCTCTTTACGGAAGTACTAGGCATTGATAGGCGCAACGCACCCCTCCCGCCTATTTCCAATGGTGAGGTGGACCATAAACGGCGAGTGGTCAGAAATACCTCTTGCCAGATGTGTTGCTGTGCGCACAACTGTGTCTCGGTGCAGAGGAGTAAGGATATGATCTAGGCGGGAGAAAGAGTGGTGCGGCCCCGAAAAGAAAGTATACTGTGTGTCTGTAGGGTGTGCCAGGCGCCATATGTCCGTGAGGCCAAATGTCTCAAGGAAATCCCCCAGCCATCTCTGCCCCCGAGGTGTGTCCCTGGGCGGATGCCTGTCCAACGTACTGGAAACTACCGCATTAAATTCCCCCCCTATGATCAACTGCCCATCTGGGAGGGATAGGAGGAGTTTACCAAGGTCAGCGTATGCATGCGACTGGAGACCCGGCGGGACATATGTGGATACCAGAGTCAGCCTGCGCCCCTCCCATTTCCCCGAGACTGTGGCAAAGCGACCCTGCCGGTCCATTTCAGTGTGGTCTGGAAGGAAGGGGAAGGTGCGTCGGAGAAGGATACCCACTCCCCGGGACCCCGTGGTAAAGCCTGAGTGGACTGCTGAAGTGTAACCATACCTATTTAGGGCGTGGCATGTGTTGCCTAACAAATGAGTCTCCTTTAGCATCACAGCATCAGGCAGGCGGCGCTTAATGAACTGCACTACCATGGTGCGTTTGAGCTTGTCCCCCAGCCCATTAAAGTTCCAACTCAGTATCCGGAGGCTTTTGTCCCATTTCTTAGCCATATCCACTTTTCACAGTCTACTTATACCCTGGGACCTCTGCACGCCATTGAACCTTCTCAGAACCCCTCAAGTGTGACCAAACAAACAATACCCCAACCCCTCCCCAACTTCCCACAACTCCTCACCCCCCAACCCCTTCCTCCCCCTGTCCTCCCCCCTCCAGCTCCACACCCCTCCCCCCGTCCTCAAACCACCCCACGTCTCCATCCCTTCCTAGCCCAACATGACTCATATCCCCCCCCCAGAAACAAAGCCCCCCACCCTGCTCCCTGCTCTGTAGGTTTCAAACTACCCACTGCCCCAATTAGCAGAGCGCCTTTCGCCCAACCCCAGCCCAGAAGTGAGGGAACCGCCCCCTCCCGAGGAAACTCTTTTAGGGAGAACGTGCGCCGGCCCCAACTCCAGCCACCGCACAGGCGCTGCCCCCAGACTAGGAAGCCCCTTTAACCATGGAGCGCCCACAGACCAGCAACAGAGTCTTGGAGTCACTGGGCGAATGTAAGTACCACCCCTATACTGGAATCAAAGATTGTAAACATCACAAATACAATATACGTTACAGTTCAGCAGGGCATGGTCCCGCAGTCAAAGTCCTCAGCGTGCAGCCGGGTCCCGGATAGAGTCCCATCGGGGACTGGCTGATCTGGAGCGCCACGATCGCTGGCTCTGTGAGTCCCCCTCTGACTTATCCGCAGCAGACCAGGGTAGCAGGGCTCGAAAAATCCCAAAAATGGTACTAGTCCTGCAGGAGTAGTACCTTAAAAAATGTCCTCGACCTAAATGCAACCTACTTGACCTCCGTCTCTGAAAGCGGAGCATATGTGACAAGATAACAAGATTTAAAGGCATCTTTATTGCTCATTAACTTTGTGAGCAATAAAAATGCCTTTAAACTTGTTATCTTGTCACATTTGTTCCGTTTTCACAGACAGAGGACAAAAGTTTGTTTGTTTTCCTACTCGCCAGAAAGGGCGAGTAGGACCTAAAAACAGCTCGACCTTGTTAAATTTAGCTCGACTATGCGAGCGGTCGAGTGGAATTTTCGAGCCCTGGGTAGAATACTTATTTTTAATATACAACTGTGTGGTGTCCATCTGTAGTTTTGTCACTGGATTACTGTAGGTGTTCACAAATGCTTTACACACTGCCTCTGAGATAAGCCTGTCTGCTACCAAGGGGGTGAGAGCAGGGGTTATTTTAGGAGTGTATCCCCTTACCCCTACTAGAGGCATGGGTCCCTATTTGTCACAAGTACCTACCTGTGCCAACTAGAGACCCCCAAATCTAACAACAAGCAACTAGAAATTAGAAGAGAACAGAAGGAGGCAGTGCTAAGCACTAGGGAAGATGGTGGTGCTCCCATGAAACTCCCCGGCAGCTGGTCCTCCAGAAACAACAATCAGTCCTCCGCTGGACCAAACCAATATACTATGGGCAGGTAGATGAGAGAAGATACTAAGGACCTGCCAGAAGCAGATGGGGGTGTTGGTGAGACGCCAAAGAGACTGGAGCTGACCTTGCATAGCTTGCAGGCTTAAAATGCAGGGCTCAGAGAGCAGAGTGGGAGATGCTCCCTTGCAGGTTTCTGAGACATAGGGGAGGAGGTACGTGAAGGCTCCTCTCAGCAATACCAGAGAGGATGTAGCCTTACGGCTAGAACGGTCGCTCTCGAAGCTGGGGAACCGGGTTCGAGTCTCGGCAAGGACGCTCAACATCCTGTGATTCTGGGCAAATCACTTAATCTCCCCATGCCTAACAAAATGAATGTGTCAGTCTGGAACTAATCTGGTGCTTATGTAAAGCGCTCTAATAATAATAATAATAAAAGAGCTTGTAAAGCACCTGGTTACACTAGCTAGTGGGTCCCCACGCTGCGGCCTGAAGGTGCTACATTAGATGCAATAGAAAGCAGGCTAAAACATACAAGGTTCTATATATGGAATAGCCGTGTCTTCAATTTTTTCCGGAAAATATTTTCAGATTGTTCCATCTGAAGATCTAGTGGAAGCGCGTTCCACTGTTTAGCGGCCAGGTAGCGAAAAGATCAACCCCCCATTCTCATTATTTTTATTACTGGAACTTGAACAAGCCCCGAGCCCCAAGAATGTAAGGACCTAGTAGGAGTAAAGGGGGGCAATAGGTTGTGTAGGTAATTCGGACCTTTTCTCACCAGGATCCATTGACTTATGCATAGGGCCTTAAATAGGATTCTTTCCCTAACCGGGAGCCAATGTAAAGTAGTTCGGGCATTTTTGGACAAGGCTCTCCTAGGAAGCATCAGGACTAGGCGGGCAGCCGCATTTTTAATGTATTGCAGTCTTTGGACACTCTTACTACTGGCGCCTATGTAGAGTGCATTCCCATAGTCCAAGCAAGAGGTGACAAGTGCGTGGACTAGGGTTTTCCTGGCAGCTATCGGGAGCACATCTAGAGTTTTTCGAAGGCCTTTCATTATGCCAAAGCACTTCCCAGCCACAGTCCTGGTATGGTGATCAAAAGAGAGATTAGAGTCTAACCACATCCCCAAGTTCTTTACCTGCTCATTTGGGGTGGGGGTGGTACCCAGGGTCTGCGGCCACCACCTTGGTGACCATATCGAGGGAGCCTTATCCACAATTCGGTCTTGCCGCTATTCAGCTTTAAGCAGCTGTTAGACATCCAAACTGCAAGCTCTTGTAGGATTGTGGAGAAGTTAGTGGCAGCTTCTTCCTGAGATTGGTACAGAGATACTTGACAGAGGGGCCATATACAGATTAAACAGTGTAGGGCTCAGTATAGAGCCCTGGGGGACCCCCTGATCTAGCCTGATGTTCTTGGAGTAGTACGGCCTTTGGGAAACTCGAAAGCTCCTCTCCTGTAGGAAAGAGTTTAGCCATTTCAGAGCGAGGTTGGTCAGTCCACCTTCCTTAAGGCGCTGAAGGAGTATGGGGTGAGCCACGGTGTCGAATGCAGCGCTGAGGTTCAACAGAATCAGTGCCACTGTTTGTCCTTCATCAACCAGTCTGCGGATGGTTTCAGTGGACAGAAGCAGCGCCGACTCTGTGGAATATGTTGCCCGAAAGCCCGATTGCGTGGGATGGAGTAGACTGGCCTGGTTCATGTGCATTGTTGATTGAGCATTGACCGTTTTTTCAGCAATTTTGGCAACAAAAGGTAGGAGGAGTGAGATTGGTCGTAGATTCTTCAACTGGCTGGCGCTTACCCCAGGTTTTTTTTATGGGGACAACCACTGCCTCTTTCCACCTTTGGGGAACCACCCTAACTCAAAAGAGAGTCTGATGAGGTGCCTAATGTAGGGAACCAGAATGTCCATACTCTCCCTCATATTTCTAGGTTTCATAGGATCTCTCAGAGAGCCTGACTTGATGTTCAAAGCTATGGTTTTGAGGTCGTCCAAGGAGGGAAGGTTAAAACTGGAGAGGCAGGAAGCCTCCTCCATGTTACACACTCCCGTCCTATCAGACCTCCCACTACGTGCCTCCTCCAGGAAGGTTGATTAGATCCTCTCTACTTTAACAGAGAAATAATCTGCTATCAAGTTGCAAGATTCTACTGAATCATTACTAGGGGCGGAGGTTCTGTCAAGAGACGATAACTCTTTAAAAACCATAAATAGCTCTCTAGGGGAATTTTCGGCTTGTTCAATCTTTATATTGTAGTAAGCAGCACGCTTCTTCCTTATTAAAGAATGATAATGCTTGAGACTGGTTTTATATGTGGCCTTCCTATTTTCTGAGAAATGTTCTCTCCACCTTCGTTCCAGACGTTTACAGGAGGACTTCACAGTCCTCAGCTCTTCGTTGAACCAAGGTGCGGATCTAGACTGTCTCCTTGGAGCACTGGTGGCCCGCGGCGCCACCTTGTCAAGCGCCTCACTAATACGTTGATCTAAAGCCCTGCAGGCGGTTTCTACATCACTACCTCCTGGTGGTCCCCCCTGCTGCAGAGTAAGATTGAACTTGGTTGCCGAAAAACTGGCCCATTTCCTCTGGGTTCTACCTGTGTCTGATTTTATCACAGCTTGGGCTTTAGGAATCACAATACTAAAGGGGATATTATAATGTTCTGTCCATGGGACTGCAAACTGAGTATCAACCCTAAGCTCTCCTCAATTGGCAAAAATAGGATCTAATAAGTGTCCACGCTGGTGGGTCGGGAGAGTGGATTGTAGTACTAATTGAAGCATGGCCAGCTCCTGACAGAGCTCTTGCTCTGGGATATTATCCCTGTCGTCAAAGTGTAGGTTTAAGTCACCCAGCACCATCACTTTGGCATATCGCAGTGCGAGTTGTATTACATGTTCTCTAAGACTGGTAGTGAATTGTGAAACTGGACCAGGTGGTCGGTATATCAAAAGGCCTTTAATGACATGGGTATTGTATGCTGCAATAGTGAAGAGACCCGCCTCACTGGCCTCCACTGCCACCCTCTCCAGGAAGCATTCTGATTCCTGATACCTGATATCCTCGGGTCTAGTTCACACTATATAAATCTACATTTTTTTTTAAATGAGGCATACAGGGCAGCTGGCAAGATCAGAAACATGTGGCAGCTGCAACAGACTGCAAGAGGACTGTACAGGTTCCATGGTGGTGACCATGTTGGAAAGGAGACAAATCTCTCACTGGCATATACCATACTGCCTCTTTACCTAGCTAGAGGTCTTCTTACATATAGCCATCCACCTTCTTATATAGGTGATAAGACTCAGACAGATGAAGGAGAGGAGTTCATTAAAATACACAGTGAAATTTTATTTACCCGCTGATACTGCAGGAATATTGGTCCAATGTTGAATGCACAAATCAGTAACAGTTTAAGGCGCAGTGTGGAGAAGTGGGATAGCAGCAGTTAAATGTTGAAGCCACTGCTTATGAGAGATCAGGCAGTTTGAAGAGACAGCATTGAGACTGGCACCAGATTTCTACTCGAAACCTAGATTGATGAAGGTGAGAAAGTCATAAAAATCCACAGTAACATTGTATATACTTACTGAAGCAGAAGGAGGACTGGTCCTAAATTCAGCACACAAATCAGCCATAGTTAAAAGCACAGTGTGGATACATGAGACAACAGGAGTTGAACTTTGAAGACACTGCTCAGACTGTGTTTGAGTGGTGCGGCTGAGGAGGGGGGCTGTAGGCATCAGGAATATATTCATAGAGACGCCAACCGCATTGTACCACCCCCTCAAGACTAAAAACACAAGACATGAGCTATTGGGCAGTTTGACAAGACAGCATTGATAATGGCATCACGGATCCACTCTATTCCAAGGCTGTGACTTACAGACCCAGCACGTTCAGGGTATATCAGAAAAGAAGCTGTGATGCAGATCTAGTGCAATCATCAGATGTTGAAACTAGCAAGACTACCTTTGTTCACAGAAGGAGTGAGTGGAAAAACACATCAGGCTACGATGGACCCAGAAATAATGGCACGAGACAAAGCCTTGGAGGCTATCTTGAAGAACTGAAGGCCCTGAGCAAGTCAACGTCCACGGTTGAGGAAAAGACTTTGAAGATGTCCACAAAGTCCTTTTGATGAGAGGTGCCTTTAAATATTTGAACAATTGCGGCCAAAGACAGACTTGCATCTATAGAACAGGAAACAGTGACCACAAACGACTGTTGGGGGCTAACTCTGTTTTTTAGGAATCCCAGAGAATCTGAAGAAAGAAAACACAATGGACTTTTATGCTTCATTTTATAGTAGAACTTAACAAGCTAAAGTTTGACCCACCACTGGAGCTCTAGAGGGCCCACAGAATCAAGACCAGAACAATCAACAAGAGAGAGATTCAGAGACAGGTGATAGTCTATTTTCCACCACTAACAGGCAAGACTGGCCCTCTTGCCTTCAAAACAACATTGCCCAATTATGTACAGGGAACACAAAATCCATATCACTCAAGGATTTGCACATGAAAACATGTTGAAACTGAAGAGGTTTTGGAATCTCAGACCACGTTTGAAAAAGTTAGCAATCTGATAGTCTGCTTCATCCTCCGATTGTACTAATAACCAAAGAAGGATACATTTTGGAATTCGACGACCAAGGTCAGCTGGAAGGACTTCTAGACATGTTAGATTCCTTGGACATGGCCATGTCCCAAAAGCCAGATGATGTGGTCACTCCCCAAAGACCAATAGGAAATACGTCTGTATGGAGTTAATCGAACTAAATGGAGAGCCTTAAGGAAGTCACAAGACCTTGGGTGTGGGGACACAAACAACTAGGCTGTCTTTCTACGACACGAGATACGTCAAGATCACAACTGAAGATGATCTGAGAACACACAGAGCAACTCAGAAAACAGATACAAATCTTATTATTCTGACTGTACAAGTTTAAATCATAAATATAGGTTAAACTTGGGTTATGGGTCCGGGTGAAGATGAAGCTGTACTATACACATTACTATAAATATGCATTTAGAGTGGGTCTTCTGAGAAAACGTTGGCAAAAATGGTTTTAAGTCTCAGCTCTTACAGTTTGGACAGGAATAGTACACTCTAACACCATCTAAGACTCTAGGACCCGAGGGGCACTATTTAGGGGTTAAGACCCACTCTAACAGAGGCCAGCAGGAGGGTTCAAGGCAGGTACACTTGAAACTGGTCAGCTGGATAGTTGCAGGGAAAAGACCCCTGGAAGCTTGTTGTTTTCCTGTAGCTCACAGTTCATCAGCATACTGACCACTGGAGTCACTTCTGGGGTTCTGGGTTCAAGGGAAGTAGCCGAATCTTCCTACAGCAGAGAAGTCCTTCTTCTGAATCATCACAGGTCCAGAAGTGTTCTGAGGAGAAGTCTGTGGGGTCTACATGCATGTCCAGTGCCAAGAAAACTCTTATATCCACCCCTAAAACAGTTATGGGCAGCTCCCCCTCCTATTTGGGTTGGAGCTAGATTGCCCAAGAAGACATAAGGGAGGTAGGCCCAGGTGTAAAGTGCATCTGCCAATAGCAAGATAGGCATCTTTTGAAGTTCAGGAAGAGGCTGAATACAGCCCCCCGGCCATCCTGCCCAAGGAAGAAAAACATATCCATGCGCCCCTAAAACCCCTTTCTCTCTGTCTGGAAGTAATCCACATCTCACAACAGGGAACCCATTAGCAGTTATGTGACTTTCGACATAGGCAGAAAGGATCTTTGGTTTTAGGTAGGAAAAAGACAGCTTTATAAATGTGTATTTTCGTTAATAGTATTATAAAATCCAACGCTACCATTACGTTGGATTTCAAATTATTATTCAAATGAGACAGTGAATAATTATTATAGCTGCTCCCAAATGGAAATAAAGCACTATAAGTAGGTATAATGTAACCCAGTGTTTTCACAGTCCTTAGATTTTTTTTTACTGTCAGGACATGTAAAACATTAATTTCCACATGTCGTACTTTTAAATACCATGCACCATGCCCTATTGGGCTTTATGGCCAACCTTAGAGGTTAGTTATAGATATTAACAAGCATTTGCAATGCAATAGGTCTCGCATTAGGAAAGTTTGAGCTATTGGTATTGTAAATTACACATTTTTTATTTATGTTTTGTTTTAGAAAATAGCAAAATTAATAGCTTTGTCATTTACAATGCCAATAGTTATAATTTTCGCAAATGTGACACCAATAGCATTTGTAATGCAATATGTGTCATATTTACGTGACTTACATGTATTGATATTACAAATAACAATGGCTTTTAAATTTTTTAATAATTAATACTTAAATAAAAGTTATTGTAATTTATAATGGCAATAGCTTAAACTTTTGTAAATAACTGTTGTGAAGATTATGTTCAGTGTATTTTATTGTTACGAAAATCCAAGAACAGAAGTGAAATATCACTAAAGCAAATATCACTAAAGCATTGTGTTGTCACCACTTACTGATTGCACTGTTGTTTTTTTCTGTTGCCCGCCCTGTTCCATCGCGGCTGGTGCCGTTTGTGTGGAGGGTGAGGCGTGCCGCCATCTTGGGTGTAGCTGGACCGGACTTAGCGGTCTAGTTATCCCGGGAGGCAGGCCATAAAACACTTCCTGGATCAGGGCCACTCGAGAACGCTTGGCTGGTGGCAGCAGCCTGGCCCTCGTGAACCCTGCAGAACATTTCTTTAGCAGCGCAGTCATTTTGCAGAAACGGTTGTTGCTCTAGCGCGAGTTAGGCGCCAGCGCGACTAAAAATTTTAATCATCATTTTAAAATCACTAAAGCATTGTGTTGTCACCACTTACTGATTGCACTGTTGTTTTTTTCTGTTGCCCGCCCTGTTCCATCGCGGCTGGTGCCGTTTGTGTGGAGGGTGAGGCGTGCCGCCATCTTGGGTGTAGCTGGACCGGACTTAGCGGTCTAGTTATCCCGGGAGGCAGGCCATAAAACACTTCCTGGATCAGGGCCACTCGAGAACGCTTGGCTGGTGGCAGCAGCCTGGCCCTCGTGAACCCTGCAGAACACTTCTTTAGCAGCGCAGTCATTTTGCAGAAACAGTTGTTGCTCTAGCGCGAGTTAGGCGCCAGCGCGACTAAAAATTTTAATCATCATTTTAAAATCACTAAAGCATTGTGTTGTCACCACTTACTGATTGCACTGTTGTTTTTTTCTGTTGCCCGCCCTGTTCCATCGCGGCTGGTGCCGTTTGTGTGGAGGGTGAGGCGTGCCGCCATCTTGGGTGTAGCTGGACCGGACTTAGTGGTCTAGTTATCCCGGGAGGCAGGCCATAAAACACTTCCTGGATCAGGGCCACTCGAGAACGCTTGGCTGGTGGCAGCAGCCTGGCCCTCGTGAACCCTGCAGAACATTTCTTTAGCAGCGCAGTCATTTTGCAGAAACGGTTGTTGCTCTAGCGCGAGTTAGGCGCCAGCGCGACTAAAAATTTTAATCATCATTTTAAAATCACTAAAGCATTGTATTGTCACCACTTACTGTTTGCACTGTTGTTTTTTTTCTGTTGCCCGCCCTGTTCCATCGCGGCTGGTGCCGTTTCTGTGGAGGGTGAGGCGTGCCGCCATCTTGGGTGTAGCTGGACCGGACTTAGCGGTCTAGTTATCCCGGGAGGCAGGCCATAAAACACTTCCTGGATCAGGGCCACTCGAGAACGCTTGGCTGGTGGCAGCAGCCTGGCCCTCGTGAACCCTGCAGAACATTTCTTTAGCAGCGCAGTCATTTTGCAGAAACGGTTGTTGCTCTAGCGCGAGTTAGGCGCCAGCGCGACTAAAAAATTTAATCATCATTTTAAAATCACTAAAGCATTGTGTTGTCACCACTTACTGATTGCACTGTTGTTTTTTTCTGTTGCCCGCCCTGTTCCATCGCGGCTGGTGCCGTTTGTGTGGAGGGTGAGGCGTGCCGCCATCTTGGGTGTAGCTGGACCGGACTTAGCGGTCTAGTTATCCCGGGAGGCAGGCCATAAAATACTTCCTGGATCAGGGCCACTCGAGAACGCTTGGCTGGTGGCAGCAGCCTGGCCCTCGTGAACCCTGCAGAACATTTCTTTAGCAGCGCAGTCATTTTGCAGAAACGGTTGTTGCTCTAGCGCGAGTTAGGCGCCAGCGCGACTAAAAATTTTAATCATCATTTTAAAATCACTAAAGCATTGTGTTGTCACCACTTACTGATTGCACTGTTGTTTTTTTCTGTTGCCCGCCCTGTTCCATCGCGGCTGGTGCCGTTTGTGTGGAGGGTGAGGCGTGCCGCCATCTTGGGTGTAGCTGGACCGGACTTAGCGGTCTAGTTATCCCGGGAGGCAGGCCATATAAACAATGTGTATCCAGGAGCGCAGCGGACGAGCGCAGCGGGCGCGACGAATGCGCGCCGAAGTCGCGCACAAGTCAAGCCCGTCTGCGCCCGTCCGCGGCAGACCGGGGCTCGGGGCCAGAACCCCTGGTCAAAACTATAAATACTCCTCCGCATCGTTGCTGTCATTAAGACTCCCTGACAGCGCTGGACTCTCCCCACCCGCTCACATTTTAAAGCGCGCCGCCACTTATGGCATCTTGAAGCCTGAATTCTTGCTTGACAAGGCTCCTAAACCTATACCACGGTTTGCTCCCTTACCTCCGTATGACTCTGAGACTACTCTCAAGTGTCTATACCTACATACCAGGTCCATGGTAAAACACCATTTGGACATCTTTCTCCTGCTCCAGGCCGAACAACCAGATCTTCTATGTTTATCGGAGACTTGGCTTAATGAGGGATCCTTACCCGACATTCTGGCTGCAGTTCCCTCGGATTACTATATACTGCATGTCGATAGGCCTGCAGGCAAAAGGGGCGGAGGGGTTGCAGCGATTATTCGCAAAACCCACAAAGTCTCTTCCCTACCATCTTTTGATTTGACAGGATCAGACAACCTGATTTTTAAAATGGATGTGGACACTGGATCACTACTTGTGATCCTCATATATCGCCCCCCTCAAAATATGCCCTCCTTTATTGCTTCCCTAGCGGAACAACTTACCCCTCTGATAATTTCCCACAATAGAATTGTGCTGCTGGGCGACTTTAATCTTTGGCTGGATTCGGTCGAGTCTGACTCTCAGGCAGCTACGCTGAAAGAGACCTTTCTGGATCTGAATCTTATCCAACACATTCACCTTTCTACTCATGAGAAAGGGCATAGCCTAGACCAAATTTGGTCTCAAAATATCTCTTTGGCTATCAAGTCCATCTCACCCTGTATTTGGTCGGATCATTTTCTGATCGATTTTACTATAACCATCGAAAAAAGCAGAAAGCTTATGTCCCAGCGAGGAGGTAAGACTAGAATGTGGAAGAGTGTTGATATCCCGGCTTTCATTGGATCTCTAACCTCCTCCCGTCCCTCACTTGATCAGGACATAGAAGAATCAGAAGAAGCCTTCTCCGAGTGGCTACTTCAGGCAGCTGATGCCCATGCTCCTTGTACCAACTTTTCTCGCTCTCGCCCCAATGACGCTCATAGGTGGTTTACACCCCATTTGAAAACCCTCAAACTTAAGGTTCGTCAAATGGAGCGAAAGTGGCGAACAGCCTACTTAGAACATGACAGAGCTAATTACTGCAAGGCTCGCAGGGACTACCAAAAACTTATTTTGAAATATAAAACTAATTACTTTTCGGAAAAAATTCTTAAGGCTCAAAATAAGTCAAGAGAGTTGTTTAATATTGTGGAAAACCTTAGCACCAGTGACAGAACCTCTCTCCCGATGGTCCCCACCCAAGAGCTTTGCAACTCACTTAATTATTTTTTCTTTGACAAAATTTGCACTATTAAACAAAGCATTTCTATCACTCAGCCCCCTCTTCTTTTTGCAGACACTTCTTACAACCCAGTCACCTTGGATTCCTACCCCCTCATTGAAAATGTTAATCTACTCAAACTCCTTACTAAAGTTAAATCTGGTTCCCCTGATGACATCTGTCCTCCCCATATTCTGAAAGAAGTGGGCACCAGTCTTCCTGAGTGCTTACTCTCCATATTGAATGGATCACTCAAACAGGGCAAAGTCCCAAATAATCTTAAAAAAGCCCTTCTCATCCCCCTCATAAAAAAGGCAGGAGCCAACCCGCTAGACCCCCTCAACTATAGGCCTATATCGTTGCTGTCATACTGTGCCAAATTGTTGGAGTCACATGTCTGTGACAGCATCTCCACCTTTTTGGAAAAATCTGAATATCTGGCACCCAATCAGGCTGGTTTCCGCCCGTACCACTCTGCAGAGGCAGTCATCCTCTCGGTGCAGAACACTCTGAGGCGGAACGCGGACGCAGGAATCCATCAGGCTCTGGTGCTATTGGACCTCTCTGCTGCGTTCGACACGGTCGACCACACCATCTTGGTCGACCGTGTCGAGCAGGCAGGTCTTAGGGGCCCCGCACTGGGCTGGATCCGCTCATTTATCACTGGTCGAACACAATCGGTCAGACTGGGCTCCTTCTCGGCTCCCAATATACCCACTACCTGCGGGGTACCACAAGGTTCCTCGTTATCCCCCCTGCTTTTTAATGTATACCTACGCCCCCTTCTGTACTCCCTTCGGAACGCAAAGGCAACCATTTTCAACTATGCTGATGATTTGCAGTTCATCTTTCCCCTTAACACCAAGGACTCTGTGGTTGAATTTCAAAGAACTATGTCCCACATTTTGAGTTGGATGAGCTGCAATCATTTGAAACTAAATCCAGGCAAGACCGAGTTGGTCCTGCCTGGACAGAGCACACTTAGTTGGAATTCTAGCTTTTGGCCCCTCAGCATGGGCGCTCCTCCATCTAAGTCGTCTTCGGTTAAGAGCCTGGGTATCTTCATTAGTGAGGATCTCTCATTAAAAAGACAGGTTGGAGCAGTTGTATCCTCCAGTTTTTTTCAGCTGAAGAAAATAAAAAAAATTGCCCGCTTCTTTTCCTCAGCAGCCCTTACACAGATTGTCATCTCCTTGGTTCTGTCCAGACTGGACTTCTCTAACAGTCTTTACCTTGGCCTCCAAATTGGAGAGATCAAACGTCTCCAGCTGGTTCAGAACCAAGCAGCTAGGCTCCTTCTGAATATACCCAGGAGGCAATCTATCAGACTCGGCCTGAAGCAGCTACATTGGTTGCCGGTCGAGCAACGTGTGGCTTTTAAAGCCGGGTGCATTCTGTTTAGGTCTCTGAATGATACTGGCCCGTTATTCATTAGAGACTTATTTATAAGATACAGTCCTTCCCGCCATCTTCGGTCTGCCTATAAATCACTTTTGACTGTACCTCCGTACAAAAGGAAGCGTCTCGGAGGCAGCTGCTTTGACCATCTTGCAGCTGTCCTCTGGAACTCTTTCCCCCTTCATCTAAAGCTGAATGACAGCATCCTCAGCTTTAGACACTCTCTGAAAACCTGGCTTTTTTCTCAAGCATACTACTGAGCTACTCCAGCTCTACTAACTGACTGTCGCGCCTGGTTCTTTCCTATAGCGCCATGAAGCCCCCGGGCGTACGAGCGCTCAATAAATGCTGATTAACATTAACATTAACATTAACAAATATTAACATATTTTTGTTACATTTGTAATAAAGCTTGAAACATTGAGAGAACATATTTGAACCAGTTGTTGAATGGTTGCACAGATTAATGCTGTGGTGGCGCTGAGTGAGGTTGTGATGGCGAACAAGTGATGCTGTGGCGTTCAGTGATGCTGTGGTAGCACATCGTGATGTTGTGGTGCCACTGAGTGATGCTGTGGTGGTGCTGAGTGATGCTGTATGCTATGCTATGTTTTGTTTTGCTATCCTATGCTTTTATTTGTTATGCTATGCTATGCTGTTTTTTGTTTTATTATGCTGTTATAGCTATGTTTTGCTATGCTATGCTTTGTTATGCTATGCTTTGTTATTATATGCTATGTTTTGCTATGATATGCTATGTTTTGTTGTGTTTTATTATGCTATGCTTTGTTTTGCTCTGCTATATTTTGTTATGCTATGCTTTGTTGTGTTTGGTATGCTGTGCTATGTTTTCCGATGCTACTATACGTTTTGTTTTTCTATGCTATGTTTTGTTGTGTTTTGTTAAGCTATGCTTGTTATGCTATGTGTTGTGTTGTGTTTTGTTATGCTATGTTTTGTTTGGGGGGTTATGCTATGTTATGCTATTTTTTGTTATGCTATGTTTATTTTTTCTATCCTATGCTTTGTTTTGTTATGCTATGCTTTGTTGTCTATTGTTATGCTATGCTATGTTTTGTTGTATTTTGCTATACTATGCTTTGTTATGCTATGCTATGTTTTGTTATCTTATGCTATGTTTTTTCTGCTACGTTTTGTTGTGTTTTGTTATGGTATGCTATGTTTTGTTTTGTTATGCTATATTTTGTTATGCTATGCTATGTTTTGTTGTGTTTTGGTATGCTATGCGAGGCTTTGTTGTGTTTTGCTATGCTACGTTTTGTTTTGTTATGCTAAGTTTTGTTTTGCTATCCTATGCGTTCTTTTGTTATGCTATGCTATGTTTTGCTAACCTATGCTTTTATTTGTTATGCTATGCTGTGTTTTGTTATGCTATGCTATGTTTTGTTATGCTATGCTGATGAGGGTGTGTGAGAGTGTGAGTGAGGGTGTGTGAGGGTGTGTGAGGGTGTGTAGGGGGTGTGTGAGGGTGTGTGAGGGTGTGTGAGGGTGTGTGAGGGTGTGTGAGGGCGGGTGAGGGTGGGTGAGGGTGGGTGAGGGGTGTGAGGGTGAGGGGATGTGAGGGTTAGGGAATGTGAGGGTGAGAGGGTTGTGGGGGTGAGGTGAGTGAGGGGGTGTGAGGGTGAGGGGGTGTGAGGGGGTGTGAGGGTGTGTTAGGGTGTGTGAGGGTGAGGGTGTGTGAGGGTGTGTTAGGATGAGGGTGTGTGAGGGTGTTTGATGGTGTGTGAGGATGAGGGTGTGTGAGGGTGGGGGGAAGTGAGGGGGGGTGAGGGTGAGTGAGGGTGAGAGTGTTGTGAGGTTGAGGGGTGTGAGGGTGAGTGAGCCCCATGTGAAAGGATACATTTCTGGAGTTGCGTCACTGTGAGAAGTGACGCATCGCTGTTTTCACACAGCGATGCGTCACTTTTCATAAATGATGCCCCCTGTCTCTCGAGAAGAGTAGGAGCAGAGACACGGGCCCCATCGGCAAAATAGGTTAATTTTTCTTTATTATTTTTTTATTATGTTCAATTGCGACCACCACTACCCCTCGCGACCCCCTCCCCCCATGGCCCCCACGCCCTCTCCGCCACCCGTGAGCCCTGCCGGCCACTACTGGTAACACAGAAAGCACTGGAAATAAGCACCAAAAGCAAACACAGTGCCGACAACACATGCTAAACAGAGAAGAGATTTAAGGCTGAGAACAAGCACTGCACTAGAACAACTACAGCACCAAGAGCACCGAGACGTGTGCCACATTGAGAACTGGTGCAAGACGTAATGAGTGCAGCCCAAAGACCACTTACAGCAGATAGGCCAACTGCAGAAAAGGCAGCGAGTGCAGGCCCAAGAACACTTATACCAATCACAGCAGCCGTAACTAGTATGGATCAGTTGACGTGTGCAACTCCAGACCCTAGTATTGTCTCAAGAACATATGTGAGCGAAAACGTGCAGCACTGAGAATAGGTGTAGTCGCGAGAACAAATGCTGCACTGTGAACATTCGCTGCACGTATAACCAGTACAGAACCGAGGATCAGTGCAGCATTTAGATGAACTGCAGCACCGAGTAGAAATATAGTACAGAGAAAATGTATCATGTGAAAATAAGAGCAGAGCCCATCGAGAACAAGTGTAGCACCCACCATAAGTAAGGTCCGGGTTTCAAGAGAAGCAGAGAGAGTAAGTAAAGTACGTAAAACAAAAAAAAAATGATAGCACGGAGAACAAGTACATAATAGGAAAGAAGCGTAACGCAATGTAGGTGCAGCCCCGGGAACTTGTACCACTTCGAGAAAAAGTGCGCCAAATAGAAGTACATAACCTGAAGTAGTAGACGTAGCGCTAAAAACACTGGTAGCACGGAAATAGCACAACAGTACAAGAAACACTCTGGTACCAAGAACAAGTAAACCCGAGAGACCAGGCACAGCACCTCAAGCATTCGCAGCATGTAGATCACTAAAACAAGCATAGCACTGAGAGGAAATGCACATAATCTTAAATTTCACATATTCATCTGGCTAATTAGGAACAGCTTACCGGAAGTTCGGGAGCGTCACGTCGTGGGGCGGGACTTCCGCTTTTTGCGGGAAGCCCGGCCCACAGAGAGCAGCGGTGACGTGGGGCTCCCAGGCGTGAGGGAAGCCCCGCGTGTGGTGAGGCGGCGGAGAAAGAGCCCGGTGAGTGGAGGGGGGATATGTGTGTGTATGTGTGTGTGTGTCTGTGTGCGTGTGTGTGCGCGTGTGAGTGGTGGAGGGGATGCGTGCGTGGCTGTGTGTGTGCGTGAGCCCGTGAGTGGTGGTGATGGTGATGGTGGTGGGGTGGTGCGTGTGTGTGTGTGTGTGTGTGTGTGTGCGTGCACGCGTGTGTGCGTGTGTGTAGCTGTGCGTTTGTGTCTCTGTGTGCGTGTGCGCGCGATTTCGATAAGGTGACTTGCTTTGAATGTGGGACAGGGGATGTGCACGGCGCCGGGCTGGGCGTGCACGTCCTAGAGATGAAATTGCCGAGGGAAAGCGCATGCACATCCCCTGTCTCACATTCCCGGCAAGCCGGCTGTGGAATATTAGTTTGTGTACTAAACATTATCTACGCCATCTTGCAGACTCACGTATGAGCATACACGACAGCCATTTTAGGTACCATGGTCTCCCTGTTCACGATCGCCCCGTCAGCACACTTCCCTGACCTTGCAAGCCTTCCCCTCGCACCCTGGCTGCCCCGCACTCACATGCACAAGTCATGAACCCTTCCCTCCCATGACTCTGTCTCAGGGAATCGCACCCCGCGCCTGACCAACACCTCCTTTCCGTCCATGAATACCCCTCCTTTGATGACCCCTTCCTCTGAGCCTGAACGTCAGCACGGACCGCTGGTCATCCTTTAGCCCGAGGTTATAGTTTATTGTCCACTACTGTATGCACTCGCCTCTCCTGAAAGGAGTCACTATTTATCACGACCCTCCACCCCAGAAGATTCGATCAGGCGCACACATTCCAAAGGAATCGGCAGAACACTCAGCTGCGTGATAGCCCCCTCCCAATCATATGAGGGGAAAGAGTCTCTACTGTTGTCATGTGTTGGAATGGGCCGGAACTGGGGAGGGGGGGCGTTACCAGTGATGTCGTTCTCATGCTCTACAATGTCCCTGTTGTAATAAAGGACGTTCACATGTCTAAGACCAGTGTATAAAAGACCAGGTCTCAGAGAGGCTGGGAGAGCACCTCGAGACGATACCCTGTTGTCCGATCTGACGTGTTCTACTCCGTCGGTATAAAACTTGTTTCCTGTCTTCCAGTCTCCAGCGCCTGCCTCTTTATTGAATAACTTCATATGGTATTAGAGGCGTTTTACGCCGGGCAAATCTAACTTGGGAAGCAACTACTGAAATCGCCTGACCATTT
Organism: Lissotriton helveticus; assembly: GCF_964261635.1. Lineage (NCBI taxonomy): Eukaryota > Metazoa > Chordata > Amphibia > Caudata > Salamandridae > Lissotriton > Lissotriton helveticus. The sequence continues at coordinate 2,103,636,781 of NC_136059.1, read as the reverse complement.
ATAAATTGATCTTTAACAATTGGCGTCCCAAACGCGGGGCCCATCAGCGACACGTGGATCCAGTGGGAGAGGTCCCGACGACAGAGTGAACGACTGCAACGATCGGAAGAGCTCCTGTCCGATAGACCCTCGTCTGACAGCCGATCATCTGAACTTCACTGATTCCGAGCAGACCTCTCCCGAGTGATCTACGGTCCTGACTGGGAACCACCAGGAGTGCCGCGATAGCAACAGAGAGTAGAGGACGATCGGGCGCTGGAAGCGGAAGACGAGAAACTGTCCATGCGGTCCGGGTAAGGTCGTGACGCACGACAAATTGCGAAATTGATTGATTGATTGTTTGAAAATACTAGTATTTCCTATTGATTGCTTCTGGGAGGTTCTCTATTTGCAAACAAACACAGAACCGCCATACTCTGTTTAGTCTTTGCAGATAGTGAAGGGTAGGCAACGCAAAACTTTAACACGTCGTGCCTATTTTTTTTCTCCCCATTGATTGATTGATTGAATCGAGCATTGAATTGTTCGAAGTTGGTTCTCTTAGGAATCTTCTCTGCCTGCAAACGGGAAGAATAGGAATATTCTCTCTCCCTTTGCAGAGAGTGAAGGGTAGGTAACGCAAAACTTTAACACGTCGTACCTATTTCGTTCCTCATTGATTGATTGTTTGTCCAAACATTGACTGTTTGGAATTGGTTCTTCCTGGAGGTATTCTCTGTTTGCAAATAGCGTAGAATAAGACTATTCTGTCCAGTCTTTGCAGACAGTGAAAAGATAGGTAGTGCAGGCTTTTGCCCCCCTATTGTAATCCGTCATGCCTATCTTCTCCCCATTGGCTCATAGTTGGGTCAACCCGGACCGCTTATTAGAGATGAACCATCCAGCTCCACTGGAGGGCACCCCTAATAAGGACATGTTTACTAAGCAAGGACTAGTCGCTATAGCTTATAGTAAGTTATGGCATAAATATACAAAAAAGGATCCTGAAAACCAGTGGCCACTGATAGGTTCTTTTGATGAAAATAAAATAAAAACACTAGAAGCAGCTGTAAAAAATAAATAAGGTAACGCCCACTATGCTCGTTAGTATCGGCATGTGGCGCAAAGAAGCAGACCATTGCAGGAAAAGAGAGGAAGCAAAAACAGTGAAAGAATTACGAAAAGCAGCCCATCTGGCCGCAAAAGAACTAGATGAAGAAATAAGAAGAAGGGAGGAAGTTAAACAAACGCAAGAATCAGGACTGACAGGTCAATGCCCTGTCAGGACCACCCCTACGCTCTACCCGGAGGTGCCCTCTAAACAACGGACAAATGACGAGTTACTGCTCGGTCCTCCAATGATCTACATGCCTCCTCCGTATGCTCCCTGCCAGCCTCTAGCACAACACTCCCCAGTCCAGAGTGAAGTCGAGGGTAACCCTAGCGCTAGTGCCCCGACTCTTACGACCTTCGCACCAGCCACATCGGTAACAACACCAGATGAACTTGAGACTGGCAAACAGTTGACAGCCAGACCAAATAGGTTGAGCAAAGATGAGCGGGATGGAATCGACCAGATAGCAAAAACCCTGGTAGAACGGAAGGAGAGTGAAGAATATACGATGAATATGCACAACTCACATGCCGGTAGTCACAGACGGCATTTTATTTTACGGTTCGGCTACCACACTCTGAACGCATACGAGGATAGGTACCAGACTAAAGGTCCTGCTAAATTGACGGCTCTATATAGAAAGGTTGATGTCGGAGATGGGGCTGAAAGCGATATGACGGACCTCTTCATGCAAACGCTTGAGGTCTTCCGCCACCTCGCGGAACAGAAACCAGAAGTCAAGCTCATAGTCCATGAGACGATTGAGCCCTCATTGGGAGCAGCCAACACTATGATGCCTATCAGAGAAGGCGCTCCCTATTGGGTTCCCCCAAGAGGTCAGGGAACAAACGATGATATCAACCATGCAGATGCCAAAGGGAGGGTTGTGTACAACTGGGTTTACCAACCATGGGATCGGCAAGATATTTTAACTTTTAGACAAACCCTGCCCGATTTACGAAAAAACCCTACAGCATTCTATACCGAATTAGGCACAGCCTTGGGCTCAACCATAATGACTCTAGCGGACATGGATTTGTTTTTCGGGTTGTGTCTGCCGGCTGATGTGTGGAAGCAAATCCGGAGAGCCGACCACGCAGATCTGTTCGGACACACCTGGACAAAACTCGATGAACTAGATAGGCAGCGAGAGCCCGGAAAGAAACCTGTAAAAGACATACTGGAACTCCCCGACAAAATAGTGCAGAAGCTAAAAACGTTGATCCCAGAAAAGAAGGTAGACTGGTCGATAGTCACGGCCTGCCGCCAGAAACCTCAGGAGGACGTATCAGAATACTTCTCACGATTTGAAACAGTGTTCTCCGACTACAGTGGCCAAGACATGACCACCGCAACCGGACAACACCTATTCGTGCAGAACTACGTAAAGGGGCTATCGCAAGAGGTCTCCCAAAAGTTACAGACTAGCGAAAGTAGTTGGGGAGCCTCTAAACCTGCAGCTATCCTTCAGATGGCTCAGTATTACGAACACCAAAAGAATGAGAACGAAAGGGCAACTGAGAAAAAGAAAAAGGACCTAAAGGAACGAGTAATGATTGCACAACTACAGGGAGTGGCCACAGGGAGGGAACGGTATAGGGGAACTACCAGTCAAATGCCCCTAGGAATTCGGCCCCTAGAGACCGCAACCCCACCCCTGGCGCTCCACGAACCGACCTTGATGAAAACCAGTGTGCATTTTGTAAAGAATTTGGACATTGGAAGTCTCAATGTCTAGCCCTTCGGGAACTGATTAAAAATAAAGAGACAAAGAACATGACAAATGGCCCCAAAACTGGAGGGCAGGGACAAGGACAGACCCACGACACTACCAATGACCGATCTGGTAGATCTAACACATTTGACCGCCCCCGACAGAATCAGTGCCAACAGTCCGATGGCTACAAAGATCACGACTCTGCATAGGACTGCCAGGGGCAAGGGAGGGATCCAGTCGAGCTCTGTGTAGACCAGCAAGGTCCTTATGTCACTGCTAAGGTCCTGGGTACAAAGTCTCCATTTTTGGTAGACACCGGAGCGACACGTAGTGTATTATCAAAACGACTGATTCCAAGGGCACCCTTGTCTGGCTCACACATTACCTCGATAGGTTTCGATGGGACGCCCTCCACTAACCCCCTGTCTGTACCTATCTCCTTTGACCTAGGAAACAATCCCACTGACACGACGTTTCTGCTCTCCTCCAACTCCCCTGACGCCATAATGGGTATTGACTTACTGAAACATTTCCGAGCTACTATAAGGTGTTCCCCAGATGGAGTCCGAGTCATTCTGTACGATAACCCGAGCATGTCCAGACCCTACCCCGTACGGCATATGTGCTCCGTAACAGATGCCGACCTATCCTTGCTCGATACCCTACCCCCGTACCTATGGGCCAGAAACGACTCGGATGTAGGACGAATGATGATCGATCCTGTACACATAACTGTTCGACCAGATGCCATACTCCCGAAACTCCCACAGTACCGAATATCGCCCGAAGGCGAGATGGCATTGGTAGCGATTATTCAGTCCTTGGTAGATGCAGGAGTGGTAGAGGAAGTGGTTAGCAATGTCTGCAATAGTCCTATCCTACCCATTGTTAAGAAGCAAGGTGAGGGGGATGAGAAAGCGTACCGCTTCATCATCGACCTGCGAGAAGTCAACAAAGTAGTGGTGCCACAGTACCCCGTAGTCTCAGACATCGCCACCATCCTGACTCTCATCCCGTCCACTGCCACCACCTTCACCGTTATTGATCTCAAGAATGCATTCTTCTCTATCCCCATCCATCCAGACAGCCGTTATCTCTTCGGCTTCACTTTAAAAAACCGTTCATACCGATTTTGTAGAGCTCCCCAGGGCTACACTGAAAGTCCCAGCATTTACAGCCAGGCCCTAAAAAGGCAGCTGGACGCCGTCCAGCTACCAGATGGAGTGGTGTTGATCCAATATGTCGATGATATCCTTTTGGCGGCCGACACCACTCCACTTGCAATCACAGCCACTATCCAACTCTTGCACTTTCTCGCGGAGAATGGCCACAAAGTCTCCAAAAAGAAACTGCAGTTCTGCCAGCCCCAAGTAACATACCTAGGTCATCTCCTGTCCAAAGAAGGGAGAAAACTTACACCCGACCGAATCCAAACCATCCTAGACACCCCTATTCCGAAAACACAGAAGCAAGTCCGTTCATTAGTAGGCCTCACTTCTTTCTGCCGACAATGGCTACCAAATTTCAGTCTCATTATAAAACCCCTACTTTCCCTGTTGGCCAAAGATGTTCCGTTTCCACTCCCGTGGACTCCCGAATGCCAAGCATCCTTTAAGGAGTTGCGAGATGCCCTCTGCACGGCACCCGTTCTAGGAACACCAGATTACTCCAAACCCTTCTCCCTCTACACTCACGAAAGGGAGGGATGCGCATTGTCTGTTCTAACCCAGCCCATCGGCGCCAAGCAGCGCCCTTGTGCCTACTTCTCTGCCACTCTTGATCCAGTCGCCAGAGCTCTACCAGCCTGCCTTCGAGCAGTAGCCGCTGCTGCTGTCTCTATCCGACAGAGTGAGGGAATAGTACTTTCGAACTCTCTCACAGTATTAGTACCCCATGCAGTTGACACACTTTTGAACCAGACAAAGACTCAGCACCTGACTAGTGCACGACTGACAGGATACGAATTGACTTTACTTGCGCCCCACATCACCCTGAAGAGATGCACGACATTGAATCCTGCTACACTGTTACCCTTGCCCGAAAATGACCCCGATGTGCCCCCCATACACGACTGTGTGACCCTCACGGACGAGCAGACTAGGAGTAGAATTGACCTCTGAGACACTGCTTTCACAGATCCTGACGGAGAGCTATGGGTAGACGGCTCTTGCATCAAACTCCCAGACGGCACCACTTCTGCTGCCTATGCGGTAACGACTGCTCGAACAATAGTTGAAACGGCTTGTATCACACAACGATCCGCACAGGCAGCAGAACTAATTGCCCTCACACGAGCATGTATCATAGCAGAAGGAACCACGGCAAACATTTACACGGACAGCCAGTACGCCTTCGGGGTAGTTCATCATTTTGGGCTCCTGTGGAGGGAAAGGGGATTCCTGACGTCCCATGGTACCCCCATCCTTCACGGAGATCTAGTCTCCGCCCTGATTGAAGCAGTTCTCCTCCCCAAACGATTAGCAGTAATTAAATGCCAGGCACACAAGAAGGTGACAGATTTAGTGGGTCAGGGCAACGCCCTGGCCGACATCACCGCCCGAACCACAGCTGAGAATAGGACAACGACACGCGTGTATGTGACCAGGTCACAAGCAGAAAAGTGGACCGACGCTAGAGAAACGATCAGGGATATCCAATCAACCAGCACACCACACGAACTGACTGAGTGGGCACGGGTGGGTCTAAGGGATGATGAAGGCTGCTGGCGGACAAAGGACACGAACAAATGGTTGCTGCCTGATGCATACCTGATCCCCATACTAACCATGGCACACTCCCCTGCACACATAGGTTCTGCCCCCATGATCGAACTCATTTCCAAAGTCTGGCACAACGGCAAGATCCCCGACTCAGCCAAACGCCTGGTCCAACAGTGTCTTATCTGCTTACAACACAACCCCGGGAAAGGAACTGTGGTACCCCGGGGAGGGTTTGGGATCCCCGACCACCCCTTTGAGGTCCTCCAGATGGATTACATCCAGCTAGAGAGATGCCAAGGCTTGAAGTACGTATTAGTCATTGTATGTGCCTTCAGCAAATGGGTGGAAGCCTAACCGACCCGTGATAACACTGCCATGACTACTGCCAAAGTACTACTGAAGGAGTTTTTCCCTCGCTACGGCCTTTGTCGAATTTTATGGAGCGACAATGGCCCCCACTTCGTAGCTGAAGTTATCCAACTTATCCTGAAGGGGTTGGGGGTCAAACAAAGGTTCCATGCGGTCTTCCACCCCCAATCCGCTGGCCTGGTTGAACGACATAACGCCACACTGAAACTGAAACTGGCAAAAATAGTGGCCACCACAGGACTTAAGTGGCCAGATGCCCTTCCACTGGCATTACTATCGATGCGCTCCACCCCCACTAAGCATCACTTGACCCCCTACGAAGTTGTGTTTGGACGGCCTATGAACCTCTGGACTGCCCCCAAACCAACCTCCATTCATGACGTCCCCGACGTCCTGCTGTCAGATTATTTGTACAAGTTAACTAAGACATTGTCTGTCATTCATCAACAGGTGCAGCAGGCCATCCCCGATGCTTCCAGGGGTCCCGGTCACAATATCCAACCGGGTGACTATATCTTGATCCGGAACTTTCAACGAGCGAAGAGTCTGGAACCCCGGTGGACGGGCCCCTGGCAAGTACTGATCACCACTCGGACGGCTCTTCGAGTGGAATGGAAAAAGAATTGGCTACATGCGCACCACTGCAAGAAGATTTCCTCAACCCTGGCCACGACAGACAACGTCAGCACCCAAGAAGAGCTCCTGAACAAAGACCGACCATCACTGAACTGTTATCCTGATACTGAGGCACTTGAACTTGCAAAGCACTCTGATCCCACTGTGCCATCTCGAGAAGGGTATTTCCTGCGTCGAAAGGAGGGAGCTTCGGCTAAGTAGGCCACTGACTAAGTTAAAAAAATCTCAGAACGGTGACCCAAAGCAACCAAGGGTTACCCGGAGAGAAGCTAAACGAAGTCTGTGGTTCTGCCCACTACCGAGCACCTTGAAGATGATGGAAGCGCCAGATAAGAAGATGATGGAAGCGCCAGATAAGAAGACGTCGAAAGCAATAGGAAATACCCACTACAGGAATCCAAAAACTGACAATTTGCACAAATCAAAGACAATCGCTTTCTTCATTGTCTTCCTGTTCTGCCTCCTCCTCATGACTTCCTTCTGGATCCTGGAGGAAAGCACGCCCGCTCACCAAATGTTGCCAACCACTGTCCAGCCGACCACCGTGAAAGAGCACCACCTGATCACCCTTTCACCTCAGCTTCGAGAAAGGCGTAGGGAATTCTGGAACAATTCCTTTGTACAACTGTTGCACCAGCACAACCTTGCTGCAAATGCCACAAACTGCTGGATCTGTGGGTTGCTCCCACATGCTACCGGACACTCCATCCCCTTTATTCCTTCACCTTTCTCAGTTCACGGCTCTTGCCTCGCCTGGTTGATCCTCATGCAAGAAAGCCACAAGGACAACGCCGCTTCTGGTCAGACAGTATCACACTTCTACTACGGGTTCTGGCCGAACAAAACCGGAAAGCCCTTTTGTCCCGCAATTTCAGGTTCAACCTTCCTTACGAACATCCCAGCCAAAGAAAGAGTCGAAATGCAAGTGCTCCACAATCCAGCCAGATCCACCTTCTCCCACCTGCGGAAACAAACGGCTGCCACCCTGACTGCAGCCCTGTCTGTCATCTATGTCACAGGACTCGTATGCCTCGAAGGACAAGGAACGCAGCTGGTGGGTCACAGTTCTTGTCGCATCACCAAAACATTGGCCTCGGCTGACCCCCCCTCCTTTGTTGCTTCCCCGAATATGTACTTTGTTTGTGGCACCAAAGCTTACACGTGGCTCCCAAAAGGCTGGAAGGGTACGTGCTACATTGCTTTCATTCTTCCTCCTACGTATGTGGCTCCAGCCACCCACCACCGGCAAAAGCGCGCTGAAGATGTTGAACAAGCCGACTCCACCGGAGCACAGTTCCTGGATGCAGCAAAGGGACTTGTTCCTCTGTGGGGACCAATGGCCAATAGTCGCGCAATCCGACACCTGACTCAGGCATTGGAAACAACCATTAACATCACCGCTGGCGTCCTCGCCAACAACACGGCTGAGCTTCAGGCAGTCCGCCTGGTGGCTCTTCAAAACCGTCTTGTTCTAGATGTGGTCCTGGCCGACCGTGGAGGTGCATGCCGTATCATCGGCTCCAGCTGTTGCACCTATGTGCCAGATACCTCACCTTCAGTCTATAAAGCAATCGAACACCTCCACAGACTGTCCTCGGAGGTTCACCAGGAACAGGAAGGATGGTCGCTTGGAGGCTGGTTCTGGGACACTTTGAAGAACTGGGGATGGAGATTGCTCACATTTCTATTGATCCCGATCATGATACTGTGTGGGTGTTGTTTAGGTATTCAATGTTTACCATCTTTATGTGCACTCATTTCCACCTGTATGTGCCCGAAGACTTTGAACTTTAAACCTGAGCACATGAGTCCCCTATACGAGGTAGAGGTGTGTGGTCTCATGGGGTTCGATCCAAACTGACAAGCTGGCGAGACATGTTAAAGGGAGGACTGTGGAATTTTAGTTTGTGTACTAAACATTATCTACGCCATCTTGCAGACTCACGTATGAGCATACACGACAGCCATTTTAGGTACCATGGTCTCCCTGTTCACGATCGCCCCGTCAGCACACTTCCCTGACCTTGCACGCCTTCCCCGCACACCCTGGCTGCCCCGCACTCACATGCACAAGTCATGAACCCTCCCCTCCCATGACTCTGTCTCAGGGAATCGCACCCCGCGCCTGACCAACACCTCCTTTCCGTCCATGAATACCCCTCCTTTGATGACCCCTTCCTCTGAGCCTGAACGTCAGCACGGACCGCTGGTCATCCTTTAGCCCGAGGTTATAGTTTATTGTCCACTACTGTATGCACTCGCCTCTCCTGAAAGGAGTCACTATTTATCACGACCCTCCACCCCAGAAGATTCGATCAGGCGCACACATTCCAAAGGAATCGGCAGAACACTCAGCTGCGTGATAGCCCCCTCCCAATCATATGAGGGGAAAGAGTCTCTACTGTTGTCATGTGTTGGAATGGGCCGGAACTGGGGAGGGGGGGCGTTACCAGTGATGTCGTTCTCATGCTCTACAATGTCCCTGTTGTAATAAAGGACGTTCACATGTCTAAAACCAGTGTATAAAAGACCAGGTCTCAGAGAGGCTGGGAGAGCACCTCGAGACGATACCCTGTTGTCCGATCTGACGTGTTCTACTCCGTCGGAATAAAACTTGTTTCCTGTCTTCCAGTCTCCAGCGCCTGCCTCTTTATTGAATAACTTCATATGGTATTAGAGGCGTTTTACGCCGGGCAAATCTAACTTGGGAAGCAACTACTGAAATCGCCTGACCATTTATAAATTGATCTTTAACACGGCAGCAATAGGTCTTTCGCTGGACAGCGAGACATAAAAAGGTAGACCTGACAAAAGGTTGACTATGACAGGTAAAATTTGCAATTTCAAAACTGCACAGCCAGGCTGCAGCTGCAGATCTGGAGACATGCTTACAGGGGTACTGCAGTGAGTGGCACAAGGAGGGCCAAGGCCCACTAGTAACATTTCATTTAACGTCCTTGGGTACAGGTAGCATCATAGATTAGGGACATATAAGTAAATTAAATGGGCCAATTAGGTGTATTCCAATGTACTTACATTTAGAAGGCAGGGCACAAACACCTTGCCCCTGGTTGGCAGGGGTGAAGTGCACAGAGTTCTATGGCAAACAAAAATGGGTTCAGCAACAGAAGGCAAAAATGTGAGGGAATACCACGTAAAAGATAGTCATTTCCAATTCTGTCCTACAGTTATCGATACAGTCAGGTGAGGTGGGATTCATCCCACATTGTTTTTTGGAAGCCCATATGAGATAATTAGCTCATGTACTATGATAAGTGCATCAGGATGAAGTTGAAAAAGTAGCAATCTCATTGGACACATAAAATGCACTTGATCAGGTAGAATGGGGTTATATATTACATTTTTGCACTGCTACCTTTAAGGATCTCCCTGAAAATGATCAAGAAGGTGAACAAGATTATGAAGTATAAGAACTTGGGTTGTGATTGACTGTAATTGTGAGCCCTGGTTAAGCACAAACTACAATCCTTATTAGGGTGAGGCACAAGCCAACCATAAATTAACCCGTGCTAAACCCTCTGGAAGCTTGGTACAGAGCAGTCAGGCTTAACTTAGAGGCAATGTGTAAAGTATTTGTGAAAAACTTCAAACAATATTAATGTGGGAACACCACACAAAAAGGGTCCCACACCAGATTAGAATAATAATAGTTATTTTAACAAATATAACAATACCAAAAAACAAAGATCTAATCAGTAGACTTGGAGATATGCAAGTTTAAAGGTTTCTGTGAAAATAGTGGCAAAAAGCACAATGCTCCAACTGTGGATATATGGTATTGTTGGACCGGAATATCGTCACAAGTTCTGGACGATAGCAATGGAGCGCGAGCCTGCTACAGGGACTTAGTTAGGTCCACTGAACAAAGAACTTTAAATCCTTATGTGCAGAGCATTGTGAGGATCCATGTCGAAGATGCATTACACAGCTGAAGCAATAAGTCGGGTCCAAGATGCGGCGAGGTCCTGCGGAAATGAGGATCCAGTCACCAAGAGCTTGAGATGTGAAATCCGGCTTCAAAGATGTGTCGTGTAGTTGGGGAGATGTGTCGGTTCCGAGGAGATGAGAGGCTGCAATGCGGAGTCCGGCATCATCGTTGAGGCTTTCGTCGACGAGGGAAGTGAGGGCCTGCTCTGAGGATGTCTTGCACAGCGGCAGTTCTGAAGAGGCTGCAAGGGCAATGCTGGTCTTTGTGATGGATTCGATCCATGGAACAGAGGTGATGCGACGCACAGCAGAGGAGATGCATCAGTTCTGCTGGGTCCACAGAGGTACGCAGAACACCTTAGGCCTAATTCTAAGGGTCCTGGACTGGGGTGGCAAAACTTGACAGGATAGGGTCACAGATGGCAGAGTCCAAATAATGGGGTGAAGGTTATTGGAGCCTTCTGTCCCTGAGGCTCAAGTCAGGAGGCCAGCCAACCCCTTGGATTCACTTTTGGGTCCTGGGTTCAACAGATGCAGGTCCAGTCTTTCTTATCCAAGCAAGAGTGCAGCAGGTCAGCCCAACATGGCAGCAGTCCTTAAGAGCAGTGGCCTAGCAGTTTGGCAGTCCTTGCAGCAGTACAGTAGTACTCCTCCTTGGCAGAGTATGCACAGGCACAGAAGTGTCCTGAAGATTTTCTGGTCTGAGGTCCAATATTTATATCCAGTTGTGCCTTTAAAGTGGGGAGAGGCTTCTACAGATTATTCTTTCAAGTTCCTAAACACCCTGTTTTCCCAGGCTAAATACATGGTGAATGCAGCCCTTTGAGTGGAGGCAGGACACAGCCTATTCAAGAATAAGTAGTGCTGTGCCCAGCTCCACCCTCCCATCCTGCCAGTGATGGCCTATCCAGGCACACCTAAGCTATCTATTGTGTGTGGCTGTCTAAAAGGAATACACAAAGTCTAACTGTCAGCTACACCCAGTCATGTGACCCAGAGACAGGCTACAGGCATTAAATGTCTAAGGCAGGAAAATGGCAACTTTCTAAAAGTGGCATTTTCAAAACAGTAATTTAAAATCTGACTTTACTATGAGCGAGGGGTTTCCATTACAATTCCAAAGACACAACATATGAACTGGTTACCAGCTCCTATTTGGAAATTACAGTTTTTTAAATGTAATAAGGTAACTTCAACGTTATCCTATGGGCGAGGTAGGCTTTGCATTAGTGACAAACCAGCAGGACATGTAAAACTTAAAGTTACTGTCACAACTTGCTCCAATGCGTTACCGTGTCCACCACCAGGGGGCTGAACTGTGGGACTCTACAGTGTCATAATAAGCTAATGGACCCTCTACTTCATGCATATTCTAACTTCAAGCCATTTGGACAGCATTGGGGAATTGACATCCATTCCCAATCCATGCCAGGTTATGTGAAAGCCAGCCTGCTCATGCTTGAAGCCAACCTGCTCATGTTTGACACTCCATTACCCAGAATTCCCTGCTCACTGCTTCGTCTCCACCCCTGCAGGCCAAGGATGGGTGGAGGAATTCAGCTCCACTGTAGCTTGCTGCTGTTAGCCTGCTCACACCTGATGCATGTAATTACTGTGAGCTCTTTTAAGCCCCAGCTCCCTTCAATCCAGTGTTGGTCATTGTAGCTGTATACCGGTGAGACTGATCCTTGTTTCCAGTGTTTCCCTGAGCCTTTGATATCCTTGTTTCCAGTGATTCATGCGATTTAGTTAATCCTTGTTTCTTGATTCCTGAGCTATAGCTATTCCTTGTGCCTGAATTAGCACTGCCTGCAGTGCTAACTTGTTTCCTGAGTTCCTGAGCTATAGTTCTTCTTTGTTCCTGTTTCTGGTCTTCAGCTATTTCTTGTTCCTGATTTGCACTGCTTGCAGTGCTCTCTTGGCTCCTTGTTTCCTGAGCTGTAGCTATTTCCTGTTTCCTTGAACCAGCACTGCCTGCAGTGCTACCTTGACTCCTGAAGCTTTAGTAATTCTCTGTACCTGAACTAGCACTGCCTGCAGTGCTACCTTGACTCCTGACGTTTTAGTAATTCCCTGTTCCAGTACTAGCACTACCTGCAGTGCTACCTTGACTCCTGAGCCTTAGCTCAATTCTTGTTTCTGACTCAGCACTGCCTTCTATTCTACTTTGTTTTCTTGATTCCTGAACCTGCACTATTCTAGTAAACCCTTGTAGCTTCCTGTTCATTATATCATTTTCCAGTACCTGCCTTTCTTCCCATTTCCTTTTGGTTCCGGTTCCTAGTTTGCCGTCTTTCTATTCTGCTGTATTGCTTCTGTTGCGTGTATGTTTGTTACCTGCTTTCTGCCAAGTGTGCCCTGTGATTTCCTTCATTTCGTGTTAAGCATTTCTCCGTACTAGCTCCTTGTCTATTGTGCTTGTGTTTAGTTCTCCCCACTTGCTGTTACTGCCTTGCGTGTTCCTGTTTGATCGCCAGGATCCATGGCATAGCTGACTACCAAGGTGGTGTTTCTTGTTCACTGTGAGTATTGTCTTTGAGTTGCATTTATAACATCAATATAGATATAAGCTCCACAGGCCCTGCCTTTGCATGCATATCCTATATGTGGGTATTTGCAGTTAGTATCTGTAACAGCAATTGTGGGTGAGAAACTTCCTGAGCTTCGGTCTTACCATGTGGATCTCCTGAGTGCTTTACCCCACACTCTTTTATTGTTAATGTTGTATTATATATATATATCGACATGTGATCAAGCCTCGGCTGGTGGGCTGTTATTCACGAATAAATAGCACTGAAAACGAGAGCACGGAGTTTGTGGCTTTTCTCAACTTTCGTTGTCAGCGTGTGCGCAAGCTAAGTTGATTTCGGACTTTTGAAATATATATATATATATATATATATATATGTCTTGCACGTCCGTCCTGGGTGGGGTTAGTTTGAATGCTAAATTGCCTTGTGAGTGCCCTTTCTTTCTGAGTCTTAGCCATCTTGTTCACTTGTACAGGCTTCCCCTTTGGATCCCTTTTCCTCCTCTGACTTCCTGTGTGATCGTGGCAGCGCTGTACTCCTCTGTGTATGTTTTCTACCCCGTTGCAATTCCTTGCCCAAGTCCCTGACTGTGTTCCTGACATAGTCCTGGACAGTCCCTGACTGTTACATATCCAACTTCTTAGGTCGACTAAATAGTACATGTGTTGTCTCGAAGAGACGTGTTGTGTTCTTCAGGCCGCCCATCTACTACCATTGGTAAACTTCAGCATCACTCATTTTCTTTGATGCCATTCGTCATGCCATGTGGGTGTCTGCTTGTGTTTGGCCCTTCCACATCCCATGGGACGTGGGACCTCATGTTCTTAACTGAAATGTGGTTAAAGATAGTTCCAATCTTGATATTTTCCTGGTAATACCTTGGTGTTTTCAGGTTGTCACTTCCACTCGAGTTGTCAACAAAGTGGAGGGCAGGCTCGCTGTAATTTTGAGAGAAGACTGGGAAATATCGAGCAAGAGAATAGCTCTGGAATGATTAAGGTTCTGTCTTTCTGCATTAAAACTTCCCCTGCATCATCTATAGCAGACCTGCTGGTCTTTAGACCCTCGGATACTCCCACCAGTGTGGTACTATTGCAGACCTGTCTCTGAGGCGTCCTAATTTTATTGTCCTCAGAGACTTCAATGTCCATATGGACAACAGAAACTTTCCCCTGGTCTCTCAGTTGGCAGGCACTCTTAAGGGAATGATTTTAGCTTAGAAGGTGTGCGCCCCCACCCATAAAGCCGGACACATGCTGGATCTTATTTTTACGAATCATCACACTTTGGATATTATGTTTCATTTGGTCTTCTCTTAGACGCTGATATTATTCATCCCTAAACAATTTTTGCTACCGACCGATCGCAATTTATTATTAGCCATTCTGGTAGAATGTACTCTGTACTGATCTGGATTGATTTATAAATCCATTCTGCTGAAACTTCCAAGTTCTCAACCTTCATTATTTGTACTATTTTATGTTGTTAGAAAATTGGCTCTGACATTAGAACCTATTACATAGAAACGTGTGCACAGGACTTTTTGTTTCTATTGTACATGTGGACCCAAATCCACACATTTGCAGGGTTGTTTCACTTGGGTTTGTTTTCCCTTGACCTGTTTGCCCCGTACACCCTTCTATCACAAGTACATCCCATTTACGCACAAGCCAGAGCGCCATTAATTCCTGTATATAAATCTAAACCCTTCACCGACGCACTAGAATGTGGTCTGAGTTCAGCCCATTTAGCCCTGCAGCATCTCTGCTAGAACTGAGCAAATGCAAATCAGGTTCACCCGGCGATTTTTGCCTGGCTAAGTTCTTTAAATTGCTGGCTGATGGGTTCAATCGGCAACTGAATCTTATTTGGAACTGTTCCCTGATGACGGGCATTTACCCATCCACCTGGAAAGCAGCCTATGTCTTGCCGATCCTGAAAAAAGCAGACGCCGACCTAATGGAGCTCAAGAATTTTAGGCCTATCTCCCTCTTGCCTGTCCTGGCCAAAATCCTTGAGAAGGAAGTACAAAAGCAATTATCTAACTTCCTTGAATCGAACAACTGTTTGCATGACTCCCAATCAGGCTTTAGATCAGAATATAGTACAGCGACTGCCCTCCTAGAAGTGACACAAACTGTATGTGAAGCTGTAGACCAGGGTAGCTCAGCCATGCTTGTGCGGTTGTATCTCCCTGCAACATTTGACACGGTGTCTCACCAAATTTTACTGGAGAGACTTGAGCACCTGGGAGTGAAGGTTCTGTGCTGGCCTGGTTCAGCTCGTTTTTAGAGGGCCGGTCACAGCAAATATTTCTTCGCCCCCATGTTTTCGCACCTAAATCCCTCGTGTGTGGGGTGCCCCAGGGCTCTGCCCTGAGCCCCACCTTGTTCAATGTTTATCTGGCCCCGCTGACTTCTCTCTTTGAGCAATGGGGAGTGAAAGCTGTCTACTATGCGGATGACACTCAGCTGGTGTTCACTTTCAAAGAGCACTCAGGGGCAGCTTTCGACAACTTCAAGAACTGTCTGGTCAATATCTCAACTTGGATGACTGATTGTTGCGTCAAATGAAACACTGATAAAACTGAGTTGTTGTCTTTTAATCAACCCTTTCCTCCAACTCCCGATCTCTGGTGGCCTTCTGAGCTGAATCCTCCACCCACTCCATTCAATGCGGCTAGGAATCTTGGTTTCAAATTTGATACGCACCTCTCTTGTAAAACTCTGATCTGCCAAGTCTCTTCGGCTTGTTTCTGGAAACTAAAAGCCTTGCGGAGATTTTTGCATTTTCTACCAATAGATTATCAGAAGACTGTAGTCCACGCTATGGTAACATCGAGGTTGGACTATGCGAATAGCCTGTACCTGGGTCTTCCTGCCTATCTCACTCAAAGACTGCAGGTTATTCAGAATGCGGCAACCAGACTCATTAGAAATGTGCTGTTTCGTCATCGCATCTCCCCCCACCTGCGGAGCTTTCATTGGCTGCCTGTCCAAAGGAGGATAGAGTTCAAGGCGCTCACCATCGCCTATAGAGCTTCCAGGGATAGGGGCCTGGTGTACCTGAGACAGAGACTCCGGAAATACCACCAGGCAAGGACCTTGAGATACAATCTTCAGCAACTTCTCAGGATCCCCCGCTTTTCTGAAGCCAGGATTGGTGGTTGAGCTATCTCAGTGAGAACTGCATCCTTGTGGAACTCCATGCATGACCACCTTCGTAAGGCAGAGACTGAACAAGCATTTCGGAAAGCATTGAAGACCTGACTGTTTGCCTGTCCCTAGTCTGTAGCCCCTCCTCCTTTTCTGCAGGATCCGCATCACCGCCGGGACACCTCCATTGGAGGTAGCCGTGCGCTCTACAAATGTCTTTGAATTTAATTGAATTGAATGGACCAAGTACAAGTCTCCTTACACCGTTTGAGGTTTGCAGAGCAATTTGTTCTTTGTTTTCAAGCACTCCATAGGCGTATTTGTGTGTTCAGGCCTTTTCGCTCGTACGCATACAAACATATAACTAAAATGAATGTGTGTGTACATAAACAAATGCATTTCTTAAAAGTTGTTAAAGCCCAAACTGCACTTTTTTTTATGCACATTCCGAAGATATTGGAGCGCTAGCTATGTCATCAGTCTTGCCATAGTGCGAACACAAGCAGATGGTATTGGAGTGCTTTAGGTGCTCACGAGTTACACTACACAATGACACATTCATTTTTGTCGCTGATCCTATTTCAATTAGGTACTTATATTAAGTGGGCGAGGATATGACCATTTCTTGCAGGATGATTGTTTCTGTTGTCTTAGTGCTTTCTTCAGTAAGCCTTTGGTAAAGAATGGATGGTCCCAAAAAATGTTTCTTTGCAGATGGAAGGGTAACCGGTTTGCAAATACATTAGACTGGTTAAGCGAGCGCTAACCATGCAACTAAAGCAACATACATAGCTCAAGGTAGATTCTTATTCTTTAATGGGATATGGGAAATATTTCTGCAACATCAGGCTTAGGTCAACTAAAAGTGTCATTCTAACTGCATCCTCCGTTTGTCAAACTAACTTAGTAGTGTATCAAGCAAGAGATGTAATGTGTTAATATCGATGAATGCAATATCAATGTACACCATGATATATGCACGCATAACAACATCAGTACCAGTTAATGTAATGTCGATGTACGCCATAATATGTGCGCGCATAACAATGTCAACACCAGTAAAAACAATGTCAATGTAGGCTATGAGAAATGTACGCATAATGTTGAGAATGCCGGTAAAAATTATATCAATGACTGCCATGTTATATGTACACGTAATAACAAACTCGTATCATTGCAGTCGAAATTAACCAAGACAACCTACTCACGAATCCTGAGTCGGAGATACGTGATCAGACAGGCTAAACAAATCAAACCCAAGCCTACCGATTGATAGGTCACAGGTGGGGGTTACATTTAGCCCAAAGACAAAGGCGCAAACAGGGAAAACGCTGATTGATCCCACAGATAGGCAGTTACACCACAAACAGGTTCAAGGAGACTGGCCCCAATAAAACACGTTTGGCCAAAGGTGTCTGTCCCCAAAATACCACAAAGTCAGATGCCACATGTAATTAGGAACACTCGCCAATCAGGACACCGCATGCACAAGAAGTGATCACGTGCTTCCCATGCCGGACCTCTGGACACATCCACAGTTGCCCACACCAGCTCTTTGCGAGGACGAGAACCACCTCTGTCCCCTTATCAGATGGTTTATGACCAGGCCTGGTTCTACATGCTTTCTAAAGAATGTGACATTATTTTATTGTACTTCACGAACTGTAAATATTTCCGGCCAAAACTTCTGTACATGGAGACGGTCTTCAGACACGACTCCGTCAATGCTCTCACGGCCACAACGTTTAATTAAACCAATTTGTTCCTGTTTTGCCAAATGCCTCTTGTCTTTTAATTTTTTTAGATGTAAATTTATATCTGAGCAACAATCTGATAAGCTATATTGTTTCAAAATAAACTGATACTTGCATATTTGTTTGTTAGAGAAGAAATATACTAATAGTAAAATATGTCTACCAGACATATATTCTGACTAAAACTTTACTGTAAATCATCTTTTAAGATTAACATGTATGCCAGGTTTAACTGAAAGAATAGCAAATGTAAAACTATAGTCAAAACTAATAATCATAAAAATATAGCTAGTTATCTTTATATTCAAAAAGGTTTGGAGAAAACCACTTTACAACAAAGGGATTACACACACGTGAAGATTTATAAATGAGTTGATTTTAATCAAGTATAGTGTCCAATGACAGTTAAAGTCTGCATTCTTCAGCTAACAAGTGTTTTCTGAACAATGATCTCTTTCTTAAGGCACAGATTTCAGGAATGAACTTTATAGAACATAGCTGTGGAAGAATGTGCTTGGACATCAGATGGTTGATCATTAAGTGCAGAAATAAACCATCAGGCAATGCCTGCCTTAGCAGCCACTACTGGGTCAGTGAGTAAAAGTGATAAAAAGTTGGTTAATATACTTAATACAAAGTTATGATTCTGCCACGGTAAATATGTAGGACACTCCTGACATCAGATTGGGGAACATCAACAGAGAGGTGTGAGGTTTTGGAAAGAAATGAAAAAACTCGTCATATCAATTGGAGGCTGTCCTTACTTTGGGAACAAAGGAATTGCTTATTAGTGTGTTTAGCAGATATTATTGACCCAAATAAATCAATCTTTAAGGAAAATATGTCATTACACTTGTGGCGTTCACTCAAATTGTTTTGCTTTTACCTGACTAGAACCAAGTTGAAAACAAGAGAGTTTTCAACTGGGTAATCACTCACCCAGACGGAACAGGTGCTTAAATGCTGCCAATGGTTTTTGGCAGCGTCATTGGTGGTGGTGAAAAAGGATCTCAAGACTTGTTTTGATAGGCTATAATGGCCATAATGTGCTGGTGTTCTCTCGCACATTATATACAGAAAAAAAATGAAATTATAAGCGAAGAAAGAGAGGACTTATCTATTTTTTTTATAAAAACAGTAACCAAACCATTAGCATTTGCTCTTGTAATCTGCTACGAAGGATGATTTTGTAGCAAATCACTTGGACCTCCGGGTATCCCACAGAAAGTCCACATTGGGCAAAGGCTAATCTGTGAGGAATTAGGCACTCAATTTGAGTGAAGGCAGAAATCTTCTTTCCTTATATGGACAGGAAGTTCCTCTTACAGAGAGACACGTGAGAGATCTCTGCAGTAGATCGACTGGGTCTGAGAAATGTAACTTGGTGCAGCCAAGTTGGAACCACCAAGATGACAAAAACAGCATGGGCTATCCCTGAGTTTCTGCAGGATCTTCAGGATCACACAAGTCAGAGGAAAAGCATATGAATGTCCTAGACTAGATCCCCATCTTACTGTTATTCTGTAGCGAGGACCTCCTCAAATGGTACGAAGGGAGCCAAAGGAACCCTGAGAAAGTCACTGGAACTTTCTGATCAATGAATGTATAAGCCTTCAGATAGACTTGTTCTTTCCTTTGCAGCACATCCTCTTGCACTATAGAGAGAAGTCTGAGGCAGAGGCTTCTGGAGACTTGGAACGCCAGGAAAGTTTTGCCTTGAAACACTGATAAGCATTGAAAGGCTGGAAGAACAGCTATGTTCTGGCTGGTACTCTTTCTATTGCAAAACAAAAGGTAGAGGTGAGACACTGGGCTCTGAACCCCAGTAATTCAAAGCAACACATCAACTGTGGCATTTTACATTTTGTATTGGAGGCAGCTTATGAGACAGTGCCTCTTTTTGCATGCTCACCCTCATATTGTGTGCACTGCAACTGCTTTTTAGACTCTGTACCCAGGGGCACTGCTAACCAGGCTCCAGTGCATGACCCCTAAAACATCTGAAACTGGCATGCATCAAATTTGCATATTTAACTTTCCCATAAGTCCATAGTATATGGAGTCTAAAATACATTCATGGCAACAAAAGCAAAATGTCACCAATTAAATACAGCACTGCTGTGCCATCCACTAGTGTGACCAGGCAAATGTGACTCCAGGCCTACTATTGTCACCTGGCAGCTGCAGGATAAAACCTGCAGCCCGACCTGTCAAAGAACCCTTTTTAACAGGAGAGAAATCCTTCTTTTTAAATATTATTACGTAACTCCCATGTAGGCTATGCAGCCCACATGGCAGGGTGTTGGATATTTAAAAGTAGGACAATGTAAAGGTAACGTCCTTACAGTCACTAGTACGCAAAATCTATTTTCACTGCAGCAAGGCTAGCTGAACCACAGAAAAACACTGGGAAGTGATACTAAATAATAATTCTGCTATCTCTGGATTGGAACTAGCTAGAAATATGATTAAATCACCATTTTTAATATTTATTAAAAGCAACTTGTCAATGGGGAAGTCAGAATGTTAATAAATACTAAGGAAAAGCTATTTTTTGAAAGTTACTCATCGCCTGGAAGCTAATTTGCATTAAATCTCTAGCAATGGCCCAGTAAGTGCTGAGACTCGATGAGATATGAAAACTCCTCCCAGAGCAGAGACAAACTCTTGTGGGTGGGAAGGTGTTTTCTCTTAACCTGGCAGGAATACCAGTTGGGGTGACTCTGGAACATAATTACGTTAGATAGATATGCAAGGCTGTAAGTGGAATACAAAAAATAGTGTGTGGAGGGAGGGTCTTTAAGTGTGGCATGGCCAAAGAGGCTCTGTGACCAGGAGTCCTTCAGAAGGTGTGCGACCTATGTAATCAATGGCAAATCTCGAATCATTTGTCGCACAAATTCTAAAGGTCAGCATGCTGTCGAGATGTTGAAAGGCGCAAAGACACCATGGAATCTCTGTATTGGACCCAGTTTTGCTGATCTGAAAGAGTTACTTTTTTCACAAATATATTATGAAAGTTTTTTTGTTTGTTTGTCTCACCTGCTGCAATCTGCGTTTCTCAACGATTTTTGGCTAGGTAAATTAAGGGCTAAATATAGAGCCTGAAAGGGTTGCCCTTTTTAGGGCTCGGACTCCTCCCCCTCCTGGGGGAGGAGTTAAGAGATCCTAATGTTATAAGAAAAAAAAGAAGAAGAAGAAGAAGGGCCTTGGTGAGAGGAATTCCACACATTCCTTTGCGTTTTCTGGCATCTGGTCAGTGATTCGTCTTCCCTGTGCTGTGTATGTAGTAGCCTTGAAGTGATAGGCTGTAAGTAATGTACGCGTGCCCGATGTGGCATTTTGTCTGCGAGAGCGAGCATGGCAGAGTGATTAATCTTAATTACGAGCTGTCAGAGTGCCCGTGTAATGCAAGCCAGATGATGCGAACGCGTTCACAGCGGTGAGCGCGTTCAATGTTAAATGACGAGAGGCAGCAGGCGAGGCTCACAGAAGATGACTCATACATGCTCGTCCACGCTGTAGTTCTTGTTTTAAGTTGCTACGGGGTGTCTTTTTTCTGCCTCTGCGTGACAGTCTGTAAGAATAATGAGCGATGGTGTGCTGACTGTTTATTTTTAGGGTCTGGGAAGGGGAGTGTGTCCGTCCGTTGTTTGAATGTGTGTAGGTTTCAGTTCAATGATCCAGAACACGGAGGAGAGAGACGTTGTCTACGTAATCAGATTTTTAAAAACTTCACTGCCCCACAGTTTCTAGAACAGGCTGTTGACTGCAAGACTGATGCACATTCCCAGACTTCCGTAATTTCTAATGAAGTTTAGGCATTTTGAACTTTCTGAACCCTGTCTGATGCAGCCACTTCACTAATACATAACAGAACAGGCACAGTTTCCCTCGCTGCTGTATAACCGCCAAATGGTTCCAAGCCCATACAGTCCATGGCCTCTCTGGAAAGGTTTCCAGGTGGATGCTAGTTCGCTGAGGGCAGGTGAGCAGAGTGCGAGTATGCAGGGTGAGCAGAGTGTGAGTTTGCAGGGTGAGCAGAGTGTGAGTATGCAGGGTGAGCAGTATGTAAGTATGCAGGGTGATCAGTATGTGGGTGTCCAGGGCCAGGAGTGTGTGAGTGTGCAGGGTCAGCAGTGTGTGAGCATGCAGGGTGAGCAGTACGTTGGTGTCCAGGGCCGGCAGTGTGTCAGTGTGCAGGGTCAGCAGTGTGTGAGTATGCAGGGTGAGCAGAGTGCGAGTATGCAGGGTGAGCAGAGTGCGAGTATGCAGGGTGAGCAGAGTGCGAGTATGCAGGGTGAGCAGAGTGCGAGTATGCAGGGTGAGCAGAGTGCGAGTATGCAGGGTGAGCAGAGTGCGAGTATGCAGGGTGAGCAGAGTGTGAGTTTGCAGGGTGAGCAGAGTGTGAGTATGCAGGGTGATCAGTATGTAAGTATGCAGGGTGATCAGTATGTGGGTGTCCAGGGCCAGGAGTGTGTGAGTGTGCAGGGTCAGCAGTGTGTGAGCATGCAGGGTGAGCAGTACGTTGGTGTCCAGGGCCGGCAGTGTGTCAGTGTGCAGGGTCAGCAGTGTGTGAGTATGCAGGGTGAGCAGTGTTTGAGTATGCAGGGTGATCAGTATACGAGTATACAGGGTGATCAGTATACGGGTGTCCAGGGCCAGCAGTGTGTCAGTGTGCAGGGTCAGCAGTGTGTGAGTATGCAGGGTGAGCAGAGTGCGAGTATGCAGGGTGAGCAGAGTGCGAGTATGCAGGGTGAGCAGAGTGCGAGTATGCAGGGTGAGCAGAGTGCGAGTATGCAGGGTGAGCAGAGTGCGAGTATGCAGGGTGAGCAGAGTGCGAGTATGCAGGGTGAGCAGAGTGCGAGTATGCAGGGTGAGCAGAGTGCGAGTATGCAGGGTGAGCAGAGTGCGAGTATGCAGGGTGAGCAGAGTGCGAGTATGCAGGGTGAGCAGAGTGCGAGTATGCAGGGTGAGCAGAGTGCGAGTATGCAGGGTGAGCAGAGTGCGAGTATGCAGGGTGAGCAGAGTGCGAGTATGCAGGGTGAGCAGAGTGCGAGTATGCAGGGTGAGCAGAGTGTGAGTATGCAGGGTGAGCAGAGTGTGAGTATGCAGGGTGAGCAGAGTGTGAGTTTGCAGGGTGAGCAGAGTGTGAGTATGCAGGGTGATCAGTATGTAAGTATGCAGGGTGATCAGTATGTGGGTGTCCAGGGCCAGGAGTGTGTGAGTGTGCAGGGTCAGCAGTGTGTGAGCATGCAGGGTGAGCAGTACGTTGGTGTCCAGGGCCGGCAGTGTGTCAGTGTGCAGGGTCAGCAGTGTGTGAGTATGCAGGGTGAGCAGTGTTTGAGTATGCAGGGTGATCAGTATACGAGTATACAGGGTGATCAGTATACGGGTGTCCAGGGCCAGCAGTGTGTCAGTGTGCAGGGTCAGCAGTGTGTGAGTATGCAGGGTGAGCAGAGTGCGAGTATGCAGGGTGAGCAGAGTGCGAGTATGCAGGGTGAGCAGAGTGCGAGTATGCAGGGTGAGCAGAGTGCGAGTATGCAGGGTGAGCAGAGTGCGAGTATGCAGGGTGAGCAGAGTGCGAGTATGCAGGGTGAGCAGAGTGCGAGTATGCAGGGTGAGCAGAGTGCGAGTATGCAGGGTGAGCAGAGTGCGAGTATGCAGGGTGAGCAGAGTGCGAGTATGCAGGGTGAGCAGAGTGCGAGTATGCAGGGTGAGCAGAGTGCGAGTATGCAGGGTGAGCAGAGTGCGAGTATGCAGGGTGAGCAGAGTGCGAGTATGCAGGGTGAGCAGAGTGCGAGTATGCAGGGTGAGCAGAGTGCGAGTATGCAGGGTGAGCAGAGTGTGAGTATGCAGGGTGAGCAGAGTGTGAGTATGCAGGGTGAGCAGAGTGTGAGTATGCAGGGTGATCAGTATGTAAGTATGCAGGGTGAGCAGAGTGCGAGTATGCAGGGTGAGCAGAGTGTGAGTATGCAGGGTGAGCAGAGTGTGAGTATGCAGGGTGAGCAGAGTGTGAGTATGCAGGGTGAGCAGAGTGTGAGTATGCAGGGTGAGCAGAGTGTGAGTATGCAGGGTGAGCAGAGTGTGAGTATGCAGGGTGATCAGTATGTAAGTATGCAGGGTGATCAGTATGTGGGTGTCCAGGGCCAGGAGTGTGTGAGTGTGCAGGGTCAGCAGTGTGTGAGCATGCAGGGTGAGCAGTACGTTGGTGTCCAGGGCCGGCAGTGTGTCAGTGTGCAGGGTCAGCAGTGTGTGAGTATGCAGGGTGAGCAGTGTTTGAGTATGCAGGGTGATCAGTATACGAGTATACAGGGTGATCAGTATACGGGTGTCCAGGGCCAGCAGTGTGTCAGTGTGCAGGGTCAGCAGTGTGTGAGTATGCAGGGTGAGCAGACTGCGAGTATGCAGGGTGAGCAGAGTGCGAGTATGCAGGGTGAGCAGAGTGCGAGTATGCAGGGTGAGCAGAGTGCGAGTATGCAGGGTGAGCAGAGTGCGAGTATGCAGGGTGAGCAGAGTGCGAGTATGCAGGGTGAGCAGAGTGCGAGTATGCAGGGTGAGCAGAGTGCGAGTATGCAGGGTGAGCAGAGTGCGAGTATGCAGGGTGAGCAGAGTGCGAGTATGCAGGGTGAGCAGAGTGCGAGTATGCAGGGTGAGCAGAGTGCGAGTATGCAGGGTGAGCAGAGTGCGAGTATGCAGGGTGAGCAGAGTGTGAGTATGCAGGGTGAGCAGAGTGTGAGTATGCAGGGTGAGCAGAGTGTGAGTATGCAGGGTGATCAGTATGTAAGTATGCAGGGTGATCAGTATGTGGGTGTCCAGGGCCAGGAGTGTGTGAGTGTGCAGGGTCAGCAGTGTGTGAGCATGCAGGGTGAGCAGTACGTTGGTGTCCAGGGCCGGCAGTGTGTCAGTGTGCAGGGTCAGCAGTGTGTGAGTATGCAGGGTGAGCAGTGTTTGAGTATGCAGGGTGATCAGTATACGAGTATACAGGGTGATCAGTATACGGGTGTCCAGGGCCAGCAGTGTGTCAGTGTGTCAGTGTGCAGGGTCAGCAGTGTGTGAGTATGCAGGGTGAGCAGAGTGCGAGTATGCAGGGTGAGCAGAGTGCGAGTATGCAGGGTGAGCAGAGTGCGAGTATGCAGGGTGAGCAGAGTGCGAGTATGCAGGGTGAGCAGAGTGCGAGTATGTAGGGTGAGCAGAGTGCGAGTATGCAGGGTGAGCAGAGTGCGAGTATGCAGGGTGAGCAGAGTGCGAGTATGCAGGGTGAGCAGAGTGCGAGTATGCAGGGTGAGCAGAGTGTGAGTATGCAGGGTGAGCAGAGTGTGAGTATGCAGGGTGAGCAGAGTGTGAGTATGCAGGGTGAGCAGAGTGTGAGTATGCAGGGTGAGCAGAGTGTGAGTATGCAGGGTGATCAGTATGTAAGTATGCAGGGTGAGCAGTACGTTGGTGTCCAGGGCCAGCAGTGTGTCAGTGTGCAGGGTCAGCAGTGTGTGAGTATGCAGGGTGAGCAGTACGTTGGTGTCCAGCGCCAGCAGTGTGTGAGTGTGCAGGGTGAGCAGTGTGTGACTTTGCAGGGTGAGCAGTGTGTGAGCGTGCAGGGTGAGCAGTATGCAGGGTTAACAGTGTGTGAGTGTGTAGGGTGAGCAGTGTGTGAGTGTGTAGGGTGAGCAGTGTGTGCGTGTGTAGGTTAAGCAGTGTGTGACTGTGCAGGGTGAGCAGTGTTTGAGTATGCAGGGTAATCACTATGTGAGTATGCAGGGTAATCAGCTTTTCACCAAGCTCACACACACCACCAGCCGTCACTGCAAGCTTTCACCAGGCGCACACACACACCATTAACCATCAGTGCACACTTTCACCAGGCATACACACACCACCAGCCGTCAGTGCACGCTTTCACCAGGCACACAGAGTAGTGAGTGCAGAGTAGTGAGTAGAGTAGTGAGTAGTGAGTAGTGAGTGCAGAGTAGTGAGTAGTGAGTGCAGAGTAGTGAGTAGTGAGTGCAGAGTAGTGAGTAGTGAGTGCAGAGTAGTGAGTAGTGAGTGCAGAGTAGTGAGTAGAGTAGTGAGTAGAGTAGATTAGTGAGTAGTGAGTGCAGAGTAGTGAGTAGTGAGTAGAGTAGTGAGTAGAGTAGTGAGTAGTGAGTGCAGAGTAGTGAGTAGTGAGTGCAGAGTAGTGAGTAGTGAGTGCAGAGTAGTGAGTAGTGAGTAGAGTAGTGAGTAGTGAGTAGAGTAGTGAGTAGAGTAGTGAGGTGAGTAGAGTAGTGAGGTGACTAAAGTAGTGAGTGCAGAGTAGTGAGTAGTGAGTAGTGAGTAGAGAAGTGAGTAGTGAGTTGAGTAGTGAGTTGAGTAGTGAGTAGAGTAGTGAGTAGAGTAGTGAGTAGTGAGTGCAGAGTAGTGAGTAGTGAGTAGAGTAGTGAGTAGTGAGTGCAGAGTAGTGAGTAGAGAAGTGAGTAGTGAGTTGAGTAGTGAGTAGAGTAGTGAGTAGAAAGTAGTGAGTTGAGTAGTGAGTAGAGTAGTGAGTAGAGTAGAGTAGAGTAGTGAGTAGAGTAGAGTAGTGAGTAGAGTAGTGAGTAGAGTAGAGTAGTGAGTAGTGAGTGGAGAGTATAGTAGTGAGTAGAGTAGTGAGTGCAGAGTAGTGAGTAGTGAGTGCAGAGTAGTGAGTAGAGTAGTGAGTAGTGAGTGTAGTGAGTAGAGAGTAGAGTAGTGAGTAGTGAGTAGAGTAGTGAGTAGAGTAGTGAGTAGTGAGTGCAGAGTAGTGAGTAGAGTAGTGAGTAGTGAGTAGAGTAGTGAGTAGAGTAGAGTAGTGAGTAGAGTAGAGTAGTGAGTAGAGTAGAGTAGAGTAGTGAGTAGAGTAGAGTAGTGAGTAGGACATCACAGGCAGCAGCTGTGCAAGCTTCTTACACTCACAAGGAGACCACAGGCAGCAGAGGTGCAAGCTTCTCACACTCACAAGAAGGACATCACAGGCAGTAACGGTGCAATATTCGCACACTCACAAGGAGATCACTGGCAGTACACACCACATGAACACACTTCATAACACATAGCAACAATACATTGGCATTTACAATGCCATTAGCTCAAACTCAAATAAATCCGAGCCCGATTGCATTTCTAATGCTTGTTAAATACTGCCGGTGCTCAGACCCAACAGGACTGAGCCCACTTATGCCCTGCAGATACGTAATGTAATGTGAACTGTGCAGGGAGACAACGGATTGAAGGGCTGACAAAGGGGAGTAAAGCCGACCAGAAACTAACAGAAAGGGCCCACAGTGTCAGCAGACTCTACGGTGCATTTAACACATTGTGCCTCTCGGTAACAAGATGGGTATCTGGTAACCGAGAAACTACGGAATCTTTTTACATTGCATTATCAGTGTCACCTGTTAGAGGAGGCACTGAGGAAGGCATGGAACAACGGTATCTTCTTGCAGAGCCTGAATCATAAATATGAGTGCCTCACACTGCCCGCCACTGCATGGTAAGTGAAGAGAGACTGCCATTATAGGAAAACCGAGACGGATGTGTGGTAACACGAATAACAATGCATGCGCTTAACAACAATTATACATCCCTGCAACAGCCAAGTCTTAAGAACGTTTGTTAAAAAAACTCTCTTTGTAAAGGCCATACATCGCATACTAAACTGTAATAAGTATTATTGTCGGTCTCAATGGTGGTCATGTTACGGAATTTAGAAGGATTGAAGAGGGAGTCGGTGTGACCTAGATTTAGAACCTAATATGTGTAAATTGTACACAGAATCTACAGCAGGCCCTGGTTAATTCTTTTGGGGTTTCACCCAAACGTCTCCAGGCACCGTACTCATCTCTGTAGTAGGGGCAACTTCCTCCATTTGAGCGGAGGAGCGTCGCACCACAAGCACCAGAGCGGAAAATAAAACGGTAATAAAGTTGACCTGTGATGCCGAATAGCAGCAGCAGGAAGCTGTGTGCTTTGAAAAGCGCATGTGTGTTTGGCCGGTCCGTCTTGGGACGCCCAACCAGATATGCGCATTTTAAAGTTCTCTAACCTAGCTATCTTAGACAGCGGGGTTAGAAAAAGCGCAGGCCTACAGTGCTAGAAGGAGCGCACAGAGAGCCTACTCTATACAATCCTGGCGCTACTTTCATGCTGTGAAAGCAGCGCCAGGATTGGGTAGTGTAGTTTCCTGGAAGACACCCCAGGGAGGAGTGCTTCACGCTTTGGAGGTAAGTGAAATTATATATTCTTTTTTTTGTGCCCCGCACCTCCCCGCATCACAACCCTTAGTACAAGCCAGCTGCCACTGCTCTGCAGCCAGTGCAGAATTCGAAAAGGTATTTTACCAAATAAAGAAAAAAAAAAGAAAATCTGCATTTAGTTATTTTTCTACCATGAAGTCTTTATGCCATGCAAAGGGGTATACAATTCGAGCAAGATACAGCTCTCAGTGAGACTTTGGACATCAACGGTATCCTTTGGACTAAATGGTTCTCTGTCATTGCTCTCTGTCATTGCTGGGAAAGTATATATAGCACTCAGATTATACAGTACTCGGGACCACCAAAGACAGACACGGTATATCTGTGATTGCTTTTGTCATCAGCCTTAGCAGTCAAAACCTTTTCACACACTAGAAAATGAGCAAATCCATAGCAGAAAATTACACTGTTCCAACATAATTCCATTACACCTGGCATGCCTATCTATACCAGATCCAGAACAAGCAAATGACAATGGGTCAATGAACACACAAGATGACTTTTTAAAGCGAAATCTTTAAAGGCCTTCAAAACTGTAAACAAATTGCTGCTTTAAAATGGTATTAGCCTTAAGGCAGTCTCACAAGAAGCTAATTTTAACAATACACATGCTAAATCGTTTAGGAAGTAATTTGTTCCTCAGCGTTCATGGTGTTAATTTAAATGTTCTCATCTACTCCATCATGACAATCACTCCAGCCCTTACAATACATGGACACAAATGCTCCACAAATAGTTCACAAACGACCTAAAGTCAGTAGAAAATGAGAGTGAAGCGAGCAGTGGACATGATTCATAAAGCTCTTTAAAAAAACATGTTTCTGGGCTTCTATGTTTTAGGGTTCATTTCTGACAAACCACATTAACGAAAATCTAGTGTTTCTATAAATCTATGACAATCACATATGTTGTGGCACACATCTCGTATACTTAGATGGATTGGTCTTCAAAACGTTTTAATGCTGCACTCACTCTTCCGCGTGTAAAATAAAATTACAATAATCTGGCCCTCTAGTGACAATCATTTTTTCTCACAATTTTCTATAAATTGGCACCGCTCAACATATTTAACAGGTCAAACGTTGCAGTTATGATTAGGAGTCCCTCTTAAAAATGCAATCAAATACTTGCTTTATAAGAAATATGGGGAAAGAACTTAAAGGGTTATTTGGAAGTCCAGCTCCTAAATTGACACTTACTCCCAAGCGAAGGGCATACGTGACAAAAGAGGTTACTGATAGTCAATTAGAGAGTATCAGAATGTCACTTTTTTCTTTCACTAAAACATAGCACTGATGAGTTTAGCCTAGTGTTTCTTTCTGTTCTCCAGGGGCATAAATGCTCCTCTTGGCAAGAGCAGGGTGCCCCCACCCCCTGGATCAATTAAGTCCCCACAAACAGGCCCCGTTTGAAGACTGCTGCACTAGATGGACAATATGACGAAGAATGGCAGAAATGTGCCTGCTTGGATTTTCTTTTGAGGTCTCAGCTAGGCAGAGCATGCGCTGTCTTGTTGAGAGATGCTGTATTCAGTATTGCGGGGGATAGCTCCGCCCACGTTCCGCCTATCTTTTTAATTGGCCGAATTCCTAAATGCTGCAATATGATTGGTTTTCCTCAACTTAATCCCGCCTCCTGACGGCCATGTCGTCATTTTTGTCCTTCCATAGCTGTTGGCCCCTTTACTTTTAAAACAGTTTTGTTCCCCTGCCTCCCCCGTTCCCTCCCACAGTCCGTCACTTCTCTGCCCACCACAACCCCCCACCCACTTCCGTTCCTGCCTTTTTGGACAACCGCAGTTTAATTTACAATGCAATAGGGCTCGTGTATATACGAGTCCTATTGCAATTGTAAATGCTTTTCCCCCCTCTGATTGGCTGTCGGCATTCTCACTCTGTTTTGCCTGACCTAGACTATCACATGCACGCGATGCTGTACATCGTATGCATGCGTGCCAAAAGTCTGCATTATCGGCTGCCTGTGTCCGTCCTTCTGGGAGCAATGGGGAACTTTTTAAGGGGTCGCATATTCTATGTTTTTGCAGCCCAATTTCCTCCTGATCTGGTGTTTGCCACCTTGGTTACTCCGGCTACCTAGTTCTTTTGTCGCTTCTGTTGTTGTAAACCATGTGCTTACTTTCTTTGCCACTTTGTATACGAAAATTGGCATGGCCAATGCTTGTTTTTTTAGTCGCCTTTGTTTTTACCGTCAATGGGAGGGGTCAGAGTACGGAGGTGGCAGGTGCACGGGCAGGAGCTGTGGCTTCCTAGTTTTTTTGTCGCTTCTGTTGTACACCATGTGTTTACTTTCTTTTCCACTTTGTATAAAATTGAATTGTAATGGCAAATGCTTGTTTTTTTTTTGCTTCTGTTGTTGCAGTCCATCTGAGGGGGGAGGGGTCGGAGTACAGAGGTGGGAGGCGCACGGGCTAGAGGGGAGGGCCTGTGTAATTACATACAGAATGCTCTCGCACAGGCAGCCCTGGACACAACATTATCGGCTGCCTGCGTCCTTGAGGGCGCAGCGGGGAACTTTTTAAGGGGTCGCATATTTTGTGTTTTTGTGGCCCGTTTCCTCATGATCTGATGTTTGGGGAGCAGTTTACTTTCAGTTCTATAGAGACATGGGTTTACCAGTGAAGATAACCGCCAGCTTACACTCCTTTCTGTGGCTTTCCCCTTGCCACTCCCACCTTGGAAAGTTACTACAACCGTTTTGACTATAGGTGTGCAAGCGTTTACATGGAACAGCCATGCTTTATGTTTCTGAATCCCTCCAAACTCACGAGTTTGTGTGTCACTGCATTTGGCAATGTCACCCTACACACCTCCCCCTTTAATGCCCTTAGCCTTAAGTACACGGTTGCAGGAATTCTGATAGACTGGTCTTTTTTTCTACCACTTAAAGTGCCTTTCACAATCCTAAAATCTACATTATCCTGAGTCAGTGATTACGATGTGGAATTTGGAATCACAAGCAACTTTTGTGCGCGCCCCTACATTGAATGAACATTGGATGGTCTACAAGAGGGATTAGCCAAAGAGAGGAATTTTCAAAGAATTTCAAAAGAGAAGGTAGTGAGATAGTGGACAGCGCTGGAATGTGAGTGTATTCCTAAAGTTTCAGGCCAAGGGCCCTGAAGGTTCTACTCACTCAGAGAGCCTTTTTGAAAGACAGTATCTTAAAACATGGTGGTCCCTGAATCGGCGATCACATTCTGCAACAAAGTCTAAGGTGTTCAGAGAGAAAGAACGGGCCAGTTTTACAACTGACCTGTTCTACAAAGTAGAGCACTTTCACATTTCTTACAGCCATCCAGTGCAGTGCACGACGTGCAGAAGAGACACGGTAATACTTGGTGTCTGCACACAAGTCTAACCACCATATTCTGCAGCTTCCCAATCAAAGATTTCGGAAGGCCAATATATGGAGATGAAATGAAGAATCTTTCTCAGAAGAATCTTTGTCAAAATGCACAACTGCAGGTAGATCACATTTTATGGACACAGTTCTTGGCCAAGTATGACAATCAGGTTTTTAGCAGTGAGGACAGGAGTAGGAAGATTGCCCCAAATATTAGATTAAAAGCTGTCCAATCAGGTTGAGAGATTGCCCCCAATAATCAAGATCTTATTCATGTCTGAATTAGTCCCAAAGTGAATGTTTCTCCTCCTGTGGGCTTTGTCGAATCTCACTCTTACACAGGCAGTCAGTCAAAGGGTGATGTGCCAAAGATACAAGATGTGCTACACGCTACAAGTTGACAAATTTTGCACTGGAGCATCCTTCGTCTCCAGTAATAAGATAATAAGTGTATTAACAATGTGCACAGCACCGGGTGGTGGGGAAGACCGTTGGAGGGTCACTGTGAAGTAGATTTTTTAAAAAGTATTAACAACATACACACCTTTTGTCCAAACTACAACATGACACAGAGAGACTGAATGGGTGAGCAGAGGTACTGCTCACCCAGGCCTACTAAGCCCTTCACAACAAGGGTCCAGCCTACCTCAACCACAGGGTGAACTTCCACCAACCTACCTGCATACATAGTTCCTCATCCCTCTTCCTGGTCCAAGCCCCCGCATCCACTAAAGCAGGAGTGGTGGTCCACCTTCTCACACCCCCACCCTGCTGGAGTTCAGGAGGACCTAAAGACCTGTCTCATTCCTCTCCCACACCCACAGCGCCTGGATACCACCAGGGGGCGATAAGCAGTGCTCTACAAATCCTATTTATGTGATGAAGATTGGAGTCTTCCCGTTAATCATCTGTGCCCTGGCAAAAAAAGCGCCTAGATATACTGTGAGAAGCACTAGGGATGGAATACCACATTGCTATTTTGCCTTGGAGAATGTCTGCTTCAGAACTATCCCAAGAATCTGTATTCCTAAGGAAAACCTGAATATAGAAGGGGAGGAGGGGTGTTCCTATGGCACATGAAGTTTGATGTGAGGTATGGTATGGTACTCCATTCTATGTGGAGATTCAAGACTCGGAGAGTATACAAAAACAGAAAAAAGAAGGTAGCTCTGCATGCATACGAAAGTTAAAACAAACTGAAGGAAATCCCAATACTTCTTATATCATTTCATCAATATGTGATACACACCGACACATATTTTCACACCAGTGTAATCATCGTTTATTAAGCAATTTTAATTGTCTGCCTATTTTATAACCTGATCCACACATATAAGGTAGGGAATCTTCAAATGTCTGGTTGCCTAGGACACATACAAGGAGTAAGGAGTAATTACTCTAAGCCTGTTTAATTAAGTAGAGGCAGACATGTAATTAGTGCAGGGATGTAATTAAACATTTAATCATTCCTGTCTTGGTGGAAGTGCTTGCCTTGCTGTTGAAATCTACTCAACCGAGGTTTGATTGGCCTGGGTGATTAACGCCAAGATTCAGTTCAATCAATATGCTCATTTCAAGGAACGAAGCCTTGCGAGGGGGGCACTGACCCGATTCAGCTTGAATCACATAGTACCTCATAGGTTTCCCGACGTCTTACACAAGCCATACAATCCCTCACAGGGTACACAAGTAAACCGAGCATACTATAGCAGGGGTTTTATGATTGAACCAGGCCTAATCCCAATAATTCAACAAACACTCTATTTAAACTTTAATTCACTACAGAGAAAAAACGAAAATCAAATAAACTAAACATACACAAAATACCATTATAAATATAAAAGAATACTACCACTTTACTGGTATGTCTTCCCAGGCTCACTAAATCCGCAAACCATCATATCAAGCACACAAAAATACTAAAGCCGAACAGAACGACCTAAAAAAAAAACACCCAACACACTCGGACATACTACAAAACCATAAGGTAGACAGCATAGCCATATTTCAAACCTGACTGACCACTCTCCAACTCTCCAGCCACACAATATATATATATATATATATAAAGTCATTACATCAGATAGGAGAAAAATATACATCATTTATAAATCTCACTCAATCTACAAGCATTTACAGTTTTCCCACAAATATCTTTAGGAGACCAGGCCGGTTAACACCTTCGCTGCGCTGAACGTTCCGCGCTGGTGCGGAACGTTCTATTGCGCGGGCGGGGCCGGAACGTTCAGCGGACGTGCGCTGCACTACCGAGGTAGAGCACGCGACGTCCGCTGAACGTGCGCCGCACTTAAGGGGTTAAATCTACACCTCTCCTGCATTCACCTGTATAACAGTGTGGATAAACAGAACCTCCCTATGCCCACGTTGCCATGCACCAGATGCCAATCTCCCACATATGATGTGGTCCTGTTCAGTTCTGATGCTGCATTGGGAATGGATAACTACTAGACAGACCCAGGTGACTGGTCACCAAGTGCACAGCTCACGTGAAGTGTGTGTATTGGGTCTCTTCGAGCACCCCAAACATTGTATTGTATTGTATTGCAGCATTTATAAAGCACTTATAGCCCATATGTGGGCGCTGAAGCCCTTGCCTATATGAGTAGCATACTACACTGTGCATGGTATGGTTGGAAATATGTTGTTATTGCGTTGATCATATATGGGATGTGTTTGCAAGTCTTGCGTGATGACCATCAAGCTGCGGTTTTCATGTTGTGGCATGCGGCACATTGCATGGGATGTGGGTGATACAGTTAAATAGGAAACAGACATATTTTCAACTATATTAGGAAGTGTATATGCTACTGGGTGCTTTTGGTGCTAGCTGGTAGTGAGTTTCAGAGCTTGGGGGCTTGTGTAGAGAAAGCAGTGACCCCTAAGGATTTAATATGGTAAGGGTGTATGATGAGAAGTGGTGCAAGCTAGGAACTCAGTATTCTGTTTGATCTGTACTGCTTGAATTTAACTTGAAGGCATAGCAGTCTCTTTCCTTGGGAAGCTCTGTAGGCACTGAAGAGTGCCTTGAACATTGGCCTTCTAGCTACAGGTAAGCCAGTGGAGCAAATGCAGGGCTCTAGACATGCGTTATTTTGTGTGAAGGCGGAGAAGAAGCCTTGGAGCAGCATTGTAGAGGAGCTGTATTTTACGTATTATGAATGCAGGTGCGTCAAAGAATAAGCTGTCGTCATAGTCAAGCTTGAAAATTGTGAGCATGAGGATGGCTTACAATTTATCTTGGTGTGCAAGGTAAAGAAAGGTGTGACATAGTGTCTTCATTGTGTAGAATGCACACTTTGAGACATGTCGTTAGAGGTGCTTCAAGTTCTTTGGGCCATATGGCAGTGGGCTGATAGTTTTGCCACTCAGGTCACAATCTCTTTCTTTGTAGAATTGAGCCTGAGATGGTTATTCATCACCCATGTGTTTATGGCACAAAGGCAGTCATCAACATTTGAATTGTAGAGGTCTTCGGGGCTATCCATATTTAAAATGACTTGAGTTTATTCGGCATAGTTGTAACAGGTGAGATTCTATGATTGAATCAGATTTGGTAAGGAGGTTAGGTAGATATTGAATAATAGAGGGGATATGATAGACCCCTGATGAATACCACAGTGTTGAGTGTAAGGAGGCGCGTTGAAATGAGGTAGAAGGACTACACTCTGTCTGTGACCAATGCATTTTAAAGCATGTTCACAGATTCTGATAATATGAATTCATTGCAGTAGCATGCGGAGGTGAAGAGTGACAAATTTAGCTGACAAATCCAGACTTAATAAAGCAGCTACTCCGTTTTTGTACACTGTGAGTTTTATATCATCCCAGATGGATATAATGCCTGACTCTGTGCATCTGGTTGGTCGGAAACCGGACTGTTGGTCTGAGAGTAAGCCATAATGTTCGGTAAAGTTAGAGAGTTGTTTCTTTTTGAGGAGAGGTCTCATGTAGTAGGTTTTGAGCTCAGGCGGAAATTAACCCACTTCCAGGGACCTGTTGAGCAGGTATCTGGTCACCTTCACTGTGCAGGTTAAGTGAACGATATCTTTAAAGATATTTGAAGATGCTGGGTCTGATGGTGATCCCGATGGTCCGGCTGCAATGATAATATTTAGGAAATCTTTCTGTAACAGGATACTGAAGGTATGCACAGAAGGGTGATTATTGGTGTATCTTTCTGTGGGGGTTAGATCATGCGTTGTTGTGGAGTGAGTTGTCCTTGTTCTCCTTCAAGTCATTTTCAATCTTTGTAATTTTTTAGATAAATCAATAGCATATTGTGTCACTGTTTTGTGATCGCAGTGTTTCTGTATTTAGGCACTGTGGATAGTGGAATTCTGTTAGAATTTTATAGAGTTCTTTAGAAGGGCAGTTATGCATGGGAATAGTGGTATCTTTTTGACGTTCTGATGCTTTTTTGTAGGCTCTGCTATAGCGTTTTTTATCAGTTTCATCTCCTGATTTTCACCATTTGCCTTGTAACATGTTGAGTTATGTTTTAATTCTTCTGATATTGTCATCAACCCACATGGTGTTCTTTTTGTAGTCAACCCTAAATGTGTTTCTATTGGTATCTTTTGTCCAGTGCAGTGAAGATCCAGTTGAAGGGGTTGTGTATGTCTTTTGGCTGCATGTTTATTGGGGGTTTTCAAGATGGGTGTTGAGTTACTGGATGTCTTGTTTTATTCATTGTCTGTACATGACAGAGCACCGGGGAAACTGATAAATTTGGCTCTGGTATTGGCATAACAACATTACTATGAAATGGAAAAACACTGGGCTTCCTACAGCCAATGGATGGCAACAAAATGGCATTAAATGTTTGAATATTGAAAGTGAACATTTACATAGAGAGGAGCACTCTGGATTGAGGAAAGTGTTCATAGCATATAGCTGGGATGTGATGTTAGATGCCCTAAAATCTTTAAACAAAAATGACGATCTACCCCTGTAGGCCCACCTCATATTCACATTTATCCTTATGGAGATTCACTGTTTCTTCTGATACTTTAAGATGGTATGATCTTTAAAGATATACAGTGTTCTCTGTTTGTGGGAAAGCATAGTGCTGAAAAGAATATCCTCCTTTACACGAAAAGACGAAAGAGGAAATCAGCAGACAATTTACATAAAGATGCACAGATTTACTCAAAATTAATAAGGAATGAGCACTTAAATTAAGATTACAAGGAAGAACACACGTTAAGCGGGTAATGGGAGAGGGTGGGCACAGAGTTGATTGGTGTGGATTGTTGTGCATACGAAAAACTGTCATGTGAGGTAATGGGTAAAGGGAGGATATTAATTATTAATGTAATATACCCAACAAACTGAGCTCACGCCGTTGTAGCTATGTGCTACCTAAATATGCTGTGATATATGCACAATTTAAATGCCAATAAAAATATATTTTAAAAAGAGTTGATAAACAGAATACTTGTCACCCAAAAAATGCAAACATGGCATGTAGTTTAATAATAACCTGCCATTAAACAGTCGATTATCAAGGAAAACGTCAGTCTCTAAGTCAACCAGTATTACCAATCCACTCAGGATTACGACATGTGTCCTTCAAGTAATAGATATATCTGAAATGAATGCAGGGATGATCAGAATTGTACAGCAGACAAAAATTGAGTTGCAGCACTATTACTGCTGGGCCCATCCGCTAGCTTCAACACTGCCCTGCATCAGACACTGCTAAGTATAATAGAAGAACTCAGTAGACAGTGGAATATGCTAAAATGCTAATGTGAATCTAAAATGTATCCTATCTCAAAAACAGACAGAGCCCTTTACCTCTGCTCCTCCCACTCTGCACTACTCAATCATCTCTCCACTCCTGTTGTACCTCTACCTCGTGCACAAAGCTATGAAATGAAAAGGCCAACAGCACGTACGTTAAAAGTTCCTACAACAGTCCCAAAACGTGACCTTATCACCTCGATTAGTGGTCCCTATCTATCAGAAAAAGTTAATTGGAGGGTCCTCAATATCAAAGGTATCAGCAAAACTCTGGAAGTCCTTGCTAGCCATAATAAAAACATGCAGAAAACATATAAATACCTAAAATACAGGAAGGAAGTGAAAACGTGCTTATTCCTGAGAGAAAAGTTCCCAAACGATTGGATTTCCCAATATGGATGTCAAATTACAGCCATGATCCTTAAAGAACTCTCTACCCGAGAACGGACAAAGGTCCATAAATCAACTATGCATCAGCTGCAATTGATTCAGCATACCATACCAGAGAACGACCAATAGAAATCTTCGCTGAGCTCTAATCAATAGGTAATGTCTTAATATATTGGCAATGAAAGTTGCAAAAAAGAAAAAAGAGCCTAATAGGTAAGACTCTGATGGTGATGAGAGGAACAAAATAAGGACCAATCAACTTAGAACGGTTTTCAAGGAAGACTACGCATAATGCGTCTCTACGCAACCAAAAAAGCTCCAGCAAAAATCAGCCTAGATGTTGCTGCAAAGTCAGAGTACATTAGCAGAACCAAGTATAATACAAAACCTTAAAATGAATATATAAAAAATCTTGTGGACAGACTTACTAGGGAAC
Organism: Lissotriton helveticus; assembly: GCF_964261635.1. Taxonomy (NCBI): domain Eukaryota; kingdom Metazoa; phylum Chordata; class Amphibia; order Caudata; family Salamandridae; genus Lissotriton; species Lissotriton helveticus. The sequence continues at coordinate 2,103,598,656 of NC_136059.1, read as the reverse complement.
AAAACCAGCTGAACAATGTGGCAGGGATACATATATGTTCATGGAGCTTTTCACTCGAGAAGGCAGCATTATGAATTGTAGAGTTCTTCGGGGACATCCATATTTAAAATGACTTGAGTGCCATCAAAATAGTTGTAACAGGTGAGATTCTATGACTGAAACAGATTTGGTAAGGGGGTTGGGTACATATTGAATAATAGAGGGGATATGATAGACCACAAATGAATACTACAGTGTTGATTGTGAGGAGGTGAGGTGAAATGGGGTAAAAGGACTAAACTTTGTCAGTATTTGAGATAAGGATAAGAAGCAATACATTGTAAAGCCTTTTCACTATCTCTGCGCTAGACTGGCTGTGTGTCATGGTCCACCACAATTTTATGCAAAATTTTTAATTTATCAAAGACAGATTATATTGTTAAAAGAAAATGGGATTAGGTTGTAGTAATTCCCCCCCAAAATGAATGCAGACTACGCTACCTGCCAGTGGGGGCCAAGCCACAGGAAACAGAAAGGTAGTGCCCGGGCAAATGTCCCAAACACCATCAGTGTAAAAAAAACTGTGTCTGTTTGCCAAGCTTAAAATCATAGCCAATAGGTCTCGCCTTTGGGACCTTATAAGTGTTTAGCTATGCAACTGTTGATGTTGTTGCACCAAGGATATTGTGCTGGATAACTAAACACTTATAAGGTTCCAAAGGCGAGACCTATTGGGTATGCCAATGCTAGTTTGTTGAAGGGAGGAAAGATATACAAAATCCCACTGCCAAAATATTCCTCGACTTCAGGATTGCAAAGTGCGCCCAAGAATTAATTACTTGCAGAGTGCTTGAGAAAGGACGTTTTGTATTGTGCCATCAGAGAAGAGGGGTCGTTGTGATGCGTAAAACTGAGAAAAATAGAGGCAGAAAGGGATTGCCTGGCTCGTTGCATTCAAGGCCACAAAGTAAACGTACCAGCTCACAAGGGCCCCTTTGCGCTGGCCCCACAACACGATGATTCGATTTTCCTGTGCGTGGCACACATACCTGCTGCCACTCTCTCATAGTGGAATGTGAGTGCGTGCACACGACGGACCCGCTCAGAGGGAGCGGTCGTAATTCCTAAGAACTTTCTGAGAACATTAGAAAGAAATGAACAAACTATGACAAAGGAAACGTTTTAGCAGTTGGAAGCAGTGGTGCAGGCGAAACGAAAGACTTTCGGTCACTGAATTGTGTAAAGTGCTATAATAACACCTACCCGGAAGGGGCTAGACTGTGTAAAACTTTATAATCATTTCTACTCGTAAGGGCTGAGCCGCGACCAGGACAACTTTAAATTATTATTGCAAAAGTACATCATGCTGATGTAGAGGGCGCGCAAGCAGTGTTTACAATACCACAATTTGTGTGAATGGGAGACTTAAAGTTGCTCAGAGCCAAGCACTGCTTAATTTCACCGAGTTTGCAAAGCAATTTTTTTTCTGGAAAACTATGAGCGCGCACACAAGAGGCATAGGGGACGGTCTTGAAATGCACTATTGAGAGGGAGCTCAGCCTTTTATCACTTAGTCAAGAATTGTAATTGTAGTTGCATAGCCTCAGGAGAGGCGTCAAAGCGCTTTTCAACGAGAAGCATCCCACTACGGAACCACAAGCACTGAAATGCAAGCGCGGCCCCGCGGCCGCGAAAGTTAAGTGTGGGAGGGGGAGCCGGAGGTGAGCCTGCGAGTGGTGCCTGCGCACGCGGGGGAGACCAGTCTGCTGTTTTTCTAAGCACATACTCATGCTTGTGGTGCACCCCTGCGCGCTCTCGCAAGGTGTATGCCGCCACAAGCACAAGTATGTGCTTCGAAAAAGAGCTGAACGAAGGCTAAAGGTCTCCTTTGCAGCGCATTCGCGCTGCATAGGCGAGAGCTAAAAATCAGTGAACAGTGCCAGCTAAGGGTCAAAAGCTTGGCTTGGGGGAAAAGTCAAGACCAATTACAAGTGAAGCATCGTGCGGGCAGCTTAAAATCATAAAAATACACAGAATAGTATGTTGTATCCAATTACGGAAAAAATGATTACAATTGCGTCCCTAGATGATATACTGTAAATAAATCAGTATTATCCAATGAATATTAGGTTGCCAATTGTGCTATAACAGTACACAGTCAATTAATTATTCTGTTAAATAAAAAAAAGTAATGTCAAGTGCAAACAATGCTCTCATTAAATAAATTGATTATTCGCAGAGCATCATTATGCAGTGGGGCATGTAGTCGCCAATGGTGTGATGAAGGTAGTGTCAATAAGGTACTATGTCAAAGGAAATTTTGCAGACAGGCAATAGTTAACAGACTGATTTAGGCAAACTGCCAATGAGTGATACAGTACATTTGTGATTTTTTCATCCTAATTAAGACCCCCAAACTTATTCACTTTGGGTTGAAAATTCGACGACTATAGTTACAACCTCTTCATTCTGCATACCATAATTACTACTAAGACTAAAACGGTTGTTGAAACACCTGAACATCTTCTATTGCACATTGCTTTTCTTTCAAGATTTCACTGACACTCTTAACCCATTTAAGCACAAAACCGTCTCCTTTCTTCCTTACTCATAGCACGCCACGCAGGAAAAGCATTTATGTCAATCTGTACAGACTTACATAAATTTTTTTTTCACTAAATGTGTTTTGTAAAAGTTCCTACGGGTGACCGCCGTACAAGTTCCAAAGTTTTAATAAGGAAGAACTAGTTAACTATCGTTACTTCATTTGAGGTTATTCTGTTATAAGATATTGCGATTTTAGATGCAGATATAAGTTATTTTGTTTGAGAGCGACGTACCCGTATAAAAATAACTCAAAAAAACTCCCAGTTTTTTCAGTGTTTAGGTCTCTACGGATATCGGGCAAGCCTCTTTCTTTCTTCGTGTATTGGCTACAGTGGCACACAAACTGAGTAGAAACGATTGATCCAGGTTATGAATCCTCTTATCAAACACTAGAGAGGGGTAACCCTATATGATACGTGAATGTTTGAAGTATCCCAAGCGAGTGGGCGGATAGCACCCAGGTAAATTAGTGCCTGCACCACATTTGCTGGGATCTGTATATTATTTCCAGATATGTATGGATCTCTCGGCTGACAAATCCTTCTAGTATATATGTATACATATATATATATATATATATATAAAATATATATATATATATATATATATATATATATATATATATATATATATATATATATATATATATATAATATATATAATATATTCACTGAAAAAAACATAGGTTTCAGACATGTTATAGTTAGGAATTAGCAATTAAAAAACCTTTGAAATTCACTGAAAAAAACATAGGTTTTTGGGAGGGGGGTCGCTTGGCCGCCCTCCCGGGCCACTACTACCCCCGGGGACCCTATCCACCGGAGTTGGCCCTCTTCGTTGGGGACCGTGGGGGGGTCCCCAATCCCCCCACGGTCCCAGCCGGCTCCCCGTGTCCTGCGGGAGCCGGCATTGCTTTTCCACATGGGGAGCAGCTAACATGCTGCTCCCCCAGCATGTTAGCTGCTGCCCCTGTGGAAAAGCAAACTGCTTTCCTATTTGGAAGAGAGAGCAGGTTTCCTGCTCTCTCTTCCAAATAGGAAAGCAGTTTGCAATGACAGGGTGGGAGCCGCAAGGCTCCCGCCCTGTCATTGCAAACAGCAGTGTCCCGGGGGTGGGCACCCCGGGACACTGCAGGAGCCGGCCCTAGGGGGTGGCGGTCCCCAGGGTCATCTTGGGCTCCAGGAGGGGGGCTGTGCGGCCCCCCTCCCACACTCTGAAGAAGCCCCGGGGGTGCCGGTCCCCGGGGCTGGGAGGGCCTGAGAGCCCCCCACCCATTTTAAATAAGCCCCGGGGGTGGCGGTCCCCGGGGCTGTAGGGGGGCCCCTTGAGCCCCCCGCATATATTAAATGAGAGCCCCGAGGCACAAGATGGCGGCCAACACTTCCTGATTTGGAGTGTTGACAGCCAATTAAAATACAGCTTGTGCACGGCAGGGTGCGCTTAGGGTGCGCTTAGTGTACGTGGATAGGTACGCAGATCCACCGCGCACATAGATATATAAATACTTTTAACTGTCATTTTCGCAGGAACTACTGAACGGATTTATACCAAATAAGCAAAAGGCATTTGTCTGAACCAAGGACTACCTCTTTGCCAAATTTGGTGTAATTCCGTTCAGCAGTTCGGGCTGAAGCTGTGGTTAAAGGTCCTATGGGAAATTGCATGGGGAAAACGCGTTTTGGGACCCCACTTTTTTCTCGGCCCTCGCTTGATGAATCATCGTGAAACTATCAGGATAGGAGCGGACCGGAGCTGGCCAAAAGTTATTCCAAATAGAATGTTGCAGATTTCCTATGGATAATAGGTCCTAACTATAACTACCTACTGGCGACCGCCAGTAGGTAATATATATATATATATATATATATTCACTGAAAAAACCATAGGTTATAGACCATATATAGTTAGGAATTAGCATTTACAAAACCTTATTTTACTCACACAAAACCATTGAAATTCCATATATAGTTAGTTGTACTAACTATATATCGCGCACCCGCAATCCACTGCTGATGATGTCACATATTACATCATTCATGACATGGTCAGTGACATCACTGATGACATCACTGATGACATCTCAAATGACATCACTGATGACATCACTGATGACAACATCCAGTGACTGTATGTTTCTGTAAAGTTAAAATATGTCTTATATATTGAAGAATGATTGGATGTATAAGTGTCTGGATGATGTATTTAGTAGGTGCATGACTGACTGTATAAGTGAGTGATTAAATGTGTCTCACTGAGTGCATGGGTTAGTGACTAAACTGTTTTAAATTGTGCACCATTGTGTCTGTTGTTTTGTAATCTGATGCATGTGTTGATCATTAGCTATATGACTAACTATATGGGTTATTGATTAGTTGGCCAAGTATTTGTATGGGAGACTGAGTGTGTGTGTGGGTGTCTGGGAGGTGTATGACTCTGTGCATAGATGTGTGAGCAGTTGATTCACTAGATGTATGGGTTCAAAAGTGCATGTGGAAACAGCTGTATGGGCGGTTTACTGTGTGCATGAGTGTATTGGTGAGTGAATGGATATCTCAGTGCTACATGTCAAAGTAAGTACATATGTAAAACACAGTACATGTGGTAGTTGACATATATAAATAACTGTGCATAAGAGCCAGTGAATGTGTGAGTGGCTGTATGGATTATTGTGAACTTGTATCAGGGATTGTATAACAGAGTAAATATGTGTTATTATATGTTTCAATAAGTAAGGTGTGTTTAACTATATAGTTGAGGAAATGGAGGTGTGATTGATTCTTTGCAAGACTGATTAGGTGTGTGAGTAACTCCATGGATGAGTGACAGTCTGTGAGTGTCTGTTTACACTGAGTGTATCTAAGGTTATATTAGAGTCTGAAGAGGTTCATCATATCATCACATGAATGATGTCATGAGTAATGTCAAATGAGATGTCATCAGTGATGTCATCAGTGATGTCATTTGAGATGTCATCAGTGATGTCACTGACCATGTCATGAATGATGTAATATGTGACATCATCAGCAGTGGATTGCGGGTGCGCGATATATAGTTAGTACAACTAACTATATATGGAATTTCAATGGTTTTGTGTGAGTAAAATAAGGTTTTGTAAATGCTAATTCCTAACTATATATGGTCTATAACCTATGGTTTTTTTCAGTGAATTTTCAAGGTTTTGTAAATGCTAATTCCTAACTATATATGGTCTATAACCTATGGTTTTTTCAGTGAATTTCATAGGTTTTTTAATAGCAAATCTTTATAAAAATAATACATTTTAAATCGAATTTTATATTTTATAATTTTTTTATATATTTTTTATATTATTTTTGGTGCGCTCCCGGGGCGCGGACAGGTGAACGCACGGGTAAGCGCAATCTTGCGGCGCGCCCCGGGGCGCGTACTAATGCGCGTCCCGGAAGCGCTATTGCCGCGAACGAAAACAACATCGTGACGTATCGCGTAGCCGCCACGCCTTGCGTCATAAGACACGTATCGCGTAGCCGCGAGATGCGTCTTATGACGCACCGCGTAAGCGCCCCCGGAAGCGCATACGATCGCGCAACGTAAGCGCCCCGATGCGCTTACGATACACGCCCGGGACGCGCCCCGGGGCGCGTAGCGTAAGCGCGTCAAACCATGTGACTTTAAAATAACACTTTTCATTGGTTCAGAACTTTTTTTTTTCCAAATTGTGTGAAACCCACCCATTTCTCTCACTATTGCTTTGTACTTGGAGAGAGCAAGAGCTGTTCTGTCTACTCTGTTTATCTCCTACTTTTCTGATCTCCAGCAATGGCTGCAAGAGAGTCATCCAGCAGTGATTCAGAGGGATTTTTAGATGAAGACCCTCCTCAGCAAAAGAAAAAACCCCATTTCATCTGGAAATTTTACGACATCCCTGAAGGACAGAAAAAAGTCAACGCTCCCAAAGTAACCTGCAAAATATGTGGGAGTAGTTTATCCAGAGGCAATCCTCTGAAAAAATATAGTTTTGGAAATGCTAATTTGATCAGGCATGTGAAAAGAAGACACCCTAACAACTTTGCCAGGGAGAGTGTCAGAGAGCTGGCACGGAATGTACCCACAGATGGCGGCAGCACCTCCACTGGTGGAGCAACACCTTCGGGACCACCCCGTCGAAGAATGGTCCCTAACATTCAGCCGGTGTTTGCAGGCATCAAATTTTTGTGCACGGAGTGTGACGAACTGCTCTGCTATGGGGAGCAGAGTGTTGAACTCATTGCCCTAAAGAAACAGCAACACCGCTGCTCTTCCAGTCCCTAAATTTTCAATTTTTTTTGCTCCTGTTGAGCAGTTTTGGAATCCTTGTTTTTGTTTTTCCCTTGACAAAAATCCCAAAAAAATATAAAATTGTTTTAAAAAGTCTAAAAAAAATATAAAACAACAAAAACAAAAAAAATATATAAAACAACAAAATCAAAAAAAAAGTTCTTTTCAGAACTACCTCCAATTTATAAAAAGAAGCTTTTTTTTTTTTTTTAAAGTCTGTCATTTTTTATCTCCATGGTACGCTCCCCCGTACGCTCCCCGGTGCGCGTACCGGGCGCTCCCCCCCGCGAAAATCGTTTTTTTTTTTTTTTTTTTCACCCGCGGGAGCCTTTTAAGGCCCCCACATCAAAAGTAGGGGGTCAGGGGGGTGTACCCTGCCCCCTTTTGCTCATTTCCCCCCTTTGATTCTTGCCACCTCTTGTGTCTCAATCCTACCGAGACACAAGATGGCGGCCGCTGCGGACTGTTTCGAATGTTTACAGACACCCGAGAACCAATCAGCTTGCCGTGCGCAAGTCGCGTGGCGCGCCTGGAGCGCTCCCCGGTACGCGTACCAGGCGCGGCTCTAGATATATATCTTTTTTCAAACCTAATTTACTCAAAATTCACAGGACCACATATCTTGAGACCTAGCAAAGGCACATCGGGCAAACAATATCTACAATTTTGCCAAGTTTCGTGGAAATCCATTCAGCCGTTTGAGCTAAAAGTGAGGCCAACCGCCCTATGGAAAATTGCATGGCAAAAACACGTTTTGGGACCCCCCTTTTTTCTCGGCCCCCCCTTGACGACCCCCCCCCCAAATTTTTAGGGGCTGCTCAGAAACAAAATGTTCCATTTTCCTGAAAATTTCAGCCAATTCCGTCCACAAACGCCAAAGTTATTAGACATAGAATTTTCAAAAATCCCATAGAGAAAAAATCCTAACTATATATACCTACTGGCGACCGCGACCGCGGTCGCCAGTAGGTATATATAGTTAGGATTTTTTCTCTATGGGATTTTTGAAAATTCTATGTCTAATAACTTTGGAGTTTGTGGACGGAATTGGCTGAAATTTTCAGGAAAATGGCACATTTTGTTTCTGAGCAGCCCTTGAAAATTTGGGGGGGGGTTCGTCAAGGGGGGGCCGAGAAAAAAGGGGGGTCCCAAAACGTGTTTTTAACATTGAGTTTTCCATAGGGCGGTTGGCCTCACTTTTAGCCCGAACGGCTGAATGGATTTGCACGAAACTTGGCAAAATTGTAGGGACTGGTAGCCCGATGTGCCTTTTGTAGGTCTCAATATATGTGCTACAGTGGATTTTGAGAAATTAACGTTTAAAAAAAGATATATATCTGTAACAGCGGACCGGGCAGCGCTCCAGGACGCGTACTTTTCGCGCAACGGAGCTTTGTGAAGCGAAGCTGATTGGTTCTCCGGCGTCTGTCAACATTCCAAACAGTCCGTAGCGGCCGCCATCTTGTCTCTCGGTAGGATCGAGAGACAAGAGGAGGCCAAAGCGAAGGGGCAAATGACCATAAGGGGGAATAGTAGATCCTCGCTGACCCCCTAGGTTTGATGTGGAGGTTTTAAAAGGGCCCCGCGGGGCAAAAAAAAAAAATAATAATAATAATCGAACGGCTGAATGGATTTTCACGAAACTTGGTAAAATATTAGGGACTGGTAGCCCGATGTGCCTTTGCTAGGTCTCAATATATGTGCTCTAGTGGATTTTAAGAAATTAACGTTCAAAAAAAGATATATATCTGTAACAGCGCTCCGCTTCGCGTAACGGAGGTTTGCGAAGCTGATTGGTCATTCTGTCACTGGGCTATAGTTGGGCTACATCTGGCTGATATTTGGGCTACATTTGTTTTTTTTGTCTCTGGCGGCCATCTTTGGGCTACATTGGGCTACATTGGGCTTCATTGGGCTACATTGGGCTACATTTGGGCTCCAACATATATATAGGCCAATGTAGCCCAATATATATTTTTCAAAGTTAATTTTCGTAAAAACCACTGGAGCATATATCTTGAGACATAGCAAAGGCACATCGGGCTACCAGTCCCTACAATTTTGCCAAGTTTCGTGGAAATCCATTCAGCCGTTCGAGCTAAAAGTGAGTCCAACCGCCCTATGGAAATGAAGGAAATGAATGGGTAATTTGTAATTAGCAAATAGCTAATCGCAAACTAGGAATGGTAAAGAATCGCTATTTATTCCTTAAAGTTCGCTATTTAGGAAATGCAAAAAACTTTGATGATACATATGGCGGTTCATCTCGAACAAGATAAGAAGCATAGGGATAGATTTATGATGACTGGCGCATCACCAGGGATGTGTTAGTCATTCTGTGCCGCTGTTCCGTCACCTATGGTGTGCTGCATTTACAATGCGGCGCATCATGGGGCAAAAACAGCACAGATGCGTGATGTAACTGTGCCGTAAAGGTGGCGCATTGCTGGAGTTGTATCGCAAGTGTGATGAAGCTCCAGGAAGGGTCGGGGGTGCCCCTGTTGCAGGGTTTCTGTTCTCACACAGAACTGTGGACAGAGGATTGGAACCTCGGCGAATTAGGGTGCCCCAAAACTCACCTTAGTACTCAAAAACCCCTTAGCAAGCTAGGTACAGTGTCACATTGGATATAACAAACTCTCAATGTTTAGACAATCCAGAATATGAACTTATAGTACCTCAGGATACGTGGAACTCATGAACAGTCGGTCGTTATATATTTCTTAGAAACCAGAACATGGAGTTAAGAAGAACACATGTGTATTTGAAATGTTTATTTACTAATGCCGTCTTCTCAGGCGTAGTATCTTAGATAATACAAGTACACATATTATCAGTAGCAAAATTACCAGCATAGTTACTAGTACATAAAAAGCGAATGGTGACAGTATGTTAACATGCTGTAAATGAATAAGAGTTATCAACACTTATAAGCAGCCACGGGCCGTGGAGGGAGTTACGGTGGGGCAGGGAGGCGGGGAGGGGGAGGGGCAGGGTGGAGAGGGCTCCACCCTGCCCCTCCCCCTCCCCGCCTCCCTGCCCCATCGTAACTCCCTCCACGGCCCGCGGCTGCTTATATCTCACCCTCCCTAATACACATATTATATTATTTGCTAAGAAGGTCTCTTTGTGTTGGTTTAGGGCGTGCCCATACTTTAGTGTCTTAGATTTGAAGGAATCACATCAGCATACACCAGCTCTCTCTTCATGTGAACCGCATCAAGTGTTGTGTATGTGTGTTCGGCAAAGCAATATAAAACCCGCCTCATGCCCAGAATTGGCAGAAGCTGCACTTATGTTATGAGTATGAAGTCGTGGAGATCAGACCTCATAACAATTCTGTATCGTGTTGTTCTTGAAACTTCAGCACTCGCTGTACAGATATAGTTTAACAAGTAAAGCAGATAGTAGAGCAATAACATATTATTCTCATGTAAATCATGATGAACTATTAGGTTGAAAGCTAAAGCAACAACTAAGTGTCGTGTGCAGAAGTTGCAAAAAAGGAAAAATGGCGTTTAAACCAGTAATGAGCCCATGCTAACTTAACACGGTGTAAAGATATCCAGGACCTAGATGACACCTCCCCATGATCCGGAAACGAACTGAATAAGATAATAGAAGTGCCATCTCATGAGAGCAGATTGCAACTTTATATGTGGACGGTCCGCAAGGTAAAATATTAAAAACTAGGAAAATTTAATGCTAAAGAAAAATAAAACAGCCAAGTACTTTATCGAGTCTTAAGCCAATAGGCAAGCTAAATAATAAAAACTTGACAAATAAGTCAATGAATTGTCAATGAAATGCTAGTACTCAGCATATCAAAAATGAAAAAGGTCTATGACATAACTGTGTATGCAAAATAAGCTGCAACAGCCTCCAATAGGAAGTCACCGTCTTCATCCGAAAAGAGTTCAGCCATCCAATTTAAAAGCGGAAAAGAACATACGTGCTCTCCCAGCACCGGATCCTCTATCACCATCAGAGGACAGCTCGGTGGGTTTTCAAGAAAGCTCTGTTCCAAGAAAGACTGTGTTGCCGCCAGTAAATTCCAGGGACCAATTAGTCCATGCATCAATGCCACAGCCATAATCCTTTCGCCAGGACAAACCAACTCGTGAGTAATGATAGGAGTCATCAGCTGATTAAAGTCGACGTCAGGAGAAACCGGTCCGCAGAGACACAAATCAATGGCCCAATCGAAATCACAGGTCAGGCAGTGAAATACAGGCTGGACACAGGTGAAGTAGGAGAATCGAAAAGATAATCCATATGCCGTGCTTAATATCGCCAACGGCATTGTGCCATAATATTCTAGCATGCGATTGCGGAACAGTGTCAGCAGCTGCAGGGCGGGAGGTTGCATAGGAGGGACATCCATATTTAAAAATGTAAAAAAGCACAAGAGCGTCCGCTGGTAATGCAAGTAAAAATGGCAATCCACGAAGCAGAGTGGAAAAAATAGAATGAAAGAAAGCAGGGATGACTCCAAAGATTTTCTCAAATGAAGTCACGAGACCACTGGTAACAACTTTAAAAAAGTGCGCCAGGGCCTTTGTGGAGGATGCGTTAAAGATAGTCCGAACCATCTTGCTGAAATGGAAAGGCAAATCTGAATTGAAAAGGGTCTGCACCTCTGTACGGGTGTTCGCTATGTGAAGCACGAAAGTTTCACGGGCCGAACTCAAGGCCACCTCTCTCTGAGACAAAAGAGCTCTTATTCTTGCCATGCCGTTGAAATCTGCTCCCAAGGTTGGTATTTGTGGCGAGATTGAAAACTCCCTATGTTCATGTGTGGGAGGAAATAGAACATTTCTGCAGCAAATAACCCGTTCACTTACTGTTACGATAAAAGGAATACTTTTAATTAACCCAGAACAATCTTCATTATTGAGCATCAAATAACTACCATTTTCCAACAACTTGAACGTGGGGATGATAGCAGGAACTGGCGTGCCTTGCAACACGCAAGCCATATTTGGTCGGTGTTTGTTGCATGAACCGTGTAACTGTATGTGCCTACACATTAGTGAATGATCTGGCGTCTCAGTGCATTCCTCTCCATTCAGATAAACTTCTTGATCATCTTTGAAACATCTGTATGTGTATGGAAGCGACCAGACCTCATGAAGAAAAGCACTACCTAAAGGTTCATAACGACCTATTGGTATATATTTCATACAATTTGAAAACTTATATAAAGCAAAAAGCAGCGTTATTAAACCGTGGATAAGGCACGTTGCCAAAAAACCCGCAATCCTCTGCTGATGATGTCACTGAGCAGGTCATGAATGATGTAATATGTGACATCATCAGCAGTGGATTACGGGTAATAGTATCTCTAGTTTACTCCCCTATAGCTGTCTTTCTTTTAACATAAGTGTCTGTTTCCTTCCCTTATACTTACTGTTTTTGGTTCGCTTCCGGTTCGCGTACCGGCGAGCGAACTGGGAAGCGAACTAAGAGAAATAGAGGTTGGCACAGTTCCAAATATTGTACCAATTTTTTAATAACGGGGAGGTAGTTCTGAAAAGAACTTTTTTTTTTATTGTTTTTGTTGTTTTATATTTTTTTTATTATTTTTCGGAACATTTTTTTACTTTTTTTGAATTTTTCTGAACAGTTTTATATTTTTTTGGGTTTTTCTTGGAGGGGGCAATAAAAACGATTCATTGTAAAGGGCTCAACAGGAGCAACAAAACAAAAAAAAAGTATTTATTATTTTGGGCGTTTCGTACAAACTTGCATATGATAGTCAATAGCTCTGTTGATCAGAGTGATGCTTCTTTCTCCGTAGCAAATGAATCCATCGCAATATACGCAGATGTGTTTTACTTCACCAAATCTCATTTGTATATTTGGCACCATCTCCCTGCCCTCTGGTCCCGTTACTTCCGGTACAACAGATCTTCTGGCCATAATAGGGAGATTATCTAGGTCGTTCCGAAACTGTGCAGCACTGTAGTTGTTAGGATGCCACCTAGTCATATGGCGATGCATTGTGTAGTTTCCGAAACTGTATTTTTTCTCGGTTCCTCTGGACAGTCTATCTTGACATATAAGGCAAGTTACGTATCTTGCATTTACTTTTTTCTGACCTTTGGGAATTTTAAAAAATTGCCAAATGAAGTTTTCTTTCCGGTGAGACGTCCTGGGCTCCTCAGGCAAAAACTGCCTCTCTTCGTGCTCGTCGTTCTGTTCCTCTTCTTCCTCTTCTTGTTGAATTATAACTTGAGCAGGTGGTCCACTCTTCCTTGGATGTGGTGGAGGTGGTGGGGAAGCACCAGCTGAAGCTACTAAAGAAGCCATTGCTCAGTGATCACAAAGGGTCTTTCTCTCACAATGATGAAAGTCAGAGTGAGGAAAGAAGGAGGGATTTTCATCATTTGGGAAAAACAAGAGTTCTCAACCAATGAAAAGTGTTCATTTTAGATTATATGACCTAGTCTTACATCATTAGGAAACCAAAAGTGAAATGAACCAATGAAAAGTGTTATTACCAAGTCACATGACCTGCTGTGTTTACGTTAAGCGCTTTGCAGGGCCTCCCGGTTTGCTTCCAGAAACCTGCGCTTTGCGACTCGCTTCGCGTACCAGTTCGCTAACGTAGCACGTCATATGACGTATCACGCGACAACGTGAAACGTCATGCGGACGGGAGGCGTCACGATGTTGTTTTCTAACGCGGCAGTTGCGGTAAAGAAACGTTTACCGGCTCGCGGTCTATTTCGCGGCATCAAGGTCAGCTAACGGGAAGCTTCCCGATTCGCGAAGCGGGAACGAAGAAAAAAAAATATTTAAAAAAAAAATTATTCATAAACATATAAAATATATTTTTGGATTTAAAGAAGAATACATTTTACAGCTACAGATATTAGCTGTTAAAAAACCAATGAAATTCACTGAAAAAACCATAGGTTATAGACCATATATAGTTAGGAATTAGCATTTACAAAACCTTGAAAATTCACTGAAAAAACCATAGGTTATAGACCATATATAGTTAGGAATTAGCATTTACAAAACCTTATTTTACTCACACAAAACCATTGAAATTCCATATATAGTTAGTTGCACTAACTATATATCGCGCACCCGCAATCCACTGCTGATGATGTCACATATTACATCATTCATGACATGGTCAGTGACATCACTGATGACATCTCAAATGACATCACTGATGACATCTCATTTGACATCAATGACCACATCACTGATGATATCATTCATGTGACAATACAATGCATCTCCTCACATTTTAATATAACCTCTGTTTCACCCAGTGTTAAATACAGAGTATAATTTTTGAAACCATTGACACACCAATACTAGTTACTACGTACGCACTCACTGATTGCTACGTCTACACACACCTTCACTCATTCACCCATACAATCATTCATACATACAATCACTCATCTTTACAACACTATCATATGCACTCATACACCTATACAGACACTCACAGTCTGCCACTCATCCATGGAGTTACTCACACACCTAGTCAGTCCTGTAAAGAATCAATGACACTTCCATTTTCTTGTCTATACAGTTAAACATAGAGCACCTTACATTTTCAAACATATACTAACACATACTTACCTTCTTATACAATCATTGATACAAGTACACATTGATCTGCACAGAGTCACACACCTCCCAGCCAGCCACACACACACTCAGTCTCCCATACAAATACTTGGACAATCAATCAGTAACCCATATAGTTAATCATATAGCTACTGATCAACACATGCAGCAGTTTACAGAACAACAGACATAATGATGCACAAATTAAGACAGTTTAGTCACTAACCCATGCACTCAGTGAGACACATTTAATCACTCACTCATACATTCAGTCATGCACCTACTAAATCCTTTGTCCAGACACTTATACTTCCACTCATTCTTCAATATGTAAGACACATTTTAACTTTACAGAAACATACAGTCACTGTATGTTGTCATCAGTGATGTCATCAGTGATGTCATCAGTGATGTCATTTGAGATGTCATCAGTGATGTCATCAGTGATGTCACTGACCATGTCATGAATGATGTAATATGTGACATCATCAGCAGTGGATTGCGGGTGCGCGATATATAGTTAGTGCAACTAACTATATATGGAATTTCAATGGTTTTGTGTGAGTAAAATAAGGTTTTGTAAATGCTAATTCCTAACTATATATGGTCTATAACCTATGGTTTTTTCAGTGAATTTTCAAGGTTTTGTAAATGCTAATTCCTAACTATATATGGTCTATAACCTATGGTTTTTTCAGTGAATATATATATATATATAGATACACATTTATTAAAGAGTGCACACCCACAGGTACCACCTGTGGCTTGCTTCATCATTGGACCCTCACTCATGCACCTAGCGTGTATGAGTGGGTTCAGCTCGTTTATAAGCGGAGCGCTTATGAGTGGGTTTGCAGGGAGTGAAAGTGAGTTAAAAATACCACTAGATCCTCTAATGATGGGTTATATTCTACAGGGTCTGGGGAAAGATTAGAAACAGTCAGATGCCTTTTGGATGCGGTGTTCCAGGACATCTACAAGGGCGACATGCTTCAGCCGTTTTTCAGCCCACGTAGGGTCAATCGGCTTTCTTCAGGAACTAATATAACCCTGCATTTATCGGTTAAAAATCAACATTTCGTGCAAAATGATTATGCACGCAAAATACCGACCATACACTTAGAACTTTTTCCTGGTATGTTTTTTTATCGCTTGTTCAGTCAACAAACACCATAGGGTACGGATGAAGCAAGCCACAGGTGTTACTTGTGGGTGGGGAAACTATAATATATATATATATACTATAGATTTGTCAGCAGAGAGATCCATACATATCTGGAAATAAGATACATATCCCAGCAAATGTGGTGTGCCCACTAATTTACCTGGGTGCTATCCTCCCACTCGCTTAGGATACATCAAACATTCAAGCATCATATAGAGTTTCCCCTCTCTAATGTATGATTGCAATTTTTGGGAAGCTGAGAGTCCACCCTTTAATGTTCTCACTCCTTCCAAAGTTGAAAGTTATGAATCCTCCTAGCCAACCGTAATCAGTGCAGGCCAACACACAAATTGGAAATGAATCATCGCTTTTGGAATTAACACGGTCAACAGTTAGTGGTGTAACGAAACTTGAGGGGGACCCCCTGCAAAGTACATGGAGGGGCCTTCCCCTTTACCGGACCCAGTAAGGAGCTCTCAGGCCAGGGGCCTGCCACCCGTGCACAGCGCCGGAGGAGGCGAGGCCCCGGGAGCTGCCCCAAACCCCGCACCGCAGGGGCTGAGGGGCTAATGTTACGCAGGTAACTGTATCCAGTACTGGCAGCAGAACACCTTTAAAATAGTCCATCCTTTAAGGTCCCAACAAATATAGTGTTCTCACCAATCTTAGACATAGACATCTCCTAGTCACAGTCACATAACAAGCATTGGAAATGGAATCAGTCTCACATTTGTTTGAGTTAGAGCTATTGGTACTGTATATCCCAATTTCTTTTAGCTATGTGTTATGGAGTGATTGTATGTGGTGTGTAGAGTAATTATGTGGGTTTGATTGGATTAGTTAGTTGTGTAATTGTGTGGCGTGGAATTGTGTGGTCTGGAGTGAATGTGTGCTGTGAAATTAAGTGGCATGGTGTGTTTTAGAATTATGTGGATAGTAGTTATGTGTTATTGGGTGGCCTGGATTTATGTGGAGTGGGATTGTGTGTTATGGAGTTTAATTATGTGGAATCGTATTTTGGAGTGGTATGTAGTAGAGTGTAATTATGTGGTGTGCTGTTAAATTTTGCATGATGTGCAGTGGAATTATGTAGATCTAAATTATGTGGAATCGAGTGTATTGGAATGATGTGGAGTTGTATTGTGTATTATGGAGTGTAATAATGTGGAGTGGTAAAGTGGGTCGTGGACTGGCATGTACTGGAGTGGAATTTTGTGGTGTTGAATTTTGTAGCACGACTTGAAATTAGGTGCTGTGAATTAGATATATGTGATGTGTAGCGGAATTGTGTTGTGTAGTTGAATTATGTTATTTGGTGCAGAATTATGTGGCGTGGAATGGAATTTTGTTGAGTTGTATTGTGTGGCATGGAACTGTGTGGCATTGAGTGAAATTATGTTGAGTGTAATTATGTGGTATGGTGTGGAGTTTATTTATGTGGTTTGTGTTGTGGCATAGAGTGGATTTATGTGGTATTGAGTGAGGTGTAATTAGGTGGAGGTGAATGGTGCTGCTGAGTGGTATTATGTGGAGTGTAAATATGTTACGTGGTGTTATATGGTGGGCTGGTTAAATCATGGTTGTATTGTCGCATCACCAGCATTCAAGTCAATACCTATAATAATCTCAAGAATGCCTATTGCTATATCGGGTGCCATCCAGAGTCAAAAGTTAAGAACATACAGCAAATTATGAAAGGAACAAACGGAAAAATAATGGCTAGAGTTTTGATATTCCGTGTGAAAGTAGGGGATTTCTCCTATTATTGCACTATTTTCAAAGAAAAGCAGACGGCTGCCAGTCGTATGGTAAGTGAAAACTTCATGTGCCTCAAGTCTCAGCATATGATTTATTATGATTTATCACTCAAAAATTCCCTTTAAATACATTTTGGAAATGTAACCTTTTTTCTCCAAGCATCAGTTTGTTTTAGAATTTTTACTCACAAAAGAAAGAAGTGGGGGAAAAAAAGAAAAAAGTAAAAAAGAAAAAATTATCATAAATGACTATATAAAGATGACTAAATAAAGTGAAATAAGAAAGTAAAAGAAACAAATGGTCTTTGGTATCTGTTAGTGCCCTTGGTGGAATCTGTAATATGGATCCTTAAAAATAAATGGGTTGTGAGGGAGAGTTTTTATAGTATTGCCAACCGAGCAGTTTGCCAGGGCCGGCTTTGGTTCCAAGTCCGGCCCTGGCTGCTATGAGAGCCCACAGCCTTTCCTGGTGTCTGCCATTCCAGCAGAAGCACATGGGGTCCCGGACACCTTTAAAATAAATCTGCCCGGAGGCGCCTATATTGCATACAAGATGGTGACAGTGCAACAAGGCCCGAGACGTGGGTGTGTGGAAATGGTTTTTGAAGTGGTGCGTGGGAGGAGGGAAAAGGGGTGGGGGAGATGTGACATAAGAAACAGAGCTGCCGACTTTGACATAGGGAACTGGGTTTGAGTCTCGGGCCAGCTGGTAAAAGAAACAAAAAATGTAATATCATAACAAATAGAATTAAACAATGTTTGAACAGTTTTAGGATCAGGTGAACAAACGGGAGCAAAAGAAAACAAGGAGAAGGAAGGGGGAAGTTCATGGAACAGGCGCCAGTCTGATGGGCAAAAAATACAGTTGCTCTGTGTGTTTGCTGGAAAGAGCATACCAAATAGTGACAATGTAACGAGGCCTCAGACGGGTGTGTGGAAATGGTTTTTGAAGTGGCGCATGGGAAAGGGGTGGGGGAGCAACATGAGGGACAGGACACACTGCTCAGAACACAAACAAAATAAAATGAATCTCATAACAAATAGAATTAAACAATGTTTGAACAGTTACAGGATCAGGTGAACAAATGGGATAAAAAGAAAACAAGGGGGAGGGAGCGGTAAGTGAACGGAACAGGAACCTGTCTCATGAGCAAGAAACATAGAAATGCAAATGCCCTGTGTGTTTGCTGGAAAGCCAAAAGTTAACAAAGAAATAGTGCTCAGGAGGAGCGCAGGGGCACAAATAACAGGGGCAGTCCCCAAGCCCACATTCTGAATACAGCAAGTGCTGCCTAGGTGAGACCTAAAAATGACAGTAACGCATACTATTCAAGTAAATCTCTTCTCCTTTTCTCCTGAGTCTGCGTGCCAAGCCAGTTTTACAAAATATTCAGGTTGCTTGACTCAGTTTCTGCGGTCAGCATGGAAATGGATTGAAAGCATAACCAAAACCATGAAGCATAACAGGGCCCTGTATAGTAAATTATAATCATCAGCAGAATACAAGTATAATTTGCACGCCTATCTCTCACACCTTGCCTCCTATCACATAGCTTGGTACTGCTTTCCAAGACAAGAGCACCTCTCTAGCCATTCAAGCATAACAACAACATGTTTCCCAAATGGCTCATAACAAATGCAATATTCCACCCACGAATTGCCCCACTATGTTGCGTGCTACCCCCCTGATATTGCTTTTCTGTGTCCCATAACAGGATATGAAGAGCTATATTCAAAAATACTGTACAATTAACTAACTGAATTACAGGTTTGCCATATATAGGAAAGAACACAAGTTCATTTAATGTTACAATAATCCACATCCACCCAATTAAACGGCTTACATACTCCAGGATGCATTCAAGAAGAGACACGGAAATGAAACATTGAAATATAGCCCAAGCCTGACCCCTAACCAGAAGAACACCATGGCCTTTGTAATAACTCGCTAAAGGTATTCCTACCACACAGGCAACAGCTTAACCAAACTTCCACCACTTTGGAACAAAGGCTCAACCAAGAGTTAAGAAAAATAACACAAAGAAAACTAATACTTGCATGGAAAATTTTCAATACACTCTAAAGAAATACTGCTTTACATCCCATCATAAAAAGCCGAATAAATATTATGCAGGTCCAAAGGTTTTTATGACACACAGGGCTCAAAATAGAGAACTAAATAAAAAGATTCATCACAGTGAAGGAACGTCATACTTAAACAAGCTGGAATTAACTATCACCTGTATGCTGACGACACCAAACTGTACTATAAAATCAAATCCCACTCTGATATCTTACACCTCAACACTGCCCTAACCAAGATTCATACCTGGTTCTTCACCAACCATCTCAAACTTAATCCAAACAAAACTGAAATCATTCTCTTCTCTCCTAAAAACAACCCTCTCCCCACTCAGGCATGGATCGCTGACCTTAATGCCCTTAGATTGCTCTCTCTCCCTCGCCGAATTAGTTAAATCTCTTGGCATCACCATCAACAGTAAGCTAGCGCTCAATACCCACATAAAAAACTCGGCAAAAGGAGCACTCTTCAAACTCGGGCATCTAAAAAAAAATCAAACCTCTCATTCCAGCGGAAGATTTAAAATCGGTTATCCAATCTCTAGTCCTTTCAAAGATTGACTACGGAAACGCTTTACTCTCTGGAACACCCAAAGTTCCCCTTGTCCCCCTCAAATCTTCCCTCCACTTAGCGGCCAGGCCAACAACTGACTGTAAGCGTTTCAAACACATCTCACCTGCCCTCAAGGACCACAAATGGCTTTCCATCGAAGGCAGATCCTCCTATAAAATTGCCTGAATTACACACAAAGCCATTTATCAAAAGACACCGCTCTACCTCTCCAACAAACTCACTGTGCCCGGACATTGAGAACCACTAACTCTCTTTTTCTCGTCCCCCGCTGTAAAAAAAAAAAGCCTCTCAATCCCGCTCCTTCTCTGGTAAGGCCCCCAGCATGTGGAATGCCCTCCCCAAAGATCTATGATGTACCCCATCTTATGTCAGTTTCAAAAAAGACCTTAAAATACACCTGCTCAACAAATATTGCGCTACTTAATGCCACTCCTACCGTACTTGTTCTACTCACCCCTCCTCCTTTAAACACTACCGTTTTCCCCCTCTCTCCTCACACTACCCCTTCCTGACCACTCTCCACCCTACTTCCCTCCTTTCCCATCCTAACATTTCCCCTCCCACTCTTTCTCACATACTTAATCCCCTACTGCATTATTCTGACCACTGAACCTACCCTTATGTACCGTTATACTGTTATATCAAATGTTCTGGTTTCCCTAAATATTTTTTATGCAAATGTTAAGCGCTATGATACACCCGGGTGGAGCTAGGGCTTTATAAAACTTCTTAAATAAATAAAATAAATAAATGAATAATCTCCTCCATGACACCACTCCTCACTATCAAAGAAAATAAGACAAGGTAGAACCAACAAATAGCGCAGAAAAACGCATGCAGGGGTGCAAATGAATGTCCTTAGGTCTTGACAAACAACAACACCGAAATTAACCCCATCCCTCTGCCGCGAATTCGGCCGCGGCGCGGGGGGGCTAGATGGTCACATGCCGCCCGTGACTCATGACGACGTGGAGCCGTCATGAGCACCAAAGGGGTTAAAAACATGTTTATGAAAACCTGAACATTTCTCATGCAGACACAACAAGCATTTGCAATGCAATAGGTCTCGCATTAGGAAAGTTTGAGCTATTGGTATTGTAAATGACATTTTTTTTATTTATGTGTTGGTTTTGAAAATAGCGAAATTAATAGCTTTGTCATTTACAATGGCAATAGTTTTAACTTTCGCAAACGTGACACCTATAGCATTTGTAATGCAATATGTGTTGTATTTACGTGACTTAGATGTATTGATATTACAAATAACAATGGCTTTTAATTTTGTTTTAATAATTAATACTTAAATAAAAGTTATTGTAATTTATGGCAATAGTTTAAACTTTTGTAAATAACTTTTGTGAAGATTATGTTCAGTGTATATTATTGTGACGAAAATCCAAGAACAGAAGTGAAATATTAACATCATTTTGTGACATTTGTAATAAAGTTTGAAACATTGAGAGAACATATTTGAACCAGTTGTTGTTGAGTAGTTGCACAGAGGGATGCTGTGGCGTTCAGCGGTGCTGAGTGATGCTGTGGCATTTAGTGGTGCTGAGTGATGCTGTGGCGTTCAGTGGTGCTGAGTGATGCTGTGGCATTGAGTGGTTTCTGTGACGTTGAGTGATGCTGTGGTGTTCAGTGGTACTGTGGCATTGAGTGGTGCTGCGGCAATTTAAAATGTAGCAAGGCAAGAGCTGGAGGGGCCTTGTGAGGTACCAGAAACATTTGAAGCTAACAAGGATGGCAGAGAGCTTATGAAAGGGATGCTTGTGGATGCCTGACGTTTGAGGATGCCTGACGCTTGTGGATGCCGGACGCTTGTGGATGCCGGACGCTTGTGGATGCCTGACGCTTGTGGATGCCGGACGCTTGTGGATGCCGGACGCTTGTGGATGCCGGACGCTTGTGGATGCCTGACGCTTGTGGATGCCTGACGCTTGTGGATGCCTGACGCTTGTGGATGCCTGACGCTTGTGGATGCCGGACGCTTGTGGATGCCGGACGCTTGTGGATGCCGGACGCTTGTGGAGGCCTGACGCTTGTGAAGTGGAGTTTAGTGACGTGGTGTAGAGTGCAGTGCAGTGGAATGGAGGGGAGGAGTGGAGTGAAGTGCAGTTGAGTGGAGTGGTGTGGTGTAGAGTGGAGTGGAGTGGAGTGCAGTGCAGTGGAATGGAGGGGAGGGAGGGGAGTGCAGTGGAGTTGAGTGATGTGGTGTGGAGAGAGTGGAGTTGAGTGTTGTGGAGTGCAGTGCAGTGCAGTGGAATGGAGGGGAGGAGGAGTGCAGTGGATTGGAGTGGAGTGCAGTAGATTGAAGTGGAGTGCAGTCACTGAAGGAGGAGAGGGCAACCAGACATAACCATAGAGAGGATACAGTACAGGCAGGCAGGAGAGGAGGTAAAGGGTCTGTGGTAGGAGGTGGCGATGGAGAGATCAGGCTAGAAAGGAACTAGTCTGAGAAGTCCTTGTAGTTTTGACAGAATGGAGGAGCACGGCCTAGCTTTGAAGACCTATCAATGAGGATACACCGCAGAGGAATTCAAAGGATCAGCTGAACTAAAGGCTGCTGCTGGCCGAAACTGGAGGACAAATGTGTAGAGGGGGTGAAGAATGAAAACGGAGAGGGAGCTGGAGGCAGAGTGACGACCATGCAGTAATAAATACATATCAGGAAGAGTGCGGGTCTCACACGTTCAGCAGGAGCCAGCAAATGTGATGGAAGAGGCCAGCCAAAAACTGGGTGGGAGAGAAGCAGGCAGAGGAGAGAGGTGAAAATACGTCTTTGGGGCCTATCACCAGCGCTCTGGTACAGCACATCACCCAGTGCTCTCCTGAGGTGCCTCGTAGTGCTTCCTGAAGATGCTTCCATTGTGTTCCTTTGGGGCCCTTCACTACGAGTCTCTCTGTGTGCGTCACCTCGTGTCATCAGCGCCACGTCATCATGTGCACCACTGATGCAATGTCCCTTGCTGCACAGCTTTAAGTATGGCTGCTGGCCTGGGTACACCAACACCTATAGGTTAGGGTCAGTATGAAAAGGCCCGATCGCTTGGCTTTGTCAATACTTGTTTGACGGTGCTGCACTCCGTGAACATTTCCGTCCTCCCACTAATGCCGGGACTGAGAGGCCTGTGAATATTATTTTTTTCTCTATTATTTGTGGATTTGCTGATAAGCTACAGATTGAGCCGGTGCTTACCATATGGCGGTGGGGGCTGAGGAGAGCTTCCCCCGCAGTAGCAGCAGTGTCACTACGGCGATGTGTGAAAGAGCGCATAGCACGCAGCAAATGCAAAGCCCAACAAGTGAAAGCAATGTTCCCTCTGTCACTCTATTGCACAGGCTTGGAGCATGAGACACCTCTCACCAACACGTCGTAAACGTAACCAAGAGCACGCCTGCCCGAGACGCTACTCACAAGCGCGCGCTCAGAGTGGCGTCATTGCACAGGCTTGGAGCATGAGACACCTCTCACCAACACGTCCGTAAACGTAACCAAGAGCACACCTGCCCGAGACGCCAATCACAAGCGCGCGCTCAGAGCAGCGTCAGCACAGGATGGGCTCTTAGTAGGCACTGATCGACGATTAGATTAGAGCACTGAAGTTTTCCTAGGAAATAGCCCTGGCGCTGAATTCAAGGAGGAAGGAGCTGCGTCCCGTGGTCCGGCGCTGCGTCCCGTGGTACGGCCCCGGGGATCCCTTCTTGGAGCAGAAGCTGCCGAAATCAAGGTGAAACGAGACTGAGAGGGACACGCAGAAAGAGCCCAGTAAGTGGTGGGGGGGAGGGGATGTGTGCACGTGTCTGTGTGAGCGCGTGTGTGTGTGTGTGCATGTGAGTGCCTGCCAGTGTGTGTGTGTTTGCGCACTGGGAATCTGAGGCAGGGGATGGGCACGGCTCCGGCCTGGACGTGCGCATCCACAGAAACCAATCGCCGCGCGTGCCCGACCCCTGTCTCAGATTCCCAGGAGACGGGCGACATAAGTTGTCGAGCTGGACGCAAAGCTTCGCATTGCTATCTCCAGCTCGACCTAAAAACATGGACATGCTATTCCGTGCTCTCATAATCAGAACTTTGATGCCTCTTATTATAGCAGTCATGTGCAAGCTAAACCAAAGACATTCTTGCCATGCCCCTTCTGAAAATTAAACACTGGAAGTGGAAAAGGAGGGAAGGCCAGGCTACCTACTGTGTGGGCATTCCTTTACGAAGCTCTGGCGACACTGAGACTTATGTGCCCCTAGAAAGCACTCACAGACAGGTGGGCAGACGAAGTTTCTCCACGTTCAGTGCGGTGCATGGTAGTAGTTTAGGCCACCAGGAGTCTGGAAATGAAGTATCTGACCAATGAGAGGCTGAGGACTTGGCTCCCCTTTTTCTTGAGGCGCCAGCCAGCCCAACTTTTTAAATTGTGAGGGCTACCGGATGGCATGCACTCGTAGGGAGCCTAAATTGCCCTGTAATAACTACAGTACAGGGATTGTGGACACCACCCAGAGTGCACTTGGAAGACCACATCCGCACAATCTCACTATGCCTGTCAGTGGGGCCTGTGGCATAGAAGGTAAGAGAGGGGAAGCACACAGGTACCACAGGCTCCCAGACCGGAGCAGGTTTAATGAGAGGACCCCACTGTATGACTGCCAAATTGTGTAGACTCCAGAGCGAGCCAGAATGCCTTCAGCTGCAACCCGAAAAATGTTGTTACATAGCTTGTCCCTGCCTAGTCTCACTGCTGCAATTCCTCCCAAAGAAGTTAAGAGCTGGGAATGGAGGAGGAAAGCTGAATTAATTATCCCAGGGGCCACTTATGGACGAGAATACATGGGTGCAGAACCAGGAGGCGGGCTAAAAGAATGCTGTGACAACAGTTCAGTAGGAGAACTGCAAATCCTGCCTATGCTAAGTACCTTCAATGTAATCCATCCACACTGATACACACAGGGTCTCCTGAAGAAAACAGAGTGAAATTCTTGCTGGTAGGGCTAGAAGAAGGCGGAAAGACTCACCCAAATGATTCATTCATTCAGTGTGTAGTGCCCACATGAACCCACTTTCAGACTCAGACAGAGTCTCTAGAACAAAGATCAGGAAAATTGCAAGAATTTAAGCAGTACTATGCAGGGTGGTGGCACAGAATCCATCACCCTGATAATCCAGAGTTTTCTAGAGAGGGAGGCTCTACCTAAACACTCCTTCTAGCACTTGTTGTTCTCAAGAACTGTAGGCTTGAAACTAACATCATGAGGAGAGGCTGTGAATCCAGGGGTAATTGCTGATTTAAGCTCAACCTCAAAACGTGAAAGGGTCCTGTGTTTCACCAGGTCACAGAAAGATGCCTAGATGAAGGGTGCATATTTATAGATTTTTTTTCATTACAGCATCTGAACGCAAAACAGGACATAAGACCCGCAAAGCATTAAAAATCAGCTGATTGATTAGGGGTACAAGGCAGCACTTTAGCTTCATGCGAAACTGAAGGTTCGATGTGAGGGGTCACTGGCCGGTGTTTACCCAGGTGGACGCAGCCACAGCCATTTCAGACGATCAGTAGGAACCCAGAGAGGCAACACAAAAAGAGATTTGAAAGGCATTTTGGGACTAATCATTGAAACTTACGTGCATTGGCTGGATACATTGATGCTTCCTTTTTTAGCCTTAGGAGACCGGTTGATGTAGGTATTTTGAATTTTGAAGTGTTATGATGTTCAGATTACTCTTTCCTTGTTCCCTGTCCCCCATTATCCCTCTTTCGATATGGGTGTGGGGGAAGCTTTTATAGTAAAAAAACGATATGTGGTGTACACAGCAAAGATGGCAAAAATATTCTTCTTTGAAGAGATGTTGCTCTAATACGGGTTATTGACACAGCTAGTGTTTTGTTTTGAAAAAGTGATTAAGCTTAATAAAAATGACTTTACACACAAGACCTGGAATTCCGATCTCCTGCAGACCAGTGTCCTACATATCTCCCGGAGTACCTGCAACGAAACCGAAATATGCCCACAATATCCATTGGATCAACTACCCAAATCCTACACTGGTGCTGCCAATGCCAGAGGGTGGTCTGTGTCGAACCACCAGGGCATGGGTGTTAGACCAGATACTAGCGTCCAAGTCCAGTAGCTTAAGGGCTACTTTGTGGTGAAAGTGGCTCTACAGTGCGGCTGGATAGGTAAGTAAAGGCACAGAGTGTTGGGACGGAGGGCGGAGCAGGCTTAACCTTCTCATTAGCTGAATGTGATAAGGCTTCATTAAGGTGAGCAGATACTTCTTCACAACGATGTCTCATCTTAGTCATTACATAATAATTTATCGAACACTTCCCTTTACAGTTCCACGACGATTTGACATGGGAAAACACCATTGTACCCAAAGAAGAAATGCTCATTTTGGAACTTGCGACAATCACAGATTGATCCTATGCTTTAAACTAACACATGTTTTGGAAAAATTGGATATTGTTGGAAAAGCTAGAGGAAACTGGAAATGTTCATTTAAGCATGCCACATCTGCATTGTGTTTTTACCTGAGTAGTAGGCAGTGAATGACGCCTAATCTATTTCTGCATGTATAATCAAACGTCACACATGATATTAACAATATATGCATCTACTTACTCTGGTTGCCGCAGGTCGCTAATGGTTCGATCCAGTGAGATCATATCACTTGCTACCATGTTAAAACCAAACTCTTTGATGCTGTTCTGAATAGCGTCCTTGTACTCTGGCCCCAAAACAAATTTCTTGGCCTCCTCTCCGGGACCGCCCACAACTCCTAGAGGCTCAGGTTCTTTGGGTTCCAAGTTACCCAACACTCCCACCGTTAATTCTGGATCACGATAGACATGCTTTTGGGGTTTGAACGTGAGGTACTGGCGCTGCATGATATTGTGTTGATTGGCTTTGGCCTCTGGATTCTCCTGATCAGCCTTTACCTTATTCTTCCTTCGAATATCTTCAAGGTTCACCTCCATTCCTTCCACGTGTGGCCAAGGTACGACAGGCTCTAATCTATCCTTTTTGGCTGGTGGAAGGTTTCCATCCTCTTTTGGAACATGATGTTTGGCATGTGGTTCTTCCTGGAACACAAAGGGTATAACTTTAAACATAGTGCACAGCGGGTGAAGTAATACTAGACACTCAAAGCAAAAATGTCAAATAGAATCACCTTTGTGGTTTTATAATATTTAATATCCATAGCAAACTACTGTTGTATGCCAGCAGATATTTTATCTTTTATTATGTAAAAGACGTGTGACACCCAGTTTGACCCAAGTCTAGTGGCACAGTGGTCAGAAGGAAGACAGGGGTCAAGACAGTTGTGTAGATTGGTTGGAAGTGCTGGGGTGTTTGGGGCAATATTAAGACAAGTTGAATATACATTATAAGCTGAAATCCTGAATTTGAAGCAAGGCTGGAAGTTGAGGTGATGTTTTCCTGAAAACCCCGGATCTTTCTGACCTTTTAGTCACCACAGTAGCTTATGGCTAACTCATAACTCAGTGACAAGAGGATTTTAAGTTGTGAGTTCTCTGAACAAATAGGACTTTTTTTTTGATAACGGGACTTTTGAAAGGCGGGGATTGGTTCTGTAGTGACTTGCTGAGCACAGAAGCCCACATGAATGTGGCGAGATACTACCCTTCCATTTGTGTAGCCGAAAGTGCTACTAGTTCTCTGGGCCGATTCCACATTAAGCACAAGTAAAGTCATCTCCACCAAATGAATGCAGGCAAAAAGGGGTGCAAAGCCAAGTAGATTGAATATTAACTGCTTCTCTGTAAACCGCACACAACCCAGCCTAACCATAAGCACAGAGTGGAATAACTGCTATGCACAGCGGCGCTCGTTCATTAAGAATAAAGGAGGCGCCTGTAAGAATCACACCTAGGGACCCTCTCCTGTGGTGGATTTATCAGGACCTTCAGCTCCCTCTAGGACTACAGATTCAATCCAGAGAACACTGAGATAGCCGTTGAAGAGAGTAAATACATGTGGAACACACTGTCAAAGGAAATTGGGGCGCTGCACGAGAAAGGCGAGCTCACAAGGACTCACCCAAAAGAAATCCATTTCCCTCTTTAATTTCCCATAAAGCCCAAGTATCCATCTGGTACCCGGAAGCAACGAAGTAGAAACAGTGGTAGATGTGCTACTTCGTGCTGTGTGCCTTCTAGAAAGTTCATCTCACTTGCCTCAGAAATAAGGAAAGGCTTTGACTAGGGAGACCATCGTCATTACTTTCGCCGTAGCCCTCTAACATGAGTTGCTGGGGGTTAAAGTGAGAGGAGCCTTCCATTAAACCTGGTTGGTATAGAGCAGACTAACAAGAGGCTAGAGGTGTCCCAGAGTCCCTTGTGAAGAGCCTCAGTGGACGAGGCAAAAGCCAGGAAAGAGGGGAGGCTCACACAACACTGCGTTGTTGACTAGAAGAACCTTGCACTGTTGATAGGTGTTTCGAAGGACAGAAGTGACTACATATCTTTACTTATCTTTACCAGAGAGCAGCTTCCCTATGCAGCGAGTATAAGCAACGCTAGGATCATGATACAGAGCTATTGATGGAAGGGTGGTGGGAGATGAAAAGCAGAAACCAGGCGAGCAAGGGAGATAAACCTTGAGTGAAAAGGCAGAGATCTGTTTCCTATGCGCGTCCGCCCGTAACATGCCTCCTTAGCGTATTTCACCCCAACCAGCTCTGGACATCTAGTTACTCATTGCAGTCTTACTTAAAACTACTACAAACCAAGTCCATATTTAGTACTGGTTTGCCCTTCTAAACAGGGTGGAAGAAATTTCTGATGATACACAGATGAGAAAATCTTTGTTGATAAGATGGATTCTCATCAGGGCTCCCAAAATATCTAAATAGAGAAAGCGAGCAAGTCAAGAGAATGGAAAAGTAATGTGGATGTAGGTGAGAAGGTGTGAGGCTGGAGATTTTTCTTGGAGCAATCAGTGTGGCTTCTTGTCAGCATTCATTGTATGTATCCATATATACACAATGGGGGGGGGGGGGCGAGAGGTCAAGACTGCCTACATAAACTGAACCTCCAGTCAGCTTTATAAGATCAGTGAAAAATAGGACTTTATTTACAGGCAAGCAGTAGAAGAGTTAAAACAGTAATAGACACAAAAAGAAAACCCTAACATGTTCTGTGACCAAATTTCCATCCCGCGCGTATTTGCACTTAATTTTGTTTAAACTTTGAACCAGGGCCACTAGAATCACGTGGTTCCTCGTCACTTTCTGCTCATGTGAGCATTTGCAGCTCTTGCCATGTACTCCACCATCACTTGCAGATTTTTACTAAACAAACTGCATGAAACTCAAGAGCAAAACTACTATTAAAACTGCGAAAAAGGTGGGCACTGCCAAGGCAGACAGTTTATAAAAAAGAACTGCTAATCTTTCAGTGTTGATTGCCATGTTCAGGTACTAAATACGTGAACATATCACCTACATGGTGTAAATACTTCCAATTCAAGGACAGGGGAGGGCTTTTGACTCCAGCAAGAAACAAGCGTAGGCAAAGCCTTGCCTTGGCAAACATGAATTTTTAATGAATTTTATTTTCAAACATAGGCAAAACAGATGAGCAAAAATATACAAAACATAAAAATAAAGAAGTGACCCAGCAGCCCTGGCATGCTAAACTGGGCAGTGCAGTGCACTTCTTTTCACACAGATGTGCGGGTGTGATCAAGCAAAATGTCATCATTCACAGTGCAAGACATCCAATGGATGAAGTAGGCTGACCCATGCTCAGGATGTCACAGTGAGGGGACGCGGAGGCAAACCTGAATGACACTTTGAAGGAAAGTGGGTTTCTATTGCAGTAAACGCCCCTCCCCCCTACACTGTGAGTGGGCACTGGATCCCTGCCAATCAGGTTCCGAGTGCCTGTGTTCTTTCCCTAAACTGTACCATTGTTTTCACAATTGGCACACCTCTGGCCCACATATAAGTCGTTTGTTAAAGGTACTAGTGGTACCAAGAGTCTTGTGACCAGAGTGTGCCCCTTAGGGCTGCAGCATGTATTGTGCCACCCTACAGGACCCGTAACAAAACACATACTCACTGCCATTGCAGGCTTTGTGCTGTGGTTTAACTAAGAGAGTCGACATGCCATGCCTATACAACATTGCCTGTGGCATAGACAATGCCCCTCTAGCAGGCTTCACAGCCCTAAGGCAGGATGCACCATATTACAATTAAGGGTCACAGCTGTACATAGCGATATGCCCCTACAGTGTCTGTGCCGTTCACAGACATTGTAAGTGTAGTGAAGCAATTTTGAGTACATGGGCTGGGAGATTGTCAGCACGTACTCCACAGCTCCATCATGGCATTACCAAATACTGAGGTGTTTTGTACCAAACTTCTCAGCATGATAAACCCACACTGATGCCAGTGTTTGATTTATTATAAAATGCACTCAGAGGGCATCTTAAAGTCTCCCTGCATAACTACCAACTTCTAGTGTGTTGGCTGACTGGTCCCTGTGAGCCAGCCACCACCAGACATGTTTCTGACCTCATGGGGTGAGAGCCTGTATGCTCTTGGGGGTCAGTAACAAAGCCTGCTCTGGATGGAGGTGCTTCACGCCTCCCCCTGGCAGGAACATTAACACTTGGCGGTGAGCCTAGAAGGCTATCACCTTGTGATGTGCTGATTTGGGCAGCTCCAACAAGTGGAGATGCCCATCCCAATGTCTAGGCCCCACTTTTGGCGGCAGGATAGGTGGGAAAATTAGTAAGCAGAGTGGGAGCGACTACCTCAAACTGGCATAACATCCAGAGGGTCGCCAGGAGCCGAGGTGAGCCCTTCTCTTGTAAATTCTCTATCTTGAATTGAAGAATTAGGCCCAATAGGAACATGAATGTGCCCCTCTCCCCAAATGGAGGAGGCACCCAAAGAGTGTAGTCACCCTAGGGGACAATGGCAATTGGCTACTGCTCCCACCCACCCCCCAACATCGGTAACACTCTTAGATGTAGTATTTAAGGGCTCCCTTGCACCTTGTTCCTTAGATTGGACGGACCAAAGAAGAAGACGGAAAAATACTGCTGCTGGACCAGGAACTGAACCGCTAGAGAAAGAACCCGATAAGAACCCTGCCACCTGTAGCTGGTTCGGCAATTGGACCAGATGTCCTTCCAGAAACCCTGCTAGGCCTCCAAGAAACACCAGATACCTCCCAAAACAATTGTGTTGATGTGACTCTCCCCTGCCAGAAGAAAGCACCACAGCTGACCTGCCTCCACGAAGTGGATCAACAACCCAAGCTGGTCCCAGCACCATTCCTGAGAGCCTGTACCCTCCTGCAAGTGGCCCGGTCAGTTCCTTCTGCCCATCCTACTTGACCGTAGCCTCTACGAGAGGGTACAGCCTCGAGGGAACTCCTTCATCCCCTCATCCCCAGCGCATCTCCATCCCCACGACTGCTGAGTTGGTAGTGCCTTTCTTAGATCTACGGTGACCCGCTGACTGCGACCACAACAGTACCAGTGTTAGCAGTCTACTGAATCTCATTCACCTCTATTGCATTCCGCTGACCGCGAGAGTGACTATCACTGCCGGTATCGTAGATACTGAACCACGGACCTCTTTAGGTGCCCACAGTCTCCACTGACTAGCCTTGGGCTCGGCGAACCCTGCAACCGGTCACACCAGTGCAGCTGGTGTTGCATTACCTACTGTAAACTGACCCTTACGCAGTGTACCTAGTATTGTAGTTTCTGATTGACAAGCACAAAAGCATTGTCAAGACTATAAAGCATTTCTTGCACATGCAAAGTACTGACTGATGCTAATTAAATCTATTGCCAGTAATTTGAATGTATTGAATAAAAATACTTACTTGCAGCGGAGTTCAACTTAGTTCCTAGAAATAAAAGTAACAAAAGTAATAATTTTATGCAAACATTGACCTAGAATCAGTCTTTGAGTGTGGGGTTCTGCCTTGGATGAGTATGTGCACCAAACTACCCTCTGATAAGCCTAACTGTTCAGCCCAGCTACCACTAAATTGAGAGTAAGTTGTTATCTACTTTAACCTCTGCCATACCTTTGGGGTCTCCCTGGACTCTGTGCACTATACCGATTTTTGGTATAGTGTATACAGAGCCGGCTTCCTACACACTTGAACAGACTAATGTATAGCGAGGAATGAAAGTCCCTGGCTGACAAGACACCTAAAGCTGTATCCACTTGAGAACAAAAAATGTAGTAGCTTGTGATTTATAATTTTTCTTTATTCACACAATGCAGAGCATAATTTGCCTTATAATTTGCCATTCCTCCACAAATAATTCGGTCACTCCTGCCACATAATTTGGCTCTCCTGACCCATCTATATCTAGTGACTCCGCATATGTCAACCGATGGGGCAGGTTTCAAGTGCTCTCTGAATCGTTTTGGGGCACATCCAGTTTACTGTGATCCGTTTACTTGTAGACTGGTCTAG
Organism: Lissotriton helveticus; assembly: GCF_964261635.1. Lineage (NCBI taxonomy): Eukaryota > Metazoa > Chordata > Amphibia > Caudata > Salamandridae > Lissotriton > Lissotriton helveticus. The sequence continues at coordinate 2,103,566,127 of NC_136059.1, read as the reverse complement.
TTTATTATAATCTGTTTTTTGTGCTGGAGAAGAGATGCTAGACAAAGGGTAACAATGTATTTTACATCTATATGATAGAGAATGTTTATTTGTTGTGCTTCATTTTGTTATGGTTGTGATGCATTGTGCTGGCTTTTGTGCTTGTGTGTTTGTGATGCATATTGCATTATTGTTGTGTTGTGGTGGGTATGCTGCACTCTTATATTTTTATTCTTTTATTATTTTGTTGTGTTTTTTGCCACTGTGTTGTTTTCCACTGTACTCTGTAATTTATTTCGAAAGATCAGCAAATACAGCTATATTTTAGGCCAAATGGAACACATTTTATTTAAAGATGTAGTGACAAACAACCATTTACCATTGTCTATTGTCGAAAATACAGCTTCTCTAGATATTCGCCTGGTTAAGACATCAGTCAGTCCAGAACTGTGGCAGAGACCACGCCTTAAATTATCACTTTGAGTACTCGCTTTACATGATCTGACCCATTGTGTGACAACGTGAGTAAGAGAAAAATGCAACAAACACCGAGGGAAACAAAAAAGGACAGAACCAAAAAGAAGGACATATTTATAAATAACTTTTTAAATTTGATCACGTTATGTGAATGATATTCGGGCGATATTCAGGAAACAGACACCAACTATGTTTCAATAAAATAATAAATTCAGATTGCGCATTAACTTATTTAGGGCCCGATGTAGGTTATCCCAGATTACTGATTCTTAAATACCGAATCATACCGATTCGGTATTTAAGAACTGGCAATCGGGATGTAGGTAATTTTACCGAATTAATTACCGAATCAGTATGATTCGGTAATTAATACATCGGTATTTACCGATTCAGTAATTGCCGTTGACTCCTATGGGCCTTGAGGCCCATAGGGATCAATGTCAATTACCGAATCGATAAATACCGATTCGGTAAATTTACCGAATTTACAAGGGGGACAGGGTGTCACTTTGACACCCTGTTGCACCCCTCAATTGTGCATGGGTGCACATGTTGCAGACATACATGCCCATGGCACTGTTTAAAAAGCAAAAGAAATGCTTTTTAAAGGGTTTTCTTAATTTACCACCAACTTCTAGTTGGTGGTAAATTAAGAATTCTAAAACCCCTGTAGCACTGATTACAGTTCTACCTACATGTCAAAATACAGATTCGGTAATTATACCGATTCGGTATTTTACCGATCCGGTAAAATTACCGAATCTGTATTTTAACATGCCCCTACATCTCATTTTCCAAATACCGGTCGGTAACGGACGAAATTACCAAATTTCGGCCCTTACCGACCGGTATTTGCCTACCTACATCTGGCCCTTAATAATTTGAGATCTTAGAACGTATTAAATACAACGTTTTGCAATGCGAGGGTACACGCATGGAGATCAGATATTTACAGAAGGTTACGTCTTGTGCTACAATATTGCATTTTCATTTAGCCCATGCTTTAGTAACCCATAATAACTTAATGACTGCTTTACTAATAATGCGAGCATGAAGCAAACTGCAGCTCCTCTGTGTTTTCGATGCACATGCCAAACCCAATAAAAGCATGCATATTCCCGGGGCCTGCCTATAACAGTGCGGCGATCACTAGAACTAAGCAAACCCAAAATTCTTAATGAACAAGTTACTTACCTTCGGTAACGATATATCTGTAAGAAACAGTAGTTAGTATTAGATTCCTTACCTTAGAATATCCCCAGGCGTCAGTCTGGATCCGGAAACTTTTGCGTAGCAGTACCCCTGCGCGCCGGTAGGCGTCGTCTGCAGGCGTCCCCTGCGGCTCCGCGTCCGTCGTCGGAGTCGTGCGCCGTGATGACGTCGCTGGAGTATATAGACGCCGCCTCCGCGCGCTGACGTCAATTCTTTGCACACAGCTTTTCCGCGCCAGAACACGCAGAGCCATGTAAGAACCAACACTGGTGCCATGCGAAACTAGGGCCCTGAAGGGGATGACCTTAACCCTATGTATCAGTTCGCAGAACGGGGAGGATGGGTGGGGCGGTAAGGAATCTAATACTAACTACTGTTTCTTACAGATATATCGTTACCGAAGGTAAGTAACTTGTTCATCTGAAAGAAACAGGTTAGTATTAGATTCCTTACCTTAGAATAGATACCCCAGCAATACCAACCCCGGTGGTGGGTCTGCGAACCAATACAGCTTACACCAGAAAGTCCTGGAGGACAGAACGGCCAAAGAAGCCATCCCTCCGGACTTGACTGTCCAGGCAGTAGTGCCTTGCAAACGTGTGCAGCGAGGCCCACGTAGCCGCCTGACAAATGTCCTGCAAAGGGACTCCCCGGCCCAGGGCAGTAGTAGCCGCCGTGGCCCGAGTGGAATGGGCCCTCAGCCCAACAGGAGGCTCCTTCCGAGCCAAAGAGTAGCATGCTTTGATGCACAGGACGACCCACCTAGAGATGGTCCGTTTATGCACTGCCCGTCCCTTCTTCGCACCCACGTAGCCAACAAACAGTTGGTCATCCACCCGGAACTGGCGAGTGCGATCCATATAAAATGAAAGCGCACGTTTTGGGTCCAGACGATGGAGCCGCTCTTCATCCTTTGAAGGATGCGGGGGCGGGAAGAAGGAGGGTAAGGTGATGGACTGCCCGATGTGAAAAGCAGAGACTACTTTGGGCAGGAAAGAAGGTCTAGTTCTCAGAACCACCTTGTCTGGATGAATGGACATGAAAGGAGGTTTGACAGAAAGAGCCTGGAACTCACTCACTCTCCTGGCAGAGGTGATGGCAACCAGGAAGGCCGTCTTTAAAGTCAGGAGACGGAGAGGACAGGAATGAAGTGGCTCAAAGGGAGCACACATCAAGAAGGTCAGAACCAGGTTCAAGTCCCACTGAGGCATCACAAACGGAACAGGTGGATACATGTGCGTGATGCCTTTGGGGACTTGAACAAAGAAGGTTGATCAGGCAGCCTTAGAAAGGCCGAAAGGGCAGAAAGGTAGCCCTTGATAGTGCCCAGAGTGCCCCTGCTGGGCAAGAGAGAGAAGAAAGAGGAGAACCTCGGAGAGAGGGGCAGAAAGAGGGTCAACAGCCTTTGCTGTGCACCATGCCACAAATCTGTTCCACCGGCAGGCGTATACCGACTTTGTGGAGGGACGCCTGGCTGCCAGAATCACATCACAAACTTCAGGAGGCAAGTCAAATGGCCTCAACTGTCGCCGCTCAATCTCCACGCATGGAGGTGGAGACTGGAAAGGTTCGGGTGGAGGACCGTCCCCTGCTGCTGCGACAGAAGGTCCTCCAGAAGGGGCAGGCGGATCGAGGGACCGACTGACATGCTGAGTAGCTCGGGATACCAGTACCTTCGAGCCCAGTCCGGAGCCACAAGGATAACTTGGGCCCGATCGCGCCTGATCTTCTTCGGCACTCTGGGCAGAAGTGGTATAGGCGGAAAGGCGTACAATAGACCGCAACTCCACGAGCGCCGAAAGGCGTCGCCGTGCGAGTGCAGTCTTGGAAACTCCAACGCGCAGAACTGATGACATTGCACGTTCTCTTCTGTGGCGAATAGATCTAACCAAGGCTCTCCCCATTGCAGAAAGAGGCCTTTCGCCACGTCCGAGTGCAGACGCCATTCGTGATCCACCGAGTACCGACGGCTGAGTTCGTCCACCCTGGCGTTCAGAGAACCTGCCAGGTGTTGAACCGTCAGAGTCACGCTCTGACGTTCCAGCCATTGCCAGAGACGCAGAGCCTCCTGGCAAAGGGTCCACGACCCCACTCCGCCCTGCTTGTTGCAGTACCACATGGCGGTGGTGTTGTCCGTGAACACCTGCACTACACTCCCGTTGACAAAGGGGAGGAATGCCTTCAGTGCTAGACTGATCGCCCGCAGCTCCAACAGGTTTATATGGAGCCGGGACTCCGCCGGAGACCAGAGGCCTCTGATCTCCGCCTCTCCCAAGTGGCCTCCCCAGCCCTGGAGGGACGCGTCTGTCACAACCACGTGCTCCGGTTGGGGAAGGGAGAGGGATCTGCCTCTGACCCAATCGCGGTCCGTAAGCCACCACTGCAGTTGTCTCGCAGTGCCCTCCGAGATCAAGACATGGTCGGACAAGTTGCCCTGATGCTGGGCCCACTTAAACTTCAGGTCCCACTGCAGAGCCCGCATCCGCCACCGGGCGTGATGCACCAGAAAGATGCAGGAAGCCATCAGCCCCAGCAGCCGCAGCGTCAACCTGACCGAAACCCGGGATAACGGCTGAAAGATGGGAATCAAAGCCTGTATATCCCGGACTCGCCGTTCCGGAGGATAAACCCGAAACTGCGCCGAGTCGAGAACCGCTCCGATGAAAAGGAGCTTTTGAGAGGGACACAGGTGTGATTTCGGCACATTGATGGAAAACCCCAGCTCGTGCAGGAGGTCTGCCGTCATCTGAAGGTGGTGGACGACTGTCTGGGGCGAGCCCGCCTTCAACAACCAGTCGTCCAGGTAGGGGAAGACTGAAACCCCCAACCGGCGCAGATGGGCTGCGACCACCGCTATCACCTTTGTGAACACCCGTGGGGCGCTGGTAAGGCCGAATGGGAGCACGATAAACTGAAAGTGCTCGTGGCCTACCGTGATCCGCAGGTAACGCCGGTGGGCCGGCAGGACGGGGATGTGAAAATACGCATCCTGCAAGTCCAACGCTACCATCCAGTCTAGCGGGTCTAGAGCAGCCAAGACCTGAGCCAAAGTCAACATCTTGAACTTCTCCTTCCGGAGGAAGCCGTTGACGGTCCGTAGATCCAAGATAGGACGTAGGCCCCCTTTGTCCTTCTTGGGTACCAGAAAGTAGTGGGAATAGCAACCACGCCCTACTTCTGGCCCAGGAACGCGCTCGACGGCCCCCTTGGCCAAGAGGGCCGTAACTTCCTCCTGCAGAAGTGTCAAGTGGTCCCCCGACACACGGTGGTTCTGCGGTGGCATGGCTGGAGGAGTGGTCTCGAAGGGGAGGGAGTAGCCCCTTCGGACGAGCTGCAGCACCCACCTGTCCGAAGTGATTGCGCGCCAGCGGGAGTGGTGATGGCGAACCCTGCCACCCACTGGCGTCACATGGGCCTGAAAGCACGGACTAGGAGGATTTGGAGGCCGATGCTGCGGGGGGAGGTGTGGTCTGACCTCGCCGTTGTCCCCGACCGCCTCCACGGCGGACTCCACGGCCGCCACCGCGTTGAGAAATGTGTTGCGGCGCGTGGCTGGCAGCACGTGTGGGACCGCCCCTTCCTTGGCCACGAAAGGAGCGAAACGAACCCGTTTGCTGGCGATGGGTCGAGAGACCCAAGGACTTGGCCGTGACCCTGGAGTCCTTGAAGCGCTCCAGCGCGTGGTCCGCTTTGTCGCCAAACAGGCGACTGCCATCGAACGGCATGTCCATCAAGGCATTCTGGACATCTGCCGAAAAGTTGGCGGACCTCAGCCAGGCGTGGCGACGAATCGCCACCGTCGTGGACATCGCTCTGCCCAGCGAGTCGGTCGTATCAAGACCACACCTTATGGAGTATCTTGCTGCGTCTCGGCCTTCAATCATAGCCTTGCCGAGCTTTGCCCGTACCTCCTGCGGGTATTCTGGCAGCAGGTCCGCGACCGTATCCCACAGAGAGTGGGAGTAGCGGCCCAAGAGGCATGCGGTGTTGCAAGACCGCAGTCCCAAATTCAGGGACGAGAAGACCTTTTTTCCATACTGGTCGTACCTCTTGGATTCCCGGTCGGGCAGGGCCGACGGGAATGCGGTCTGAGAAGTCGAGGCCTGGATCACCAGACTCTCAGGGGTGGGATGGGTGGAAAGGAACTTGGGATCATCCTTACACGGACGGTGGCGTCTGGCCACGTTCCTATCAACAGGCGAACCTGAAGCGGGCCTGGACCACGTGCCCAAAAGAACGTCAGACAAGGCTTCGTTGAACGGCAGCAGTGGCTCCTGTGGGCATGACTGCGGTTTGAAGACCACAGTGAGGATGTTAGGCCTCACGGCCGCGACGGGGAGCTCAAGGTGTAAGGCCTTGGCAGCCCTCATCAACACCACTGAATAAGCAGCCCCCTCCTCCGAAGCCACAGTAGGAGGCGAGACAAAGCCAGGGTTAGGAGAGTCGTCCAGACCACTGGCATCACCCAAATCACCTGTCCAGTCCACATTGTACTGACACTCGCGTGACAGAGGGTCCTCAGACCCCTCCCAACCCTCTCCGTAATCTACATCTTCACCATATTCGGAATCAACAATGTAGACCGGCTCCCCGGGGTCCACAGGCCCCATCGGCGTCGGACTCGGCGTGGTGCGACGCCGGTCCGACTCCGCGTCCGGAGTCGGAGAGGGTATGGGGGCGGCGCCGCCCGGAGCCGGCGCCGCGCAGGGGCGGCGTCGGGGGCAACCCCGATGGAATCGGCGCCGGAGAGGCCGGTAGACCAGCCGGCGTCGACCCTGAGGGCCCCTGCGGCGCCGGGGTCGGAGCAGTCGGCGGCACCGGGGCCGGAGCACCCGACGGCGTCGAGGCAGGAGCACCCGAACCGCTAGGGCCCCCGGACGGAAGCACAGGGCCCGAAGGCGCCGTAGGCCCCGTCGGAGGAGACAGCGCCCTCATGGCCATGAGGAACTCCTCTATCTCCCCGGGCGTCGCGCCTTGCCCAGGGACCGTAGGGTATGGAGCAGGCCGCGCCGGCGACTCACGCGGAGCCACGGGGGTGGGGCCACCCGAACCCCCGGCCGCATCGCGCGAGCGTCGGGGGGAGTCGGGGGTACGATGACGACGCCCCGACTTCTTGTGTTTCCTACCTGAGGAACCAGAGGAGTGGTGACGACTTCCGGAGCGCTCGTGTCGGCTCCGCGACCGCTCCCTCGACCTCCGGCCGGACCGGGACCGCTCTCGACGCGGGGCCGACACCCGCAGCTCGAGTAGCTTGCGGGACCGCTCCTGCCTAGCTTTACTCGTCAGGGCCCGGCAGTCGACACAGTCGTCCACGGCGTGGTCGGGGCCCAGGCACCGGAGGCAGAGTCGGTGATGATCCGTGACCGACATCGTGCGGTCACAGTCGTCACAGTTCTTAAAACCGGGCATCCTACCGGCACCGTAAGAAGAATCAAGGATTCACCAAAAAAAAAAAAAAAAACTTTGGTTAAAAGACCGGAGCACTGCACTTCTCGGATCTGCGCTAACTGGCGCGGAAAAAAGAAGAACTGACGTCAGCGCGCGGAGGCGGCGTCTATATACTCCAGCGACGTCATCACGGCGCACGACGCCGACGACGGACGCGGAGCCGCAGGGGACGCCTGCAGACGACGCCTACCGACGCGCAGGGGTACTGCTACGCAAAAGTTTCCGGATCCAGACTGACGCCTGGGGATATTCTAAGGTAAGGAATCTAATACTAAACTGTTTCTTTCAGATATTTTTTTCAATACAAGTCAAATCCCCCAAATATTGTGAGGAGATTCTGGTTCATAAACAGTTCAAACAGAAACTGGAATTTCAAAATAAATCTATCTGCACTAGACTGGTAGCTTCGTTGTCAGTGTGTATTACTGGAGTGTTCTACTGACAGTTGGTAGAGTATTCGTTTCAGGCTAAACGTACGTACTTGGAGGACACCCACTCATCTGACCCCCTTCAACAAGGGGTCCACAGGTAGTGCTTGTTATGTGCCCACCTCTTCATCAGTGCGGGGCGGCGCCTGCCAGGGATGCCATCTAACTTCTCTCCATACGAATTGTGAATGTGTTTGACGGGAGATACATGTACATTGGTAAAGATGGAAGAGCGCAGCCATGGTCAGGTACATATGGATTGGTAGGGTGGTAACAGGTGCCCTTTGCTGCTTAAAACCCACGAGGACAGCTTTATAACCCTGGGGTAAGCCTAGCCAGACTTTTTTTTTTACACAAATATGTGTAGCTTTTTTCAGTTTTTGGTAGTTGCCAGCACGTTGGTTGTGCTTTTTACCATGCACTGTTTATCAGCAAGTCACAGCCTGTAAATAAAAGAAACAACTTTAAAACGGGTTTTGTTTTGGCATGGCGGGTCAAATGTTATGCTTCGCTTATTGCGATGTAATTACAGGTCAAAGGGGATCTGATGTCACTTTTGCTACCTCAGTAATTTTGCAAAACGATCTCAAAAAACGTGCTTAGTCAACCATCAGCTGATTCTATTACAGGACCGGAGGCTTCGGATTATGCTATCTCTTTCTTTACTGTATTAAACTCAGCAGCCAATAAAAACATTCAATTAGTTTTAACAAACTACATTGCCCATGAGTCTTTGCAATGGTAACGCCTCCTTGGCCCTCCATAAGAGCCCTGAGTCCAATCCCATCATCCTCTTTCTTTGCTGCTCACAGCAAGAGATAAGTGCCCATCTATTGCTCCTCATATGCTTAATGTTTAGTGGCTTTAATGCACAGTATATGCTTTTCTGGCTTTATTTAGACTTGGGGTTATGTAATACCTTTGTTAACCTTACCTGCTGCCTTGTTTGCGGTTTTATTGACTGGTATTCTGCCTTTCAACTTGGGGAAGTTTTCACTGTTTAGAGGGCTTTGTGCGCTCTGCGCGCGGTGACAGGACTTTGTCCTGAGGTTGTTCCAGCGTCGCTGGATCGTGCTTCATTGCCTGTGCCGAGCGCTCTAGAGGCGCGAGTACCAGACTGCGTACCGCAGTCTCCGGAGCCGTTTCCTTCGGCCGCGCGAACAGCGCTGAAGCGCTCTGGATCCCCTAATCGCCAAGCGTCACAATTGAGCCAGGTGGTTCACAGCGGGCGTGCGCAGCTCATGCGATCCCATTGTGCTCGTTTTGGGCTGGTTTTGGGATCGCTTTGGGCAGGGGACGTCGCGCTCGTACCAAGAGTCATTAGAGCCCCGTTTTTCGTAAGAAATAGTTGGTGGAGGGGATGCATGAGTCGGCTGCAATTAATATCTGCCTGCTGGAGTGAGCACACGCTCCTGGAAAGCTCCTGGGGTTGCAAGAAAAGTTGATTACAGCTTTGCTGAGGGGGCTTGGTACTAACTTTAGCCATCAGTGGTTGTGTGCTTCGGGGCTGCCCCCCCCTTACTCCTCATTGATATTGTATAATTTTATGCAGTGTTTTATCTGCATAGTACACCACAGTCTTTGGAATATAATGGATGACTGGGTGACATATGAAGATGGCACAGAGGAGGTGTATTATGAAGGTCAGCAAGAGACTGTACTTGAGGATAATATCATGGAGGCATTAGACGCTTCCGTCCAATCCTCAGTCAATAAGGCTATTGAGAGCACAGTTCCTAACACTGTGCAACAAGTTCTAGCTGATACGCCTAAACCTATCACTAAGCAACTTGAGAGCTTCGCAAAAAGGCATGGTTTAACCAAAGACAAAGGGAAAAGCACTCCACCAGCTGCAGGCGCATCACAGGGAAGTCAATGGCCGCATGCCGGCACTTTAAGCGATCTACCTACCACTCCCTCGGGAGAACATGGATATTCCGTTGGCGGCAAAGCGAAGGGTAAACAAAAGGTTTACCCCGATACTGATCCAACCAATACCGATACAGACACTACGACTTCGGATGAGGAACCCCCTCCTAAAAAGAAAGCGAAGACAGTGGCTCCAGTTGCCCCTGAAAGTGTGCCCAACACCCTATCTCCGGCACCGGAAGTCACTGCATATCTTCATGAGAACCTTCGCAAAGATTTTGACAAAGAGGTTCGTAATCGCCTCAGGTCCGAATGTCCTCGGCCTGAGGTTCCGGATAAGGTAGCCGAGACCCCAGAAATAGACGTTAGTCTTCTCACTTTTCTAAAGAAATTTGCCAAGGACCCCAAGAAAGGGATCTCCGTGCCAGGCGCGGGTGCCAAGATAAACTTCTTGATGTCGTGGGTCCGCTTGTGAAAATCCTAGAGATCGCCCTGGTGGCCAAGGAGGCGGCAACCCCAATTGACCCAGACATATTAGCAGGTTGAACCCAGAGGGCCATTTGCCTTTTAGGCAATGCAAATTGCGCCATATCCATGGAAAGGCGCAAGTCCTTGCTGATGCGAATAGACACCAACCGTACGGATCTCGCTACGGCGGAGCCTGGGCCCCTAGCCAAAGGTAATCTTTTCGGGGACCGCTTCGTAAAAGATGTTTCAAAATATGTGGGGACATTCACCACCCTGGATAAGGCGCAGTTAGGTATTAAGCGCGTTTTCCAACTAGGCAGGGGATGCTCGTCAGGCCGTGGATACACCCAAGGTCCCCCCAGAGGTGACTATGGTCGTGGACGAGGAGAATGGGACTCAACAAGAAGGGGCACCTTCTACCCCACTAGTCGACGTTTCAACAGAGGGCGTTTCCACGGCGGTGGAAACAGAGCCGGTTTCCAGGCACAGAATTCCTCAGGTAAGCACATCAAATGTATCTCTACTTCCATTGGGGGGTTGGACTCGGTTCTTTGTTCACAATTGGCGTATCTTAACACAAGATGCATGGGTAATTCAGACGGTTCAGGGTTTCCATCTGGAGTTCTACAGCACGCCACGTCAGAGCAGTTTGCCCAAACTGCTCCATTTTTCCCAACTAGAGTGCAGTTTTATAGACTCCGAAATAGCAGAATTGCTGCAGAAACACGTGATTACGCCTTGCGACGGCAGGCCTCACGGCTTTTGCAGCAATGTCTTTCTAGTTCAAAAGAAAGGTGGCGGACACAGACTAGTTTTGAATTTGAGGGAGTTCAATCAGAACCTCATTTACCAACATTTCAAAATGGAAGGGATCCACCTTCTGGCGGATCTACTGAAACATGGGGACTGGATGGTCAGGTTAGATCTCAAAGATGCATACCTCTCCATCCCGATTTTTCCTCCACACCTCCGTTTCTGCAATTTCAATGGAAAGGTCGGTGGTAGGAGTATTCGGCCCTTCCTTTTGGGCTTTACTCAGCTCCTTGGTGCTTCACCAAGGTAATGAAGCCGGTTGTGGCCCAACTGCGGGAGTAGGGGGGGCGCATGATTATTTATCTGGACGACATCCTAATCATGGCACAGAGCCCGGAGCTGGTAGCTCAACATCTTCAAATGACAATGTCCTAATTGCAGAGTCTGGGTTTTGTGATCAATCACGCCAAATCTGCACTGATTCCGGCGCAAGTGACGGACTTTCTGGGGTTTGTGGTAGACTCCCAGTCAGCACAATTGAGTCTTCCCAAATCGAAGCTGAAGGATCTCAGGAAAGAGATTACATCACTTCTCAGCAAGCAACAGGTGTCTCTCAGAGTTATTGCAAGAATAGTGGGCTTATTAGCGTCGTCCATTCAGGCGACCTTCCCAGGACCACTGAACTACAGAGCATTGCAGAGATTAAAAATCCAATATTTACAGAAGGGCCTCTCTTACACGGACTTGGTTCCGTTCACCCAAGAGGTGAGAGAAGAGAAGCAGTGGTGGCTGCGCCACGTGGAAGCGTGGAACGGAAGAGCTATTATCGACTCTCAGCTGGAAATTATCATTGAATCCGACGCCAGCCGTTGGGGTCGGGGGGCGCGCTGCGGAGATATCTCCACAGGCGGTCGATGGTCGACCCAAGAACTGTCATTACACATAAATTGTCTAGAGCTTCTGGCGGGGTCCTTCCCGATTCGTACTGTATCCCCCAAGCAGGCTTTGTGTTGCATCCTTCTAAGGATGGACAACATCTCCGCGGTGAGAGACATAAACAAGTTGGGGGGAACGAGTTTGTCTCTTCTAGTAGAGATTGCCAAGGATTTTTGGCATTATTAACTGAAATGGCAGATCACAGTGATAGCGGAATACATCCCAGGTCAGTCCAATCTAGTGGCGGACTGGAATTCAAGACACCTTCAAAACGAATTGAATATTTTTATTGGCTGCTGTGTTTAATACAGTAAAGAAAGAGATAGCATAATCCTCGCCTCCGTGTTCTTAATAGAACTGAAAATTCTTGGCGCGAATGCTAGCTAATTTTTGATACTTTTTTTCCCGGCCAGGACATGTCACTGTTGTCTAGCATCACCAAGGTAACTGCAGGGTACCAGTTCACCGGGACCACATGACATAAGGCTGTATAGGATCTGGCGTCCTTTGGGAACCTCCTGGAGGTGGGAAGAGATCACTGGCAGAGAAGGTCTGCATAGAATTGGTCTGTCTTTAGCAAGGAAAAGAAGGTAAAATGTAATCACTAACATACAATTCTGACACATGTAAAAGTGCATACCTGTAAGAAATCGAGTACCGTGAAAGAAAACATGATTGCCAAGAAAACAGAGAGCCTGGTAGCAGCTCTCCTAAAACAAGCACAAGCAAAACAAATAGGTCTCATCTTTCTGACATATCGAGAAAAAAAATTGCCGATTCTGTGCAGTATTAAAGAGAAAAAAATAACAGAAATGCAATGACGTGCATTCCTGACACTATGGGATACGAATGCACTGACATGCTCAAATGGGGTGCTGCGGAGGAGGGTGCCCTCCGATTTGAGGAGGTTCGCACTGAATACACCGGCAGACCAAGTCTCCACAACGGGCAGCCCTGCTCATCTACTTCCAACAAGTGACCGAAAACAATGAACTGCCCCCATGAAGAAGATTTCCCATCTACTCGCTCGTGCATGCCCTCCTCCAAAGTCCCAAACTTCCACTCATGACTCCTATCATGCCTCAACCTCTATTTGCCTCATCTACCATCTTCCACCCTGAGGGACACACCCACACTCTCCCATGCCCGAACCCATCCACTCTGTCGCTGTTAACATATCCCGACACATTTGCCCCCTTTCCCCACCTAGCACCCCACAGTTCACTCACAGTTCTGAATTAACAATACTACCTATGACAGGTTGCTGGCACGAGGAACTCAGCCACAGGGCGATCAACATACCTGTAAGTAATCCAAGTCGTAGCTTTACATGATATACTTGTGTCTATGTAAGCTGTCATTTCTCATTTATACAACAATGCTGTACATTAATCAATAACTTGTCATATATGGTTGCTTGTTGTAATGTAAAAAATAAATAGTGGACTAGTGCGTTGACTCCATTTTTTTAAAAATGTACTGCTCCCACTTGGTCAAACACTAGGAGTGTTTCAAAAAAGATTTAATCATGCCCAAGGGTGCGTTTACAAAATTTGGAGTTTCCAGGAGCAAATGATAGCCGCAAGGCACTCCAAAACAACTATTTAAACAAGCATTTGCAATGCAATAGGTCTTGCATTAATTAAGTTTGAGCTATTGGCATTGCTAAATATTACAACACCAATTGCAACAAACGTCTATTAATTGTAGGCCAAAAAAATGTGTATTTATTTTTGTAGCAATGGTGGCATGCTGCGCTTTAGATTAATATGTTTAAAAGTAAAGTGCGCCATACTGCGATTGCTACAATAGTTAATTGTGGATGCGTTAACAATTGCTGTGTGCACTGATGGCTGGTGGTGTGTGTGCCTGTAGAAATTGTGCACTGATGGCTGGTGGTGTGTGTGCCTGGTGGAAGTGTGCACTGCCGGCTGGTTGTGTGTGTGCATGGGGAAACCGTGCACTGACGGCTGGTGGTGTGTGTGCCTGGTGAAAGCATGCACTGACGGCTGGTGGTGTGTGCCTGGTGAAAGCGTGCACTGATGGCTGGTGGTGTCTGTGTGCCTGGTGAAAGCGTGCACTGACGGCTGGTGATGTGTGCGTGCCTGGTGGAAACGTGCACTGATGGCTGGTGGTGTGTGTGTGTACCTGGTTAAAGTGTGCACTGACGGTTGGTGGTGTGTGTGTGCCTGGTGAAAGCGTTCACGGACGGCTGGTGGTGTGTGCCTGGTGAAAGCATGCACTGACAGCTGGTGGTGTTTGTGCCCGGTGAAACCGTGCACTGACGACTGATGGTGTCTGTGCCTGGTGAAAGTGTGCACTAATGGTGTGGTTGTGTGTGTGGTTGTGTGTGTTGTTTTGTGTGTGTGGTTGTGTGTGTGGTTGTGGTTTTGTGGTTGTGTGTGATTATTATTATTATTAAGGGAGATTAATAAAGCGCCTGGTTATGCACAGATGGCGTGTCCCCGCGCTGTGGTGAGTGGGGTTAGCAGAGTCGTGCCGCAAGGTCAGCTCGGCTTACTGTGTGTAAAGGTGGGTTTTTAATTTCTTCCTGAAGCCGAGTTCAGATGGCTCCAGGCGAAAGTCCAGTGGCAAGGCGTTCCAGCTTTTCGCGGCCAGGTATCTGAAAGACCTACCTCCCATGCGTGCCTTTTTATCCTAGGGACCTTAAGTAGCCCTGCACAGGAGGATCGCAAAGCACACGCAGGCGCGTATCGGGTGATCAGACCCTGAAGGGGAGCTGGTGCCTTACCACCCAAGATGCGGTGGCATGTGCAAAGGGCCTTAAATTCAACCCTGCTCCTTACTGGAAGCCAGTGAAGGGCCTGAAGGGCTGCCTTGGATGCTGATCTCTTGGGGAATTTCAGAATCAGGCGAGGCGCTGCATTCTGCAGCACTTGGAGGCGGCTAATCACCTTACTGGTGGCTCCCAGATACAGCAAATTGCCATAATCCAGGCGCGATGTGACGAGGGCATGCGCCAGCGTCCTGCGGGCTGACGTGGGGAGAAGATCTAATACCTTCCGCAGGGTTTTTAGGACGCTGAAGCAGACCCCCACCACACAGCCTATCTGGGGTCCAAAAGACAGGTCTGCATCAAGCCACACTCCCAGGTTCCTGGCTTCTTGACAGGGTATAGGGACCTCCCCTAGACATGATGGCCACCATGCCGATGACCAGACAGATGGGCTCCCCCCCACCACGAGCATCTCAGTCTTGCTGCCATTTAGCTTAAGACAGTTGGTGGACATCCAGGTAGCCCGTTCCTGCATGCAGGCCCTGAATCTGTCCACCGCAAGACCGGGTGCGCGCGACAGGGAGATGACCAACTGCGTGTCATCTGCATAGGACACTATGTGCAGACCATGGCTTTCGGCGATGGGGGCCACCGGGGAGACATAGAGATTAAATAAGGTTGGGCTCAGGGATGAGCCCTGAGGCACGCCCTGGCCCAGGCCAATCTCCCTAGAGTAACAATCTCCCAGGCTAACCTGAAAGCCTCTCCCTGTCAGGAAGGACTGGATCCGTTCAAGTGCAGCGCCTGATATCCCACCATCATTCAGACACTGTAGCAAGTTGGTATGGGCTACAGTGTCGAATGCTGCACTTAGATCCAGTAGGATGAGAGCCATAGTCTGTCCCTCATCCACCCCCTGACGTAAGGTCTCCACTGCCATCAGAAGCGCTGATTCAGTCGAGTGGCGGGGACAGAAACCAAACTGGGTCTCGTGCAGGAGGGCAGCCTCTTCCACGAAATCCATCAGTTGTATGTTTACCGTTTTCTCCGCCACTTTAGCCAGGTATGGTAGAAGGGAGATTGGCCGGAGGTTCTCCAATTTTTCGAAGCTGATGTTAGGCTTCTTTCGAAGAGGTAGCACCACTGCCTGTTTCCAATCTCTGGGCACAGTCTTGGTCCTGAAGGAAATGTCCCAAAGATGTCTGATATATGGTTCCAGCACTGGCAAGCTGTTGGCTAGTCGCTTAGGCGTGGAGGGGTCCCGCGGGGAGCCTGACTTAACAGACCTACAGATCTTCAGGAGAGTCTCCAGGGATGGGGTGACAAAGTTGGTCAAGATGTGTCTATCCCCCCACTCCCTCGGGGTTTCGACAAACTCCGTCCCTACGGTAGGATGGCTAGGGAATGCCGAGTACATTTTCGCTACTTTTTCGGCAAAGAAGTCCGCAATCCTATTACAGGATTCCACTGAACAATCGTCTGGGGCAGTGGAGGGCATCCCGATCGAAAGAGTTTTATATAGCAAAAACAGTTCCTTCGTGGAGTTCCCAGCTTCCATAATCCTAGTGGCATAGTGTGCCGCCTTGGACTTCCTAATTAGCCTGTGATAGGCGCGTCTCTCAGTTAGATAAATCGCCTTGGCATCAGTGGCGAAAGCCCTTCACCACTGCCTTTCAGCCTGCTTCAGTGCTGCTTTAGCAACTCGAAGCTCATCACTATACCATGGGGCTGTTTTTTGAGTGCAGCCACCCGATTTTACAAGGGAGAGTGGGGCCGTGCAGTCAAGTGCTTCGGTGATGCGTTTACAGAGGTTGGTATTAGCTGTATCCGCATCATCCTCCCCAGGGCTCCCCCCTCTAGTAAGTGCTGCACTGAACTTAGCCTGGGAGAAGGTGGCCCATCTCCGCCTCGGGTGGTACAGTGGTGCTGGCTCTGGTAGTCTAACCCCCGGGATGCGTATGGAAAAAGGTACCAGGTGATGATCCGACCAGGGAATGGGAATGGGAGTCAGGGCGTCTACTTCCCCCCAGTTGACAAATATGGGGTTTCGCAAGTGGCCTAGTTGGTGAGTGGGGCCACTTACTATCTGATTCAGCTGAAATGCCCCCAATGCCTGGCGGAAATCCATGGCCGCTTTGTCCGTGGGGTCATCTAGGTGCATGTTAAGGTCCCCCAGTACCAAGAACTTGTCCCTACGCACCGCAGCCTCAATAATGCTTTCTACCAAGCTCTCCCCAAACCTGGCCATGGGGCCAGGGGGTCTATAGATCAAAAGACCCTTCAGCGTATAGCCGTCATTTACCTTAATGGTAAAGCTACCCGCTTCGCTGTCCAGGACGGGGGAGTAGTCTAAGTGGCACCGTAGGCATTGCTTGGCTATAATAGCAATGCCCCCTCCTCTTCCGATAGGCCTGTCCTGCCTGCGGTTGTATGTGTGGTTGTGGTTTTGTGGTTGTGTGTGTGGTTGTGGTTGTGTGTGTGGTTTTGGTTGTGTGTGTGGGTCTGGATGTGCATGTGTGTGATTGTGTGTGTGTGGTTGTGGTTGTGGTTGTGTGTGTTGTGTGTGGTTGTGTGTGTGGTTGTGTGGTTGTGGTTGTGTGTGTGGTTGTATGTGTGGTTGTGTGTGTGGTTGTATGTGTGGTTGTGTTTGTGTGTGTGTGTGTGTGTGTGGTTGTGTGTGTGTGCTTGTGGTTGTGTGTGTGTGCTTGTGGTTGTGTGTGTGCTTGTGGCTGTGTATGTGGTTGTGTTTGTGTGTGGTTCTGGTTTTGTGCTTGTGTGTGGTTGTGTGTGTGGTCGTGGTGTGTGTGTGGGTGTAGGTGTGTGTATGTGTGGTTGTGTGTGTGTGGTTTTGTGTGAGTGGTTTTGTGTGTGTGTGGTTGTGTGTGTGGTTGTGTGTGTGGTGGTGTGTGTGTGGTTGTGTGTGTGGTTGTGTGTGTGGTTGTGTATGTGGTTGTGTATGTGGTTGTATGTGTGGTGGTACGTGCGGTTGTGTGTGTGGTTGTGTGTGTGTGCATGGTTTCGGTTTTGTGGTTGTGTGTGTGGTTGTATGTGTGGTTGTGGTTTTATGGTTGTGTGTGTGGTTGTGTGTGTGTGGTTTTGGTTGTGTGTGTCGGTCTGGTTGTGTGTGTGTGTGGTTGTGTGTGTGTGTGGTTGCGTGTGTGGTTGTGTGTGTGGTTGTGTGTGGTTGTGTGAGGTTGTGTTTGTGGATATGTGTGGTTGTGTGTGTGTGGTTGTGTATGTGTGTGGTACTGGTTTTGTGCGTGTGTGTGAGGGGTTGTGTGAGTGGTTGTGTGTGTGGTTGTGTGTGTGGTTGTATGTGTGGTTGTGTGTGTGTGGTTGTGTGGTTGTGTGTGTGGTTGTGTGTGTGATTGTGGTTTTGTGTGGTTGTGTGTGTGGTTGTGTGTGTGTGTGGTTGTGTGTGTGTGTGGTTTTGTGTGTATGTGTATGGTTGTGTGTGTGGTTGTGGTTGTGTGTGTGGTTGTGTGTGGTTGTGTGTGCTGTGTTTGTGGTTATGTGTGGTTGTGTGTGTTTGTGGTTGTGTGTGTGGTTGTGTGTGTGGTTGTATGTGTGGTTGTATGTGTGTGTGCGTGTGGTTGTGTGTGTGGTTGTGTATGTGTGTGGTTGTGTGTGTGGTTGTGTGTGTATGTAGTTTTGTGTGTGGTTGTGTGTGTGGTTTTGTGTGTAGTTGTGTGTGTGTGTGTGTGTATGGTTGTGTATGTAATTAGATGGTATGTGTGTCCTGTTTGGACTGTAACATATAACATATTTCCCTTTAATATGGATACAGTGTACTTTGCTATTTTATAAACATCTATGCTGCTGTCGCTCAGTTTCAATATGCTGCACGAAAGAAGCCAACGCTCGTTCTGCTTGAGATCAGTTTGGTACCAAACTTAGTTTACAATCAAGTTTTACAACATGCATGGACTACCCAGCCTTTTATCCTTGTAGTGTCGATAACGCGATCACCTGTTTTAGTTGATTAATACTTTATGCGCTGAAAAGAGGCATGGTCAAAATTTAACACAGTGCCATTGTGCAGAGCCACTCAGTGATTCATCTTTTTTTGCCTATATGCTTTAAAACTACAGCACCAAAACAGTTCATAAAAGCACAAGTAATTTTCTGCTGGGTACGAGCACAGCGTGCAACGTACTTTGAGCCTGAAGCTGCTCTGTGGAGAGGGAGGGGCAGGCAACAGAAATAAAAGAAAAGAAAAATACTCATCCCGCAGGTGGCAACAAAAAGTTTAGTTTTCAGTTTTGTAAA
Organism: Lissotriton helveticus; assembly: GCF_964261635.1. Classification (NCBI taxonomy): domain Eukaryota; kingdom Metazoa; phylum Chordata; class Amphibia; order Caudata; family Salamandridae; genus Lissotriton; species Lissotriton helveticus. Next base: position 2,103,547,551 of record NC_136059.1, on the reverse strand, counting down.
TGTGAGATTAGCATGGCCCACCTGCTGCTGGATAAAAGGTCACTTTGCTCCTCATGCACTGTCCATTCTCCCCAACGCTCCTTTACGGTGTGTTCAAGGAGTAACGTGAACAACTGTGCTGGAGCACCTTAGTGCTGTAGGGAAGGCTTCCTCAAGCAGGCCGCACTCTGCAGTGATGAGTCCTGACAGATCTGGACTTGGGTGGGAGAGTGAAGGACCAGGGATGCTCCTGGCTATCAGAGCGGAAGTGATAAAGGATGCTGCACTCCACGACCAAGAAGAGCTCAGCGGGCCCGGACATCAGAAGTACTGCGCGTTAACAAAGCGTATTATTGCACAAGTACTGAGCGTGTGTACCTTGAACGGGAGAAAACGTAAGCTATTCATTTCTCCACCAAGCCATTTACTGTAAAATGTTGTGGAGGCCACTACGTGTGTGTGAGCGTATTGATGAAATATCCTATTTTGCTGATCACCCCTGTTAATAGTCAGAGCTTCATAATAAGTCCATGGCTGGATAAAATATTAGCAGCACGTTTCTTGAACATATATGGAGAAGTAAACTTTTGAGTTGGCCAGATTTTCAGTGGTGCTGGGGTTCGGATCCACTCTGAACAGAAGAAATTCTCCACCTAAAGACCCATGAATGAGCTCTGCCAATTGCCTCCCTCCTGCCTGAATCACTGAAGCACAAAAGTGAAAGCGGAGACTTGCTCAGAGCATGCACCATGCTCCAGCGTTTACAGCTCACCCTTGCATAACAGGTCACAGGGTGGAATGGGGTTAGTGAGGATCCTGACCCTACCCAAGCCTCTGACGAGATGGGCGAGAGTGAGGTGACAGTCTGATTAATGGGTAGTCATCTGCACTACAGGAACAAAGACTAAAACATCCAGGATTCCTTTGTGAATTATGGTGCAGTGTGCCGCAAATGTGGTGGTACCTGTGCTCGATAGGCCCCTGGGGTCACAGCTAGGAATTCGCCAGTCTGATGGCTACACAAGCCCCTCTGTATGCCTGCCAGCCAGCATACTTTCACTTGTACACCGCACAATGACTATACAGTGGGTCGTATTTGGTTAAATATCTGATGGGTCCCCGTCATGACTCTACATCGCAAACATGAGTCAGTTAGTCCTCCATCGCTCGGACCTATTTTCTTGTTTATTTTATGTTGTAGTTGAAATAAGGGGCGAGTTCAGAAGATCCACTACTCGGCGATGGGTTTGCACCCATAACTGTCCCTCTTCAAGAGTTTGCACCATTACTAGGAAAAATAGCGTTCAGAACTCGAGCCGTGAGCTTGCCAGATGTAGTGCAGATCCTGAAGGTTAAAGGAATTATTGTTTGAAGAACCACAGTTTGAGATTTTTTTTCAAAATGTAAGAAGGCTAGGCTTGGCTCATAGAGAGAGGGGAAGGGCGTTCTGAAGCTTAGAGCCTTGCACCCGAAAGGGTCTTCCGCCCCATTTTGATAATCGATGCGGCGTGCCTTTTGGAATTTCTGCTAAAGGAATTCTAGGCAAGTGCTCTAAAAGATTTTGTGAAGGATTTGACTTCGATTCCTTTGGCTACTGCAAGCTACTGCTACAGTCTCAGATTTTCTGAGAACAAAGGCATAGGCAACCATGATTTTTTGAAAAAGTAAAGAAAGGTAAAGATAAATAAAATAAAGATGTAAGGCAAAACCTGAGTGTGTACTGTGCATAGAGTTATGTATAGTTTTTTTTGGCTTGCTCTATCAATCAGTCACAAAAACCAAACAGAAAAAGATGTTCATGCACAGTAAATCCTCACTCCCTTACTCTCTCCGTAGAGACATAGTGTGGGTGAGGCAGAAATAACAAGCATTGGCCGCGAAATGAAATAATAAACAAGCATCCTCTGATTGTGCAAAAATCATTTCATCTCCCCATGCCTGAAAAATGAATGTATCCGTCTGTAATGTAACTGGTGGTCATGTATAGAGCTCCGATACTTTCGGGTTGGGTTCGCGCTATATAACACTGCAAAGAAATAACATTTAAAAAAGCAGTGTTGTGGGATGGGTGGGGGGGGGTAGGAGAGGTTGCGGGATGGGGGTGTCACAGGGAGATTAAGCGGCGGCAAAGGTGCGAAAAGCAAAACAAAAAAGCAGTGTTGTGTGAGGGGGTGGTGGGTGGGTGGATCAGCAGGGGGAGATTAAGTAGCAGTAGAGGCTTAATAAACACCAAAGCAAATAGCACAGCAAATGAAGCAGCAGCCACAAGCATTTCATTAAGGCCATTCAGTAAGTAAACAGAATGCTGAGCAGTGGTCGGATGTCGAGTGGCTCTTGGCATTGCTGTGGGGGGCGGGGCGGGAGCGCATTGCTTTGAAGTCTGATACGGGGTGCGGCAGCTTTGAAGTGTGACGGGAGGCGCAGACAAATGTCTGTTGCGAGGCAAATGGTGGTTTATGACGTGGCTGGTGTGGCGAGGGCGGGGGAGCGGAAGGGATTACTTTGAAGTCTGATGCCGAGCGTCGGGGAGCAAATGGCAAGCGCGTGCACGGAGCACATGCACTGTGCGTAATCTGCCTGACAAAGCCCTCTTGGTAAGCTTTCCTGATGCACCTCTATATGTCTCGAGCTGCAATGCGCAAGCGCATTTGCAGGTCGATACCTAGAAAGTGTAGATGACCACAACAGGAGGGCTTGGGGTATAAGTGAAGAAAGAAATACAGGGAAGCAACAGAGAAGCTTGAAGTGGGGGTGTTGGGGGTAGTGGGAAGTAAAAAAAAAATTAAAGCAAGAAAGAAAGGCTGGTAATGGATGAAGTGGAGGTAGGAGGAAGAGAGAGCAATATGGAGCACATGGGGTGGGCGGTATTTGAAGGAGGAAGAGGCACAAGAGGAAATGCATGCCCCTTCATAGAGTGCTAAAGAAAAAAAAGGTTTCTTGAATGTGAGCAGTGAAAGGATAGACGCCACCCAATCAAAAGAATGGTAAAGAAGCCATTCTCCAGGTGGGTCAAACGCACGAAAAGGAAGGAAAGCCACAGAATAAGAAGCAAGCAAATGAGAGTGACAACAAAGGCAATAAATAGTAAGCAAAAGCTGGCCATAAGCCCGCTGTAGGTATAGTACTATCTACAATAAGCATTCGACAACACACAACTAAAAGCTGCCAGTAAGCAAGACATAACTCTGTCTTGATGAACCAAGCCTCATCAGTTCTTTCAGAATCTACGTTGCAGGACACACCATATTGCTAAATGTCCAGAATGTAAATAATCAGTTAATATTGCGCATTTAAATCTATTTATTAACGTCAACACTTTGTAAATTTATGGCAATAGATAATACAGATACAGTGCTTCATCTGATACCCCTGAAACAATGCATGGAACCAAGCAGCCTCTTAGAAGACTGTAAAACAACTACATGTAAGATCCTTCCTTAATCGACAGTTTGAAAAGGGGATTCAGCTGCACACCCGAAATATGGCAGCCAAAATAAAAAGAAAGAAGGATCAAACAAACAAGTGCTTTGCAAAAATCCTCTAATAGCGAAAACACTATACAGAATACATGAAATAAATTTTGCTATGTCATATGTGCTGCCGTTTCACTTTCTAAGCTAAAAGGATATAAATATATTTAAAATAGGGTTTGGAAACTGTTAGGTTAGGCTTTGGGTGGTTCAATTTTCTTTACATTTTTACTGCAAGTATAGAGCACAAAAAGAAAAATAATCAAACATGGGCAAAGCCAATATTATTGCCACTGGCTGTTGACCATTTGGATTTTCAAATTCTTATTTTGCTTGTGAATGTTTTTTGTATGAAGACACTGGACACAGGAGCATCCCACTGGCAGTTTTGGGGGAGCTGCTAGGCCCCTTTCTATGTACAACAAGCAGTGCCTAAAAGCCAAAATATGTGTTTTAATTTAAAACCACACACTTCCCCAGTACTCCGTGGCATTGAAGGGGACTGCTGACCCTGTGCCCCACGCCTCGGTAGAAAAAGTAAAATGGGAATCCTATCACAGCAGACTAATGGAGGAAGAGGACAAACTGAAAGGCCCTATATGTAATTATGTATGGTACGTATATTGTTATCAAAATAAAAGTTATTGACCAAAACGAGCCCTAAAAGAAGAAAACGTGGCAGATTTATGCTTGCAATTATTTTATTTTTTTAAGAAAAAAATAACCATCTCGCTAAAGTGCCCCCCCTCAAAACAGTTTCAGGACTATTAATGGGGAGACACCACAAGCAATTGAAGTTAGCTGCTTAAACAGCACCAACATCGTGCATGGTTTTCACAGTCTCATGCAAAAATGCAGCACTACCAGTTCCTTTCACGCCCAGTTCTAAAACGTTAAGTGTCTATTTTTGCATTCCTTTCTTCCAAATTCAACCAGCAATTATGCATGAAGTTTGGCAACGAAGGTCTGCGGCGGAATATTAACTCGCATAGTGATCATGACCTTCCTTTATCTAGTTTCGGGAATGCTGCAAAACCGGCCGAGCAACCAGGGATGAGCAATTACAGAAAGTAGCTGCGTTCATTCGTTAGTGTCAAAGATATGTGCGCGTTTGAAACAACTAACACGGATGGGCTTGCGCAGGCCGAACAAAAGTGAAGGGCAACGAAGACCACGCAGGCGCGTGAGCAAGAGTACAACCTCTCTGGGGAGAGGGGCTTCTGTGAGCAGAACGTCCACATCTCTCTGCTTCATATTCCTGTGTGGATTCAAACTCTGTTGAAAGGGACCTGCCTGAAAAACAGAGCCGTGTCTAGGAGCATTGAGTTAACACGGCCGCAGGCGCACTGCTGCTAATCAGATAACAATATTTAAGAGTGGACTTTATTTCTTTCTGTGGTAAAAACAACTGGCTGCAGATAACGAACAACCACGCCTTGATCTCCGTGACTCAAACTTCCCTGTTGCCTGGTGCCCGGACACACTGCAGGAAGCAGTCGAAAGAGTGACAGTCGAAGTAAAAGTGAGACAACACAGAAATGTCTCTAATATGTAGTTAGTGACCAAATGCCCATGTTATAATGAAGTAATGCCTCTCCGCTGATCAAGCGGGGGAGTGAATCGAGAATTCAAAATTTGCGAACATACGTGACAAGAATTTTCAATTCTATTAAGGACACGGAGGCGAGGATTATGCTTTCTCATTTCTTTACTAGGAAATGCTCAGCAGCCAATCATTAAACAGTAAAGAAAAAACAATACTACAATACCCATGAACACTCTGGGTATCACCTGACAAACCATAGAGTAACCACTATAAAATGTCCACTAGAGAATATCAGATCCTCTTTCTTTGGTAACTTAAAACAGTTCAAGGGAAAAAAATGTAAGTCCAACATGAAGAGCATGGAAGAAAGGAAAAACGGCGATAAACAGCAGTCCACTGGGATGGAAGACGTGATGCTTGCATCTGTGGATAAAAACTGGAATCTGTAGGTAGCCAGCAGACAGGCCAAAAAAGGCCGGACAGGAAACTTAATTTAGGATCGGAACCTGAAAAGAGACATAGAGCCGTAATATACCATTAAATGCCAACAATGTCAACACATTTGAAATGCAGAAATATGGGTGGGATAATCCTTGCCTCCATGTCCTTAATAGAAGTGAAAATTCTTGTCACATATGTTCGCAAATTTTGAATTCTATGTCAGGAACGGGGGCTCCGATTATGCTTGTTTAAAGCTGTGCCACCACAACAGATGCAATATCTACAATTGGTTTATAATAAAAAGTTTTGAACATAGAATCAAACGACCAATCTGCTGCCTTCATAATGTTAAGTAAACTCAGCCCCATAGAAAAAGCTTTGGAAGCCATAGCCCCACGTGCGGAATGAGCACCAAATTTGGAAACAACAATACCAGCTTCATTCATGAGCCATCTTACCCATCTTGCCAACGCAGCTGGGGTCACAGGACGAATACGCTTTTGCAGAGCAATCAACAATTGACAATGCATATCTTGTCGAAAAGGAGCAGTACTTACCTCATAATCCTTAATACATTGAACTACACAAAGTTTCGGATTATTGGGAAAAGACAGGTAAGTAACCAAAGTCGTATTACGCTTAGTGCATCTGGAGATAGCAAAAGTAAAACCTTCAGCTGAAAAACTACGACCTGCAAGATCCATAGCACGAACATCGGAAACGCGTTTGCATGAAACCAGACACAATAACATAGTCAGTTTTGCTGAAAGATGTTTGCGGGATAAAGAAACATTGGACGGCCAAGCCTCCAAAAATCGCAAAACAATGGAAAAATCACATAAACCAACATACTTCGGACAAGGCGGTTTTACCAGCCTGATACCCTTGAGTAACTTAGGAATCAATGGATGCTCACCAGTAGGTTTGCCATCAATAGTAATATGGCCTGCAGAAATGGCAGAACGAAAATTATTAACCGTCCTATAAGCGAGACCTGACGAAGCAATAGACGCCAGAAAATTCACAATCAAAGAGACATCTGCTGAAGCGGGATCCACCTCTCGTTGATTGCAGCAACCACATCATCGTTTCCAAGCTTCCGCATAACGTTTGAGTGTGTTGGGAGAGAAAGTCTCGCTGATAAATCTGGTAGCGTCTCGCGAAAAGCATGGGATTTGCGAGCGATCCCCGAAACCCGCCATGCAACTAGGAGGAGTTGACCCGACTCTATTAGGGGATGCGGGTTGTTGAGAGGGTCCAGCAATAGATTCCACCGCTGGGAAAGAAGGAGCGGCACTGCACAACTCGTCTCCAGAAGAACTGGGAACCAAGCCTGAGCCCTCCACAGAGGAGTGATCAGAATCAGTTCCGACTGATAATGCTTTGTGCGAGCCAAGACCCTGGGGATCATTACAAACGGGGAAAAGGCATAAGACAGGAGAGACGGACAGACCTGCAGAAATGCATCCGTGGCCAGGGCTTCCGGATCCGGGCGGCAACTGAAAAACAGGGGAAACTGAGTGTTGAGGCAAGAGGCGAACAGATCGATCTGGCACTGACCCCAAAACTGGGAAAGGGATCGAATATCCGAGGATGAAGCCTCCAATCGCTGAAATCTCGGAGGTGACGAGAGTTCCAGTCTGCAATCAGATTGTTGCGACCCAGGAGATACTCTGCAATAACTGTGATCTTGCTCTGAAGAAAAAAGTGCCCAAAATCCTTGGCGATTTCTGCCAAAATCTTGGACCTCGTCCCCCCTAATTTGTGGACATACCGAACCGCTGACACATTGTCCATGCGGAGGAGTATGTAACAGTTCATCACGTGCGGAGATAGACAACGAATCGCAAAAGACCCCGCCAGAAGCTCCAGACAATTTATATGGAGAGAAAATTCCTCCTGAGACCACCGGCCTCCCGTCGACATTTGACCGCAACGGGCGCCCCATCCCCACCGACTGGCGTCGGATTCTATCACCACTTCCGGGGACGCTCCAAACAGGGCTCGCCCATTCCAAGACTCTGTGTACTCCAACCACCATAACATCTCCCACCTCGCTTCCTCTGAAAGAGGAATCTGATCTGAATACCGGAGGCCTTTCGGGAGATGGCAGATTTTGAGACGCTGAAGTGCCCGGTAATGAAGAGGACCCTTGAAGATTGCTTGTATCAAGGATGCTAACAGACTGACAATCCGAGCTACAGACCTCAATGATACACTCTGTTTGGACAAAACCAATGTCAACTCCCTCTTGATAGATCTGATCTTCTGATTGGGCAAGAGGAGCTGGCAAAAGAGGGAATTGGCAAGGAAATGAGAGGGAATGAAAACAGACTTCTGAGGATTCACCAGAAACCTGAGTGACTGTAAAAGATCTATTGACCATGCCAAATGAGTCATCAACAGTCCGGGGCAATGAGCCATGATGAGAATGTCGTCCAGATATATTATCAGACGAACACCCCAGGCTCGCAGAAACTCTACGACAGGCCTCAGAAGTTTCGTGAAGCACCAAGGTGCCGACGAGAGGCCGAAAGGGAAAACTTTGTACGCAAACCAAATCCCCTGCCAGTGGAACTGCAGGAACCGACGATGAGGACCGTAAATTGGGATTGACAAGTACACATTCTTCAGATCGAGACGGACCATCCAGTCCTCTTCCTGAAGAAGATCTCTCAGAAGATGGATGCCCTCCATCTTGAAGTGGCGGTAAACTTCCCAACTGTTGAAATCCTTGAGATTGAGAACCAACCTGGACCCGCCCCCTTTTTTCTGGACCAGAAAGACATTGCTGGAGAAACCCTGAGGATGACGAGAAGTCCAAATTATGGCCCCGTTTGTCAGAAGAGAATCGATTTCTGCGGAAATTACCTCTTGATCCTGTAGGGAAAAAAACAGAGGCGAAGGAGGATGGGGTTGATGTGGACAACTGTAGAACTCTATCTTGTAACCCTTGAAAGTCTCAAACACCCATGCATCGCTCAAGATCAGACGCCAATTTGGAAGAAAAAATGGAATCCTGCCCCCCAACATGACCTCTGAGGCCGGGATCAAGCTCACCTGAATTAGAGAAATCGTGATGTCCTCCTTGGTTACCACCGTAGCATCCTTATTTTAATTGACCTCTCCCCTTGCGGCAGGGGTAGAAGGAAGACTTATTATTGGCATAACCGGAATCCTGACCTCCTCCACGCTGGGACTGATATCCACACTGGGTATTCTGGTTAAACCCACGGCCGAACGATCGTCCCCTATATCGTCCGGCCCTTCCAAAAACCGGGCAAAAAGCCCGCCAAAGAGAAGATTGAGCTTTATCAAGCCCACTAAAGGTAGCCACAAATTTTGTCAACTCCTTAAGGAATGGCTGACCAAATAAAAAGCCCTGAGCCAAAGGGCGAGACTCAGACTCGGACAATTCAGCCATTTTGGGGTCCAATTTCAACAGAATAGAGCAACGACGCTCACAGGACATCGCACAATTGGCCTTCCCCAATTGACAAATGGCCCTCTGGGACCACCCAATCAATTCGTCCGGATCAACGAAAGACGAAGACTCTGGCCCGAAAGCCTAAGTCTAAAATCTTTGTGAGAGGATCCAGTAAATCTAATAATTTATCCTGTCACGTGTGCCATGCCCTGTCAATACCCTTTTTAGGATCCTTGGCATATTTCTTAAAATATGTCACCATCGTTGGATCCACCTCAGGAGTTTCAGCTAACTTGTCTGCTAAATCAGGGCGCGGACATTCCGACCGAAGACGGGTCCGCACATCCTTCTCAAATGTCTGGCGAATATGTGCCTGGACATACTCCGCCACTTTAGGAGACGGAAGCCAAGAGGAGGAGTTAGGGTGCACAATATCAGCAGGATTGAACGTAAGAAGTTGGGGATGCGACAGCGCATCAACAAAATGCTCCTTACGAGCTTTCTTAGAAGGAGGAGGAACATCATGATCAGATGACGAAGTAGAAGATGTGTCACCATCGTCCGTCTGGTGAGCCTGAGAGGCCAGAGCCTCCTTCGAAGATTTAGAAGAATGCTCAGTAGAAAGCGCCTTGGCCAGCTTAACAAAGTCAGACTTATGAGGATTTTTTGGAGACTTTGAAGAAGAAGAACGCCCTGAAGATTAAAGCAACAAACCCTGTTGCAAGGCATAATTGGACAGATGGGCTTCAAGGGCTCAATAGCGCGAACCAGCACCTTATTAACGGAATGCTTAACACCTTGGTCCAGAGCCTCAACTAAACCCTGCTCCATGGAGCCAGAAGCACCATCCTCATAATAGTACTCATCTTCCTCATAAAACTCCTCCATAATTACACCAAGTGTAACAATAATGCCCACAAGAGGAAGGAATAAGTGAAATGCCGAAGGCACATATAAGGGGGAGTGGCAAAAACCCCTAAAGCAAGCCAGCGAAAAACAGGTTGTAACCTGGTTGTAAGTCAATAAAAAGTGGAGGGAGGGCTTGCTTAAAATAGGCCACTCTAGGCAAGGCCTTTGCTGAATTATACTGCCCAAAAGAATATGTTTTGCAATTTGGGCGTAAACGGGGGCTTTAAATGCAGGCTGTGGGCAAAGAGCTGAAAATGCGCTGCTCCGGCGCTGATTCTCCACGTCTGACAGGAGAAAAACAAACAAAATGGCCGCCATGCATGCGCGGTAATGGCCGCCTGCAACAATAGAAAGAGAGGACTACGCGAGCAGCGCGCGTAACATCTCAGCCCCCAGCCTCTCAGCCCCCAAATCTTCCGCTCCACCAGAAACAGGCGCGGGCGCAAAGAGCCCGAACCGGGGAGGTGAACACACACTCCCCGCAACGGAAAGGAACGCAAAAATGGAACCCCAAACCTGGAAATGCGAGGAGCGCAAAAGGCACACAAGCGACAATGCCGGGCTGCCAGAAACACTGCAGCGTCAAAGCGCGAACAGAGCGCAAGCACAGCCAGCACACCAAAGTAAGTACAAGGCAAAACACGAGTTACAAATAATACAATAAGTCAAGAACAATGCAGTAATGAGGCAAACGCACTTAACGGGCTGCGGAGCAGCAAAGAAAGAGGATATGGTATTCTCTAGTGGACATTTTATAGTGGTTACTCTATGGTTTGTCAGGTGATACCCAGAGTGTTCATGGGTATTGTAGTATTGTTTTTTCTTTACTGTTTTCTGATTGGCTGCTGAGCATTTTCTTGTAAAGCAATGAGAAAGCATAATCGGAGCCTCCGGTCCAGACATAGAATTTTCATTTCCTCCAGACATTAAAACCCGGGTCTGAAGAAAGAGAAACAGAAGAGAGACAATAATAAAGGATTCAATTAAAGAAAAGCAAAAGAAACAGAAGAGAGACTAAAACAAAAGGTCTGATGTATTTATTGTTGTGACTTTCTAGCACGGACTGTCGGCATCAGAGCGCTTTAATAGAACGTATCAATAACAAATAGAAAGTGCTTATCGCTTTACTACAACTTACGAATAACAGATAGAAAATATAGATGCAACATTAAAGGTGGAGAGAACACCGTGGTAGCCTTCCCATGAGGTACAGCACTTCACACGTATTCAATGTAAAATATAGCAGTGACAAGCAAGTAGTACAGTACCACAAGCTGGACAACAGTCGTTAATGAAGGTTGAAGTTGGTCTGGTCTTGGCAGAAGTGTGAGGGGGTAAGAGCGGTTTAGATCAGGTGTTCTTCAAAGAGCAGAGCTTCGAGGTCTTTTGTGGAGATGACCTGACATGGTCGGCAGAGGCTTGGTGGGAGAGAGTTCCAATATTGTTTGCCACTTCTGGAAAAAGATTAGGTCATGTATTAATTACTCATGCTTGAAAGTGGGGGTTAGAGGAGGCGCAATCTAGCATTTTCTGAGTCCTGGCTGGCGCATGGGTTTTTCAATTTCTCGAAAAAATATGAGGGTTTAGAGGAGTGCAGAGCTTGATGAGTGATGCAGGCAGTTCTAAATTGAGCTGCTTATGTGGGAAGCCACTGAAGGGAGTGCAGAATGAGGGAGATGTGCTCAAATTTCTGGTATCCTGTCACAAAGCCGACTGACGCATGTAAGACTGCTCTGAGAGGACCTCAGTGAATTTTAGGAATGCCAGAAAGGATGCAATTGCGTAGTAGAGTCGGAAAAGCACAAGCACCTAATGAACGAGAAGCAACAGAAACAAAAGAGAGGCTACACGGCAACAAACCCATTATTCAGAAAACTTCAACAAAACTGACCTTGATAGACGACAGAAGTACTCCTTGAAAACAACATTTAAAAATGTAGGGACTGTTGTCAAGAAGCTGGGCCTGTCTACCACAACCTTTGGCGTGGGATATGAAAACAGACGAGTGATTGCATCGGGAACCTGGAAGTAGGGTTGACACCTGGCCAATTTTATACCTGCATGACCGGTATTTTAATGAAATAACAAAAATTAAGAAAATCGCCTACAGCCGTTATTTTTCCCCATATCGGTACATAATTTAAACAGTAAATGTAAGACAAAACACTGATAATTAAGGTAAATAAATACAATAAAGCCATGCTAAAAGTAAATAAAGATGATTTAATCTACTTAATCATGTCCAGGCATTGCAGAATCTTAAACCGTGAACAGATGGCCGGCATATATTTCTGGGAAAGTTAATAACTCTACCTGCAAGACTTCAGCTATACCACTTCTTATACAGATGACAGAGGTTTAAAGAGGAATGGCATGAGCTGCCAGTGAGCAGGATAATCTGTTGAAACACTGGCTCAGCAACAGGAATTGAAGCTATTGCCAGAATGGATAGGATTCAAATTAAAGCAACATTAAAGAGGAGGCTGGGTGGCACTGCTTGTGTTTTCCTAGGCCTAGCTCTCCCGTGCTGCTGCACCACTCTTCTTCCTCCTCATTTTTCTGAGTGCTTTCTCCTGCTTTTCCCTCATTTTTTTTTTACTGCTTTCTCCTTCATTACCCTCAGTTTTTCGGAGTACTTTCTCCTGATTTTGCCTAATTTTTTACTGCTTTCCCCTTCCATTTCCTCATTTTTCTGAGTGCTTTCTCTTGCTTTTCCCTCATTTTTTACTGCTTTCTCCTTCCTTTCCCTCTTGTTTTTTTAGTGCTTTTTCCTGCGCTTTCCTTGTTTTTCCCTGTTTCTCCCTGTTCTTTTCCTCATTTGCCGCTCCTGCCTGCAGCCCATTTTCCCGCCTCCTGCCTCGTCCCGCCCACTGCCCTCCCTCCTCTCAGGCCCTACCTAATGGAGGCGGCAGTGCGACCCCATTGAGCAGTTCTTTATCCTGCTTTTTCCTTGTTTTTACTGCTTTCTCATTCCTTTACCTTCATTTTTTGGAGTGCCTTCTCCTACTTCTGCCTAGTTTTTTTTTTACAGCTTTCTCCTTCCTTTCTTCCATTTTTCTAAGAGCTTTCTCTTGCTTTTGTCTATTTTTTTACTGCTTTCTCCTTCCTTCCCCCCATTGTTGAGTGCTTCTCCTGCTTTTGCCTCTTTTTTTGTTTTACTGCTTTCTCCTTCCCCTCCCATGTTTTTATAAATGCTTTCTCTTGCTTTTGCCTAGTTTTTTTACTGCTTTCTCAGTGAAGCAGCTAGCAACTCCAGCGTCTTAAGACCCTCATGGGTGAGTTGTCACGCTTTATAAATTCCTGATTGATTGAGTTTCCTTTACAGCAGTGAAGACAGAAGATTGAATGCAATGACTGTTGGGTGCTATTGCATACCAAATGAGCAGCCTGACAAGTACATCTGCCAAGCACAGAGGTGCCTGGGCTGAACGTGGAGAAGGCTGTAGCAAAAAAAATTATCATAGTAATAAAAAAAAAAGAAATTAAGAAGCATAATTAAAAGCCGAAATTGGGGGGCGTGGCTAGCAGCCGATGAAAATGGCCGCTGCCTAGAGAGGCTCCGAGGGTCCCATAACCGACCCAGCAAATCCGATCACTTATCCGGCGGCATAAACGATTCAAGCTGAAGCACAAGTTGGCAGCAGATCCAGGCTACCGAGCGACCCAACTCTGAGGCACCGAGCTGGTCCCCTGCGGCTGAGACTATGAAAACATCGCCGGCGGCCTATACTGAAGTGGCAGGCCAGGAGCCACAGTGGTAAAGCAGCCGACCGCATCGGAGCGACGGTACGGAAGGGCATCGGCGGAGGGGGGGGGGCATGGGGAGGGGGGAGAGCGGCAATTCACCGTGGCCGCTACAGATGCGCAGACACGAAAGGCTAGTCCGGTTTTGACTCATTGTGGTCGGCAACACTGAGAGACCCGCAACGCTGTAGGAATCTGGTAAGCGCTGTTATTTGAGGAGCACACGCCGCTTTGACCGATACGCGGCTGGGGCCCAACCTGTGAACGGGTGGACGGGTGCGCAATTCCAGGACCACCCCCCACTCAGCACGGCGGCACCGGTGGAAGAAATACCAGCGGCATAGCTGACGGCACGACTAAATAGGCGCTGTGTAACCTCCTTGTAACGGCCCCAGTTTTGTATAGATCGAAGGAAAATCACTCAAGCCGGCACCATTTTGGCAGGCAGCACAGCGCTCTAGGGCAGCCATGGCCATCCATCCCTGGACTGATATAAGAGGGAATCCACCTTGCAGGCCCCCACCCCCCCGCCCAGAACAGTGATATCGGTGGCATTGAATAAGGGACGCAGCAGGTGTGCAGGTAAGCCGACGCAGCGGGTGTGCAGTAAGCCACCGCAGCGCAATCCCACCACAAAGATCCCCAAAATAGACAGCGGGGGAAAGTTCCTAGATCAAAGCAATCCTGTGGAGGAGAAGGGAGCTCCCAAGTGACAGTGTTCCTCCATCCCTAAGCTGGGCTGAGTCAGAATTCAAGACCGCATATGCAAGATTATCAACAATCCGGGAGTGACAGTGCAGACCCCGAGAGAGTGGATAAAGGGTGGGAAAGCCGACAGGCCGCAAGGATCTAACTATCCCCCTGACTGGCGGCGGTGATTACCGCCCTTGATCCCAGGACGGGCGGGCACCCACTCTGACAGCCAGGATGAGTAACAGGAATCCAAAAGGCCTGAAAAGGCGAGGCTTGAAAAATACGCCTATTCTAAATCACAGACAGACCCTGAAGATAAGGAAGCCCAGCCTGCGTCAAATGTACAAAATGCGGCGCCACAAGAAGTAACCCTGCAAGACATCATGACTGCACTGACCAAGGTGGACACACGCATTGGGGCGCTCTCGGTGGAAGTCTCCCTGATCCGAGCCGATTTTAATATTCTGTCCACCAGAATAATGGAGGTGGAAGGAATTACAACAACTCTAGTGACCGACACGACCGCTCTGAAAAAACAAGCGAGTCAACTCATGGCGGACAATAAGCAGATGGCTGCGAAGCAGGAAGACCAAGAAGGGCGAATGCAGAGGAATAATATCTGCCTTATTGGTGTACCGGAACGAACGGGTAGCCCAGCCCTTGATCTCTTTGTTGAAGATCTCATCACCGCGGAAGACCAAAACCGGGAGTGCCTCCACGCCCCATTCTGGCCCGCATATTCAACTTTCGAGACAGAGATGTAATACTGCAGGCTGCGCGTGCTGCTCCCCCGATACGACTGGACAATGCTACCATCACCATTTTCCCGGACTTTATGGCAGCAGTTTCCAAGCAGCGTCGTAGATTTCTCGACGTGAAGAAGACCCTACGTGATCACGGAATCAAATATTCCATGATGTTCCCGGCAAGATTAAGGGTGGAAGCAGAAGGGAAAACATGTTTTTTTCTGTCACCAGAAGACGTGTAGGAATGGCTGGAAGGATGGCGTAAGGCCACACGATCAGGAAGATCAGAAGAACACGAAGCACAACGCGGAGAACACATGAGGAGAGAAGAATAAGAGTGAGAGAGACCGTTGGACTGCGTCTTGCAGTGCAGCAAAACAGTGGCGCTATGCCTCAAAGAGAGACACCTAACTGGACCCTGTTGAACTTTCACGACCAGGGGCCGCTCTGGCATCAACTGGCTGGAACTAAGCTATGGACCCATGACTAATCATAGACTGTGGCAGAACTGTGTTGACCACTTGCAGAACTTAATGGAAATCACTGCAGAGACCTACCCTCTTTGACACTATGTTCCATACTGTGTACCAGACAGACAGGAGAAGCCGCACTTACTCAAGACATTTGGGGGGTGGGGGGGGGGGGGGGGTTCGAATAGATGGCGGAAGCTCACTCTCAACCCCAAGTTATGGTAAAGGGGATGGGCACTAAGCATTCTGCAAAGTTGGGGTGGCGGGTAGTTTTGATTCCGTCTAGCAGGCAGGGGGATGGAGGGAGTGGGGTTGTTAATATGGTTATGTTTTTTCTTGATTACAGTTTCCAAAAAGGCACTCATACATGAGACGTTCTCAGACATTGGCCACAGAGTACATTGCAGACAGGACTCCGTAACAATGCTTATGCATTATGCCAGTAATGACAACGCAGGATCCACCAGAACCTGATCAGCAGACGTTCCCCATGTCACAAGTAACTCCCCTATCGTTGATTACATGGAATGTGCAGGGCCTGGGGGACAAAATAAAAAGAGGCTTAGTTTTACAATGTTTAAAACGGTGCTCTCCGATGGTAGCTCTGCTGCAGGAGACGCATCTAACTGGTACCACTTGCAAAGCTCTAGATAGGTGGGGGTTTACAATGATTGTACATTCAGAGTTCTCCTCCGGCTCAAGAGGGGTAGGTATCTTAGTCAGAAAGCAGTCACCACTAATAGTACATCAAACGAAGACAGAAGACTACGGCCGCTTCGCGGCCATTGCTGGTCAGTGGGAGGAGCGACTTATCAATATAGTATCAGTCTACATTCCTCCAGCCCTTCACGCTGTGACGCTCCCAGCACTTAGTGACTTCTTACTTGATCTTCCGGAGGGAGAGCTACTGATTGGGGAGACTTCAATGCCACTGTTGATGGGACCCTAGACCGGTACCCCGCAAAGGTACACTCGACTGGCATCACCTGTCTGGGGAGCTTTTTGGACGCACTAGGGCTCACTGACGTATGGAGGTACCACCACCCCGCAGCACGACAATTCACTTTTCACTCTGGGGTTCACAATAGCCTTTCCAGAATAGATTACTTCCTTGCATCAGCAGACAGTTTGAGAAATGTAGCAAATATTGAAATCAGACCCAGGGGCGTATCTGACTACTCCCCAGTGCTTTTAACATACACATATCACCACAAGGTACGACAGTGTGTCTATCCCATTTACCCTGGATACCTACATGTCCCCAAGATCATGAAAGCTATCACCACTACAGCACAACACTATTTTCAAGAAAATGTCTCGTCGGTCCGCTCCCCGACCACTCTGTGGAAGGCCTATAAAACTGTTACCAGAGGGCAGGCCATTGCTTCTATTACAGGTCATAAGCACGAAAAACAGCAAGAGCTAAATACTATAGAATTAGAGCTACATAACGCCGATGCCCAATACACCCCCAACCCAACTCCAGCTACAGCCCAGTGCTTGCGTCTTAAACAACAAGAGCACAGGGAATATCTCAGGGAAGCGACTAGGTTGCGAATGACGGCTAGACAACATAAGGTATACGAAACCAGCGATAAGGCCGGAAAACTCCTGGCATGGCTCGATAAAAGGGAGCAAGGAAAAAATGGATAGCACAAATCCGAACACGAGACGGTCTGGTGGTGGCTGATGAACGGACAATAGTGCACACATTAGCACAACACTTTCAGCAGGTCTACACGTCACTGTCCACCATGACTACAGAAGAGGCGCAGGCCTATATACAGGATATTGCAATGCCCAAACTCTCGCCAGAGGCGGCTCTTACGCTTGAGGCCGATCTTACGACCGAAGAGATACACATGGTGATCGGATCACTACAATCAGGGAAGGAGGTAGGACCCAATGGTATACCCATTGAACTCTAAAAAAAAAGACAGCTGGAATAAATGCCCCATACCTGCTACATATGTATTGTGATAGTCTGCAGACAGGTGAACTTCCACAAGATCAGCGATTGGCCTCCATAGTGGCGATCCCAAAACCTGGAAAGCCTCCTGAAGAGTGTACCTCATATCGCCCCATATCTTTAATCAATGCAGAGGCTAAAATCCTTGCGAAACTCCTTGCGATAAGACTGACACCGCTCCCTGCGACCCTGATGCACCCAGACCAGTCCGGATTCATGCCGGGCAGAAACACTGCCCTTAACTTTACACGCTTACATGGTGTGAAGGCCCGTATACTGTGTATTCAAGAACCAACTGTTATCCTTTCCTTGGACGCCCCAATGGCATTCGATATGGTTGAATGGCCCTTCCTATTCGCTGTGCTTACTCACTTAGGCTTTGGCCCTAAATTTTGGGCGTGGATACGTCTGTTATATGCCAAACCGCTTGCGCATGTAACGGGAAACGGTCACATATCCAAAGACTTTCCACTAACACATGGCAAGCGCCAAGGCTGCCCACTGTCACCGCTGCTATTTGCCCTTGTGCTGGAGCCACTGGCAGCATGGATTAGATGGGAACCAATGATCCGGGAAATTACGTGGGTGGAAGGGTGGGAAGACCGCATTTCACTATATGTGGATGACGTATTATTATATATGGCCTCCCCTAGGCGCTCCATTCTGGTACTCCTAAATATATGTGAACTCTTTGGTCGGGCATCTGGTTATACCATAAGCTGGTCCAAATTGATCTTATTTGTACTTCATGGCCCGCCGCCTCAACTCCCCAAAGATTGTCAACTGCAGATCACAGAGGACGCATTTAAGTATTTGGGTATTTATATAACAGCTAACCCGGACGAATTCTTAAAAAGGAATCTCATGTCTCCCTTAGAGAGTTTAAAGAGGGATGCGATACACTGGGGCACTTAACCGCTGACACTGCTAGGAAAGGCAGCGCTTTTCAAAATGATGACGCTCCCACGATTCCTGTACGCATTGGAAAACACGCCATTCCCAGTACCACCAAGCTACTTCAAGGCGATAGCGGCACAGGTTTCTAGTCTGTTTTGGGGGGACATGCCGGCGCACATAGCGCAGAGCAAATTGGTTAGAGGGTGGTACGACAGCAGAGTAGCACTTCCAAACATACAGTTGTACTATTGGGCAGCTCAGTTGAAAATCATTAATCAATGGATACACGCCCCGCAATCGGACCCCACATTCCAAGCAGACAGACATGGATTAGGAGAAGAAGGCCTGATGTCAGCACTTTACAACAAGAAGCGACCCCCTTCATTACTTGGGCCCACAATACATACAGTCACCATATGGCACACGGCACATACTAAATTAGGCTGGCAGTGAGTTATAACCAGACTTACTTCACTTTGGAATACACAGCGGTTGGGACGCCTCAAGAATAGTAAGGGGTTTACCCAATGGGACGGAATCGGCATGTACACGGTGGGTGACCTAAGGAGAAAAGGGGAGGTAATCACATTTGAACGTCTTAAAGAACAGTATGAGATGGCACCCTCCAAAATTTTTCGATATATACAGATAAAGCAAGCACTACAAGCAGCCTTACCACCCGGTATCGAGGTCCCGGAGGTCACCCCCCTAGAAGATAGGCTACTGACAGACTACATGCATAAACGGGCTACTTCCCTCACCTACCGAAAGCTAGTCAACAACTTGCCTGATCCTAATGTGGCACTCAGGGAAAAATGGTCCCAGGAAGTGGGGGAACTCGACGACACCGACTGGCAGAAGGCACTGGTGACCCCGTGGGAGGTGGGAATACCTTCGAAGCTTAGGTTAGTGCAGCTCAAAATACTGCATCGTACCTACTACACTAGGCTAACCCCCTGCAGAATATGGACAACACCGCACCCATACTGCTTGAGGCGATGTGGAGAGGAGGGTACATTTTAGCACACCATCTGGCAATGTCCGAAGATCGCAGAGTACTGGGTAAAGGTAATGAGAACAATATTGCTAACAGAGGAAGTGTCACTAGTGCCAGAACCCAAGAGGTGTTTGCTTAATGTTTGGGAACCGAATGACCTTACTCATCCAGCACAGGATTGGGCTACAGTGGGGATAATGGTAGTAAAGCGTAACATCGCACAAAAATGGGGTTTGGAAGAGTAGCCGATGCTCACTGCATGGTGCAAAGACATGGACACAGCTATAGTGGCCAAAAAAGCAGTGTTCATCAATTGAGGCTGTCCTCGAAAGTGGAATAGAGTATGGGGGGCTTGGAATACATTCAGCGGATACATCTGTGAGCCACCCAGGGTGCACACAGATGAGGAGGATGGAGGGGCGACACGAGATTAACATGTGGAATACTGTCAATTTTTGTACTGTGGATAATACCAAGAAGCAAAATGTCACAAGAATGTTCAACACTGGAATGCAATGTATGTACGTGCGGTCTGATTGAACTCTGCCTTGATTATAACAAAAAGAGTTTTTAAAAAGAGTTTTTAAAAAAAAGAAAAAAAAACGCCGAAATTGGGACGCCAGATCTGGTCCTGAAGATTGCTACTTTTCAGGTGGCTGCATACATCAGCCACCTGCATACATCAGATTTTGGAAATATGGTAACTCAAAAGGCAAGACAGACAGAGGGTGAAGTAGGCTGATCCACTGTACCACACACTGCTCCATGTTGTAGGCCTTATTGGAAAGAAGCAAAATGTCAATGGACAAAGAGGGCTGCAAATATGCATAATACACAAAACACTTAGAGGGACAGACCTCTTCATCCATTGTCATTCACATTTAGCTTCTTCCTATTTGTAGCCTACCCCCACAGTGCTCACCTTCGTACATGTGCAGGAGGTGTTGGGTGCAAGGGCATGGTTTTCGCTTGTGATCAGAAACGTGTTAAAGTGTTTCCCTTTGGTTATTTTTCCTGAGCAAGAAATTCTGGCTATAGGGTGAATAAGTCTGAATATTGTAGTGCTGATGGTGTGTAGGGCTCTATAGTTATGTTCGAGGCCTTATCAGGAATTTAATCAAGAAGTACAACTTTATGAAGAAAGGGAACTAAAACAATGTAATGTGTCTCAAGGAAGCAGATGGATGATTGATTCATTCAATGCTCCAAAAAGGAGGGAGTGACCTTCCCAAACATTTAACTATACAAAAACAACAAGAGGGAACCCCTCCCAGGCTTAGTCTTTCGCTCCATACCAGCCCAAGGGGTTCAACTTATTGTATTTAAAGGACTCTCACCCACTCGGATTCCAAGTGGCATGCTTCAACATAGAGTCCTCGTCCAGCTACCCAATGTATTTGGAAGACTCAACCTTGGTAGCCAAGGGAGCTCTTTGGTTATTGGGTGGGATCCTAGATTTGAAACAGGTTGGGTGTCCTGAAGGTTAATATTATTTTCAAAGGGCACTCTGAAGGACTTAAATACAGGTGGGGATGCACTAATTTCCCAGTGGGTGAAAGTCCTTTTAATACCATAAGGTGGTCCCCTTGGGCTGCTATGAAGAGATAGGCTAAGCATGGTAGGGATTCCGGATTGATTGATTCACTAAACATGTTAGCTAGATAAGTGCTGTAAGTTAAGGGGGTGAGAGTACACAAACGTTTGTTTCATCACACCGAGAATGAGATAGTCATCCTCTGCTCCTGGAGCAGTGACAGTATATACTGCTGACCTTTTTCATCCCTCTCATTCTATGACATGACATGCATACTAGTCACCTATACCTATTGTCGGACAAGGCTGATAAACTGTAACCATTTAGCTCCTATTTATAAGGCTTAAGCTGTGCATCTCTTGTATATACACATTTCTATTCAAGGCTGAAAAATAGTTTATTTGGTGTGATTATTGTGGACAAAGAGCACCTCTTTTTGCACCCTCTGACTATGCTTTTTAAGGTAATTCCTTATGTCCAGTATAAATGAACAGAATATATTTTCCACGTCTTGAGGGGCTAGGTTACTATGTATCCTGTATTTATACACTGATTGTCTACAGTTATTTATTTGCTATTTACTGTACATACATTTCTTGTTAAATGAGTCCCTGGTGAACCACTGTTTTCCTTGTTTGCATTTACCCAGGCTACCATTGGAGTAATGGCTTGCTCTTGAACTTCATGCAGTGAGGAGTTTTCACAAGAATCTTCTTGCCTTGCTTTGTAATCTGTGCAGTTCCAAGCAATTTGTGCAGCAATAGTGGAGCTGTTTTACGAGATGTATTCACAGTACAGAGATGAATGCACCACAGCCAATTTGTATGGCTCTCCGCGTCTCTTGGCCGCTCTCTCACACGCACATGCACTGCCAGCAGGAGCCCAACCTACATGGGGCCTGAATATGAGTTGAGGTGTTATTTATCGCCCCTGATAAATAACGCTTCCACGGGGTCAGTTATTTATCGAATACGATAAATAATACCCACTATGAGTGGATGGTAAAAACATGCAGATTTAGGTGTTTAAGACACCAAAAGCCGCATGGTACAGTAAATACCGTTCACATTTTTCCTGCTAAATTTCGGCAGATTCAAACTGACTAAATGTAATAAAGCTTGAGTTATTTAACCCATCTGATAATAATTGGATGTGTTCAAATACCTTGTTCTCGTAAATCTGACCCATATGTAAACAGGGGTTTATGCACAGGTTAGAATATAATGAGCAACTCATAAAAAGGCCCATAGCCTATCTTGCAGCCAGAAAAAGCGTTCTCACATATTCATAGTTTCATGTCTAATGAATGCGCACAGGCTGTGCTCACAAATTCTCCCCAGATCAACAACATAAGCATGCATAAACACCAATGGCTTGTTTGAGGTGATTACAAAATTATACCATGCTTCCAATGGAAACACGTACACAAAATTAAGCTTGACCAATCATACAATGTTATAGCACGATATGATCTGAATTGTATATAATCGCCGTTACCCGCAGATCACCTACAGACGTGCAAGCCACAAATGGATTTTAATCGGTGACGTTTTAAGTAAAATCAGAAAATCGCAAAATTCTGTCATAGTAAAAACTCAGTTAGTTTTTTCTGATGACAAGTTCAAAGATTGACATGAGTTGTAACAATGTTACTCCTAATGGCACATCTTTACTATACTTCGACACTACTGACTCCAACACAGCTCAATGAAACCATACCAATTACAATTAATATGCCTTTATACAGATTGTACGAAACATATCACGCTGTATCAAATTTCAAAGGGGGTGTAAACAATAAAAACATATGCCATGGATGGTACTGACTTGCTTAAACACGTTTGCTTTCCCAAGATGAGACTTTTTAAAGGTATTTTGATATTTCACGGACCTAGCTCCGAGTAGATACAGCAGAGCGCTATTCAGATTACTATACGGTAACAAGAATATCTCAAAAACACGAGATAAGGACGTAGAATAGCATGGTGTGTGCCAGCTGAGATTACCCAACAACCCAATGGGAAATCTGCCAGGGTGTGAGGAAGGGCATTCTGCCCTATGTTATGGGTGCCATACTGCCTTTAAGAAAGCTGAAATGTTGCATTCAGAGACTTAAGAATGCATGAGAAAAGTTTCACTTTTTTTAGAACTCAGTGCTGACCTAAATACAATATACGTCACAGCATCGCATTCTGCAGTCTTGTAAATGTTTATTTGGCCAGAACCATCCTTGAGATGCGTATTTTTTGTAGTGCCAAGACGCCGCCTGACAACCTCTACGCCATGTGCCAAGTCAAATCCTTAGGGCTGCAAAAGACGTCAAGAGCACTGGAACACAAACAGCTGCAGTCACGTCTGTGTGCTGAAAAGTACACTGCCACGTTCGCTTGCTGCAAAGGTCCCCGATACCACCGGTGACAGTACGACATAGGGCAGCTCACAATAGACCTACAGGTATACATTTTTCACTATGAAAGGGGGCCTTTTACCAACATTGGAAGGCTGCCCGTCTGACGGTTCTGCAGACCACAGACCACTTTTCGCTCTGTGACCTTGCTTGCTCTGTAGACGAGATCCTTCCAGAGGCCCTTCCTAGGCACTGAATCCTTAGGGCTGGCATGTTTTTGTTTGGGCATTGTCAACATGTGGAACCTTGAATTTCCTGTGTCGCTTTAATCCCTGACACAGTCTGCTGCTCTACGCTCTCTGTGGCATGCCTTGATATTTTTCTGGGTTTCCTGCGTCTCCCTGTGTATTTGGTAATTTAGTTGAGACTTTAAGGACTTCACTCTGTTAGGCAGTCCTGTGGTGCAGGCCCATTGTCTTCTGTCTTCCCGCTTCTTCCCATACCACCCTCTTCAATAGGTTGGGGCTCTGGGGGCTCTGGCACATGGGCAGTAGGGTCCTCTTTACTAGAAAGTGATACTTATGCACTAGTGGTTATGGTATCTGACACTAAACTGCAAGGGTAAGGGATTCAATCTGCTGGCCACATTGTAATATGTAATCATGTGTAGACTCTTCTATCACAAAGAGTCTTCACACCTCTCTCAGAAAATGAGAAGCCAACATTTTTCACTTAAACTTTGGGCTTTAAATGAGAAGGACTGCTATTGTGTGTATTTTATTGGACAGCTTTTCTTCCCTTGCACATAATGATCTAGTGTCCTTTCTGTGTGGTGGTAGTTGAAGCTGTTGTGAAGGTTGCCACATCTATTAAAGTTGCCTGGGTAGCTTTCAAGCTTTATGTACAGCCATAGGTGTCTTTTTCCCTCTTCTCGTTTTTTGCAAGCTAGCTTTTGTATTCGTTGTTCTTGTGGCTTACCATCTGTTTTGTGGGCTGTAATCCTTTGTTGTGTGTTCTGGATTGTGTCACAGCCACTTTGGTATATTCCTCTGAAGCAGCCGCTGCAAGTAAGAGCGGTGGGACCAGGTGAAGTTTTTTTTAGAGAGACGACGACGAGAGGAAAATAATTATTTATTTAATTTTCCCTCGTGGTCATCTCTCCAGAAAAAAAACACCGCCCCACCGCTTTTACCTGCAGCGGCTGCAGCTGCTCTGGAGTAATAATGGAAAAAGAAATGGGATGAAGAGGTAATGACTGGATTACTTACTGGTAATCTCTATTACTTCGATTCTCGCTTCCTCGTCCCAGTACTTATCTGACCTCCTTCTCTCCCTCCCAGAGCAGTTAGTCTACGACCCTGTTTGGTGCATGGTATTTTATAGGATGAAGTGTTGGAAAACAGTCATTTACGAGAGCGCACTAGGATGGTTAGTCTCTGAACGGAATAGGTCAAAATTCCTATTTTGAGTGATTTAGGAACCTGTTGAAAGGGTGCCTGGTTTAAAAAGATGGTATCTCCTCATCATAGAGTAAGCAATGAGACGAGAAAGGTAGAATCACAGTGATGTTTACTGGTAATTACTCTGGTCACAACACAAGCAAGCATGCGGGTACATTCATACATATCTGGATGAGAGGGAGTGCACATACCCAGACCTAGCATACCTGCGCGTTGCTGCGGGGCGCAGCGGTGCACCAATGTGAGCAGCACACCCCTGCCCGGCCTTCTTGCAGACTCCATGTTACAGATCTTTACTGTAAGAAACTAACGTACAAAATCTGTAATGGCTGACATCAACTCTGTCGAAAAAGCCAGGCACTCCGACATAATCTAAGCTCCACAGTTTGATCCCAAAGTTGCAGACATGCATCTGGAGCTGGAGAATGAGGCGTATGATAGGGATGCCTTGAGCACGTGAAGTGAATGGTGATCACTTGGGTGCAACAGCTGAGATCTGAAGCTGCTACCGGATGTTCTAATAGATGCTGTAGTGTCCTACGATTAAATACAATTCTTCATGTGTATTAGTCTCTACGAACACACAGACCAAGATACACCCATCTGTAATAGCCTCACAACAAAGCAGTGACATACAAATGCAACAAGTGATGGTCTAGTTTAATGTGAGGCTCAACTCCCAGCAAAGAAAAGGTATTTTGACTGTGAAATTGTAATTCGTTCTTAACAAGGAAGGAATAAGATCTAGAAAATAAACCTGGAATATTGTTGTGGTGACAAATACTGGTAACACATTTAGGATTTGTCTGTGGGAGGAACATTTAATATTTAAATGCCTAATATTTAAAAATTCAACACTAAAGTGATTAGAAACCTATTTGTCGTAAGTAAATATTATCTACTCCATCATATGGTGAAATGAATGAGATATGCAGATGAGACTAGTCTAAACATGCAACGGCTAAGTTGCTACTTTCCTTCTTTTCTGAACCAAGAGAGAGACTGAGAGAAAAAGAAAGCGCTCCCGAGAAACAGGAGGAGGTGAAGATCTGGTTTTCAATGTAATAAGAAATACTCAAACAAAAATTCAAGTTCATAAACTATAAAACAGACAATGGGATTGAAGACCGTACCAACTAATTAGATCAGATTTTTCAACCCAAACTTCGGTTAAAATGAAAAAGCACCCAAAATTCAATGCCCTCGGTCTCCTTGGCAAATTTACAAAATATGTGGCAACCATTTTTGAGTTACTTTTCAGCTAATTTCTCCTCACTGCCTTTAATGGAAACCCCACTGTGTGACTCCTCCCCCTACTCTTTTAACTGCAGTGGCGGTTAGTGACATTTGAACGTGGTGAGGTTTTAACATTGGGTATGGATTATGTAGGGAGCAACTAGAGCAAGCTTAATGGATAAACATGGGGCCCGAGTTGGTCCTCCTTCCGAAAAAAATTGGAAAAAGATTGCCAAACGGTGCATTTTGAAGCAAATGGATTCAGTGAGAAAGCAAGGCTTATAAAAGTGGTAATGTACAGTCTTGAAATAGTAAACACATTTAAAACTGCCCCATATTTTAATGTGTTAATATGTTTAACAGTTACTGCAATGTGCAAATTGTACAGCGCAACAACTTCAGCCCTTTAAAGTGTGTGCTTGCCACGTGTCTTGCCCTGCATGCAGCATTAACTTTGGAAGAAAATGCTCTAACCAGGCTTCAGGAAGCACCTACATCTCCTGGCTGCAATCAGTTATACAGAAATATGTGCAGACAGGTATTTAAGTGTGATGAAATAATGGGATCGCTCTAAAAGGGAACATTTAAAATAAACTTCTATGATTCCCATAGTGTGCCACCGACCTGTATTTTGGTTTCTCTCCGAGATGTTAATGCACCCAGATATATAACACAACTGACATACACCTCAAAGCTGTCAGTATGATTGGCTTTGTTAATGGTTGTGGGTTGTTTAAGATAAAAGAGTAACAATAATAATTTGTTATAAAGAATTAACATTGGAAATGTGTCAACTCTGGTCTTTGGATCTCTCCACACCCTCCCTCTTTGTGTGGAGGTGAGATGTGGCCTAACTCTGCTCCATCTCCTCCGACCCCCACTATGGTGGCTAAAAACCTTGCAGTGAAGTTTGACAGCAATCTATCTTTCACACTGCGAGTGGAGAGCGCAGTTGGGACATTTTTGTGGAAGTTTCTGTTCCTTCTTCCGGCCTCATGTCAGAAGATGGCAGGCCATGTCCTTATAACATCTCGGCAGGACTATACCAATTAACTTTCCTGGGGTCTCCCTTTGTAACTACTTAAAAAACACCCGTTGGTGCAGAATGCTGCAGCTAGGTTCCTGCTTAACATCCAGAGTAACGTTGCTGTTAAGGTCCATCTTAAGGAGTTACATTGGCTTCCCATCCGTGCAAGAGTAAAGTTTAAGCGACTGGTGCTTGCCCACAGAGCTTTCTAAGAACTAGGTCCTACCAGAACCATAAGTTCGGTTGATGCACTGCTGGTTGTGGTGCCTAAACCAAGGAAGAAGAAATGGGGAGGCTCCACCTTTTCAGTGCTAGACGCTGCTAGCTGGAATGTTCGTTCCCAGCATCTTTGTGCTATTAGGGATGCGGGCGCTTTTAAATGTAGCCTGAATACCTGCCTTTTTAATGAGGCTTTTTAGATCGTGTCGCCCCACATACAAGATCAGTGGTCTATTTACCTTCAGGGCCAGGACACTCCACGGAGTATCTGTGCACTTTATAAGTAAGCTCTGTTTGGATTTGATTTGAATTCTGAAATTGTGAGTCTGTGAATTAAATAGTATTGAGGCCTGTTAAAAGAGTTTTGCCCTTCAGTTATGTGTGCTTTATGTTAAATATGTATTCCCTGTTTCTGTGCACTCTCGCCCGGATGGGAAGCACATCTTCAACCGCCTCTCCTTCCTCTTCAGCACCATGTTTGCACTCTTCTCCGAAAGCACATCCTTGCATCTCCCTCACTTAACTCCAAACATACACTACACTCACATTTAAGCAATTTATTTCCTTATGCCTTATAAATATTTTGACATCTGTGTACCCCCTTCACACACATTTCCACAGAATTTCAATTGCAACTGGAATACATGACCATTGTTCTGTGTGCTTCGTAGATAGGCCAACCCACTGACAGGCACTTTGCTCTGGCTTCAGCCTCATCATCAGATTTCTCACTCAAAGCCCCTCATAAACCCCTGGCATGGCTCAAAGTATGCACCATGAAACAGTAATAAGATGCACAGAAAAATATATAAACACAACATAATAAAATAGCAAACACTCTAGGGGAAGGCAAGATTAAGCAAAACATGTGAAATAAGAGAGGAATTAAATCGCTGACGTGCATTGCCTTAACATTTTCAACATTCATTGTTCGTAAATCAATCCATGTTCTTGGCATTAATGTTAAGGGCAGGAAGACAGCCAGTTTTATTGCCATACAGCAGATAGCTGTTTTTACTATAAACACATATTTCTCCCTTTGTGCTAGACTCAGATATTTGGATCGACCTCACAAGGGAGCAAAAACCCTGCTTATCTTTTGGATTAATTTTGCGGGGGAACCAATAAAGCAGTTCTACTTTTAAAGGAGCCAGTGACATACAGCCAGGGTCTGGGGTATCACAATGAGCAAGGGTTGACGTGAAGAGGGCTCTCAGTACAATATACAGTACACAAGATTACCATTATAACACTTCCCACTCGTGAGGACAAGGAATCAAGTTACAAATGTGTGCATCTACTCCTATTTGTGAAGAACGGGCAAGGTAGGGATCTATGCCTTTGAATAGTAGACATCTGTCCCATGCATGGACAGAGACTTTGACGCACAAAACCGTGAAGCTGAAAGTGTCACTGGCCTATAGTGGATACTACTTTAGGCTATAGACTACAATGGCAATGAAGGACTTTGGGATGGTAAGCCTTGCGTCATGTGTCACAGTTCAGAAAGTTGATTTACTGCCTGGCTTCGGTCTCCTGCTTCAGGGTGAGGCGGGGCAGGCAGCCTGGGACAGATAGCCCAGACTGAAATACATCGATTTGTTTAGAGATACAATCGTATCTCTAAATAAATCGATCTATTTAATATTTGTGCAGGAATGTCTAGGAATTTAAGTAGGGCAAAGCCCAAGAACCCTGATGTAGAAACCATCCCTGGACCTTTGATAAATGCTTGGAGATTTAAAGGAAACAGTGCCAAAGCAACGGGTTAGCAGGACTAGCATAGGCCGATTCTCATAAGGCTGGATACTCACAAAGCCCAAGAGCAGCGTATAAAAGTCATTAAGTCCTGTCTCTCTTTATTTGCTCATGCCCAACAGGCCTTTAGTAGCCAGTGCAAGAGTATGCGCTGGGGTAAAAGGATCAGGGGTGTGAAATTTCTATCGCCGATGCCCAAGACATGATGTTTTCTGTCAGGGACAGGTAGTTATAGTGTCTATTTTGACCGAAGGTCAAGTAGACTTTAAATTACGTTAAGTACAAGCAGGTGTGGCACTCTAGTGCTCAAAACTAATGAGGAAATCAGAGAGAAATCCTACCATTGTGGCAAAAATGTGAAGCTCTGTCATTGGCTAGATGTTGTTGACTGGGCTCTAGTTTCGGATTGGCTGAAGGGGATCCTGAGCCCGCCCCCAAGGAAAACATTTCACACTTTGGGGAAGGCAGGCTGTTTGGGGTTGGTGTTGGTGGCTGCCCCATGTGGGATAAGAGAAAAAGACAGCAACATCTTTCCATTGTACAACTGTCTGGTAACAGACCAGAAGGGAGTCTCTCATGGGAGCCACCTGCATCCCTGGCTAAGCTCTTTGCTCTGCCCTGGCCCCTCAAGGCTACCCCTTGAGCTAATCGATATGCATGTTCTTCCTCCCGATACTTACGTCCAATGTCCTGCCCCCTTACACTGCTGAAAGCCGTACTTGACAGTCGCCCACTCTTGCTGTCAACCTGCCATGTTCCTCAACAGACAAAGGCGGCCTGGAAAGCATTTGGCCAAATGATGTAGGAAAATAGGGGACGGGGAATTTATATCCCCAACCAGGGAGGGAGAAGGTGAACAAATGAATCACCAGTCGTATGCTCTCCATACTATCGACAGTAACAAAACCTACGTATGTCTAAAAGTAAATAGTCCTCATTGCCACCCACACCCTCCTAAAATCTGCAAGGTTAGTCACTGTGTCCATGGCCTATGCAGACAATGGCACATCTGCTTGTTGTGAAAGGCGCAACATTTGCGAGGTCGGTGAACTCCGAGCGTCCGTCCCTAACTTTAATGAATGTCAAAAGATTTGATCGGGCAGCTTGCAAACTCTTCTTGGGTCTGAGATGAAAGAACAGGCCTCATACCAGAATCAGTGCAGTAGTGTATGACTGTCAACCTCACAGGCAACAATGAACCACGAGCAGCCTGCCAGTGCCACCTAATTCTGCCCAGTTGGCCTGACCTGACCCCGGCAGAACAAGGAGGCCTGTCAGCGATTCATTGTACCCAGCCCTGGTGGACCCGATTCATTTTCCCAGTGTTGATAACTTTTTGAGGGTAGGTGTCCCTGCGCATTGAGCAAACATATTTTTAAAAAATGTGGATGGGTTGGTTTTATGAGCACGAGGTTCTGTGGTCCTGAACATTTTCTAAATACTTGTCTCATTTTCAGAAGAGGTTGACTAACAGGAGGCACCTTTGCACGGGAAGAAAACAATTTAACTCAGATGATACTCAGTGGAAAAGTTGCATTTCAATTCCCTTTAGTGCACATTGCAATGTGTTTTCTCCCTGCTGATTTGTGCTGTCAAATAAGTAATTATGTGTCCTTCAAAACTGTAGACCAATTTCTATCTTTTTGAAATGTCAGTACCGGTTTTTAGTTTTCAGAATTTGGTCACCGTAGCATGAAGTGCAGAGTGCAAGCAGGTGTAGGCGCTTGCATGTTTCTATCCACTACTTGTTCACTCCTTTGCAGGGATGGGGCTATTGTGCGTTTAACTGCCTCTAGTGAGTCTGTGGTGAGAACAGCCCTATGCCTCTGGCCTTCAGCACAGACAGGATATGCGCCTACCCCATACACCTCAGAAAGTGAGCCACGGAAGCTGAGAATGAGCAGGGCATTAATGTGGCTGCTGCTTGGCGCTCTTACCGCAGGGGTAAGGGGAAGTGGTCGTGGGGGCTTTAATCGGCCGATCAATATATGACGTGGAGTGGTGTGAAAGTGCTTGGAAAGGAATGAGCACATTCAAAACAACAGCGATTTTACAATCAGCCACCAAATTAAAAAAAGCAAAGTGTGTACTTATTTAAAACAGAATGCTGTCTCGGCTCTAGAAAAAATTAAACAGAAAGCACTGTCCTGTGGGTATGAAAATGGGAAAGGAGGATATATCAATTCAGTGGCTGAATTCTAGAAGGTTTGCATAAACTCCTGAACACCAAAGTTCAAAAACTCGTCTTCAGTCTTCATAAGTCAAAGTACACAATGTTCTTTTATCAGTTCATAATTCATCAATATGCATCAAAACAGGTCCAGAACAATTCCAGTAGCCAACACGTGTTTTGTCGTTGTGGTTTCAGTCAAGACTGGCTGCCTCAGGGCTACAAAGAAACAAAATATTCCATCTATAAATAAAACATATAGAAATGCAGATATTCATCACCATATCATCATTGGTGGCATGTAGCAGTGGACCATGTCATTCTCATCCATCGCATACTGTCACAATAGCAGAATAAAGTCTGTGCAGCCTCTAAACCTAGTACGTGTATCATGCATTAATAGTTTTGAGCAAAACAAAAGCACTCATGCAAAGCAAAACTGGGACTAAGGTAAAGTGACCACTGTGCAACCGATAACAGAATTACCCCAGAGTGCAGCACATCTTTGCAGAAATGTCAGTGTTAAGATACAACACAGTATAAGAGATCCAAAAGATGAAATTCAAGGTGATATTATTAACCTGTATAGATCACACATTCGAATGTGGAGTCTCCTTATACAAGGCATATCGGTTACGTAACACCGAATAGGTAAGATGTGGGAGTTTGGACAAACGATTATTTTGATACTTTTGCCTATAAGGGAACATCCCAGTCCCACTCTGCTAGCTTTCAGGAAGCAAGTAAAAACCTGGCTTTTCAATCAATAGGCAGCCCACTCCACTCCTTAGCGCCAAGACACCCAAGGGCATTTGTGCACTTTAGAAGTTGTTTAAATAAATAAATACATAAATGATACACTATTGCATTTTTTGCGTTGCAGATTTGACTTTCACTTCTTATGCATGACTTTTAACAACATATTAACAATACTATTAAGTACTATGAGAATTTCTAGATACGATTAAGGAGTAGCTTGAGCACTGGTACGGGTGAAGGTGACATATAAGGGGCATATCATCCTTTCCTTTGGATCTCTTATAATATATTTTATCTTAACACTACAATTTCTGCAAAGATGAGCTGCACTCTTGGGTAATTCTGTTATCGGTTGCACTGGGGTCACTCTACCTTAGTCACGTTTTTGGTTTGCGTAAGTGCTTTTGTTTTTGTTTTGCTCAAACCTATTAATGCATGATACACGTAATAGGTTCAGAGGCTGCGCAGACTTTATACTACCTTTGGGACAGTCCACAATGGATAAGAATTACATGGTTACACAGCTCCATGCCACCGATGCTATAGTGACGGATGTCTGCTTTACTATATGCTTTGGTTGTAGATGGTATTTTTTATTTGTAGCCCAGAGGAAGTCAGTGGTGAGTAAAACCACAACTAATGGCATCTTTCTCGGGGCATGAGAGAGGCAGTTCATCATATTTCTAAATTCACGTTTTGAAACTATCACTTTCATTACATAGCACTCAGTACAGTGATACAATCTAATATACTAAAGGGTCAGCTTCCACATTTGGATGTGTGACGTTACAACGCATGCTTTTACCATGCATGCTGTTACAACGCGGTTTTTACAACGCATACCATTACAACGCATAGCGCTTTGGGGTGCTGGATAGTGAATAGTTTAATTTACTATTCCAACTCCAGTCCCCGTGGACACTAGGGAAGGTGTTGGATAGTAAATTAAATCTATTCCCTATCCTAGAGCGCCCCCCAGCGCAATGCGTTGTAATGGTTTTTGTTGTAAAACCTGCGTTGTAATAGCACTGCGTGGTAAAAGTTGCGTTGTAAAGGATGTTTCCCCCACATTTTAACCCCATCCATGCTGCCGTCGGCCATTGACAGACAGCAGCACTACCTCGCTGGTGCTGCCGTCGGGCAATGGCCGACGCGGCCCCACCCATTTTGCGGAAGTGCCGCACTTCCGCAAAACGGGCGGCGCAGCCAACGGGTTAAAGGAATACACCTTTTTTATTTTGAAGATTTGAATCATATTTTACAGTACCTCTGTTGCAGAATTAACACGCCACATATTGATGTTTCTCTGCTGGTAATCTGGCAGTTAGTTCCATGCCAGAACATTGACTTGTCTGGTTCTATTAATTTGCTGGCTTGGCTACCTCTGCCAGCAGAGGGTGGGAGTGACATCTAGAATACCATCCATACATTCTATAGGTTCTTTCCACAGGGTTCTTAGGGTACTGTGTTACATCTTTAATTACAAAAAAGCTATGAATATATGAGAGACAACGTATAGTGTGCATGTATTTTGTAGTGCATCTATAGCAGCCCATCTCATATATACAGAAAGTAGGTGGGACAAGTAGATGTCTTAATAGGGCAAGTAGATTTCTGTAGCACTTTGTCCCTTGAGCAAGTACATTTTAAAAATAATTCCAGACCCCCGAAGGGTATATGTCATGTACTTTTATTTCAGTCCTGAATACCATTTACTTCTGTCACACCAATTACCTTTCTATATGCACTGCACTTTCTCTTAACCCATTTAAAAACTGTAAGGTAATAGGCGAGTTTATTTATCCACAGGTTAAATTTGAACATTCAAGTAGTACGACAGGCACACATACACTGAAACTTCCGAGGAGCAAACTGAAGTATATTTCTAAGTCATAATTAGAGTTCAGAGGAGGACGTGACATTGATTAAATTGTTTTCTTGGCCACTAAGAAATAATGGACCAAAAACAAGAGGGAGTTAGAGGAAACGCTAGGTTCATCCTCCACGTTAAATTTTACTTCACAAAAAAAGGAACCTAGCTATGTTCAGAAGGTTGACACTCCACTAGAGAAAACAACAGTTTTCTTGTGAAACCAACCCTCACCCACCAGGGTTACCCCTTGGTGGCATGCTTCATCATCGGGTCCGCTGCGAAACGAGGCGTGCTGCGACCAACGGACTACGTGGGAGCAATATCTGTATAATGATAAAGACAATGTTTCCAAAGTAGGAGTGGGGGGGGGGTTTAAGAGTAGGGTGAAATCTAAAAATACCTGACTAGTAGGTGTGACTATATCTAACCCCTATTATATTTTACAAAGGAGGAGGTAGGGAAGGAGAGATTATGAGTCTGCTCTCCTACAA
The DNA here is from genome assembly GCF_964261635.1 of Lissotriton helveticus. Lineage (NCBI taxonomy): Eukaryota > Metazoa > Chordata > Amphibia > Caudata > Salamandridae > Lissotriton > Lissotriton helveticus. The sequence continues at coordinate 2,103,513,389 of NC_136059.1, read as the reverse complement.
GGTTAACATGTTTCTAGCTGTGCCCCTCTTGGCTTTTCATCAGGACCTAGGGAAACTAACTCCCCGGGTACACTTCTGCTCTTTATACTTCATGCACACAAACTTGCATGTTGAGTGAAATATATGTAATTACCACCTTGATGGTGATTCACCTGATAGATAGTTATTCCACCAAGGGGGTAAACCGGGTGGGTTAGGGTTTTGCAAGAAAACTGTTGTTTTCTCCAGTGGAGGGTCAACCTTCTGAACATAGCTACTAAGAAATAAAACATAAAATAAAACATTACCCGCATGCTTGATGAGTAATTGTTTTTTTAATGTGTTCACCTGAATAATTGAAGCTCCTTCACTTAATAAGCAATTTCCCCTTATAATGTTTGATAATCGTTTTCCAGGCTTAGTTTAATCTAAAATGTTCTAAAAGCAGAAGTAAAGTATGGTCATTGGATATTTTAGGCCAAGGGCATTTCGCTGTATTCACCAGTAAATATTCATGTTCAAACGGCATTCCAGAGATTTAGGCACTGATTAAAAAAACACAACATACATTTCCTCCTGTCAGATTATTTATGTTTGAAACCAAATTCAGCTTTTTTGGAAATTTTCAAAGAATTCCAAAAGTAATCAAAGATGTTTAACAGATGTAGATTTGTCTTTGATTGAGTACTCAAACGTATGCTTATTTTCCGCAGTTGCGATTATCAACATGTGTACAATGAGACACAAATAAATTGACCATAAATGTACCTTTGCCCACTTTTTACATTTTTTTCCTATCTCATTTTCTATTAGGGTTTTGAAAGAAAAATTGAACATTGTTCACATAAACGATACTTAAGGTTACATTATACACATATTGATTACAGAAGTAAACAACGGTTTCCCTCCTGGACAGGGGATATGGGGGGGGGGTCAATCATAGACAATTGTCGGCAAATATTTCCCTAGTATAGAAACACTGTGCCATAAATATCGCTTCATTTTGCATGTATTTTCCCATATTCAACCCAAGAAATGACTCCCGTCATTGACAGAGGTGCATTTTTTGTGCGCTTCTGTGATGGGAATCTACTTGTTAACTGTTGGTGAATATTCACAAACTTACGAGTTTGAGGGCGTTCATCAAATTTTACAGATTGAAAACAACAGGATGACACAACACTGGCAGACGGTGGGCTCTAGTCACAAAGGTAAATGCGGTCGTAAATGCATGTTTACAACCCAAATCACCTTTGTTGAGCATACCAGTAATTCACAGTGATTTATGGCAGCCATAAGTTAATTTATGTGTGCAGAGATCTCGGCCATGGTGCATATTTTTTTTCTGCATCCATAAATTTCACTGAACAGTGAGAAACCGAGCCTTCCAAGATCAGGTTGGACTTGAAAGTTTTATGAACACCCATACAAATGGATAACTATTGCAATTCACAAATTCCTCTCAACCCCTTTCCTCCTTAGAAAGGTTTGGATTTGTACACACGGCCAGGCTGACATGAATCCCTTTCCAGCGTCAGTAGGGAATTGGATCATCCGCATATTCTGTAGGAGAGAGATTCTAAATAGGAAAAAATATTCTCCTTGTGGAATATAAAAAACAAAAATGTGCGTTTGCATATTTCACCTGCACAGTGTTCTCTGTTGGATCCCACTTGGAATATCAGAAGACCTTCCCTGGAGTAAACTTGTAAACCTGTGCTGGTGTAGTTTTCCATGCCGATTCCTGGAATGCTTGTGAATTCCAGAAACAAATACATCTGCACCTGCACGTAGGTATAAATCTACGAGAGCAAATGTATTACTTTCCTTGTGAATTGCCCAGTCTGTATATGAGCAAACTCTACAACTGATAGTAAACGTCTGACAGTTCTGATTTTGGGTAACTGACCTTAGCCTCAGAAAAGTTGATTTGCACCTACATTTAATTTGTGTACGCACAAATCTTGCCAAATCGGGCTGTCATCTCTAACCTATTTGTAGAGTTACAATGGAGCAGAATAACATGGGATTATATATTTAGGAAAACTTCTTTCATAAACTAAATTCAAAGTCCTAAGGCCACAATCGGCCATAAACTTGGAATCTCCCAGAAACTACAGGTCATATTTCTCCTTGTACACAAGCAGATAAGACACACACTGTTATAGCTTGCTAAATGTTAATCAAAATACTGATAACAAAGACTGCACAATTAATTACCCACAGATGCATATGCATCATTAGTGTCATATAAAACCATTTGCAAGTGAAATTGAAGCGGGTAACTTCAAGTTCGAGCGCGCCGCATTTGCCGGAACGGCGTATATCAAAAAGTTCATCAATCATTTCACATTTTAATCCTTTTATTTTGTATTCAAATTGTATCCTCAGTTGTGCTTGTTACAGGGTAGACCGTAGAAAAGTTGCACCCAAGATTACCGAGGACAAAACCTACAGAAAGAACCATTACCCATCTACTAAACCCAACTCATGGATACTTTCGAACCGTTACAATGTTGCTATACCTCATTACAGACTTATTTCTATGTGTGTTTCCATCTATAACGTTCTGATTGACATGTATTACACAATCCAGGGAGGGCGGGGTACACGAATGTACTATCTTTAAACCAAGGTTACAGTATGATTACAATGTTGCATACGTTTTGAAGTAAGTGGAGGGAGAATCGGGGTTGTATACACGGCATTATGGGACCCGTAGTATAAGGGTGTTTCCATCTACCGTTTCATTGGTCAAAAATAATAGGGCGGAGTCCCAAGGAACACCTATTAATGACGAGCATGTTAGAAAGTAGCGTAAGAACTCATTTTTAGAAACTAAAGGCTGCTCGGACCTCGTTTGAAGGTATGAAATAACTGAATTTCCCACACTTGCAGTATTATTATAACAGGATAACATCTATGTGATTTTGGTTAAAGGTTTTTGCGCTTTAAGCGCATAGAGGGAAAATGTCTATTGGAAAATGTTTATCGCTATGGGTAATAAGGCTATGTGTACAACACAGTGGGGACATGTTCATACGTAACAGTGATGTTTGTTTAAATTTGTAGTGATCCCCCTGAAGAAGGGCTACATTATAAGTCCGAAATGCATTGGGAACCAGCAGAATCACTAAAGATTTGTTTGAAAGTACAAGCATGCGACAGCAAGAAGTTTTTAACACAGCTGCCGTGTAGAAGCAGTGTCACTTTCTACGGTCTACCCTGTAACAAGCACAACTGAGGATACAATTTGAATACAAAATAAAAGGATTAAAATGTGAAATGATTGATGAACTTTTGATATACGCCGTTCCGGCAAATGCGGCGCGCTCGAACTTGAAGTTACCCGCTTCAATTTCACTTGCATCTATTCACCATGTGGTTTCAGGACAGACCGCTATCGAGCGCACGCCAAACATTGTAAACATGGACTAAATCGATAAAGAGTTAAAAAGCAAATAGGAGTGCACTTGACCTCACACGTTGTTGTGATATAAAACCATTTCACATACCCACCATGCCACCGCCTAATTATTTCACCACTTTTTAACTACAGGAGCATCCAGATCTACTGCTTAGTAATTCTTATTGTAAACTCACCTGCATGTCTCTCTATTCTGCTATGTATCCTGCTGCTATGTACAGCACACTCCTGTCCTATCAGCCTAGGTTCACACTTAATGAACACCTCCAATAAATGTAAATTGACAATTGAGCATCAGACAATTCTTGCATGCGTTCAAGAACAAGCAGGTTTCCTTGCAATGAGAGGACAGGCAATTCATGCCTACAGTAACTAGCAGCACTCTACATCCAAGTTACCATCTCCTGTCCAATGACAAAGGACTTTATTTAGTGTTGCAATTTTTTTATAAAGTAAATAAATAAAAGTTATACAGCATGAATGCAACCCGACATCCAAATATAGTAACTCTGAACAGTAATAGACAGGGTGATGGGGTACATTGTACTGAAAAGGGAAGGAGGGGTAGGTGGGCATTCACTGGAGGGAAGGTTTAAGGCAATATCCAGAGAAACTAAGAGATACTGAAGCCCAGTTTTAGGAACCGGCGGCGAAGGGGGAACACTTCTCTACTGTAAGTCTGGCCCGTAGAGGTCATATGCAGAAAAGGCTGTGTGGTCCAAGGCTCTCGGTTGAGAGCGCATTGGGGTAAGAGCACTGGGTGGGGGGCATCCCCTATGTTGAGGGGTGACGGGGTGGTGTGGGTCACAAGGGGTCGGGTGTTGCAGACAGCGGGATTGGGTGGAGGCCGTGGTCATGATGAAAAATAAAGGGGGGGAGGAGTAGAAGGAGAAAAAAGAAGGAAAAAGCCCTCTGCTGGTGGTGCAGGTGCATCTCACATGCATTGTTAGGAGGGTGAGTAAAGTCTTGTTAGAAGATGGGACTGGCGAGACTCGGAGCAGCATCGGATACCCTTGGTGAAGGAGGGGGGGTCGTGTCGTTTAGTGGACCTGGTGTCCGAAGGAAGGTGGAAGAGAGGATTGATTAGAGGAGAAGGTGAGGAAAATAAGAAGAAATGTACAAAAGGGGGGTTGGAACAGGGGAAGAGAAGGGCGTAGGAGGGGCTGAGGGATGGGGTGTGTAATTCACAAAGGGGGATCGAGGGGGAGGGGGTAGAGGGGGAAGGGGGGTCTAGGAAGGAGGTTGGGAGGGAGGCAAGATGGGGTGGGAGGGTAAGGAAGGGAGGCAGACACCATCATTACGCGGATAGCGAGGGTGGGGGGGTGGGAAAAGGAGGGGCGGGGTAGTGAGCATTCGTGGGATAACAGTACTCAGCTGTGCGATTCAATTTAGATCGATGCGATTCAAGAGGGTGTGGGAGGCAGGGTGCCTGTCAGCAGTCTCATCACGGAGGAAGGGCGCCCACATCTGTAAAAATACCTCAGTCTGGTCCTGCAAGTTGTAAATGATGCATGTGTGTGAGGATGTTTGAATCATTGCCACCAACCTGGCTGCCTGTAATGTGGGTAAGGGCGACCTCCACTAGCGGAGAATACATATCTTGGCTGTGTGGAGGAGGCGGCGCTGAAGCGCGGGAGGGTTCCGCTGAGTCCCCCACATTGTGGAGAAGGATGACTGAGGGGGTAAGAGGGAGGTGTAGCGGCATGGAGGCACCCAAGACCATTCTGATGTGCAACCAGAAGGGTTGGATCGAAATGACAATGGACTTAAAATGCTTCCAAAATATAGCAGTTAAAGATGGTTATTCCTTGCTCCCAGCTCGATCCCCTACTGAGCCAACACTACAGCACTTGAATAAGCTAAGAAAAAATATCACTCAGAACGGACGATAATTGCCAAAGTAAGATGTTTGATGATTGCAGTTAATGTCCAAAACAGGCCTTACATGTCACCACTCTCTCTTCTCCCCTGTAAGTTAGTAAGATTCTAAGGTATTCAAATGTTATGTGCTGTTTTTGTCTCGGATGTTCTCCCTGTTCCTCTCAACACACCACAAATGTGTGAAGAAAAAGTACAAGGAGATGATGCCTGTGCGCCAGAAAGTTGTCACATTCGGCATGTGGAGTCATGGCTGAAGCCACATGGCATCACTATAGAGCCATTACTGTGGAAAAGTTATTGGGCCAGTCTAGCATGTGGAGGGATAATCATAAAGTGCGGAATCTGTGTGAAGAACGCTCAGTCTCTGTATTTCCCTCTTGAGGTTAGTTTTCACCTTTCCTTTCACACTGTCGCTATTTCCCATCTGTCTCTCTCTTTCTTTCTACTTTTTCTGTCTTTAATTCTCTTGGTCTTTTATCAATGTCTGATGATAAAAAATAAGCCCAGAGTCCCAAAAATGAGTGCCAGTGCCACCACCTACAACCACATACTCTCTAAAACTCTTTTCCTGTTTACTATCAACAAAAAAAAGAACCTTCTGAAATTCTGCAAAATTCTAAAATCCTACCTGTTTAGATTACCTTGAGCCCTAACTACTTTACCTAATTTCTAGGCGTCCGCCCAAGAATTCAATCCTCCTTGCTCGCTACCCTCTTCTTTTCCAACCTATTAATGAACTCTAACTGATATCCTGTACTGCTCTTAATGGACTAACTCTCCTAATCCTACTAACCCTAGTATTTCCCTTTCTTCACATTCTTCCTTTCTCCCTCCCATAATCTTTTACAACAGCTCCTATTCATATCTTCACTATATCACTCACCTCATACCAGCTCCAAAATCACCTACATTGAACTTCTTCCACATCTACCACCTCCCTCGACCACTTCCATTGAAAATCATTTCCACCATTTCTGCTCTCATGACTTGCTTTCATTATTTGCCCCATAGTCTACAATCCTTATCCATCCTATCCCACAGGTACTTATCATTTTCGACACTTCACTGTTTTTCTACCGCCACCAACTGCCAGTTTGGATCTTTTCACACGTCTGTTTCTACGGATAATCGATTTACTTTAGTTTTTAGCTCCAATACTTTTCCTGTAAGGATATTTCTTGACCTCCATTGTGGTTTAATGTAAAAAACACTAATGACAAGTGTACTGCGATTCAGAAATCTTTTTCATTCGTCTTTAAAAAAAAAAAAAAAAAAACTCCTCCTGCAAATTGATCCCTGGGCTTCTTTAATTATTTTTTGTCGAAACTCACAAGCATAAAACTTAAAAAACATACTGATGTAGTTTTGTGACGTCACCAATTAAAGCAAAAATTGAGGCTGGGCTGAGATCAAGGTATGGACGAGGAAGAGGTGGTCTCGAAGATTTGGAAATGAAGTGATGCACACTTTTGCTGAGGATCTTCAGGACTGCTAAAAAATATGGAAGCATTGTGTAGGTTTAAGAGTTAAAATCCTTAAAGCGGTACATATGGTCTGAAAGCGTTAGAAATAGTTTAGATATTTCTGAATTAGCCACTGTAAGTACTGAAAATGCTGATCATTTTCGGAATAGATTAAAGAGAAAAACAATTCTACACTCTAGACAGTGTGTGATTTTGAATGCGTTGTGTGCGTGAAAGAAGAATTTTGGAGGCGGGAACTGGGTTGACTTTATCTGTGTTTTTGGTTGTTTCTGGGACAATTGGATTATCTGCAACAGTATTAAAAAAAAATTCTGTTCCGAAGGAGTGGGGAATGTAGGACACCATTAAAAGCTGGCACCGTTGAGTGAGCTTCCTCTACACAAGGAGATAGTATAGAACACAGAAAAAGAAGAGGACAATGAGTGAAAGAAGGGAGAACATTTTGAAAACAAGCGTTGCAATGCCAATAGGTCTGACTTTAAAGGAATTCTGTATGTTAATGTGAAGCATTACAAGTAAATAGCATGGGTATATATATGTAGAAAATACTAGTACACTGGACACCCGGAGAGCATATAGAAAATTAGTAATAATATAAAATACAGTTGTATTCTTTGGTTCTGTAGTTTTTAAATTTCTTTTTCTTCTGTGGACAATGTCTTTATGCACTCCAGTTAGGCCTTTATGTTCCTAGCCAACATGTGTTTCGTCGCATAAAAGGGGAAGAACCCGCAACTTCTTCAGCTTCTCTACTTCTGTGGAGCTTCAATACAATGCCCGATCCGGCATGAGTCTCGGACCAAAGAGTGCTCCCCTCTCCCGAGTGTACGCTATCGGTCCGATAAAGACACCATCCACAGAAGAAAAAGAAATAAAAAAACTAAGGAAGGCTATCACGGGGGATGCTGGCTACAGTGGCTACCAGCATATCTTCCCGTAGGAGCAAGATAGGACATAAAAGCCTGGTATCCCTGAACTCAGAATTTAATAAAACATCTTTTAGGAAGGGTTGTTTTTAAATCCTGTGTTTGAGAACAGCACTTTTAGAAAGCTGCTGTTCTCTTGTCTGACCTTTCTGTGTGCCTTGGCCTGTTTGTGAATTGACTGTCTGGTTTGTGAGTGACAGGGGCTGGGTGGCTCCCAGAGTCTGTGTGGGCCATCCCTGGTCTGAATAGCTCCATCTGCATCTAGAATGGTGGGAGGGGGTAGCACCTGGGCCTGAATAGGGCTGTGCCTGCCTCCCACAATGCTGGCTCCACCTCCTGCTGGGCGGCTGACAACCTTGCCCCTCTCTCTGAAAGGAAAGGAGAGGCCAAGAAAACAAAGTGCTCAAGGAACACCCAGAACTGGTTCTGACCGGGCTCAGAGCCCTCCAGCACAAAGCGATCAAAGACTTTTAGGGGTATAAGTAAAGGACCCCTGACTACAGAAAATTAGATCATCCTGGAAAAACAAGAAGGAACCTCTGCCAAGGAGAAAGCTGGAAGACTGAAGAAGAAGGACTGCCTGGCTGTGTGATGCTGGACTGACCTGCAGTTGCTTTGCTGCCTAGGGGAGGGGAAGTTCTTTGTTGTTGCTTTGTCCCCTTACTTGAAGGAATCTCCAAGGGCCTGTTGTGAGCTGGCTCCTTGTTTTGAAGTCCCAGGAACAAAAATACTTCACCCCCAGCTTCCCTGAGCTCTGCTGAGAGAGCTCTGTCATTCCTAGAGTGCTTGGGCCAGTTGTGGTGCCTCTGGAAGTTGTACCTGTGCTGGGAAGCTGGAAACCAAGATTTGAGAGACTTTGCTACAGAAAGGTTATTGCATCGCTCGCTTGCGGAGCACATCCCTGACAGTGCGAGGAAATTCCCGCCGCTACGAAGGCCGAGATCGTCGCAGCGCCTGTTGCCGCTGCCGGAAATGTCGCATCCTTCGTTTGCAGGAAGATTACCATCGCTGCGAGCATCGTCGCAGAGCCTGTCTTCGCTGGGAGAGATCTCCGCACCGCTTGCTTGCGGACCACATCACGTCGCTGCGAACATCGTCGCAGAGCCATCGCATCGAGGAGCTGCGAGAGTAAGATCGCTGCTGGATCACGCATCTTCGCCCCGGAGATCGTTGCAGCCCCTACAGATCATCGCATCGTGCCTTTGCAAGAACAAACTTCCTACGAAACCTACGCACCGGAATCCATACAAGTCATCACCTTCCTCCCCAAACAGACCGGATTAGTCGCGACACGCCCGCTGCTGCAGCGGGGCTGTCACCAACGCCTCCCCATGGTCTCAGGAGCAACCCATCGCTTGTTTTCCACCGCAGCAGCTTCTGCTTTGGAACTTTGTCACATTTAAAGGTACTGTTGGCTAAACGTGACGCAACTGTAAACTATTCATGCAACTGTGGATTATTTTTATCGCAACTTTAAGAACTTTTTTGCAACCATATTCTTGAACTGTGTATGTTGGATTTTTGTGGTTTTGGTCTTGTGTAGTTTAGATTAAATACCTTCATTTTTCTAAACTGTTGTGGAGTCAGTTTGTGGTGTTTTCACTGTGTTACTGTGAGTGTTGGTACAAATACTTTACACATTGCCTTTGGATAAGCCTGACTGCTTGTGCCAAGCTACCAAGGGGGTGAGCAGAGGTTATCTAAAGTGTGTTTCCTCCTTACTCGGACTAGAAGCAAGGGTCCCTATTTGGATAGTGGTACCTACCTCTGCCAACTAGAGACCCCCAGTTCTAAGAGTATTGTATTCTAGCTTTGCATTATGTAGTGTATATTTGTGATATGTTGTAGTTGTATGTCGTTAGAATTGTTTTGTTAGCTGTGTAGTAGTTAAAAGCATAGTGTTAGTAGGAAAAGCAGTGTTTCAGATTTGAGAGGTGAATGAATAGAAGAATAGTATGTGTGTCAATTTCGTATAGTGAGGATTACAATAGCATGAGGCAGACTAAAGGGGCGAGGGGAGAGCAAATATATACAATATCAATGTTCTATAACGGGTGCACTTTTTCACAAAATCTGCAGCTAAAACCTTCATGCATTGAAGGGTAGGTGCATGCTGTAAGCAGGGCCCTGCCTCCCCTTTTCTGTACATACCAAGGCTGCGTAGAATGATCCTTCTACTCTCAGCCCGGTGTCCGTTCTCCTGTCAGCTTGAAAGCGGCTTCCTCATGTTTCCAGGTGCGAGGGGTACTGCTCAGTGCAGGCGGGCGGCCTGTACTGGTGGCGCGAGCAGCAGCGTTTCTTTCTCCTGAGGGGCGGGGGGAAGGGATACGCAGTGAAAGTGGGCGGCCGCCATGAACAACAACTGTGGCATGCAGCTGGATAACAAAGTATAATGTCAATGTAGAAATGATTTCGCGAGCCGCGAATTAAGAATGCCGTGCAGCCCCCATTGTTACAGCTGAAATGCGGCATGCGAGTGAGCAGCAATAAGAAACGAGCACTGACGGGCAACTGCGCAAAGTAAACATTTGAAAAAAAAAAATGATTTGGCGAGTAGCAGCGTCTCTTTCTCCTGAGGTGCAGGGGGAAGGGGCCGCAGTGAAAGTGGGCGATCGCCATGAAAAACAACTGTGGCATGCAGCTGGATAACAAAATTTCATTTAAATAAAGAAATGATTAATGGGGCATGCTAGTGAGCATCAATAACAAAACAAAACAAGTGCGGTCCTCTTCTAATAACAAAAAAAAGTAGTTACCGACTTAAACAAGTGCGTCCGAGGTGGCCCGCGCTCAAAATGACAAAGAGTGCCTCCAGACTTTTAAAGGGGAGCGTGTAACTCCACCAGTACACGATCCAGCCCCGACGACATCCAAACCCTTCTCGACCAAGGAGAAACAGCAGCTTTGATCCTCCTCGACCTCTCGGCAGCCTTCGACACTGTATCCCACCACACGCTGATCAAAAGACTCCATCACATCGCCATCCAAGGGGACGCGCTCAGATGGATCACCTACTTCCTCACCAGAAGGACCCAGAGGATCAATGTCCCCCCTTTCACCTGTGAACCAAAGTGGGATCACATGCGGTGTACCCCTGGGCTTATCCCTCAGCCCCACGCTCTTCAACACATAAATGACCCCGCAGGCAAACATCGCCAAATCCCACACTCTAAACCTAATTTCCCTCCGCAGATGACACTCAACTCATCCTCTCACTCACCGACGATCTCACCACCACCAGAACCAACTTCCACATTTTCATGACAAACGTAGCAACCTGCAAGAAGAAAAACTGCCTGCAGCTGAACACAGACAAGGAGGAAGTACTGATATTTGGCAACAGATGCAACACATGCAATAACTCCTGGTGGTTATCAGACCTAGGACCCGCATCCACTCACTCCGACCACCCTAAATACTGGCTCCTACCCTATCAGATGGAAACGTCACCCAATGAGCAGTGACAGACATGTAATTCAAATTTTGTTCAATCGCCTGCATGTCCATCACCAGACGTTCTCTTCTGCAGTTGCATTTATTCATCCATGCCTTTCTGAAGTACATCACAAGTGGACAGCACAAATGTGTCACCCGATTCCCAGAGAATTATCTAGCATCTGTCAACTGGAACTGTATATTCGTTTGGAACCCGACTTTTGCCGTTAGCCAACAAGAATAGTTTTTTTGAACGACAACATTTGTTTGAAACATTGTCATTCAGTTTAAAAGTATGATCCACTTTCCCATGGCACCTTTGGGTACTTACAATGACTTGAGGTAGTAATAACTTGCAACACTATATGACTTGTCCTGATAGAGCTCTATTCTCTATGTGCAATCTCAACCCTAAAATCATTAATATGCACTCATGAGTTGATCTTGTTCACATGATTTCTGCAAATCCAACAGATAGAATGCATGGTGAAAATAGGTCTTTAGATCGCAACATTTATCAAAATACCCCAATTGCATGTGGAAGACTTGGACAAACTGGGTTTTCAGAAAGAAAATGTTCGCACTGAAATAGTTTTTTCCACCAGAGCTTTCTCCAGCATCTTACTTTTAACACACGTGTTCCCAGACTACTTTTTTATTTTACTTCAAAAACTTTACGAAGGTTATGATGATTGAAAAGGTTCTAAAAAAATTCACTAACTTGCAGAAGAAAAGCCTTTGCATCTTTCTGCAGTATATTATCAATTGGCTCAATGGTGTGTTCATCTTGAATAGGGGAGGGTTACAGCAATCTGAACTAAGAATCAAGTTCTACCTCAAATGGTTCAGGGTCCATTGCTTGGGAAAGCTTTGTAGGTGTTCCATTTAGCTATATGGGAAATCTTAATAGTTTGTTGATATCGGATTTCTGGATTTTCCAGGAGTCTAAAATAATCTAATATGCTGTGGCCGTGAGCTTGTTATTTCCTCATATTGAGTTGCTAGTGAGCACTGGGGCGTCTCTTTTTGCTCAAACAATGCACATTTGAAACCCCCCTCTTCTGCTGATCGGTCTCATATGGCTCGGTCCCATACTGTTCTGATTCGAGCTGCATTGCAGTAGGGATCTTCACAGCAGTCAGGATTTTCACAATCAGCAACTGATTCATGCACTGTGGATATGGTGTCACATAAATCAAGTCGTTCTGAGCGTGCCTCCAGTATTTCATTGTGTGCCTGCCATGGCACAAATGCGTTCTTTTGTTTAGTAAGAGGGGAATACTTCTGTCCTAGCTACTAGATTATGCTCTTTGTTAAGCCATCACAATTTTTAAAAAATTGATTTTACGTCTGCATTTACCACCTCACTCCAGGTAATTACGGACACTCCCCCCCAGTCCTAAACTTACATATCCCCGATTTCAGGTCACCTCGTGTAATTAGTTCAAAGGAAGCATAACAAGACTACAACACCATTAAGCTATTAAACAAAAGCTATTAAACAAACGCCGATGACCTGAAACAGTGTCCGGAATGACCTGAAAGAAGGGGGTTACCCAATTTGTATAATTTTTCCACTTTTTTTTTTTTAATTGTATTTATTGGTATTTCAACAAAAACTCATAATTAAGGGACGGAGTGCCAACCAATAGCCAGCAAACAGTGCAGTCACAATATACATAATTTACCATATCATAGCATTTCTACCTTGGTATTTGCCAATATCCATGCAACGCATTTACAACTTGTAGAGGTTAGACATAGGATGTGTACATTTCAGCATATGATGTAAAGAGACATGAAAAAAGCACGAAGTACAGTTCTAAATGACGCAGGAGGAAAACATCGCACACAAAATCTAGTCTAGTCTTTGGACATTTCAGCACATCTAGTACACAGTTACGTAGCATCATATACATCATTTCTACAGTTCGACCAACCTTACTCCTCTAATCCCCAACACTTTCATCCTGCACGGGCTGGACGACATTTGACCGCGTCCACTCCAGAAAGGGTTCCCATATATCTTTCGGTCGGGAAGTTGAAGGCATTTGGTCCCAAAATAAACCCAACTGGGTGTGCCCATAAGTAACATCAGATAGACAATCTTTAAATTTCGGAACCCGTTTCCTGCCCCAACGGATAGCAACCTGTCGCCGGGCATAAAGCAACAAGAGCGCATGTCATTTCCGCCGTTTAGGCATTGTGTTTCGTACATACCCCAAAAGGCCCAATATTGGGGACGGTGGATCAGCCCTGACAACCATTTGATTCACTGCATCAAACACCTCCTGCCAAAACATGCTCAGTCTCTGGCACTCCCAAGTCATATGCAGGAATGTAGCTTGCGCAAATCCACACCTCCAGCACCTATCATCTTCTCTCAAACGCATGCGGCGCAGACTAATCGGTGTCCGATAATATCTATGCAGGAATTTGAAATTAATCAATCTCAGGCGATAGTTTGGGGACAAATCCATCAACTGCCTGCAACAATATTCCCACTGTTCCTCTGTCACCTGCGGGTCCAATTCGCCTTTCCACAGTGCCAGCGATTTGGGATGGACAACCGGATAGGCATTCTGCATGGTTGTGTAGAGGCGCGTGACTAACTTGCGAGCCAACGGCGTCTTAAGAACATTCTCCAACGCTAACATCGTCGCGGGGGGCCTCAGGGAATCCCACGCAGAGCGCACGACATGCAGTGCGTAGTTTGTGGTACAGGAATTTTTCAGCAAAGGAATCTACGTGCCCATCTGCTTTGAGCGGGGGAGGTCTGAATTTATCATCTGGATAAAGAACCGCAAAGGTTCTCAACTTCATGTGTTCAACTAGGGTCCTTCCCACACCCCCTTCCATGCACGGCAGCATAGGGTTATGCTCTAGTAAAATAGATGGTGCGTAAAGTATCGGAACACCCGCCCTCTTTTGCAACTCTCGCCACACTCAGCGCAGTGTATCAGCAGTATCAACGTCACCTCTTGGGCACCGCGACTTTTGATATAGAGCAACGGCTAGGGGCACCGGGGCTACCGCGTCCACCTCAACCGCGACATGACGCTGAAATGGCGTCTCATGCACCCAAAAGTGAAGAAACTGTGCCTGCGCACACAGAGCATAAAAATGCATGTCTGGGGCGCCTAATCCACCCTGCCTCAAGGGAAGGGTCAGGGGGTTCCAATAATTTTTCCACTTTAACTGCTGCTGTAGTAATGTATTTTGGCTTTCTTAATGTATGCTTATGAGACCTCATCACTTGACCGTCCCAGGCTTCTTACCTATATTGGTTACAAATACTGTCCTGCTCCAGGGCCTCTGCCCACTGTTTGAGTCTAATAAAATCAGGAGGAGCTAAGTGACCTCTAGGCACAAAAAATATTTGTTAACTTAAGATCAAAAATATCTGAATTGTAAAAAGGGAAATCATACTGAAATCTGAATATCCAACAGACCTGGCAAGTAAGAGTAGATGGCAACTGGTATCAGAGACTGAGACAGAAACTAGAAGCAACGCTGGTGCTGAAAGAATGGGCTGTAGTCTGACTGTAAATCCAAAACTGGCAAAGTCCATGTTATGGCTCAATTGCCTAAGCTAGGTCCTCTTTGAAGTTCAACCCTGTCCCAAAATGGAGCAAAGCTTGGCTGGGATGAAAGGATTAAAGAACTGAAAAGACAAAGGGATACATATGCCCACTATTGTATTGAAAGTGGTCCTGCAAGTCCTTCTTTGGCTTTGAAAAAAGATTGATGTCTGGGTGTACAGTAAGGTCCAACATGGGCGTTCATGTAAGTGAATAAACAGCGATGCTCAGTTGGCGAGCACACCTTTGTCCAACTCTTTACAGGCCCTGTTTCCAGTTCAGGGGTTTTATTTGACAGCGTATGTATTCTAGGGGTGGTAGCCTTCCTTTACTTCCACTGTACGGAATAAATTATTATACCTGAAAACAATTACTTGTATGTGAGTTCAGTACTGGGACAGTGTCTGTAATGACCTGGAGTGAAGTGGTCCCCCCATACATAATGGTGCCTTGGTTTTGGTAAAAGACAGTTTTAACATGGCAAATGCTGCACCAAAGTCCTTCCATATTTTGCCCACTGCAAGTTAGATCGTGCTAAGAGGAGGGGCAGGAGACACTTGATGAGCGGAGAAGACATGGGTGACGGCTAAGAGTGAAAATCAGCGCGGAAAGGACAAGGTGGGTCAGTGGGAGGACTGAGGGAGCCTAAGGACAGCAGAGCTGACAGATATTACTGACAAGGAGACTAGAGTGACAGGACGGGCGGGTACGGGCAGAGAAGTGCCAACGGATAAATAGAGCTGGTTGTTTAAGGGAACGCAGGGTAAATGGACAGAGCACGAAGGGACAGCAAGAGAAAGAGAGAGACAGGTGTGACAGGGAGTGCTTGCAGTCAAAGATCAGAAAACGAGGACAGCACTTAAAATGATTTTACAGGGGTGGCTCTCAAGATTCATAGTTAAGGCTCCCAGTGTTCTGCTTTAATTGATGTGTACAGATAAACTCAGACAGAAAACAATGTGTTTCCTGTCTGTATTTATTCGTAAAAGTGGACAAAATACAAAAAATGTTGCTTTTTATGACTGACTGTCCATGCTGTTCTTCATCAATTCCAGGCCGAAAGCTGAGCAGACAGACAGCATGGGGAGTAAAAAGAAAAGGATAGGATTTCTTTAAATATGGACATATGTTAACACATATTTGTATGCAATGCTAATATTTACATGTGGGTGTAATGTTATGTTATATTTGGCTGCTTAATTTACTAAAATGCGAAAAGCATTAAAGTATAAATGCATGTTCAGCAGTTAAATAGATATGGAAATATACCATGTTATGCCTCAATGTATTCTCAAAATACAAAATAAATATGGATAAATATCAATATGATGGTCAAAAAAGAAATTTAAATAAATACAGACTGAAATGTTAAAAAAATATATACCAAAAAACAGGGAGCCCTATTAATAGTGCACAACTAAGTGTGCAGCGACTGATGCATCGAGAATGACTGTGATAAAACCTCTACGTATGGATTTCTCACTCAAATTGTTTTGGTGTCCTTTTAACTCATAAGTAAGAATCACGCAATAGGCCCACTCAAAACACGTGACAGTAAATTACTGTGCTACCTGTGAACAAATGCAAACACATTCTTTTCGTAAGGTAGATCTGTGGTGCGGCACAAGAGGCCGAGCCTAAACGCACTTTATTCACAAGCAATAGGGCAATAGGGATATATATGAAAAGGGAGACGTCACGTTCACAGTGAGATGGGCACATATAGTCTCCTTGCTTTTCAGTTTGGTTAGTAACCCCACTCTGTCTTCGCCAGTTGTTGCGCGAGCCCAGTCTCCCACCCATTAATTTCCAGTAAAAAAACTGGAAAGTATGGAGTTGCTGAATTTCAAACGTTCCTATGAGCACTAATAATTATTTTTAGTAATTAGGTGATCGGTGCTTACATCAGCGTGCAAGGATTAAAAGCTTATCAACTCGCAGAGCCAAATTGACAATTGCCATTCATTTAAAATTCTGTAATGTGTTACTCTAAAACACATCAGCAGGTTGCATATGTAGAACACATTTTCACTTTATAGGAATTACATTACGAGCTATTTTTTCGCTGTCATTAATTTTATAAATACTTCTGACACCATTACAAACTTACTCTCAGCGAACACCAGAGGTTAAACTTTAACATTTACAAGAATCTTGAAAGAACAAGCATTTACAATGCAACGGTCTCGCCTTTGCAAAAGTTAGAGCTATTGGCATTGTAAATGACAACATTTTTATTTATGTGTTGGTTTTGAAAACAGATAAATAAATGGCATTGTCATTTACAATGCCAATAGCTTAATCTCTCGCAAATGTGAGATCTATTACATTTGCACCCACACACAGAGAGCCACACACATACACACACACACAGCCACACACACACACACACACACACACACACACACACACACACAGCCACACACACACAGAGCCACACACACACAGAGCCACACACACAGAGACACACACAGAGCCACACACACAGAGACACACACACACAGAGCCACACACACACATACAGCCACACACACCCACACACCCACACAGAGACACACACACGCACACACACACACACACACACACAGAGCCAGCCACACACACACACACACACACAGCCACACACACACAGAGAGCCACAGAGCCACACACACACAGCCACACACACCCAGAGCCACGCACACACACACTCAGAGCCACACAAACACACACAGAGCCACACACACACAGAGCCACACACACACAGAGACACACACACACACGCACAGAGCCACACACACAGCCGCACACACACACAGAGCCACATGGACTCTATGTTGGGCCGGCTCTTGCTTAGCTCTCTGAGCCAAGTCAAACCTCTGACACGCCTCTTTCTGCGAATTCTCCGGCTTCTCCGCCTCTATGTATGATTTTCAGGTTACCTGGACAAAGAATGCCGTTAACTTGTCAGATTTGTAAGCCGCGCATCTTACATATGGCATACAGATGCTTTTCCAAATTCACCTTCCAGTTGAAATCCGCTTGCACTGAAGAATATTTAAGCAAAGTGCAGATTAAAGTGTCCCTGTTACTAAAATGAAGACTGAAACTAGGTTCTGCTCAGAAGCAAGGAGCCGGTGCTATTAAATGACCCCACGCCGAATACCAAGGCTGGGTAATCCTAAATCAGCCTCATGTCTCTTAAATCCACTGCCAGACACTCCCTACCTCTTTACTCACTCTTACAGGCTCCTGCTTTCTCCCTTGTTGACCTTTTTCCATCTACTTCTACTTCTCGTAAGCAGGTGTTGGTGCCCCATCGGCTCAAGTTAAGCAGTGCCTACTTTCAATGTCTATGCTAGTAGGTGGCCTCTCCGGGCTCAAGAGGTTGTTGTGACTGAGCCCCCTCACACATCTGGGCACGGGTGTTTTGCTCTGGCTCCGCATCTTGTATCTACACCCCTAATTCAAATCCAGGCTTAATGCTTCTTCTAGAATCGCAAAATATAAGCAGTTGGTACTTTTTCTAGGAGAAAAGTGTCAACTCTACATCTCAGTTACAGAAAAGCCTCCTTACTTATGAGCTACTATTGTATGCTCCGCAAACACCATCCCCTGGGCTGTACGCTCTTGATATTTTCTATTTAATGTGGTGGTCAAAAGTCTTGAACCAAACAAACACTAGAAGCAGTGGCGGATCTCACTTCACAGCTACTTTAGGAGCCGCGTCCACGCTGAGGAGAGCTCGGGAGCCACCTGGGCCTTGGGGAGGAGGTCGCAGGTGTTGGGTCCTCTCCTCCTCATCTTCCCCAGTGCTATGTTCAGAGTCAGACCCACTGCTACTACCATCATACGAAACCAGCCCTGTGAGCGCCGCCATCTTACCCCCGGTCGAATGACATCAGCAAGCGCGTCACCCTCTGATGTCAGTATACTTCCTGGTGGTTCCTAAGGAAGGAGGCTTGTTGTTTCTTTCCACTTTCCATGATTCTTTATTGAAATCACGAAGCGTGCATTACTGAGGGAGAGTGGAAAATGCCCGATGAAGATACGAGGGCTTAAGGTTCCCCGCAGAAAAGTGACAACCATGTGCGATTAGAGACAGCGAAACAGTTGGTTATTTGAAGCTTTGCGCAGGAAAATGCCACAGGGACAAAAGAGAACACGACGGGCAATGTTTTGGTAACAATGCATGCCAATAGACCAGATTCAAGTAAAAGAGACTTATTCTTTTTGAAAGCCATCACTATTTTGTGAAGAGGTCGCCATGACGTATTTCTTTGTCTCTAAGCCCCGTCCTTTTCAGACTGAACGCCCCGACTTCCTGCTGGGGTAAAAGGTTCCTTATCTTCTTTATGGGGCCATCTGGACCCATAAAGAAGATAAGAAACCTTTTATTTCAGCAGTAAGTCAAGGAACCCAATCTGAAAAGGACAGGGCTTAAAGAGAAAGAAATATGTCATGGTGACCTCTTCTCCAATGGCTGGCCACTGTGTAGAAGGCCAGCCAATGGAGAAGAGGGGCGGGGATTAACCCTCGCTAGTGTAAATCACTCTAAAACATAAAATCTTGTGAGCTCGACTGCGCATGTGCGCAGTACGCCACGCGAGACCTAAAAAATAAATATGGGAAACCCGTTCAGCTCCTTGATTGTTTCTGGTCTCAAATCCCATATCAGCTAACTTTCATGTCAAATTGAGTGACATATGAAAATGCAGCTGTGCTCTCTTCGCATAATTAAACATAAAAATAAAAACACCAAAGAAGAATTAAGTGAACTGACCACATTCACTTTTTTACACTCTGCATCCTAAGACACAGGAGACCTTGGAAACAGATGGGTAGACATAACTTGAAAATAGGAGGAAGTGAGGTGGGACCTTGGAAGTTCCTAATGTATCTGTATACAGAAGAGGATGCAGCAAGATGGAATGAGCAAAGGCAAATAGAAAGTAAATAAAGAACAAGCAGTGGCATAGCCAATAGGTCTCGCCTTTGGGACATTATAATGATGTTGATGTTGCACCAATGATATTGTGCCGCATAATTAAATACTTATAAGGTAACAAAGGCGAGACCTATTGGCTATGCCAATGCTTGTTGGCAGTGGGGTGAGGGGGAAGGGGAGGCGTTGTGGGAGGGGTAGCTGTAGTTGTATACATTTTTCAGGCTGTGCTCAGCACTAACCCCCACCCACTTCATGGCCCCATCCCCTCCTCACACAGTGAGAAAAATTCACAAGTTGACAGGTCTGCAGCAGCAGTTCAATTTCACCTCTTCCAGCAGCAGTGCAAGTTCGCCTCACATGCAGAGGCTAATTTCTCATGAAGCAGAAGTGTAGGAAGCACACCTCATGCAGGACCATAACCACTTAACCTCAATTCAGGCAGAACCGTAATCTCACCTAAGGCAGCAGCAGGTAAATAAAGATCACCTGACTGGCAGCTGAAAGGCAGGCTCGGCTCACGAGCAATAACCGCAGGGCGAGCTCAGCCGACAGGAAGCAGCAGTGCGTGCTCGCCCCGTGCTGAGGTTGGCTCTTACTGCCAGCACGCAGCATACTTTTGATTTGCGGACTCTGCCCCTTTAAGCCGAGCCGAGGATGCCCGTGCCTCCTGTGAGGTGCATCCCGGGAATGCGAGGCTCGAGGCAGAGGCCGTGCAGATGTGAGGCGCAGGTAAGCGGCTACACCCAAGCATGGAGGAGCCTCAGGCTGCCGGAAACCAGCTGCCAGAAAACCCAGGCCCGGGCCATGGAAAGGGTCGTCTGGAGCCAGCATGGGAACGTGAGTGTGCCTTGTTGTCAGAGGCACGTGAGTGCGCACGCCTGAGATGCCCTTGACAGAGAGGGCAGCTCCGGTAAATACTGTGAGACTTGGCCGTTTACCCGTAAAACACGTTAGCGGCGTTGAGCGAGAGCTGGCAAGTCTGTGGCACACGACGGGCTAATTGTGCAATGCAGAAGGGCCTGGGTTTAAACTTAGCTCTTTGGTTGTGTTAATCCTAAAGTATTGGTCAGCTTTTACACTGTGAATGTGTCCTCTGCCTGAGCGTACAGCGGCGCCATCTGTTTCCAAAGTGTGGGCCCGATATTTGCAAACAGATGGCACCGCTGCTCGCTCCCACAAGGTAAATGCCGTGCATGCACGAGTGCTCATCGCAAGTACATGCATGAGTTTCCAAAAAAGTCAGTGATTCCAAGAGGTCACTCCTAAGTAGCACTTGCGCGCTGGGTAGGCGAGACCAAAGGAAACCTGGAGGAACGGTGACGTTACATAGGGCGGATGAGACAAAAGGATTCTGTAGAAGTCAAAGGCGGCATGGGAGACTCAATTCCTTGGAATAGGGCATTCACAAATTTAGGGAAATGAATTCCATTTAGAGAAAAAAAACGAAATTAAATAAATTGGCTTTTTAAAAGCATGCTATAAATATAGACATTAGATTAATAACATTAGATGTGCTGTCGAATCGAATGCTGAAAATCAAATAAATCAAAATATAAATAACACATGGGACCACAAATTGCCCTTTTCCGTAGGTATTAGGAGAAAAGCAATGAGGGCTCTAAAGTATGAGGATAATAAAGGAAGTTTACTCATATGTAAGCATCAATTACTAAGTTTATTGGTTTACCATAGGCTTTACTGATTTAGCTGAAGCTGGGTATATCATTAGGCATCAGTGAAGGGAGGAAGTCTACTGGGTGGTGAGATTGAATAAAAAAATGTAGGTGAGTCCTTTTTCATTACTCTTACAAATGTCCCCTTTCCATTCTCAACTTGTGGGTCATACATTACCTTGCAGAGATATAGACTTGGTGGATCTGGCAGCAGTGGTCTAGTAAAGCTTGATCGTGTGTATGGGATATATATTAGGAGTGCTGTATAGTCGTCTGATTAATTGAGACGCCAGAAAAGAATACTGAATGTGTGAGGAAGTTGAGTGGAGACTGGCAGCTGAAAGACACAGTCGCTGAGTAAGCTGCTTTCGAAGATAGTTGAAGCTAAAGCGGACAAGAGTAGAGCAGACAAGAGTAGAGAGACCACGCAGAGCTGTGCTTAGCATAGTTTCCCTGGGATCATCCGACTCCTGCTACTCCAGGAGGCAGCCAATGCCCACCTTTCCCTCAGGTAGATGTTGGCCACCACATGACTGGTGGACACATAAGAGATAGATTGGACAATGACAGTATTCTGGATCAGCTCCAAAATCTCATCAATTATGTTGGCGACCGACTATTGGTTGAATTAAGTAACGTAGACTTGGGCTGCGTGGGAATTTCGGTTATGAGATGGAAAACTCTTGACTTTTCATGATGAACCAAGTGTGACTGAGTACTATTTAACGCGTGGCACCAGCGAGTTATGAAATCCCTCAGATTTCACCTTGCATGCAGATGTAATGAAACTCCATATAAGAATCTTTATGTAAGCTATTATATCCTACTGAAGTAGTGCATGTCAGAAGGGGTGCAAGAGAGAGGGTACTCTCACACAGAGGGGTCGCGTCTTGAATTTCAGATGAACCAATCCCATGAGGAACAGTGTCGGTACTGATTCGTGTAAGGGGGAACTCTTTCTGGAGTGGCACAGTGGGCAAAAAACGATGGGTTGGAAAGCTACCCAAAGTGATTTCCAGTAGTTTAGACTATTTACAGGCATTCCTTTTAGAGTGGGAGAGGGAACTCACACTCATATTCTTTGGTCTTGTTCGCAACATGCCTATTTTTGGGGGGCGGCGGAAGAAGACCTACTACAGATGATTAGGGGAGCCAATGGATCAGACTAGGCAACCTGCCCAGATGTGATTTTCTTAACTGTATGACGGTATTCTGCATGTGTTTAGGACGCATGCATTCAGAACGCCGTCTTTCGAACAAATGCGTCTTTAGGACACATTTGTTCAGCACGCAAGTCGTTTTAACAACTTGCCTGAGGGGGCTGCTGGATGTTGCTCCAGTCTGCGCAACTATAGGGAAGGTGTGGGACTTGAAATACCACACCATTTCACCAATGCACCCCCCTAAATGCAAGTCGTTTTGACTTGTGTGCTGAACGAATACATGCTAATGCCGCATTCGTTCTATTGCAGGCGCTGTGTTCGCACAGCATGATTCCGGCTTCGTACAAAAGACCTTTCCCGGTTTGTTAGGTTGCCCTTCTGAGACTATATAACCATAATATTCTAAAAATGGAAAAGTTATTTCCCACATGCTTTTCATAGGTGATCTTAGCTAGATGGTGGATCAGCAGATTTGCTGTATGGTGGGAGAGAACATTTGCAAAATGGGGGATATTTAAAAATACAGCCAATGGGGTAATCTGGAATTTACACCCTTGACCAGAATTCCTCCTTTTGGGATTGCGCAGACTCTTTTCTTAAGACCCTGGATACTAGCTATAAGGATATCCAAAACCCTACTAACCTCACAACCAACAGGGCACATAGATTAATTATGGAGTGGCTCACAGGTCAACAAAGACCCAGGGGCCGATTAGGATGGCGGACGGACTTGCGTCCGTCCGCCACCCTTGAGGAGGAGGGAACGTCCGCAGGGGCTGCGGCGTTCCCTCCGTGCTGATTAGGATGTGACCGCCAGGGTGGCGGTCACATCCTCTATATTTAACATTGCGGCGTGTGCAGCTTCAAGCTGCACCCGCCGCAATGTTAAAAAAGCATGTTTTACATTTACATGCACAAAGCGGCCGGCACCGCACGGTGCCTGCTGCTTTGTGCACGCAAATGCAGGGGGGTACCATAGGTACCCCCCATGTGCACCCCCCACCCCCCATTCACCCAGGGGGCCCGCAACGGGCCCCCAAAGTGAATGTCCGTATGCTTTTCCATGGCGGAAAAGCCGCCGTTGAAAAGCATGTATTCACGAACATCCTAATATGGCGGACGGTGTCTCATAGACACCGCCTGCCATGTTATAGCTTTTCCGCCACGGTCGGAAGCCGACCGCGGCGGAAAAGCGGCGGACGGAATTCCAGACCCACCAGCCATCCTAATTTGGCGGTGGGTCTTTGGAGGCTCCGCAGCGGTTTTTCCGCATCCTCCAGGCCGGCGGACACTTCCGCCGGCCCGGAGGATGCGGAAAAACCGCCATCCTAATCGGCCCCCAAGTGTTTCCCTTAAGAAGGATAGGGGACCACTTTTATTGCATCCCTGATAGAGACCTAGACCCTGTTCCTCTTCGGACTAAATAATAATACTAAACATTTGTCACAGTATGTGAAAGAAAACGGAATATGAAAGCAAGTTATAGCACCTCTGTAAGTGATCCTTTACCAAATTGTTTCAACTACACCTATAGGCAATCAGATCATTGGGAAGACAATGTGTTTAATATTCCCCCCAGCACCATCAAATGATCACAAGAGAGCCTCTCTCTGCCCGAGTCTTTTCCACCTCACTCGAATTACTATATAAAGAGTATGCTGGAGAGAAGGTCCAGGAGAAAAAAACTGGAAGAAGAATAACAGGAAGAGGGATATGGTGTTGGAAACTTCTACTTAAATCAAACACCCCAGTGCAATAGAAGTAATAAATTGGCCTTTGGCACTGTGTCCTGACCATATCACCAAGGAATACTAGTGAAACTGCTGCACTACCATGCCACTCTTATCTTCTTGATGAGGATATGGATAAAATGTCTGGATTCCTAGGCTGAAGGCACCAGCGGTAACAATGAAAAATCATGGGGAGCTGCAAACTCAGCAGCAGGATATGATTAGTATGACCGATCAAGGGAGCGTTAAATCAAAAGGAGATCAGGATGAATTGCAGAGAGGTGCAATCCAATTATACCTTTTATCAGGTAGGAGGTGGTGAGTACTGACCGATAAAAGCAGCCATGACTTTACAGTCTCCAAAATTACCACGATATGTCAGAAATTCCAATGTGAATTACTAGCAATGATTAAGGACTAGAAGGAAGAGATTGCTGCACATATGGAAGAAATAAAATAGCTGTGGGACAAATTGAATAACAGAAGTCAAAAGCTGTTGGCAAAGCCATTCCAAAACACTAGAACCTTTCAGACTGAGCTGAATCAACTAACCTCCTTCAGCTCAAGAAATCCCTACCACCTCCTTGCTGAGAGGATATATTAAATTCAATGAGTTGGAGAGCTGAGGATAAGTCCATTAATCCTCTCACCTTTACCCCTTTGACTATATATAATATTCCTGAATCGCTTTCACCAGAATCTCGATTTTATAACAAATCCTCCCAAATGGCGTTTCTAGAGAATTGGGATGATGGCCAACTTTAAACTTCATAACAGCTTGCAGGGTGCCAGTCGAACAATGAAGCAAAGTTTATGACATGACAAGCGCTGAAGAAGTAATGAAAAAGGATATAACAGCCCAAACCCACCAATGGTGTCAAAAAGTTCTATCCCTTCAATCAGAAACAGGCTGATTTGGTGCCCGATCAGCTTAAAGAACTTTGTGTTCACTAAAGTAACGAAACCCGGGGGCATGGCTTGGATGGCCGCACACTAGCTGAGCTCTGCGTCGCTCGTTAGGAAAACCCAAACATCCACAAAGAATTTACAATCTTGAGGCACCCAGAGCCATTAATAGAACAACGGGCCCACTGGGGTCCAACAGAGATGGTTCACGCACCCCCAAAATCCCAAGGGTAGAATCTAAGAGGGCCAGGGATGAGCGGCCTAGCTCCTCGATTGATCGAGCAAAGGAAGGAAATAGGGGATGTCCCTGCCTGCATAGTGGACAGAGGCTGCTGTGATCCGGAACCATACTAAACCCTCGTAATGGATAGCAGCCTTCGCTGGTGCCACAGAGTTCAAGTGGGGAAGTGAAATGAGGGAAGGGACCAAGGAGACGATGAGGTGCGGCCAGGGCCTACAGCAGACACTGAAGGAGGTGCCGGCGGAGGCGGGGTTGTGGACTTGGTGGGCCCGACCCCAAAATTGAAGCATGCGAAGAGTGTTAGAGGATCCGGAGGGCTGAGCTGGGTTGTGCTCTGAATTTTCCCGTGCTCACCAGCATTTGGAGAAGAAGAGTGCAAGACGGTACGAGACTCGGCCCGGATCATCTTCAAGAGAACGTAGTCCTTGGGTGATAGAAGAGTGGCTCAGCCCCTGGGGACATGGCATAATAGCAGCTTTGTAAGACAGTGGAGACTTTGGGGTAGGCCACAGAGGTGTAATAGTTATCTCAGTCAGACTGTACTTAACCAGACAGATATTACATCAGCTTGCTGGAGCATTCCAGGCTCCGGTTGGGGGCGGCTATACGGGCTGGAGCCGACGCCCATACTCCTGCAATGGTGAAGTCCAAAGGGAGGAGGATACACAAATCAAACAAAATGGACAATTATGCAGTCCTGAGGTCGCAGATGATGGTGGCAAAAGGTAGAGTAGAGCCACCAGTGGCTGGAGAGCCCACTTTGGGGGCAATAATAGTGGTGATGAGGGACTTGAAAGGCACACTGGAACCCAAAATTGACACAGTGACAACTGAAGTCAATTTAATAAGGGAAAACCTCCAATAACGTAGCAAGAAGGTGATAACAGCGGATGTTCATATTGCCCAGCTCCAGTCCAACACAAAATGTCTGGAAACACAGGTGCAGACTCTGACGCAGCAGGCCTCAGCAATGGCAGCAAAGCTCGAGGATCAGGAAGGAGAGCGCGAGGGAATAACATCAGAGTGGTGGAGGTGCCAGAGGGGCCTGAGGGCTCCAGTGTGGACCTGTTCTTAGAAGACTTCATACTTAATACATTATGCCCAAAACGCTTAACCACATTTTTCTAGGTTGAGAGAGCACACAGGCTGCCAGTGCCCACACCAAGCCGGGTGCCCCTCCACGTACGATAATCGCAAAGATCCTCAATTATTGGGATACAGACATGATTCTACAAGCAGCGAGGGAGAGGGGAGACCTACATTATAAAAATGTACTTGTTCGTTTCTACCCTGACTTTACTTTACAGGTCGAGCACCAGAGGCGTAACTTTGCTGCTTTGAGAAAAGAGCTTAGGGAGCGAGGTCTCAAATACATGAAGCTCTTCACCGCTAAACTCCTGGTAATAGCGTAGGGAGAAACCTGACATTTTGGATCCCCTGAAGAGGCTTGGGAATGGCTAGAGGGCTGGCGTGTTGCTGGTTGAGGTGGTGGAAAGGGGGCAAGAAGAGATCATGAGGGGGAAACAAGGGGCAGCCACAAGGGAAACAGCCCAAAGAAGTGACAACAGAGACATGTAAGAGTCCACGGACCTATGTATATACTCTTGGTCCTCGGGTCTGGAAAAATTATGGCTTTTGTTGAACTACAGACATGGGCATGGGAACCAGGAGATTGTTGGCAAAGGAGAAGGACTGGGTGAGAGAACATGTCGACATTGTTTGTGTAGCATCAGGACCAACAGGTGCATTGAACACAACTCAGGATTTTCATGCTTAGTATAGATGAACAGGGGTAAATTAATAGTAATACATTTCCATGTGGGTCACTGAAGGCTGAGCCAGTGTATCCTCTCTATTGATACTAGATGTTGTTTGGGAAACAGTCTCTTAGCAGGTTGGGATGGTGAATAGTTGAGAACCTATCTAGCAGGCTTGCAGGGAGAGGGATTGGTTTAACAGTTGGGGAATGTTTAGTTGCTCTGAGATTGCATTTGTTTGGATTGAAAGTGCTTGACTGTAGTGGGGGCCAGTGACAGGCTACATTTCAGAACAGGGCTGGGCGGTGAATGGATCACAACCCAGGGGCTGGGAACACCATCATAAATATATCCCACTCAACAGACAGATAAAAGGGGCGCAGCTGTAGTCTTTAAAAATGTGGACATGGAATGTGAATAGCCTCAGTGGTAAGATAGTATGAACTGTAACACCACTGTTCACTTTGAGTCACACTCCAGTTGTTATTTTACTACAAGAAACACACTATAGAGGGAGGAGCTACGCGCGGATCCAAGATGGACGCGTGAGCAGAGGGTTCCCGAGACCCCTTCCGCCACCCTTCTTTATCCTGACACAAATCCTGATTTGGACGACGGGTGCTTCTTGTTGATGCCCTGCTGATATCGACAGCTTCTTTCAGAATTCGATTTGGCCGCCGGGAACTGTACTTGCTGCACTTCATAATCTGAGGCCTGCGGCAGAGGCCATCCAGGGGCTTGAGTTCCCGAGGTGCCCAGGTGGCAATTGAACAACAACGGCTGGAGTGACGCCTCCGCTGCCCCAGTGGTACTTACGGTTTCGATTTCGGTCTTTGTTGGTGCCGACTCATTGCTGGTAGACACTGCTGCCCTGCTCTAGTCGCAGACTCTCCTTCGGCTGTTGTTCCTCGACCTCTCGCTTCCTTTTGCTTGCCTTAGGGGGACTTATTCTGCCTAGATCTTGGAAGACCCTTTGGAGCTCGTCGACCATCATGACGGGCAGGACGGCCACTGAGAGGCACGCCACTAGAGGCCCGAATCGAGGGGGAGCAGCTCAGACCCAGACTATAGAACGCTTTACTCGCCCAAAGGGATCCCCGGGTGGGTCGGGCAAATCCCCCGGAGAGGCTGGTGACGGTACTCCTGCGACTGAGGAGCCGACTTTGGCAGATGTCATGGGTGCCATTGCCAATATCCAGACTGCGATGGGGCAGCAATATGAGACTCTGGCTACTAAGTTGGATACAGTTGCGATTGAGGTCAACCTTATCAGGACAGACCTGGGGACAACCAACGAACGGGTCAAATCTTTGGATGTGAAGACGGCGAGCCTAATCACTTATGTCTCAGATCTTCAGACCGAGGTCCGTGATCTTCGCATGGCCAGGTACTCGTTTGCCCGTCGGCTGGATGATTTTGAGAGCCGGGCCAGACGGAATAATGTTCGCATCGTGGGCGTTCCGGAGACTTCCAGGGAAGTACCGACGGATCTTCTGGTTGAAGACCTTATCCAGAACTATTTGTCGCCAAAGGGCTTTAGTGGTCTTTTTGCAGTGGAGCGCGCTCATCGGATTCCTGGCGGGCAGCCCAAGCTTGGGGCCGCTCCGAGGCCTATCATAGCCAGGATCTTTAATTATCGGGACAGAGACGCTATCCTGCTGGCCTCCCGGGTCAATGGTCCCACTAAGTTTGAAAATGTTTCGATCAGCTTCTATCCGGACTTCACCCAGGCAGTGCAGAAGCAACGTATGGCCTTTACGGGGGTGAAACGACGCCTTCGCGATATGGAACTGAAATATGCCATGCTTTTTCCGGCTCGCTTGCGGATTGAGCCCAACGAACGTACTTTTTTCTTTGATCGCCCTGACGCGGCCAGTGACTGCCTGGACACTTTGCCGACACAGCATACAAGCTCGGAGAGTACGAGGGGTGCCGAAGGCAGACTGGAGGCTCTGGAGTAGTGGGGCGGTGCCGATGAGCCGTTATTGGACGCTTTGCAGTGGCTCTGTGATAACGATGTTTATATGTTGCGGATACCCGGGGGTGGTGGGACTCGGGACTCTTCCTCCTCAGGGGACTTTTTTCTCTCTTCTTGTAGGTTAGTTTAATGGGGCAACAGGCACACTGCAAGTTGGGGTGGCTTTTTGGTCTACCTCAGGGGTGCAGGGAGGGGGGTTGTGTGTTGGGGGGTGGTGGGGGGGTCTTTTCTTGTTTGTTTACTTCGAGGCTCTGATTTGGTCGCTCTTTTATCCTTGGTGCTTGCTCTGTGGCGGGGGAGACGATTGGTTTTTGTCTGGGATGGGGGGTAGGGAGCTGAGGGTGTTGAGCTGGAACGTTAATGGTCTCGAGGATCGCATTAAACGGGGGATAGTTTTGCAGTACTTGAAGCGGCATTCCCCGGATATTGTTCTACTACAAGAAACGCATTTGGTGGGAAATACGTGCCGCGCACTGAATCGAAGAGGCTACCGTTTGGTGACCCATTCCGGCTTCACTACTGGGTCGAGGGGGGCGGGTATCTTGGTTAGGAACTCCCTCCCCCTCGAGGTGGATGACGAGGTGCTGGATGATAGGGGTCGCTATGCTGCTGTCGTGGGTCGATGGGAGGGGAAGACGATCTCCATTTTGTCTGTGTATGTTCCCCCTGGTCTCCAGTCTACCACATTCTCTGATCTGGGTGGGGTGGTCCTGGGGCTCCCCGCTGGTTTGCTAGTTATGGGTGGAGATTTTAACTCGGTGGTCAGTGGTGAGGAGGATCGCCACCCTTGTAGAACCCTCCCCACGTCGCAGTTATGGTTGGGCCGTTTCATGGATACCCTGGGATTAGCGGATTGTTGGAGACAACTTCATCCTGGCCAGCTCCAGTACACCTTTTTCTCGGGGGCCCATGGTAGTCTTTCGAGACTCGATTACATTCTTATTCCAGCGGCACAGATGGTCTCCGTGAGAGAAATTAGACATTTGGCGAGGGGGATCTCTGATCATTCTCCGCTATGGCTCACCATTGATGTGCGGCTGGAGTCCGGGGGCCGTATTGCTCCTATCAATCCGTGGCATCTTCGTAACCCCAATATTAGTGAGGAAGTGGTTAAATGCATGGATTATTACTTTGCTGAGAATGAAGGGTCAGTGTCCTCCCCTGTTACTTTGTGGGAGGCATGTAAGACTGTGATCCGGGGTCAGACGCTCTCCTTGATTGCCAGCGAAAGGGGGCGCAGAACTAAAGAAGTGGTACGGCTTGAGAATGATATTTCTGCATTGGAAGAACAGTTGGGATCTGTGATTACGCCTGATAGCCTACATTCCTTGGCGCTTAAACAGTTTGAATACAGAGCTCTGGTTACTGATGCGGCTAAAGCGATGAATCGTGAGCAGCAGGGACGCTTGTATGATTTGGGTGATAAGGCGGGGAAATTGCTTGCTTGGCTTGATAAGCGTGATAGAGTGAATCGGAGTGTGCCTGTTATTGAGCGAGTGGATGGTGTGCGAGTTGTGGACCCGGTCGAGATCGTTGAGGTCTTTGCCCAGCATTTTCGGAAGGTGTACTCGCCGGTCTCGGACAGACCTGAGGAGGACTCGCACCTGTTGCTCCGCGATATCTCGTTGCCTATTCTCTCGGATTCGGATAGAGAGCTTATGGAGGCGGATTTTTCTACCGATGAAGTAGCGCTCGCTATCCGTGCACTCCGTTCTGGTAAGGCTTCGGGCCCGAATGGTTTGCCAGTCGAGTTGTATAGGTTGTGTCCTGATAAACTGGCACCATACCTTCGTCGGACGTTTTTGGCGTCGCGAGATCTCGGGCTTCTTCCCCGAGATCAGAGACTAGCGTCCATTGTGGTTATCCACAAGGAGGGGAAGCCCCAGGAACATTGTTCGTCGTATCGGCCGATCTCGCTTCTGAATGGTGAGCCTAAGGTTCTTGCTAAAATTTTGGCGAACCGCATGATCGCTGTGATCGGCGAGTTGGTCCACCCTGATCTGTCTGGGTTTATCCCCCACCGCAACACTGCGCTCAATCTTCGCCGTCTACACAGTGTTTTGGCGAAGCCGAGGTCTCTTGCGGAACCGGCCATCTTGGTTTCCCTTGACGCCTCGATGGCCTTTGATACGGTGGAATGGCCTTATTTGTGGGCTGCCCTCGCCAAATTTGGCTTTGGTCGTAAGTTTATTGGGTGGGTTAAACTGTTATATGCTCAACCGCTTGCACAGGTGGTGGTCAATGGGAGGGCCTCGGATCCCTTTGTCCTTGGACGTGGCACACGACAGGGCTGCCCTTTGTCGCCTCTCCTTTTTGCGCTTGCTCTTGAACCCCTTGCCGCGTGGCTCCGCTGGGAGCCTTCGCTCAAGGGCATACGGTGGTCTACCTTTGAGGATCGGGTGTCGCTTTATGCTGATGATATTCTGTTGTACCTCACTTCTCCCCGTAAATCGTTGGGAGTCCTGTTTGATGTCCTGAGCTCCTTCGGGAGGAACTCTGGTTTGGTTATTAACTGGACTAAATCCTGTATTTACCCGCTTGCGGGTGGACAACCTTCTCTGCCTCACTTCTGCCCTATACCTGTCTCCAGTGGTGGTTTCAAATATTTGGGGATCTACATCTCTATGGATCCTAAGGTCCGATTTGAGCGTAATCTACTGCCTCCGCTCGCCCGACTTCGGTCGGATGTGGCAGCATGGTGTGGATTGCCTCTTTCCCCCCTGGGGAGGGCGGCCCTGTTTAAAATGATGTCTCTTCCCCGATTCTTATACGCAATCCAGAACACGCTGGACCTGGTTCCAGCAGGTTATTTCAGTGAAATCAAGGGTCTCCAGAGGAAATTGGTTTGGGGCGGGAGACCGCGTATAGCGCTGGCGAAGGTGACTTTGCCCTGGTATGATGGTGGGATAGCGTTACCAGATGTCAAACGTTATTATTGGGCGTCCCAGTTGAGTGCTATTAACCACGCCATGTCTGGCCCTGTCCCTAATCCCGCTTATGATATGGATAAGTGGCAACTCCCGGGGGGCGATTATAATAGAGCGCTTTATTCCAAGAGTGACAGGAGGTGTTTGACAGGCCCCACTGCGGTGGCACTGCGTGTATGGGCTAGTGCGACGTCGGCCACGGGCTGGACTGATAAACTCACTAGGGCGACTCCTCTCTATGCAGCTGAGAGATTGGGTGGTCTGTGGTCCTCGAAGGGATTCGATAGATGGGACCTTATTGGTATCTGTAAAGTGGGTGATCTTTGGGCCACCAATAGAGTTAAAACTTTTGACGAGTTACAACGCGAATACAAGCTGAGTGATAGGGAATATTTTCGATACCTTCAGATCCGCCATGCGCTCGATTCGGTTTTCCCTGCTGGCACCTCGATCCCTGAGTCTTCTCCTCTGGAGGATAGAGTGCTTGATGGACATGTCCCCGACAGCACTATCTCCCTCATATACAAAAAACGTATTAATGCCCGTTCGGACCTTCTTATACAACTGCGTGAGGCATGGACTGGTGACGGGCTGGAGTTAGACGATGAAGACTGGCAGGCTGCAGTCTCCTCCCCAAAGGAAGTTGCTATTCCGGCGCGTCTCCGACTAGTGCAGCTAAAGATTCTTCATCGCACCTATGTCACGGGTCCACGGTTGATACATATGGGTTATTCGGTGGATGGGTTATGTCGGCGTGGATGTGGTTCGCTTGCTACTTTCCTCCAGATTATATGGGAATGCCCGGAGGTAGTGGTCTTTTGGACTCGAGTGCATGAGGTGATGAGAGAGGTGACGGGCGTCGGGCTATTTCCTGAGGCCCGGCGCTGTTTGCTGAATATTTGGGAACCGAATGACTGCACCGTTGCCCAGACTCAGTGGGTCACGCTGGGAAACTTTATTGCAAAAAGAGACATTGCTCAACTCTGGGGGTCTCCTAGGGCACCACTGGTCTCGACCTGGGAGGAAAACATGGACTGGTGTATGTTTAGGGAAAAAATTGTATACATCTCCCGGGGTAGGCCAAAGAAGTGGGGTAGGATTTGGGGTCAGTGGAATTCGTATCGTGGTGAGATTTGTGACCCGCCTTTTACAGAACCCCATGGTGATGCAGGATTTCCCTGATCGTATGTTCCAGTATTTTTGCTTTTTGGTCACTATCAAGCATTGCTCGCTCTTGGTCCCCGCTCCCCACCTCCACGATTTCCTGATGTTTGCTTTTCGTTGTCCCCCTCATACCGCATGTAGCAGCCCTTATATTGGTATATTCGCCTCGTTTTCTTTTTCTTCTGGGTTTTCCTTTTTGTTATTTGTATGTTATAAAATGGAAACCTTTTATTCCTCCTCCTTCACCAGACGCTCTTAACCACGTCCTGCTTTTCCGCTGCCGGACCCTCGGGTTGTCGGCTGATGAGCTGTGTACTGCTTTATTTTTGCTGTTTTGTGTTGCTGACCGGCCTTGGTGGTTGTAAGCCTGTATATGTCCTTGTTTTACGAATAAAGGTTTAAAAAAAAAAAAAGAAAGAAACACTTTAATGGGAACCACTGCAGGGTGCTAGAAACATTTGGATACACACTAGTGGCTCAAGCAGGTTACACGACTGGCTCTAGGGGGGTTGGAGTTTTGTGCAAGATGGCACTGCCCTTTATCTCTGCAAAGCATTGGAATGATTATCTGGGAAGATATGTAGCAGTGAGTGGAAAGTGCAAGGGTCAGACTGTTAACTTATGTTCAGTATATACACCTCCCAAGCTAAATGTGCCTACATTGGCGCTGTTGAGTCCCCTATTCCTAGAGCTGCCAGTTGGAAGATTAGTTTTGGGAGGAGATATGAATGATGTGATCAACATAGAGTTGAATACTAGGGAAGGGTCAGCTTCCAAAAGGAGCCAGGGCCCACTGTGAGGCTTTGTGTTAGCTATGGGACTAGCTGACATTTGGCGGCAGCAACACACGGAAGCTAAGCAATTTATGCACCTATCGGCAGCACATAGAAGTCTGGATAGTTTGGATTATTTGTTAAACCAGTCCACCCATTTGGGTGAATTTAGAATAGTCGTGCATGTGGTGCGAGGAGTGTTAGACCACTCACCAGTTGAAGTGTTGCTCGATGGACCGGTCTGGGACCATGTCTTGCCCCCTACAATTGACCCATGGTACTTAAAAGATAAGACATTTAAAATGAGCATGAGAGAGCGGGGCAAGTTATTTTTTTAAGGAAAACCTAGGGTCAGTGAGATCACGCATGGTGATGTGGGAGGCATTCAAAACGGTGATCTGAGCCCAAGCACAAGCCCAAATGTGGGAGATTCAGAAAGAGAAGAAACTGAAAAGCACAGCTTTGGAGCATGACATCGCTATTTTGGAAGCCCGTATGTCAGGGGGGAGACGGCTTCTCCCCCATTCGAATATCAGTTGAGGTTGCGAAAGCACGAGTTAAGAGCACTGATGGAAAATAGTGCTCGAGCTCAGGCACTGGCCACTCAACATTGCTTGTACGACGTGGGAGACAATGGCAGTAAATTACTAGTGTGGTTAGAAAGACGAGACTGTGGAAGTACCTGGGTCCAGGAAATACTGGATCAGGGAAGGGAAGCTGCACACTACGGGAAAGACGATTGCAGAGGCGTTTGCAACATATCATAAAGCTATATATACCCCCTGGACTGGGATGTCCAGTGAAGACTTTGAAGAATTTGAGACACCCAACTCTCCCCTAGTTGACAGAGGATGACCGGAGAATGTTAGATGGGAAACCTGACGGTAGAGGAACTTAACATGGCGGTGCAAACCTTGCAGTCAGAAAAGGTTAGGGGCCAAACTGCCTACTGGTGAAGCTGTTCAAATGCATGATGCACAAAACAGGGGAACACCTCTTGAGTATGTTTCAAGGGGCTATAAAGGATGGTTCTTTCCCAGAGGACCAAAGAATGGCAGTCATATTCGTAATCCCTAAAGAGGGCAAGCCGCCGAGTGACTGTGGGTCGTACAGACCCATTTCATTGCTCAACTTTGAGGCGATAGTATTGGCTAAGGCCCTTGTGCTTCGTTTGCGAACAGTGATCACATCGGTAATTCATCAGGAGCAATCCAGATTCATGCTGCACGGAGGGACACGACTAAGCCTGAGACGATTGTATGGGATCATGCTTGTGACTGGTGTCTCATTCACGTAACTGGCTGAATTTCGGTCCTTAGCTGTATAATTGCATTCAACAGTGTGGAATGGTGCTACTTATTTAAGGTTCTGGCATGTCTCGGATTTGGGCCTACGTTTATCGGTTGGGTCAAACTCCTCTACTCTGGCCCTCTGACGTGGGTACGAGTTAACAACTCGGTAGCCCGAGTGTTTGCCCTCCGGAAGAGTACAAGGCAGGGCTGTCCCTTGCCCCCAATGCTCTTTGCCTTGGCTCTCGAGCCACTAGCGGCCTGGGTTCGCCAAGACCTCCTCATATGGGGCATTCCAGTTAACAGGGAGTGGGACAAAAGAATCTCACTTTATGCGGTCAATAAACTACTCTATGTCACGAAGCCAATGCACTCAATTGATAGGATTTTGCAGATTTTCCACACATCTGGGGACTACTCTGGGTACCAAATCAACTGGGGGAAGTCCTTATTCTTCCTGTTACTAGGGGGGATACGGAGGCTGACATCCAGGTGTAAGGTCCCGGTTCAGATAGTTGGTTTCAAGTATCTGGGCTTGTGTGTGACTAGGGAGTCACCGGCCTTTTACACTAAGAATCTTGCTGTGCAGCTGGACCAGTTTCACAGAGATGTCCAACACTGGAAGACACTTCCGCCCTTGCTAATGGGCCAGGCGACCATTTGTAAAATGATGACGCTCCCAAATCTCCTATACCTCTTACAAAATATGCCCTTTCGAATCCCACAAGATTTGTTTCAAAAGATAAACCCAGAACTGAGACAATTGTTGTGGAGCAGTGGCACTTCCAGTATAGCTTTGCACAAACTGCAGAGAGTAGTGTACGAGGGTAGACTGGCAGTGCCTGATAATTAAGAAAAACTATTGGGTCGCCCAGATGGTATCTGTGAACGACGGTATTTGAGGACTGAGAAGATCCAGCCTATAGAGTAGACAGAATGACCATGGGCGACAGAGGATACCTCCCACTTCTATATAGAAGAAAGATAGAGTGGGACATGCCTTTCCACGCACAGACAGTGGTGAGGGCGTGGAGGGAGGCCACCAAATACTTGCGTTGGGAGGGTAAACTGACAGAGATAACGCCACTTTGCAATGTGCGGAGGGGACAGGCATACATCATCCCCTTTGAAACTCTCAAGCAGGAATACGAAATGGGTGATGCAGAGTGGTGCCGATACTTACAGATTGGACATGCAGTGCTGGGGCACCTCAGAGAGGGGGGGGGGGGGCGAGCAGTTGGCCGAGGCGGCCCCACTTGAGGACGCTTGTTAACGGACCCCCTGATAGACAAGGCAAACTCAGCTGTCTACAAAAAATTGGTGAATACATTGCCAGACCCTCTTGTGTCATTGAAGGAAGATCTTGGGAAAGAGATCTTGGCACGCTGGAGAATGAGGACTGGGTAAAGGTCATACAGGGTCCAAGGGAGGTGGCTATAAGGTCTTGCTTTAGGCCAGTCCAATTGAAGATTTTGCACGAGGCTATTTATGTACCGCAAGGGGAGGGCTAACAGCACATTATGTCAACAGGGATGTGGACAGTAGGGGACCTTTTATCACCTGCTGTTAGAATGAGACATATTGGTCAGATGTAGTACGGATAATTTCTGAGGTGGTGGGACAAGAAGTCCCTCTAGAAGCTAAAAGGCACCTGCTCCTTCTACCAGATGTGGAAACCTGACTGATATATTAAGGAATTTGGCTAGCACTGGTTGTGGCCAAGTGCAATTTAGCACATGGGTGGAGGGGGGCTGTCTCTCCCCCAAAGGTGGCTGATTGGGAGGCTGGCTTTGATTGATGCTGGCAAGCCGAACATACAATCTAAGTAGAGGATGTCCGAGCAAGTGGGAGAAGGTTTGGGGGGCCTGGAGGGAGTACAGAGGTTTATAGAAGCGGAATGGGTGCAAGTAAAAGAAGGTCAATTATTTCAGAGTCACATATGTTTAGGGGAGAGGATTATCTATTTCCTGAGTTACGACGACGGATTCTGCTATTTGTTTGCCAATTTAATCACTGCACCTTCCGCCCAAATGACTGATGTCAAGCTGTATTTCATAACATCAATGTACTACTGATTGAGCACTTGTTACTAAAAAAATTTATAAATTTTTTTTTCAAAAAAGTGCCAAAGCTCACAGTAAAGGAATCCAGGGAACTCTCTGGAGGAAAATGCTAGGCTGACTAAGAGAGAAGGTTGACCACACAACCTGTCTTTGCTCAGGAATTACATTATGTAAGATTAACTGTAGTAGAGAGGCTTCCCAATTCCAAATGCATTTTCATAACATGTGGTAGCAGTAACTTTCAAGACTTTTTGAAAAGAAGCCAAAGACATATTGCTGCCACCTCAGTCATGAAGCTGTTGGGTTCAACTGAGAGGTATTTGTCCTACACAGCAAACATTAATAAGTGTCCCTCCTTTCTACTCCTTAAGTAGAATCACACCCTTGAGAAATATTCTTCTTTGCTTTTTATACCTCCAGGATGTATTTTATTTTCCTTGTCCAAAAATGTACTGTTATGTATTTTATTAATTTTCTTTGCACTCAAAGTGAATGCTGAATATGTTTCGGAATTGAGAAGATACTATGCCCCAGAGGCTAGCTATCAAGATACTATATAAGCGTTGTATGAGAGGCAAAGAATCAGTATTTCTATGTGTGGATTAGCAGCACACCTAATCTATCTAGACTCATCAAAGATTACCGATCCCTTAAAGGAAGTTTATTCCACACTCCATTCCACTGCTATCAAGCCAACTATGTGAGGAAGATGAAGTTTTGAAAAACTACATTTCGGTATATATTGTCAGGATAACATTTCTTCACAAACACTCGTGGATAACCTTGTGATGCTAGTTTAACCTAAGAATATATTAAACTGATTCGAGCTAATAACAGAGGCCTGACTCAGGGCAGCAATCATAGGTAGCCATCATTATGGGTAACCATCATTCAGGATCCCTCAATGATCGCTGGCCAGGAAGAATCACAAAATCCCTTTGACCCTTCCTCACTCAGGAGCTACTCATGTTTTTGATACAGGGACTATATAAGAGGCACAGAACAGTTATGATGAAGCCACTGCTAGTATCGGATGACTTCAGCCATAGTTAGGCAAATCACAGCAAAAGATGGTCCTGGTCCAGTTACAAACTACAGTGGATGAAAATGTCGGGCTGAAATCCTTCCAGGTGGGGCTCACGTCTGGCTACAGTGGCAAGTTTGTGGTGTTGTTGATCTTGGATGATCTATACAGATCATGGGATAATGGTGGTGCATGGGCCCTATATCTATTACTGGCCTTTAGCACCCGCCACAACTCCATGAAAGTCCATAGAACAGCACAGGCAGGCTTAGTCCTGGATTTGCTATAATTATTCCATGCTAATATGATACACATGGCCTCCTTGCATCTTTTTACATCTCGCCCCAGGGCGCTCAATCAATCGGTCTCATCGGCACCAATATTATAATTTTTCATGAGGACCCTTGCAACTCCAATCAATTCTGAAGGTGTCAAATATAACATGAAGGCAAGTGGCATCCAATTGATCTTCGAGCTGTCATAACAATTTATTTTTAAAAAAGAGGTCCAGACTCACTCCTCTTCAGTGTAATTTTTAGTTGTTGGTTATGTATATAAGTATGTATGTTTGTACATCCTATTTGTATAGTAGAACTTAGCCAAAAAGGAGAGGAACCCCTACAGTGTCAATAAAACTTAACATCGAACAATGACCTCCTACAGGCATAAGAATCCCAGAAAAGCCCTAGGCTTACTTCTAGGTAAAGGAAAATTTTGTTTACTCAAAATTCAGACCTTCTTTCTTAAACTATAAAGTGCAAGTAGATAATCTATTAAATTTGTAATCTGCATGACACTCAGTAGTATAGGCCTACCGTAGCTGCTCCTCCATTTTCCAAGGTGAGCTTTGTTTAGCCTATTGTGCTTACCACAGCGAGTAAGTGTGTTCGCCCATTATTTTTACACGAGCGCCTCTATTTTCATAGGAACTAAAAAGGGTACTCTCTGCCCCTACATGTCCATAACAGAAGCTGCCTTTACAACCGAGGCATAACAACTGTTACAACTCTTTAGTGGGTGCCCACCATGCGGCTCGGATTCTCTATAATTCCAGCCTCATTTTTCCACCATTTATTTTAAACCTATTTCAACAGACATCTAACCAATGTTATTCATGTCTTTCCTAGACCCGAGGCCATTTCAGTCCTGATGAGACGCTTGTATTCTTGTAAGGGTCGAAATGCCGGACAAGGACAGACTGGTTTTCATAACTGATACAATTAATAATTCCCTGTGACCTTGAGTGTACTGAATATAAACTACTGTCTTTTGATATAGAACAACCAATTTACCGTGGATGTTCACATTTTCCCTCGCTCCTTTTTTCTTTATTTAGGTTTTGGTTTGTCTTTACACCTGGGGTCTATTCATTCTCTGTTTTGTGAAACAGTAACAAATTATCTATAAAAATGTTTTTCGTTTAAATACAAAAAGGTTTTTACAATATTGGTTGTGCTTCAATATTTGTCACTATTCCTTATTAAAAATCACTGATGATTGAATCAAATATGCTGATATAAAGATTTACTCTACACAGAAAGATCTGTGCCAATAAAATGATTTCCATGTGAACGTTTGTTCCAAGGATCACTTGATACAATTGTTTACAAGGACAAAAGGGTTGTTCTTGTTCTTGTTCAAATATTTAACTGCACAATGAGCACACACAGGAGGGCCTGTTGGAGGCTGCATTGCCTGCAGGGGCACACTCTGAGCAGTACTGACATGTCGGTCTCTCACTATAGTTCCAGTTCCAATTATGCTATTGTTATGTGTCAACAGAGATGCCACAAAGTTCACCAGCCCAAGGAGCACCCTGCAGAGCCGGCAACCACAACATCGGCAAGTAGCAGGGCCTTCCAAGAGAGCCTATAACAGATGCACAGGCCCTGTTCTGCGGTGGGATCAATGACCGTTGCCAAAGTGACCCTTTTAATTTGTGTAGTAACTCTTGAATCGGAATATGAACTACTGCTAGCTAGTGCATAGAGTCCTAGTGAACTGCACCTATACCTGATCTTAGTCTATAACTATAATTGAAGAGCTGTAGACACCATACCATCTCTTAGAACAGGAAGAGGATGCCATAACAGGTGGGTGACTTTACTAGGCATCGTGGTTGCAATTGTAATTTCACATCTGAACCCCACTGAATTGTGTCGTTTAACGTTTCACTGTGATAATAAAGTCCTTTCTTTTCACTACAATAATCGCTAGGCTGGACAATTGAAGTACTGTGTGTGTTGGTCGACTGTTGAGACCTGAGTTGTTGGCACTGCCCCTATGCTAGCACCTTAAATAGACGTTGGCTGCTCGCCCTCGCTACACTGATAGTCAAATGTGGATAGAGTTGTTGTACTTGGCCTCAACCACCATGATGGGGCCCTATAGCACCTGTCTGCCCTGTAGCCTCCAAGAGGGGTCTGGCATACATGCAAAATCTAAAGCGCTTGGTCAACGACTATGACTGTGCTATATAACGTCACTAAAATAAAGAAATGCATTATTATGTCATTTTTTCTTTATCCTTCATGGAAATGTATTCGGTATCTGTCTGCTTTCGAACTCCACCCCAATGCCCAAGTATCTGTTGGCATTATAGTGATGGAAAGTGAAAATAAGTCTGGCCGCATTCTTATACTACTTATTACTCTTGTGAAACATACACCAAACTCCAAGGCATGCTTATGGCATCACTTATCTTGACTCACAAACACCAGAAATGGTACAATCTTTCATTGAAACGTCAGAATGGCATGGCAGACTGCCAGACTGTGGCTACACGAATGCAACTAATATAACGAAACAAGCATTTGCAATGTGATAGGTCTTGCCTTTGCGAGAGTTTAAGCTATTGGTATTGTAAATGACACTGCCCTTTATTTATATGTTTTGATAATTAACATATAAATAAAAGGCATTGTCATGTACAATGCCAATAGCTCAAACTCTTTTAAATGCGAGACATATGCAAAGAAGCGTCCACCATTGTCCGGGCTGCTTAGAAAGTGAAAGCGGGCATGGCACGCTGAATGTTGCAAGAAAGTATGATGTGCTTGCACTAGGAGAAATTACTTGTAGAAAATAGTGCTTACAGACTCAAAAAGACTCACGTGTAACAACCGAAGTAAAAGGGCCGGTCCTCATCGGAGGTTACGAAGGAAGACTAGGCGGTACTAAGGAGGGGCTAACAAGCCTATTAACTAATCAGAAGCCAGCATTTATGAAGGATAATGACACAAGCCAATGACAAATATGGGCGGAGAGTGGGTAGGGCTTCTATTACAGCATGGCTCGCAGAGCAGCCATGCGCTGCCAAGGCTCGACCTAAAAATACCCTATTTTTAGTGACTGTATGTTGGAGCATATGAACTTGCTTTTCACCTCCACCTACAGGATACATTCAGAACCCCCCATCAAACAGAAACAACAAGCAAACGTAACAGGTGAAGGACGACGAAGGCTGGTAACAAAAAGATTATTGATATAAGACGTTTTTGCAATTGTTTTATTTATTTGCATTAATGAGTAGAATTGTATTGTATCTAACCACATGTTTAGTGACAATCTCATAAAAGCCATCTATTTTACCAACAGAAGGTAAAACAAAATCACAAGACGAGGTCTCAACCCATATGCCTGAATCCTGGATGCCAGTTAAAACGTAGACACATCAGCGCTGAGCAAATGGTAAGAATAAGCGTTAACGTCATTATCTTATGCTTTTAGCAAGCAATCAGTCTAATACAAACACACACTTACAAGCTCCATTCAAAAGCTAATTTCAGAGCACTCAAACTGCAATTTAATAAATTGCATATTATTCTAGAGATGCAGGGAAGGAAGAAGGTGCAATTTAATTTGAATTTAGCATGAAAAATGCTGGTGCCTTTGCAACTTTACCCCACACTCCATGCCTCCGCTCCTGTGCAGAGATGACAAAGGTGAAATTATTCTGAAATGCAACCCTGAGATCGGATGCATCGCTGTGGGCATTATCCACAGGAAACACTTCCTCCAACTGCATAAGCAATCTTAAACGACGAATCCCCTCAGGACTGTTCAAAGCTCCCCACTGATGTGGAAAACACTTGTTTAACATTACTTTACACCGTAAAGTCATCTGTGCTAGGTCAGTATTATCAAAGATTTTACAGTTGACTTCGTATGCACTGCTTACCATTGTTTTTTTGTTTTTTGTTTTTTTTGTTTTATATAGGGCTACTCGACCTGAAGGCATCAGAGCGCTTTACATGAGCACCTGTTATGTTACAGATGGAAATATTCAATTTTGGTAGACACAGGGAGATTACGTGATTTTACCCAGAATCACAGGATGTTTCCCCAGCTTCGAGGTTGACCACTATAGCCGTTAGGCCACATCCTCTCCCATGGTTGGCTTTATTGTCACTCTTATTTGCTTGCCTCTTACTCAAAGGCTTTCTTTGTCCTATCTGCTACATCCTGTGATTTCCCTTCTCTGGAGCACGTATTTGTCCCATCGGTTCAATCTTATGTTTGTCCCTTCATTGGAGCACAATCTCCTTAACATTATTTTGCTTGGCTGACTTGTATTCTTCTGCTGCAACTACTTTTTTTTCTTTTTGGTTGAGCACTCCCTCACATTACATGTGTTTTCCAATGATCTCCCTCGTGTGCTTCTCCCAAACACCTGCTGCCACAACACATTCCACATTGCTCTCACTTATGTGCTGCTCTCTTATCTCCTTCTCCTAATGCCCGATGCTCCTTGTTGAGCTCTCTCCCCGGTGTGCCCCTTTTACCCTGCCCCCCAACCAGGTTTCACTTTTATTTTGAGCCCTAGTTTCTGTCTCCTGTTGCTCTCCCCCCTCCACACCCACTTGTCCATCCATTTCACTCCATTACAGGCATTTACATTTTTTTTGGGGGGGGGGGGGGTCTTTATTTTGACGGACCAGCAGCTGCCATTTGCTGCCCGGGGC
Organism: Lissotriton helveticus; assembly: GCF_964261635.1. Lineage (NCBI taxonomy): Eukaryota > Metazoa > Chordata > Amphibia > Caudata > Salamandridae > Lissotriton > Lissotriton helveticus. The sequence goes on along the minus strand of NC_136059.1, from coordinate 2,103,470,097 downwards.
TTTGCATCAAACAAAAACACTTTTGTGCAGATAGGATTTCTTTCTAGAATCGATCAATCCTGCCATCTTAGATCGGGTATTAAAAAAAGAAAGAAAATGGCACCTGAATTATAGTGTAGGCATGCGTATAACTGGTGACGCATGTGCACCACTACAGAATGAGCAACCACCAACAGCGACTGTGTCATCGTGACTTTTTTGTTCTTTTCTTGCCAATGGTACACATCTGCAAAAAGCACTGATTAAGCCATTAAGTCCCAAAGTCGAGAACTATTGCATTTACCAATGCTTGTTAAACTCTTATTTATGTTAGCAGCTACAGATTTGTAGCAAGAAGTGATCACACAAAGTTCGGAGTTCATTCAAATCGGTAATTACTAATTAGGTGATGTGAAAAAATTATGCAGTCCAACAAAAGGCCTTGCAAGTTTTCTCAGATTTAACACTGTTGCTAAAGTTGGAATAAGTGCGTTGCAGTAAATGTTCAGCAAAATGTCTTACAGTGTGCCTGCATTAGCAGACTCTAGATCTTCTATTGATACACGCAACCACTGAAGACTAGCCCAGAGCGCATAGTATGCTTCAATATAAAGGAAGCCACTTGAAGTCCCACACCTGTCTGCTCCCTCACCCCGCGTAATGTTCAACATTTACATACGCCCAGTAGCAGTCATCCTACAGCATCACTGGGTGCATTTCAAGACAAAATCCACATCCAACTCAACAACAACTTCAGGAGTTAATCCAACATCACCGACTGCCTAGAGCCCCCGCTGCACTGGATGAAAGATTTCTTAGGCCCGAGTAGAGTGAAAAAGTCATCCTGAAGCCAGAAGGCCTTGATCAAGAAATGCTTCCTCCTGCATGGCTCAAAAGCCTAGTCTCCCCACCAACCTCACGTGACAAGGTAAGACATTTTGGGATAATGTTTGATACACTACCTGCTCTCAGTCACACTTTAAGTAAACTCTAGACCGCGTGGCATTAAGCTAGAATTGTCTATGCACTGTAAGATCCTTTTACTAATGCAAGGCAATGATTTAGTGGGATTAACTACACTAGAAATGACTTAGGTGGATTACTGGAGGAAATGTGCTCAATAACTATGCATGGGTACGACGGAAACATCACAGGTACAGTCCTGGAAATTATAATTCTGCATTAACTGCTGTAAATGCTTCAGTGTATCAGATTTACAAAGACGAGAGTTGTGGGTACCGGATCGGGGGCCAACCGAAGCAATCAGGCTAGCATGGAACTATGTATGAAGAGTGGTGTGTACCACTGATGCAAGGAGAACATAAACCTTCAGGGTTGCAAGATACTCTGATCGCAATCTGCCGAAAAAAATCGCCGAAGGATGAAGAAATTAATTTTAATAAAAACACTCAGCAATTCATCAAATCACCAGCAGCCGAAATCTGGATTTTCACTGAGTGCAGTTCAGTTATCAGTGCATTGGGCCCTGTTGCACCGCCCACGTTAAAGTAACTGTATTCAGAACACCTACTCAGGAGCTCGGGTTTTTCCTTCAGACCGAAGATCTGAAAGCGGCATTTATCCCCCGACGCATGAATCGCTGCGTTGTAGGAAAAGAACAAAACGAGACTCTAACCTTTTAATGATCGAGTTGGATTGAAGTGCTCGACACTTAAAGCCGTTTAAGGTGCCAGAAAAGGCCCTGTTCATCTTGCACGTGGATAGGTCACCCGTCCCTAACTAGGGTGTTCGGTGGCAGGCCGGATCCGCGAGCATCGCCTCCCGGTGCCCGGCTCAGTGATTCCGCCGCTGCATCGTTCATCACTGCCCTGCTGGCTGACACCGAGGAGGAGAAGGGCTAATCTCCAGGTTCAGGCGCGCGCCCGCTGCCTTCTAATAAGGCCCTGGGTGTCTGTGAGCATCGAGCCATCGATAGACGCCACGTGCAGTGAACCAAAGACACTCTTAGGTAATGGAACGGGTGGAAACGAACAGAGGAAAGAGAGTGCCTCGGAAAATCATACCACAGGGACGGTGTATTCAAATGACAAAACGAGAACTACATTACCGCACTTTTCGATTCGCCGTTTTATTTCTGTCTGAATTTTGAACGACAGCACACCTATCTTCTTGTCCAACAGAATTTACAATCGGTTTTAGAGACGAGTTTCATGGGCTTCAAAGCGGTAGACCTCAACAGTCACCAGGGACATCTTAAACGTTGCCTCCGAACTATGCTAAAAGCAGTGCAACCACACTTCATGTTGGATGGCGCAACCGCACTTCATGTTGGATGGCGCAACCGCACTTCATGTTGGATGGCGCAACCGCACTTCATGTTGGATGGCGCAACCGCACTTCATGTTGGATGGCGCAACCGCACTTCATGTTGGGTGGCTCGACCCACTCTCAAGCATGCAGTCTGTTTTTAAATGATGTGCGTGTATGCAAGTGCCGTGGTTTGCCCATGTCAAACCATGCCAGTGCAATGACCGTACATCCGACATTCCACACTGGCGAATGTTGTTGGGACCTGCAGTGGTAGCAAGAAGCCTACAGAATACAGCAGGTAAAGCCAAGGGCAATGTAGCGTACCACCACAGAGCCACATTTCAAGAAATAAGAACCAAAAAGGCACTTCCAAAAATAAGGACATGAACAAAATGTAACCAAAATTCTACAGTAAACTAACGTGCAAACAACAGTTTACATATTTATAATGTCTTGAGTTGCATTTAAGGAGTTATAATACCAGCACTCTCACTCCTAGGTGCAACCATCCTCCCAGTCTCATAAACGTGAAATGTGCAGACAGTCTCATGACGGTTGGAGACGATGCCCTCACCCTTCTGTCTATATCCCATGACGAAGTGACAGCAACCAACGTACTGTTATCTAGGTGAATGTGAAGGTTTACCAGAACAAAAAACATCTTCTTGTAATTGGGAAATGCTGGTCTCCAGCTCAAGAAAGAACACATTAAATTAGCTACAATGTTTGTGTGCGGAAAAAACGGCCACAGCGAATTTAACGCATTCATGTTTCGCTTACGTTCCCCCTCGTTACGACCTTTACTGAAAGCTACAGGCCAAGGTATCTGCCAGCTTCCTTCACAACGAGGTTCTGTATGCAGGTATTGTTAAGTGAGAGCAACGACTGCCTGGCATTTCAGTTCATCCAGCTGAACAAAACCGTCAAACAGGAAGTCTGGAAGAGCCCCAAACATTCATCGTTGCACCTCTAATGGAAATATACCCACAACAATTCTCCATTCATCACACTAACTCCCTGTAATGGAAATATACCAACAACAATGCCCCAAACATTCATCACACCACCTCCCTCTAATGGAAATATAACCACAGTGCCCCAAACGTTCATCACACCACCTCACTCTAATGGAAATATACCCACAACAATGCCCCTAATACTCACCACACCACCTTCCTCTAATGGAAATATACCCACAAAAATACCCCAAACATTCATCACACCACCTCACTCTAATAAATATATACCCACACAAGGGGGGGGGGCAATATCGCGAGGTGGAAGGCAGAACTAATTAAGTGTGCGACGAGCGAAAGTACAGTCCGGCTTTAACATGCCAAGCGGACAACCAATGAAAAGGCGCTGGAGACTGCAAGGGCATGGGAGGCCTTAGTTGCGGCGCTGCAGACACCAGAGGTAGGGTCAGATGCAATCTCGGACCTGAATGCACAAACGGATCACCCTGAAATATAAGGGTGGCAAGGAACCCCCCTAGTGCAGACATGCTGTGCAGATTTTGAAATAAAGGGGTTAGAGATTAAAGATGTATTTCATGGATATTATTGGGACAAGTGCAGCTAAGGGAATGGTTGATCTGGATTGTTAGCATATAAATAAAGTGGATATGGCGATGGGGAACAGGGAGACTCCTGACTGAGAGGGGGCCATTCCCATTTTGAGCACTGAGCGGGAGTAATGCTGTATTAATTGCCTATTGTGGTGTTGAAAAATATCAATAAAAAATATATTAAAAAAACCAAACAATGCCCCAAACATTACTCACACTACCTCACCCTAATGGAAATATACCCACCACAATGCCCCAAACACTCATCACTGCACCTCTAATGGAAATATACCCAGAACAATGCCCAAACATTCCTCACACTGGCTCCCTCTAATGAAATATATCCACAACAATGCCCAAAACATTCATCACACGCGCTCCCTCTAATTGAAATATACCCACAACAATGCCCAAACATTCAACACACTGGCTCCCTCTAATGGAAATATACCCACACAATGGCCCAAACATTCATCACGCCACCCCCTCTAATGGAAATATAGCCACAACAATGCCTCAATAATTCATCATGCACCTCTAAAGGAAATATAGCCACAACAATCCGCGACAAGGCCCTGGACTGGATCACTTCCTTCCTCTCCGACAGAACCCAAAGAGTCTGCCTCCCTCCGTTCCACTCCAAAGTCACCAGGACGATCTGCGGTGTCCCACAAGGATCATCCCTCAGCCTGACGCTCTTCAACATCTACATGGCACCACTTGCACGCATCGCCAGACTCCATGACCTCAACATCATCTCCTACGCCGACGACACCCAGCTGATCCTCTCCCTCACCAATGACCCCCTCACCGCCAAAGCCAACCTCCACCAAGGTATGAAGGCAGTCGCCGACTGGATGGAAGAAAGCCGGCTCAAACTCAACACAGACAAGACAGAGATCCTCATCCTAGGACCCAACCCCTCAGCCTGGGACAACTCCTGGTGGCCCACTTCCCTGGGCACTGCCCCTACACCAACCAACCACGCACGCAACCTGGGAGTCATCCTCGACTAGAAGCTCACCATGACCAACCAGATCAACGCAGTCTCCTCAACCTGCTTCCACACCCTCCGCATGCTCCGCAAGATGTACAGATGGATCCCCACCGACACACGAAAAACCGTCACCCAAGCCCTCATCAGCAGCAGGCTCGACTACGGCAACGCCCTCTATGCCGGAGCCCCAGCTAAATTCCTCAGCAGACTCCAAAGAATCCAGAATGCCTTGGCACGCCTGATCCTCGACGTCCCCCGCCGAGACCACATCACTCCCTACCTGAGAAACCTGCACTGGCTCCCCATCGACAGAAGTATCACCTTCAAGCTCCTGACCCACGCACACAAGGCACTTCACAACACAGGCCCAGTATACCTCAACAACCGACTGTCATTCTACGCACCCAACAGGAGACTCCGCTCCGCCGATCTCTCTCTGGCTACTGTCCCCCGCATCCACAGAACCACCTCCGGAGGCAGGTCCTTCTCCTACCGCGCCGCCAAGACATGGAACTCCCTCCCTCTCCTCCTACGGCAGACAGAAGATCCTCAGACCTTCAGAAGACTACTCAAGACCTGGCTCTTCGACAACTAGCTGCAGCCCCCCTCCACCCCAGCGCCTTGAGACCCTCGCGGGTATGTAGCGCGCTTTATAAATTGCCTGATTGATTGATTGATTGAACAATGCCCCAATCATTCATCATTGCACCTCTAATGGAAATATACCCACAACAATGCCCCAATCATTCATCATTGCAACTATAATGGAAATATAGCCACAACAATGCCCCCAACATTCATCACGCCACCTCCCTCTAATTGAAATATTTCCACAACAATGCACAAAACATTCACCACTGCACGTCTAATGGAAATATAGCCACAACAATGCCCAAACAGTCATCACACCGGCTCCCTCTAATGGAAATATACCCACAACAATGCCCAAACATTCATCACACTGGCTCCCTCTAATGGAAATATACCCACAACATTGCCCCAAATATTCATCACCCCACCTCCCTCTAATGGAAATATACCCAAAACAATGCCCCAAACATTCATGAAATAACCCTCCTCTGATAGAAATATACCCACAACAATGCCCCAAACATTCATCACACCGGCTCCCTCTAATGGAAATAGACACACACAATGGCTCAAACATGCATCACGCCACCGACCCCTCTAATGGAAATATACCCACAACAATGCCCCAAACATTCATCATGAACCCCCCCCTCTTAATGGAAATATACCCACAACAATGCCCCAGTCATTCATCATTGCACCTCTAATTGAAATATACCCACAACAATTCCCCAAACTTTCATCACTGGACCTCTAATGGAAATAAACCCACAACAAATGCCCCAAACATTCAGCACAACATCTCACTCTAATGGAAATATACCCACAACAATGCCCCAAATATTTATCACGCCACCTCCCTCTAATGGAAATACACCCAAAACAATGCCCCAAACATTCATCACGCCACCTCCCTCTAATAGAAATATACCCACAACAACGCCCCAAACATTCATCACACCGGCTCCCTCTAATGAAAATATACCCACAACAATGCCCCAAACATTCATCACACCGGCTCGCTTTAATGGAAATATACCCACAACAATACCCCAAACATTCATCACACCGGCTCCCTCTAATGGAAATATACCCACAACAATGCCCCAAACATTCATTACGCCGGCTCCCTCTAAAGGAAATCTACCCACAACAATCCCCCAAACATTCATCACGCCACCTCCCTCTAATGGAAATATACCTACAACAATGCCTCAAACATTCATCACACCATCTCCCTCTAATGGAAATATACCCACAACAATACCCCAAACATTCATCACTGCACCTCTAACGAAAATATACCCACAACAATGCCCAAACATTAATCAAACTGGCTCCCTCTAATGGAAATATACCCACAACAATGCCCTAAACATTCATCACACCATCTCCCTCTAATGGAAATATACCCACAACAACACCCCAAACATTCATCACTGCACCTCTAATGGAAATATACCCACAACACTGTATCTACTTGCATGGCACAGTACTACGATTCTTGAAGGGTGGCATACATGGGGGCTGCACATCTCTAACCTCTACTTGGCTACCCTAGAAGGGGAAACAATCACACAGGCAACATTGAGCCCTGGGGTATCACTCACAAAGAGACTGGAAACATAAATGAGATGGCTAAACCATGCTCTGCAGATTCTCCTGACAGCAACTAAATGGCGCTGAGAGACATTATGATGAATATATAACAAGGCTATTGCCTTTAAGGATGTCTCCCCATGGCTTTATTGTTCTTGCTCAGGCTCTCCCGCACAATATTTCCATTCCACTCCTCTCAGCAGAGAGAACATTCCTGTTACTGGGAATATCACATTGACTGACCTCCACAGAGGACCTACTCCTAAAAAGGAGAAGATTCGGTTAACAAAAGCTACGAGGAGGGCTTTCTCTATGAAATGAAACCATAGTTTGGCTACATAGGTACACACCTGAAAAGGACTTCTGGAGTTTTGGGCAGAAATTAGAGAACCAGAAAAATGGACAAACAATCTGGAATCTGGAAAGAACGCTGAATGAAAGCTGCTTGGAACAAAGGCACCTAGTGGGTTCAAACTCTAAATGTCAGAAGACCAAAACAGAGAGTTGTAGGCATAACAGGTCACAAAAAGATTGCCTGTATAAGGGAAGTTCTATTGGGGACAGAAGAAAATAATATCCAAGACTTTCATGAGTGAACTGCAAGAGTCACTGAAGAATGAGCCAGACATACTCCATGAGGCTGGATCAAACTCGCAGCGCTGCCCTGCTGAATAAGAACTGCAGTTTTATGTCAGACAACCCGAGGAGACTTCACTATTTTGAAGACAAAGAATAGTTAATGGGACAGTAAAAATGGATGGCTTTGTATTCCGTAATGGACAAAAGATTCACATATTGTTGGAATTTATGCACCATAATCATATTAAATCAGATACCTGAAGTCAAGGGAATAGACACAAAAATAAAATACCCCCGCTTTGTGGCACACAATTTCTGAGCAAAGTGAGCTATTCCTAAGAAGGCCTGCGTGTATTGTATCCCTGAGGAAAGTTAGCAGAAATTCTTCAATTAACACATTTACCAGCAGGATTTTAAAGGAATTTGACCAAAAATTACAAACTTACCAGTATGGACTTATTTCTTTCATTTTTACCATTTTCTCTCCATCTTTCTTTCCTCCTTTTCCATTATCCTTTCATTACTTCTTTCCACCATTCTTTCCTTCAATCTTTCTTTTAAGTTTGATGTCCATCTTTATATTCCTGTTTAATTTTCTTTGTTTTTCCCATCAATCTTACTTACCATTCTTGTTTCCATTTTTCTTCCCATATACTTACATTTTTTGTTCCTTCCTATAATTCTCCTGTCCCTATAACCCCCTGTCCCTTCTTTCCTCCCTTCTTTCTTTTTGTAATACTTCCATCATTCTTTCTTTCTCTTCTTTCCTTCCATCACCCTGCCACCTGTCTTTGATTTATTTACTCCTATGTTTTTGCTTTCCTTCTTTTGTTCTTCATCCCTTTCTTCTTGCTACCTTTCTTTCCAAACCTCATTCTTCCTTTCCACCATTCTTTCCCTATTTCAGTCTTCTTTGGTCCCGACGTTCAATCCTGCTTCCTTTTAACTATAAATATTTGCATTCTTCTTTCTTTGGTGCTGTCTCTCTGCATTTGCCTCAAATGTATTTTTACTTTATAATTTTAAACACCTCTTTCTCTCTATTCCCGTTTTTGCTTCTTTCTCCACCATCCGACAGAGCACCTATTGGCAGCAGAAGTGAAAGAAAGGCTCCCGCCCCGCACCTCAAATTAGTCAACACCACAGGGAACATGAACAAATATTTAACAAGAACATCATCGTGAGCTAAGATGGCCGATAGCCAGAACAGAGTACAGGTGTGATTGGGCAACTGCTTGTATTAAAAAGCTATGACACTATGTACTCACAATTTTAGTGTGGAAGCAGAGCTTCTCAGTCTTATTGACACTTGTATCAGACAGCAAAGCAGTGGATTTTCCCGAGATAAGAGTGGCCAAAATCGTTAACGGCAGAATACGGGTCGAGCAAGAAAGTGGTGAGTGGTTTTCAGATTCTGACTCGGATGGAGAAAGAGGTGTTAGTGCCTTTCTCCATACCATCTTCCTTTAACTCAGAACAAAACAAACAGGTAAAGCATGCAGTTGAGAATTTGTCCCAGTCATGATCTCGTTCCCGCATGATTAAATGCACCGCTCTAATGGACCAGAAACCTCACCCACATTTCATGGCGTGCTTCATAATTAGTGACCCATCCACATTCTTAGGTCGATTGCCAGGGTGGACTCCACCTGTCAGGAAGCCCTTAAGATTAATTATTGTAAGGGAACAGGAGTTCTCGAGATGGGGCGAGCAGCTAACTACAGTCTGAATCTTCAGATGGCATCTCAGTAGGCATGACACTGGAGCAAGCTGTCAAGTGTGACGTTATTGCGTTGATCTGCTGGTCATTAAGTATGTGTATTCTACCTGCATCCGGGCCTCATCATCAGTAACTTCTTAATTGTATCTAATACCTCTCATCTAGTTGACAGCAGAGTGTATAATTGGTATGAAAAAAGGAGGTGATATCAATTCACACCAAGTGATAATCCAAGAATAACCCGAAAATGGTCTGCAAATACGAGAATCACTCATGTGTTTTCCTAATCGGACGCAAATGCTTTAATGTAACGGGGAATTGGAAACATCAGTTGTAGTCCAGTTCATTACTCAGGTCAACATTTTATTGAGTCAAGAAACAGACACATATTTATGAGAAGACCTGTTATAAAAATCTTAAAAAGGAGCTGAGAGACCCTTGGGATACACTATTTATTTTCCTATGAGGGTCCATGTTATTTAATCATTCATTCCTGTTTAGTGTGTCCAATTTTTGCCTGTCCAGCAGAGTCTTGAAATGTCAGTGGAAATATCCAGATAACTGTTTTATGCCAACCCACTGAATGTCATGCTTGGTATGTTCTGCTTTCAGGACTTCCTGGACGTGGTTCGTCATTTTGGAGGACAATTTCTTATATCTAATGGTGCTTGTATCTTCATAGAGACAAATACCCACATTCCGAGAGGTTACCCTCTCGGGGCAGGTGATCATATTAAGCCTGGATACTGGAATTACAGTTGGTGTGTATGAGTAACCAAGGATTATTCCTGCCCAAATCAATAGTTTCATGGGTTACCTTAGGGGATATATGATGCACTTTCCACAAAGAAAATGACCTGTCACAGGTGGTAAACCGCACAAAGGGTTATTCTGTATGTTATTCTGTATGTTTGTCTTTGGTCGTGTATGTACAAGGTGGTTTCTTAAATTGAAACCTGACCTACAGTAAAACATTGGCTTTTCCATGCATGAATTCCCTGAATTAAGGCTGTACCGATGTTTATTAATGATTTTCTAAACAGAATTGAACAGGATTACAGTATATTGTAATATCTACCAGCTTTTCCGATTCAGGTTTATTATCATTTTCAAGGAGAGTCTCTTGGTTGTTATTGATTGCTCTTTTATGTGCTCCCCTTTTAATGCTCTCAGGACATTTCGATACTGAAACTTCTATGCAACGGAATCAGCATGCTTCTCGAAGTCTTCTCAATTTGGAACAGTTTATCAGAAGTTTAAAAACTGACCAAGTACAAGGATTTCCTCTGGGAGCGGGGTGGTGGTTGCTGAATAGCAGTAAGTTGTTTCTCTCTATTGGTTTACTGTAAGTTTCAGTACTCAAAGAACCTGCTTCCCAGATGTAAGTCACGAAAAGTCAATTCTAAGCTACTTAAATTACTTAAGGTATGTGTAAACCTAAGGAGGGGGTTGTATGTATTTAAACAATCAATAAACTCCAAAGCTGTTTCTGTACTCACTTGCCAAATGATAAACATATCACCACTGTTCCTCTTCCACGCATGGATATGGGTATGGAGTGGATTAGTGTTCGTAAAGACATATTGTTGTTGCAAACACATGCATGTACGGCCCTGTCACACATGGGGCAAAGGTAATACTCATTGAAGTACCAGGGATTTGCAGATAGAGGCTGTCTTCAAATTCAAAGTTATACCGAGTGAGGGCTAGAAAGGCTAGTTCCAATATAAAGTAAGGTGGTGATATATACCCCCAGTCTCGTGGGTTTAAAAGTTCTTAAAAAACAAGGAGGTTTTCTTCCTTCATCAGGATCTTCAGTAGCCATGGTGCCAACTACACTTAATAGTACATGTGAGAGGTGTCAAGTGCCTTCTTAAGAAGGGTCCCCGTTAGGAGGAAAAAGCCACTAAGGGCAAAAAGCCTCCTTGACAATCTTGTAGTTCTTGATTGAAGACGAAGATTAAGCAGAAATGGATATGCAAGGCATCAAACACTACCTGAAATCATGAAGGAGGAAAGAGTCATACAATGATAGCCAGTAGAAGATCAAAAGGGAATTCAGGCTGCAAGAAGCAAACGTTTGAGATAAAACTAGTAGCAAGTGGGTGATGAATGCTACGACAGATAAGGAATCTAATGTGTTACGATGCCTTCCTTATATATTATTCATACAGGAACTGGTAACAGCGGAAAAGACTCAACTTCATCTTGGATTGGAAACCTCAAGTAGAAATTTCTAGACCAACCAAGGTCTTGAGAAGAACAATTCATAAGGCTTGACCATGCCTCCCTTGTCTAACACTTGACATTGAGCACGCGAGGAAAAAGCACAAGTTTGACATCTTTCACCCAAGGCAAAACTCCGCAATCCTGCCACAGGCCACGGAATACCTTTCTCTAGATGTCTGCAACTGCAAAAACAGTGGTGCAGTTTAGACCGTGAAGATGTCAAGCCACATACTGAGCAGAACATCTTGCAACATGCTGGCCTTCCTCTGAAGGCTGGCTGCTACTGGTACCTTTGTTAAGAGCTCACCGTGTATGTAACAACTTCCTACAGCTCCACTTAAATTAACTCTCCATGCATACAGGAGGCTTACAGCTCTACCACTTTCACCCTATGCTGATGTAAGGACTGTAAGGTTTTGCACCTTTTCCTCCCTTTCTAGAAAGCAGATTGTCCGTTAAGTCCACCAACCTACCCACAGGCAATGATTCTGTAAACACCCTGGGGAAAGAGCACCTAACATTCAAGCAGGATGCACACAAGCAGCTTTGGTCACATACACCTCTCAATAGACAGCAACCAAGAAGCAGAAGAAGGCACTGCACCAACTAGTAAGACATCTGCCTTTTAGTTCATACAAAAGGGCTGATAACATACCAAATTACATTATCATCTTTGATTCGATATCATGCACTGCCGACCAGGAAATACATTTGTCATCTCAGTGATATAAAAATACCAAAAATCTGATACATAGCAATATGGAAAACATATTTACATGTAGATAGAGGAAACCTGGGGAAATCAGAAATAACCAAAAACCAACATACATGGCGAAGATCTTTGATAGACAGTGATGGTTCACAATACAATGAAATAAGTATAATGAAATCTACATTCACAAAATTTAGCTAATACTTCATCTGACATAAACAAATGAACCCTTAACTTACAAGTCCACCAGCAGATCTTCTTTCCAACAGGCAAAGACAACATATAGTTGGGTATCAGCATGCTGACAACAGTACACCCTTCAAGCAACACAAAAATACATTAGACAGGACTTTGCATTCACATCCAATGCAGCTCGGAAACTCTGCATAGTTTGTTTCACGAAGCTCACAACAGCAGTAACTGGAATATAAAACACACACATAATCCTCAGAACTTGTGGCAGAAGTCCTTCCTAGAAAATAGAGGTCAGGGAGTGTGGCCACATCATTTCTCCACAGGCATCAAAAGACTGATGGTCGGGGTCCCTCGGGAATCTGCCCTTAGTCCAACATTATATAACATCTATGTGATCCTGCTAGCTGCCCTGGTGTAGTTATTTGGCGCTAAAATAAACACCTATGCAGATGACACACGACTTTTCTTCTGTTTTGGTAACGAATATATAATACCAGACTCTATTAAACCTTGTTTTGCTGCAAATGAGCAAAAATGCAATGCGGATAAAACGGAGGTTTACTGTTTTTGATAAAACTTTTCATTAGGCGGTCACATTTGCTGGCTGGATGGAGCTCCCCTGCTTGGTCCCCAATCAGAGGTGGTCAGAAATCTTGGGGTGAAGTTTGACAATCAGCTGTCATTTCAAAATTAAGTAAATACAGTGATAGGTACCAGCTTTTGCCTGCTCTGTACTGCAAAACAGTTTTTCAACTTCCTCTCCCTTCCTATCATTTTGGCCCTCAATATGGCTAGGCTGGATTATGCAAATGCACTTTATTCTGATCTCCCTCAGTGCTTAGTAAACAGATTGCATGTAATACAAAATACAGCTGCTCGCTTGACGCTTAAGCTTCTATTGAATGCTCACTTCTGACTCATGGAGCTTTGCATCTATCTGGTATTAAATATCTTTCATCTAGAATACTATAATGTTGCCCTAATAAAAATGTGCGTTCTTCCGAAACAGAAATGTCTTGTGTGTCAACGATCTGCGTTCTAAAGCAGGTGGTTGTTCTTTCTCCTATTTGGGACCCTGGGCCTCTCGGCATAGGATCATCTTCTATCTTGCATGAAATCTATATAAAACTCGTTACCATCACGTTAGCGAGCCGCTCACTGCATAAACATTGACCACTGCACTAATACCAGACAATTGAATTTGAGTAACAACACAAGTCACTTTGAGAGCGGGCAGCCAAGCATCGATGAGTCTGTGTAATGCGCCTTGATCTCTAGAGCTCACAATCAGAACATCAAGCTGGAGTCATCAACTGCTGAGAACTGTGGTGTCTCTACGATCCAACACATATCAAAATGGCACCAGCCAACACACAAGGCTGTAGGTGTAAGAGGCCTGATGCAGAGAGGCAGTGTTAGATTGAACATCCCCTCTCTCACACACCTGGGCGTAGCCAGAGTGGAGAGCAGGTCAGATTCCAAGGGGAGTTGGGATTGAAATTGACCTAGGCCTGACTAACATCAGAAGATGAGGAAGGAAGGCCGAGGGGAAGGTGGTATTCAAGTACATTATGCAGGCTTAGGTCTAGTCCGTGAGAAGACTGTGGGTGTGTGCCCAACTAACTATGCCTCTGATCTGTCAACTGTGACATCCACTGTCAGCACAGACTTGCTTTATAAGGGTGATAAAGAGCAGTACAGAAAACACAAAGTTGATTCCTTTTTCTCTGGGACAACTTTATGGTTGGGGAAGAGAGCCAGCACCAAAGCACATTGATGGAAACGATGTGTGACATGTGTAAGGGAGAGCTTTAGATTTTGGTGGCGATAAAAGAACTGCAAGTCACCACCTAATACAGATTCAAGAGTGGTTTCAATTGATGCCACTCTGACCGCCTAAGGCAAGATATTGTCCAAGACAGAGAATGATGTACAGAGAAATGAGCATCTCGAGGTTGGAATTCTTGATGAAGGGGGTGGAGGACGAATGTACATTGTGCCAAGAATACAAAGCTGATACAATTACAGCTAAGATCCATTTGGAGTCCCAGATTGAAGATATGGAGGATACAATGCAATCACCAATGTCTGCCTTCCAGGTGTGCTGCATTAATTTTTAACTCCTTAGGAGCGTTGTAAATTCCTCCCCAGTGCTGCGCTGTCCATTATCCGGTGCTGAACTGGACGTCCAGCGGTCGCACGCAGCACTGGGGAGGTAGTGGCCGTGACGACCGTTGGCCGACGGCAGCAATTAAGGGGTTAAGGGAGGTAACCATCAACACAGAAATCCACCAGTTTTTGACACACAGCTTCTCCCTGTTGATTTTACCCTTAGTTTACAGGTGCTGAAAGTATGTCCTCTCTCGACTAGTAGCATGAAGGAAAATAATGTGAGTTGGGCCAAAGTTATTGCTGAATTGGCAGCGCACAATACAGGGACAGGATACAGAGAGAAGAAAAGAACAGACTTGGAGAATCCACAGATGGTGGGAATATCCTGATTTTCCAGAAGAGAGTTAAGCAGAAAACAACATTATACTAAGGAAAATGCATCTTTATGGCACCCTGTGAAGCTCAAGGCTACATTTAAGTATTATCATGTTTTCGCACTATCTGAGGTTACCGGCTCTTTACTAGAAGAGAATTAGAAAACAGTGGCTCCATCAAGCCAAAGCTGATTGTGGGTTAGATAACCAAGTTGTTGTTGGGATAAGGCGCCTTGCCATGCATGAGGCTTTAGCCCTTAATATACTGGTCATGGGGTTGGTCGAAGGGTTATGCTTGTTGATCTACAAGGACTAGGGTTGTGAGAACACAGAGTGGCTGTGCTCCTTTTTCATGTCCTCTCCCAATCACACCTTTCCCTGCAGTAGAGAGATTTTCATTGAGAAGGGCATTTCCGAATTGGTGAATGGTATATTTTTGGGGAGTGTAATTCCATCTTTGAACCTCTTGTCAGTGTGTAGGAACGTGGATTATTATTTGAGATGAACAAATAAGCACATCAAAGGATAAGGCCACCACCTGCTAGATTTAAATCACATTAAATAAAATAAACTTGTGCTCAATTCCTGGTACAGTGACACAAAATAATCAAGCTTACATCAAGAGCAATGTGTACAGTATTTAAGCAGTGGCTTACACAGTAGAAAAGTCACACAAAACACAACAAAATTCCACAATCAATTTTACAATAAAAAAGTTCAATATAAATACTACCAAAATGACAAAAAATCCTATAAAGAAAATCAGAGATATGAATTTTTAAAGATTTAAGTGAAGATGTGCCAAAAACCAAAGCGCCAATGATAGTCTATGCAAGAGGTAGACTGGGAACTAGGCGAAATTTGAGGCCGAGCGCAGTGAAGCCCTGGTAGAATACAACAAGTGGAAGTCATAAAGTTAAAAAAAACATTTTACCACTTTTTTAGAAGAAAAATAGCTGAAATTGTAGGCCCCTGCTGTGGAACAGAAGGCCAGATATATAAAGCAGCTTGGTCCCTGTGCAACTTTCGAGATTTCATGCTGAAACATTTCTAAGCCCCAAACCAGAATATGACTTTGTCATTTTTTCTGATGTGTTGAGAGCTTTGACCTGGACGAAGCTGAAATACAAACTGATGCCATGAACCTGACAGTCAGATACTTTTCCCCCCTGGTTCCTATGAAGCTCTGGAGGAAAAGTTTTCAAAGGTTCCAAACGTTCTGCTGACACTGGTCAGATGGGTACTTACAGCAAAAGGCCTCTTGCAGATGGCAGTGTCACGGTAGCTACACAGGAGGTCTGTCACCTGATCCTTGGAGTCCACTTCTTTGTCCCGGGTAGAAGAGACAGCAGGTTCTATCTCTCAAGGTTCCTCTCAGGGCACAAAGAACCGGTTCAGTTCTCTTCTTATCTTCTGCAGGTCCAGAAAGTGTTCTAAGGAAGGTGCCACCTTTATGGTTGCCACCATCAAGTTGGTGGTGGTGGCTCATCCCTGCTGTCTAAGCAATTGGGTACAACTTCCTGGTGGCAACTTTACTCACTTTTTCAGCAGTTCCTGTTTATACTACAGCAAACAATGCAAAGTTGCCCCTCACTCTCAAAATCCAAGACGGTGAAATCCTGCTCCCCTTGTGCAGAGCCTGTGTACACAACCTAAGATGGGGCCAGAGAAGTGAGCAGTCTTCTCCTCTGTGGTCATTCAAAACCGTTCTGGGGATAGCTTTCTCTTTCTCCCACTGAGTATGATGCCAGCCTGAGTACGGGGACAAAAGCTGATACATTATCAGATGTTATTTACCATTTACTTGTGAGAGGGAATGCCCTTTTGAAGTAAATGAAGTTCCTGGACCCTCCCCAACTGTTCTTCCTGCCAGAGGAAGAAAACACCTCCATACTCCTGGGCCACTGTCCCTGCTCTGGAAGCAGTTTTGATCCCTTTTTCACACCTTAAACCGGTCAAGGACAGGATGAGTAGTTGCTGGAGAACTAATGCAAAGTAGCGTAGAGCAGATTCAGGCAGGGTAAAGGTAACTTTTAAAAATTACAACTCACATATATGTAATAAAAATCGGACTTTACCATTAGATTGCATTCTTATTAAATATAAAAATAAGTCTTTGTATGGCGACTGTAGCTGGTACAGGCCAGAAGTTATTGATTGAAGTCTGTATTCTATACGTTTACTTCTCTTATGTACCAGCTACAGCCAGGCCAGTGACAATGTTGTTTTAGGCATTGTCACTTAGGGAACATGCAATTTATAGGTCACACATGTTCCAGTTTTCTGCGTCACAATCATTGTTTCACTTCCACTATAGTGGATAGCACAATATGTGCTTGCAGTCCACCTTCCAACCAGGGGTATATTTCTTCAATAGCGCTATATATAATTCAAATAAATAAAATAAGATTTAAAACAATTATAAATATACTACAAACGTATATGAAAGTTAAATGTGCCAATCAGATTTTATGCCAACCTCAACATGTTTAGGGGTCAGAGCACATTTATGAAAAACTGGGAGAGACACAAAGAGTAACTCTGTTTCTGCAAAGTAAAAAAAGATTAGAACATAACTCTGCTAAAGAATCTTAACTTTCCAAAAACATTACTTATTGCATTACACATAATGTCACAGATTACATCACAAATTAAATAATCAATGACATCAATAAAGGCGTTCAGAGCATCACAAACCTCAGCCTTTGGCTGTATTCATCATATTTTACTCTCCCTTCTTCTCCCACTCTCCATATTCCTCTTACTGTTTGCATTCCTTCAAAGTCATTTTTTAAAAATAATGTGCAGGCAAAACTATCTCTTAAACCACATTTTTGTTTTAATTTTAAAGAGATATTCATTTGATGATCACCAAAAGAGCAAATAAATGTGCTCTGTAAGTTTGTGATAAAGTTCAGCTGTGCCCATAGAACAGTACCCCATGCGGTTTAAGTTAGTCGTAGGAGCTCCAAAACAAATTCATCTGATTATTTCTTGATAGCCACTAGATAATAGGAAATCAAAAAGAGATTAACCTTTGAATGTATTATTCAATGTCACTAATGGGAGATAATTGCCCATCTCAATATTGTATTGCAAGAAAGATCTGCAAGAAGATTCCTGGCAGCAAATACCTCCCACCAAGCACAATATTTGTAACTAAGAGTGGGGCAGCCAGTTAGATCCATGTGAGAGCAGTCATTAACTACTGGTACGGGCAATCAACTGCACCGGTTTGGAAAGGAACAGAAGAATGAGATGGTGAGAGAGTTAGTACATTTATCTGCTAACAGCAAAAGTGGCCTTGGCACAAGTCAATATTGTTAATTATTGTTCCTTACCCTTCTAACGTGATCAGGTGTGGGTCAATAATTAGTGCTGTTAATGTGCACTACGGGCAGTAAATCTACAGTCCGCTGTCTGAATGGGCCTTGACCTAACCTTGGATACTGCTGTCCACATGTGACATATTTTTCCCAAAGCATGACATTTTCAATCATTTTTTCCTGAACTCTCCATATGATCTCACCAACGGGGAGTGAATAAAAAAGTTAATACCTAAAATAAGGTACATTTTTTCACATTTTCAAGTCTATGCATTCTAATGCTATAACAATGCTTGGTTCCGGAATAGTCACCCTTTAAAATAGACACTATTTATATTAATTCCAAATCCAAGCAAAAAGGAGGTAAAATATCTATTGAGCGATCTATGGAGAGCGTTACAGCATGTTCGCTGTGCACAATTAGAATAATGTCTTCCATGTAAAGAAGCAGGTGAGAAGCGCCAGCAATCACTGGAATGCAAACTCCCACGTTTCACCACTGTTCTACTTCATCAATACAGCTGCTAAATATGCAGCTAGCTAGCACACCACACTGCTGTAGCTCGGCAGATACTAAGAAACACCTTAGTGCTTTCCATTTGACATGAGGGAATATGGCTCAGATATGGTATTAAGGAAAGCACACCAGTCAACTTGGGGCATCTATTTCCAAATTGTGCCCTGGCCATCATCTAAGAGCAGCTTCACCTTCCTTCTCTATCCAGGCTCAGGATTCCTGCTCTTTGTCACAGACACATATTGATATTTTCTACTCTTAATGGTTGTTTGACTGGATGTCTGCCAGGCTCTTACAAAGTACTATACTATTCCCTCTTATATGTTCCTGTATCTAAAGTGCTCCACGTTCACTGTAAGATGGAAGGTATTGCTTCACAAAAACCCAAACTGAAGACAAAAATAAGTCTTACAAATGTAATTCTGCCAAAAGGGGTCAGATATCAAGCAAATCAAACTGGATGCAGTTTTGCCTACGATGATATATGGATGGCTCTCCACTGGTGTATGGTAAGAAAAACGTGTACAGTTCAAACGTTATGAGCATGGCAAATGCCCTTAGCCTTACGGTGAGACCGTTTCCTTTTCTAAGACACATTCACCATGCTGCCTTTGCTTTGAGGTTGGCTCACATAAGGCACCTCTTCATCATGCTCAAAGGCAGGCAATGTTTGAGGTGGATGATGGCTTTTTGAGCAGCCATGACAAAAGATAACTTGCCAGTGTAGTAGGATTCTGTTACACAGAGAACTCATCCCCGAAAATGTGTAGTGTGGGTACTTGCAGTATTGGCTGTTTACAAAGTCACTGGATGTTTGTACTCCTATAGTTCAGACGCTCTGGCCTATATTGAGGAGGCAGAAAAGACATTGAAATTTAGGAGGCTTAGGAGAACACTGGTCATCTGGTCTCAAATCAAGCGACCTTCAACCAATTACTAGGGACAGCGACCCTCAACACTACCTATATTTCACAGTTTCTGCTCCAGCAACCATAAGGACTGGCTAGTATTGGGCATTAGTCATGATTCTGACTGCAGCGCTTGCTCTTGCTCAGAAAGGGACGACTGTCAATGGGACGACGGTCAATGCTGAAAACTTGGCTTAAGCGTTCATAAGAACCAGGAAGCCATGTGGAACCACAAGACCAAGTTGTACTGACAACTTTGGAAGTTGCATGGGGTGTCCCACAGATCTTCTTGGGCTCTCTTCAAGGAATGGAACAATAAGCACTTATTTAACAGACCATACAGTTAAAAACTAGATATCCGTCACTTGTATATGTCCCACAACATTTAAAAAAAGGCAAACATTTGCAGAAAATTATAGATTTCAATCAGTGTGCCCCAAATTTTAATTTGTCTTAATGTAAAATGAAATGCCTATTTAAAATATTTGACAACTACAGTGCCAATTCCCTCTGTTATGCTATATTTTGCGATTCTTATCAGGGTCTCAGGAAGGTCAAGGTGGGTGCAGTCCCCAAACAGTGTTTCGAGATGCCACTCCTCTTATTTGGCACCAAAAGGTGGCCAGGAGAGATACCAGTTCGCCCATGTCATTCTGGTGTCCTCCATAAGAGCCTGATTGATTTGGGCACGCCATGGTTTGTACCTTGTGTCTTGCTTCCAGGCATTTTTCTGCTGTATTCTGCGGGCTCTTGAAAGCAGCTAGCAGCTGTGAGTTATTAGGACAGCCTACCAGATATATTTAAGAAGGCAACGTTGTTGACTAGATGGCTTACATGCTCACCTATGACAACAAGACGGAGATTTAGAATTCTCGCTTTCATTTTTATTTCATGTTATTTTGCCCAAAGCAAGATGGTGTTTGGGAACCATATAAGGGAAATGGGCCTTGCACTTCATTCCCTACTTTCTATCCGATCTATTTTGTATAGTTAGGATTCAGTCCTTATATCTTGCAATGTACACTTTAGTCAGATATTCTTCTTGTGATTTATAAATCTGTCTAATTCTGGATGTATGAAAGTTATTTTTGCCTTATTAAGTTTTCTCCCCTCTCTAGTTGGCATTTCACACTATTGGGTGTCACCTTTCCACGATCCAATCCTTCTGCAGCATTTTGAATGGTCAGTAGCTGAAACCAACCTTTATCATCATCTATCTTACTCTTTATATTGAGATTAGGCAAGATTTAGTAAGGGCGGATATCATCCCAGCTCTTATCACACACATTTGTTTTTTTTTTATTATTATTTATTTTTTGTTCTGGGAAAATCAAACAAGTGGGTGGCAATGTCATTTCAAATTATGTAGAACACATCTTCTTCCCAATCTTCTCTTCCCAGGTGCCACTTTAGCCAAAAGAGGTATCCCACATCTGTCGACAATCAGCTCTCCTGCTTACTCTGGGCTGGCAACAAGCACCAATTGACATGCCACCCCTTCAGACTCGCCACCTCTTCAGACTCGCCACCTCTTCAGATGCGCCAGTTCTCCCTGGCGCTTTACAAATCCTTCCGATCTGCCCTCTCTAAGCCTCAAGGTTTTTTCAACACTCTTTTCGTCATGTCCCATACTCCCTTTCTCCCTACTCTCATACAGAGCAGACTTTTGATGTTTATCAGAGTTTGAACTTCACCAATATGCATTAGCAGTCCAAAATAAAGCCAGATAAAATGAAGAAGTTTCTTGGCTTCTTACTGGAGGCCAAATAACACCTCTTCCAAAATGAAGCTAATCAGTCAGAAGTTCCAAAAATATTTCCTATCCGCAGACAGCACCTCGCTATGTACCACTACAATGGTTCTTGCTTTCCAACATTTGCAGACCCCCTCCACCACAGGGCTCTGCAACACCTCCAACCTTCAGCCATTAGTAATGGCACTAGGCATGGTATTTTCCTTTAATCTGAAGCTCGGGACTAGAGGAAGTATTGGCCCCAGAAAATGAAATTGTGGAACTAGAAGGCTATATTTGGTACCTCCACAGAAATCATTCCATGATTTAGTGCCAGCAAAGTCGTGGGGAGTCCTGGATACCAGCGGTCTTACACAAAGACATCCTTCTTTATGGAGGGGCAGCACTTCTCTCTGCAACTTGTACTATCCAGAGCGCGGCTGATGAGGCTCAAAACTGCTCTGTTCAGCTCTCCATGACAAGCTACAGAAGAACATGTGATCTGTGCATGGACCTCATCTGAACAGCAGCAGTCACCATGATCGGAATATTCATCACAAAGTTTTCATAGTCCACACAAGGACACAAGAGCAGTTGTGTTTCTTGCCATCCTTCTTGTCTGCTGTACTCTGCTAAGCCATTCTTCTGTCTCCCCCCGCCCCCACATTTGAAAATATTACCTTTCAAGCTGACAAATACTGGGAACTGAGACCTCTGTCTCTTTAACTTCATCCCAGTCATAACATTATGCAGAAGCCGAAAAAACCAGCCGTGTTTGAAAGTGATTTACTGAAATTCCTCTTTGGTTGGTGCCTAGTGAGCTCAGCACCAGGAAACTCTTTTTGGCTATTAACATAGTCAATAAATCTCTATCATATGGAATGTCACGTTATTCATCAGCTAAATTAGACTTTATAGGAAGTGATGTCATCGACCTATCAGACCTTTCATTTTAACAGGGACAGGCGGATTTAGAGTCACAGAGCGGAAACAACCTGTGTTTCATATATAATTTATGAATGTAAATATAGGTGTTTACCGTATGAATCTAGAATCTATACTGCCATGCCTCTGAAAATGTTTATCTGTGGATACAAGCAGTGAGGGATTTATCCAACACATGATTCTACATTTCAAGACCAATCCTTGTATTCACGACTGCTTAGTATGAAAAAATAACGGGTGAACGTTCATGCTGTGGGATTGAATAAATTAAGTAATGCCTATGATCATCATAATACGTTATCTTTTGTATAACACAATCGTCAAGATGCTAAGAGGAATGACATATAAAGCCAAGGGCAATTTTCAGAACATACAAATGTGGCATGATACATGAGCTTTGCGAGTCTGTACTTTTAATCGGCGCATGACGTCTTTTTTGAAAGAGATAATGGTTCAATGTAATAGGTTTGTTTCCTGCTGCAATTTTCTTTTCATCACAAAGTACAAAAGCTCCTCTCTCAAGTGTTGCATCAAAGTGTACTAAGAAGCATTCCGTTCTATGTAGGACATGGCAGTTATATAGTCAAACCAAGCTAGGAGTAGTGCACTGTTGGGAGGGCGGTTCATGATTGGGGGTAACACATTTGGATTTAGACACTTTCAACAATTCCATTTTCTGTTTTTACACATTTCTGATGGATACTTCTACCTGCAGATTCCTCTCCTTTAGAATATCTTCAGGTGCCAGACTAGATCCACAGCAGTGCTGGCACCCACCAGTAGCTGGCACCCTGCCCTCTCAAAAAAACGCTTAGGCTGAGACGGTCCCCAGTATGATTATTTGATACATAACGTGCCAAGCCTGAAACTTTCCATATGTTTCACACGCTAAGCCCTCCCTTTGAACGCCCAGTAGGTAAAACTGTCCCTTGCATTTTTTAGCTAAGGAGTGAACGCTCGCAAGAAAAGTAGAGATGTCGGCGAGTCAAAAGCCGGTTCAGCAGCAGGTAAGCATAATGCGACCTGGTTAGAACTTACAGAATGAATGTGGGTTTGAATACATGACTAAATGGAGTACATGTTTGTCTTTGTCATTTCCACAGTCCCCGTGAAATCTTTCCTATTTGGGATACAAGTGTGAATTGGAAATTTGGATATCCACTTCCAAATGTTTGAGTCTGAGCTATTGACAGCAATCCTAAGGTAGGGGCAGCTGAGGTTTCTCTGGAGTTGGTCTCTTACTTATTTCTCCCCGCAGTCAAAAAATCTAAGCAAGCTTCTGTTATTCTTTCAGAACCCACCCGGTCCTGAGGAGAACCCCGAGCACACACAGGGGTTCGAAACGCGTCGACCAGCCTTGTCCCGTATTTTGGTTCATTATTGATTTTGAAAGCCAGTCCTTGTATTCAATACATGAGAATCTCTGAATTGGACAAACTTGTTAAAGTGACAATCACGAAAGGATTTCATTTCATTTATTGGCTACCAAGACGTGGACATATTGTGTTTTGCGATTTTGTATGAATGCATTTTGTATGAGTGTTTGGCCAAGTGTGTATGTAATGTTCAAAAATGTTTGTTGTAATTCACTTCTTTGTTTGTATATATTGTATATAAACTCTTTGTATTCCCATGCACTCAAAAATTTGGTGCCTAAAAAAGTAAAAATTTAATGAAAAGAGAATAAATCTCACACAATGCTATTTCATGAGCGGGCTGTTTTTGTTTAATTCATTATAGCCGTTGTGGATAATTGTCTTTGGCAAGTCAGGTTCTCAGCATTGGCTATGCACTAACTATGCACGCTGATGTCATTTCCTTTATTTCATGTCTCCAAATGTGGGTTCGGAGCTCCACTTCCCTACTTCCTCATTGGCTGATGAGATTTTGTTTTTCTCTAAAACATTCTGCCAATTTGCAAAGGAGCTATGTCCTCTCCAAAAACTTCCGGATTTAAACCATTCCAGGACTGTCACTAACAAATGTCCATGACAAACCCACACAAGGCATGCGATAGATGTTTGGGCTTGGGACACGACTCCTAGTCATGTGAGGAATGTGCCCTCATAAATCCGAAGATGATCCAGGAACGTGACGTGAAGCCTTTTGTTACCGAACACCCCAAAAAAACTGTGCAAGTCCTGCTTCACTTGTAGTCGAGAGCACAGACTCATTCCCACTCCTGAGAACATTCCTGCAACTTGTCCTCATGACGCTTGAAGTCTTTTGGTAAGTCCTAATCGAAGTAGAACCGAAAACACAGTAAAGCCAAGTGATACTCTTCCCTATCCAACCGCATTCTATCTCCAGATCGGTTGTGAGGGCATCAACGTACCATTCGGTCTCGCTCCCAATCCACAGAGGATTCCAGGATTGGTTCCCTTGCACCCCAAGTTCCCCGGGTCAGAAACAATTCCATGCCTTTAGGAAAGCTATACTGCTCATTGTTAGCACGTTTTCTGTTCCATCTTTAGCACCTTTTCTCCAACAGGATCCAAAGGGACCTCCAC
Source organism: Lissotriton helveticus (assembly GCF_964261635.1). Classification (NCBI taxonomy): domain Eukaryota; kingdom Metazoa; phylum Chordata; class Amphibia; order Caudata; family Salamandridae; genus Lissotriton; species Lissotriton helveticus. Next base: position 2,103,445,234 of record NC_136059.1, on the reverse strand, counting down.
TTGGGTTACCACCGGCTTGTTATCTACTCTAGGACCTTTCAGAGTCACATGGTTCGATTGTCTGACCCCTTTGCCCTAAGGACTCAGTCTTTGTGCTGCCAGAGCCTGAATTCCAATTGGACTCAGCAACCGATACCCAACCCACTGAGCAAAGTGTTATGTGTTGTCTCTCTGCTGATCCCTACAGGAGGGTCCTAGTATGGAGGAGCTGCTCTGTTCAGCTATTGATGAGATCGACCTTGGTTCATCCCCTGACCGTCACCTACCCAGACGGATTTCTTTTATTTATTTTTTCTTCCCATCTCCCTGTCTTGCCCACCCCCCCCATCGTATTTCTCTGACTGTTTTTTCCTTGTGTCCTATCTATCTGTTCCTATTCAGCATTCTTTCGTTCTTTGTCTACTTCCTTGCTCCTATCCCCTCTCACCTGAATCTTTCCCCTTGCCCGCCTCACCGCCTACCCCCCTGTCCTTTTGTGCCCTTTGACTAAGCACTCCTTCTCCCCTTTTTGGGGAAAGATCCAAGATATATACGCTGGAGTCTCAGCATACCCGCTGAGAGAGTCCACAGCGCCAAGGGAGCCACTCACAATTGAGGTATTGTATGGCACCCCTTGCCAAAGCACTCCCTCTCCCCTTTTTGGGGAAGGATCCAGTAAAGTAGGCCTTGGAGTTTCAGAGACCCCTCTGAGAGAGTCCACTGCGCTTAGGGAGCCTCTCGCAACTGAGATGGGGAAATGATACCACTCCCCCTGGGTTCACAGCTTATTGGACTTTGGACGCAGCTTTGACTTGCCTAACGGTTTGTGTCCCTGTCACCCTCCCCCTCCTCTTGCCTTGCTGTGTCTCTAATCCTCCCCTCCTCTTTCCCTCCTCCACTCTCTGTCTACTTCCCCTGCTCTTATGCCCCCACTCCCCGGAATATCTACCCTTGCCAGCTTTTTCCCCTACCTATTTGTTCCTTTTTGTTTGTCTCAACCTTACTTGTAACTAAAATTGCCATGCTCTAATAACTGTGTAACCTTTGTAAAGCTGTAACCTGCAATTTATTGTCTGATACCCATGTAAAGCGCTCTGATACCTCCGGGCCTAGCCAGCGCTATATAAAACTTTTTTAAATAACATTTTTTTTAAAATACGTTCACTTTATTGTTTACAAACACGGACACGAAAAGGTAAGCAACGATCAGTATTCGCTGTAACTAAAAAGCTAAAATTGCATCCCTTCCTGACCCCTGGTCATAAAATAATTTGTGCCAGAGAGCTAAAAATACAACAGGTGTCGTTTTATATATTGTGCTTTGGGGAAGCAACGGGTATGTGCACGTGCTTTGTGCTCCGCAGGGGCACAATGGTATTACAGAAGGGGCCGCAAACACTTGTGTGTCCCCTTCTGTAATACTGATAGCGGTTACGCACAGGTCACAGCGCCAGAGCTATCATGAGATGGTGTTCTCACATTGCATGGGGGAATCGCTTTGCCTATGTGCCAGACCAGTATTAGGGGCGCAAAGGCAAACATGTTGTTAGGGAAAGTGGGGCTACCTGTCATTCCTTCTATAAAAGGCGAAGACAGAGCACGTGTTTTCTCTGTAATTCCACATTGAAAGACTATTTGAAATGCTTTGTGGAGGTGAAGGCATCGTTGATATGTTGGAGTGAAATCTGTAGTGACTGTGACGAGTGGGTTCTTTCTGGTCCTTACCTGGTGACAGCAGAGTCCATGGTTCTCCCTTTAAATTACTACGAGTATGCAAATATACAAATCTCCTGGAAGCTTAACCCGTGTCACCCCACCCATCTTAGTAGTACGCAAAGGTCTTCCCGCCTTTTGCCAGGTTGAAGGACAGCTTAAGAAGAGATCCCCCCCCCCGAGTGTTTCTCACCATTTTTGGTAAGGCGTTCTTGATGCCAAGAAATATGAGGACATCTCCAACAAACACAAAGAAGCACTTACTTCATATAGTTAAGAAGAATGACCCGTGTTTGGAGGAGATTTACCTCTTTGTAGTCTCGTTGTCTTCTCTATGGGAATATTCATGTTATCACAGATTTTTGGATAAAGACACACGAGGAACAATCACATTGCCCAAAGGCACACAAGATCACTGGTGAGGCTCACGTACCCACTCAAGAGACCCACTCAGATTCATACACCCATTCATAGACTCACTCAGACACTCATGCACCTACTCACAGACTAACAGGCACTTGCAACCCCAGTCAGACACTTTCACACCCACTCATACACCCACTGAGACACCCACTCAATTACACACCCAGTCACTTACCCACTCACTCACCCACTCTCAGACCCAATGAGACCCTTATGAACTTACTCCCAGACCCACTCAGACACTGACACACCCATTGAGACACTCGTGCACTTATTCACACACCCACTGAGAGACTCCCACACCAACTCACACACCCACTGACACCAACTTAGACACCTACTGAGACGCTGACACACCCACTCACACACCCATTAAAACACTCAGGCATTCTCTCACAAACTCAACTGAGACACTCATGCACCCACTCATACACCCACTGAGACACTAATTCACACACCCACTAAGACACTGATACACCCACTCACTGAGACATTAACACACTCACAAACACTTAATAATCCTATGGAATGCCCTTAGGAGAAGAGGTTTCAGCCTTAAATCATTTTTTACAACCATGTAGATTTACTCCATGAGTCACATCCTTTTTTTTGTGCAAACCAAGAAAATGATTCTGATGAGCCATTCTGCTGTCCAAGGCAGTCTTTCCAACTTCTCACCCAACGGTAAGGCTTTTAATACCATGGCTAGTATTTGTTTTACCATTTTCTGGTTTTAATTTCTTTAAATTTCTCTGAGGCACCATTTCCAGAATTATCAGACGGTTTTCCATAGCTGGGTCAGTGTAGAAAATTAGGCCTAGAAATCAGTGGCGGAGGGTCATTTTACCATGGAGGAGGTGGGTGAAGAGGGCATACATAGACCTCACTCACAACCATTCATAAACACACACACACACACACACACTCACCCATTCACAACACTCACTAACAAATACACATACATTCATACATGCATGAAGGCACCAAACAAAAAAAAACACGACACTTACCTCAACAGCAGCTCTCTGACAAGGAAGCTTCATAGGTCCCACGAGGGTTGGGAGTGCTGCCTTCCCTCGTTGGCTGACCTTGCTGCTTTCTCTCATTGGCTTACCTAAGGTCAGCCAATGAGGAAAGGCAGCAGTCCCATTCTCGTCAAAGAGTGGGATGGGGTCAGTAAGACTGTTGACCCCTCCCCGTGATGAGGTGTCACTGATTGACACTCGGCCCTAGGCACTACAGGGCTTAGAACTGAAGCGCCCAGTTCCGCTGCAACCTGTGACGCTTCCCCTCTTCACGAGGGGAAGGGTCTTGTGGCACTTTTGCCAGGCTGAGAAGGTCCCACCCACAGGGCTATGAAATCCGCAGCCTGGCAAAGTGCACCTCAGGCAGCCAGGAGCCTGCGCATTTGGCTATGTCTAGTTTCTGGCTGCCCAATCTGAACCAGAAAAGGGTCCGTCAGGATGACCTTTGCTCAGCTTGACAGACACTCTTCTTGCCTAGAAAAAGGTGGGGAGGTGTCCCCCGCATTCGTACGGACAGGCCGCTGCTGCTAGAAATTCACCTTCTAAGTGTGTTGAATAACACTTGTTGGGAGAACATAAGATTGATTATATTGGCAATAGATAATCTTCTCTGTTCTAAGGGGCATTCCACTATTTATTCAGGTTCACTTCTACTAAAATATTAAAACACATGACAATGTTCATACTTTATAGAGGAACCTGCACCAAAGGTGGCTAATAGAGGAGGTCTGAGATCTCTAAAGAAAAGATACAGCTAAAATGTTGCCCATTCTATTTAGGGACACAAAACCTGTGTATTGTTCTGTCACTTTTAGGTCTGGCTTGACAGGCCGATGTATGGTTACCAATTGTTTAAAATGTACATAGGGATGGTTTTAGCTCCATCGAGAAGAGTATTACTCTCTCATCTCATACTAAGGGCTGTTTAATGTATCATTTCGCCTCCTATAACACAATGACAAGCTCGCTAATATGCGTAAAGCGTGTAAGAGGCTGGAGCGGGCATGGAAACGAGACTTTGACCCAATCCAGGAAGCCACTAAGAAATACCATAGGGCTATTCAGAAAGAACGTGCAGCCTACTTTGCTGACGAGATTAGAAACAGCGACAATCATATCAATAGTATTTTCTACATACTCAAAGATCTTAAACCAGCCGGGGCACTCGCTGCACCCTCTATCACATCAGATAAGCATTGTGAGGCTCTTACCACCTTCTTTGTCAACAAAGTGGAAAACATCCAAAGTGGAAAACTTTCCTCAAGTGCATATGTGTTCTGGCTCTGGGGGTAGACCTCCTCCCACTCACATGCTTGCGACCTTCCCGCCGATTTCTGAGGATCTGCTGCACTCATTATGCAGCAAGATTAAATCCGGCTCCCCTGCTGACCCGCTGAAGCCTGATCAATTTAAGAGACTGTTACCTGTGCTTCTTACACCACTGGGCCAAGTGGATAACATGTCCCTGTTTATGGCAATTATCCCTAGGACTTGGAAGCAGGCTAGGGTTGTTCCTTTATTTAGAAAAAAACCTACCCTTGATACCACTAAACTTGAGAACTTCCATCCTATCCCCCTCCTGCCTTGGGCTTCCAAGATCTCTGAAGCCTATATAAACTCCATCTTGTCAGGTTGCCTGGAAGAGAACAACATACTTGATTCCTCTCAGTGCGGTTTCTGTCCAGGTCTCAGCACAGAGTCTGCCCTCTTAGCAGTGACCGAACATCTGAGGGCAGCACTGGATGAGGGACGTACCTCTGCACTGATCCTACTCGATCTTAGTGCCGCGTTTGATACGGTCTCTCACCAGATTTTGCTGCAAAGGCTGGAGGAAGTTGGCATTGAAGGTCCTGAATTGGACTGGTTCGCCTCCTTTCTCGCGGAGAGGACCTTCCAGGTAACATCCCCCTTTCACCTCCGGGGTCCATACTATCAAGCAGGGTGTGCCGCAGGGCTCAGCTTTGAGCCCAACACTCTTCAATTTGTATGTCCAGCCATTAGTGGTGGTGGCCAAGAGTAAAGGGCTGACAGTAGGATCATATGCAGATGATACTCAGTTGCTCTCTCCGATGACTGTCCGCATGACGCTCATAAGTTTCGGTCCGATCTTGCTACTGTCGGGGAGTAAATGACTGCCAACTGCCTCCGGCTCAATGCCAGCAAGTCTGAGGACTTGCTGGTAGGGAAAGATCGTGAGCTGTGGAGTGAACACTGGTGGCCTGCTACCTTGGGTTGCACACCCGCCCCTAAACAGGTGGTGAAAAATCTTGGTGTGTGGGTCGACTCGGCTCTTAGCTTTCAAGCCCAAACGAAGAAAGTGGCAGCGACATGTTTCAGCATACTACGGGGGCTCAAACCGCTGCTGTTTTTTTTTTATCCATCCATCAGGCAGGTGATTGTTCAGGCCTCCATTCTATCAAGACTGGACTACGCCAGTTTGCTCTACTTGGAGGCCAATTAGACGGAGATTATGAGACTCCAGAGGGTCCAAAATGCAGCCGCCAGAATCCTCCTTGGCCTTCTTGGAATCTGCTCCACCACCAGTGCTATTCGTCAGCTATATTGGCTGCTGGTGGCCAGACGAGTGGAGTTTAAGTCCCTCTGTATTGCTTTCAGGATTTTGAACTTCTCCTCCCCTGGCATTCTGGCCAACCTTCTTTTAACATACACCCCAACCGCCAATGCCGCTCAATGGGCCATCACCTTGCGGTTGTTCCCCGGGTAAGGAGGGCACGTGCTAGTGGGCGCACCTTTCGCACACAGGCAGCTAAACTCTGGAATTCACTTCCTACTCACATACGGAGCATTGATAATTACCTGGCTTTGCGTACGGCTATCAAGACCCACCTCTTCCCTTCACCATAGGCCTCCTCTTCACTATAGGTTGTTTCACTTCCTTCCTGTCGGTCTTTTGTGCTTTTGTTAAGGTTATCAGTTTCCCCACTTTCCTTATTCGGCCTCCTTGTGCAGTCTGCTGCCCTTCTGTTGTTATTAGCGCTGGGACGCCCCTTTGCTGGGGCAGACGTGCGCTCTATAAAACTTCTTAACTTAACTATGGTGTGACTGCATTGCAATGCATGGGGAACTACTGTATATATGAAAAATGCATTCAATCATACATACTACAATAAATTATTTACCTCATACATCATTTGTATACAGAAAGCAATTACATATTTCCACTACAACCTTTATTTACTACCACCACAATTATCACCACCATTACCACTATTGCTATCACCATCTTTACCACTATTATCACCCACATCCTCACTACCAACACCACACATCAGAGCAGGCATGTGTTTGCATGCTTTACGACATAAAAGCAGACCATTTGGTTTTGCCCGTGCTTGTTTTGGTATGCAACTAGCGCACTTCTTCCAACTTGAAAAACAAACCTTTAAACTCCCTAACACGAGCTTGAAATGTTTAACCAGTTTTAGAGAGCTGTGAGTAAACATGATGTCACAACATATGTCTCTTCAGCGACATGCCAAGATTTGGAGAGGGGCAGTGCATGTTTTGGAAGCAGATCCATACATCTTCAGGAAAGCACAAACTGTAAGTGCCAGGAGGAAATGTGTAATTCGTTCCTCAAACTGGCAGGGTGCCACCCTCGCAAGAGTTAGATCTTGTGTGTGGCCTACTTAAAAGACTTCTTACTTCACGCAGCAGTTTAGGCAGCACGAAACACGTTACTAGCAGTAGATTTCGTGCTGTTTTTCGATGCAAGCCCTCCTCCCTGGCATACACGCACTAGCTGCTCGACTGCACCGCATGTCCTTCGAGAGACAGGATTTGTCCGAAGGCATGCCTGCGCGCTGGCAGGTGCATCGCAGTCACCCTCTGAAAGGACATGGCAGCAAGGTGGCAACAGAGGCACCCAGAGCCTTTGTAAACATGCTGCGTTCCTGTCGCTGACTATTAAATATGTGTGCTCAGAAGAGAAACAGGCTTCTGTGCTGCAGGCTCGCAGTCTGTCATTCCCGCAAACAGCGACAAGTGTAAGGAAAAACAAAAGGATGGGGCATTCCAGCTCATTTCTTCAGACACCACTTAGCTATCACCTAGGCAGTGCCAGCAAACTGGCAGCAGCTTCGTATTTTTTGTGCCTGCCAACAAGCTAATGGACTTTTTTTTTAATCCTCCAATGGCTTGCAACGCCCTGGTGATTTGCTACAAAGAGAAACCAGCTATCGCTGCGGGTGTTAGGACATACAAAATAAAAATGTTCAAACAAACAAAACACGAGAGTTAAAAGCAAAACCAAAACAAAGCCACACTCCTCTCTCGAACAAAAAGGGAGGCGTCTTTCGTTTGGAGTGCTAACGCTTCTTTTGGCAAGAATACTATTTACATAGCAACTCTACAGAGAACTGCTTCTTTTCAAGGCGATATATCTACAGAGGCACTTGAAATACACTGAGTGGGATCTCAGGGCGAGGGGGGAGGGGGGGCGGGGGGCGGGGGGCAGATCCTCGAGGATTTTCAGGCAGGTGGCCCAATCCACTGGGCCGGGGGTAATTAAAGGATAATGGGTGTGGCTTAGTGTGGGGTTAATGTCAGACTCACAGACAGTGGAAGGCGATCTCTTGTGGTTGTGACTCAAGCACAGTTGGAGCAGTCTGCTTCTTGCAACATAAGTAGGCCAGACAGACTGCTGGAAGGTGAGTCGAGGTTCTTGAGGTGGAGAGAGCAGGAGAATCAGCTGGATTTGGGTTTATGATGTAAGATTCTGGGAGAACTCCAAACACACCTCATTCACCGCAAGTGGCGGACCAGAAGAATTTATTAAAGCCTAGTGTCTCGGGGCTAGAATGGATGGGTTTAGCAAAATCACACATCCAGGCCTCAGGCAGAGCAAGTTTGCTGGCCACTTGGAGAAATTGATAAGCTAGACAGGTTTTCCGTAGGATAAGGCGTGGGAAGGGATCTGGACACTATAAATGGGTTGTAGGAAGGAGAAGAACCCTGATCAGAGGGGTATGATAGTTCCATTGCGGGTGGTGATGGTGCAGCAGTCAAAGTTTGTATGACGGCCACTGAGTTTGAGCACAGCTGCTACTATATGTAGAGAGGCCTTGCATAGCAAGGTATCTTGTGGCTGTATAGAGGCCTGTAGCTCCAACTGCAGGGCGGAGAAGAAAGAAAAGACTGTAAATATGGGTCACTGTTTTACAAAGAAAAGGTGACTAAGGAGCATGGTGCAGCTGAAGGGCAGTAAAATGAAGCACATCAACGTAGTGAGGGACAGGGGCAGGAGAGAGGGGTTTCTGAAGGCACTCCTGGGAGGAGGAAATACTCTGAGTAGAACGCATGGCCTCCAAGGAGCAAGGGGAGGAGTTATGAAAGGATGGGTAACACCTCTGCAGTGCTTTAGACTCCGGTGTAGAGGAGTGGGCTTGGAAAGGCCCCAGAAGAAGAAGGACCTCCTCCGTGGGTGCTGCACAGATGAATACATCTCCTCGAGGAGGTCAATCATGGATTAATGGAGTAAGTCGTGAGGGGGTGACACCATGAGTTACCTGCACTGGGTGACACCAACCCTAGTGACGACACTGCCCTCACACACAGCTTCATTATTAAATTACTAGACTTGTGGGGAACTCTGCCTGAAGGGCTGGCGGTTATGGGCGGTGACTGGAACAATGTTGTGTGTACATCGAAATACAGGAAACGATCCTCCGGATCCTTGGATCACCACAAGTAATTCAAATTAAAATATTACACTACAACGGTGGGATGGATCGACATTAGGAGAATACACCACCCATATGATATAGGGCACACATACTACTCCCCACACATGACTCCCTCTCCAGACTAGATTATATGTGTATTCCTCGTCCATACATACAGAGATTGGCCAGCACCATAATTCTGCCGCGTGGACTATAGAGGGCTCGAAAAATCCACTCGCTCTCTCACATTTCCGAGCCAGATTTAATGAGGGCGAGCTATTTTTAGGTCTTACTCGCCCTTTCTGGCGAGGAGGAAAATAAACTGGGTTTAAACCTCTGTTTCTGAAACAGAGGAAATGTGACAAGAGATCAAGATTTAAAGGCATCTTTATTGCTCACAAAGTAAATGAGCAACAAAAATAACTTTACATTTTGATAACTTGTCACATTGCTTGCTTTCACAGACAGAGCTCAAGTGCATTTCAGTTAGATCGAGTAGATTTTGTAGGTTACTAAACCTGCAGGTCTAGTTCAAATTAAATGATTTTTCGAGCCCTGCTATCAGATAAATATCCAATCGCGATCCAGTTCTTAATGGGCCCCCGACGGCATCCTTTCCGATGGCGACTGTCCCCATGGCATCTACTGAATCCAGATTATTGCACACATATACACACTGCATTAACAGCATTTTTTAAGTTAACACAGATACCGCCACAACCACTGAGTTTTTGTAGGAAGCCATGAAACCAACAATCCGTGGGGTGGATATTAGCTATTGCACAGTAGCAAGCAAGTGTCGGAAGCACAATCTCACCCAGCTAGAAGCCCATATCAATGTGCTGGAGAGACAAGGTCTAGACAGCAGAGCATATGAGGCAAACAGACAATTATGTTTCACTCAGCAACAATAGCAGTGTGACCACCTAGAAGAGGAGCGTTGTGTATGGCTGGTCTCCCAAAGCAGGATCTATCCGTGGGGAGATATATCGGGGAAACGTATATATCGCCTATGTCAGCAGCCTACAATTACCACCCTACCCCCAGCCATTAGCGACACTGCTGGGAATATTCTCACTATTCTCGCTGAGAACGCACAAAGTTTTGCAGTCTTTTATCAAACATTATACTTGCCTCAAGACGGCATAAACCCATATCTCATCAAGATATTCCTCGATGATATTCCCCCCAAAACTGTACCAGATGTTGTACGGGCGAGCTTAGACGCACCCATAACATTAGAGGAAGTAACGAAAGTTGCTGCGCACTAGCTGAGCGGCAGGCCCTAACTGTTAGCCCAGCGAATTCTTCAAAGCTTATATAACACTACTCGGGCCTCATCTCCTCAATACTATTCTGGATGCAGCCGAAGCCAGCCGCCTACCAGCAGACTGGAGGCATACTGAAATCGTGGTTTTCCTCAAACCCAGTAAACCCCCGGAATTGCACGCCTCCTATCACCCTATATCTGTTTTAAATTTGGAGGCGAAGCTACTCGCCAAAATCCTTGCAGATAAACTTTTGGTTCACCTTGCCCCAGCCGGCTACATGCCCGGCCGCTTTACCTGCCACAACATCAGAAGTGCCCACAATGTAATAGCAGCGGTAGATCGACGTGACAGGCCAGCCACACTCCTATTGGACAAGGCGTTTGATTAGGTTAGCTGGTTATACTTATTTGCATTACTTAAGAGACATAAATTCGGTCCGCGTTTCATTGCCTATATACGCCTCTTATATACGGACCTGACTGTGGCAGTGAGTATTGCGGACTGCATATCGGCCCCCTTTTCAATACAATGGGGTACAAGGCAGGGATGCCCTCTCTCCCACTTATTGTTTGCACTCACAATTGAACCTTTAGCGATTTGGGTCCGGAAAGATGCCCTGTTCCGTGAGTTTGAATGGACGCCCGACATTTCGGATCGTATCACATTGTATGCAGGTGACATCCTATTTTTCCTCACGGATCCCTACAGATCGGGTCCTAGAATATTGCAGATAATACGGGTGTTTGAGGAAACATCTGGCCTTTACATGAACGTAAACAAATCAACCATATGGTCCCTAGGCAGCACACTCAGACAGGGCACCTGGGCCACAAACCTGACATCCGACACAACCGGGTTAAAGTACCTTGGTGTCTATCTTACAGAGGACCCTACAATATTGTGGGATCGTAACATCTCTATGACAACCGATAGAGTGTGATCAGATATACGTGCATGGTCTGAGTTACCTCTATCCCTGTTTGGACGGTCCGTGATCTTTAAAATGATTTCGCTCCCGCCGCTCCTATACCACCTACAAAATCACCCCTTTCCGGTCCCCTCATCCTAGTTTCATCAAATCAATGCGACACTCGAACAGTTCCTGTAGGGCGGTGGCCCCTCTCGAGTTGCCCTCCGTACCTGATTCCAGTCAACATACTGCGGCGGAATAGCAGCCGCCGATATGCAGTCCTATCATGCGGCATCACATTTGCAATCAATGATTGGTAGTATGGCCGGAGGAATGACCGGGCTTATGCGGGCCTTAACCTTAAATCGTTCCAAGAACTCCGCCACGAATACTCTATGCCAAACCGCACAATTCTACAAATACCTGCAGTTCCAACACGCTATTACACCACGTAAAACCCAGATCGAATTTCTTCCAGACTTCAACCCACTTGAGGGCAAACTTCTGACCAGAGACCTGGGCAACCATAAAATCTCTAAAATATACCAAACTCTCATTACAAACAGTACCACTACATTAGCACAACTGCAAGCTTCCTGGCAGATAAATATCGGTCCCTTAGATACTGGCGACTGGGTCGGGTGCCTAAAATCCCCACGCGGAGCCGCCATTTTCATGATATTGAGATTGAGATTGAGATGAATTCAATTCAAGATACTCCATAGAGCCTACTACACTCAACATAGATTGTGGCGAGTCGGCCTAATAGAATCATTTATATGTTTGAGATGTCAAGAAGACGAAGGCACACCAATAAACACAATATGGTCATGCTCACTGCTTGAAAGATTCTGGTCCGGTGTAATGGCATGTTTGTCCGATGTGCTGGGGTGGGTACTCCCCAGATCTCCAAGACTTACCTTGCTTCACATGACAGATGAGAATGTGGGCAAAAGATAAAAAGGTCATCTACTCTAGATGGGTCTCACTCTAGCCAAAAGAGATATTGCACGATTATGGAAATCACATAAGCCCCCTGCTATCCGGGCATGGAAAAAGGGTATGGACTTTTGTATGGGGTTAGAGCTGCTGGTGTTTCAAGCTAGGAGATTCTGAAAGAAGCACTCAAAAAATTGGAACCGATGGGCTGAGTACCGTGGACTAACACTTGCAGATCACCATTCGATTTTAGATATCATAGACTCTATGCCTTAAACAGGGAACTCAACAACGTGACCTGTGCTTAGTCACTTCTACTGAACTACAAAGCTACCCAAAGATTGACTTATACAAATACAGTGAACTTGGCCTGGGTTTAAATGTTTTGTTTGACCTGCTCATATGTGACATGATGAATATCTATGCCTTTTGGCCATTTCATGTTTAAATGCAATAAAAATGGGTTATGAAAAAAAAAGTAATTACTTAGTTGCAGACAGAACGCTACTGGAGCAAATGTTAAAAAGGACAGATTGATTTTGGAGAGTGTTCTAGCAACACAAGGTCAGAAGGGTAATTAGAAGGATTCAGTGGCAGATGAAGTGGGAACAAATGTTATTGGGAGAAAGCGGTGGAAAGTAGAATTGCTGGATTCTTGGAGGAAAGAGTATGATGCAAGATAAGAAAAGTGTAGGAAGGTTTGGATGCTGGCAAAAACAAAGATATTAGGGAGGCAGATGGTAAAGAGGTTAGCCAGCAGTGCAAGGAGATAAAGGTTTGGTGCATACAGACGAGGAAGAAATAGAGATAGGTGAGCGCAGTGGTAGAGGGATCCAACTACCACTGACCAAGAAATAGGAGGTATTAGAAACAAAGTGTCTGGAGAGGACAGCAAGAGCTCCGGTGGTTTGAGAGGTCAGGAAGGATGAAGATCTTTAGTCCTGGAAACAGCCCAGAGAGGCTTGTGGACTGCGGCATGAAGCAGCAGAGATCTGGTGCACTTTCCTACCCCAAGAGCAAATGAAGACTCAAGGATTGACAATTGGTTTGTTGATTTGGTGAATGATGGCAATTGCCAAACACGAGTAAATAATGTGTCTGGAGGGCAAAGGGATTTAAGTGTATACAACATTGATTGGAGTTATGGTGACAAAGACAGTGTGAAAAATGAGAGTTTGATGGCCAAGAAGGGAGAAGAAAGGCGGATGTTGAAAAGTGGAAAATGTGGGCAATCCTCAGTTTATGTTAGAACTAGATTTGGTGCATTATAGGGACAGCCAAAAGAAATGAAGGCATTGAACAAGATAATCAAGATGGCAATGCCACGGGGAGCTCACTTAATGTCAAGCCCAACGGATAAAATATGTAACGGGGAGTTTTGGACATTTTTAAGTCGTTTCATAGAGGAATTCAACCTAAAGAGGGATTCAAGGATAAAGAATGGAGTTAGCAAGAAGACCAAACGTGACAGTAAAAACCGATACATCGGTCGGTTTAAATTAATGTAATATGTATTATGAACACCAACCAGAGAAACGCATTGCCCTCTTTAAATATAATTAATTAATTAGGACAGCTCAATAAAAGTTTGGGGCATGACATGATTTAGGTACAGTGAAGAGTTTAATTAGGTTCATGGCCAGTCTCAGTCTAAACTAAACCCTAAATACGAACCAGCGCCATGGTACAACCAGCAAGCAATCTGTCAATTCAATTTCCAAATGAAAAAGGCCTTTTCCTGAATGTCACCCCAAGTTGGTGTGGCAGAATCTGAATGGGAACAATGCGCCAAATGTGAGTTAAAGCACCTGGCGATTCAATGCTTTGGACAGATTGCTTTTGTGACACAGGGCCAAAGGGCAGGGAAAGAGGTCAACGGTCTGTTGGAGGAAAGGCACTTACTCCGTTTAACATATTTCAGTTAGGTCAACGCTTGGTGGTATATTCCGATAGGGAGGCAGAAAGTCATTGGAGTAGGACATTAAGGAGGGGTTGAGTTTACAGTGTGAGGGTCAAACTCAAAGAAGGTGGGCTGAAATTTTGAAATTTGTTGGGGTTAACCCTGATATAGTGGATAAGAAACTGACGAAAGAGGTCAGGGATATTTTATACTAAGGTGTACAGGTCGGAAGAACTGTTCACTAGAAGGGTTAGAAGACCTTTATGTAAAACAAAGGAACAGGGGATCCGTTCTCCTGAGGTAATGCAAATCAAAACATAGAGCATCACTCTGCCAAACGTCACCACTATACACCACTTCAAAGAAAAGTGGGAAAGGGGAAAGGTAATCCTGGTTTATTTTCAACCCTCCCTCTCTCTAGTAGTGACAGGCTTCATAATCAGGTTCACCGTGACTCCTAAAAGTCAGGGTGGGCTCAACTGTATCTTAGGGTGCTCTTTGTATATGAATAGTCAGGGGGTGTGAATGTTACAAATTCTTCACCCACTCCCAAGGTTTTCCTTTATTAGCAGGGTGGATGGGAAAGATCAAAATAGACTATGTTAAGGGGCAATTGGGAATTGATGTCCCTATGACCCTCCTGGTACCAACATGTTTCTGCCTACTATACTGGCCGAATACGCTTCGAAGCATTCATCAGGGCATGTTTACTTTGCTAATGCTTCCTCCGTCAAGGTATTATTTAAAACATTAAATCAGACATACACTACAAAAACATTAGGCATGCAGCAGGCAATGAAAACTTGTCCCTTCAGAGTTACCTACAGATAAAGAAACCGAACATTTGTTTCTGTTAGTGTAAGGTAGTATATGTGAAGTACATAGTTCCATCCACATATGAGTATTTACTCATATTTTACATATATATACACACAGCCTGCAGTCTACTATGTGCAGGTGTATTACACACGTCGCGTTCCATTGTGACACTTGCGGCGTGTCATCATACATTAGTCCTCCAGTTTTTTGACCACTCTAGAACACATGCATGCACATTGGTTTACATGTTCATAAAAATGCTGTGAAATAAAGCGTAGACAAGGAGAGAACAAGATGGGATGCAGACATTGCAAATGGACACATAAAATGGTCCTATAGACTTACCCAGGGGGGTTCAATTATAGGCCCATGGGGGCGGAGGGAGATTGGCCCTGTAGTCACATTCTGTGGTCCCAGGTGTGATTGGTATAAAAGAATATCACCAAGGAAAAGGCAAACATATAAACGTGAATGACATTCATCAAACCAATTCTGAATGCAACACAAACATGGTTCAAGTGGAAAAATGCTCCAGTGTCTACTCAGTTCGTCAAGGCCCCATACCATCCATATACCTACTGATGAAAGCTCATGCCTGGCTCTTGGTACAAGTTGAGGATTGTGCGGGAGGCTTATATCTCCTATGGTAGGTTCAGTTGCGGGCAATCTGCGGCATTGATTGAAATTACGTGCGGCAAGGACGCGGTGACTCAGCTGGCACTGCTACTGAGGGGCGCTTGCAGCTGAGAACAACCAAAGGAGACACTGGATTGGTCCTGTGCTGCTGTGTGCCTCGTGCAGCATGATACAATGTTTCAAATTCATGAAAGCAAGCTATGGTGAAAAGCCTATTTCTATTAGGCTAATCAGAATACGCTCTTAGCTTAATAGACTTTCAACATAGAGTGTCGTCATGAATTTAAAACGCATGTATTTTCTACATGCGAGACCGGGAAATACATTTTCTAGTGTCCCCAGCCCCTCATGGAACCATCCTTGGCACCACAGGCCGTCAGAGGAGCACAGGTGTAAGCTACTATCCGCGTTGATCCAGCTGTCCCCCCAATTGACCACAGCTGACAGTGCTCCTCATAAGCGGCGTTAGCTGTATCATGCCGCATAAGGCACACAGCTGAATACTACCAATACTGCCCGGTTGTCTTTTCCATGGTAATATTCTTTTATACCAATCACACCTGGGACCACAGAGTGTGATTACAGGGCCAACCCCCCTCCACTCCCAGTGGGGCCTATAATTGAACCCCCTTGGGTAAGTCCATATGATCATCATTTCATGTGTCCACTTGCAGTGCATGTATCCCATCTTGTTCTCTCTTGGTCTATGCTCTATTTCACTGCATGTTCTGGAACATATAAACTGATGTGTATGCATGTGTTCTAGAGTGGTCAAGAAAACTAGGGATTGCTTTGGAGCACTTCCAATGTTCTACGAAACTTTTGCAAACTTAGTCTCCAGCACTCCTGAAGTTCTTTTTGAAAAAAATCTACCCAGAGATTGAGCTTTGATATGGATAAGCTCTATTGTTAACAGTTATCTCTTTATTAGCTTTCTTTCTCTAGTGAGGAATATAAAGTGACTCCAAAATATCAGAGATTTTCACTAAACCATAAGGTTAGGCGTTGCATTTTGATGTGAAGATCGAGGACATTATCACTAAAAGATTTACCAAAAAACAGGGGCGGCACATTTGACAAATCCAAACACTGTGATCTTTGCAGTGGAGGCATTCAAGATTTGGTACATCTCCTATTCGTTTGCGCCAGTAATTGTTTGGTTAATGCAAGTACCATTTTTTAAAAACCTACTTGCAGTAAATATAATATCTCTAGAATAATGGATCTGATTGAGTTAATAAGAGCTCCCCCAGATGAATTTGTATGCTATAAAAGTTTTTTAAAATGTTTCTTCCGTTGTTTTAGAGATGTTCAAACTATGAATAATAACTGTTTCTGTATATATTGCATTTTTATATTGTGGCATGATTGGTCTGAATATCTTGCATATATTGTATCATCACATTGTGGATCTCTGAAGAGGTCTATATCAATTTAAAAAAAATTGAATTTGAGTGGTCAAAAGTATTTAATACTAATGTATGATGACACACTGCAAGTGCCATAATGGAACACGAAGAGGCTAATACATCTGTACATAGTAGACTACAGGAAGTGTGTATATATGCAAAATAAGAGTAAATACTTATATATGGACGGATCTGTGTACTTCACGCATACCCACCCTCCACTAACACAAACAAATGTTCTGTTTCCTTATCAGTAGGTACCATAGCAATCCCATAAAATACAAAAGTGAGGCAATTTTGTTTTTTAAATAAGACATCGGTTGGAATGCTTGAAGTTTACTTGTCTAGTCCATTATCTACAAGTGTAAGGCATCAAGAGGTACTGGCCGATTTGAAAGCCAACACATGTTTTGCCCCATGTTGGCTTGCAGACCTGCTGTTTCTAGGTGTGATAATTTAGTTCATCCAGAGGGTTAGTAGCAGGTCCAGAGCCAATTCAAACACGTCACTTCGAGATGATCAGCATCTGTTTATTCAATGTCAGATTTCGGGTAGTAGTAGGTACATACACGGTTATGATGGCTACCGCTGGATTGGCTATGATGAACTAGTTCAGATGAACAGTCAGACACAGAACCATTCCATGCCAGATGCAGTCTGGTAGTTGGTTGTGGTGTATGTCAGGTCTGGTGGTACTGGGGGTCGATCCATACTCCATGCAGGTAACAACAGAAGCTACCTGGACCGATAGAGAACGAACAGAGGGTGCCGAATACTACCCTAAACACTAGGTCTGAAGATGGATCTTTTCTGCTAATCTGGAAGGTAGTTAAAATGTTGGATTAAATACTAGGACTTTAACATGAAATTATTTCATCCCTCAAGGAGAAGGGTTGCTTTTTCACTTTGAATTTCATTTTATTTACAATCTCAGGCTGATCTCAGAACAGTATTATGCCATTGAAATGGGTTTGCAGTAGACAAGCCTTTCCCACCCCCATCACCTTCCAGGTTCACATTCAGCTATGAAGTTGACCAAATACTGAAGCCCATGAGGACAAAGGTGATGCTCAGAGGCCAGTCCATATTTTCCAGCATAACAGAAAATTTCCCAGCAATCATAAAGGAAAGTTTCAATTCTATTATGGACACAGAGGCATGGATGTTGCCAACACTTTGTTCATTAATTAAACAACAGCTTTTTTTTGTAGCAACATAAACTAAATTTCCCATCATTCATGGGGAAGGAGCAAAATCACAGTAACAATCATTCAATCATGGCCCAGGCTAACCCATCTCAGCCTCCGTCCGCATGCCCTTGTCCTCTATCCTCCTGCAACCAAAGCCGACTGGAAATCTCTTACTCCTGTTTGGACAATTTCGATCCTGCAAGAACCCATAACACAAAATTCAAACCAGGACCTCAAGCGAATTAGAAAGTAATGCAGTATCCGTTAACACAAGAACAAAAGAACAAGCATTGCAATACCGGTAAGGTCATAGAGCTTGATGAAAACATGTCACTTACACCCTGAACAGAGTGCTACCATATCATTGAGTGGGCGAAAGTTAAAAGAGCAATAGGGGGACTATTCCTCGTCTCCATGTCCTTAATAGAATTTAAACTTTCCTTTATGATTGCTAGGAATTTTTCATTCTATGTCAGGACCCGGAGGTGAGGATTATTCCAATTTAAAGCTTGTCTACCACCAAAGTCGCAATGGAGGAGAGTTGTTTGAAGTAAAACCTTTTAAATGTTGAATCCGATGATCAGTCCACAGCATTCATAATATCCTCCAAGCGAGCCCCAAGGGGGAACGCATTTGATGCCATAGCTCATCTGATGGAATAAGCTCCTAACACCTTTGTGCCAATACCAGCCTCTCGCATGGCCTGGCGCCCCCAGCTTGCGATGGTAGTGAAGGAGACAGCCCTATGAGGTTTACAAAGGGCAAAAAGCAGCTGTCTCTCTCCATGGGGCCAAGGTTCCTCAGTCATTGACTCGTACTGTTTGACACAGCGAACAGCACATAGTTTAGGGGAACCCAGAAAAGCCGGATGTGAGATAAATCTGGAATTGCACTTCGCCCTTCAGGACAAAAGAAAGGAAACCCCCTCAGGGGTAAAGGTGCAACCAATAATGTGTAGTGCCCGGACATCCGAAGCCTGACACCAAGAGACCAAGCACAACAACGTAGTCAACTTCGCAGACAACTGCTACCTAGAAAGATATTTATTCCGTGGCCAGGAGAGGAAAAGATCCAACACTTTGTTGACATCCCAAAGTACTGAATATCTCGTTTCTAGTGAAAGAGACAACCTGATGCCCCTGGGAAGTTTCCGGACCAAAGGATGTACACCAACTGGCCACTACCTCACATGAGCATGTACCGCAGAGATCACGGAAGGTGTTGACCGACCAATAGGCCAATCCTTCCTCCGCAAGAGAAGCCAAAAAATTAAAGACTGGGATAACATCTGTCCCCAAGGGATCCAAATTCCACTGCAGACACCAACCCAGCCACCAAGAGCAAGTTGAGTGGTACCGCTTATCGTTATCGTCCGCTCAGGCTCGGGACGGGAAGTCTGCAGCCGTGCGATAAAGCCCTGGGACTTGCCGATGTGACCTGTAATTCTCCACGCTGTAAGCTGAAGGGACACGCTGACCACCAACAGTTGGGGATTCCATGAGGGATCCCTGAGGAGAAACTGATCAAGGAGTAGACGGATTGGAAAATCCCAAGAAAGTTCTAGAAGAACTGAAAACCAGACATGCAATTTCCAAATCTGAGTGATTACCTTTAGGTCCCTCTGCTGACAGCAGATCTGCATTGTGAGTCTCATTAGGAACACTAATGGCGGGAGGACATAATCGGTCTCCATTGACCAGTCTTGGAGAAAGCATTGGTCACTGTGGATCTGGTCTCCACCTGAAGAACTGCGAGGTTGATTGTCCCGCTGGGACACAAAAAGATCGACTGTTAAAGGACCCCAACGAATCGACAGGGCCTGCAACACCTTCGAAGTCAGTTTTACACAGGCTTGTATCCTTGAGGTGACGAGATTGCCGATCCACCACTTGGTTGTCTGAGCCTGGGAGGTGTTACGCCACCACAGACACGTGGTGGTTGAGGCAGCATTGGGCACGTTCTCTTATCCAGCATCTGACTACCAAAGAGCCAGCCATCAGCTCTAAACAATGGATGTTCAGGGTCTGCTCAGAAGCTGACCATTCGCCTGCAGTGATAAATTCCCCACAACGTGCCCCCCAGCCCGAGCCACTGGCATCAGATTCTATGACTAAGTCCGGTTGAGAACCGAAAATAGCTCAACCGTTCCAGGCCTACATATGTGCGAGTCACCCCTGTAGCTCATCCCTGGCCTCGTCCGAGAGGGAAAAATACTGGGACTAAGTGAGGCCGCTACGCAGGTGGGACACCATCAGCCATTGCAGGGCCCAGAAATGAAGAGGGCCAGGAAAAATGGCCTATAAGGAGGAGGAGGACAGAAGGCCGACTACCTTGGTGATCTGTCGGATTTTGGCAATTTTTCTTGGATGGCAAGCCCAGGGTGGAGTACATCAAGCTGATCACGAATCCCAGGAAGATCAAAGTTTGTGATGGAGTCAGGGATGACTTTTCTGGATTGATGATAAATACGAAGGGCTGAGAGAGATACACTGTACTCCGTAGGTGCAACTTCAGAGCCTGAGGGCTTTAGTCCATATGAGAATATGGTCTAGATTGACTATCAGGCGGAGCCCAGATGCCCTTAAAAATTCAACTACCAGTTTGAGCACCTTGGTGAAGCACCAAGGAGCGGAGGAGAGGGCGAAAGGCAGGTGGCGAATTTGAATGTCTGGGACTCCCATTGGAACTCTAGGAACCAGCGATATGGTGGGAACACCAGGATCGTCAGATAAGCATCCTTCAGATACAGACACACCCACCAGTCGATGGGCCGGAGAAGGTCTCTGAGGTGATGGACACCTTCCATCTTGAAGTGGCGGTAAACCACCCACCCACTGAACTCCAGAAGATTCATCACCGGGGGTTATTCCCTATCTCGTTTCTCCACAAGAAAAATGTTGCTGCAGAACTCCGAAGGGTGGGGAGTGGTTGGGAATATAGCCCCTTTAACTAAAGAGTTCCTGAACCTCCCTGTGGATAAGGGCCGCAACCCTGCCTGAAAAGACGATTGGACGAGGTGGGGGACAGGTGGAAAGGGGAGCCGCAAAAGTCTATGTGAAAGCCCCAGACTGTCTACAGAACCCACGCATCAGTAGTAAGATTCCTCCAAATATGTATAATACGTGCCAACGTGCCCCCCAAGCAGTTGTGAGAAATCAACTATAGACTCACCGTGGGAGTTGGAGGGGGAACCTCCGCCGCAGGAACAGCCTCGGGAACCTCTGTGCCTCAGATATCCCTTTGTGGGGTAGAACTCCCCGAAGCGGTGGGGTCCTACCACTGGCTTCTTCTTGATAACGGACCCCTGACAGGGGCTTGTGTTTGCGTGAAGGTGGCCACCTGAGCACCCCTGCCACGACCAGTCCCAGCGAAAACCCGGGGATAAAGATGCGCTTGACTGAGGATTGCGCTTTATCAAGCGAATTAAATGTAGAGACAAATTTCCAGAGCTCCTTGATGAATGGCTCACCAGAGAGCCCGCCATGCTCAACCTGCCCTGCCTTTGAGGTCGCCAGACTTCCTAGCTTAGGGTCGATCTTAAGGAGAGGTCAGCGCCGCTCCATAGATATGCTGCAGTTCACGTTTCCCAAGAATACCACTGCCAGTTTGGCCCAGCTAGAGAGTACATTAGGGGAGATAAGGCGCCTGAGGTTTTAGCAGCCCAACCATGACAAGGATTTTTGTCAATGTCCCTGTCTGGTCTAACAGTTTATCCTGGCATGACCGCCAGGAGCAGTCAATATCCCTTTTAGGATCTCGCACATACTTAGTCAAGAATATGGTCATTTTGGAGTCCATCTCCGGCGTAGCCACAACTTTACCTTCCAGCGAAGGTCTGGCGCACTCAGCCCATAGTAGGTTACGGATCTCCGGACCCAAACGTTTGCGCAGCCTCTCTGCCATGTATGGGGCTACCTTCACTGCCGGCGTTCACACCGCTGATAGGGGGTGCAGGAGTACCTCGGGATTTAAAATATCAAACGCTGCACCCTCAGAGATGCCTGCAGGAGGTTCCAGCCCCAGGGGGCTGCTCTGCGGCCTCCAAGGCTGTGCTTGCTCAGATTCCCCATTCTATCCCACTGGGGATCCATCGGAGGCGGGAGGGGAAGAGGGGGGAGGGGCCATAGTGTAGTACCTGGGAATTTCCCACCAGCTCAGAGTTTATGGTTAAAGTATCACCCATGAAGGCCGCCTTCAGTCTGAAGAAAGCATCCAGGTCCACCCCGGGGGGCATTTGCTTGAGTTCTCAGAGGGCGCAGGAAGTCTAGGAGGTAGGTAGGGAGGTCGAACACCCGGGTAGGTGTTCCCTCTTTGGGAGGGAGTTAGAAGCACTCTTTTGCATATTCAAGTGGTGTCCTCTCCAAAGGCACAACCACTTCTGAGACTACCCTGTGGATTGAGGCATCTACTGCCTCACAAAACTCATCCGGCACCGGGAAGTAGGCTAACTCCTCTTCCTCTTCCTCTGCACAGGTGACTTCATACTGCTCCATTGTAGCCCGCTAATGGAGGTAAGTAGCTCCATATGGCAGCCCAAGGGTAGAGGGTAATTATAGGCTGGGGGGCAGCGCAGGCAATTTTGGTGGCAGCGAAGCTACACTTTCAGGGGAGGCAGCACCGCCAGGACACAACACAGCCTTAGTTTCAGTGGCCAATCAATTCAGCCTGGATAAGTGTCCCTAGAATCAATGTGGCCCTTCCGTAGCCTTTAGCGGAGAATTGCAGACCCCAAGGAGGCGTTCACACTGTTGCCATTACAACCAGCAAGTCAATTAGAGACCCCAGGGGGCATTTGGGTATTGCTGTACAGCATTCAGACTCCACACTGATGGGGCTCATGGATAGCTCACGTGCGCGATTGGGGAACATTCGGCCCTGTTCTATGTTTAAACGGTAACAGCGGTGCCCGATCACGCATCAGGGACAGAGGAAAGCGCTTGCAGTAGTTGTGGCATGAACGCGCGCCCTCTAGTGGTCGGAGGAGGACCGCCGCGCGTCAGCCCCGCGGCTCCACAGAACCAGGGGCGCAACACAGGCCCCGCAACCCCCGCAGCAGCAAAGAAAGAGGGCGAGGGCAGGTGGATGGAGGCTGAGAAGGGTCACGCTGGGCCATGATTGGATGAATGTTACTATGATTTTGCTCATTTCCCCATGAATAATGGGAAATGTAGTTTATGTTGTTATTAAAAACTGGCTGCTGTTTAATAAATGAAGAAAGCGTTGGCATAATCCTCGCCTCCGGGTCCTGACAGAGAATTGATAATTTTCTTATTCCTGCAAGGCTCACTTCACAAAATGAGAGACTGCACTGTGTATGCCACAGAAGTGCCTGTCCTTAACGCCAAGATTGTAGTTTCATAGGCTTTTATCATTGCACTCGTGCCAGGGTAGCTACTGCTGATTCAAGTTTGAGCATGTGAAGTAATACAGGAGCCACATCTTCCAAGGTATACATTCACTAAACAAATCCACAGAAATAACGCGAATCCTTTAATCTTGTCATGCCGGGGCAGACCCAACACTGCAAACTTGTCCCGCAAGGGAAAGAGTCGTGAACTCTCCCACCTCACATCTTGTGTTTCGTTCCTAAAATCACAGTCTCTCTCCACTGATCAAGGATAGGAACTATGTCATCTCTAAGCATATTTTACCCTCACTACACATGTATGCAGGGTCCAGAGTATGAAGACGGTATGTCTAAATCTTATATATGCTCTACACATCATTTGTCACTCAATTGTTTGCCTTTTCTAGAACAAGGCTTTGCTTGCTTAAAAATTCTACTAGATCTCTATGCCCATTCACACAGTCACACCTGCTACTTTACAGGCTCTGCAATGGTATCCCGACCATCTGTCAGCCCCAGGCCTGAAGACTGCAGGGGCCTGGGTGTCATTCCACGAGTAAGTGACAAAGCCGCGAATGAGCGCAACTTCAAAAATGAAAATAACAAACCAGCAACAGCTGAATGTCCACAGGACTCAGGATCCCTGACAGAGTCCTGGACATAAAATAGTCAAAACAGGATGGCTATGGGGTTGGTTTTGGTTCACAGGGATTCTAGATGGGAGGGGGAGACGTTTCAAGTTTGAATACAAGGAAAAGGAAGTAGCAGGGTGCCAAACTAAGGAAGTAAACTCATCTCGCTCCAGTAATGACTGAAAAGAGGATGCAAGGAAGATGGCTATACGTTTGAATGCTGATTGTTCCAGTCTGCTTGTTACCCTTGCAATGTTGATAACGTTAGTAACAAATTATTGAGAATATAGTGGCACCCTCTATTTATGTGCTTCTGAATTGTACATCAATATCAGTAAGCATATGAATATCATAATATTTTGAATTGCATTGTTAGGTATCCATAACATCAACAGAGCCTCAGTTTATTGCAGTAGTATATATATTTCCTACGGCCATCTAAGTGCCACGTCCATTATTATTAAGAGATTTCGAATCACAATCAATCTAGAAGGGGTGGGAAGGAGAAAGGGGAAAGGGAAACGTACACCTTTGTGTGTATCAAAGTCCAAGAAAATGCTCAGAATAATGGTATTACTAGGGCACTATCACAATGTCATTAAAGACAGACGTTAAAGATTTTCAACAATCACAAACAACTTTACTTCGTTGTGAGCAATGAAGCTTGAAAGCGGAAATCTATACAAAGTGTTGAAAACAAAGCAGGTTGCCTCTCCGTCCACCAGGACCGCTGAGTGACCGGATAATGCACATTAAGTGTTGATAATCGTAGGTAATTTGCCTGTTAACTCCACCCTACCATCCCCTCTGCTGGAGTCCTGGATACTGGTGGCTCAACTAACTCCGGTTTGAAGGGAATGGGGGTGGGGGGTTTGTGCAAGAGATGGAGGGAGTTAACGGGGATTACAAGTGGGACCCTGAGGGTCTCCTTAGAGAGGAGAATTACTGTCTGAAATCACAAGTACCCACTCCAGTTCTCCTGGCTATTTCTAATTTCACACCCTGCAATTCATCCAGGCATTTCTGCTCCATTCAGCAGTCGGCATCTGTGGGCGAAGAAGCCAGGGTCAAGAACTCACTATGGAGCTTGTAATTCCCTTGTGGTGGATTCCTCTAACTGGCCCATAAGAACTAAGGGGCTCATTACGATGGCGGAGGGACTGCCACCGCCGGGCCAGCGGTGGAGGTCCCTCCACCATCGGGCTCCCATTTCCCCCCCCCCCCCCGCCACATTAGGGGGAATAATCGCTTACTGATTGCTGCGGGCACAAAGACCTCCCTCAACGCTTCCGCCACAGCAATCGTCACGATTGCCTGGCGGAGCGGTCAGCATGTGTGAAATGGCAGCGGTGCCTAGCAGACACCGCCCACCAGATTGCAATGTTGGCGTCAGCCAGCCTTTCCATGGCGGTTCCATCAACATGGAAAGGCTGGCGGAGCCTGCGAACTGGGGCCCCCTCTGTGTGGGGGGAGGGTCAATGTGCACTGGGGGGGGGGGGGTACCCATGGTACCCCACTACATTTCTATGCACAAGGTGGCAGGCACTGTGTGATGCCTGCCACGTTGTGCATGGAAATGCACTATGTGTCATCTGTTCATTGCGAACGGTGCTGCTGCCAGCAGCACCGTCCGCAATGGTCAGGGGCCAGGATGCGCTCACCATAGTGGCGGCCACATCCTAATACACTGAGCTGGACCGCCGCCTTACCGGCGACTGGTCCCAGCTCCACAGCGATGGCGGGCAGACTGAGGTCCACTCGCCATTGTAATGAGCCCCTAAGTTGGCACTCATAAACAAAGCCTTAGTTAGGAGTGCACCACTTTAGGCAGGTATGAACTTGAAGCATTAAGACGCAGGTTAAGAGTCATACTTCTTGTGTAGGAGGAGAATGAATGTACTTACATATTATGGACACACAAAACCTTCCTTAGCTACATTAACGGATCAAGTGCCAGATTTAGGTGATTACAAGAAGGTCGTCAATGCCTCCACAGCAGATTAAACAGACTTTGAGCAAAAAGCGACAACGCTAGTAGAGTTTTTCACAGTTTGTATTTCGCAAGGTGACTCAGTGCTGAGCAGCTGCAGAGGGCGTGGTAAGCACGCCTTTCTAATGAGAAATGTCCACCTTCATTCAAGAACTCTAGCAGAGGCTGAACTAGGTAAAGTTATTATCTAAGGCAGGGCCCGGACTGTTGAAATAAGGAAGACTGGGCGTTCCACCATTAAAATGTGCACTGCCACACTCATTAAACAATTACCTTACGTCCCCACTAGAAACCTTCCGTCCACTTCGTAACAACGACCAGAGAAGCGGCTAAAACCCGACAGACGATTCTTGGGAGTATTAAGCCCCAAAATCTGGAAGACCCTTGACCCACCATGTCACAGCTGAATTGAAGTACCTCACTTTCAGCAGCACCCTTCTTAAAAATTAAATCCGCAAACTATTGCTTGCCTGAATCCATTCTTCTGGGTATCACAATTCCAGAATGCAGGCTGATGGTTTTCACTGGATCCTGTTCAACAGTAATAACCCAATGTCTCCTGTATATTGCATTTGCCACAAGCTGATGTCCGTACTAAAGGTGTTACAAAGTGCAAGTTGACAACCAGCACTTTCCGAAATGAATAAAAATTAAATGGATGAAAAGGAAGAGATGTCCGACCAGCTAAGGGGAACTCTTTACAACTGCATAGTGCAGTGGCTGTTTCTTTACATTTTTACTTGCTATTGCACTAAAATGGTGCTTTTGTCCTTTAACATTGTATTGATTTCGTGTTGGTGATGACACCCAGAATAGATGGGGCATAAAAAAGAGGAATAACCCCCAAAAAAAGGCACCACTAGGTGCAATAGTGGGGGTTCAGAGAAACATAAGTAAGTGAATAATGGTGCAGAATTTGAAGTTTAATCCACTAAAGCAGAAAGTCCCCACTTTAAAAGTACCAACTTTAACAAGGCATCAAAAACTGCAGAATCCCTCATGGTGCGGTTGGCGCTATGATACCTTCTTTTTATCTTTACTAGGTCTGGCACCCTGAGCAACTCGAGTTCACACCGATTTGCATGAAAATACTTCTGTGGTGGCATTCTGAAACCAAATTACATGGCAAAATGCAGTGCAAAGCAGGAGCCTTGGAAAACCATGGATTACCCTCCCTGTAATCTCAGCCATCTAAGAGGCTACCAACTTGAGCCTCAGGGCATGCTCCCACTGTCTGCAGCTGGGTTAATTATAGTTCAAACCAAGGATTAGTTTTGGTACAAACAATCAGATTTTTTGTTTTTCTATGCTTACTGTATACACTTTCATGCATCCACCCAACCTCCTTCACACTGCTCAATAGTTGAAACATTCACTCAAAAGGAGCCCATACTGCTGTCTACCTGTGAGAAACAAACAACATAGCAAATGCCTATATGAGCATTTATAGAGATGCGCCTGCTAGTTGCACTTCAAGCCTATAGCAGTACGAGAAAATAATGTGCAGTTTCCACGACTACTTAAAATGCTCTCTGTCTACCAACGAGGATAGACAAAACTCCAAAAACGTTTTTTGGTATCGGCTACAGGCAACATTAGCTGTCTCTTTCCAGATATGATTAGAGTGGGCATGGATCAGCTTCTTGCTCAAGACTGTATGGCTTTGTTGCTATCTTAGGTCTCTGTTCTTGATTTAATTGCTTTCCTCCCTCTTCTCATTCAAAAGCAGTGCTCCTGATTGGATGAGTTGAGTCCTTCCAGCAATAAAATTGGACTTGTTTCAACAGAAGTCCAACAAAGGACTCTTTGTAGTGTTCTGGGTCTACTAATGTATTTATACTATATGAAACAGTTTTTTTTTCGCGTAGAGTTCCCACTAGCTTGGTGGCAAAGTGTTTTGGCCCACTGAGCTCGTGTTACTTTGCATGCTGTTTACATACCCTGTTTTGGATGTGCAGAACATTTATATACCACTGCCACCATAGTTCTCTTTGTGCATACATGTGGATCATCCCCGAACTGCCCACCAAAACAGCAGGGCCATTATTCACTCCTTGTAATTTTTGTTGTTTTTTTTTTTGCAGTTTTATATAGTGCAAACTCGACCAAATGATATTGGAGCGCTTTACATGAGCAGTAGTTACATTACACAGGGTCACGTTATTTTTTTTTATTTTAGGCATGGGGAGATGAAGTGATTTGCCCAGAATCACAGAATGTTGAGCTGATGCCAAGACTCGCCTGCTCCAAAGTGTGCAGTTCTGGCCGTAATGCCACATTCTCTCCCCCTGGCATTACAGTCAGGGCTAACGATTTTGGAACTGAGGAACTAGGTTTGTGTTTAGGCGTTGGTTCAAAATCCTGTGATTCTGTAAGACTTCTTCCCTGTCACAGAGCATGATACAGGGGACAATTGCTACAAAGTGTTGTTAAGGTGAAGTTATGGTTCAATAAACAACATCAAAATATACAGTTTCACCAACCTTCTTATTGCGACATCACTTCAAGACTTCATTCTAGTGCACTGTTCTAATGCACTTCTTAGACTCTGGCAGCAGCAGAAAATACAAAGCCAGTGTTACACTATAGAAACATCACCCTCAGAACTTTGACTGCCCTCTGAAATCCTTCTTCAGGGGAATAACAAATATACCAAGCCTGTTCTCAAACATGCCATATATTTAAATGAAGCTACTGTACTAGGCATTTTGCCTTGCTTGACACTAAATATGCTACAAAAGGTACCTTTGCATATCCTAGAGTTAAAATGCCTTACATTGCAGTGTTTGCATTTCCATACAATTGAACTGTCATTTCATGTGGTGTGTTATTCCATAATGTACTACTCAAGTGTCGTATTTGCTTGTTCCCATATAGCCAACTCCTGTGGCCTAAAATTCAATAAAGTTTGTTTATCAAAATAATGCCTCACAGAAGAGTACTGCACAAACACTCTCTACGGCACTCACAGGTGAGCAACCAAGAACATTTAGGGTCCAAATCTTTACCTGTGACATTTAAGATTTCTCTGTCTGCTAGTGTGACATTGGAAGCATTTAGTTACAACACTTTGTTGGAAGCATACAGTTACAACACTTTGTTGGAAGCATACAATTACAACACTTTGTATCTCTAAGATCCGGTATGGTTCCAGCTTTTTTTCCATGACTCAAAGGACACGTATAGGAAGTTTAGTTTTCTAACACTCACAAGTGTTGCCGAGACTCTTCACAGAAGACAAAATGAAATAGCTCCTCTATAACTATCTGTGGCTACTTTATCAATGCAAGTACAGCTGTTCATGTGCTATTCCTCCCTTTTTAAGTCAATAAGCAGTTTTCCTAGATGTCCGCATTCCCAATGTCCCCTTGGTCAGTCCTCTCGTGTACTGCACGAAATTCTGAGAGTAGCCAACTTCTGCAAAACTCAAAGGCAGGGCTTCAAAGCAAGCTACAAAGGCTTCAGAGAAAG
This sequence comes from Lissotriton helveticus, assembly GCF_964261635.1. NCBI lineage: Eukaryota > Metazoa > Chordata > Amphibia > Caudata > Salamandridae > Lissotriton > Lissotriton helveticus. The sequence goes on along the minus strand of NC_136059.1, from coordinate 2,103,415,896 downwards.
GAATGCCAAGCACTGCACAACATCGACATTTTGAAGAAACATTACAAAGCCTAATAGATAGGGTGACCAGAATTTTAAAGCCAAAAACCATGAAATTTCACAAAAATAGTAGGACTACACTTTTACTTCAAGCAATGAGAGCGCTCCTCAGCAGAGAATTACAGAACAGGCAGAAAGAACATACACAAAATCCAATTTTTAAGCCCAGTAGCTTGCCTGTTAATTAAATTGCTTTCTTGAAACAACTGCTAAGTATCCCTGCTTTGTAAAACATAAAAAACACCTCCCACCGTCTTCAGTCGACCCTCTCCAAAAACTGGGACATGAGCTAAATTTCTTGAAATTTGCTGGGACAGGGACCGTCCTGGCAAAACGTGGACGACTGGTCACCCTACTAATAGAGGCCTGGGGTGAACTGTTCTCTGGAAAATTAGAGTAGTTGGGAGTTTTCCGCTGCTGGGTACCTCGAGCTCAGCCTCCTTTCCTCTGCCCAAGTACTCGTTTACACGTGGTCATAAAAACGCTATCTGGCTTGTTACAGAGAGATAAGCCTAGCTGGGTGCTGTCATAATGTCTGCTGAGCCGTATCAGTGTATTTCTGTATGCATAAGCTGAGCTGGCCTTCGGAGATTTATGGGAGAGGCAATTACAGGAGTTCCACGTAAGCACACTAGGTACTTAACTTCCTGGTGCACTCCATTTACAGACCTTTCCAATTGGAACGAACCGTGAGCACTGCCGGAACGAAAAGGTGAGAGCGGCGCTGTGTACAGACTTTCATACCGTACACGACAAGGCTCTCGAGAGCTTATGGCAAACAGGGCTCTCTCGTCAGACCAAAAGAGCACGTGTCAATAGCAAAGTGTACATCTCACAAACATGCACCAGTGCTTATGTTGTATGCATTGGTGGACAGCGATGGTATGTTAACAAGCATTCTTTTAAATAAGGTTCCACAGAAGCCTTGCTGTGGGACTAACAGAGCCTGTTTCGCAAATAAAAAGCTTTTTATTTGGCGCGGTGTGTAAAATACGACGTACAGATACAATTTGAGGCTGAAGACCACTCCATGGGGCACATCATTAAACTTGGAGGCAGTGCATTTCCAAGAGACTACCAAATTAGTCAAAATCTCACAAATGTAAACAGATGAAAAATCGAGAATGCACCTTAAAACAAAACCTATTTGGTTAAAACATAATTTTGATTTTTCTACTGGCAAATGTAAACCATTTCAGAAGAAACCATCTAAGGAATGGGACTTGTTCCCTGCTGTGTGGCTGCCATTGTCTCATGGGGGGTGATATGGTTGGTGGGCTATATCTTAGCTTCTGCATTTCCATGCTAACACACCCCAACCCCTTTCCAAACCTCCATCCGCCAGATTTTTTTTCAAATCTCTTTTTATTAAACCTACAACACAGTTTATAGCAGCAAGTATATCTGAGCAGCCATGTGTACATAAAGTTTTAAAACGACAGAGCATTGTGTTTTACCACTCTCAACCGCACCTCCCCTTTAGGTCTCATTAGCCCATCCGCCAGGGTTGAGCAACAGAAGGCTGTACCATATTGGGAGTTACGCCAATAGGGCCCCTCCTTATTAGGGGCACATCTGGAGAAAAGACCAGGAGGCCTAACCTCAAACTGAGACCTCAATCCATCTTCTTTTGCGGGTCTATTACTTTGTGAAATAAACCTGTAACATAATTTTACTCCAACAAAAAAAACTGTCCTGCCTCCCATCGTTTTTGGTCTGTATGGCTTAAACGTTTGTATTACTATAAGATAACAGGGTTATGTATGAGTTTTTGGCATGCCTTGCAACGTTAACATTTGGAAAGGTGAGTCAAAACGTAGACAAGCCTAACAGGAAACAGGAACATACTGGAAAATGGCATCAGTATACTGAAAACCGAAAGGATACTAATACAAATTACATCTTTGCTAGAATCTCTACCACCATCCTATTATTCTTAGAGTGGCACACATGATAGGTCAATGGACTGGTTGCCTGGCTGCGCCAGATATCTGTATGTTACATGAGGCCTAGCCCAGAAGGGATCGAGCACTATGTAAGTCGACACTATATTTTTAAATATAACATCTGGCAAGCCATCAGAATACAGCCGAACTGTTAGTTACTTAAAGAATGATATCCTGGTGCTGGCTGCATCAAACTTCAAAATTCAATGCACCTTTTATGAGGTGTACCTTATACATCACCTTTGATTGAGCTTGTAAATTACAAAGTCATTATGTGTCTGTGGCAAGACTTGAAGTTCTTCTACAAAATAGTAGTGGCCAACCTAAACCTAGAAACAGCATAAGCCTTTGCTGTAGTCATTCCGCATAAATCTGGCTAATTGGAGAGCCTTAGAATCCCAAAATAGCAGTGTATATTGCTTTGAAAATGTTCTTACCTCACCAGGCAGGCTGGTTTGACAAGTTCTTCCTAAGAGGCCACACATAGCCATTATGAAAGAGTTGCTCTTAGCTGAAAACTATAACTAAGACATACCGGCCAAATTATATGGAAAAGCTGTCAAGACAGTTGCATCAGCACTTTCTTGTAACTGATTATTTGTATTACAGAGAGTTTTGTTTTGTACACAACTTAAAATCTATCTCAGTTGCAATCCAGCTACATGTATATTACGGAGGAGTGACACACTAGATAGATCTTGGCTGAAAGTCAGGGGAGGTGAATTCACCTTTAGGTTAGGATAGGCTGCCCGCCTAGCACTGGACCGTGCTCTAACCGATCTTGCCCATGGTACAGTATCTATTGCTTCACCCCTTTTCATCGTTGCTGATCTCAAACGGCCACATCAACAAAGGACCTTTGGGACTGCAAACCTCTATATAATACCTGGTAAACAAGACACTTTTCATGTGGCACCAGCTGTATCACCTATACCTGCCACAGACTAGCAAGAGCTGCCCCATTACAAAATGTCACAGCGGCCTCGAAGTTTTTGGATGATTTAAAAGATGAGAACTAAATAAAAAAAACAGCAACATAGAAAATCAGAATCAGGCAAAAAAATGTGATGCTGCAAATAGAGGGATTTGCAGTCCATAAACCACAATTTGCGGCTCATTTTATAACTCAAATTCAGAAAATTTTGCAAGCACAAGCAATTAACCAGCCATCGATAGATCATATATAAAAAAAATAACACCTTTAATCTATTTTCCATCTCTTCTTTTTTACAGTTTTACCCTCGTTTGTGGATAAAAAAAGACTGGTTTCCTGTTGTAACATAATACCACCGATCCAACCCCAGGTAAGATTCAACAAGTGTTACAGTCTGACATTCGTCTAGGTTTACAACCATTATTATGGCATTTACGTGATTTCTCAACCTGGGCGCCACTTCAAGAGGAACTAGGTGAGCAATTATTCGACTTGTCTTTTGTTTGTCGGTTTAATGCTGTGAGAGGCTGGCAGATAGATGATTAATGTTTAGCTTAGAACCGGTGTGTTATGTTCGTGTGAAAGTAAAATGACTTGACCTTTGTTGTGTCTTACGTGTACTGACTGATGGTTGTTCGGTAGAGCGTACTGACTGATGGTTGTTCGGTAGAGCGCATCAGTTTTTTCTCATAAATGAGGTTAATCGGACCACTGTTTTAATATCAGAGGATCCATATTACAATTGCGAGAGTTTGGGATTTAATGGCGTGGCAGTAAATGAACGGAGAGAACAACCTCTAGGCCCGACCACACACCCCAAAAAAGGAAGCGCAACTATATAAAACGGGAGCAGGATGGAAGGCGATTAGAAAAGTGAAAAGGCTGCAGCAGCAGGAAATGAAACAAGTGCAGTACCAAGGTCGCACATGCACCGAGGGCTGAGGTGGCACCGAGAGTCTTTTTCCACGTACTCTTGTATAGAGGGCGGGTCAAGCCTGTTCACGCCTGCGCCAGACGCACAGTGTGGATGGAGGTGGCTGTTCAGAGAGGTGCCGAGGCGAAGGGCAAGACATGTGTTATGGAAGTCCAGACCCCTCATTTGGCTTTTGCTGATAGTTACCAGTTAACGTCCTGCCAGTAAACCAGAGACACCCAATAACACGTGCGTCACCAGGGGTACAAAAAATGAAAAAAACTCTGTCGATAGCAAGCACAGATACGAACGGGGTCCTTGAGGGAAACTAGTGTAGACATGGGGGAGAGGTAAGTGGATGAAAGAGCGGCGATGGTATTGTTGAGTGAGATAGTGGAGGAAGCTCGGGGCAATCAAAAGGGGATCGACTCTGGGGGATGGAGAAAGTTCTGTCAAGGGCCTGGCCACAATGAGTCCGGCGGGTCAGACTGTGTGAATGATTCAGTGCACTAAGAATCAACTAAGCCTCTGGGTCTAGTTGGCCCACCCCATGAACCTCTCTGGGCTCTTTGTCATTTATTGATTCAGGATCCCACATTTCTTTCTACAGCCGTTGGCATCTGCTGCAGGTAGACCTGAGCTCGCAAATCCTCCTTTACTCCGATTCCTGAACCCCCTTCTTTTAGGCACATATTTAAAAGCAGGTACCAATACAGTCAGACAATTTCCTGCCTTTTGTTTCTGGAGTGATACTTTTAATGGTAAGTAACAATGCTTTGAAGCAACTCAAGCAATGCAAGTCAGACAGCCTCTGTGGTCCAACCAGAAACCAATAATTACACACACATTCACGAGAAACAACTGCTGCATAGCACTCAGAAAGTAAGGTAAATTTTACTCCTTAGCTCTCACTCCACTAGTTCTGAGCCTGTAAAACCCACATTGTATCTCCCTTTATCCCAAGAACCCACACAACCCCTCTATCTTTTAATCCCGAAACCCACCGGACTCATTTGAATTTTAACTTTAGAACCATTCCAACAGCACACAATATGTGTATTATTCTAGAAACAAAAGAGCACATTTATGTATCCATGACACAACTCGCATTGCCACTTTCTCCTCACATGCTGCCTTACTCTTTCCGATTCAGAGCCCAAGTATTTCATCTTTTGATTTACCACCTAAAATGATCCAGCACTTAAAAAGATGAAGTCTCTTCTCTAACCCCAAAACGACCTTTTATTTTTCCTGTTCCTCCAGGACCTACACAACCACTAGTCTCATCTGGAAGACGCAGAATTCATGACTGACCAGGTCTATGAAGGTGCCACTGATCACTGTTCATCAATCTGGGTATTTAAAGTTTTGTTTACATGGCTTCAAGGTTTTCCCCTTTATTTGGACCCAGTTTATCCACTTTGATTTAACAGAATATCACCTTAAAGGAACTGGAGTTCAAAATGTTCTTTTTTTTGTTTCTTGTTGTTATGCTTATATTTCGTTCTATCCAATATTTTATGATATTTCTCAATACTGTAGTACTTCATTGATTGAATTGTACTGAATGCTTTATCATGGTAGAAACATTTGATTATATAGCACGCCTTAGGCATTTGTATTAGTTGCTAAGTAAATATACAATTCATCCATCAAATGTTTTTCAACACTAAACCCAGAATGCATCACCTATGTAAACCCTCAAGCCTCGCTTTGAATCCTGTGCCCGAATTCTTTTCTCAAACTGTAAGTCTTTTGAAAAGTGCAAAAAAAAAATTGATGGACGGAATGCTGAAAAATGCAAACATTCACCCCCAGTCACAAAGATCTGGGATTAATCTATCATTCTTTTGCTCACCACTCCACCCCAGTTTGAGTCCAGCCATATGCAAATCAGTCGTGACCCTGTGCCTCATGGGAACAGTCCAGCCCAAACTGCCAAGCCAGGTCCTTCCTGGACCGGAAACAAGCATCCTAGGACCGGTTTCGGGGCATCACCCCTCATCAGCCAGGCTAGCTGGAAACCAATGGTGCAGTGAGCACAGGACCCCTGTCTGGGCATACCCTTGCCACTTAGGGCGAGAAATGCAAAAGAAACAATTGATGGATGCCTTGCTGAACAATGCAAACATTCACGCCCAGTCACAAAGATCTGGGTCACAGGTTCAAGACTGATTTTCATACAGATGGGTCTGAACTGAGGAGGCAAAGTGACCTAAAGAAAGATGATGGATGCAACCCAGATCTGTGACTGGGGGTGAGTGTCTGAAAGGTGTCAGTGCTCCGTCCATCATCTCCTTGTGTTTGCTTTGTTTGGCCTAAGTTGCCAGGGTATGCCCAGACGTGGGTCCCTTGCTCACTTTGACACTGGATTCAAGCTAGCCTGGCTGATGATGGGTGTTACCCCGAAACCGGTCCCAGGATGCTTGTTTCCAGCTCAGGGAAGACCTGGCTTGGCAGTTCGGGCTGGATTGTTCCCATGAGGCACAGGGTCAAGACTGATCTACATATATCTGGGTCTGAACTGAGCTGGCAAAGTGAGCTAAAGAATGATGATGGATTCAACCCAGATCTGTGACTGGGGGTGAGTGTCTGAAAAGTTTCAATGCTCCGTCCATCATCGCCATGTGTAGTCCTTTGAAAAGCCCAGGTCCCATGCACTTTCTGGCCTAGGTCATACCCTTCTCTGATCACAGTGGGATTCTCAACTTTTTGTATGCTCCCTCCAGGCTTAAACAGCTCTTCTTGATCACAGACCACCACACTCGCTTGTACCAGAGTCCTCACCCATACCCCTAACTTCCCTTCGCCCGCTCTGATGTCCTCCAAATCTACAGTCCAATCTCCTTGTTACCATGACTATACTACCCTAGTAATCACTTAACTCTCATTCCTCTCTGTATCTTTTTCTTGGCACTCACAGCTTCTGGCAATAGTCCTCACACCTCTATTCATGTCTTTCCACCCTATGCCCCCTGTCTTCACTCCTCGCCTAAAGTCCTCACCCACATCTGCCCCACACATCACCTCTTCCTGCCTCATCTTCAATCCCTAGATTTATAGTCATTACCACTCCTAATACCCATTCATCAACAAATTCTGACTGTCCTCCAAGACCCTAGCCCTTACCCCATGTTTCCAGGACTCACCACTATTTCTCATTCATTTGTTACTCATCCCAATCTGACTACTGCCCCTCTGAAATCCTAATTGTCACCCTTAAACCCCAGACCTAGCCCTTTTTAGCATACCTCGACAAAACACGGTTGTCACTGTGTTGAATCTTCAGTGATAAAATGCTTTGCCTCCTAGTGCTTTCAAAATTTGACCCTTCAATCAAAGTCCCCATTTCACTCTGCCCAACAGCTCCTTCTTGGCCCCTGGCAGTCCTTTAACTCCACAGCCCCGAGTACTCAACATCCTCTATACCACAGTTTCCCCCAGTTTTTGCACCCCCATCCTTGCATCCATTTTTTCCCAAAACTTCATTCGCCCCAGTGCTCACTTCCAATGTTCCAAGTCCTCACCTCCATTTGTTCACAATTTTAACACCTAATTATGCCAGTTTACACCCCGGCAGATCCAAATCCTAACTCAGGGCTCGAGTCGGTGTAATTTTCAGACACCGGGACACGTTGAGCATGTGACGTCATGGGGTCATTTGCATATTGTCAGTCCCCCACTTCTTTTTATAGGACTTGTGCCCTGTCCTCACCCAATTGCACCAGTGCTTCAGTACTCGCCTAGATTGCCCGGTCCTCATCTATATTTGTCACAGTCTTACCCACATTCTCGCTAGACTGCTCTCAAGTTCTGGTTTTGCTCTTAAGTCTAAGTCTCCACCCCGCCTGAACACTCGGTTATTACCTGATGTTCTCACCCTTGATTGTCCTGCTCACCTCCATTTGCCCCAGTCATACCCCCGATTGCCCACCAGTTCCACCTCAACCCCCAAGTCCTCACCCTTGATTGCCCCCTGCCCTCACCAAAGATTGCCCTAGTTCTCACTCCAACAGACCAGCCCTCAAACCTAAATAACCCAGACCTCACCCATAACTGTTCCCAGCCCTCACCTCCGACTGACCCTGCTCATTTCAATCACCCCCACGACTGCCCACCAGTTCTCACCAACACACCCCTCTTGGCCTCACCTCCATCTGCCCCACCCCGTCTGAGTCAGTAGTCACTCCCACTCTGTTCCCTCTCGTTAAACATACCACATACTTCCCCAGGGCTGAGCCTCATATGCCCAAGGTCCTCATCTTGATCCCCCCCCTCCCACTGCTTACTTCCATTTACCTCCATCTTTACCTCCCCACAATCGTCACCCTTAACCTTGTCACCGCCGAACCAAACACAGTCGTCACCTTTTTGATTTCGCATTCATCACCTTTGAAGTGATAATGTCAGCCTTTTCCCCCAACCATAATACAACTGTGCCGAGAATCTTTGCCCTGCCACCCACAGTTAACCACCGTCCCCGGGCACCACAATCACTCCCCGGCCCGCACTCCTTCGTGCCCTCACACCCGTCCCCACTGACTCTTGTTTGGTCTCCATAGTAACCCCGGACGGCGGAAGCACCGCCGTTTGTCACAAAGCTCAGGCCCCGCACAGCCGGGTACACACACACACAGCACCCTTTGAGCACAGTGTAGACACGGACACCCCTCAACCAAGCCCTGCCCCGTCACTATCCCCTTTATCCCCGGAAACGAGGCCCGGCATCCCCGCGGCCGGCGGTCCGAGATCCGGTTACCCAGAGCCCCCTTCGCTGCGTCGCCATGCTGCACTCACCCGCACTCCGGCCACAGGGGCCCCGGCCTCGTCCGTCACCTTGGGGGACATGGAAGCCCAGAGCAGCACCAGCCCAAGGAACGTGCCGACCACCAGCACACTGCGCAGGAGGAAGCCCACCTTCAGCCGCATCGTCCGCTGCCTGTCCTCGGCCCCGCTCGCTCCCCCCGGCTCGCAGCCTCGCTCCCTCCTCCGCCCCTCGGCTCTTCCGGATTACAGTCCGCTCCTTCCCCCGGCCGGCTCTGCTGCTCCCGGAGCCTGGCCGCTCTGCTGCGCGTCTCCTGCAGCGGTGCTGCCCCCTGCTTGCTCCTCTGCATACGATAAACTTTTCCTTCAGTGTGTGATCCGCGCAGCGCCGTTCTCACCCCAGCCCGGATCTTTCTCGCCCTTCTCTAGGGCAGCACCTCCCCTCCTCCTCCTCCTGGTCCCTCGCAGATCAGGATGTGTACCAGGAAGTCCCCTTGGGCTGCTCCACGTGGCTGATTTTGCTGTTCCTAGGTTGTCAACCCTATGTGAGACCCCTCCACTAGACTGCCGCTGCGGTTCTGCGCGCCCCCTCCTAAAGCAAACAGATTAAATTGATTAAGAAGGCGCCGGGTAGGCGCTGGAGGCAAACAAGGCGCTACCTGCTCATCGAGAAGAGCCCTGTTGACTGAGCGGCCAGGGCTCAGTGCAAGCCTGTCAGCGCCCGCCGCTCCTCCAGCCCTGCCCTCTCAACTACACGCGGATACAACGCAACCACACACCCTCCAGCTCGGATTAGCCATAGCTGCTTAATCTCCCAACGTCCCTTTTCTTGTTTAAAGTTTCATCTCATACTGTCCACAACTATAGCTGCTTGCAGGTCTGACAGGTGTAACAGGCATTTTACAGCAGGTGGTAGACGCTTGGTAACTCCCCACCCACAGTCATTTTAGGTATACGTACAAGTCCCGAATCTTGCCAACATTATGTGACCAAAAAGAGGATGTTTCATGGTCTAAACTAGCCACTAATTAATATACTGACGGCATCGCTGGAAATTATATTACAAGTCCTTTGGCCCAATGAAGATCTTTTACAAAACTACATTTCTTCAACCGGAATCGAACGAATGGTTGTATTGGAGCAGATTAGGCTGCAGAGGTTTCATACTTGCCTCTTAGTTTAATTGGTCAGATGTAGAGTAATGTGAGTGATCAGATGAGGAATGTGCAATCGGAGTAATGAAGATTATCAGCAGGGCTACTGGAATTATGCAGCAGGAGAGGACCAAATTATGCTTCAGGGTTGTCTAAATAATGCAGCAAAAAAATATTAATTATGCGTCCCATTTTGTGTTGGTATTGATTACCTCATTATTTTGGCATTTTTACACATGTTGACACTGTGGGCCAAGGCTTCACCTTATTAGTTCCACTTTAACACCCAAATAAGAAATAAGCAACAGAAAGGAGACCACTCAACCTTTGCGAAAGGCCTTCCACTGCGCAGCAACACGTTGCCACGTTTGTAGTACTTTTTAAATCATTTGAAGTAGAAACAATATTTTTGTCTGAAATCTGCAGATTATGCAACAGATGAAGGATTATGTGGGAAATGCGGCAAATACACAATTATGGGGAAAACCGTGCAGCTGCGATATCGCATAATTCCACTGGCCTGATTATAGGTAAATAATGCACACATTAACGTATCCTATGTTCCCCATTACATTACATACTCTTGTAGGAAAACTAAACCTTTAATGTCTTCTTCGTAATGCCCTTTAAAGGAAAAAAGACACACCAATGTAGCCAAAATACATGCCATTTTACAAAAATTGTAATGAAGTGTCACATCTCTGAATTAACAAGAGATAGCTGTCTCAGGATGGTTGTCTGATTTCAAAACGTTTTAACCAAACTGCAGTTCAGAACTTAAGCTAAATTCAACCGGTATTGATTTACAGCTGTTGATATATTTTCCCAAGTTGGTGCAGCCCAAATATCTGTAATAGAGGCTCCTGCCCGCGATGCAACCATGTCTCTTGTAGAGCAGGCCTTTATGGTACCTGGAGAGAAATAGGAGACTTGTCATGCCAGCAGCACTTCCTTTATCTATTTACCAGGTATGAATTTCCATACTCTTTTTGATGTTTCAAATTTAACAGTCACAAATCCTGATCTGTGAAGTTTTTTGCAAGCACATTTTCAATGCCCTGACAAGATCCAGCTTGTTTAAAAGAACATCCTGTTCCGTTACAATTCCTGGATATAAAACAGGAGAAATTATTTCCTGGTTCTTATGAAATTCTGAGTTTACTTTTCAAACACAATCTGTGCCTAAACTCAGGTTACATTCTGTCATCAAACATACTTAGAAAGTGATGATTACGCACCAAAGCATTTACCTGCCACAGACATTTTTCTGTAATTATGGCTGCCAAAAAAACAGTTTTTGAACATACAAAATGTTCTAAATATTCATGTAAAGCAGGGGTCTCCAACCTTTTCTGTAGTGAGAGCTAATTCTGCTCAAGGAAAGTCCGACCGAACTACTAGCCTTTTTTATCACTGTAAAATGCTGATGATCTGTATTAACATTACACTATGACCACCCTAAGAACGATTTATCATTAGTCATCATCCACACATTCCAGATGAAGTTATCAGCAGAATGCTAGGAAAACTTATTTCAATATTACATGCTTGCAATCAAGTAAAATTCAAATCATCACATGCTGTGTGCCACAAAGGGTACTACCACAGCAGTAAGTCTCCCCCAACTGAAATTATCATTCAGCTAACAACTTTAAATGTGTTTTAGAATTGTAATATTTGTTCTTCATTAGCATATTAGTTTTTAAAAATACACATAATTTTCTATTAAAACCAGTTTTCAATTTGAGCTCAAACTCAATTTTCCAAAAGAAAAACCTTTTCAGAAAAAGCACAATTTTTTTCTTTAAAAATCAAATCAGTTTTCATTGTTAGAAAATACACAGTCCCTAAACATCAGCTTTTCGTTTTCAGTGAGTACTGCCATGTAAAAATGCCTCTGATGAACAAATTCCGCTTCATTGGAATTATAGGCCATGCTTGCTCACCATAGCACTATTAATGCATCTGTTATGCTAATAATGCCCACCATTAAACCGGGGCTACCACTGTGCGACAGCTGGATGCACAACATATATCAGTTATGGACATTATTATGGGAGAAGCGGTTGCCACTCTGTCAGGAATGGCTAAAAGCAAGCCAGTCATGCTCTTAATTATGTCAGTGATGGCAGCAAGTATATAATTACTAGACTTGTATTCCCAAAATAGTAAAGGATGAAAATATTATGGCAATGGCACAATTATACCATGAACTGGCACAATTGCGTCAGGGATAATACTCTAATGATGGGGACCAGCATACATATTTGGCAGCCCTTGACACTAGGAGTAGCTTTAACGAGCCAATACTATTTATTAGGGAAGGACACAATGTCACACTACCCTCACAAAAATGAATGTGATGCTTCTAATTTTCTGTGCCTTGGATGCATACTCTCTTCCCTCAGCTCTTTGGTTGATCATGATCCCAACCAACACATTGTCCCTCTAGTTCTTGCAGTCACATACTTTGGTGGGTCAGCCCTGGTTACTGCTGCCACTATTCTTTGATGTCACACACAGTGTGAATGATAGAGCAGGACATATAACATGGCCGATCTCCTTCTTAGGTAGATTTAAAGTGGATAAAGATGGTTCATGTGACAGACCCATAGGCCAACACAGTAACCTCCACATGCTTCAGCACCCTCTGCATACTATGCAAGACCTTTAAATGGATCCCCCTCGAATCCAGGAAGACCGTCACCCATGCACTCACTACCGGAATGCCCTCTATGCTGGAATCAACAATTCTCTGCTCCACAAACTCCAGACCGACCAGAACGCTGCAGCCAGACTCGTCCTCAGCATCCCACGACAAGACCACATCGCCCAGAATCAACAAGACCTCCACTGGCTCCCCTTAAAAAGAAAGAGTGACCTTCAAGCTGCCCACACACACCTACAAAGCCCTCCACAACACTGGACCCCAATACCTCAATGAAATAATCTCCTTCTACGCCTCCAAGAGAAACCTCCGCTCTGCTGACCAGGCCTTGGCCAAAATCATCCGCATCCACAGAGCTACTGGTTGGAGACGCCTGATTAGAGTATTAGATTTAGGTCATATCGGGGCCTTCACTTGTATGGTGTCCGGAGAGCATTAAATAATCTGCCTAGATTATCTTTGTTTGACCAGACCCCATACGAGGTCGAGGTCTTATTTGGCATCCAAATATACGTTCCAGATCTTGACTGTTGTGGCGGCAGAGCCTAGGTAGCGTTTTCCTTTGTGTCAAAAGTCCCTTCAGTGCACTGCCTGGATTCCCAGTGGGAAATGTAATCTATGTTCACAATATTTCACAAGTCTGGTGTGATGTTTTATAATGTTATCTTGATTTAATTCATCAAGGTTTCAACTTTCCAAAATAGCAAAAATGCTCATGGGAAACCATATACAATTCAGCAGCAGCAAATCCAGATCCAAATCAAGGAAGAAGTCCATCATAAATATAGTTACAGGAGAAATGTCACGGTTCTGTTTCACGTCTCAGTCGCAGTGGCGGCAGAGACAGCTTTTGACATCAATTAAGGTTTTGCAGTCTTATAGGATTTACAAGACTTCCGGGACGAGAAGTCTAATGACCTTTCTAAAAAGCTTGCCACTGATAGAGTGAAGGAACAACCAGCACCTTGTGGCTGGATTCCAAAAGTTGTGGATCTAGTTCGAGAGAAGATTGCAGTAAAGAACAAATTTGGCCCATCACACTGTGTACTTGTGTCAGTTCTTGGCATTCAATGTACACGAACCGTGATTTTGCCACCACTTGCTGGGTGTAAAGACAAGCGACATGTCTCCATTGAACAAGTTAAATTACATCATGTGGCCATTACTACACAGTAGGCCACGAAGACTCCTGGGTAGTTCCCTTACCCCTCTCACTACCCTACAGTGGTTACCAAGGGCACTAATCTGTCCACCAATATGGTGTGACTGGCACCTGTGTCTCCCAGGGTAGTGACTGGGATCCCATTCACTTTAGATTTAAGGTAGTGGAAGTGTTTATCACCATCCTCTGTAATCACCAGCTCACCATCTGGGCCCTTTTCCTAGTTAAAGCAACTAGGATATCCTCCTCAAAGGCTACCCTAGCGAAACTAGTGGTTACCTTCCTCTTGGAATAAGCTTTGTCACCTCTGTAGTGCCTAGTTTGCTGAGGGTCATAGCTAGGCCTACTGACTAAGAATCTTTTAATTAGGGCTCCCGGTTTTATGGTATTTATTTTTTTGACATTTCTGTCTGTATTTATTCATTTTTAATTTTTTGTCAACTTTCTCTGTATTTATCCATATTTATCATGGGTTTTGTGAAAAAAGTAAAGCTGTAACTGGTATTTAACCAATAAATATGCAGTCACGCTTGAAAGACTGGCAGGTTTCAGTAATATGAACACCCGCAGAAGCTAAATCAATGCCCTCATATGAAAATGTGCACATTTCAGTATCAGCCTTGTACATATCTACCACTATTTAAGCCTCTTTACTAACATTTCTTTCTTTTTTAACCCCCTTACCTATCAATCCACACAGTTATTGTCCAGGCAGTCATGGCAAAGTGTATTTAGAAACACTCAAAAGGCACCCAATTTCCATTTTAATCCGCATTTAAAAATAAATACAGACAAGAAAATAAATGGTTTTATGTCTGTATTTATCTGTAAAAACTGAAAACTGGGAGCCTTACTTTTAATTCATGAGTCCCCACTACTGTGCTTGCTGGAGGTGGGGTGGGTTTTGACCTCCTCTCGTTTAGGGTTTTGGAGTTCTGAGGGAATCTCTTTGGTGCGTTTACCACCTCCCTCCTTTTCCATCTGTGGGTGTTAGAAATGGGGGTCTCTAGTTGGCAATGGCTTGCACCATTGTCCAAGTAGGGACCCTTCTTCTTAGTCAGGGTAAGGGCGATGCACTTCTAAAATAACCGCTGCTCACCCCCTTGGTAGCTTGAGCAGACAGGCGTATCTCAGAGGCAGTGTGTAAAGCATTTGTGCACATACAGTAATACAGAGAAAACACTACAAATGGACACCACACCAGTTCAGAAAAATAAGTAATCTTATTTTTCCAACCCAAACAAGACCAAAACGAAAAAAATCCATAATACAAGAATAAAAATATGACTTTTAAAAGTTAGAAACAGTTCTGTCCATAGCAAATTGTAGATGCAACACTTTCAACACAAAGTACCTTGGATGCGTCAAAATCAAAAGATGATGCATAGGTTCCTTACTGAAGGGGAGGTGATGTGTTGGTTTCTTACTGTGTGGGGAGGTGATGCGTTGGTTTCTTACTGCGGCCCTAGCGTCCTTGTAGACTTGGCGTTTCAGTGTGATGCGTGAGGATCGGTGATGCGTCTGTTATCGATGCAATGGAAACAACGGTGCTGCGTTGGTTTCTCCAGCCGCGGTTACAATATACGTTGGTTTTTGCAGCTGCACAGCAGGGCCTGCGTCAGAATCGGTGCGGTGATCTCAGACTTCGTAGATCTGTGCACTCAATGCGGCATGCAGCGATTTCTCCAGCTGCAGGCAGGCGATGCGTTGGTTTCTTCAGCGGCACGGCAACAATGCGTGAAAACTTTCCACGCACGGTGGTGATGCCTCAGAAACAGGTGCGGATGCTTCGCACTTCTCTTGGGTGCATTGCTGTTCTAGCTCACAACAGCATGAACAACCACCAGAGGCCCAGAAAAGCAGCTGGCACCTCTTGGCAGGTCAGAACTCCCAGCAAGGAACTTCAGGAGTGATGGGGACAAGCTCTACTTCTAGCCCTTGGAGAGCTGCCTCAAGCAGGGGACACAAAACACAGCAAAGTCCTTCTCCTTTCCTTGGCAGAAACAGCCATTGCAGGCCAACCCCAGACAGCACACAGCAAAGGGGCAGTACTTCTCTGTTTCTCCAGCTCTTCTCCTTGGCAATGGTTCCTCTTGAATTCCATAAGTAATCTAAAGTTCAGGGGTCTGGGCCCTACTTTTTATAGTACAAACTCCTTTGTTCTCTGGTGGCAGAGAGGCTCTGTGCTCAGTCAAAACCAGTTCTGTCATCTCTGACCCAGCTTCCTGGCAGGAGCTGGAGACAGCATTGTGTAAGGCAGACCAGGTCTATTCAGGTGCAAGGAAATCTCCTCCCCCTACTCTAAATGCAGCCCGGTCTATTCAGCCCAGCCCTGGATCTTCCTGGAACGGCAGGACACACATCACTCCCCCCCCGGTGTCTGTCTGAGAGAATGCACAACCCCAGTCCCTGTCATTCCAAAACCAGACAGTCAGTACACAAACCTAGCAGAGGCACACAGGATGACTAAGCAAGAAAATACATACTTTCTAAAAGTGGTATTTTCAAACACAGAATGTAAAAATCCTCCTCACTTAAAGATGCATACTTATATTTTGAGTTCAGGCATACTAAACTTTATCTTCCCATCTTGTCCCAATGGGAAGTTATATTTATAAGATGTTAATGAACTCCTATTCCATCCTATGGGACATATAGCCTTTCAATTGTGAAAAAAAGAATTGGCAGTATTTCACTATCAGTACATGCCACACACATCAGGATATGTCCTACCTTTCATATACACTGCCTACAGGGGTACCTTGGGCCTACCTTAGGGGGTGCACTTGCCAGGTCGTCATGGCAGTACCAAACTGTGCTCATACACTGCAGTGGCAGGTCTGAGTTACATTTACAGGCTGCTCATGTGGGGCATAATCAGTGTTGCAGGCCCACTAGCAGCATTTGATTTACATGCCCGAGGCACACACAGTGCACTGTATTAGGGACTTAACAATAAACCAAATAAGCCAATTATGGAAACACCAATCCATGACAACAATTTACCGAGGGAACACTTGCACTTTGGCACTGAAAAACTGTGGCAAAGTGCCCAAAGCATCTAGACCAGCAAAAATGAAGTCCAACACACAGCAAAATAACGGGAGGCAAAGAAAAAATTACAGGGGAAACCCATGCAAATGATGCCAGGTCTAACAGTGGGCCAAACCCCTCCACCCCCCCTCTTTCTGGGGATCACCCCCTGGGTTTTCTTGGGAGCTCTTGTTCTAACCCACTCATCTTCCCTCTTGCCCAACCCCCGTGGATAGGACGCTTTGAATCTACCAGATGCTGGTGTTTCTTCTCTGAGGTACAATTTGTAAGAATTTGCTCCTTGACCACTAAATTGTTCCGCTCCTCATAGGGTTCAACCTTGTTACCCTTAAGCATAGCCATCAAGTGACTTTAAAGATGCATCCACAAAGCCCACCATGTTTGTGTTGACCCCTTTGGTGTGTTCCTCAACTTTAGTCTGTACTCCTCTGGGGTAAGAACAAATAGCTCAATGTGTGCCTCTTTCATGTGGGTATAGAATTATCAGCAATCATCCTGAGAGCTCTATCATAGGATGGCAGCCACATGTCTATGTCATCCACTTCTACAAACTTGGGAACTAGTCATTGGGCAACCTATGATCATGCACACCACCTGTGTGGACCTTTGGTTCTCTGTTGCTGCCACTATTCTCTTGGGGAGTTAAGCCCAGCATGACCCTCTGTTTGGCTAGGTGGCTAGGTCCAGTTTTCTCACTTGGAGTGCCAACTTCTTCTCCTCTATCTCCAGGAGGTGAGCTGGTCATCCAATTTCTTGAATCCCCTGTGAAGCTGTTTTTACTCCCAGATAGTGAGCCATTCCTTGGTCTGATCCTGAGGACATCACTCATTGTCTCCTTCACTATCAAAACGATTTATGCCATTGTCCTCTTCATCACCACTTTCAGTAAAGACTTCTCCTGCCAAATAGGCCTGGGCTTTCCTATCCTCTTCCCATTCATTGGGGGCGTTTTCCAATTCCTCCTTTTTGGCAGTCATGCTGCCATACAGCTCCTATGAATCAAGTAGGACTGTGTATCTGGACAACATACCCTTCAGAATATGGGGACTGAGTGCACACATATCATCAGAGTACGTTGGCCTAATTACTAGCTAGCTCAGAGTGTGCCATCTGAACCCGTAACCTTCCAGGGTACCAGATGGTACCTGTAATCTCAGAACATGACCACTCTCATTCCTCAAGGAAAGTGTGGAAACTGATCTACCCTGTTGCTGTTACTCAGGCATGCCTAAGGGAGACACAAGAATGATATAAACTGGCTTTTCAAACATTTATTGAAACAATAATATTCTTGTGAAAAAAACGTGATCTGCAATTATTAGTAGAGTAAAACAAGCATTTTGACCATCATTACAAGAATGGTGAAAAAGTGAAACAGTTCTACCATTGTAACGTTACAGTGGGATTATGATTATTATTTCTACTTATACTTGTACCTAATACTACTCACACTAGTAACAGCATAGTAGGACTACTCTCTGCCAGCCCTCTTGGGACAACCCAATTCCCATACCTGTCCATAATGTATCAGGATTTAGATCTGACATAGAGCAGGCTACCGTCCTTTGCATGATAGACTACATAGGAGAAGTGTGGCTCAATGGTTAGAGCGGCAGACCCTGATGCAGCGGTCTAGCTCGGGACCAGGGTTCAATTCCCCGCGTCGGCGGGTCTTGGGCTCAAAATTCCACGGACCTGATAATTCTCGCCTCGGTGCCTATTCCAATCATGGAGTCCCGCTCTGCAACTCTGGGCAATAGCTTTCTTAATCTCCACAACGGCCCCCACAACGCTAAGGATGCCTGGCCTCCACCTTGGGGGTGCCCAGGAGTGGACACCTCACAGGGAAAGCCAGGATGGGTTCCACAGCGGTATTCGTACAAGCGCCTTGAGACCCTTGCGGGTGAGTAGTGCGCTATACAAGTATCAATTTACAATTTACAATTTATAGAGATTAGAGTCAGCTGGGCTGCATCTCAGTCACAGGCGCAGCATTCCAGGATAAACCGCAGAAGTGCTCCTCTGCCGAATTTGGCTCATTGGTGGTTTATATAATAAAATCACTGTTCCAGTCGCACTGTGTAAGAGGTGCAGTGCTGATGTGATTGTTTGTCTTGTGACTCAAGACTATCTCAAATGGAACAACCAAATGTAAGGGCATCATTTTCAGTGTTGCTTCGATTTGGACAGTGAGTATGAACTACAAGATAAAATGCTTACTAAGAAATGTGCTGCAAGTAGAAAAATCTCTAAGTATGTTATCGTTTCAATGGAAAACATGTAAAAGGTCACTGTTTAGAAAAAGATGTCAAGTTTAAATGTTTAACTAAAACAGAGACTTGTGTGCAGGCCCTGTTGAACCTTAGACCAATGTTTGTCCTCTTGCACATCCTGCTCAAATTGTTTGATTTTAAGTGTGGACAAGGTAGCCAAGTCAGTTGCCATGTTATCCATCTTTTAAGCCTTTGCAAAAAGGTTTTGCCACTTTATGGAAAACTGGTCGTCGACTCCTTTGGCTCTTGGAAAAATAGTGTCTAGTACAGGCGTCCCCAACCAGTAGCTCGGGAGCTACTGGTTGTTCACCAGCACCCTCAAAGTAGTTCTCAGAGGTGAAGCCAAACCAATCTGATCTTAGGGATTCTGTGTATATTAAAGAAGGCAGCACTGCTCGTTTCATTACCCGTAAGAGTTACAGACAGCCAAACCAATAGCAGGTCCTCTTGATAACACTCAAACACACACACTCTGTTTGCCGATCAATCAATCAATCAGGGATTTATAGAGAGCACTACTCACCTATGAGGGTCTCAAAGCGCTGGGTGGGGGGGAGGGGGGGCATTTGGGCAGCTCCGGTCATTCGAAAAGCCAGGTCTTGAGGCTCTTGCTGAATGCTTTCAGTGTGGGGCTTCGTCTGATGCTGAGGGGGAGATTGTTCCAGGTCTTGGCCGCGAGGTAGGAGAAGGATCTGCCTCCTGTTCTGGCTCTGGATGTGGAGGATTTCCGCCAAGGCCTGGTCAGCAGTGCGGAGGTTTCTCTTGGAGGCGTAGAAGGAGATTCTTTCATTGAGGTATTTTGGTCCGGTGTTGTGGAGGGCTTTGTAGGTGTGTGTGAGCAGCTTGAAGGTCACTC
Source organism: Lissotriton helveticus (assembly GCF_964261635.1). Classification (NCBI taxonomy): domain Eukaryota; kingdom Metazoa; phylum Chordata; class Amphibia; order Caudata; family Salamandridae; genus Lissotriton; species Lissotriton helveticus. The sequence goes on along the minus strand of NC_136059.1, from coordinate 2,103,396,133 downwards.
TTTTTTTTTAAGGGGATCCAGTGGAGGTCTTGTTGGTTCTGGGTGATGTGGTCTTGTCGTGGGATGCTGAGGACGAGTCTGGCTACAGCGTTCTGGACGGTCTGGAGTTTGTGGAGCAGAGATTTGTTGATTCCAGCATAGAGGGCATTCCGGTAGTGAGTGCATGGGTGACGGTCTTCCTGGATTCGAGGGGGATCCATTTAAAGGTCTTGCAAAGTATGCAGAGGGTGTTGAAGCATGTGGGGGCTACGGTGTTGGACTATGAGTCTGTCACATGAACCATCTTTATCCACTTTAAATCAACCTAAGAAGGAGATTTGCCATCTTATATGTCCTGCTCTATCATTCACACCGTGTGTGACATCAAAGAATAGTGGCAGCAGTAACCAGGGCTGACCCACACTTTGTGTGTGACTGCAAGAACTAGAGTGACAATGTGTTGGTTGGGATCATGATCAACCAAAGAGCTGAGGGAAGAGAGTATGCATCCAGGGCAGAGAAAATTAGAAGCATCACATTCATTTTTGTGTGGGTGTGTGACATTGTGTCCTTCCCTAATAAATAGTATTGGTTCCTTAAAGCTACTTCTAGTGTCAAGGGCTGCCAAATATCTAGACTGGTCCCCATCATAAGAGTATTATCTCTGACACAATTGTGCCAGTTCATGGTATAATTGTGCCATTCTAAAGAGTGAGAATTGAGGAGCACTCATAAATATAACCACAATGTAATCTGAATTTAATCCAAAGGTGCTACTCTACAGATTTGTGTTTGGCTGACACAAACTGGGGCTATACTCATGAAGGCAAGCAGGGAAACCTGCTTGTAGAGTGCACTGTTCCTGTGGGGAAAAGAAACCCTTTCCCAATGCTACAACAACATATTACTAGTAATCAGTACTGTACACAAATGTTCACATACACATTTAGTGTTTTATTCTAGCATATCTGTATGACATATCTTATATTCTTTCAAAATATCTTTTTGTACAAGGAATAAATGAAAATTGGTCTTTTCACAGTTCATAAGTTGAAGACCATATGTTTTGCTGACTCGTCTCTTGGTCGGATGTGGAAACAGAATTATTAATCACTCATAAAACTGTTGATTCACTTTTCACACGACATGGTGCCCAATGCATTTCGGGACCAGGAGGTACCCTTCATCAGGGGCAAATCCTAAAATATATACAAACAATCGATCAATGTAAGGTTAAGGTGCAGAATAATATAACTGAAGTTAACAATCTAGTGGTAGTTCACAGACACAACAGGGGGGTAACCCGGTATTCATAAATTCATGCAATTGTGCATCTATCTGTAGTAGTACATAGAATAGAACATGAGGTAAATGCGGAAAACATATCATTCATCAGTACATGTGATGGTACAATGTTATTTAAACATACCAACAATGTGAATAGATGTATCTCCCAAGTTTTTATCAATGTGCGCCTACTTTTAATACATTGCTATAAAAACATAAACATCTGAAACATACAAAAAAATACCATACAATCAGAGGTAACTTTGAAAATAAATGAATAAATGACCCTGTACATAATGCACAACTGAGCACTATTAATCTACCTCTAATATCAACCCATTACGATCATCATGACGTCACATACCTATGTGGTGCTATGTCGCTGAGAAACAATGTCCTATATTCTCAAGTAAAACCCTAGGTTAATCTAGGAGCCTGTGGGCTGTAAATCTAGGGATTAAAATGGACATAAAAGGTGCTGTTGTCGTAGGAATATTACTGAAAATTGTACACAGTGACGTGTTAATATTTAAATCACCTGAATCGTTATGATCCTCCTAATACTGGTAAGTTACTTGAAGTTACCCACAATAATCCAATAAAAGAGGGGAGGAGAATCTTTCAGGAACCAACTACGTAAACAAAAACAGTAAGGGGATTTAGATGAAAAATCACGATTATAAGGTGGACCCTGTTCCCTACCATGTACTTAGAGTTAACGAGAAATTGCATACCTTCGTCAGTTTCTAGGAGTCACCGATGACAGTCTGAGGATACCATTTAACTTTAAGGAATAACTCGTCCAGACTACTAGTCTGTAAAAATAAATGCCAATGTGTCACTTAAGTCCTGAGCATGAACGCCCAAACAAGACTATTGTAAGTAGTATAGAAGAAAGGGAATGTACCTTAATAGTTGCTAGCTGGTAGCGTGCAGAGTGTTTGCACGTTGATAGACAATTGCAGTATGCGGTTATATAATCGTGCCGTTGCCAAATCTAATGGGGACATAAATGTAAACTTGTCTTAGAGTTTACCAAACTAACGGGAAAAACGTGAAAAAAATAATCTAGTCCATAACTGAAATAAAGTCAACAAGAGAATCTTTCTGTTTAATGATGTACCTGTATGCTTGGAGCGTAGCCCTGTCTGGAAATCTACTCGTCAGGTGAAACCGTGTTAGCGCGCAGGGATACCATACAACAATTTAAAGAGTTCCTTTGGACCCGCCCTAGAGGAGTGAACTCTGGGAATTGTAGTCACTACGCCAGATGTAGTATTTGGCATTGAACTCAAATAGGTGACTGCAAGGGTATCATTTAAAGTTGTAAGCTGTCTCTAGAGCCGGACATGTCCATTCAAATTTCGAAACTGGTGCACGGGGAGATGAACTAAGAAATGATAATATTATTAGGATTCATCCTAATTTCTCAGAAGTTTGCCACGACGTTTCTGAAGGGAGACTTCTAACATTAAATAGTCTAACATTTTTACTAGACGGGGCAATCCATAGATCAGTGACTCGCCTGGAAAACTTTTGTGAAAAAAATGTACAGTGGTGAAAACGTCCTTAAACAGAATAGAAACAGAAAAATACACAATATATAGCAATGTATCATCCGAATGACAAAGGGTAAGGCTAGCTGTGCATCAATAGGACATTAATACAATAAAGTTTTCCTACGTATTCATAAAAAGCACCCTAGATCCAGCCTATCATTCAGACCAATAGGAGTTCCTGTACATAAAAAGTCTATCCAATATGTTTCTCGTTGTAATAGTTTGGCAGAGTTGTCTTGACCTTCTTTCTTAGGTACTAATTCTAAAATCTGTCCTCGTAATTGTGATATATTGTGATGATTTTCATCCCAATGCGTGGCTAAAGGGGAACTCTTTTGTTTAGTCCTAATGTTACTCTTGTGTTCTGTGAGTCTGATTTTAAATTTACGTTCTGTTTTTCCCACGTAAAAATTGCCGCAAGGGCATTTCAAACAGTAAACTAGATTGGTGCTATTGCAGTCTGATGTGTGCTTAAGACTAATCTTTTTACCTGTCATGGGGTGGGTAATACTGTTGCCAACAATAATGTTATTACAATGTACACAGTTTTTGCATTTCATAGTACCTTTATATTCAGAAGAAATTTGCGAACTTTGAGGTGAGCGTAATAAATCCATCAAATTCCGACCCCTAGTGTGGGCAAATATAGGTTTCTCTTGAAATATACCATTGAATTCACTCTCATTTTGAAGAAGTTCCCATCTCCTTAAAATACTCTGTTTGATTTGCCTAGTAGCTGTTGAGAATTTAGACACAAATGTAAAAGTATTTTTACTAGATCTAGTTTTGGGGTTCAACAATGTTTGACGGTCAATTATTGCAAGTCTGTCTAGGCTTTGGTTTAGGATATCTTTGGGATATCCTCGTTCTTCAAATTTCTGACATTGCTTATGGATCTGATTCTCAAATAAAAACTGTGTAGTACAAATTCTTTTGATTCTCAGGAGATGAGAGTATGGCAAGTTCATGATTAGACGTCTGGGATGAAAGCTTGTAAACATCAAAGTGTTGTTCCTATCAGTGGGTTTAGAATAGATGTCTGTTGTGAGTTTTTTGTTGATTTGATCATTAGTGACAAGGACATCTAAGTAATGTACTGATGTTGAACTAATAGAATGAGTAAACTGAATTCTTGGGTTCTTAGTGTTAAGATCAGCGATGAGATCTACAAGTTCTGACTGACTCTTGGACCATACCAAGAAAATGTCATCAATATATCGCCCATAGATGACTAGTCCTTCATTCCATTGTTGTTTCATCAAAATGGGACATAAAAATATTAGCATACGATGGAGCCCCTGAGAATCCCATGCTTGTTCTGTCATTTGTCCAAAAAATTGATCTTGCCACCGAAAGTAGCTGTTATGCAAACAAAAGGATAACAGTTTAAGAATGAATACACTTTTGGTTTGGGGAATATTCATCTGCAATAAAGCCCATTCAACTGCTTCCATGCCTTGATGATGATTGATAGATGTGTATAACGCTGTCACGTCGATCGTGCACAATATCCAGTCCTTGTGCCAGTATTCTTGAATGGATTCTAGTTTGGTTAGAAAATGTGTCATATCCTTAATGTACGAGCACCACGATTGCACAAATTGTTGCAAGAAATAATCCAAATATTTCCCGATGGGATCAAAAATGGAGCTACACCCAGAAACAATTGGACGAAATGGAAGGATCTGTGGGGTGTTTATGTATCTTGGGTGTCATGTACAAAGATGGTCTTCGTGGATTAAGTGTAGTGAGAAACATTTTTGTGGCTCAGTAATGATCCCTTCTTGACATGCTTCATTTAGTAGTTCAGATAAAACATTTTGAAGCAAAATGGTGGGGTCACTTGCCAGTGGTAGATAGGTTTACAGATCTTGTACATGCTCGTTGACTTTTTTGTGATAGTATTCGGTGTCCATTATCACCAAAGCGCCTCCCTTATCCGCTGTTTTAAGGGTAAGTTGAGACTGTTGCGTGATAGATTGAACCGTGTGGTAATCATAAACCGTGAAGTTTTTTTGTCTCATGGATTTATACCGAATCTTAGACAAGTCTTTCTTGACTGTGTCCTCAAAATAATCAAGAATCTTGTGGGATGTGGGAGCCATGTATTTGCTTTTAGGTTTAAATTTGGACTCTTCCAGTGATTGATCTGTTTGAGATTGACATTCCATGACATTCTTGAAATAATGGCATAATCTGAGTTTGCGCATAAATTTGAAAAACGCAATACTGGTTTCCAAAGATGTAGTGTCAGTGGTAGGAACAAAGGACATACCTTTGTTCAGAATCATCATTTGTTTTTTGGATAGTTCACATGAAGAGATATTTATGACGAGGGTAGATTTTTCCCACTGCGTAATGTTTTTCCCTCCGCCTCTCCTGATGGGACGCTTGCTGGTCCTGACGAGACTCCTATGTTGAGTGGAGGTGGTTGTCCTTGTGTCATGGCCTGTGCTAAAAAAGGGATCGGTGTAGTTTTATCAAGCTGCTGTGCCATCATAGAAGATCCTGCTTGTGCAGAACTAGATGCTGATGTGGATGGTATACCAGTTTTTGACAATGGTTGTCGTGATGCTGAGACATCCTGGTCAGTCGTGATACTTTCTTCGCTAGAAGTCATGTTTTTACGTGGAATAAAACGTCTCTTGGCATATATCTCCGCCCAAGTATAAACCTCATTCAGTTTATAATCTATGGTGTCTCTGCGGTATTTCCTGATCTTGCCTTACTGTAATTCAAGATTATAGCGATCTAGTTTTGCATTAAGTTCTTCCAATGTTGTCTGCCAGATAGTAGGGTCAATAACTGCTGATAGGTCTTTTTTATATTGAAGATTTCTTCATCTAGATCTTTGATAGTACGTGATAGTTCTTCTATAATTAGAAGAATCAGATCTAGAGAACATTTATTAAGGATAGAAAACCATTTGTCCATGAATTGTGTATTTAAATGGAATCTAAATAACATAGGTCTCAATGCTATTCTCAGTCCCCTTGGAATTCTTTTGGCTCGATGGTATTGGACAAGCGTTGATGCATGAAGACGCTGGTTAAGTTGTCTTCTTGTTACATATTCTAGTTGTTTTAGACGTTGGGTGGTTGAACCCCCTTTGGTGTCTACCAATTCAATCTCATTGATCAATGCATATATATCTGTTGCTTCATCTGCTGTATATGCAAGGGTGTTAGCTCTGTTTTCTGTGATGTGAGTTATGCTATCGAAAGAAGCCATAATTATAATCAAAATTCGAAATATTCTAAATGGTGCTACCTCAAGAGGCCAAAAAGTGAAAATCTAAAGAGTGAGAATTGAGGAGCACTCATAAATATAACCACAATGTAATCTGAATTTAATCCAAAGGTGCTACTCTACAGATTTGTGTTTGGCTGACACAAACTGGGGCTATACTCATGAAGGCAAGCAGGGAAACCTGCTTGTAGAGTGCACTGTTCCTGTGGGGAAAAGAAACCCTTTCCCAATGCTACAACAACATATTACTAGTAATCAGTACTGTACACAAATGTTCATATACACATTTAGTGTTTTATTCTAGCATATCTGTATGACATATCTTATATTCTTTCAAAATATCTTTTTGTACAAGGAATAAATGAAAATTGGTCTTTTCACAGTTCATAAGTTGAAGACCATATGTTTTGCTGACTCGTCTCTTGGTCGGATGTGGAAACAGAATTATTAATCACTCATAAAACTGTTGATTCACTTTTCACACGACATGGTGCCCAATGCATTTCGGGACCAGGAGGTACCCTTCATCAGGGGAAAATCCTAAAATATATACAAACAATCGATCAATGTAAGGTTAAGGTGCAGAATAATATAACAGAAGTTAACAATCTAGTGGTAGTTCACAGACACTTCAGGGGGAACAGGGGGGTAACCCGGTATTCATAAATTCATGCAATTGTGCATCTATCTGTAGTAGTACATAGAATAGAACACGAGGTAAATGCGGAAAACATATCATTCATCAGTACATGTGATGGTACAATGTTATTTAAACATACCAACAATGTGAATAGATGTATCTCCCAAGTTTTTATCAATGTGCGCCTACTTTTAATACATTGCTATAAAAACATCTGAAACATACAAAAAAATACCATACAATCAGAGGTAACTTTGAAAATAAATGAATAAATGACCCTGTACATAATGCACAACTGAGCACTATTAATCTACCTCTAATATCATCCCATTACGATCATCATGACGTCACATACCTATGTGGTGCTATGTCGCTGATTATTTTTTTCACGTTTTTCCCGTTAGTTTGGTAAACTCTAAAACAAGTTTACATTTATGTCCCCATTAGATTTGGCAACGGCACGATTATATAACCGCATACTGCAATTCTCTATCAACGTGCAAACCCTCTGCACGCTACCAGCTAGCAACTATTAAGGTACATTCCCTTTCTTCTATACTACTTACAATAGTCTTGTTTGGGCGTTCATGCTCAGGACTTAAGTGACACATTGGCATTTATTTTTACAGACTAGTAGTCTGGACGAGTTATTCCTTAAAGTTAAATGGTATCCTCAGACTGTCATCGGTGACTCCTAGAAACTGACGAAGGTATGCAATTTCTCGTTAACTCTAAGTACATGGTAGGGAACAGGGTCCACCTTATAATCGTGATTTTTCATCTAAATCCGTTACTGTTTTTGTTTACGTAGTTGGTTCCTGAAAGATTCTCCTCCCCTCTTTTATTGGATTATTGTGGGTACCTTCAAGTAACTTACCAGTATTAGGAGGATCATAACGATTCAGGTGATTTAAATATTATTAACACGTCACTGTGTACAATTTCCAGTAATATTCCTACGACAACAGCACCTTTTATGTCCATTTTAATCCCTAGATTTACAGCCCACAGGCTCCTAGATTAACCTAGGGTTTTACTTGAGAATATAGGACATCGTCTCTCAGCGACATAGCACCACATAGGTATGTGATGTCATGATGATCGTAATGGGTTGATATTAGAGGTAGATTAATAGTGCTCAGTTGTGCATTATGTACAGGGTCATTTATTCATTTATTTTCAAAGTTACCTCTGATTGTATGGTATTTTTTTGTATGTTTCAGATGTTTATGTTTTTATAGCAATGTATTAAAAGTAGGCGCACATTGATAAAAACTTGGGAGATACATCTATTCACATTGTTGGTATGTTTAAATAACATTGTACCATCACATGTACTGATGAATGATATGTTTTCCGCATTTACCTTGTGTTCTATTCTATGTACTACTACAGATAGATGCACAATTGCATGAATTTATGAATACCTGGTTACCCCCCTGTTCCCCCTGAAGTGTCTGTGAACTACCACTAGATTGTTAACTTCTGTTATATTATTCTGCACCTTAACCTTACATTGATCGATTGTTTGTATATATTTTAGGATTTTCCCCTGATGAAGGGTACCTCCTGGTCCCGAAATGCATTGGGCACCATGTCGTGTGAAAAGTGAATCAACAGTTTTATGAGTGATTAATAATTCTGTTTCCACATCCGACCAAGAGACGAGTCAGCAAAACATATGGTCTTCAACTTATGAACTGTGAAAAGACCAATTTTCATTTATTCCTTGTACAAAAAGATATTTTGAAAGAATATAAGATATGTCATACAGATATGCTAGAATAAAGCACTAAATGTGTATGTGAACATTTGTGTACAGTACTGATTACTAGTAATATGTTGTTGTAGCATTGGGAAAGGGGTTCTTTTCCCCACAGGAACAGTGCACTCTACAAGCAGGTTTCCCTGCTTGCCTTCACGACTATAGCCCCAGTTTGTGTCAGCCAAACACAAATCTGTAGAGTAGCACCTTTGGATTAAATTCAGATTACATTGTGGTTATATTTATGAGTGCTCCTCAATTCTCACTCTTTAGATTTTCACTTTTTGGCCTCTTGAGGTAGCACCATTTAGAATATTTCGAATTTTGATTATAATTATGGCTTCTTTCGATAGCATAACTCACATCACAGAAAACAGAGCTAACACCCTTGCATATACAGCAGATGAAGCAACAGATATATATGCATTGATTAATGAGATTAAATTGGTAGACACCAAAGGGGGTTCAACCACCCAACGTCTAAAACAACTAGAATATGTAACAAGAAGACAACTTAACCAGCGTCTTCATGCATCAACGCTTGTCCAATACCATCGAGCCAAAAGAATTCCAAGGGGACTGAGAATAGCATTGAGACCTATGTTATTTAGATTCCATTTAAATCCACAATTCATGGACAAATGGTTTTCTATCCTTAATAAATGTTCTCTAGATCTGAGTCTTCTAATTATAGAAGAACTATCACGTACTATCAAAGATCTAGATGAAGAAATCTTCAATATAAAAAAAGACCTATCAGCAGTTATTGACCCTACTATCTGGCAGACAACATTGGAAGAACTTAATGCAAAACTAGATCGCTATAATCTTGAATTACAGGAAGGCAAGATCAGGAAATACCGCAGAGACACCATAGATTATAAACTGAATGAGGTTTATACTTGGGCGGAGATATATGCCAAGAGACGTTTTATTCCACGTCAAACATGACTTCTAGCGAAGAAAGTATCACGACTGACCAGGATGTCTCAGCATCACGACAACCATTGTCAAAAACTGGTATACCATCCACATCAGCATCTAGTTCTGCACAAGCAGGATCTTCTATGATGGCACAGCAGCTTGATAAAACTACACCGATTCCTTTTTTAGCACAGGCCATGACACAAGGACAACCACCTCCACTCAACATAGGAGTCTCGTCAGGACCAGCAAGCGTCCCATCAGGAGAGGCGGAGGGAAAAACATTACGCAGTGGGAAAAATCTACCCTCGTCATAAATATCTCTTCATGTGAACTATCCAAAAAACAAATGATGATTCTGAACAAAGGTATGTCCTTTGTTCCTACCACTGACACTACATCTTTGGAAACCAGTATTGCGTTTTTAAAATTTATGCGCAAACTCAGATTATGCCATTATTTCAAGAATGTCATGGAATGTCAATCTCAAACAGATCAATCACTGGAAGAGTCCAAATTTAAACCTAAAAGCAAATACATGGCTCCCACATCCCACAAGATTCTTGATTATTTTGAGGACACAGTCAAGAAAGACTTGTCTAAGATTCGGTATAAATCCATGAGACAAAAAAACTTCACGGTTCATGATTACCACACGGTTCAATCTATCACGCAACAGTCTCAACTTACCCTTAAAACAGCGGATAAGGGAGGCGCTTTGGTGATTATGGACACCGAATACTATCACAAAAAAGTAAACGAGCATGTACAAGATCTGCAAACCTATCTACCACTGGCAAGTGACCCCACCATTTTGCTTCAAAATGTTTTATCTGAACTACTAAATGAAGCATGTCAAGAAGGGATCATTACTGAGCCACAAAAAATGTTTCTCACTACACTTAATCCACGAAGACCATCTTTGTACATGACACCCAAGATAGATAAACACCCCACAGATCCTCCATTTCGTCCAATTGTTTCTGGGTGTAGCTCCATTTTCGATCCCATCGGGAAATATTTGGATTATTTCTTGCAACAATTTGTGCAATCGTGGTGCCCGTACATTAAGGATACGACACATTTTCTAACCAAACTAGAATCCATTCAAGAATACTGGCACAAGGACTGGATTTTGTGCTCGATCGACGTGACAGCGTTATACACATCTATCAATCATCATCAAGGCATGGAAGCAGTTGAATGGGCTTTATTGCAGATGAATATTCCCCAAACCAAAAGTGTATTCATTCTTAAACTGTTATCCTTTTGTGTGCATAACAGCTACTTTGGGTGGCAAGATCAATTTTTGGGACAAATGACAGGGACAAGCATGGGATTCTCAGGGGCTCCATCGTATGCTAATATTTTTATGTCCCATTTTGAGCATGAATACAACAATGGAATGAAGGACTAGTCATCTATGGGCAATATATTGATGACATCTTCTTGGTATGGTCCAAGAGTCAGTCAGAACTTGTAGATCTCATCGCTGATCTTAACACTAAGAACCCAAGAATTCAGTTTACTCATTCTATTAGTTCAACATCAGTACATTACTTAGAAGTCCTTGTCACTAATGATCAAATCAACAAAAAACTCACAACAGACATCTATTCTAAACCCACTGATAGGAACAACACTTTGATGTTTACAAGCTTTCATCCCAGACGTCTAATCATGAACTTGCCATACTCTCATCTCCTGAGAATCAAAAGAATTTGTACTACACAGTTTTTATTTGAGAATCAGATCCATAAGCAATGTCAGAAATTTGAAGAACGAGGATATCCCAAAGATATCCTAAACCAAAGCCTAGACAGACTTGCAATAATTGACCGTCAAACATTGTTGAACCCCAAAACTAGATCTAGTAAAAATACTTTTACATTTGTGTCTAAATTCTCAACAGCTACTAGGCAAATCAAACAGAGTATTTTAAGGAGATGGGAACTTCTTCAAAATGAGAGTGAATTCAATGATATATTTCAAGAGAAACCTATATTTGCCCACACTAGGGGTCGGAATTTGATGGATTTATTACGCTCACCTCAAAGTTTGCAAATTTCTTCTGAATATAAAGGTACTATGAAATGCAAAAACTGTGTACATTGTAATAACATTATTGTTGGCAACAGTATTACCCACCCCATGACAGGTAAAAAGATTAGTCTTAAGCACACATCAGACTGCAATAGCACCAATCTAGTTTACTGTTTGAAATGCCCTTGCGGCAATTTTTACGTGGGAAAAACAGAACGTAAATTTAAAATCAGACTCACAGAACACACGAGTAACATTAGGACTAAACAAAAGAGTTCCCCTTTAGCCACGCATTGGGACGAAAATCATCACAATATATCACAATTACGAGGACAGATTTTAGAATTAGTACCTAAGAAAGAAGGTCAAAGGGGAGGAGCCAAGCTCGCGAGCGTAATGGTCGCCTTTTAGCTCGGCTCCCGCAGCCCTCCGGCCTGATCATGTATCCTGTATAATATCCTGTCCGGAGACGACACATTATCGGAGAATCGGAAACGGAACACCTCGCTTGTACTCACCATTTGGCCCGGAGGTTTGGCGTGCAGCGGCTCCGAAGTTGTGCCCTCCGCAAGACCGGGGCCTCCGTGGAACCTAGACTGGGACCTAGCCTGTGGGGTCCGACGACTGTCGGCCCCGGTCGAGAGAGTGAACCAATGATGAGAGCCGTTGTGCGAAAATCCCGGCGATCCTGATCCGGGCCTGCCCTGGTGACCGCGCGGCTGATGTGGGTGAGATGCACCGGGGACTGATTCTGTGAAGGGGTCCTCCCCCCGCCGCTGCTTTGACCGGCGGCCCTGGACCTCTGCGCCCGGACTCTGCTTGTTGGGGGCGCTGGTGCTGGTGTAGGCGGAGACCCGCATTGGGCGGACATCCTTTCGGCACCAAGGCTGCCATTGCTGGGAACCCCCCGGAGCTCTGTGAAGTCCTACATTTTTTAACTGTTTTTTGGGGGTCGCGGAGGGCGGCGACTGGGCTGACTTCGCGAAATGGCGGCCGACCCTCTGAAACATGAAGCGCCTTGTGGCGGCGGGCGTGGGTTGCCTAATTGCGCGGGGGTCCGGTCTGGTGAGCGTGAGCTTACGGTCAGAGATATCCTGGAAGCTCTGAGATCCCTGCGCGCATCCCTGGCCCCCGATGTCCCTGTGAGTCCGCCACGATCTGCCGCCATTTTGAGCAGCCGTTTCTTCTTGCCACCCTCTTGTTTCAGTGACTCCATTGCCTCGCCCCCCTCGATTGCTGCAAGTGTTGCTGCCGTTGATCGAAGATCATTTTGTGTGCCGGTGACTTTGGAGCTCCCTGTTTTTCGAGGTTCTGACCCCGGGGACTTGGACATTGTGCCGCGGCCCTGTTCGGCTCGGATGCCTGGAAATATTGGTGGACTGCCGACTGCACCTGCTCCGATGGCTTCGCCTTTGTCTACTACAGAGACCCCCTCGCCTTCCCAAGCGGCGAAACTGAACTCCTGTTCTTCATCACCCGTGCTGCGATTGCTGATGCATTTAAACTCTCTGCTCGGACTTTTGCTCACTTGCGGACCGATTTACCCCCCATGTCTACGTGGTAGTCAACATTTTTTTCGACTGTGTGCTGGTTTTGTATTGAGTATCTCATTTTACACTGTCATGTGGTGGGTGGGATTTGTGGTTCGGAAGGGATGGGGGTGATATGCACGACTCCTGGTTGATTATGGGTATACGACTTAGTGGCGCAGTTGTTTGTACCCATAGAGCGGTGGGTGGTCCCCTCCTCTGTAAGTTTTATGGCGCTTGATGGGGTGTCGTCCTGGTCTGTTTTTGCTGCGATTGTCTGGTTGGGCGGAGGGCGGCGGCCGACCATATTGATTTCTGTTCTTATGCTCCTCCCTCCTGTTTTCTTTATTTCTGTTTTTGTTTCTTTTTGTCTCGTTCTTCTCTCTTTCTTTCTTGCTATATTTCGGGTTCTGGTTTAGGGCGACAGGCACGCTGTCTGAAGGGTAGGCCATAGCCTTCTACAGGGGTGCAGGGTGGGATGGGTGGGTTGGGTTCTATTTGTTGTTTGTTTTATGGTTCTATGGCCCTTTTGTATCTCTTTATAGTAATGCCGCGTCTGTCCCTGCCTCCCGTGGTGTGTTCGGGGTGGGGTGTGTGGCGTCGTTAACCCTCCTTTTATGGTTCGGTTGCTTTTCTTCTCGATTGCTGTACCCTCACTGGTGCTGATACTCCTGTTTTCTCCTGTACTCCCGCCACGGGACGCCTGTGTCGGCGTGTCTTCTTTCTTTCATTTTTGTATTTCATTTCTTTTTCTCATTGTTCTGTCTTGTCCTCCTCCCCTCCACCTCTTTCCCCCCTCTTCCCCCTCTTTTCCTCGCCCCCGTCCCCCTCCCTCCTTTTTCCTAGAGGTCACTATGACGGGTTAGTTTTGATGTAAGGTTTCTCCGATCCCTCTGTTCTGGCTTAGCTGTGGTTTGGGTGGTGGGCATGTAACGATGATAATGTTCAAGTGTCGATTATGTCTACATTATCCCGATCTTCCTGTGTGAATTGTGTTGCCTCTCTTGTATTGCGGCCCCATACCCCCTTATTGTCGCTGAGGCTGGTTCTGGGACTTCGGACGTCTCTATATTGAAAGTGAGCCTGTCGTACGCCTTATCCCCATATTATAAAATTAACCTTTTTTGCTCCTGTGTCTTGGCCCTCTGGTTCCTAGGTATATTCCCCCTTTTTAAGATTGTATTGCCTCTGCTTCTTGCTGATTGACTCTGTAATGTTTGCCTTGGAACTTCTGATTGCTTTACGTATTGAGGCCGGCCGATTTGGTTGTAGGCCTAGACTTGTATATCCTTTTGCCGCTAATAAAGGTTTTAAAAAAAAAAAGAAAAAAAAAAAAAGAAAGAAGGTCAAGACAACTCTGCCAAACTATTACAACGAGAAACATATTGGATAGACTTTTTATGTACAGGAACTCCTATTGGTCTGAATGATAGGCTAGATCTAGGGTGCTTTTTATGAATACGTAGGAAAACTTTATTGTATTAATGTCCTATTGATGCAAAGCTAGCCTTACCCTTTGTCATTCGGATGATACATTGCTATATATTGTGTATTTTTCTGTTTCTATTCTGTTTAAGGACGTTTTCACCACTGTACATTTTTTTCACAAAAGGTTTCCAGGCGAGTCACTGATCTATGGATTGCCCCGTCTAGTAAAAATGTTAGACTATTTAATGTTAGAAATCTCCCTTCAGAAACGTCGTGGCAAACTTCTGAGAAATTAGGATGAATCCTAATAATATTATCATTTCTTAGTTCATCTCCCCGTGCACCAGTTTCGAAATTTGAATGGACATGTCCGGCTCTAGAGACAGCTTACAACTTTAAATGATACCCTTGCAGTCACCTATTTGAGTTCAATGCCAAATACTACATCTGGCGTAGTGACTACAATTCCCTGAGTTCACTCCTCTAGGGCGGGTCCAAAGGAACTCTTTAAATTGTTGTATGGTATCCCTGCGCGGTAACACGGTTTCACCTGACGAGTAGATTTCCAGACAGGGCTACGCTCCAAGCATACAGGTACATCATTAAACAGAAAGATTCTCTTGTTGACTTTATTTCAGTTATGGACTAGATTATTTTTTTCCCGTTTTTCCCGTTAGTTTGGTAAACTCTAAGACAAGTTTACATTTATGTCCCCATTAGATTTGGCAACGGCACGATTATATAACCGCATACTGCAATTGTCTATCAACGTACAAACCCTCTGCACGCTACCAGCTAGCAACTATTAAGGTACATTCCCTTTCTTCTATACTACTTACAATAGTCTTGTTTGGGCGTTCATGCTCAGGACTTAAGTGACACATTGGTATTTAGTTTTACAGACTAGTAGTCTGGACGAGTTATTCCTTAAAGTTAAATGGTATCCTCAGACTGTCATCGGTGACTCCTAGAAACTGACGAAGGTATGCAATTTCTCGTTAACTCTAAGTACATGGTAGGGAACAGGGTCCACCTTATAATCGTGATTTTTCATCTAAATCCCGTTACTGTTTTTGTTTACGTAGTTGGTTCCTGAAAGATTCTCCTCCCCTCTTTTATTGGATTATTGTGGGTACCTTCAAGTAACTTACCAGTATTAGGAGGATCATAACGATTCAGGTGATTTAAATATTATTAACACGTCACTGTGTACAATTTTCAGTAATATTCCTACGACAACAGCACCTTTTATGTCCATTTTAATCCCTAGATTTACAGCCCACAGGCTCCTAGATTAACCTAGGGTTTTACTTGAGAATATAGGACATCGTCTCTCAGCGACATAGCACCACATAGGTATGTGACGTCATGATGATCGTAATGGGTTGATATTAGAGGTAGATTAATAGTGCTCAGTTGTGCATTATGTACAGGGTCATTTATTCATTTATTTTCAAAGTTACCTCTGATTGTATGGTATTTTTTTGTATGTTTCAGATGTATATGTTTTTATAGCAATGTATTAAAAATAGGCGCACATTGATAAAAACTTGGGAGATACATCTATTCACATTGTTGGTATGTTTAAATAACATTGTACCATCACATGTACTGATGAATGATATGTTTTCCGCATTTACCTCGTGTTCTATTCTATGTACTACTACAGATAGATGCACAATTGCATGAATTTATGAATACCGGGTTACCCCCCTGTTCCGCCTGAAGTGTCTGTGAACTACCACTAGATTTTTAACTTCTGTTATATTATTCTGCACCTTAACCTTACATTGATCGATTGTTTGTATATATTTTAGGATTTGCCCCAGATGAAGGGTACCTCCTGGTCCCGAAATGCATTGGGCACCATGTCGTGTGAAAAGTGAATCAACAGTTTTATGAGTGATTAATAATTCTGTTTCCACATCCGACCAAGAGACGAGTCAGCAAAACATATGGTCTTCAACTTATGAACTGTGAAAAGACCAATTTTCATTTATTCCTTGTACAAAAAGATATTTTGAAAGAATATAAGATATGTCATACAGATATGCTAGAATAAAACACTAAATGTGTATGTGAACATTTGTGTACAGTACTGATTACTAGTAATATGTTGTTGTAGCATTGGGAAAGGGTTTCTTTTCCCCACAGGAACAGTGCACTCTACAAGCAGGTTTCCCTGCTTGCCTTCATGATAATTGTGCCATTGCCATAATATTTTCATCCTTGACTATTTTGGGCATACAAGTCTAGTAATTATATACTTGCTGCCATCACTGACATATTAAGAGTATGACTGGCTTGCTTGTAGCCATTCCTGACAGAGTGGCAACCGCTTCTCCCATAATAATGTCCATAACTGATATATGTTGTGCATCCAGCTGTAGCACAGTGGTAGCCCCGGTTTAATGGTGGGCATTATTAGCATAACAGATGCATTATTAGTGCAATGGTGAGCAAGCATGGCCTATGATTCCAATTCCTGGGTATTTGAAGCGGAATTTGTTCATCAGAGGCATTTTTACATGGCTGTACTCACTGAAAATGAAAAGCTGATGTTTAGGGACTGTGTATTTTCTAACAATGAAAACTGATTTGATTTTATTAAGAAAAAAATGATGCTTTTTCTGAAAAGGATTTTCTTTTGGAAAATTGAGTTTGATTGCTCAAATTGGAAACTGGTTTTGATAGAAAAATATGTGTATTTTTAAAAACTAATGCTAATGAAGACAAAATATTACAATTCTAAAACACATTTAAAATTGTTAGCTGAATGATAATTCAATTTGAGTTGGGGAGACTTACTGCTGTCGTAGTACCCTTTGTGACACACAGCATGTGATGATTTGAATTTTACTTGATTGCAAGCATTTAATATTGAAAAACTTTTTCCTAGCATTCTGCTGATAACTTCATCTGGAATGTGTGGGTGATGACTACTGATAAATCGTTCTTAGGGTGGTCATAGTGTAATGTTAATACATATCATCAGCATTTTACAGTGATAAAAAAGGCTAGGAGCTCGGCAGGACTTTCCTTGAGCAGAATTAGCTCTCACTACAGAAAAGGTTGGAGACCCCTGATATACACTCTCAAAATCATTCTTGGGTCCAGTCAGGCTCGTTTGTAAACCCTAAGTTCAACCCTGGGTAGCTGTGGCTTCGAGCAGCAAGGTAAACAAACTTAGGGTAAAGCATTTAACAGTACCAAACAACGGAATACGAAAGTCACAGAACAAGAAAGAGACACAACAACAATTTGAAAAAATAGAACATATTTTAATGAATTTTTAGAGTCCTTGATCATTAAAATCCACCAGATCTTCCGGTGATACAAAATTTGGATGAAATAAATACTTTTTTAATCCAACCACAAACAAGCACTGGTCAAAACTTTGCCAGCTTTTTAAGTGTTTGAACCAGTTTATTCATTGACTCCGGCGCAACTTGGGCCACCATGTTCAACAAGGGGTAGGTCTAGGAATGGATTTGTAAGGTTACTTTGAACAGTTACCTAGCCACCAGAACCTACTTTAGTCCAGCCTTTAGGATCCGACTGCCATAGATAACAATGTAGTTGTCCTTTTGCTAGGGACGCAGGAGAAAAGATGCTCAAAGGATATTCCTGGTGCTGTGCGGTCGATGGGGATGAAGTGCGGTTGATCCCTTAGTCCACTGGTGTGGTGAAGCAACTTTAACCCACAGCACTTGGGGTTCCACAACGTTCTCTTTGCGATAGTAGAAGGCCAACTGTGGCTGGGCTACCAATCTCGCTACACAGAGGTCACAGCAAATATCCTTGGGGGGGGGGGGCAAGTGTCCCTCTTGGGCAACAAATCCAGTCACTGATAGTACTCCCAGATCCGGCAGACACAGGCGCAACTTTTGTCTATTTTGGATTTGTCTCTTGGTGTATCCGGTGGTGACCAGTGGCGATCTCTCAGGAGTGGCTACTGTTTTGCGGGTTTGGGCTTCCTCGGGTTAATATAAGTAGAGCGGTATGGTACAAAGATGGACTGCATTGGTGCGATGATGCAACCCATCAAGGACAGGCGAGTAGCTAAGACTTTGGCCAATGTTTTAGTATCAAAGCTGAGGATAGATAATGACTGATATGAAGAACAGTGGAAGCTTGTTTATTGGGTTTCAGCAGGATCAGAATAACCGTTTTGCCCAGGTTGGGGGGTGGGGTATAAGGCCTCGGTCAAGGGACTCGGCATAAATTTCTGGTAAAAAATGTGGGACCGGGAACTGTTTATAGGCCTTATAAAAATCTCTGGTAAAACCGTCTAAGCCCAGTGCCTTGCAGGCACTTAAGTCCTTAATAGCCTGGGAGATCTTGCACGTAATCGGAGATGAGATAAACTGCTGCTGGCAGGTCTCGAGCCACACCATGGCGATTTCGCACGGGTAATCAGGTAGTGCTTCCTCGCCGGCACCCAGGAAGACTGTGTAAAGCGACTTGTAATAGTCAGTGAATTCTGTCAGAATAGCAGTGGCATCAGTGATTTCTGTGCCATCAGGATGACACAGGTGTGTAACATATGTAGAGTGGTATGGGGCTAAAGTAAGTGCACCAAAGTGTGGCCTGGGTGCTCGCCCTCTCCGTATTGACACACTCTAAATTATTTTCCCAAATATGTGAAATCTCGCTGAGCTAGGTCATGAAAGTCAAGTAGAAACTTCGACCTATCATGCAGCTGAGCGTCAGGGCTTGCGTCCCTACTAGCTGAGTCCAAGCGCCGAAGCCTGTCCTCCACCCCAGAGAGGTCAACTTGAATACTGCGAAGTACCCCCACGTGTTTTGATAATACATATTTCATATATATAGGACTTGAAGGTCTCCCATTGTGTAGAGGGACTGTCCACCTAACTGGTGCCGGATATGAAAAATTTGATGCTTTTTGTAACTTTAACAAATTTTACTGTCTGTTTCTGTAACCCTGACGGGTCTCTTAGTCTGTAAACGTGTCTCTCTTTTGATCAAATCATCGTATAATTTAGAGCACTATACATGTTGTATTCTCTTTCTGCTCAATTTTCATTGTTGTCATGGGGTGGTGGTATTTCCTCCTTTTTTTATTTCACTTTTTACACTTCGTAGTGAGTGATTCATAGTACATTTGATGATATGAGATCAGATACTTCGATATTATGTTTTTACATTGGTAACCACACGGTTTAACGCCAATAGTAAATGCTGTTGAATTTCAGTTTGGCACATATTAATACAGGTGGCAAAATTTGAGTATTTTCACCACTTGCACAAGGTACATTTAATATCTTCAGATTTTACTTCTTTTTCTGATTTTAGTTCCGCTAAGTATTTGGTGACCTCGCGGTTCCTTTAGTATTGGTTGACGGGTGTTCATACGCTGTAGTTCAATTAAGGATTGTGGAATATATTTGGAATTGAGAAACATACTCCACTCTTGAGCAATTTACCCTTACAAGATGGCCGATGCGTTCAGTCCACTCTCTAGCTCTACTTAGTTAGCTTCAGTACACTGAGCGAGGCTACAGAACGCCAGAAAGGCTCTGTTGGTCCATGGTGAAACTCCGGTGATAGAAATAACTTTGACACGGTAAGCTCTTTTTATTTGCATTACGAGGCAGTAGACCACGCAAAGGTGTATGTCATTAGAATCGCGGCATACTAAGTGGAGACTCGATATGTTATGTTTTTGCAGATATTGGAGTCTCGTGTTGATATAGTGGATTTGATATATACAGCGACCCAGTAGGAATTCAGGTACATAGCTGTCGATGTATTGATTGGTGATTTACGGGTAAGCAGAATTTACAGCAGCAATCATGGTAGTAGCCTAAATGAGATGTTTATCTTCGCAGATTTCGGCTTAACTTTATCTATTATCGTGACGGACAAAAAGTCATTTTTGTGAGTAAGTAGGAATTGCTTATAAATAATGTATCCACAATTGGTCTAGGTGATTTTTGAAATGAGTAGAAAGATGGGAGTCTTGATAAATGTTTCCGTATTTACTCAGAAACAACATTGACCTTTGCTGAGTTTTCCCATAAACAATATGATACATATGAAGATCGCAGTAAGTCAGTTTGAATATTATAATCTGATCTTGTGGATGGTAGGGTGAAATTGGTGAGCACATTGCCTTAGAGGTGAACTAGTTTCTTATGATTCGGTGAATTCGCACAGGTTCCCACCAAGAGAAGCACATGCACTGATTAAGATTTAACACTCTGGGTGATTGCTTTCTATGCAAATAGAAGTTTGTTTTGATCTTTAGGAGACAAATGAGGATTTATGCAATTATGATGTCTTTTGATACTTGGTCATTGTTTAACCATAGCATCTTCATTAATATGTGTGGAATGATTACACTATATGGAGAATGATGATTAGAATTCTAAGGTTGTTTTCTCTTTTCATTACTAGCGCCCCTGAAGAAGGGAGACATTCCCGAAATGCATTGGGCTTTACTAAGACATGTTGATCATCATACTTTTGTATAAACCAATGTATTCTTGATACTTTATTTGGATGTAATATTTGTCACAAAGTGAAACTTATTGAATACTTTGTGTGAAATCTCAAGACATGTTCATGAATGTCCTAATGAACAGATTGTCAACAAACATTAGTTTCAAGTGTTTTTTCTAGGATAAATGTGATTGGAACATTTGTATTACAGTTCATGATTACAGTAATTTCATATGTTATACTTTAAATATCGCTGTGCGTTTGGTATACCAGTGGTTTTCCACTAGCTGTTGCTTAAAAATTTGATTATAGCATCTCGGACCGCAGAGCAAAAGACTGTATCATAGAGCGCATTAGCCGGAAAGCACCATTGTCGAAACTCATGGACAGATGCAGGCATATGTAATGTGATCACTATGGGAGGATGATCTGACAGTGTATGAGGAAAACCATCACCAGTCGCCACAGCGGGGGTCCTTCAGCAATGTCGGGGCCTGCCGTGCAGAGCAGGAGTCGCAAATACACAAGTTAATGCAGCCGCATCTATGCCGTGTGGCTGCACCGAACCTGGTCCCTCAAACTCGGGTGGCCCCGCCCCGCACGTCCCAGGCACGCAGTGGCTAGTGTACCGGTGTGGCTACCTAGGCCAACAGGCAAGGCCGAAGGCCCAAACGGGAAGTAGCGGTACACAATACTGTAGTGGGCCGCATGCTGGGGGCACTCCGTGCTGCAGACAGGCGGGCTCCTCAGACCGCAGACCTCTGACGAGGTTGGTGCGCCCGTCCACACCTTCCTCCGTGGCTCAGTCCCAGACTCCAGCAGGTATCCAGTCTGGGCACCTTTCACACCGCCACCCCAACCTCAGACACACCCTTGTGCCCTGTCCCCACGGTGCCTCCAAAGGGTGCCTCAGGCCACAGTGCTGGGCGGCCTGCCAATCATCAAAATGATGGCCAGACACAGTTGTATCCTCCCTGCTGCAGCACCCCGGGTCCACAACCGCCTACGTCAGGTCCCATATTGTGGCATAGAGGATGCTTTGCTCTCCAGAGTAGAGTGTTCTGGGCCATGCTCGGAGAGCTTCAATGCTGTGACGCCATCTCGGTCACTGGCTCGGCCACACCCCCACTAAGACATATATAAACCTATGTTTCTTGCTTAATAATATACATCTTCGTGCCATAGGGAATATAGGCCTTCATTAGGGGACACTACCATATATTATTAAGGGATAGGTTGCTTTGCCATTAATGGTAATTTGCAGTGGCAGGCTGGTGACCATTTTATCATTTGTCACACACGGGGTAGCACAAACAGTGCTGCAGCCCTGGGTGGACACTCTGTCTTACATGCCCTTGGTACCCTGAGTACTATATATTAGGGACTTATAAGTAAGTCAGTACTTCTGTAATGGATAAGAACACTGCCATTGGGGTCTGGTTAGTATGCATCATGAGTCGAAAAACAAGCAGCCAATAGTCCAAATGGGGGCAAAAAGTGGCGGTGGGCCCTGTTTTCTCACAATGGAAAAGGAGAACGATCTGTAGCTAAAGAACAGTACATTTTCTTTATTTAATGTTCTTTTTGTGGGGAATGTCATTTTATAATGTCTGTGCAAATATTATGTGATGGTTATGTGGCATTGTTTGGTTGATGTGTTGTAATCAATTTATGTATGGTATGAGTTGTTTTTGTACTTTCTTTGCTGGTGACGATAACCTTTTGAATTAAATAATTTATATATAGTTTTATTATCAGTCTTTCATATAATTGGAGTTTTAAATCATTTTTTGATTGATATAATAAAATATTATGTTCATCATTTACAAAATACAAGGTTTGGCGTGTTAGGAAATTGTCAGAGCTTTTAAGGACTTTGGTAGGTTACAACTTATTTTATAATATGCTTTTGGCTATAATTTCTAAGTAATCTACTCTTTTGTTATTTATTAAGAGTTTTACTTTAAATTGTAGCATATCGTACATTCTTTTTGTTTATTTTCTAAGTTTAGGGCCAATTTGGTTAACTGATTGCTCCATTGTTGGTTGTTGGTAGCTTTTTGTAATACCTCTATGCATTTGTATTGTGTAGTTGGGTTCTGCCTAATGTGGATTGGAAGGCATTGTGCCAAGGTCTGCCATAGACATTCCATCATGGTATTTGGAATTTGGGTTGGCGTCTGTATCCTAAACGATGCAGCCTACCAACCCAAGTGTCTTTAAAACAGTCTACTAGGAGGTGAAATTGTCCCTTCGTAGAAAGGGCTTTCTATTAGTAAATTGTAGTAGTTGGCTATGTCTGTGACAGGGACTTAGGCTAGTGCTATTATTTGTTTTATTTTAAAGGCAAATTGGCTGCTTATAGAATATTATACACTTAAAGCAGATTTTTAGAGGTGCCATCATATACTTAAATGATTGCAACAGCCTTGTATGGTTGTGTGAGGGCAAGGTTTTAGAATGGTTTGAATCATGGCTTTTACAAAGTCTTTGATTAGTTTTTGGGGTAGTAATTATTTGTTTTGTGTTTGATATGGTATAGGAGCCCGTAGTAAGTGCTGCTTTGTTTATTTCGCATGCGTAAAAGGGATATTTATGTTTTGATATTCCCCAGGTATGGTGTATATCTGAGTGAATGGTTTGGGGCACATTTTGAAGGTCCCATCCATCATCCATGTTTCACATTGTTTCAGTTTTAGTAAGTTATTAACTGTAAAGAATATATGGATTTGATTACACTATATAGGTTGTCATGTAAAGGAAAGGTTCCTCATCATGTGTCACTGTTAAGGGTTCAGGTATGTATATGTCTGGTATCTCCTAGGGACAGGTGGAATATTGGTAGTGGCTCTTTTAGTTTGTGCAATTAAACATTTTAAAGTGGGGATCGGTGTTAGTTGGCCTGTTATGTTTATGGGGTTTTTAGATAGTATTTCTTTAAGGAGTTTGCTTGTGGATTCCTAGTGCTTGCCTCTCTTATATCCTGCAACATCTCTCTTACTTCTATTTATGTTATATTTGGGGGGGAGGGTGGTTCTGCTCTCTTACATGAATTACAACATAATTTTTTTGTAGTTGCCCTCCCATAGTAAGAATTAGAATAATATTTAGTGCATTTCCAGTTTATAGTTTCTGTTGATGCAGTTTCTTGGCTGTAGGTGTAGCCCATGTGATTTAGTAAATGCTTTCCTTTCTTCAAAGTGACTTTGCAGCTTCTGTCATTGTATCTGAAAGTAGTGTTCGAGTATAGATGTATGGAATATTTTAATGTTTGTATCTTTATAATTTACATGTAAAAGTATGCAATCACTTCTATTTTGTACACTTACATGTATGTTGTTTATAAACGATTTTGCAGCTTTTCCTTTGGGGGTGTTCTCATGTGGAGCATAAGTAATTGTAAGTTTTACTTTAAATGTTAATTTGTTGTTAGTTTGTAGACTTTGAGGTCATTAGATTTAATATCGCTTGCTATTTGGGTGAGTTTATTTGTATTAATTTATGCATACTTACTTTCTTATATCTTTTTGATGGTTTATGATAGGTATTATATTCAGGCAGTTTCTAGGCGTGGGTTTTCCTTTAAGGAAGTCTATGTAAAAAGATAGAAGTTGCATAGTATTTTATTAACTATTTGTTAATGAATGTTTTGAAGTTTAATAACAATATATAAGTATAAGTATAAATATAAGTTTTACTTACTTGGTTAGGTAGAATATCCAGCAGAGTTTCCTCGTTTTGCAGTAGTAAGTTGTTTAAATTAATGTGTCTTTTATATTGTTGATTTAATTGTTTGTTTGATTTTATTGTTGAAAGTTGTATATAGTTTTATTTCATATGGTTGGTTTAGTTACAATTAGATTTTTTTAAATTAGTTTTATCATTCTATTGTAAACGCTAACTTTGGCATTATTTTTGAAGTGTAATATATACTTTTCTACTTTTGAATTTAATATATATATATATATATATATATATATATATATATATATATATATATATATATATATATATTCACTGAAAAAACCATAGGTTATAGACCATATATAGTTAGGAATTAGCATTTACAAAACCTTGAAAATTCACTGAAAAAACCATAGGTTATAGACCATATATAGTTAGGAATTAGCATTTAAAAAACCTTATTTTGCTCACACAAAACCATTGAAATTCCATATATAGTTAGTTGCACTAACTATATATCGCGCACCCGCAATCCACTGCTGATCATGTCACATATTACATCATTCATGACATGGTCAGTGACATCACTGATGACATCACTGATGACATCTCAAATGACATCACTGATGACATCACTGATGACATCTCAAATGACATCACTGATGACATCACTGATGACATCTCAAATGACATCACTGATGACTACATCCAGTGACTGTATAATTCTGTAAAGTTAAAATATGTCTTACATATTGAAGAATGAGTGGATGTATAAGTGTCTTGATGAAGGATTTAGTAGGGGCATGGCTGACTGTATGAGTGACTGATTAAATGTGTCTCACTGAGTGCATGGGTTAGTGACTAAACTGTCTTAATTTGTGCATCATTATGTCTGTTGTTCTGTAAACTGCTGCATGTGTTGATCATTAGCTATATGATTAACTGTATGGGTTATTGATTGGTTGCCCAAGCATTTGTATGGGAGACTGAGTGTGTGTCTGGGTGGCTGGGAGGTGTATGACTCTCTGCATAGATGTGTGAGCAGTTGATTGACTAGATGTATGGGTTCAAAAGTGCATGTGGAAACAGCTGTATGGGCAGTTGACTGTGTGCATGAGTGTATTGGTGAGTGAATGGATATCTCAGTGCTACATGTCAAAGTAAGTACATATGTAAAACACAGTACATGTGAGAGTTGACATATATAAATAACTGTGCATAAGAGCCAGTGAATGTGTGAGTGGCTGTATGGATCATTGTGAACTTGTATCCAGGATTGTATAAGTGAGTAAATATGTTTTAGTATATGTTTGAATAAGTAAGGTGTGTATAACTGTATAGTTGAGGAAATGGAGGTGTGATTGATTCTTTGCATGACTGACTAAGTGTCTGAGTAACTCCATGGATGAGTGACAGTCTATGAGTGTCTGTTTACACTGAGTGTATCTAAGGTTATATTAGAGTCTGAAGAGGTTCATCGTATTATCACATGAATGATGTCATCAGTGATGTGATCAGTAATGTCAAATGAGATGTCATCAGTGATGTCATTTGAGATGTCATCAGTGATGTCATCAGTGATGTCATTTGAGATGTCATCAGTGATGTCATCAGTGATGTCATTTGAGATGTCATCAGTGATGTCATCAGTGATGTCACTGACCATGTCATGAATGATGTAATATGTGACATGATCAGCAGTGGATTGCGGGTGCGCGATATATAGTTAGTGCAACTAACTATATATGGAATTTCAATGGTTTTGTGTGAGTAAAATAAGGTTTTTTAAATGCTAATTCCTAACTATATATGGTCTATAACCTATGGTTTTTTCAGTGAATTTTCAAGGTTTTGTAAATGCTAATTCCTAACTATATATGGTCTATAACCTATGGTTTTTTCAGTGAATTTCAATGGTTTTTTAATAGCAAATATCATAAGCTGTCGAATGTCAAGTACGTGGTAAGTGAAAACATTTTCGTGTTTATGCACACTGATCTGCTTTGAATGGTGCCCCCCCCCCTCATTTCTATTAGGAGTACTCTCTCTTTGCAGATAGTGAAAGGTAGTTAACGCAGGCCTTTGCCCCCGTTGTAATCCGTCGTGCCTGCTTCTCTCTCCATTTGATTGATTGTTATCCAAGTATTTACTGTTTTAGAATTAGTTCTCTTTGGTTCATTCTCTATTTACAAACAAACACAGAGTCGCAATACTCTGTTTAGTCTTTGCAGATAACGAAAAATCGTGTAAAAAAAAAAGAAAAGGAATCGAGCAAAATCAGTAGGCCACTAATGGGATCTCTTTTTGACCTCGCTAAAATAGAAACATTAGGAACAACCCCTCATGACAAATACAAAACTAGTGAGATGAACTGAACTCCACACAATGATGGCTGCAAAACAGCTCGGCTCCGCCACCCACCCCGCCCAAAATAACGATAAAGAGCGGCTGCCATGATTGGTTGCGGAAGGGCCACGACGGAGCTACGAAATGGTGCTGCTCTCATGCTAACCCCAGCTTCAGTCTGAAACATCCAGAAACACTGTAGACTACCAATTCAATCAGTTCCGGTAGCGCCCCAATGTAACCCGGTAGAGAAGAACTAGCCCTCCCCTCTTTGACTGATGGTTCTTGTTGCCTGTCCCTTCTGTTGTCATTTAACAGAACTATTTAGCCTGCTGAAAGGGGTTGTGTTCCGACCGCTGGTTGGTGGAGACATTTTGACTATATTCTGGACCTGCGTTGTCGCGTAATGCGTCATATGACGCGCCGCGTTAGCGCATCCGGAAGTCATCCGGGGCGCGTAACGTAAGCATAACAAGTCATGTGACTTGTTAATAAAACTTTTCATTGGTTCATTTTACTTTTCTTATTGTAATGATGAAAGGCTTGGTCATATGACCTAAAAATTACGCTTTTCATTACTTCCGAACATTATTTTTTCTTAAATATATGTTATAATGTTCCAGGCTAATGTACTTTCCCGGAAATTTTACAACTGTCCTGCAAATAAAATATATTCTTTTTTCGAGAAAAAGAGCGTTTCTTCGTCCCATGACGGAGCCGTTGAGCAAAAGAGGGTCGACCTGCTGTCTTAGTCGCCGATACGCCTGAATATGAGATTCTTATCGATCACTTTATGTTGCAGGAATAGAAAACACAACAGCCCTTGACCATTTATCTTTACTGCGTTCCTTCGTATTATACCTTTTACCCTTCATGTAATTGGTCTGCTTTATTTCACTTGCCTTTTAATGATTCTAAAACAGTGACTATTATTAAAAACTTTACCAATGTATATACTACTACCATGTTTTCTTTTAAAAACCTTTATTGTGAAAATTTCATTATACAAATACGAGCCTATAACCACGTGGGCCTGCCACGGAGCAAACTGTAATCGTATATGATGAATAGACATTTACACTGTAGAGGAACGTAACGGGCGGGCCATTAGGTTGTAAGAACTAAGGTGTCTAACAGTTACGGAATCGGTGGACGTACATTTTATAATTAAAATACGACAGGGCCAGTTACAATAAAATTATCTAGATATACATTTGCGGGCAAGTACCATGGGTGACGTTAATTCGAACTTTCAACAGTACAGTAATCAATAACACATCAGAACTTAATATCAATAGGGATGTCGAAATATTCAATCAATTCTCGTCCCCGCCCGCCATGTGCTTCAAAACTGCATACGTATCTCGTGATTTCAAGGTTCTGCAACCAGTACACAACAAGGAGTTACGAGTCCCATTTATTCCGGCGCCATTTTGGGCGAGGACGGGCAGGTCCAGGATATAGTCAAAATGTCTCTACCAACCATCGACTATGATGATGTTCATATGCTGTATTTATTAGAGTAACACTCATCTGTCCACATGAAATTAATTTGCCACTATCTAAACATGTCATTTTAATCTTTCCAAAGTTCTTCTAAATATTTGGGACCGTTTCCCTTGCCTCTGAAGCTCTCAGTGCCACTTCTTTGATGAATGCACTAGCAGGTCAGGGGTTCTCCTCCATATCTCTCTTTTATGCAGCACTATAATTAATTGGTGCCACCTCTCCATATGACGATGCATGGTATAGTTACCACAACTATATTTTTTTCGGTTCCTCTGGAGAGTTCATCGTGGCAGATGAAGCGTGTAACGTACCGGGCATTTACCTTTTTTTGCATGTACAGGAAAGGAAAAAAAAATCGAGCGTCCGAGTTCTAAGGTGTCCCAGGGCCATTTTAGTGGACCAGGCCCAAATCCAAAGAACAGGCCGCCATTTTGAGAGTCCTCTTGCAGCCGCCTGTCGCTGTAGCATCAAGAGCAGCCGAAACTCAGCTGAATGGCAACTGAAACGGTAAAGGGGCGCCCCACTACAGCAGACGAGCCTCCACCTAGGAAGGCCCATTCACGCCGGCTCCCCCCCCCCCCCCCCCCCTTCGGGCACCCCACGCCGTTATTCGGAGCAGTATTGTAGGATGGCCACACCAGTGCGGCAACTTGCTAGACATCACCTCGGTGGTAACCGAATCTCAACGCCTTGTGGTGTCTTCTATTCAGAAAACATTGTTATGCTGCCTTCGACCTATTCGCGCAAGTGCGCACACAACTCAACTGCATAGCTTGCTAGACACCACCTCGGTGCCATCCGGATCTTGGAATGTCAGCGCCTTTTGGTGTCTTCTCTTCAGAAAATATTGTTGCGCTGCCTTTGGCCCCATTCGCACATCAGTCCGCTACTGACGCCATCTCACAGGCTAATGGGGCGCCCCACGCCGACTTTCAGCATTGTAGGATGACCACACCAGTACAGCAACTTGCTAGACATCACCTCGGTGCCATCCGGATCTCGGCGCCCCACTGCAGATGAAGTGCCTCTCAACTATGAAACCACCACGGTGACATCCGGATCTTGGCGCGTTGTGCTGCCTTCGGCCTATTCGCACATCGGTCCGCTACTGACGCCATCTCACAGGCAAATGGGGCGACCCACGCCGAGTTTCAGCATTGTAGGATGACCACACCAGTACAGCAACTTGCTAGACATCACCTCGGTGCCATCCGAATCTTGGCATCTCAACGCCTAGTGGTATCTTCCATACAGAAAATATTGTTACGCTGCCTTTGGCCCCATTCGCACATCAGTCCGCAACTTAGACATCACCTCGGTGCCATCCGGATCTTGGCATCTCAGCGCCTTGTGGTGTCAGTCAGAAAATATTGTTGCGCTGCCTTTGGCCCCATTCGCACATCAGTCCGCTACTGACACCATCTCACAGGCCAACAGGGCGCCCCACGCCGACTTTTACCATTGTACGATGGCCACACCAGTGCCACAACTTGCTAGACACCACCTCGGTGCCATCCGGATCTTGGCATCTCAGCGCCTTGTGGTGTCTTCAAATCAGAAAATATTGTTGCGCTGCCTTTGGCCCCATTCGCACATCGGTCCGCTACTGACGCCATCTCACAGGCCAACGGGGCGCCCCACGCCGACTTTCAACATTGTAGGATGGCCACAGAAGTGCGACAACTTACTAGACACCACCTCGGTGCCATCCGGATCTTGGCGCGTTGTGCTGCCTTCGGCCTATTCGCACATCGGTCCGCTACTGACGCAAACTCACAGGCCAACGGGGCGCCCCACGCCGACTTTCAGCATTGTAGGATGGCCACACCAGTGCACCTTACTAGACACCACCTCGGTGCCATCCGGATCTTGACGCGTAGTGAAGCTGCAGCAGCTGCAAATAAGCTTCAGACAGTGTTACAACCGCTGCTCAGAACTCTCAACTATGACACCACCTCGGTGCCATCCGGATCTTGGCATCTCAGCGCCTTGTGGTGTCAGTCAGAAACTATTGTTGCGCTGCCTTTGGCCCCATTCGCACATCGGTCCGCTACTGACGCAAACTCACAGGCCAACAGGGCGCCCCACGCCGACTTTCAGCATTGTAGGATGGCCACACCAGTGCGGCAACTTGCTACACACCACCTCGGTGCCATCCGGATCTTGGCATCTCAGCGCCTAGTGGTGTCTTCTATTCCGAAAATATTGTTGCGCTGCCTTCGGCCCCATTCACACATCGGTCCGCTACTGACGCCATCTCACAGGCCAACGGGGCGCCCCACGCCGACTTTCAGCATTGTAGGATGGCCACACCAGTGCGGCAACTTACTAGACACCACCTCGGTGCCATCCGGATCTTGGCGCGTTGTGCTGCCTTCGGCCTATTCACACATCGGTCCGCTACTGACGCAAACTCACAGGCCAACGGGGCGCCCCACGCCGACTTTCAGCATTGTAGGATGGCCACACCAGTGCTGCAACTTGCTGGACACCACCTCGGTGCCATCCGGATCTTGGCGCGTTGTATTGCCTTCGGCCTATTCGCACATCGGTCCGCTACTGACGCCGCCTCACGTGCCAACGTATTTTCTCCGCATTTTATACCCTATGCCGCATAACAGGTCATGTGACTTGTTTATAAAACTTTTCATTGGTTCATTTTACTTTTGGTTTCCTAATGATGGAAGGCTTGATCATATGACCTAAAAACAACACTTTTCATTGGATGAAAACTTTTTTTTTTTCCCAAACGATGAAAGCCCCACCTTGTTTCTGGATGTTTCAGACTGAAGCTGGCGTCAGCATGAGAGCACCACCATCTCGTGGCTCCGTCGTGGTCATTCCGCGAGCAATCATGGCAGCCGCTCCCCACCGGAAGCCTGCGGGAGTCGGGGCTCCCAAAACTTTTGATGAATTCTCAAGGCGGAGGGGACGCTTTCGAGAATGGGGTCCAAGACCTAGCAGACAAGCGTCCGATTTCCAAGGTGTCCCAGGGCCATTTCAGTGGACCAGGCCCAAAAAGGAAACAGCCTGCCGCCATTTTGAGAGTCCTGTGACAGCCGCCTATCGCTGCACCGCAAGAGTGGGCGCAACTCAGCTGAATTGCGGCTTTTGACACAGTGGACCAAAAACGGACGGAATGGCAACTGAAACTGTAAAGGGGCGCCCCACTACAACAGATGACACTCCACCTGGAGAGGCCCGTTCACGCCGCCTCCCCCGGGGCGCCCCACGCCGTTATTCGGAGCAGCATTGTAGGATACCAAAACCAGTGCGGCAACTTACTGGACATCACCTTGGTGCCATCGTTCTGCTGCCTTGGAACTATTCGCACAACAGTTTGCTACTGATGACCCACCCCCCGCGACGCCCCACGCCGTTATTTGCTGGGTGGCAACTTACTAGACATCACTTTCGTGTCATCTAGATTTCAACGCGTTCTGCTGCCTTGGAACTATTCGCACAACAGTTTGCTACTGATGACCCACCCCCCGCGACGCCCCACGCCGGAAATCTGGACGTTGTGCTGCGTTGGGACTATTCGCACAGCCGACCGCTACTTCGTTGTTTTTCCCTAAAAATGTTTATATGTTATTACTATTTTTGTTTTCTTGTATATATTTATAAATTATTAAAGTTTTATAATCTTACTACTTTGTCGGAGTGCTATATATTTTTAATGTGACACATAATTGTAAAAACTTTGATGTACAAAGAGTCATCCCTGGAATCTTCCGCTTCAGGCTCGGTCCCCTCCCCAATCACAATACAGGATGGTTTTCAGATAATAGCAACGCTTCTGCTGTGACGGATCTCATCGAGTGTGGGCCTTGATCTACTATAACTCCTTTGAAGAGGGGTGATTCTTTACAGCTGTGGCCATAAACTACATCTGCAGGGCTAGCTGATACCCTAGGACCAGCCTGGACAATCGGACACAGAGGAAAAGGAGTGTCAGAGGGTGCGGTAGTGAATAGGGCGAAAGGGAGGTGTCGGGCGGGCACAGGGTGTGATTCTCAGGGAAGAGCAGCGCAGATGGGGGGAGGTTTATTACCCATGCATAAGACAGAGAGCGGGGGTGACCACTGCCTGGGGGAGATGCTTGCGAGGGTGGGGAGCCATGCTAAGGATCGACAGCGTGCACAGAGTGGGTCTGGTCAAGGCATCTAAAATGGCTGCCGTGCACGACAAAAGTGTGGCATTTGAAAAAAGACAAGATGGCGCAGACAATGTTTTTCAACACTTCCTGATTTCCTTCGAATCGAACGTTAACAGACGTTGGGGCATATTACCAAAGTTAAGCGATATTTATCCCTAACGATGCTTAGCAACGATTTTTTTACCGTCAGAAATTATCGCAGATAAACCTTGCTATTATCAAGGTTTATCGCAAATACGATAAAAAACGACCGCAATGCATTAATATCGCTGAAAACTCAGCGATATTCATGCATTACCGAGCTAATGCTCTTAGCCATGTTATCCACCTCCCATTGGATAACATGGCTAAGAACTGCTCAGGGCAGGTGCTAGCTTTTGGAGATATTCGCGCTTATCTCGAATATTTCCAAAAGTTGATAATAGGAGATAGCGATGTTAGCGACTGTTTCCAGTCGCTAACATCTTGGCATGCCCACTTTGCATGTCATTAGTGATAAATATCACTCACATGCAAAGTGGGGCCCAAGATGGTCGCTATCTCCTACTAGCCGTCGCTAACTGGTGTTAGCAACAGCTAGGTAATACAGATATAATTTTATCTCCGCGAAGCGGAGCGCTGTTACAGATATATATCTTGTTTTTGAACGTTAATTTCTCAAAATGCACTGAAGCACATATATTGAGACCTAGCAAAGGCACATCGGGCTACCAGTCCCTAATATTTTACCAAGTTTCGTGCAAATCCATTCAGCCGTTCGATTATTATTATTATTTTTTTTTTTTGCCCCGCGGGGCCTTTTTAAAACCTCCACATCAAACCTAGGGGGTCAGCGAGGATCTACTATGCCCCCTTATGGTCATTTGCCCCTTCGCTTTGGCCTCCTCTTGTCTCTCGATCCTACCGAGAGACAAGATGGCGGCCGCTACGGACTGTTTGGAATGTTTACAGACACCGGAGAGCCAATCAGCTTCGCTTCGCAAAGCTCCGTAACGCGAAAAGTACGCGAAGCGGTGCGCTGTTACAGATATATATCTTTTTTTGAACGTTAATTTCTCAAAATCCACTGGAGCACATATATTGAGATCTAGCAAAGGCACATCGGGCTACCAGTCCCTACAATTTTGCCAAGTTTCGTGCAAATCCATTCAGCTGTTCGATTATTATTATTTTTTTTTTTTTGCCCCGCGGGGCCCTTTTAAAACCTCCACATCAAACCTAAACGGTCAGGGAGGATCTACTATGCCCCCTTATGGTCATTTGCCCCTTCGGTTTGGCCTCCGCTTGTCTCTCGATCCTACCGAGAGACAAGATGGCGGCCGCTACGGACTGTTTGGAATGTTTACAGACGCCGGAGAACCAATCAGCTTCGCTTCACAAAGCTCCGTTGCGCGAAAAGTACGCGTACTGGAGCGCTGCCCGGTCCGCTGTTACAGATATATATCTTTTTTTAAACGTTAATTTCTCAAAATCCACTGGAGCACATATATTGAGACCTACAAAAGGCACATCGGGCTACCAGTCCCTACAATTTTGCCAAGTTTCGTGCAAATCCATTCAGCCGTTCGGGCTAAAAGTGAGGCCAACCGCCCTATGGAAAACTCAATGTTAAAAACACGTTTTGGGACCCCCCTTTTTTCTCGGCCCCCCCTTGACGAACCCCCCCCAAATTTTCAAGGGCTCCTCAGAAACAAAATGTGCCATTTTCCTGAAAATTTCAGCCAATTCCGTCCACAAACGCCAAAGTTATTAGACATAGAATTTTCAAAAATCCCATAGAGAAAAAATCCTAACTATATATACCTACTGGCGACCGCCAGTAGGTAATATATATATATATATATATATATATATACATACATAACTAGGTAAACTGGATACCTCTGGGTTTCAGTGGGTAGATCCTAAGGAGGGATCCTCCCACTGAACAAAAGGGAGGGGGGGGAGCCCCTTGGGCAAGGGCCTTTGTTCCCCCAAGATAAATTGGGGAAAATCAGTCTTTCATCCCCCCGAGAGGCAGATGGGGGGCATAAAGCCCATTAGATGCCAGGGATTTTAAAAAAATTGGATTTAGGTGCGTGGGCTGCCCGAGATGCGCATGCCAATGCCCCCAACCCACAAAATTCCACAGTATTTCTGCCCCCACTGGGAGGCCGATGGGGGCAGTAGCCCCCCACTAGATGCCAGGGATTCTTTTTTAAAATTGTTTTTATGGGGGGGGCTGTCCAAGATGGGCATGCCAATGCCCCCCGCAAATGTCCAGTCTTTCTGCTCCCCCCCCCCCCCGGGAGGCAGATGGGGGCAAGAGCCTCCGATCTTCCCCTGGGGGCAGAAAGCACACTAGGCACCAGGGACATTTGTTTTAAATGAAAATAGGGTTGGGGGCTGCCCAAAATGGGCATGCCAATGCCCCAACCCGCCCAAAAAAATCCAGTCTTTCTGCCCCCCAGAAAGGCAGATGGGGACCATAGCCCCTGATCTGCCCCTGGGGGGCCAGAATGCCCACTAGGCACTAGGGATTGTTTTTTTATATGTAGGGGTAGAGGCTACCCAAAATGGGCATGCCAATGCCCCACCCTCCCCCTAAAAATTCCACAGCCTTTCTGCCTCCCCTAGGAAGGCAGATGGGGACAATAGCACCTGATCTCTTAACTTGG
Source organism: Lissotriton helveticus (assembly GCF_964261635.1). Lineage (NCBI taxonomy): Eukaryota > Metazoa > Chordata > Amphibia > Caudata > Salamandridae > Lissotriton > Lissotriton helveticus. The sequence continues at coordinate 2,103,360,910 of NC_136059.1, read as the reverse complement.
CCCAGCTGACTCAATGGGTCAAAGCACCTTCACATTCTGGTGGCCATCTTATTGATCTGGTGTGCTCTAATTTTACCATGATTGTAGGAGATCCTGAACCCGTTACCTGGTCTGACCATTATTTGATCAGGTTCTCTTGGGTTGTGGGTAGGTCCTCTCAAAGTCATTTCTCGCCTCCCGCCCTGCTTCCTGGAAAGATTAATCTTCCCGCTTGTTCGGAAGCATTACATCAGCTGCGTCCGGTCCCTGCCTCCGATCTCGAAGGGGCAATCAACAGTTTTGATCGATGGATCAGGCAGGGGGTTAGCGTTTGCACTAAACCAGTTCGTTGTAGTAAACAGCGCTCTCCTCCTTCTCAACCTTGGTTTTCTAATGCTCTTAAGAAACTGAAATTGGGGTGCAAAAAGCTGGAGCGTTATTGGCGTCAGCAGTATTGTCCTTCCGCCAAAGCAACCCTGCAAATAGCTCTGAAGGAGTATTATACGGCCATTAGGAAAGCCAAAAGTGACTCCTTACGAGGAGGATTGCGATGGCTAGCAATAACAGCAAGGAGATCTTTGCCATCGTCAGGAGCTTTTTATCGCCGAATGCGGAGCACAAGACTCTCCCTGTCTCTACAACAATGGTGCGAGGAGTTGTCTACCTTTTTTGTTGACAAGATATCAGGGATTCAGGATAGTGTGGGTTCTCATGCCTGGGTACTGGGTTCTCCCCTGGTGGTGTATTCCTCTCTACCTAGTACTCCTATCCCGTGGCTCACTTCATTCTTGCCTGCGGCTGAGTCCGACATCTTGGCCATTCTGCGATCTCTGAAGTCTTGCTCTCCCAGTGATCCATGTCCGGCTCGTGTACTAGCGGGGTGGCTGAGGAGGTCTGTCCCGAAGTAATGGCGATTGTCAATCTTTCCCTTCAGACTGCCACGGTTCCCGTGAGATGGAAACAGTCCAAACTGTTACCCCTGCTTAAGAAACCCTCGCTGGACCCTTTGGTGCCAGCTAATTATCGACCCATTTCTCTTCTACCTGCCTTAGCTAAAATTTGCGAGAAGGTTGTGTTTCAGCAGCTTGACACTTTTGTCGAATCTTCCGGAGAATTACATCCAGCCCAATCCGGGTTCAGAACTGCCTACAGCACGGAGACCGCTTTGGTGGAGATGTCGGGGGCGATTAGGGAGTGCCTGGACGGGGGTGGTATGGCGGCCTTGATTTTACTTGACCTCTCTGCCGCCTTCGATACGGTACCTCACCAGATGCTTTTGGCCCGGCTCTCCTCCATAGGCATTACGGGCCTGGCTTGGGGGTGGATTAAATCTTTTTTGGATTCTCGCATGCAGCAGGTCTGCATGGCTCCCTGTGTTTCCTCTGTCAGGAAACTCGCTACGGGGGTGCCTCCGGGCTCTACTTTGAGCCCTCAGCTTTTCAATGTTTATCTGACCCCTTTGATTCATCTGCCACAGGAGCTTGGGGCAAAAATTATAGTGTATGCGGACGACACCCAGCTGTTATTCTCCTGGAGGGGCTCGGACCTGGACACCAACATCGCCCAGACGTGCCTTGCGTCCGTATTTCGCTGGCTTGCTCATGCCTCCCTGAGGTGAAACGAGGACAAATTGTAGGTCCTCCTGTTCGGTCAGTTCCCGCTGACCTTTAGACAATCTCTGTGGCCCCCTGATTTCCTGTGCCCCAACTCTGTGGGAGCCCCAGCTCAGAACTTAGGGGTATGGTTTAGGGAGGATCTTCGGTTCGCTGACCATGTCAAAAAACTGACTGGTGTCTGCTTTGGGACCCTTAAGGCACTTAGAAAGTTTTTTTCTCTGCTCCCCAGAGAGGCCAAAGAGACGGTAGCCCATGCTCTGATTCTATCCCGTCTTGATTATGCCAATGCTCTGTTCATTGGCATCCCCGGGTATTTGCTGAAAAAACTGCAAACCATACAGAATGCCGTGGCGAGACTCCTTTTTAACATCTCTAGGAGATCTAGCGTCCGACAGGATCTGCGGGATTTGCACTGGCTGCCTGTGGCCCAGCAAGTACAATTCAAAGCTCTCACCCTCGCGCACAGGGCCCTTTATGGTTCTGGTCTCGTGTATCTCAGGAGACGCTTCAACATGTATGTTCCCAATCAATCTCTGCTGTCTGCCTCTTCATGTCGGCTGGTTATGCCACGTTTCCGCAGAGCTCGCTTGGGAGGCCAGTCTCTCTCTGTCAAAACAGCAGTGGCTTGGAATTCGCTTCCTGCGGATCTTCAGCTTACCCAAGATTTTCATCTTTTCAAAAAACGCCTAAAGACACACCTTTTCAGTCAGCTCCCTTAATTGGCTTCCATCAGCAGCGCCCCAGTTCACTTCCGCGCCAGGACACTTATGAGTATTAGTGCGCGATACAAGCTTTCTATAACATAACATAACATCTGCCCCTCGGGGGGGGGGGGGGAAGCAGAAAGCACACTACGACCACACTAGGGCCAAAGTGGGCATGCCAATGCTTCCTCAAAACATTCCACAGTCTTTCTGCCCCACCAGGAGGCATATGGGGGGCAAAAGCCCCTGATCTGTCCCCCGGGGGGGGGACATAAAGCCCACTAGGCACCAGGGATTGTTTGTTTTTTATATGTAGAGGTGGGGGCTGCCCAAAATGGGCATGCCAAGACCTCCATACCCCCAAAAATTGCCACAACCGTTCCGCCTTGGGGGCAATAGTCTCTACATGGGGTGGGGGCTGCAGAGACTGGGCATGCTAAATCCTCCACCACCCAAAAAGGCTTTCTGCCCTCCCCCGGAAGGCAGATCAGGGCAATAGCCTCTTAGGCACCAGGGATATGTTTATGGGCATGCCAGTGAGAAGCCCCATAGGCAAGAGTCCCCCTTTTTTTTTTTTTTTTAGGACACATTTTAGCTGTTTCAGTGATATTTTTATTCTTATCTGCACCCACGCAGGGGCAGAAAACCAGTAGAAACCAGGGAGAGTTTGTGTGTATGTGTAAACTGGAGTTTGGTAGACGGTCTGCATGTCCTGGCGGCGTGTTTGAACCTGCACTTGGCTAATGCTGTGAGTGGACTCGCGTTTGATGACGGGGTGTGTGTAGATTGGTGCTTGCCTGGTGGAGTGCGGGGAGTGGCGCTTGGCTGCCGGTGTACGTGGACTGGTGCTTGGCTGACTGTGTGTATGGATGGTGTTTGGCTGTAGGGCCGGACTGCCATAGCCGGCATCGGGTTTTTCCCCGGTGGGGTGTGGGCCGGTTGTCTGGCCTATGGGGGCAGTTTTGTCACTGGGGGATAGTTTTTTTCAGCAGTGCTGCAATATCGGGCCCCTGTAACAAAAGCAGGAGAGGTGCTTTTTACTAGCACGCCCCCCCTCACAGGGCCGGTCGAGCAGCAAACTGCCAGGGTTGGTTGTGGTTCCCAGTCCGGCCCTGCTTGGCTGACGCTGTGCGGGGATGGCGCTTGGCTAACGGAGTGCATGGGTGGCGCTTGGCTGGTGGTGTGCGTGGATATTGCTTGGCTGACTGTGTGCATTGATAGCATTTGGCTGGCAGTTAAGCGGATGGTGCTTGGCTGGCGGTATCCATGGCGGATGCCTGGCTGGCTGTGTGTGTGGATGGCGTTTTGCTGGCGGTGTGCATGGATGGCGCTTGACTGGTGATGTGCATGTACTGACTCTTGGCTGGTGGTGTGGCTTGCATGGATCCCCCAGCACTTTCTTGCCCAGAATCCCCCACAAACCTCAAATTTACTTACAAAGTCACATTTTCCTCACTTTCCTATGTGGGTAAGTTGTAGGATCACCACGCAGGCACAAATTTCCTACTACCCAGCATTCCCCTTGGTCTCCAGAGAAAAAAGTTACCTCACTTTTGTGGGTGCCCAAAGTAACGCCAGACTAAAAACATATAAACAAACTGTCCTCTTGGACCTGCTTTGGGCCCCCCTCAATCTCTGCACGTTTTTGGCCCTTCCATGTCATAGGAACTTGGCCCATCCACACAAGTAAGGTATAATTTTTATCGGGAGACTGAGGGGAACGCTGAGTGGTAGGAAATTTGTGTCGTGCGGTGATCCCCCAACTTTCCGACACAGATATTAGAGGAAAATGTGACTTTTTAGCTAAATTTGAGGTTAGCAGAGGATTTTTGGAAGGAAAATGTTAGAGGACCAACGCAAGCCACACCTCCCTAGATTCCCACGAGTGTCTAGCTTTCAGAAATGTCTGGGTTTTTTAGGTTCCGCAAGATGTCTGCAAACCCAGGACCAAAAACACAGGTGCCCACCAAACAACCTGGTCACCTGCGTTTTTGGTCCCGGCCTCAGCGGCCAGCTAGGGAAACCTACCAAACCCACACATTTCTGGAAACTATACACCCGGGGGGATTCAGCGAGAGATGGCTTGCGTGGATCCCTTAATGTTTTCCTACCCAGAATCCCCTGCAAAACTCACATTTAGCTGAATAAATCAAATTTTTCTCAAATTTCTGTGTTGGAAAGTTGTGGGATCATCTGGCTGACACAAATTCCTACCACCCAGCATTCCCCTAGGTCTTCCGATAAAACTAGTACTTCACTTGTGTGGGTGGGTCAAGTACCCACGACAGGCAAGGGCCCAAAACGTATTGTGGAGAATCAAAATGACCTATCACAAAACAATCTGGTTTTGCAAGGGGGTTACCTGTGTTTTTGGCCCCGGGCTCACCGGTCATCTAGAACCTACGAAACCCACACATTTCTCAAAACTAGACACCCGGATAGGTATGGCTTGTGCCGGCATGGGGATCCCACACACAAATGTTTGGAAAAGGGATTTTTTTCAGCTAAATTTGAGATTTGAAGGGGTTTCTGGGTATGAAAATGTTGGGGGATCCACGCATGATACGACTGTCTGCCCTCTCACCCCCCTCACTTTGGTCACCCGGCTGGGCCCCTCTTTGAGTAACCCTTGCTTTTCCTACACTTGTCTTGAGCCACTCATTTTTTGGTGTGCACCATTCACACTGATAGTTCATTGTTCTCATTTCAGGTGTTCCATATTATCATATGATGCAAAGAGTAACATCTTAGTAAAAGTACCGTTGAATATTTGTAGTGTGTATGATCTTGATTCTTTATCTGACATTCCATCCCCACAAGGATATACTATTAAGCGTTTTAAGCATCAAGTATTGTGCACATAGTCCACAGGTACCGTTGTTCAGTGTTACACAGTGCATATAACTACTGCTTCTAAACTCTATATTTTGTTCCCATTTCGGAAATACATAGGTGTCCTAGAAACCTATTTTTCACTCTTTAAATTTTACCAAATGAATTGCTCTAGACCCGGTACACAATAAAAAACAAAAACCATTGCAAGACAGCTCAGTTATTGGCTCTGTGTTCCTTTGATTCTTGGTGAACCTACAACTCCTATATATCCCCACAACCAAAAGGGTCCAGCAAATGTAACAGTATATTGCTTTAAAAAATCTGTCATACTTAGAAGAAGTGGTAGTGACAAAAACGCCTAGAGAATGTCAATAAGGCAAACAGTATACACAGTATCTATGACATTAAGAAGACCAAGGAAGACAGACAAAATATATTCAAAGTTGTTACAGTTTTATTAATTTCTTCTCATATTATCTAAACAAATTACATTTATACAAAACATTTAAAAAAGGAAACACAATATGTAACACATCTCATTTATTCAATATGTATAAACAAAGGGTTAAAAAGTGGCAATATCTTTATTAACTCGACACACGTTTCGGCGTATACAACGCCTTCTTCAGGAAAGTCACACATTTATCTAAAAATAAAGAAGAAAAAAGAGAACATACTCAGATTTCACGAATTGTTATCCGTATCTTGACATGTGTTCTCAAGAAAAACATCTATTTAAACAATTTGTATCTCTTTTTACATATATCCTAAGAAACACAATGTGTATCAGTAGCAGCAATCTATGTACATAATCTGGCAGTCTTCCTATGTATCACACATTACAATTTTATATTTATCTACGGTGCTATATCTGAGTGCTCAAACATGGACCTTAATGAAAGAGGCCTATTAGATAGTCAAGAAACAATTAGATAGAAAATAAGTATCCAATCACTCACAGTTCCTAGTGATTAAAACCTGCAACTCCATAGTAGGTGGATGTTCTTGATTCTAATACATGGCTGTTTTCTCTGACCATTATCACTTCGGTCGCATGACACTTTTTAGAATCACATGATCATCATGTGACCAGCCATAGAGTATATAATGTGTAGAATGGCACCAACACATTTGATACTCTTTTCCGAAGGCTTTACCGGCAGCCATCCTCAGCCTGGTCCTACCTGAAGCCTCCTTTTATCAGGTACATACTAGTTTGTAGTTATAGGGACCTTGTTTTACTCTGAAGCTGAGCTATACACGCTCATAGATATATTTTGTTACATTCCTTTTTAGATAAGTCATTTACTGTGTATGCCTATTGAGCTACATATTTGGAACACTATTGCATATCTAGCGCTTGTTCCAGTTTCTTCGTTGAATCCCTTCCCTTGCAAGGTAACTATGGGGTTCATTGTTACTCCGATTATTAATGTATACATCGATTTTTCTCTTATAAGGTCTCCGTTTTGACAATAGATTGTGTATTGTTTTTTCAGAGGCTTTCCAGAATATTAAATTACTGATTTTAACATTTAGCGGGACCAGATCGCTTTTCAAATATACCTACACGAGGCTTGTTTGATAACCAGGTATTAGTCTTAAAAATTCTCTTTAGATCATAAGATTATGGAAACTCACAGTTATGTCTATGTTAGGGATATCTTTATCTCTTTTTATTCAATTTACTATCAAAAATAGTCGTTTTTATTGTTTTTTGTAGACATCCGACCTTTTCGTGAAACCGTTGATTTTAAAATTAATAATACATCGTTGCACATTCGGTGCTCGCATTTTTATCAGGTAATTCCTTTTTGTCATTGTGGTTTATCCATTTTCAATGAACATGTCTAATCCTACAGAATCAACACCGACTGGGATAGATTAATGTTAGATACTTTGATTTTTATAAGCAGTCTCAGTTTTTCGGTCTGCTAATATCAGTCCAAATTTTGGAGCATGATGATTGCTCACACTGATACCGAACAGAGTACAGTCCTTATCTCTTTATGATCTTATTGAATTATTAACTTTGATTCATTGGTTTCAATTGCATATTTTACGAGTTAAAATCTCGATAAATGTCTTTTTTAAAATGGAACTATACAGATAGCTTATACAAACAGCAGCTACCATGTACATTATTGATGATCAGACCCCATTATACAGGTCCATAATAATGGTGATATATACATTTATTTCAGCCATTTATTAGAATCAAGAACATCCACCAACTATGGAGTTGGAGGTTTTAATCACTAGGAACTAATCACATCGAAACAGGCTCTGTGAGTGATTCGCTACTCATATTCTATCTAATTGTTTCTTAACTATATAATGTTACAGGCCTTCACTATCTAATAGGCCTCTTTCATTGAGGTCCACTTTTGAGCACTCAGATATAGCACCGTAGATAAATATAAAATTGTAATGTGTGATACATAGGAAGACCGCCAGATTATGTACATAGATTGTTGCTATTGATACGCATTGTGTTTTTTAGGATATATGTAAAAAGAGATACGAATTGTTTAAATAGATGTTTTTCTTGAGAAAACATGTCAAGATACGGATAACAATTTGTGAAATCTGAGTATGTTCTCTTTTTTCTCCTTTATTTTTAGATAATTCTGTGACTTTCCTGAAGAAGGCGTTGTATTCTCCGAAACACGCGTTGTGTTAATAAAGATATTGCCACTTTTTAACCCTTTATTTATACTTATTGATTAAATGTGATGTGTTACATATTGTGTTTCATTTTTTAAATGTTTTGTATAAATATCATTTGTTTAGATAATATGAGAAGAAATTATTAAAACGGTAACAACTTTGAATATATTTTGTCCATCTTACTTGGTCTCCTGAATGTCATAGATACTGTGTATACTGTTTGCTTTATTGCCATTGCCTAGGAGTATTTGTCACTACCATTTAAGTCCCTGTCCTAGGAATTGAACTATCCATTGTTCGGGGGGTCCTTGTTTTTTCTCATACTTGGAAGAAGTTACAGGTGAAAATGTTGGCACAAATGGCTATTTTTATTCAAAACATTTTCAATATTTCTCACTTTCAACTGTTAGTTTCTATACAAAAACCTTGAAGGAGTTACACAAATGACCCCATGCTGAATTCAGAATGAATTCTACTTTTCAGAAATGTATAGCTTTCCAGGATCCATTTTTTTGCTTTCACACCCATTTCTACCACTAACTGGAAGGAGGTTGAAAGCACACAAGTAGCAAAAATAGACTATGTCCCAGTAAAATGTCAAAGCTGTTTTGAAAATGTTGGTTTTCTGACATAAGTCTGCCTGTCTCTGAAAGCTGGGAAGATGGTGATTTCAGCACCACAAACCCTTTGTTGATACCATTTGAAAGGAAAAAAACAGACGCTTTCTTTTGCAGCACTTTTTCCCCCATTCCCCCGCCCAAAAATCTTTTTTGCTGTGTTTTGGCTAATTACTGGGTCCCCTCCAGGGAAATCCACAAACCTTGGGTACCTTTAAAATCTGCATGATGTTGGAAGAAAAGGATGCAAAGTTGGCATGGATACCTTATGTGGACAAAAAATTACAGGGGCCTAATCGCGAACTACCCCAAATAGCCAAAAAAAGTATTAGCACAGGGGGGAAAAGGCCTAGCAAAGAAAGGGTTAAAGGTAACAATATTTACGTATGCAATATTTTGTTTTTGATATTGTGAAAATTCGATATTTTTAGCAACAATAAATTTGTGCTTGATATTTGTAGTTATGCTAGTTAAGTATAGGAAGTCAATATTTTTGTTATTGTTATTTAATTTCCAATATGTTTGTGTTTCGATATTGTATGGTTGGATATTATGTCAGTGATCCAAGATAGGTGTTCAAAACAAAACAAAAATGTAATTGAATTCTCTTTCCAACATGCTATTCTTAGGGCAGCTTCCCCCAAAAATTTGTAGTTGTGGAATGACCAATAATATTAGGGTAACTTGTCCCTGCTTTTGTATGATCCATATACTCCTGGGAGAGGTCTGGGACAAACCAGAAAAAGGACCCTTAACTCCAGTGCCCATGCAATCAATCAAACAATCAATCAATCAAGGGGTTTCTTAAGCGCGACTACTCACCCGAAAGGGTCTCAAGGCGCCAGCTTAGGGGGGGTGCAGGATCCGTTCCATCAAGGAGGGGGTATGTCGAAGAGCCAGGTTTTGAGGTTCCTAGCGAAGATGGGGAGCGATGTTGTCTGTCTGAGGTGGGGAGGAAGGGCGTTCCAGGCTTTTGCTGCAAGGAAGGAGAAGGAGCACCTTCCCGATCTGGTCTGTCTGGTGCGGAGGACCATGACATAAGAGAGTTGGGCTGATCGTAGGGTCCTTTTGGGGTGCGTGGAATTTGAGTCGGCTGTTCAGGTATTCTGCTCCGGTGCCGTGGAGGGCCCTCTGTGCGTGAGTAAATATCTTGAAGGTGATTCTCGCCTCGACGGAGAGCCAGTGGAGTCTCCCCGGTGCTGGGAGATGTGGCAGTGTTTTGGTAGGTTGAGGATCAGTCTTGCGGCTGCGTTCTGGATGTTCTGTAGCTTGCAGGTGAGGTTTTTGTTTATTCCAGCGTAGAGTGCATTGCCATAGTCGAGTCTGCTGGTGACCAGGGCGTGGGTGACGGTCTTTTTGTATTCGAGGGGGGTCTATTTGAAGGTCTTACGAAGGAGGCAGAGGGTGCGGAAGCAGGAGGACGAGACGCAGTTGATATGGCGGTCCATTTTGAGCTCGGAGTCCAGGATGACTCCCAGGTTGCGTGCGTGGTCCATGGGGGATGGAGGGTTTCCGAGAGTGGGGGCCACCAGGTATCGCTCCGGGCGTCGGAGTTTGAGCCCATGATAAGTACTTCCGTCTTGTTGATGTTTAGTTGTAGGCAGTTGTTTTTCATACATTTGGCGACAGCTTCCATGCCTTCTCGAAAGTTGCGTCTGGCGGTGTTTGGTTCGTTGGATAGGGAGAGGATGAGTTTGGTGTCGTTTGCGTACGACACAATGTTCAGTCCATAGGTCCTGACGATGGGGGCGAGTAGAGCCATGTAGACATTGAAGAGCGTTGGGCTGAAGGAGGAGCCCTGGTGGTGTAGGGTCTGAGAGGAAAGGGGGGAGTCTGATCCGCTGCGTTCTGTCAGAGAGGAAGGAGCAGATCCAGTTGAGGGCCTTGTTCCGGATTCCTGCGTTTTGGAGTCTGCGTATTAGGGTGAAGTGGGAGACTGTGTTGAACGCCGCTGAGCGGTCGAGGAGGATGAGGGCTACTGTTTCTCCTTTGTCCAGTATGGTGCGGAGGTCGTCTGTTGCGGCAAGGAGGGCGGTTTCCGTACTGTGGTTCTTTCTGAAGCCGGATTGCGAGGGGTCAAGGATGTTGTGCTCTTCGATGAATGTGGTGAGTTGACTGTTGATGGTTTTCTCGATGACCTTCACTGGAAACGGGAGGGGTGAGATTGGTCTGTAGTTTTTGAGGTCGGTGGGGTCCGCCAAGGATTTCTTCACCTCTGCGTGTTTCTAGTCATCAGGGAACTAGGCGGTCGCCAGAGAGCTGTTGATGATGTGGCGGAGCTTGGGGGAGGGGGTGTTGGCGGCCCTGTTGAAGATGTGGTGGGGCAGGTATCCGTGGGGGCCCCCGAGTGGATTGACTGCATTGTCTTCAGTGTGTCTTCGGTGGTGAGGGCTGTCCAGTTGTAGATCGCTGTTTTCCGGGTGTCGGGGTGGGTGGTGAGGGTCCAGTGTGTTGGTTGTCTTCGTCAAAGTTGTCATAGATGCTCTTGATTTTGAGGTGGAAAAAGGTGCTGAGTTTGTCGCAGAGGTCTTGTGAGGGATGGATGTCAGTAGACTCGCTGGTGGGTTGGGCGAACTCCTTGATGATGTTAAAGAGTTCCTTGCTGTTGTGCGCGTGGGTGGACACTCTGTCTTCGATTGCTTTTTTCCTCGTATCTCTGATAAGTTGGTGGTGGGCATTAGTGGCAGTTCTGAAGTCTTGTGGGCTTCTGTGGATTTGGTGTTTCTCCAGTTCTTTTCGAGGGGGTGGCAAGTGCGTCTGGATTCACAAAGTTTGGTGGTAAACCATCTGGCTTTCTTGGCGCAGGTCGTGTTGTTTTTCTTGAGGGGGCCATGGTGTTGGCGCTGTCCGAGATCCATCTATGCAGGGTGCAGGCTGCAGTGTTGGGGATGTCGTTTTCCGCGATTGTTGGGGTGGAATTGTTGAGTGAGGAGGTGAGCTGGTCGCCGGTGATTTTGGTCCAGTTTCTTCGTGGGAGCAGGTGCTGGTGTCTGTGGATGGTGGGTGTTCTGAAGGTGATGTGGGCACATCGGTGGTCTGTCCATGGGAGTTCGGTGGTGTGGCTGAAAGTGATGGAGTTTCCTGTGGTGAAGAGGGGGTCGAGGGTGTGTCCTGCTGAATGTCTGGGCTTGGTCACGATCTGGCGGAGCCCAACGTTGTGGAGGGTGTTCAGGAGTGATGCGGTGTTGGGGTCCAGTTGGTTGTCGAGGTGGACGTTGAGGTCTTCCAGTAGTGTGTAGTTGGTGGATGCGATGGCCTGCGGGAAGATGATGTCCGTAATGGAGTTGGCAAAGGTGTGGCTGAAAGTGATGGTGTTTCTTGTGGTGAAGAGGGGGTCGAGGGTGTGTCCTGCTGAATGAGTGGGCTCGGTCACGATCTGGCAGAGTCCATCATTGTGGAGGTTGTCCAGGAGTGATGCGGTGTTGGGGTCCTGTTGGTTGTCGAGGTGGAAGTTGAGGTCTCCCAGTAGTGTGTAGTTGGTGGATGCGATGGCCTGCGGGAAGGTGATGTCCGTAATAGATTTGGCGAAGGGTCCGCGGGGTCCAGGTGGTCGGTAAATGAGGGTTCCTCGGAGGGTGGTGGTGGAGCTGGCCAGGGTCTTGAAGTGAAGGTGTTCCATCAGGTCTGTGTGTTCGTCGGGTAGTGTGCTCAGGCGTAGGCTGGATTTGTGGACGATGGCGATTCCTCCTCCCTGGCGTGTGGGGCGGTCCTTCCTGGTGATCTTGTATCCTTGGGGGGTGGCGATGTCCGGACCCGAGGTGATGTTGCTCCAGGTTTTGGTGAAGAACTCTACGTTTGGGGTGGTGCTGTTGAGGAGGTCCCAGATGTTTTTAGAGGGGTTGGACGTTGAGGAGGATGCAATGCAGGGTCTTTGGTCCGGTTGTGTTCTTGTGGGTGGGCTGTGCTGGATCCGTGTTCTCGGCCGTGCTGCAGGTGTACCGGCAACGGTGACAGCTGAATGGTCTGTGGGCGTTGGCTGGTGATGCTGGCTTGCAGTTGTAGTTGCGGCCTGTGTTGAGTGCGTGGAGTGCCGCTGGGTCGTAACGTTTGTGGGCTGAGGTTCAGGGTCCCTGGCGCTGGTCACGGTCGGGTCGTGAACGGGTCGCGGACAGGCGCAGACGGGCTTGCCTTAGGTGCGTCTTCGGCGTGCCAGCGGCGAGACCGCACAGCTGCCGTCATTAAGTAGGGGAGGGGGGCGGGACTGGAGGTAAGGCGGCAGGTGTGGGGACTGTGTCGGGGGAGCGGCCGCAGGGGCCGCAGCTCCGGGAAGAGTCTGAAAAGGAAAACGTTACCCAAGTAAAGAAAACGTTACCCAAGTGAAATTAAAGGAAAATTATGTAAAAAGGAGGAACCAGGTGCCAAACGAATTAAAGTATGAAAGTAATACTGAGGAAAAACCAAGTGAGTAGGGGGTGAGGGGGACACCAGGCGGGCCGGTAACTGGATTGCCTGTGTGTCTGCGGCAAGCTGCCAGCGGGAACCCTGGAGAAGGGAGGGCTCTGCAACTGGGCGACTGCGGCGATGAAAGCGGAGCTGTTGGGGAGAGTGCTGGCCTGGACCGGAGGTACAGGTTTTACACACGCTCCCCTGCAGCAGCCGTCATTAAGTAGGGGGGGGGGAGGCGGGGCCTGTGTTGGGCGGTGGGCTGCAGGGGCAGCAGCGGCAGTAAGAGTCTGAAAAGGAAAACGTTACCCAAGTAAAACAAGCATTGGCATAGCCAATAGGTCTCGCCTTTGTGACCTTATAAGTGTTTAGGTATGCAGCACATTGTCCTGTGTATTGTGTTGCTAGGTATTGAATAGTTGTACATTAACTATATATTGTGTTATGCTGTCTGATTTATGATTAAATGCTTGCCTCTTCCGCATGCTGTATGCATGCTTTTCAATTTAATAACGTGTATCTCCCCTTTTGTCCCGATGTGCTATTGTCAATGTGTGCTTCCTACAGTGCATTCTTCTGTGCTACTGCTCTTGTGCTCTACTGTACTTGGGACCTACGGCGCTTGGCAGCACACACACGCATTCAACTCACAAAATGTGACAGCGCAGATGAATCTACAGTGAATTCCAGAATGTTTTGGGAGTTGGAGTGTTCCGTGGATAAAATACACATACAACCTGCTAGAGAAAGTTTGAATATCTGCTGCGCAGATTTGGCCTTTCATTCTACTGAAGGTGATTCAGACCTTCGTTTTATGAGTCACACTATTCTTCGTGTGAGCTGTAAGTCTTAGTCTGGGATAATAACTTAGAAGAGATTTACTTCCACCTCATTGATGTCCATCTTCAGTCAGGTTCCTTTCTAGCTGCTTCGATTCTCTCCACTCTCTCAGCTAGGAAACCAGATGGCTACATATCACAGGGACACCAATTTTCCACTTCTGGACTTTGCACCTACATATTATTGTTATCCAATCTGTTGGCCCAACTGGCTAAATTTAGAGGAGTCCAGACTACAACTCCTCAGATTGCACTAATATTAAATCAAAACTCACAACTAGAAAAGATGTGTTCTGATAACATGAAATCCTCTGGTCACCCTACTTTCAGCTGCTTATGATACAACTGACCACACCGCACTACTGAGCAGGCTCAGACTAGGTGGCAATTTCAGTCAGCAAATGTGTGAGTTCTTCCACCTCGTACTCCTGCAAAATACAATACTTTCAGATAGCAGGGTATGGGAGAAGATTCCAGCACTTCTGGAGGACCGTAGTAGTACAGATGATCACTTGAGTACTGTAGAGGCTGTGGCAAAGTCAGTTTACACAGCAACATAAACACTTGTACGACATACTAAAGTTAGAAAATCGAAGGTCAGGTGTTCAGTGTTTCATCAGAGTGCCATTTTTGTTACTTATGAACATGGAGACTATACCAAAATGCCCTTCGACTCATTCCATGGGTTGAGACCATTTCAGAAAGCTTGGCCCTTCCTCTTGGTTGTGTATGCCAAGCCAGGGCCGGCTTTAGCGATGGTGACACCTGGTGGGACAATCTTTCTTGGTGCCCCAATGACCTCCTTCACCATTTGATTCCTTCACTGCCACCTTGACTTTCTCTCACATGTATTTCATTTCTTTAATAGTGCTACTCATACTAATGTAGGGTGTCAGAGCACTTCACATCATACATGCACCTTATTATACAGAGAATGAATCATACAAGCTTGTAAATCAGTACATAGGAACGGTTACATAAGAACGATAACTACTAGGTGTAGGAATCACATGTCACCTTTACTGAAATGCATTATGTTTTACGAGTGCTTGATCAGGAGAAGCACAAACTTGCTATTTAAAACATAATAAAGTTGTTGTGGCTGGCTTTACTTATACAAATGAATTTCTACTCATACAAACTTTTTTTTTTTTAGCAACGTTAGGATAACGAAAGACAAAGGAAAAAAACATAAGGTTCTAAACCTGCACCCTGCACTTCGTATGCAGCTCTTTGATGCCAGCCCACAGCTCACGGTCTTCTAGAAGGATTGTAACTTATGAACTGAAAGTAACAATAGAATCTCTGTGACAAAAATAAGCCTGCGCTATCTTTGTAACATACAATTATGTGATCTGCGTTTTACACGTGCCTTGCAGCGGGCACTTTGACCCTCTGCATTACTTTATGAAGTCAAAACTGCCACTAGACAAAGCTCTGATCTCCCCAGCATGTACATTAATCACCAAAGTAATCTTGATATTGGTATTCTTGCTTGAAACATTGCTGGGTACATAAGGGGCTATGCAACTGGTGCTTTTAAGCCCACAAAATATTTCATAATACAGCACCATCTGACCACTTTTCCCGGTGCAGTGGCACCAGTCACACCATCCTAAAGCCAGCACTGTGTCAAGTTTACACAGACGAGCCAGTTGCACTCATCCAGAGCGTCTCATATTTTAAAGGGAGATGCCGGAGTAATTCATCCAGTCCTGTCCGTATTCATACTACCCATCATAGTTTCAATTGTCCCACAGCAATGATGCCTATAAGTCCTAGATTGCACAGCGAACACGTGGTCTGGGTAAGCTACTTGCGCATGGGCCTGGGAGGCTCGAGGACTTTGTTCATGCATCTGCGGAACGACAGAGGTTTACGAGAAAGCGCTAGTGGCTAGTATGCCGCTTTCCTGTTGCGCTCTACATTTGAAAATCTTTGCTGCCATCTTTTGGTGCTTGTATTGATTGGAAACTTGGTACACAACACTAGGTGGCACAGAGGTTCCAGTGCACTGTGTAGGCTGCTTTCCGCTCAGGGACCACTGCAACGCCGATGAAACCAGGCTTCGGGGGCTGTCAAGTAAAAAGATCTTCTGTGTCAGGTAGGAAAGGCCTTCTTGGTACTCTGGGGCGCTCTGCATCCGAGCAGCAGTTAAATCTGTATGAGGACAGGCCTCAAGGCACAGACTGGGAAACAGGGCTAAAACACCAGGAGCGGATAGCTTTTTAAGCTCCTCTCCGCCACTGACAACGGAGTTGCCTGAAAACGCTGGACCAGCAACAGCTGCGACTTTTCACATTTCGGATCCCAAGTAGAGAGCAAAAACAGAGGCTCTGTGTTTTGCTTCCGTTAAGTTACCGCCCAATAACAGCGATGTCAAAAAGGCCACCGAGTAGAGTCCGATTTCACAACGGCTTGGAGCTCAAGTCATAAAGCACCATTACCCATGGACTCAGGGGGTGCCTTTGGTCTTCTCCCCAGGGACCAAGCGTTATCGAGAAAATAACAAGTGCAGCCACGAAAGTTAAAGCGACGCGCTTGTTTTCCTTCCCAGTAGCAGTAATAATGAGGTTTACTTGGAGCGCGCCAGAAGTCCATGGACAGCCTTTCCCTTGTGGGAGTGAGCAGGGCCAGGAGCGATAATTGCTAACAGATGGCGCCAAAGCTCGCTCCCACAAGGGAATCGCCAAACGTGCCTGCTTTGCCATTGAAAGCAATGTAAATCGTGCACGTTTTTGGGGACCAAAGCGGATCGATTCCAAGAGGTCCCCCCTATGTAGCGTATGCGCGCTGCGTAGGCAAGACCTAAAAAACATTACCTAAGTGAAATTAAAGGAAAATTAAGTAAAAAGTAAAAAGGAGGAACCAGGTGCCAAACGAATTAAAGTATGAAAGTAATCCTGAGGAAAAACCAAGTGAGCAGGGGGCGAGGGGGACACCAGTCGGGCTGGTAACTGGATCGCCTGTGTGTCTGCGGCGGGCTGCTGGCGCAAACCCTGGAGAAGGGAGGGCTCTGCAACTGGGCGACAGTGGCGATGAAAGTGGAGCTGCTGGGGAGAGTGCTGGCCTGGACCAGGCCAACCAGAATTCAGGGTAATCACCTGTTGTCTTCTGCTGGGCTGGATATTGTCTCTGAAATTCACCATTTTGCAGACCAGTACATGCTTGTTGAAGAACAAAACCCTTGTAGGCTCCTGACCACATTTCTATAATCTGGCGGGTCGCTACTCCACCTTTCAGCTATCATGGGTCCCTTTCCTGTGCCTCGCAAACATGGGTTGAAGCTTCGCATAGTTCGCGGTTTCACTCTTTGTTTAACTTAAGCGACATTAGACGTATTTCCACCATCACAGCCCAATGCACCACACAGTGAACAACGTGTTGCCTGAGCCACTGGCCAAATTGCTTTGTGATTTACAAAGGATATGAATATCACCGCCAAAGAAAGGCGGAATGGGGGTGGGGTCAGAGATCCGTGAGTGGGGTTGTGGTGTTATCATGTTCACAACTGGTTTGTGAATGGAGATCTGGTGATAAAGGTACAATGAGAGGCAAAGTCACCATGGGGGCTAGCAGTCCTTCGCTGCAGGGCTGCTGGTTGCAGCGATTTTGACTCTGTTCTCCTTGTTGAAAGGAGAGGAGTGGGTACATCTCAGAGGGGTTGGCAGCAGTTATCAGGGTATGTATGGCAGATGACTAGGCCAGAGGAGATATGTTTCTGGTAACTTAAATTACAATAAACTGTCAGCCTTCACATTAACACTGTAAAATCTATACGCAGGCTAGGAGTGTACACACGAGATTATCTGTGCCATTTACCCACTACACAAAAAACCCCAGACAATGATTGCTATGGAAACCAGGTGATGCAGTTCTGGGGTAGTGCTTTTGGGAGGCGGTGGGACAGGCAGGCCATGGGGAAAGCTACTATCATTGGGGTGTAAAAAACTACAATGAGAAGACATTTAAAAAAATCTTTGCTGGGAGAGGATGTAAGAAGCAAACTAGGGCGGTGACTCCAGGTACAATTAGGCATGGGGGATGGGAATTGGGATATACACTGGAGTTGGGAGGTGAAGAGACCTTCTTTGTTGGTCTTAAGGGTATAAGACTGGAAAGACAGCCAGGGAGGAGTGGTAGAGTGATGTGTCAAGAACATTTGTGTGGGTGGAGGAAATGTGGGAAAAAGTGGGTGAGTGGTGTAAAGGAAGCATCAGTGGTGTCTCATACAGGCTCAAGTCGCATTGCCTGATCGGGTTTGAATGGCCAGGCTGGAACAAGCTAAACAAATCTGACAGGTGAAGCTGGCAAAGCCTTTCAGTGATAGGTAGAATTGTCTGATGGGGCCTTTGGGACGGAATTATTCTGGGGGCAAGTATTTTTTGGAGAACATAGATATGATGTGGTCGTGATTTTGGGGATAGGATATGACAAGGACTATGAGGGTGAGAGTGGAGAAAACATGGAGTAAGGTGAGATCTGAAAAGTGTAGTGCGAGTTCAGAAATGTAAGCTTGGGCAGCAAAGGAGGTCATTGAAGTAGGTAATTAGAGATGACGGGAGTATTGTAATGTTGAGGTGTTAACGGTTCACAAATCAAGGGATTTTGGTGTTTTGTATGATAGAGAACAGAGCTGGAGCCTGCAAGAGGTGTAGAAAAAGCAGGAGAGTAGGAGAAAACGTGTGTCTTCAAGGAAGGTGGAATTACAGGAGCAGTGGGCGGCTTCTCTTGGACCAAGCAAACTGGACGTAGGTCCTCTGCAAGTGAGGGCTGCACAGATGTAATGGCAGTTATCTCCATAATGTGCTATTCGGTACAGGAAGTGAAGGCTGTAAAACTGAATTTAGAATTCATAGCAGTTTAAGGTTGCCACCGCCACTGTAGTGCTCATTGAACAATACAAATCCAAATGGATGTTCTTTGTCTGCTCTTCCTGTTTCCTCCTTTCACCATACCCAAGGAAGTCAAAATTGGGACTCACTGCATTGCAATGTAGATAGAGTATTTTAAAATAGATTATCCACTCTTTTGTCTTCTATTTTTGACCTGTGGATTTTTCATTGTCTTCAGCATTTATACTTTGGATGTGGGCTTTATTCAGCTCTGTGGTACATTCAGCGTTGTCGGAGTCCTTAGTTCGTGCAGCCTTCAGCTGCCCTTCTCTAGTCCCTGAAGGTTTTTTATGCCTCACCGGCTTTTCCTTCATTTTGACTTGCTATTCTCTGCAGATACCTGTCAGTGTTATTAAATCATGCTAAGGATAACGTGACTACCGAAAGGCACCACCCTTACCCTGGATAAACTAAACCAAAGCTTAAGGATTCTTGTGTCCAGCACGAAACATTAGGCTGTTGAGAGTCCGACATAGGGACACAAGGCCAAGTCAAAAGAGGGCCTTTGCAAAAAGTAAGTGAGGGATGGAGGAGGCTGGGGAGAGAATATTTTGTAGATTGGAAGTTTTGATGGGATGGCCAGGTCTGTGGGTAATAGGGCTGATACAAAAGAGGTGGGGGAAAATGAAAGGTAGAAACATGGTAAAAGAAGAACCTTAGGCTGAACGGAATGAGAAGTCAGGGGAGAACCAAAAGGACCATAGGGGATTGTAAAATAGAGAAGTTTGCTGTAGAAGAACTCGCTGGCGATAATTGGGAAAGATAAATAAACTGGCTTAGAAGAAAAGTTGGTATTTGAAGGCGGTGGGGGGGGGGTGGATTCCGGTAATTGGGGGTGGGGGTGAATTAAAAATTAAAATATGGGTGGTGGGGGAATTAATTCAAAATTAAAACACTCACGTGTCTGCCGCTGCTGCCCGATGTCGCTGCCACCTCCTCTGGGTCCTCTTCTGCCATCTTCTAGGGCAGGAAGCAGCAGGAAGCACCCGGCTCCAAGCCTACCGATAGCCAATCACAACTCTGCAATGCAGCGTTGTGATTGGTCTGAGCACCGTGGATCAGTGGTCAGCCACAGAATGGGAGCCTGGACATGTTCTCCATGCAGCATGTAATGCAGCCTGCATGGAGAACATGTAAAGTGTGCATAACTGTTTGCCCGACCCCAGAAGGCCGGTCAAGGTGTCCTGGCACTTGAAGTAGGCAAACCACTCCTCCCCTGCTCTGTGAGCAGAGCAGCCCCAACCCTACCCAGCTGAGCAAGGGGAAAAAGAAAATAATAAGGATGAGTTGTCATTTTACTTTTACCTTTTTCGACCTGCTTAGTGGGGCATTGCTCCCCTGCCTTAGCAGAGGAGCCACCACTGCACTGGGATCATGTAGTCTTTTGGGGGCATGTTTGATGGTGTTCAGACTAAGACTATATTTTGAAGGGGGAGTTTATGGATGTCTTGAAACTGTTTCACGCAAAGTGCGGGTGAAAAAATGTTTGAAGGTGGAGGAGGCGCTGATATTCCCATAGTGACCTAGGTTGCTGTCTCTATTGAGAATTGGAAATCATTCTTTCCTATTTACATGATTGTAAATGCAACCAAGAATTTTACAGAGCATTATTTAATTAGGTCGAAATTATAGGAAGGTACACATGATTTTCGGGGGCATGGCAGTAGTAAGATAGAGAATTGCACCACAATGGGTGAAGATCAGGAGTTGAAGTAGTGTAATTGACATATGGATCTGTGGTTAAGGTAGATAGTGCCAGAAAGGCTAGCAGCTTCAAACAGTATGCCTGGTGACCTGTTTGTGTAGCATCAGTTGTTTTTGGGCAACATTGCAAGTTGGGGGGGGGGGGGGGCTTTCAGGTTATTTAATAGAAGTTTCTGTGGCATTGTATTCAGACATAAGTGTGGCAGATGTGGGGCAACGTATCTGGTTGCACAGTGATTTGAGCAGTTCGTAGGTGGAATGTAGGAGTAATAGAGCAGGGTTATGGGTATAAGGAAAATAGTGGTAAGGGCTCATGCACCAGTTAAAGTTGAGATACTGCGTTCTGGGGGTGTTTTTGAGTTGAGGATTTAGGTAGGCATATGGGGGCCAAGTATAGGCGTGCAGTGAAAATATAAAACCTTAACTGGCTATGTTTCGACTAGTGCAGTAGTAAATGTGGTTAGAAATTATGGAGTGAAGGAGGGCAGGTTGTCCTGTTTAACTATTATGCATTGGATAGTGCCACCATTGGGGTGGTGCCTAAGACTGCCGAGTGGGGTTCTACGTTTGATTCACCACTGTGCTGAAGGACAGTAGGTCAATTATTTAATTTCAAGTCTTTCTTGTATTGTAAAAATTTAGTATTCTTAATTAGTCAGGGGATTTTCAGAGTTATTGTGGTGGGGAGAGATAGAGACCCAGAAGTCGAAATGTCAAATTACAGGCACAATAACACATTGTTGAGTCCAATGCTTTTCTTTCAGTAAAAAGAGAAGTACTTTAACCTTAAGCAAGATGCATGCGTTACTATACATCACTAATATTAATACCTACATGGTTGTGTACTATGGGTGATACAGGGCTTACCTAAACACAAATCAGCAGACTAGTTTAAAGTTTAGTTGTGGGCTCACAGTGGGTACAGATGAGCAGCTTCCCTGGTTTCTATGACTGCTTGGTCAGTCTGTATTTCCTGTACCGGGAAGTTCTCTTTAAGCAGGGTTAGTGTTAAGTCATGGATGCCACATAAATCTGTAGTAATGTTCCCAGTCAATGTTCAGTTAAGGCTATGGTTTTACTTGAGATGTCGGGCACTTATGAGACTTAAGTGTAGAGGCCAACTAGAGCCAAATTCGGGGGGTGGGCGGCTAATAAAAATTAGAGGGTAGGGGGCTAATTCTTCCTGCAATAGGCAGAGTGGAGATGCATGGGCTCTAAGAGGGGTGAAAACACTACAAAACCTCGTTAACAAGTAAATGTTCTTTTAAAGTCCTGTGAAGTAGTCGGGTGCGGCTGCAATAAGACGCTCGCCAGCCCGGGAAGCTGTCTCAGCCCGGGCTGACACACACGACGGGAGGGGGGGTGAAATCCCTTGACCCCAATGGGTGTTGCACGCCCGCTTAAGTGTGAGTATGTGGGCCACAGCCGGACAGAACGAGCAGAGACACTTGCGGGTACAATAGATTCAGATGCAGGTCCTGCTTGCTTTTCTTTCTGCAGCGCCCAGTTCCGGGGCTGAGCTCTGAAGAAGTTGACTCGGATTAGGGAGGTCCCAGCACAACCGAAGGTTGGCTTCCATCCTCTGCATTGCAATGTGAGTCCCTGGTGTCTGTGTGCAGAAGGTAGAGTCAGAACAAATCTGTTGTCTTACGCTGGCAGTGGTCGCTGGAGCGGGTACACTGGGGGAGAGAAGATAGGTGTGGATGAGTTTAGTGAGCTGGTTTTGCCCACATTTCAGAAACATAGAAACACATGGTCAGGCCAAAGAGCCTTTGTGCAGACTAAGGTGAATTATGGTTACTTGCCCGCAAATAGTTTGTTCTTTTGGGGGCGACAGCTGGTCTTCCCCTTTCTCAAGCAGTCAGTTCTTACTGGGACAGACACTTCTCCCCCTCTTCTGCAGGTCAAGTAAAATCCAATTCACATGCCAAACTCATAGCTCTTTCAGGAAGATGTGCAGTCTTCAGGTGATGTCCCCTCACTTCTGGGAGACACCAGCCATGGATCTCAGCAATTCTTTGAGTGCTCGGAGGAGCACTCCTTAATTGGTCTTGAAGAACTTGGAAGTCGAACCCAATTAGGTCGTTTAGGTACAACTTTTATTCACACATCCCAGACTGGGGATGTTGAAACCAATGCCCAGGAACACGTATGGGGTGGTTCCTTTTCATATTTCATGTTCTCCTTGCTGTGCAGACACATTCTTTGTAAAATCTGTGACTCTACAGCAGTTAGTGATGATGCTGGTTCCAGGCAGGAGTACCCAAACCGTGAGCACATTAATATCTGAATCCTCTACACTCTGCTGTCTTCCGCCCTCCTGAAGTAACTGTAAGGGATAGACTAAAGGGGAACACCATGCCTGGAATCTTCCTTACTTTTGACAACCGAATCTGCTGATGTTCCTCCGTTCCCCCACCATTAACCCAAAGGGCAGTGCTCAGGGAGGAATAATCAGCAGTTCAATGCTAAAAAGGTTACCATAACATTTCAAATGTTAGTCCTGTCTCCATCCTCCACCAGGCAGTGTTTATGGTTACATCCTTCAGCTCACGAATGTAGGCAATACATTTCTACTCTCTGGGGACACTGTACCAAAGCCTCAATCTTGCATCATGTAAAACCTGGGTCACTCCAAAGTTGCACTCATTGGCGTCAGTAATCTTACACTTACATCCACATGGAGTCCTGTTACCAGGCACACTTTACTCAACACACACTCAATGTGCACATAGGATGTCAGAGAAGGGGTCTGGGTGTCTCATACAAGTATAACTTTCTATGACTGGAAGCAGTAGGCTTCAAACCCCAGAATAAAAGGAAAAAGTCTGTCCAGGACTAAAAATATAAAAAACTGTACTATGCTATCTTGCTTTATGTTGATAGCCCAGTACATACTCAGAAGTAGCCATAGCCATCAAAGTTGCTCACTTGGTGCACTCCTCCAGGCCTTAGAAGCAGGCTTTAGACCTCAAAGTCAAAGCACATGTCTACGCCCCTGCTCACATGCTGGATTAATGTGCGACCTGAACCACAAAATGTCAGAATACCAGATATCACATACACTTGAGTTACTTAGGACAGGGGTACCATACAGGGAACATCTCCTCCCCATCAATTAAGGAGCTGTGAGTGCATTAGGGTCAGGAGCATATAGACGGATTAGCATGCCAGCTGACATGTATGTAGGAGGAGTGAAACTCACAGGATGGAAGCAAACATGCTTGGGGACAAGTTAGGGTAATCATTGCACCCATAGAAGAGGCCTTTGGGGTGAAGTATTTGATCTAATGAAAGTACAGGTTTTCTTGGGCACCTAAATTTTGCATGTTGACTGGACACATGACACATGGGAACGAGTGTCTGCAATCATTTATGCTTCGCCTTGATGGGACGGTATTGTTTCTTCACATGATTAGATTGAAACCAGCAGTGAAGGCAGACCTGCAGGTGTGAGTGGCATTCTTGAGAAGCTTCAATGTTGTGGATGTGTGCTCATTGGCTAAAGAGACAGTGTTGTATTCTGATTTTGTTCACATGTGGTAGACTGTTTTGGATTGTTTGACCAAGGAAGACTCTGTGCACAGAGGTGGCCTGAAAAGCGTCTAAAAGATGGTGGCAGCATTACATTTCTGCATTTGTTTTGCCATTGATAGTAGTGTTAGTTTGGTTGTGGGTGGAGTGGAATTGTGGCTAACAGAAAAGTCAATTTCAATGTGGACAGTGAGGCAGTTGTTTCTTTTTTTTAACTGGAAGGCGGCAGCAAATGACAGATACTTCTGAGAGTTTCCATCTTGAGCTGTATCACTTTTAATATCATCTTTAGAACACGGAATATTCAAGGTGTTGACATTGAGGCTTCTTGGTCTCATTCCCTGTAAAAGAGGTTCCGTGGGCTAGGATAGGAGTGAATGTGTCCAAGATTGAGGTGCCACCAAAGCTCTGGAAGGTAGCAGAGCGTTCCTGTTAACAAACAGGATCACTTGTGTCTTCTACTAAAAAAAACATATAGGAAAGATCTTTAGAGGGCAGGTCTTTAAGATGAGGGCCAGGGTACAGGGGATTGGTGCAGCAGAGGGATGATGTCATACAATACATAATCAAGATGATTGCAGAGTTTTATCGCCAGTTACAATTGCAGGTGAACTGGGCTGTGTGGTGGTTTATAGTTTTTTGGGGGAGTAATTAATCTTCAGCAAGGAAAATGGGATGTAGGAGGTTAGATTGTTGAGCCAGAGAGAAAGGTGGTTTCAGACAGGGTAGTAGACCAATGACAGTACAGATTATAAAGGGGATAGTGAGTGTTTTGAGGTGAGCGTATACATTGACTTGGGAAACCTCGCTTTTGTCGCTCTGCATTGAGGCCTTCATTGTTTCGGAGTCCTTGTGTGCTTAAGATTGCCTGGGATTGTCCATGGAAGAGGTGAGCTGGTGGGTGAGATCTTGATGACCACGATGAAAAAATCAGAGCCTAACAGTGAAGGGCTGCAGAATTGATGTGCTTTTAAGGACATCTGGGGATTAGGACATTTGCGCACTTACAGTGATTGGACCGTAGCAGAGAGGTTGCAGGGTCGTTATGTATCCATTCGTCTGCTAAAGGTCATCGGATTGTCCATGGGCATGGTTGGTTTACTGGATTGGCCTCATGGAATGCATTGCTTTTTGACTGGGTAGTAACAAAAGCAACTAGAATAGATTTTACAGCTCAGTAGGTTAAATATATTTGGATATGGATTGTGGTGGCAAATATATGCACCGCATAAAGGAGTGCTGCATTTGAAAGAAAGATATTTTTGTACCCGCCCTGCTTCTTCAGCTTTATTAATTTAATGTAAATCGCATGCCAACTTGATGGGGTCAATGCGGATCTGGATATGCGGACATTCTTTTGTGAAGTGTATAGGGAAAAAAGGTGACAATAGAATGGAAGTCAACTGGGGGTTGCTGTTGGGATAATTAAGGTAGACTAGTTGTGGAAAGGACTGCATTGAAGGAAGCTTTTATCCATTCAACTGAGCCATATGAATGCAGAGAATTGATGGATATGTTTGTAGGACATTTTGGGGAGGATGATGTAATATAAAAGATGTTGAAGATGATGTTTAAAGAAATGAAGAGGTACTTGCAGTAAATTAAGAGATCCTGAATTGGCATTTACATACTATGGACAGATTTGGGCCAAGGAGAGTGTGACCAGGGGCAATGAAAGCATCAGCAATAAAAAAAAAGGCAGTGTGGCAGTTGAATGAGAAAATAAAGGGGAGTCCGTGAGGCCAGGGGTTTTAGGAGGATCAGACACAAAGAAATGAAATTGGAAGACTAAAGTCTGCTAAATAGTGACCGAATTAACTTTGTTTTAAAGGAATGCATTGGCAAGTTTGTTTTGGGAAAGTTTGTGGGGTTGCCAAGGATGGTTATGGATGGTAAAGGTGTGAGTAAGGATAGAAAAGCACTTCAGAGTGTTTTTGCTTGTTGCAGTTGGTTACACGTTGAATCGATATCAAGAGGGTTGGATTGGACCCTAATTGGATGAGCCAGATAAGGGGAGATGGGAGCGAAGTAATATGTCATGCTTTGTTAATGACCGAAGGGAAACTGTAAGGAATTGATGGGGTAAAGCAAAGGACAGAGAAAGGAAAAAGGAAGCAACGTTAGAGCAAGCAGATTGACAATGGTTGTTGTTATGAAGAGTGAGATATTTAAGGGATGCTGGTGCAGGCTTATTATGTGTGGGAGGTTTATTAGTGAGGTTGCATGGTATGAGATTGTGTGATATAGCGGTTTTTTATTGTTATCACAGACCTGTTGAAATCAAATTAGACCTATTTACTCTGTCTGCCCCATCTCAAACCATGTAGCTTCTGAGAAATAAATGTCATGACCAAAATTTGTGACCTTTCTTCTGTAGTCAGTGGTAACCTTGCGGACACATCCCCATTAACCAACATAACTTTGCAGTTATATCAGTCAGTAACACCAGGCTTGAGGCATGGGTTTTAGAACAATGTATGGCTTTCAGAGGTAGGTAATTTTCACCCTGTTGGCAGAGGTAGGCTTCACCTCATACCAGATCCAATCTTAAGCTCCCCAAAACAGCAGCAGGAAGACACAGAGAAATCTGTAGGTTGTAGTTTTGCCAAAAAGGCAGTTGACTAATCCTCAAATCAGTAGGGTTGATAAGTATAATCGACGTCTTGAGCACATTTTAGTAATTTGGGAAATCAACATAGGAGAAAATAGTGCCTGCAGGAGATTTTGTTAAGTGTTAAGAAATAAACAATAAGCACACACACTGCTTTAACTGGTGAACCAGATTCATGCTGCTCGAAAACTAGAGAACATATGTTTGCATAAAACTAGTGCAACTAAGGTAAGTTTATAAAATGCAATCCTGTGCTTGACTGGTCACCTTTCTATTGCTTATTGCTGTATTTGGGTGTTAAACTGGTACTAATGATGTGCAACAAATGCCCATACATTGTTGCCAAATTTAACAAACATTTGCAATGCAATCGGTCTTGCCTTTGGGACCTTATATTTATTTAGCTATGCAGCACATTAGTCTGGCTGCTGAAAAATCTACTATTCTATTGTATGGAGGGAAAGTAAGCACCAAACTGCGTGACACGCCAAGTATGGGAACACATGGAGGGAAATATTGCCTTTCAGCGAGACATGGTATAGTCCAAAGCTCTGTTTTTAATATAAAATCAGGGCCTTTGGTTGTCATATCACTGAAAATACAAAATTTGAAAAAATATTATTGTCTACGGGTGCTTGTGGTAGACAATTTCTTTGAACTGGAATCTAGAGAATGCTAAAGTGATTCTGGTATTTTACTGACCTCTGCTCGTCGTTTTCTATCAAGAAAGTTACATAGAGGCAGTTGAACAGAAAAAAGTCCCTAAGCGCAAGCAGACAAGTCCTATGGCTGGTCTCCAGAGCCCACAAAGTACATACACATATAAGTATATACTAAAGTATATACAAGATGTCTGGAATGCTCAACCTAAAAATGATAAACTAATGAAGTAATACTATTACAAAATGTGGTGCATTATGCCGCATAATTTGCCTTTTCTTACTGCATAATTTCCTCAACCCTGCCACACAATTTGGCCCTCTCCAGCCACATACATTTTAGTGGCCCTGCATATGGTGAGGCAGCAGAGGTACCAATGTTTGAATGGGCAAGGATTAGGAAGCTTCTGCAGAGAGGATGATAGTTGGAATGCAAAATGATATCTTATGAAGTCAACACTGGAGGTATTCCAATCATTTCTGCCTTTTGGGCGAAATGCTATCACTGTTTATGGGCAAATACTGATGAATTAACCCTCCATGCAAGTGAGAGGTCTTACTTGATTTAATGTGAAAAGCCACTGGTAGATTTGCAGTAGATACTGTTTGCAGGACCACACCAGCAAATTTGGAAACATGCTTTCTTTGGGTCTCATCGTCATGTGAACCACTATGAAAGGCCTTTCCTCATAGAAACCAGTCCTTGAATATCAGCAACATACTGGGTCAGCTGCTCATGGTGGTCCTCTTTTAGGCCTTACAAAAGAAACAGATCTGACATCTTCCTCCCTAGGCAACCAGAATCGCTATTTTTGAAACTGGAATTAGCAATTACCTAATACAGATTCTCGGTTTACGTTTCTTATTCTGAAATGTAGAATTGGTTCACAAATTGCGAGTGGTCACAAAAGCAGGTTTTTACACCGACAAATTAGCATGAAGTGGAAGCAGGTGGTAATCAGGTGTAAACTATAGATGAGGTAGAAACTTATTTTTCCACCCACAATGGCTGCTCTGTATGCTATGGCGAAGAGGATAAGGCTGTTTGCTCCACACCAGCAGAGGAGAAGGCAAAGACAGGGATTTATACTGAGATTTCGGTCGGGTGCCTTTATTTCTGCAGACTGAAGAAAAGGTCAATAACAAGTATAGGCTCAATAGCACTATTATATGGATTTAATTCCTGAATTAGACACTGTGTTGTGTAGGAACAAAAACTGGAGTGTTTCAATACCAACCTACATTCAGGTACTTAGCTGCCTATACCGTTTAGCCTCAGGAATCTATCAGCAGGGCTATTGTGCGGCCACGGCAATTTTTCGCATAATCATAAATTTGCGGCATTTGCCACATAAGCCATCATCTGTTGCATAATTTGCAGATTTTAACAAAAAATATGTTTGTTTCTAACTCAAACAGTTCAAAAGTTACTAAATATGCTGTGACACATGTTGCTGCACATTTGAATGCCCTTTGCAAAGCTGGACTACTCAAGCTTCTGTTGCTTATTGCTATATTTGGGTATTCAACTGGTACTAATGAGGTGCAACCAATGCCCAGACAATGTAACCAAGTTTAAGAATGTCAAAGTAATGAAGTAATGCTATTTCAAAATGTGCTTCATTATGCCGCATAAGTTGCCTTTTCTTGCAGCATAATTAACTCAATCCTGACGCATAATTTGGCCCTCTCCGCATAATTCAAGTGGCCCTGGCTAAACGGGGTTGTTGCCAAAGCAGGAGAGGTTTCACAAAGAGCACTTTCACATTATTTTTCATAATGTTTTGTTTTTGCCTATACAGCGCATTCACTGTTCTGCTGAGAGGTATTGTTTACAATTCAGTGGGCATACAACCTGCCCAGAGCATACTTCTGGTTGTTGTTTTCACTCTCATTTGCAATCTTTCGATTGCTTATCTCCCGAAGGCTTCCCTTCATTTCTTGTGTTATCTCCTCCCAGGAGAATGGACCAAGTACATGAGTTCTTCTTCGTCTTTATTCTTCCTCGTCATTTTGAAACTCACTTTGTTTTTTAATTTAGAAGTGTTTTGTGAATATTCCATGGACGTGCAATGTGCTTTCCTACTTTAAAACCCTTAAATTCAGGTGTTGGCCAATAGCCGACATCCACACTACCTCCCCAGTGCGTCTGTTGGTCATTGGCTGACACTGCGGAGGTATTTGAAGGCCCCTCAGTCCTCTGTACAGGAGGAAGTCCTCCATTTTATTTTAACCTCAGGCTGCTTGGGAAGAGCTTCCCAAGCAGTCCGAGCCTTCTTTTTCTTACTGTGATGACGATCAGGTAACACTGACGTCATTACAGTAAAGTGAAAATAAAATGAGCTGATGTGCTCATTATACCTTCACTGCATCAGTGCTCGGGGCTTATCTCAGCTCCCCAAGCAGTAATTGCTTCCAGAGAGGTTTTGTTAAAAATGGGAGAATCACCCCTTTCCAATGTTACTTCCCAGTGGATCCCTGCTTGGGGATCCCCACAAGAGAGCGATCCCCAAGCAGGGATCCACCCACTAAGCCCCAGGAACATGGGGAGTGGCCCCTTAGGCAAGGGCTTATGCTCCCCCACCACCCCCAAATATTTTAGTCTTTCTGCCACCCTTGGGGGGGTGAAAGGGGTTGATTACGCAGATCTGCCCCCCCAGTGGTGTAGAAAGCATACTAAGCACCAGGTAAAACAAAGTAAATGTTGGGGTGTGGCCTGCCCACTATGGGCATGGCCATGCCCGACCCAAAATGCTGAAGTATCAGTCTTTCTACAAAAACACGGGGCAATCAGGGTGATTACCCCCAATCTGACCCCCTGGAGGGTAGAAAGCCCACTAGACACCGGAGTATTTGCAAACAAAAGAAAAGGACTGGAGTGGGGGCTCTCTGCCATGAGCATGGCCATGCCCACACCCCATAAGAAAGTGGGAACAGTCTTTCTGCCTCTCTCGGGGTGGATTGGGATTATTACCCCTGATTGAGGGCAGAAAGCCCACTAAACACAAGGGAAAACAAAATAAAAAATATAGGGGTGGGGGCTGCCCAAACTGCAGCATCAGTCTTTCTGCTCCACCAGGGGGCAGAAAACTCACTAGACCCCAGGGAATGTTAAATTACTTTTTTTACAGAGGTGGGGCCTGCCCACTATGGGCATGGCCATACCCCCCAAAAAAGCGTCTGCAGTCTTTCTGCCTCCAGGGGGCATATAGAGGAGTTTATCGCCTCTGGTCAGGGACCTGCTCACTCCCCCAGTAGCTCCACCGTTGTGCCGTTGCTGCTGATAGGGATCCGGCAGGGTTCAAGACTGCCTGCTGCCACCTGCCTCATTGTGCCCCTTTTTTCCTCTGTTTCCTGTGCCATCCTTCTCTTCGCTGTTTTACTTTTAGGTGTGTAGATATTGCTTAAACCTGCGATTTTGTCACTGTGATTTTTTCACCTGCCTCGTTGTCCGTTATTTCCTGTTTCCTGTGCCATCCTTCTCTGTTTTATTTTTAGATGTGTAGGTTTTCTTTTAAACCTGGGAATGTGTCACTGTGCTACGGTGATGGATCAAGCCCTGATCTGTTGACTGGGTAGGAGTGTTCTGATTAACTCAAATACTCTGTCCATCACCACCCCCTTTTTGAAATGTCACTGTCCTGCGTGTCCTGCTCCCTTTTCCCACCGCTGCTTCCCCGCGGCCCCTCCCTCTTGCCTCTCACGCTCCGCCTCCCAGCTGAGCGTCCCTCTCTCCTCCCCTATTTAATGGCAGCCGCGCCAAAGGCGCACCAAAGTCAAGCCTGTCTGCACTCGTCCGCAACCTGACTGCGACCTGCGCCAGTGACCCTGGATCTCCAACCATCCACTGCTACGACTCAGCTATCCTCGTACTAAACCCCGGGAGGATCAACAACAGACAGCTGTCCATGCCGAGCACCACCCATGGACAGTTCTCCTGCCGTCACTGCTGCCAGACCTTCAACACCATTAGCACTTCCACTGCCACCACCCCTGCACCAAACACCAACACCCCCAAAACCCTGAGATGCCTACTCCTGAACGTGAGCTCCCTGCACAGACAAGCCATTGAGGTCTGGGACCTCCACAAAACCCTCTCACCTGATGTTGCCTTCTGTGCAAAAACCTGAACCAACACCTCACCTGCCCCCAACATCGCCACTGCATACCCAATGGATACAAGATCCAGAGGAAAGACCGCCCCAACCGCCCAGGAGGAGGACTCGCAATCGCACCCAAGAGCTCCCTCTACACCTCCACTGCCGACTCCCTCTCCACCACCGAACACCTTCGTTTCCAGATCCAGACCAGCCCTAGAACTACTCTGCAGGGCACCCTCGCTTACAGACCCCCCGGACCTCGAGCCCCATTCACCACAACCATCCCGACCTCATCACACTCCACGCCATCGCCTCCAGGGACTACATACTTATCGGAGACCTGAACTTCCACCTCAAAAACCCCAGCGACCCAAACTCCACCACTCTCCTGGACAACCTTGCCAATATCGGCCTGAAACAGCTCGCCACCATGCCCACCCACAAGGCAGGACACACCTTCGGCCCCATCTTGGCAGGAGGTAACAACATCCACTTCAGCCACACCACGGAACCCCCTTGGACGGATCATCACTTGTACTCTTCAATGTCGACAAACCCACCGCCCGCAAACCAGCACCGTGCCCCCCACGAAGGAAGTTGCGCAAAATCACTGAGGAGCAGCTCAACTCCACCCTCAACCGTGACACCCCCACCACCTAGACCAACGCCAATCTCGCAGCCAAAGAACTCCACAGATGGATCTCCAACTGCACAGACAATCTCGCACCCCTAAGGAACTCCGACAGACAGTGCCCCAGGAAACCCACCTGGTTCGCCACTGACTTCCAAGAATCCAGACGCATCTGCAGATGTCTCAAGAAGAACTGGAGAAACAGCATTACGCCAGAAGGCAGCACCACCTACAAGAACGCCATGACGGAATACCACCAACGCATCATATCCACCAAAAGGACCTTTATCCAAAACAAGATCCTCGGCAACTCCAAGGAACTCTTCAGCGCCATCCAGGAATTCACCAAGCCCTCCAGCAAAACCACGGGCATCACCCTCTTCCAGGACCTCTGCGACAAGCTCAGATCCTACTTCCTTCTAAAAATCAAGGGCCTCTATGACCACTTCAATGACCAGACACCTGATGCCGGAAACCACCTCCCTCCCTAGCAACGCCAGCCAGCCTACTGTCTCCTCCTGGACCCCAGTCACCACCAAAGACAACACTTCAACCATGAAAGGCATCCACTCGGAGGCCCCCACGGACCCCTGCCCGCTGCACATCTACCACAGAGCCACCACCGCCAATGCTTCAGAACTACGACACACCATCAACACCACCTTCAAGACCGGCACCTTCCCCAATGACTGGAAATGCGTAGAAGTCAAACCCCTGCTAAAGAAGCCCACAGCAGACCCCATGGACCTTAAGAATTACTGACCCATCTCCCTCCTCCCTTTCGTGGCCAAAGTCACAGAGAAGATCGTCAATGCCCAGATAACAAAATTCATCGAAGAAATCTCCATCCTCGACCCCTCCCAATCAGGATCCCGCAGCAACCACAGCACTGAGAATGCTATTCTCGCCGCCACAGACTACATCTGCACCCTTCTTGATGTAGGACACACCACGGCCCTGATCCTACTCAACTTCTCTGCAGCGTTTGACACACTCTCCCACCGCACTTTCACTGCCAAACTCCATGACACCAGCATACAGGGAGCCGCCCTCGACTGGATCCGCTCCTTCCTGACCGGCAGAAC
Source organism: Lissotriton helveticus (assembly GCF_964261635.1). Taxonomy (NCBI): domain Eukaryota; kingdom Metazoa; phylum Chordata; class Amphibia; order Caudata; family Salamandridae; genus Lissotriton; species Lissotriton helveticus. Next base: position 2,103,328,048 of record NC_136059.1, on the reverse strand, counting down.
CCAAAGAATCAGACTGCCACCCTGCCTCTCCGAACTCACAGAATCAATTGCGGAGTACCCCAAGGATTGTCGCTCAGCCCCACGCTCTTCAACATCTAAATGGCCCCCCTCGCCGCCATTGTTAGACACCATGGGATATGGGCCTATTGAAGAAGGTCCAACACACAGGACCCAACATCATTGAGAAGGCTGCGTTCTTCTTGGAACAGCCCTAACTTCCATCTATGCCTCCACCAGACATAGAACAGACTTAAGCCACCAATGAATAGCTGAAAGCAGGAAGCAGTGAAGGTGACTCCAAGAACTAAGGAAAGAAAGAAATACAGACAAAAGTGATAGGGTAAAGAAAAGAAGAAAGAGAGAAAGAAGGAAGAAAGTGAGAAGAAGAAGAGAGAGGAAAAAAAAGAAAAATGGAAATAAGCTTACAGCCATCAGGTTTCCATGCCATCACCATCTCCTACCCCCCCTCCCCAATCTATCTAAAAACGCAGCCAAGAAGCAAAAACATAGAATACTGAAAACTCATCCGGAGACACTGGTATCAGACCCTTATTTTTGCACCAACTCGGGCATAATATCGAATGACCTCATCTTCCACACCAAAAAACGTGCACAGTGGAGAAACACCCTCTACTCCTTGCTTTGAATCTCCAATACCAAAAAAAAACATCAGGCCCTCAAACTGGCGGTTATAGCTTCGGACATCTGCAAGGCGAATGCCACCATATCCATATACAGTAATGCTAATATCCTCATACAAGCTTCTAATAGCAATCTAGCACTCATAGACAAGATCTTTCCTACTCTTAAAAGAGCAGCAAACAGCAAGAAAAATTCTCTCCCCGACCCGACTCCTCCCGTTTCTCCGGAAGACACGCAACCTCTGCGACTTAATCCATTAATGACTCCAAGGGACCCTATATCTCACCAAACCCCCAACGACCCCTAAACGTCCCTCACAACTGACTCAACGACACCAGGGCCCACAGGTCCAGCTCGGAGAGCCATAAGCATAGATAACGAGCACAACACCCCCAATGATCCCTACACGTCCCTTCCAACTGACTCAACCACACCAGGGCCCCCGGGTCCAGCTAGGACAGTCATAAGCATAGATAACGTGCACCACACCCCCAATGATCCCTACACGTCCCTCACAACTGACTCAACCACACCAGGGCCCACGGGTCCAACTCGGACAGTCATAAGCTTTGATATCGACCACCCCAATGCAGGCACACAACCGATTCACCGGCTGAACAATGGAGAATGCAACAACCGAAACTGCACTCCTAACATTCCAATCGCCCAACTAGCAGGTGAGCTATCTGACAAATCTCCTCCTGATCCGACACTTACATTGATCCCCGGTCAACCCCTAACGCCTTTGATGCCTTACCCGCTCATCCAAACTCCACATGCAGTGACCATACCCCCTTCATATGCAGCACCCCCTTTCATGGTAGTACCTCTTAAGGCCATCCCTCATATCTACTCTGACCCACCTACCACCCTCCTTACTCAACTAACCCCGTCAAAAACTAATAATGATATCCACACTCAATTTGATATCCAGATCTCAACGCAACCTAGCCATAGTGCAGGAACTACCACGATAAGGGAACACACGCCCACACACTTAACTAAGTATCCTAGCCATGACCGGACCGCTCGATTCAACGAGTTAACCATAGGTCTAGCCCATCTAAAGGATGAAATGCAAAATCTATCATCAATCACCAATGAACTCCTAAACTCTAATAAAGAGACTAGCGCCACCGTGAACCGAATTAGTCTGCAAACCAGCAGGTACTTCACCACGAATCCACACCCAGACTATACAGCACGGAGTAAAATACCTCCCCCCAACAACCTGGATCGTCCTACGAGGGCAATGGGTGGTCTATCTGACAATGACTTACATGTCCTTCTCATTTCATACACAAGCCATAATTGACAGCAGCAAGTCTCTAGATGGTACAATCTAATCCATCCGACCAAACCCCTACCAAGAACCCACTCACAACTACAGATCCATAATTAGGGAAACCCTCACAAAGGTCAACATAATGCAATCTACCCTCACTCACTCGACTAGCAAATTAAAGTGTGCACTAATCAATTGCAGATCGGCTAACAAACATGCTACGGCCATTTATGATCTCATTCTCTCGAATGATCTGGACATCATCATCCTCACCGAAACATGGCTAAAGAGTTCCTCTGCTCCCATCCTTGACCTACTGGTCTCCCCTAGTCAAGATATATTTCACCTGGATAGAACTGAGAAACCCGGAGGGGGGTTAGCCTGAATCTATCGAAACACAATCACAGTTAATCAAGCAGACTCCATCTCCTTATCTTCCTGTGAATATCTCTGCACCAACATCTTGGGTGGCAAGGGCATCATCTGCCAACTTCACATAATATACCACCCCCCGGGTGACAATCTGAAGTTCATTGATGAGCTAATGGAAGTCATTACAGCCAACGCCAACTTACAAGTGCCGCAGATCTTTCTGGGAGACTTCAATCTCCATTGGAACAATACTGGCGATCATGATGTAAGCGGTCTCAAATCCTTTCTGGCAGACCAGGATCTGTCCCAATTATGTGACAGCCCAACCCACAACAATTGGGAGACAATAGACCTCATCATAGCAAAAACAAACACTATATCACTAGAATCCATCTCCCCATGCAACTGGACTTATCATTACAACATCTTCTTCTCCATCAACAGTGAGGTAGCTCCAAAACGAAGCCAACCTACAAAAACAAAACAATGGAAAAGAAATATCTAAAATATCAATCCCAACGTCTTGATATCCCAATGCAATTCCGCCCTGTCCCATCAGCAGACATGGCTGACGTCCATGATCTCACAGAATTTTACAATGTCGCTATGCTTGAAATCCTTGATACCACAGCGCCCCTCCAAGAAAAAAATGTCTCCACCAAAATCTCCAAACCAAGGTTCAATGAGAATCTAAACTCGGACCGGCACAAGTTAAGACAAGCTAAGCGAGCATGGGAATCAGCACCTTCCACTGATCACCTATACCAGCTTAGGGCACTGAGAAACACTTACAACAGAAAAATCTTAAAAGCTAAAGCAAAGTTCTTCAAAACACAGCTGAACCAAGCCATTAATCGTCCCAAAAAACTATTTGAAATCGTAAAACAACAATCGCGTAACTCTCCAAACGTAGTGGAGCTCAGCAACCCGGCTACCCCTAACTGCGACGAGCTTGCCAAATTCCTCCTAGAAAACACTAGACCATTGAAAATGACATTCAATCCAAGAAAGAACACAAACAAACTACTGACCAAGAGTCTACTCTTTACCCACAGATCAAGGACCTTTTTAGCTTTCAAATCGAAGTTCCAAAAAACAATGCCAACTGGCATACCTTCTCACCCATCCCTGAACACGAAATCTATAGCACCCTGCTAGCGATCAACCCTGCCAATCATTTCTCCGATCCCCTACCCCCATCTGTATTCAAAATGATAAAAACCTCTATTCTACCACTATGGGCAAACATTGTTAACGCCTCTCTGAGGCAAGGTTCCATACCTAACTGCCTTAAAATAGGGCAGGTCACACCTATACTAAAGAAAGCCAACTCCCTCTCCACAAACCTCAACAACTATCGCCCTATATCCAGCATCCCCACTCTGGCGAAGTTATTGGAAAAATGTGTACAAATTCAGCTTTGCAACCACATCGAGAACTTCAACCTCCTAGATAAACACCAATCCGGCTTCCATCAAGGTCACAGTACTGAATCAGCACTCACCCATATAATGGATGACATTTTAAAAATGTTAGATCATAACAAATCGTGCATATTGATACTTCTTGACCTATCTTCCGCTTTCGACACGGTTAAAAACGACAATCTACTGTCCCTACTTGAACTAAGAATGGGCCTTTCCGTTCCAGTGTTACAATGGTTCACCTCCTTCTTAAGCAACAGAACCCAAAGAATCAAGATGAAGCACTCATTCTCTCAACCTTCCATGGTCACACTAGGAGTTCCACAGGGATCAGCACTATCACTAATCCTTTTTAATCTACTCATGGAACCCCTTGCTAAAGCGCTGAATTCTGAAAACATTCTATATCACTTATACGCGGATGACACTCAACTATATATGAAAATCTCCTCACCAGATGACTTCATCTCCCTCAACGCCATTCGTTATAATACCCAAAGTTGCCTCAATGGCAACCACCTCATGGTCAACACCAAGAAAACTGAGTTCCTCCTCATCTCCCCTCCCAATCACACACCCAAGATAGACTTATGGCTGAAGCATCTAACTTCCTTTGATTGTGCCCCATACATCATTGACTCCGCGAAATCCCTGGGAGACACCCTGGACAAACATTTAAATATGCAGGCACAAATCTACAATGCCACCAAGGGAGCCAATTTTCAGTTGAGTATCTTCAGGAAACTTAAACCCTTCCTCCCAAAGACTGATCTAAAACCGGCGGTTCAAGCTCTAGTACTACCAAGACTGGACTATGGAAGCACCACTCTATGCGGTCTTCCAAAATACAAGCTAGCACCGCTCAGGGCATCGCTTAATGCTGCAGCCAGGCTGGTCTCTGGAGTAAAAAGAAATAACCACATCACCCATGCCCTGAAGGCTCTGAACTGGCTACCCTACAATTTGAGAATACAACTAAAGATCGCCTGCATGACACATAAAGCCCCACATCGCAACACCCTAGCTATTTAGCACAAAAGCTAGAGCAGTCGGGAGGTTGCAGACATTCACGAAGAATGAGCTCACTACTACTAAAACCTCAATACTTCCTCAAAAAGAGAACTGGGTGCAGAGCTTTCTCAGGTATCGCACTGAAGATTTGGAACAACCTTCCCCCAGACGTACGCAGAATCTCCTCCTTTACCGCCTTAAAAAAAGAAGCAAAAATGTTTCTAATGAACAAAAATAACATCCTAAATCTTTAACTCTCTGATGCCTATTTCCCACTGATTATATCCAAATCAATGTCTACCTCTTTTGTATTATATGCGATTTCCGATTGTATGTATAATATGTGATAACTATGTACTGTAAAGCACTCTGATACCCCTGTGGGTCATGTTCGCGCTATATAAACTTAAAAAATATATAAATGGACTCGGCATATTATCGTACGCCGATGACATCTCTCTCATCCTCTCCTTTACCAAGGACCCCATCACCACCAGACTCAACTTCCAGGAAGAGCAGCAGCTGCCTGAAGCTCAACTCGGAGAAGACACTCACAACTACAGATCCATAATTAGGGAAACCCTCACAAAGGTCAACATAATGCAATCTACCCTCACTCACTCGACTAGCAAATTAAAGTGTGCACTAATCAATTGCAGATCGGCTAACAAACATGCTACGGCCATTTATGATCTCATTCTCTCGAATGATCTGGACATCATCATCCTCACCGAAACATGGCTAAAGAGTTCCTCTGCTCCCATCCTTGACCTACTGGTCTCCCCTAGTCAAGATATATTTCACCTGGATAGAACTGAGAAACCCGGAGGGGGGTTAGCCTGAATCTATCGAAACACAATCACAGTTAATCAAGCAGACTCCATCTCCTTATCTTCCTGTGAATATCTCTGCACCAACATCTTGGGTGGCAAGGGCATCATCTGCCAACTTCACATAATATACCACCCCCCGGGTAACAATCTGAAGTTCATTGATGAGCTAATGGAAGTCATTACAGCCAACGCCAACTTACAAGTGCCGCAGATCTTTCTGGGAGACTTCAATCTCCATTGGAACAATACTGGCGATCATGATGTAAGCGGTCTCAAATCCTTTCTGGCAGACCAGGATCTGTCCCAATTATGTGACAGCCCAACCCACAACAATTGGGCGACAATAGACCTCATCGTAGCAAAAACAAACACTATATCACTAGAATCCATCTCCCCATGCAACTGGACTTATCATTACAACATCTTCTTCTCCATCAACAGTGAGGTAGCTCCAAAACGAAGCCAACCTACAAAAACAAAACAATGGAAAAGAAATATCTAAAATATCAATCCCGACGTCTTGATATCCCAATGCAATTCCGCCCTGTCCCATCAGCAGACATGGCTGACGTCCATGATCTCACAGAATTTTACAATGTCGCTATGCTTGAAATCCTTGATACCACAGCGCCCCTCCAAGAAAAAAATGTCTCCACCAAAATCTCCAAACCAAGGTTCAATGAGAATCTAAACTCGGACCGGCACAAGTTAAGACAAGCTAAGCGAGCATGGGAATCAGCACCTTCCACTGATCACCTATACCAGCTTAGGGCACTGAGAAACACTTACAACAGAAAAATCTTAAAAGCTAAAGCAAACTTCTTCAAAACACAGCTGAACCAAGCCATTAATCGTCCCAAAAAACTATTTGAAATCGTAAAACAACAATCGCGTAACTCTCCAAACGTAGTGAGCTCAGCAACCCGGCTACCCCTAACTGCGACGAGCTTGCCAAATTCCTCCTAGAAAACACTAGACCATTGAAAATGACATTCAATCCAAGAAAGAACACAAACAAACTACTGACCAAGAGTCTACTCTTTACCCACAGATCAAGGACCTTTTTAGCTTTCAAATCGAAGTTCCAAAAAACAATGCCAACTGGCATACCTTCTCACCCATCCCTGAACACGAAATCTATAGCACCCTGCTAGCGATCAACCCTGCCAATCATTTCTCCGATCCCCTACCCCCATCTGTATTCAAAATGATAAAAACCTCTATTCTACCACTATGGGCAAACATTGTTAACGCCTCTCTGAGGCAAGGTTCCATACCTAACTGCCTTAAAATAGGGCAGGTCACACCTATACTAAAGAAAGCCAACTCCCTCCCCACAAACCTCAACAACTATCGCCCTATATCCAGCATCCCCACTCTGGGGAAGTTATTGGAAAAATGTGTACAAATTCAGCTTTGCAACCACATCGAGAACTTCAACCTCCTAGATAAACACCAATCCGGCTTCCATCAAGGTCACAGTACTGAACCAGCACTCACCCATATAATGGATGACATTTTAAAAATGTTAGATCATAACAAATCGTGCATATTGATACTTCTTGACCTATCTTCCGCTTTCGACACGGTTAAAAACGACAATCTACTGTCCCTACTTGAACTAAGAATGGGCCTTTCCGTTCCAGTGTTACAATGGTTCACCTCCTTCTTAAGCAACAGAACCCAAAGAATCAAGATGAAGCACTCATTCTCTCAACCTTCCATGGTCACACTAGGAGTTCCACAGGGATCAGCACTATCACTAATCCTTTTTAATCTACTCATGGAACCCCTTGCTAAAGCGCTGAATTCTGAAAACATTCTATATCACTTATACGCGGACGACACTCAACTATATATGAAAATCTCCTCACCAGATGACTTCATCTCCCTCAACGCCATTCGTTATAATACCCAAAGTTGCCTCAATGGCAACCACCTCATGGTCAACACCAAGAAAACTGAGTTCCTCCTCATCTCCCCTCCCAATCACACACCCAAGATAGACTTATGGCTGAAGCATCTAACTTCCTTTGATTGTGCCCCATACATCATTGACTCCGCAAAATCCCTGGGAGACACCCTGAACAAACATTTAAATATGCAGGCACAAATCTACAATGCCACCAAGGGAGCCAATTTTCAGTTGAGTATCTTCAGGAAACTTAAACCCTTCCTCCCAAAGACTGATCTAAAACCGGCGGTTCAAGCTCTAGTACTACCAAGACTGGACTATGGAAGCACCACTCTATGCGGTCTTCCAAAATACAAGCTAGCACCGCTCAGGGCATCGCTTAATGCTGCAGCCAGGCTGGTCTCTGGAGTAAAAAGAAATAACCACATCACCCATGCCCTGAAGGCTCTGAACTAGCTACCCTACAATTTGAGAATACAACTAAAGATCGCCTGCATGACACATAAAGCCCCACATCGCAACACCCTAGCTATTTAGCACAAAAGCTAGAGCAGTCGGGAGGTTGCAGACATTCACGAAGAATGAGCTCACTACTACTAAAACCTCAATACTTCCTCAAAAAGAGAACTGGGTGCAGAGCTTTCTCAGGTATCGCACTGAAGATTTGGAACAACCTTCCCCCAGACGTACGCAGAATCTCCTCCTTTACCGCCTTAAAAAAAGAAGCAAAAATGTTTCTAATGAACAAAAATAACATCCTAAATCTTTAACTCTCTGATGCCTATTTCCCACTGATTATATCCAAATCAATGTCTACCTCTTTTGTATTATATGCGATTTCCGATTGTATGTATAATATGTGATAACTATGTACTGTAAAGCACTCTGATACCCCTGTGGGTCATGTTCGCGCTATATAAACTTAAAAAATATATAAATGGACTCGGCATATTATCGTACGCCGATGACATCTCTCTCATCCTCTCCTTTACCAAGGACCCCATCACCACCAGACTCAACTTCCAGGAAGAGCAGCAGCTGCCTGAAGCTCAACTCGGAGAAGACAGAGGTCCTCGTCCACGGACCCTCCCCCTCTGCATGGGACAACACCTGGTGGCCTACCACCCTCGCCAGCCCTCCCACCCCCACGGACCACACCCGAAACCTCATTATCGTACTCGACTCCTCTCTCGCCGTCGGCTCCAGCTGTTTCAACACCGTCTGCATCCTCCGAAAAACCCTCAAATGGATCCCCCCAAATCAGGGAAGACCATCACCCATGCACTCATAACCAGCAGACTGGACTACGGAAACGCCCTCTATGCCGGGATCAACAAGTCACTACTCCACAGACTCCAGACCATACAGAACACCGTAGCCAGACTCGTCATTGGCATCCCTCGACACAAATATAACCCAACACCTGTGTAACCTCCACTGGCTCACCATTGAGAAGAGAATTACCTTCAAGATACTCACCCATGCCCACAAATGCCTCCACAATACTGAACCCCAATACCTCAATGAGAGAATCTCCTTCCACATACTCAAGAGAAACCTCCGATCTGCTGCCCTCACCGAATCACCAAGAATCTGCAAAGCCAGAACAGGTGAAAGAGCCTTCTCCTACATTGCAGCCAAGACCTGTAACGAGCTCCCGATCAGCATCAGACGCGCCCCCTCCCTGACCATCTTCAGGAAGACACTCAAGACCTGGCTCTTCAACTGAACGTAGCTGCTTAACCTCCCAAGCGCCTAGTAGCGCGCTTACAATTCCCCTAATTGATTGTTCTCCCCCCTGGGGAGGGGGCAGAATGCGGGTGATTAGAAAGCTCACTAGACACCAGAGAAGTGTTGAAATTTGTTTTTTATAGGACTACGGGCTGACCGCCATGGCCAACACCCCCCAACCCTAAAATGGCACAGCCTACCTTTCTAACCCCCTGGGGGGGGGGTCAATGGGTACAATTGCCTCCAATTTGCCTCCCTGGGGAGCAGAAAACCCACTAGACACCAGGGACTGCAGTGCTTTTTTGGGGTAGAGTGACCCCCCGAAGCATTGGCGCACGCTATCCCCACCTCTCGCCACAATAGACTTTCTGGCCCCATGGGATGGATAGTGGTATTCGTCTCCAGTATTCTACCCTTGGTGGGCAAAAAGCCCACCAAACACCAGAGATCTCAAAATGGAGCCAAAACAAACAAAAGTAGGGGGCAGTCTACCGTGGCATCAAGCCATATCCCGCACCAGAAAGAACAATAATGTCTTTCGGCCCACAAGTGGGCAGGTAGGAGGTTCATACTAATTGGGGAGGGTTCCCCCAAATATGTCCCTTGGAGGGAGAAGAAAGTCCACCTAACAGGGTTTTTGCATTTGGACCAGAAGAAAATGGTACGGTGCACTGTGGTTTGTTCCATTTGTGGTGAGGCGGTAGCCAGTGCAAGATCAAACCAACACCAATGGGAGCCCTTGAAACGTTGAGCCCTTAACCTCGTTTTGATTTGTTCCTTTCACGAGCACTAGGCCTAGACACACAAGTGGTGCAATGTTTTAAGTGAGGTAGTGCTGGGCTTGTAGGAATTCTGTGGATTCCTACTGTTTGCGGAAGTTTCTATCACTATAATGTAAGGAAAATGTGTGATGCCAGGAAAAGGTTGATGTTTGGAAGACATTGTGAGTAAATAAACCTCCTGGGATACACTTAAGGGCATACCACCAAGGAATCACATTTTTAAAATGTCTGTGGTTCATATGTTTGCATGGGTGGCACCACAGCACAGCCCCAAATACCACAGCTACCTCTATTGTTTATATTGTATTGTATAAATCTTTATTTCGGTAGATTTTCACCATAAAAGACATAATAACATTTTATAAAACATTTAAAAAATATATATGTTGATACTTTACAGGACATCCGGACAGACGTCACATTTTTGTTCATTAGAGTCACAAGTCAGCCTTTAGACATTTTCTCCTCAAAGACCACATTGTACCTAGATATTTGGCCACTGCAAAAACAATGTGGTCCGATAGGTCTGTTTTGAGGACTCTGAAGGCAGCCAAACAATCTCCAGATCCTAAATTTCTGCATAAAGGGACGATCCATTTCTTGCGAATCTCCTGATAGACTGGGCAAAAGAAAATTATGTGGAGCTCAGTCTCATTTGCCGCTCTGCAAGCTGGGCATGCGCTGTCTGCTTGTTCACTCCACTTACTTGTGAATACTCGAAGTGGGAGGGACCCGTGCCTCCACTGTAGATAAAGTTTCCTGAGTAAGGGAGGATATAGATTGTCTAGAACTGGCTCAAAGCTATAGGTATCCTTAATGTGTAGAAATGACTCAGTTAATGTCCCATGGTTTTGATGGTGGTGGAGTGCCATTAATTTGCTATCGCGGTATACCTTTGCCAATGTCTTTTTGGGGAAAAGCGGGCAGGTGGTTAGAGGGTCAGACCACAACTTCAAAAGGCCCAAGTCCTCCAGCTCAGTTTTAATAAATTTCAGCCATTTGATTTTCCCAGCATTAGGCATAGCGAGCACCTCCTGGAGTCCCTGCCTATAGCTAATCAATTCGGGAATTGACCACAGCCTACGCCAATAAGCTAGGGGTCGAAAAGCCAATTCTTCATCAAGGGGTCGCATCCCTAAATCTAACCTTAAAGGGACAAGAGGCGTGCTAGAAGGAAGCGCTACAAGCCTGCGAATGAACTTGTTCTCCTCTTTCAACAGGTCCTGAGAGGCTGCCTGGCCCCAAAGCTCACACCCGTACATAGCAGCCCCCCTTGCCTGTGCCCTATAGATCTGTAAAGGTGGACCAACGGGTCGGATAGATGACTTGTTTTTACCCAAAAGTTTCATGGTACCACCTGAGTACTGAATCAGTTTGAGGAGTGCTTTCTCTTGATGGGTGCACCAGGTCATTCTCTCATTTATCATAATTCCGAGATACTCGAAAGTCCTCACCCTTTCGAGTCTGCTTTGACCAATTTTGGGGCTAGAGCGGATTTTTGGGGGAGGATTAAACACCATGAATTTGGTCTTTAAGGTGTTAATTTCAAGGCCGTGTTCCCCACAAAAGTCCACGAAGCCATCAAGAACACGCTGGATACCTATCGCCGACTTGGAGAGCAACAGAGTGTCGTCGGCGAACATGATCGCCGGCACTCTGGAGCCTGCCAGCTTGGGAGCATCGGAGTTAACCACCCCGTTCAGATGGGAGATAACCCCGTTGACATAGAGGCAGAACAGGGTCGGTGCAAGCACACAACCCTGCCTTACCCCCCTGTCAACGGGGAACCTATTTGACAAGGCTCCCTCCTTGCCACACCTCACTTGTGCAAAATTATCAGTGTGGAGATGAATAATCATCTCCAGCAAGCCCCTAGGGACCCCCAGTTTGGCCAGCACCTCCCAGAGCTTTTTGCGGGGGACCAGGTCAAAGGCTGCCCTCAGGTCCACCAATACAGTATAGAGACTGCCACCCTCCAACTGTACCGTTTTCCAAAAAATGAGGGTGAGCCGAAAGACCTGGTCTATAGTTGAGACCTTCTTTCTGAAACCTGCTTGGAGAGGACTCAGAATATCATATTCCGTCATCCAATCCAACAAACGATCCAACAATAGCCTGGCGAATAGCTTTTGTGAAACGTCTATCAGGCTTATAGGCCTATAGTTGACTGGGAGCAGAGGAGAACCCTTCTTGAAGATAGGGACTATCTCTGCCCCCAGCCAAGTTAGGGGGATCGTCATGCCGTTCAGAATTGCATTGAACAGCACCCTGAGGTACGAAGCCCAGATTTTAGGTTCATGTTTGTATAGGTCACCTGGAAGCCTGTCTAGGCCTGGCGCCTTTTCAGCAGCCAGACCCCTAATTGCCACGGTGACTTCTTCTAGGGAAAATCCATCCATGGGAGCTGCACTTTCAGTGAGTGGGTCCATTATGGATTCTGATTGGGTCACCATTTGGTCCAAATTAAGAGCTCTATAAAGGGTTTTAAAGTGATCCTCCCAGACAGCGGATGCTATATTTGCTTCAACTGCCGCTGGAGGTTCAGCTGAGCCATGCTTAACGATTTGCCAAAATTTTCGGCCATCTCGCAGCATGAGACCAGCTGACATTTCGGCCCAATTTTCCTCGTCCCACTCTATTTTAGCGTTGTGTATTATAGACTTATAGGCTAAACGCTTTACCCTGATCTTGCTAGGAGATTCCCGTATTTTAAGGGACTCTAGTAGGGCAGTCTTTGCTCTCCTACAAGAAGCATTGAACCACGAGGCTCTTTTCTTCTTAGGCTTCTTCAACCTGACCACCGGGTTCAGGACCTCTACCAGGTTTGAGCATAGCTCAGAGTGGATAGCCCCAAGCACAGTAAACTCGACAGGAGTAGCTAATAAGGTGGTAGGTGCCACGACTTTTTCTAAAGCAGGGGGTTCGGTGGCAATAGGTAACTGAGGGATAAGAACCTCAACCTTTTCTAGGGCAGGAAGCACTGCCGCGTACAACCTTTGAATATCATTAGGGCTCTCAAGGAGTTTTAACCATTTAATTCTTCGTCTATTATTAGTTACGACTAGGCTGGCTGAGGGTGCTATTGTTTATATATCAAAGCAGTGCTTTAGAGCCTTTTGTGATGTGTTCTCTTGACCCCTCCACATAAGTGCGTTCTTATTAGGAGTCAAGTAGAATTCATGGTGGTAGGAAATGTGTGGCACTCCGCAGATTCCAAGTTTTTCTGTCACAGGAAAATGTGTGTTTTTTACCTAAGTTTGACGTTTGCAAAGGCTTCAGGGTAAAATTAACTTGTGAGAGCCATGCGAATGCCGTACACCTCAGAACTCCCCTAGTTGTCTAGTTTTAAGAAATGTGCAGGTGTGCTAGGTTCCCCTCGGTGTAGCTGAGTTAGGGCACAAAATCCTCAGCTAGCCACTTTGCAAAAAAAGTGTTAGTTTTGAGTGGTAAAATGTGATGTATCCATCCTGTGTTTTGGGTTGTTTCCTGTTGCGGTCACTAGGCCTACCCACACAAATGAGGTACCATTTCTATTGGAAGACTTGGAAGACTGCTGGGTCGAAGGAAGTTTGTGGCTCCCTGCAGATTCCAAAACTTTCCATAACAGAAGTCTGAGAACTTTTTTTTATTTTTAGTCAAAGTTTGAGGTGTGCAATAGATTCTGGGTAGGAAATGCTGGTGAGAGCCAGACAAGTCACCCCACTCTGTATTTCCCTTGGCTTTTTACTTCTTAGCTGCTTCTTTGGTTTTTTTTTTTCTCTTCTTTCTGGATTCTTTGTTTTTCTGTTGTCTTTTCTTGTTATGTTATGAGATAGGTGTGCAAACCAAAGCGCCGGGACACTCTCTGAGTAGCCGTGCGCTATACAAAACCAAGTATAACATAACATAACATAACATGTCTAGTTTCCAAAAATGTTCAGGTTTGCTGGTCCTTTCCTGAATTCCAAAGACCAATGAGGTGGTCCTAAAGTGCAGGGGAAGTTCGTTCCAAGCTTAGTAAGTTGGCCACAGATGTAAATGTTGTCATAAATGGCTATTTATAATTCTTTCACCCTATATGCCTTCTCTATTGATGCTTTAGTTACTTACTCTCACAACTGTACTACTCTTCACTACTCTACTCTACACTTCTCCACTCTATGGCACTGCACTTAACTCCACTCCACTCTTTGCCACTCCACTCTACTCTCTGCTACTCCACTCTAATCCATGCTATTACACTCTATGCCACTCTTCTCTATGCCACTCCACTTTACCCCACTCCACTTTACATCACTCTGCTCCACACAATGCCACTCTATGCCACTCTACTCTACGCTACTCTACTCGTTTACACTCTACTCTATTCCACTCCACTCTCAGTTGCGCCACTCTGTACCACTTTACTCTATGCCAATTTACTCCACACCACCATCCTTTGCCACTTTACTGTCTGCCACTCTATGCCACTTTACTCTGTTCCACCCCACTCTATGTCATGCCACTCCATTCCACTTTACACCACTTTATGCCACTTTACACTACGCCACTCCATGCCGCTCCATCCAATGCCACCCTCTCTATGTCACTCCACTCTACACCACATCACACTGCACCACTCCACTCTCTGCCACTCCACTCTATGCCACTCTACTGTATGCCACTTCACACTACACACCTCTATTCCATTTTGCTTTACTCCACCTACCCCACTCCATGCCACTCCACTCTGCACCACTCCACTCCACACAATGCCAATCTCATGCCACTCCACTCCACTCAATTCCACTCTGTGGCACTCTACTTGACTCTACCCTATTGTACTCTACGCCACCCTACTGCTCACCACTCTACTCCACTCAAACCCACTCCTCTCCATCCACTCTTTGCTACCCTACTCCATGCCATTCTATTGTCTGTGACCCTGCTGTTCGCTACTCTGCACCATGCTATGCTACGCCACTCCTCTCCACTCAACTCCACTTAACTCCACTCCACTCTACCCCACACCAATCCACTCTAACCCACTCCACTCCACTATAATCTACCCTATTCAACGTCATTCCATGCCACTCTACTTGAGGGCACTGTTTTTCACTGCTCCCCTACTCTGTGCCACCCTACTTTATGCTGCTCTATGCCACTCCACACCCATCTACTTGTGAGAAAGAACAATCCTCGCACCCAAAAAATACTTAACACCCCTAAAGAATCCCAACCCAACACCCGTAATCCACCCTCACTTACCTCTTTTACCTCAGCCGGCAAACCGCTCCGACTGCTCACTCCCTGTAAAACAAAGAACGAAGAGGTTGACCCAAATAACGAAGACCCTCTGACGGAGAAGGAATTCAAGTCTACAGACGTGCATGCCTATTCACAGAGAGAAGAAGAGAATCAGGAAAATAAGACAGGACTGGAGGAAAGGAGAAGGGGGCGGCACTTGAAAGACGCAGAAAAGGAGAGCGTGGACCCAGATTGCGAGGGAGGAGATGAGGGCCAGCCCCCGGAGGAGAGGACGTCGGAGGCACCGAGTGGGGGAATGGAGATTTGCGTCCATTTTACACTGCAGAGGAACAGAAGACGGCACGTAAAGACAACGAGGCTCCAGAGACTTGGAGCGAAGAGTGATGGTCATTCTGGAAAGCGTGACTCCCCGCCGCAACTCAGAAGAGTTATTCAGGTGTTGCTTTAATTTTGAGTTTTTTGTGCAGAGAAAGGCTACCATAAAAGAAACCCTGAGAAGAAGGGGTCTGAGGCTGGGCTTGAGAGAAAGCCCAATCAACCAAAAGAGATATGAGGGATGAAGTCAGTTTAGAAACCCCAAAGAGAGAACAGTGAAACAGGCGTGTATATTGCACACTTTTCATTCTTATTTTTGTTTTCCTTACACACCTCAAAGATTCAAAAGTACAATAAGAGGTCTAACAAACTAGCACTAGTACCCAACAGCTAGAGAAGGTGGTAACTGAAGAGTAGAAGAGCTTTCCCCAACACTCCTAGGTGTAGTGATGGTCCCTGTCCCTTGCAACCCAAATATCCACACCTTCTTACTTAGCTGGCTCTCCTTGTCTTCTCACCTGGCAACCCGGGAACAACACACTACTGGAGCCCGGACTTGAAACCAAAGAAAAGAAAAGAGAAGGAAGATCACCAGTGAAAGAGGACAAACTCAAAGACCAAAACCAGCTACCCCAAATTAAGTTGTCCCCCCTTTTTTTTGTCAATTTCTCATGTTTTTGTTTTTTGCATTGTCTTCCTGGATAAAAACACAAAAATTAAGAAGCACATCCGGCCTCACAGGTTTGTTTTCCGCCCATCCCCCCCACTATTCTATGCCACTCTTCTCTATGCCACTTAACTCTACACCAGCCTGTGCCACTCCTGTCTGGGTTGCAACTCTCGCCACTGCATGCCTCTGTAATGCGCAACGTGTGTGCTAAGAAGCCTGGGCAACTGAGTCCTTGGTTTATGTTATGTTATATTATTTTATATGCATTTATGAAGCATAGTGGTTACCCAAGGGTGTCCTGGCGCTAGCTACTATCCTCTGGGCATTGAGCATTGTGGGGATCTACACGTTGAAAAGCTGTGTTTTCAATCCCTTCCTGAAATACAGAAGATCAGTGGCATTTCTGAGATGGAAGGGAAGATCATTCCCGGCCTCTGCAGCGCATGCAATAAAGCTCCCTCCCCACATGGCTTTTTTAGTGGGGGGTATCGTTACCAATTTAGCTCTTAAGGAGCGAAGAGTTCTTTTGGGCGTGTACCATTGGAACTGCCGCTGCAGATAGTCTGGTCCTGTTCCTTGCAGGGCCTTGAAAACCGTGCATTGGGATTTAAAACGCACCCGTTTTCTAATTGGCAATCAGTGAAGACGCGTGAATTCCTTGGTGATAAGAGCAAATTTAGATGTGCCGGTTAGCAATCTAGCTGCCACGTTTTGCAACAGTTGGAGTTTGTTAGAAAAGGGTTCTTGTATGTTTAGGTAATGACCATTACAGTAGTCCAGCCTTGATAGGATGAGTGCTGTCTGCTGTCAGCTGGCAGAAAGGGCAGTACTTTCTTAACCATTCTGAGTGAGTGAGAGGTGGCTGATGCAACGGCATTAACTTGCTTGCAAAAGTTAAGCTTGTCATCAACAATGACTCCCAGGTTTTTTACTTTCCTGGCGGGTTTGGGAAGGGCGCCCAGTTTTTCTGGCCACCAGTCAGTTGTCCAAAGTTGGCATTGTTTCCAAACAGCATGACCTCAGTTTTGCCCGAATTTACCTTCAGGCAATTCTGTGCCATCCATGTCCCGACTGCTTCTATACAATCATAGAACCTTTTACCTTTTCTAGATTCCTGTCCTGGCAGCAGAGACACAACTATTTGTGTGTCATCCGCATACAAGGTGAGGCAAATGCCAAAGGCACTAATCAGGCTGGCCAGAGATGAAACATAAACATTAAAAAGTGTAGGTCTGAGGGACGACCCCTGTGGCACTCCACATGGCAGGGAAAACTGGAGTAGAATTTACCCAGTGACACAATTTGTGATCCGTTGGTCAGGAAGGATTTTAGTAGCCTCCACGCTATACCCTGGACCCCGCATGCCGACAGAGGATCCATCAGCATATCGTGATGGACTGTATCGAAGGCCGCAGAGAGATCTAACATAATTAATGCAACTTGCCTCCCTGATCCAGTGCTTCCCAGATTTCTTCAGTGGATTTTATGAGGCCAGACTCAGTACTGTGCCCTTCTCTGAAACCATATTGAGTGGGATCCAGAGTATGGTTTTCGCGTAGAAAGGAACTGAGCTGCAGATTCATTGATTTTTCCATCAATTTTGCCAGCACTGGGAGACGTAAGATAGGTCGGAAATTATTAGGATCCTTAGGGTCCAAATTGTATTTCTTTAGCAGCAGAAGTATCAAAGTTAACTTTAATGCTTTGGGAAAGTGCCCTGATTCGAACATAGCATTGAGCAGGGTGGCGAGAGACGGGGCAATGGATTCCAATGCAAGTCTGATCTCATAGGGTAATCCTGATCTTGCTGACGTAAGTAGTTTTTTTGTATCACTTGTTGATAGTGGTGCAAATTTATCAAAGGAGCCAGGAGCTGGCTCAATTCCCTCAATCTAAGTTCCTGTCCCTGCTGAACTAGGGAGGTTGAAGCCCAGGAAGATGGCCTCTACCTTATTCGGGAAAAACGTGGCGATGTCCACGCATAGTTCCTGGCTCGACTGAATTTTAGCTGAGTCAAGAAGGGGGGGGCAATCTAGACACTGTTCTAAAAAGTTCTTTAGCAGAGTTTTTTGCTAAATTATTTCACTCTGCAAAGAACATTTTCTTGGCAGTAAATATGAGATGTTTGTAGGTCACAAGGTTTTGTTTGTATGCTTCTTTCTCCTCTTCTTTATATTCTTTCCTCCAGTTTTGTTTGAAACATTCAAAAATAAGTTTTTGTTTTCTAAGTTACTCAGTATACCAGGGGTGGTTGGTTGTGATCTTTTGGTAGACAACATTTTTACTGGAGCAAGTTTTTGCAGGCTGTCTCCAACCAGTTTGTATACCAAGAGGTGGCCTCCTCCTGTGGGCATCAGACTTGCACTAGCGATAAGTGTCTTTTCTTTGTTCTGTGCCCTTAACTTTGTTCCAGGCACTTGTCTCAATCTGGCTCCTTGGGACCCCCGCGTCAATGCAGTGATCTGGAAGTGCCAACTCAAATTGTACAGCAGCATGGTCTCTCCAGGCAAGAGGTAGTAATCCCGCGTACGTGAGTTGGGGGTGATTTGAAAATATTCCATCCAGGGTATGCCCTGCGGTTTTAGTGGGGCCTGTCACCTTTTGTCTTAGTTCTGTACTATTCACCGTGTCTACGAGGGCTACTGAATCTGGATCTGAAGTTGTTTCCAGGTAGAAGTTAAAGTCTCCCAGAATAGTGAATGAATTGGCACAGAGACCTTCTTCAAGCAGGTTACCAATTGAAGTTAGAAAAGTAGTTCTTTGTCCTGAAGGTCTATATAATAGCCTTGAAGGTATGCTGATGAGGCTATTAAGAATGTCCCACCTCCCTGGGGTTTGTGATGTGCTTTACTGAGGTTTCATGATTTATACATTATTTGGAATGGCCATAAATGTCGCTGGTGACAGTTGTTGGTTTACAATAAATAATGTTTTTGTGATTCACTGTTTCTGTAGAATATCCCTGGAGGGACTGGTTGCACTGAAACAGAACTCTCCATAATCCAGAAAGGCACATGGCTGTTTACACTTGGCTTGCTCACCAACGTGCTCTAACCGCTGTGCCCGACCACACCCAGCAAGTTGAGCACCTGATCCAACGGCTGCATATGCTTCTGGCTTCCATGTGCAGACACGGCTATAAAACTGTTTCCACACAGGGGTGCGTAGCCTCGTCGCATAATGCAAAACTTGCCTGCTTCTGCTCCTGCGTCATTTTTCAGTTAATGACTTCTTCCTCTTTCCTTGATCAGCAGCACCCTTGGCCTCTGGCTCTTTACGACCTTCTGCACGTTCTACATCCTGAAAAAGAAAAGTGACAAAGAACAAAACGTTGTAAACAAGGTTTGATGCAAACGCATAGTGCCGCGCGCCATCTGCATAATCATAAAAATCAGCACCTCAGAGACTCGCATGATACAAAAGCAAATTTTGTGATTGTTGCCATTAGAATGCTATTGTTGGCACTACAGAAACTCGCAAAGAAAGCAAAGACACAGTTCTTGATTTATGGCATTATTACGCTAGCGCTAGTGCACAGAGACTTACATGATAAAAGGACATGAAATGCTATCACTAGTGCTAAAGAAAGATGCACTTCGAAGTTTAGAGGTTTATTGTATACGTTTGGAACTGTATCAAACATTGTCAAATGACTTAAATGATTATTATGCATCTTGGGATCATGTCATGATATATCCCATGTTTCCTTGTACAGACAAATTCAACCACTCCAGATGTTCCTAGTCATATGGGCAATTTTATGTTGTATATTCAATGAACTCTAAAATCCTTGCGAATCCTAGGAAGAACAGGGTGTACTTTCTAGGCGATGCCCTGTACTTTTAGGGGTGAGATACAGATAACTTTAACTCCTGTATAATATGAGTACACTCATGAAGAGACAGAGTTAATTGTTTATTTTTTATTGATAGATGCCCAGTGCAGTATCTCTGCAGCATCCTAAGGTGCAGAAGCAGATGAGCAGTGATCAGTGTTGATGCAGTCGTTCCATGACGAGGTTAAATCGAACCTGTTCCACATCTCGCGCTCTCTTGTCAATCCCATTCCCCCAAACATTGCTGGATTCTAACTGAGTATTTATTAATCTCCTCAGCACATGGAGCCTCCAAGTGATTTAAATTACTCCGCATGAGTGCGGTGAATACTCATTACTGGGAGCTGTGAACTGACCTGGTCTGCCAATTTGGGCGTCTGTTATGGTTGTCTCTCATATATTGAAGACGAAGGTTATGCTGTTCCTCAGTGATTAAATGTCAGAACAAGGGAACCAACTTGACTTAGAGAGTTCAAAGTTGGGAGTCCATATTTTGGATTTTAATGCCCTCACACACCCGTTTGGGTGCCATGCTTCATCATCAGGGCTGCTACTCGTTGGGTTGGTGGTGCAATACCCAACGGGCTCCATATAGTAGGGCCGCTTTAGCGGAGATCTTTTTCCAATAGCCGTATGGTGAAGTCGGGGTGAGGGCCCTGAAATGTGTAGATGTATGAATTGAGAACGTGACTTAAAATAGGGCTGGGGGTACCAGTGAAACCAAACTTTATTCTCTAGGTCTCCTACCCTAAGTAAAAACAAACAATGAGGAGCTCTGCTAAGCTTTATGTCTTGGATTTAAGCGTCCCTATTGGTGAGTGAAGGTCAACATGTTTCTCGCTTAATGTATATTCTACATGCAATTCTTCAGGACCAGAACAGTGAAGACTATCTACACCTTACAATTGGTGACATGGATTCATACTCACATCAACCAAGTATCTACCTATTAGTGTACCTGTCAGACCTGGAACTACTCAATTATGGAGTCTAACAAGTCTTTAACAGTACCCGGTAGGTTAAACATGAGGAATTCCTGATGTACTAAAAGTTGTGCGGATTCCGCGTGTTGTCACGACCTACCCACTCCTCCCGGACCGGGTAGGAGTGGGTAGGTCTCTCATATATCTCATTGTCCTGATGAAGACCCGCAAGTGGAGGTTTTAATTTACCCTCTACACCTAAGTCGGGTCGAAACGGCAACACCCCTCATCCCAGAGGCGGTATTACATTGTATTAGTCCTCCTTGAAATTGGATGATGCATTCTGAATATACCAGCATTGTTTTGTGAAATGGACACGGAAGAATAAAATAAAACTGTTTGGTAGACAGGCCTGGGCACACTGTTTTACTGTTCCCAGCCTCACTGCTGACTGTGTCCACTGTGAAAAACTACAATACTGGGTTCTTCATTTGTTTCTCTTTGAATTTCTCCTTCTCTCACTCACCTCGCACATGAGCACTTTTTCTTTGCACTCTTTCCTAGAGCAACCATCTAGTGATATACCTTCATGTTTTATTGACTTTGCTATATAAGTGAATATAAGTGAGATTCCGTCTCTGTAATAAAGTAATTGTGTCTTTCTCCCTGGTGTGTCTTGAAGAGTATTTGTTTCTCTCTTGTGTAACAATTATTTGTAAACCTTTTCAGAGTCACCGCCTCTTTTAGTTTTTCTAAGGAGGATCGTCAGGACTATCTTATGTCCTTACTGACTGTCCACAACATTCCCCCTCCCTCTTGGGGGCATATTTTGTTTAAGGAGGCTTCTCCTGTGCTTCAACCCTCTAAGTTTCGGAATCATACTGGTAAAACAAGCAAGCCCACAAATATCAATAATGCGAAGTCTCCTCCCTTAAATGTTACAGTCACCACGGCTGTACCTATCCCATAACAAAACCTGAGGAATTCCATGAGGACAGTGCCAAATTCGTTATCTTTATGGGACAATGGCAATTCATTTTTTGGAATATGCCTGATGTATTCCCAATGGACGCTGCCAAGGTGGCTGTCATCATTTCCTATCTGGGAGGTGTTACCTCTGCCTTGTCCCTGCCACCAGTTGAAAACAATTATCCAGGTGAATATAATTTCCCTGCTTTCAAAAACGCTATGAAAAAACTTCTTTGACAAACATGTATTTATGCAATGTAGTGACCATGAGTTACTCAATCTAAGACAGGCTCCAGAGTTGATTTCACATACATCATTCAGTTCAATCATTTAGTGACTGAAATGCATTGGCATGAGGAAAAAAAAACTTCCATATTCTATTGTAGGTTGCGAGATCATCTTAAGGACTCCTTAGCCCATATAGTAGGTCAACCATAAGACTGTGCTGGGTTTATAGACATAGTGGTGAAACTGGGCCACCGCTTAGGAGAACGTAAATATGAGAGGACCCGCAATGATACTAGGTTGGATGTACTGAAGACCGAACGTAAAGGGTCAGAAGAAAAGACATCAGACGTTGAACACATGCAGATTGGGGGTTAGGGCCCCTTTTACAGTAGAACAAGATCAACATAGACTCAAACAAAACTTATGCCTAGATTGTTGGATGTCAGGACACAACATATGTGAGTATCTGGCAAAACCTAAGAAAGGGAAAACAGTTGCAGTGCTTGTGGAATCAGATTAGGAACAGGAAATTTTGTGCTCTTGGTGAGGAAAGAGACTACAGGTCTCTCAATACTTAGCTAACATAGTAGCAAGAATACCACTTCACTCAACTATACAGTTCACCATTGTGTTGACCATCCAAAGGGGAATACGTTATCTACGCGAATTGATTCTGGGGTCACTGGTAACTTTTTTGACCTCTCCCTAGCAGATAAACTTGAACTGGTGAGGGTCTCAAAGAAAGAATCCGAGCCAATATGGGCTGTCGATGGGTCAAAATTTACTCAGCCATAGACAGTGGTCTGCGATAATGGGCACACCGAGCAGGTCGTTTTTGACCTCATAGACACCCCAATCTTTGGGGTTATTTTAGGAATCCCTTGGTTAGAAGTCCATATTCTAAATATTTTATGGGTTCTAAGGACAGTCATATTGGACTCACATGTTTGTAGGGTGTCCTGTTATCTGGACGCCTTTAACCTACCTACACCATTACACTACACTTTGACCCAGAAGACAGATACACCTCAAGTGCCCATACACTATGAAGACATCCAAGATGTGTTTGACCCACAAAAGGCCACACAATTACCACCACACCGAACATTTGATTGTAGAATAGATCTCATTCCCGATGACACTCTGCCCTGCAGCTAAATATATGTCATGACGGAGCCCAAGACAAAATATCTAAAAAAATATCTGGAGGAGTAATTGGCCCTGGGGTTCATCAGACATTCCCCCTCCCCAGTCTCTTCTCCACTCTTTTTTTCGTGCCAAAAAAGAATAAGGGTTTACAGGCTTGTATCGATTACAGAGCAGTGAATAAGGCCACCATTAGAAATCAATATCCTTTTTCATTAATCCTGGTCTGACCAGGTCCACCACTCTACCATTTACACCAAACTAGACTTACGAGGGGCATACCATCCCATTCGTGTCAAAGAAGGCGATGAATGGAGAACAGCCTTCCACACGGAATTCAGAATATTTGAATATACAGTGATGCCCTTTGGTCTATGTAACACACCAGCAGCATTCCAATATTTCATCAACAAAGTTCTATAGGACTTTATGGATGTCTGTGCAATAGTTTGCATAGATAACATTCTCATTTACTCTCAGAATGAGGAAGAACATAAGCAACACATGCATGCAATTTTGCAGCGCCTTCAGGAACATATCCTATATGCCAAATTAGACAAGTGTTCATTCCATGTTAATTCTGATGACGTCTTGTGGTATGTTCTCTCCTCCTCAGGAATCAGAATGGACCCAAAAAATGACCTGGCCCACTCCCACCTCAATCAAGGAAGTACGGAGATTGTTGGGGGTTTGAAAACTTCTAAAGAAGGTTTATTGAGCATTTTTCAGACATCATTACACCCATTATCCAACTACTAGAAAAGGGAAAAACCTTTCATTGGTTAGACGCTGCTGACTAGACCTTTCAGTTACTTAAAAGAGCATTCACAACTGCTACAGTGTTTCAGCATCTTGATCAGCCATGTTGTGTTGTGGCTGATGCTTCTCAGGTGGTGATCGGCATTGTATTATCCCAAAGGGATCCAGAAACAGGACATTTGTATCCTGTGGCCTTTTACTCTGAAAAGCTGTTGTCTGCGGAAAGAAACTACACTGTGGGAAAGAGAGAATAATTAGCCATAAAATTGGTCTTTTCAGAATGGAGACATCTTTTAGGTGCCAAACATACAGTTGCAGTTTTTTTGGATCACAAAAACCTAAAAATTTTCAGTTCAGTCAATGCTCTCACACCGAGACAAATGCAATGGGAGCATTACTTTAGTGAGTACGACTTCATCATTACTTATCGACCAGGTCCCAAGCAACTGCAATCAGATATAGTATCACGATATGGATTTGTGCTCCCGTGAGCTACTGAAAGTGAACTTCCCAGTAGTATCCTCTCAGATAAGATAATCACAGTATTTAGTCCGGACCCGTTCCTAACCACACTTAAAAATGAGCTAAAGAAACTAAATAGTGAAGAATGGGTTCAAGATGCAGAGTAAACAGTGGTGAATGGTTTGTTCTACGCAAAGAATAGCTATTCATTCCAACCACAGAACTTGCGCAGCAAGTATTAGAATGGAAACAGGACGCCGCACTAGCTGGTCATCTGGGCATACATAAAACCTTGGCCAATTGCAAGAAGCACTTTTGATGGAAGTCAGTGCTTCAAGATGCCCAGAAATACGTCCTCACATGTCTAATTTGTGCCAGAAAGAAATCATCCCACACAGCTCTGTTAGGGTTATTACAACCATTGCCTACTTCTTCTGCTCCTTGACACACAATCAGTTTAGTGTGTATCACCGACTTATCGCCAGAGAAGAAATACACAACAGTGCTAGTAGTGGATGCCAGCAAGGTAGATTTTGGGGGGCATTAGAGGATGCAAGGTGGGTGCAGAATAAGTGAAACATACAGACATTGGCTGATTTGAATAGCATAATGTGGAACCCGAAAAATCTGAGATCAATCTTTATAACATATAAAAGGACCTCAAAATACATGACTTCGGGATGTGTGCTGTACAAAACCTTCTCATGTGGTTGATTTAATAAACTGTAATGTTGTTCATATATAATAGCAATCCTGGTCACCCAAGCAGTGCACATAGCAAATGACTTGCCTCTTAGTTCACAATTAGCATTGTTGTCAGGATGGGGGGAAGCATACATTTTTCTAAATTCATGTTTGAAAACTATATAAAAAAATTCTCACTACATCGATAGAATCTGAATTACATGAAACAGTTTTGAATGTTAATAAAATACAAGTTTTTTAATTTTGCAGCGACTATAATATTTTTACAGTTGTATGCAAATGTTTTAAAAATGAAGGTGTTTCTAAAGTTAAGGTGCAGGAGGACACCCTTTTTACTTCCTTTAACTGCAATTAACCTTTTACTAAATGCTTGCCTGTTTATTTAACATCTTTTTATTGTTAGTGCTGGTGTTGTCCAGGGAGTCACATGTAAAGGTCAGAAGGGCCACATGCAGCCCCCGGGCTGTTCTTTGAGTATCACTGCTCTAGAGCAAAACCTTTGTTTTGTCAGGGTTCCAACTCCCGTCACTGTATGCACCTTTAATGTGCAACTTATGCGCTATGAAAAATGGACAACTGCATCATTGGTTTATTAAAGAATGACCCCCTCCCAGGATTTGTAAAACGCTTTACTGAGGTTTTATGATGTATACATTATTTGGCCTTGCCATAAATATCCCTGATGGCAGTGGTAGGTTTACAATGAACTATGTTACACTGTTTCTGTAAAATATCCTTGGTGGCAGTGGTTACAGTGAAACAGAACTCTGCACAATTTAGAAAGGCACATGGCCATTTACACTTGGCTTGCATGAGGGCTCATCAATGTATTCTAATGCCGACGCCTGACCACACCCACTGACTTGTGCACCTGCTCCAACAGCCGCATGTGCTTCTAGCTGCTATGTGCAGACACAGCTATAAAAGCCACTTACACACGCACGCTCGTAGTTGGCCTCATCGCATCATGCACCACTTACCTGCTCCTGGCTCCTACACCACATTGACTGATACAGACATTCACACAGTTTAGTCACTAACCTCATTCTTCAATACACCTTGGCATCTATATATAAAACATATTTAAACTTTACTGAAACACACAGTCACTGGATGATGTCATCAGTGATGTCCTTTGAGATGTCATCAGTGATGTCAGCAGTGATGTCACTGAGCATTTAATGAATGATGTAATATGTGACATCATCAGCAGGGCATTGCGGGGGCGCGAGTTCTAGTTAGCTCAACCAGCTATAACTGCTGAATTTCTCTGATTTTGTACGAGTGAAATGTTCAACTAATTATAATGTCCCTGAAAGCTGTGTTTTTTCAGTGAATTTTTAAGGTTTTTTAAATGATCATTTCTAACTATAACGTTCCTGAAACCTTTGTTTTTTTCAGTGAATTTCAAAGGTTTTTTAAATGCTAATTTCTAACTATAACGTTCCTGAAACCTATGGTATTTTCAGTGAATTTCAAAGGTTTTTTTCAATGATAATTTCTAACTATAACGTCCCTGAAACCTATGTTTTTTTCAGTGAATTTCTAAGGTTTTTTAAATGCTAATTCCTAACTATTCCTACAGAGGTAAGACATGTGCAGAAATAGGAAGAAAAACGCAGAAAGAAGCAGATTAAATGCAGAAAGAGGCAACAGAAGTCCAGAAAAACAAAGAAAGGTGCAGAAAGAAGCAAGAGCTATGCAGAAAGAACCAACAGAGGTGTAAAAAGAGGCCTCATTGCAAAGTCATCCTGTGCCCCAACTTTTTGCTGACTGGGACTAGTGGTAACTGACTCTGACTAACCAGACCGGGAGCCAGTACTATGCTGAAAGACTCTTAGAATACAGTGACAACACCTACATACACTAGGGTACACTATGGGTTGGGGTACCCTTGTGATTGGCATGACCTCCCCTGTAAGGCCCTGGTACATAATAGGGCAGGGGATTATAACTACCTCTAAGTCAGAGGTGCAGAAAGAGGAAAGAGAAGTGCAGAAAGAAGGAACGGAGGTGCTGAAAGTGGCAAAAGAGGTGCAGAAAGGAGCACGTGAAGTGCAGAAAGAGGCAACAGAAGTGCAGAAAGATGCAAGAGAGGTGCAGAAACAAGCAAGAGAAGTGCAGAAAAGCAAGAGAATTGCTGAAAGAAGCAATAGAGGTGTAGAAAGAAGGATGGGAAGTGCAGAAAGATGCAAGTGAGGTACAGAAAAAAGCATGAGCACTGCAGAAAGAACCAACAGAGGTGCAAAAAGAGGCAAGAGGGGTACATAAAGGGGCAGGAGGGGTACAGAAAAAAATGATTAGAAGTACAGAAAGAGGCAAGAGAATTGCTGAAAGAAAAACAGAGGTGTAGAAAGAAGCAAGAGAAGTGCAGAAAGAGGCAAGTGAGTTGCAGAAAGAAGCAAGAGCAGTGCAGAAAGAACCAACAGAGGTGCAAAAAGAGGCAAGAGGGGAGCAGAAAAGGGTAGGAGGGGTACACAAAGAGGCAAGAGAGGAACAGAAAGAGGCAGGAGGGGTGCAGAAAGGAGGAAGAGAAGTGCAGAAAGAAGTAACAGGTGCTGAAAGTGGCGTGAAGGTGCAGAAAGAACAAGAGAAGTGCAGAAAGAGGCAACAGAGGTACAGAAAGAGGCAACAGAGGTACAGAAACAGGCAGGAAAGGTACAGAAAGAGGGAACAGGGGTGCAGAAAGAGGCAAGAGAGGTGCAGAAAGCGGAAAGAGGGGTGCAAAAAGAGGCAAGAGATCTGCCGAAAAAAAGCAACAGAGGTGCTGAAAGAGGCAAGTAGGGTGCAGAAAGAAGCAAGAGAGGTACAGAAAGAGGCAAGAAGGGTGCATAAAGGGGCAAGAGAAGTGCAGAAAGAGGCAACAGAGATACAGAAAGAGGCAAGGGAGGTACAGAAAGAGGCAGGGAAGGTGCAGAAAGAGGGAACTGAGGTGCAGAAAGAGGCAATCGATCTGCAGTGAAAAGTAACAGAGTTGCTGCAAATGGCAAGTGAGGTGCAGAAAGAAGCAAGAGAGGTGCAGAAAGAGGCAAAGGAAATGCAGAAAGAAGCAACTGAGCTGCAGAAGAGGCAGAAGAGGTGCAGAAAGAGGCAGAAAATGTGCAATAAGAGGGAACAGGGGTGCAGAAAGAGGCAAGAGGGGTGCAGTAAGAGGCAAGAGATCTGAAGTAAAAGGTAACAGAGGTGCTGAAAGAGGCAAGAGATCTGCAGAAAGAGGCATGAGATTTGCAAACACCAATAGAGGTGCTGCAAGTGGCAAGTGAGGTGCAGAAAGAAGCAAGAGGGGTGCAGAAAGAAGCAAGAGAGGTGCCGGAAGCGTCAAGAGAGGTGCAGAAAGAAGCAAGTGAAGTGCAGAAAAAAGCAAGAGAAGTGCAGAAAAAGGCAAGAAAATTGTGGAAAGAAGCAACATGGGTGTAGGAGAAGCAAGAGAAGTACAGAAGAGACAAGTGAGGTGCAGAAATAAGCAAGAGCAGTGCAGAAAGAACCAACAGAGGTGCAAAAAGAGGCAAGAGGGGTGCAGAAAGAGGCAGGAGAGGTACAGAAAGAAGGAAGAGAAGTAACAGAGGTGCTGAAAGAGGCCCAACAGGTGCAGAAAGAACAAGGGAAGTACAGAAAGAGGCAACAGATGTACAGAAAGAGGCAAGAGAGGTACAGAAACAGGCAGGAACTGTATAGAAAGAGGGAACAGGTGTGCATAAAGAGGCAAGAGAGGTGCAGAAAGAGAAAAAAGGGTTGCAGAAAGAGGCAACAGATCTGCAGAAAAAGGTAACAGAGGTGCTGAAAGAGGCAAGAGGAATGTAGAAAGAGGCAGGAGAGGTGCAGAAAGAAGGAAGAGATGTAACAGAGGTGCTGAAAGAGGCCCAACAGGTGCAGAAAGAACAAGGGAAGTGCAGAAAGAGGCAACAGACGTACAGAAGGAGGCAGGGGAGGTGCAGAAACAGGCAGGAACTGTATAGAAAGAACGAACAGGTGTGCAGAAAGAGGCAAGAGAGGTGCAGAAAGAAAAAAGAGGGGTGCAGAAAGAGGCAAGAGATCTGGAGAAAAAGGGAACAGAGGTGCTGAAAGAGGCAAGTTAGGTGCAGAAAGGGCCAAGAGATCTGCAGAAAAAAGCAACAGAGGTGCTGAAAGAGAAAAGTGGGATATAGAAAGAACCAACAGAGGTGCAGAAAGAGGCAATAGAAATGCAGAAAGAAGCAAAAGATGTGCAGAAAGAGGCAAGAGGGGTGCAGAAAGCGGCAATAAAAGTACAGAAAGAGGCAACAGAGGTTCAGAAAGAGGCAAGAGAGGTGCAAAAAGAGGTAGTAAAGGTACAGAAAGAGGGAAACAGGGGTGCAGAAACAGTCAAGAGAGGTGCAGAAAGAAAAAGAGGGGTGCAGTAAGAGGCAGGAGATATGCAGAAAAAGCAACAGAGGTGCTGAAAGAGGCAAGAGAGGTACAGAAAGAGGTAAGAGATCTGCAGAAAAATGCAACAGAGGTGCTGAAAGAGGCAAGTGAGGTACAGAAAGAAGGAAGAGAAGTGCAGAAAGAAGTAACAGGGGTGCTAAAAGAGGCGTAAAGGGTGCAGAAAGAGCAAGAGAAGAGCAGAAAGAGGCAACAGAGGTACATAAAGAGGCAAGAGAGGTGCAGAAAAAAGCAAGAGAAGTGCAGAAAAAGGCAAGAAAATTGTGGAAAGAAGCAACATGGGTGTAGGAGAAGCAAGAGAAGTACAGAAGAGACAAGTGAGGTGCAGAAATAAGCAAGAGCAGTGCAGAAAGAACCAACAGAGGTGCAAAAAGAGGCAAGAGGGGTGCAGAAAGAGGCAGGAGAGGTACAGAAAGAAGGAAGAGAAGTAACAGAGGTGCTGAAAGAGGCCCAACAGGTGCAGAAAGAACAAGGGAAGTACAGAAAGAGGCAACAGATGTACAGAAAGAGGCAAGAGAGGTACAGAAACAGGCAGGAACTGTATAGAAAGAGGGAACAGGTGTGCATAAAGAGGCAAGAGAGGTGCAGAAAGAGAAAAAAGGGTTGCAGAAAGAGGCAACAGATCTGCAGAAAAAGGTAACAGAGGTGCTGAAAGAGGCAAGAGGAATGTAGAAAGAGGCAGGAGAGGTGCAGAAAGAAGGAAGAGATGTAACAGAGGTGCTGAAAGAGGCCCAACAGGTGCAGAAAGAACAAGGGAAGTGCAGAAAGAGGCAACAGACGTACAGAAGGAGGCAGGGGAGGTGCAGAAACAGGCAGGAACTGTATAGAAAGAACGAACAGGTGTGCAGAAAGAGGCAAGAGAGGTGCAGAAAGAAAAAAGAGGGGTGCAGAAAGAGGCAAGAGATCTGGAGAAAAAGGGAACAGAGGTGCTGAAAGAGGCAAGTTAGGTGCAGAAAGGGCCAAGAGATCTGCAGAAAAAAGCAACAGAGGTGCTGAAAGAGAAAAGTGGGATATAGAAAGAACCAACAGAGGTGCAGAAAGAGGCAATAGAAATGCAGAAAGAAGCTAAAGATGTGCAGAAAGAGGCAAGAGGGGTGCAGAAAGAGGCAATAAAAGTACAGAAAGAGGCAACAGAGGTTCAGAAAGAGGCAAGAGAGGTGCAAAAAGAGGTAGTAAAGGTACAGAAAGAGGGAAACAGGGGTGCAGAAACAGTCAAGAGAGGTGCAGAAAGAAAAAGAGGGGTGCAGTAAGAGGCAGGAGATATGCAGAAAAAGCAACAGAGGTGCTGAAAGAGGCAAGAGAGGTACAGAAAGAGGTAAGAGATCTGCAGAAAAATGCAACAGAGGTGCTGAAAGAGGCAAGTGAGGTACAGAAAGAAGGAAGAGAAGTGCAGAAAGAAGTAACAGGGGTGCTAAAAGAGGCGTAAAGGGTGCAGAAAGAGCAAGAGAAGAGCAGAAAGAGGCAACAGAGGTACATAAAGAGGCAAGAGAGGTACAGAAACAGTAAGGAAAGGTGCAGAAAGAGGGAACAGGGGTGCAGAAAGAGGCAAGAGAGGTGTAGAAAGATAAAAGAGGGGTGTAGAAAGAGGAAAAAGATCTGCAGTAAAAAGCAACAGAGGTGTAGAATGAGGCAAGGGATTTGCATAAAAAAGCAAGAGAGGTGCTG
Organism: Lissotriton helveticus; assembly: GCF_964261635.1. NCBI lineage: Eukaryota > Metazoa > Chordata > Amphibia > Caudata > Salamandridae > Lissotriton > Lissotriton helveticus. The sequence continues at coordinate 2,103,296,749 of NC_136059.1, read as the reverse complement.
AAAGTGGCAAGTGAGTTGCAGAAAGAAGCAAGAGAGGTGCAGAAAGAACCAAGAGAAGTGCAGACATTTGCAAGAGAGGTGCAGAAAGAAGCAAGAGCACTGCAAAAGAACCAACAGAGGTGCATAAAGAGGCAAGAGCGGTGCAGAGAAAAGTAGGAGGGGTGCTCAAAGAGGCAATAGAGATACAGAAGGAGGCAGGAGGGGTGCAGAAAGAAGGAAGAGAGGTACACAAAGGCAAGGAGGGAAAAGGGATACAGAAAGAGGCACGAGGGGTGCAGAAAGAAGCAACAAAAGTGTAGAAAGAAGCAACAGAGGTGCAGAAAGAGGTAAGATGGGTGCAGAAAGATGCAAGAGAAGTGCAGAAAGAAGCAACAGAGATTCAGAAAGGGGGAAGAGAGGTGGAGAAAGAAGCAAGAGGGAAGCAGAAAGAAGTGAGAGAGGCACAGAAAGAAACACAAGGAAGTACAGAAAGAAGGAACAAAGGTGCAGAAAGAGGCAAGAGGATTGCAGAAAGAGAGAATAGGGGTGCAGAAAGAGGCACACAGGGTGCAGAAAGAAGCAAGAGAGGTGAATAAAGAAGCAAGATAAGTGCAGAAAGAAGCAACAGAAGTACAGAAAGAGGGAAGATTAGTAGAGAAAGAGGAAAGAGAAGTGCAGAAAGAAGCAAAAGACTTGCAGAAAGGTGGAAGAAGGGTGGAGAAAGAGGCAAGAGAGGTGCAGAAAGAAACAAAAGAAATACAGAAAGAAGGAACAGAAGTGCAGAAAGAGGCAAACGGGGTGCAGAAAGAGGTAAGAGGTGTCCAGAATGAGGCAAGAGAGGTGCAAAAAGAGGGATGAAGGGTGCAGAAAGAGGCAAGAGGGATACAGAAAGAAGCAAGTGAGGTGCAGAAAAAGGCAACAGAAGTGCAGAAAGAGGCAAGAGAGGTGCAAAAAGTAGAAGTGATGTGCAGAAAGAGGCAAGAGAAGTGCAGAAAAAGAAAGAAATGTGCAGAAAGAAGCAACAGAAATACAGATAGAGGCAAGAGAGGCTCAGAAAGAGTGGCTTGCACACTAATAAAGCCAATTTAACACTCACTTTTAGAAATAAGTAACAGGTGAACATCTTAGGTTTACAAAGGGCTTTCCACCATGCTGTAACACTTGTCTTTGCATTTTTGGTAATGTTTGAGCCGCTTGAGCTAGAAACAAGGCCTTCTTTTGTTCAATTCTGCAGATTAGGGAGCAGATGATGGATTATGTGGTTAATGTTGAAAATGTACAATTGTGCAAAAGTCAGTGCAGCCAAACAGTCGCATAATTCCAATGGCCCTGCTCATACCTCTGCCCAGGTCCACAAGTGCTCCTCAGTGATCCCTTCTGTTTTTGTCTCATTAAGTTCAAAGTTGGGGGCGGAGCTTGCCAGCGGCGAAGATGGCCGCATAATCCCTTAGCTCCATTCCGCAATTAAATTATCCTTCTAATATCCTGCATTGGAGAGGTACATCGAGGCTCTCACACGGCCCCTGACGGGTGCAATGCATTGTGGAATCCAGCGTTTGGACTCGGCAGCGTCTCTACCCCGAGACCCGGGAGATACCCCAGCAGATGCGGTGACAGCCTGACGGGCCCTGAAGCCGCGACCTCGAGTGCTCCTGCTGCCCGCACAACGTCACCGCGCGTGCGGCCGCGCTCTGACGAGCGGCCCGGCACGCGGCTGACGAGGTGCTGCAGGGCTCCGGCGGACACCCGAGTGCTTGGCCCATACATCTGCTAGGGGCTGTGGACTTCGCTGCTGTCCTCCCCCCCCCCCGGGGCGAAGACACCGAAGGCTGCCTGGCTGTGAGTCGGGTGAGGCGCGAGCTACCGCGCAGACTGGCTTGGAGCAACAATCACTACTGGAAGAGCCGGGGAAGTGTGGAGCCTCGACGGTATGTACCGATAAGCCAGGGGCCCCTGATTGCCACCGGGGAACACCTCCAGAACACATTGTAGTTGCCGGCCAGCTACTGGGCTCTTTGCTAGGCCTCAGTGGGCGGAGGACCCTCGACCTTACAGAACCCTCATTGTGATCACACGGCCCGGCCAGTGCACCACCTGGGCCTGTGGGAACACCCGCGGAGAGTGCTCTGTAAGCTCCTGTTCGCCCTGGCGCTGGATTGGGCATGAAACCAGCAGGGAACGAGCAGTGGGACATGCTGAGCTCCTGAAACCTCTTGCCCCGCGCTTGAGGTGCCCCCCCCACCCCACCGGAGATTCCCTGAGCGGGGAGCGACCACCTACATTCAGGCGAACAGCGGACCACGTTGCCGTACGGATAGAGGAGACTGGGTCTCTCCCAGGTAACCTTCCCTGATCGATCACCCAGACTTGGGGAACCAGCGGGAAGTCATTCTGGTGGCTGGTTGGTGAACCTGCGTGGGATTTGTCGCATTGTTGGAATGGTGACCGCTGCTAGTCTGAATTGTGAGCCTGACCGAACACGACTGGGGACAGCTTTAAGGCCTACTGGTATTGTGCGCCATGTTCTACGCAGTCCTGGCCACTAGAAGTGGACGGAAGCTTGCCTTATCAGCTGGGCTGAAACATCTTGAGCACGTCTCGCCGAGCCGCACGATGGGCAAGGGCGACAAGACGCAGAGCAAGCTCACCTTCGAGCATAGGCGCAGCGTTGAACAGGAAGATGAAGATATGCCCAGGGGGACAGAAATCAAGAACATGCTCTTAGCAATGGAGAAGGGCCTGCAAAATAGCATGACGTCGCTGGGATCGAAGCTAGACGCCCTCACTTATAGAATGGACAGAATGGCAGAGCGCATAGATAAGCACGCAGAACGCCTTGACATGTCCGAGAGGAGGCTAGCGGAAGCAGAAGAGGCGCAGACGGAGTTAGACACAAACCATAAAAGGTTGGACAAGATAATGCAGACCTTGCAGGACAAAACAGAAGATTTAGAAGCTCGCTCCCGTCGCTGCAACCTCCGAATAACGGGCCTTCCGGAAACGACTCCGACGGGAAATATGGAGCTCTTCATTGAAAAATTGTTGACCACCCTCCGAGAAACTTTTTCCCCGATGTTTGTAGTGGAGCGTGCCCACCGATCGTTGGGCCCGCGTCCGCGCCCTGGGGCCCCTCCGCGCCCTATCATAGCCAAGCTGCTAAATTACAGGGACAGAGACGCGGCCTTGAGACAAGCCAGGGAAAGGAAAACACTGCAATATGAGGGCTCAGAGATCTCGCTCTATCCGGACTTCACCGCCAAAGTTCAGGAGGCCCGCAAGAACTTTGCACCGCTCAAGCGACAACTGAGAGATCTTGGATTGGACTACGCCATGCTGTATCCGGCGAAGCTATGCGTCAACCGGCAAGGCCATTCACATCTGTTCACCGACCCCAGAGCGTTGCAACAAGCCTTAAGGAACTGGTCAAAGGAACAACGCAGGGAGGCAAATCTCCCGGCGGAGGGGGCAGAGGGCGGCGAACAACAGGAGAAACTGGAGTGACTGACTGCCTCCCGATGAAGATACGAAGTGGTGAGATGGCGCGCCTGCAGACTGCAGCGAGTCCTGTTGAGATTGTAAGTGGGACTTTTGATATAGATGCGGGACCACGGGTGGTGGGTCGGATTCAGTGCAGGGTTGCCCACCCGAACTTTATTGATCTGGGGCCTGCCATGTTACCCGCACAGAGCTGCCTGATGGCTGGAGCAGTACAATGCAGCAGGCGTCTGTCGGAGGTCTACGGGGAGAGTCTTACAGAATTGACCTGTAGAAATAGGACACAGTGCACGCACAGGTTATTTTGCCATGTTGAGGATTTATAATGGCTGATTGTGTAATGATACAACCTCACTGATGCTTACTATGGACTTCTGCGGGTGGTGGCAGGGGAGGTTCCCAGTGTAGTGCGCGTTCGCACTGCTGGCTGGCGGCCTGACAACCTCGGCCCCCGCGTGCAGATGACCTGTTTCAGTCTCTACGGAGACTGCCACGTTTGAGTTGGGGGAGGGGGGAGGGAGGGTAGGGAGTGTATCCTGCAAGGCCAAGTTGGGGAGGGTCTTCTGTGGGGGGGAAATGTTTGCTGCTTGGAGTTGTCTGTTGGGGAGAAGGGAGGGTTCCTGCTAGGATTGGACACGCTAGCCATGCTAGGCTTAATCGGACACTGCACTTTTATGCACTATCGCTTCTGTTACAACAATGAGTACAACTAATCTGGGGAATCACGATTCTCCCGTTACGTTACGCGCACTCACGTGGAAAGTGAGAGGGCTCAACGATTTCAGCAAGTTGAGAAAAGTGTTGGGTTACCTACAACGTCATCGGGTGGATGTGGCCCTCCTCCAGGAGACGCATCTACCGCTCACGAGTAAAATACTACACAGTAGGGGATTGGAGGGTAACACTGTAGCTGCAGGATTCACGACCCACGCCAGAGGGGTGCTAATCTGGGTGAACCCAAAATCAAAACTTACACTAACCTCTCTACGGGTGGACACGGAGGGCCGCTTTGCGATAGCACATTGCAGAGGCCTAGGCATGGAGTTTGTGGTAGTTAATGTATACGGTCCGAACCGTGACTCCTCAGAATTTTTCCAGTCCTTAGCAGATATTATTATTAATTATAGCGCTGCGCACATCTTGTGGGCTGGAGATTTCAACTTAGTACTCAATCCAGAGCTGGACAGATCCACAATGTAGGCCGTCGGCAGCAGCCCAACTGCTGCACTCACTGCTTGTTATGTTATGTTAAATTGGCTCTTCTATAGCGCACGGCTACTCCAAGGAGTGTCCCGGCGCTTTGGCGAAGAGAGAAACAAGGAAAAGTATACAACATAGCAGTGCTCCAAGAAGGGCGGAATTTACAAAGAAAAAAGCCAGATCTTTAGCTCCTTTCTAAAGGCTAGCAAATTAGTAGCCATTCTTAAAGATCGAGGGAGATCGTTCCAACAACGCGGTGCAAGGTACCGAAAGGAGCGACCTCCGATTCGAATACGCCTGATGGAAGGAACCACAGCTTTGGCCTCATAAGCAGACCTGAGAGTTCTTCTGGGGACATGGAAGGCAATCCGCTTACGAAGATAGTTTGGGCCAATTCGATGCAGCGCCTTGAAAGCCAGAGTCAAAATCTTGAAAGTTACTCTCTTGGCGATCGGAAGCCAATGGAGTTGCTCTAGAAGCTCTGAAGCCCGCGCCCTTCGAGGGAGTCCAAAAATGGCTCTGGCGGCTGAATTCTGCACAACCTGCAGACAGGCCATCAGATATTTAGGAAGGCCCAAATAAAGAGCATTCACGTAATCAAGACGTGACCCTATCAGAGCCTGCACAGTCATTTTTTGTGTGCTGGAGGGACAGTAAAGGGAGGAACTTCCGTAACATTTTTAGGATGCCGAAACATTTCCCCGTCAGCCCGATGATCTGGGGTCTAAGGGAAAGGTCGACATCACACAGGAAGCCCAGATTTTTCGCCTTTACTGATACAGTGTTAGGTGGAGACATGTCACAAGGCCACCATAACTTCCAGCCTGGATCGGGCGGGCAGCCAAAGAAGAGCAACTCAGACTTGTCTGAGTTGCACTTCAAACTGTGTCCCTGAAACCATTTGAAAACGGCTTCGAGGCATTCCTGAATCCGCCCGCTGTCAAAATTTTCCCCCTTGCCACATGAAAAAAGAAGCTGGGTGTCATCCGCGTAGGATATGATCTGGGCACCAAAAGACTCCGCCACCGCCGCAAGAGGGGCCATATAGATATTAAAAAGGGTGGGGCTCAGGATGGACCCCTGAGGGACCCCCACCTCAAGCGGCGGCATTTCGGCGGAGAACGGAGGTGCCCAGACCATTTGCCGGCGGTTGGTCAGAAAAGACTTGAACCAATTCCACACCGTCCCACGGAAGCCTATCTCCCAGAGTCTTAGAAGGAGACCGGCGTGGGGCACGGTGTCGAACGCCGCCGACAAGTCCAGCATGACCAGGATGGCTTTTCCCCCTCCATCCAATATCTCTCGGATGGCATCAGTGATTTCGAGAAGAGCGGTCTCCGTGCCAAAGTTAGCGCGGAAACCCGACTGAGATTCGTGCAGAATGTTATTACTCTCTATAAAGGTGGAAATAGAGAGGTGCACGTGCTTCTCAATCACTTTAGCCAGCGAGGGGAGGAGGGAGATTGGTCTGTAATTCGCATGTGCGAGGGGGTCCAAAGATGGTTTCTTCAACAGCGGGAGGATAAGGGCGTGCTTCCATGCATTTGGTACCTCTCCTGAAGTCAGGGAGGCATTAAGCAAGGGATTGAGCAGAGTGTTCACTGCCGGTGCAATTCTCCCCAAACACTTGGCAGGGCAGGGGTCAAGCGGCGAGCCCGATTTAAGCCGAGAGAGCAGATTCAGAGAGGAAGCAGGAGAGATAGAAGGGAAGTCCCAAAGCAAAGGGCCAGCATCCTTACCAGATGAAAACATAGAAGCTGGATGGTCGGCCGCAGAGGAAAGCCCCGATGCCGGAAAGGAGCCTTGGATGAGTTTGATTTTATTAGTGAAAAATTCACCAAGTTGCCTGATCCAGGCTGCAGTGTGAGCATGAGTGGGTGTGCCGGATGCAGGTGACACAAATTCCCGTACAACTTTAAAAATGTCCTTGCTCACGCATTCAGCAGCATCAATCCTGCGCTCTAAGTACACCTTTTTTGCCTCCAAGATGAGCTTGGGCCTGGAGGATGTGTGGAGATTCAGAAACCCGGCATAGGGGGGCTATACCCACTACTCGGCCTACTATGATATCCACACCAGGATTGATTATTGGTTAGCTACCTCTACCATGATGAGTTGCATTGGTGACTGCAAGATACTGCCCCGCACTTTATCGGATCACTCACCACTCTTACTAGTGCTTGACACCCCAACGAAGGGGATTCCCCCTTTCACGTGACGATTTCCCCTGTTCTCGCTCCTTGACCCGGTGTTTAGGGGAGAGCTGATGGAGGCCATAGATGTCTTTTTCGAAACTAATGGTGGGTCGGTGGAAAATTTCCAAATGATATGGGAGGCCTTTAAGGTCTATATACGAGGTGTCGCCATGTCCACACATTCTAGTGTTCTCAAATCCATCAGGCAGAGGCTGTCCGCAATAGAGAAACAACTATTGAAGCTGGAGGAGCGTCAGTTGAGATGCCCTAACACAATGGTAGCTGAAGAGATAAAAACCCTCCTTACGGAATATCATGAGGAAGCGGATAGGGATGTCAAGCATATGGGTAAATACGCAACTGCGCGCCCGTACGGTGAGGGGGAGAGGCCTGGCTGGGTCCTTGCCAGAATGCTGAAGGGCAGGAGAGGGAAGCCACAAGTAACTGAATTAAAAACTAGCAATGGCCAGACCATTACGGACGAATTGGAAATAGCAAACACATTCAGGGACTATTATTCTGACATCTACTCCTCGAAGTGTGGTGTTCTCACCGACGAGATCTCGGAGTACTTGGAGCATATTGACATGCCTATGCTCTCCAATGCTCACAGAGAGTTCCTCATGTTCCCCGTGGGTAGGGAGGAAATATATGACGCTCTGGTGTCCATGCGGTCCGGCAGCGCCCCAGGTGTGGATGGCCTTACAGTTGAATTCTATAAAGCCTTTAAGGAGCAACTTATCCCTCATCTGTCTGCACTATTTGATGACATATGTTTAGAGGGCAGCATGCCGCAGTCTATGCGGGAAGCATTGCTAGTCACGATACTTAAGCCAGGAAAGGCACATGATGAATGCAGTTCTTATAGGCCGCTATCCTTGCTAAATGTTGATACCAAGCTATACGCTAAGGTGCTGGGGACACGTCTGGCGCTTTTGGACCCCAGCCGGGTAGCGCCGGAGCAAGTGGGCTTTATCCCCCGTAGGAACTTAACATACAACATCCGCACGGTACTGGGTACGATGCAGCATGTCAAACAAGATACGAAGGCCATCGCCGTCTTCCTTGACATGGAGAAGGCGTTTGACTCAGTAGAATGGCCCTTTCTGAGGCAGGTGCTGCATAGGATGGGACGGGGCGAGCCGTTTCTCCAAATGATAGGCGCCCTTTACAATAAGCCCTCGGCCAGAGTGCGAATCGGCAATCTGGTTACGGATCCCTTCACTATAGGGAGAGGGACGCGTCAGGGCTGTCCGCTTTCCCCACTACTGTACGCTTTGGCGGCTGAGCCTTTGGCCCGCGCTCTGAGGGAATATAATGGTCATGAAGGTATTCGATTCCCTACTTATAACATAGTTGTCTCCATGTATGCGGACGACACCCTGTTGTATGTCCACGACCCCGAAAATAACTTGTCGCCGATGCTCAGGGAGGTGGTCCACTTCGGCGCCCTCTCAGGCTTGAAGGTAAACTGGACTAAATCATTGACCTTTCCCCTAACGCCGGTCACTCAGAAGTTTGACATGGAGTACCCACTACAGTGGACTGAGGACCCTATAAGATATTTAGGAGTTCGTCTACACACTGACCCAGAGCTTCTACTTAGGGAAAATTATGGTGTGGCGATGAGCAAACTGGAGGATGATGTGACCACCTGGAGCAGGCTTCCTCTTTCGCTCATGGGGCGCATCGCCATAATGAAAATGGTCGTTTTGCCAAGGTTATTGTTTCTCTTCATCGCAATCCCGACCGTGCTGTCTAAGTCTTTCTTCCAACGACTGACCCAATTAATGGTCACTTTGGCATGGGCTGGTAAGCAGCCTAGAGTCAAATGGACGACCCTTACGCTGCCGTACAGTATGGGTGGCCTTGGTGCCCCAAATTTAGAACTCTACTATCGAGTGGCGCAGGCGTCCCACTTGCACACCTGGGTGCACGGCGAACAGCGTATCCCACATGTACTCATGGAGAAGCTGTTCGTGGAGCCACTGGCCCTCCCCATCACGGTGTTTCAGTCAATGGACTGCAGGACTGGTGTTCTTGATTCAATCACAGCTACTAACCATGCGTGGCACACCTTACTGCAGAGGCAGGGTAGTGTACTGCTGTATTCGCCAATTATGCCAGCAGACTGGGCAGTGTGGCTGCCCCCTCTCAGCGAAAAAGGAGTGATCCGTGCTTTGCAACAACTCGGCATACGCCTTGCGGGTGATTTTTTCAGGGAGGGCAAGGTTAAAACCTGGGAGCAAGTGGCGGGTGGTAGTAGAGAGTTCACGCTGCTGCTCCAATTCCAATACCATAGAGTCCGAAGTGCCTTTTTAATGTCAAAGTATGTTTATTGAGTTTTAAAACAGAAAAAGAAAAAGGCATGGCATAGCAATGGACAATCAACAGGCAAGTTAGGCAAGCGAGACAGACAGACACGTCTTCTCTAATAAGCATTAGGTGAGCAGGATAAGCATGCCCAAATGGAAAAGTGGTGCCTGGAAGTCTAAAGAATCCCCTAATCGGGGCGACAGGGAAACAAGCCAGCCCTAAGAACCCGCCTCCCCCCCAAACACCCAACCCCAACGCCCCCCCCCACCCCACCAGTACGCCAGTCGTCTATAGTAATCGTGTGAGTTGTAGCAAATCAGAATGTATCAGGGCGCCTCTGGTTGCGTTCGGTCCACAATGCAGTCTGTGAGTCGTAGAAGACGAAGATATTTCGGGCAGGTGATTTCGTGGAATTCCCTGGAGAGCAACGTCAGGAGCGGTTGCCAAGTGGTGCGGAATGCGTCAGTGGTATGCGTGAGTGTGGCCTGGATCCGTTCCATGCCCAACGTGAACCACAGCTTGTGCAGCCAGCCAGTGTGGGTGGGTGGGTTAGTGGAGCCCCAGAGCGACAGGACGTGTTGCGAAGCTGCCTGCATTGCAATGCCCATCTGTTTGCCGCGAGTTGATCTCAAGGGGAATGTAAGTGCATTAGGAAGCCCTAAGAGTGTGTATGCTGGGAAGCGTGGGATCTCGGTGTCGAACGTGGAGTCAATGTCATCCAGGACGACCTTCCAGTATTCCTGCAAGGCGGGACATTCCCACAGGAGGTGAGTCAGTGTACCTCGGCTGCCACATCCTCTCCAACACAGCGCGCTACGGGTCGGGTTGCCTTGATTGAGTCTCGCCGGGGTAAGATGCCAGTAGATAGCCAGTTTGATCGCCGATTCCCTGGCTTTGGTATTTCGGGTAGTGTGGGCGGCCCTGTAGTATATGTGGTTCCATTCCACTGAGGAAAGAGATCGTCCAAGTTCTGCTTCCCAACGCCGCTGTCCAGCGGTCTTATCAGGATCTGCAGCAGGGGAGAGCATCCGATAGAGGTCTGAGATGAGATTTTTATCTGAGTCCTTGGATATGAGCCAACGTTCGAACGGTGTAATTTGTCGGCCCACCAGAGGGGCAACGTCCGGACTCAAGAGCCAATGGCGGATTTGGAAATATTGAAACATGTGAGGGCCATCCACTCCATAGTCTCGCGAGATGTCGGCCAGAGAAAGGAACCCCTCCATATCAAAGAGGTGCCCGGCTGATCGGCAAGGCGTGTCACGCCATTGCTGGAAAGCTCGGGTGTCTGTGCCGGGTGGGAATGCGGGGTTGTCAAAGAGCGGGGTAAGTGGGGACGGGAAGGTGGTAAGGCCCCGTTTGACCGCTACCATGTCCCAGGCTGCCATAGTGGTCCGAGTGATAGGGGAGCGGAGGAGATAACGGGGTCTGTGCTGGTGAGCAAGAAACGGTATCTTCCACAGGGAGGTCTGCGCCATGGCCCTGTCCTGAAAGAGCCATCTCTTCTCTGATTCGGGCCGGCACCACTCCACCAGATATCGAATTTGCGAGGCCTGAAAGTATTGCAGCAGGTTTGGGATCCCGAGGCCGCCCTCGTCCACAGTCCTGTGTGCTATTCGTCGATGAAGTCTGGCGCGCTTCCTCTCCCACACAAATTGGTGAAGATCATGTTGGAGGTCAGCTAGCATTCCCATCGGCGGCGACACTGGGAGAGTCTGAAAGACGTACAATATTTTGGGTAGGACCGACATCTTTATCGCTGCGATCCTCCCGAGTAAGGAGAGAGGCTGCTTTGACCAACGCGCGAGATCAGCCCGGATCTGGGATGATAGGGCAGAGTAGTTGTGAGTAATCGTCGAGGTCGTGGAGGAGGTCAGGGTAATCCCCAGGTAAGGCAGTCGAGTGGTGGACCGCAGTTGACACCCGAAGTCAGGCGGTGGGATGTTGGGAAGAGCATGGCTGCCAAGGGACAGTATCAGGGATTTCCCTTGGTTGACCTTGAAACCAGACACCTCGCCGAATCGCTCCAGCTCCGCCAAAAGCGCCGGTATGGAGCTAGATGGGCGGTCTAAAGCGGCGATTATGTCGTCTGCGTACAGTCCCACCACGTGGGGCTCGTTGCCGAAAGACATTCCTATAATGTGGGGATTGTCGCGAATTTTCTGCGCTAAGGGCTCCACGTATAGAGCAAATAGGAGGGGTGAGAGGGGACACCCCTGGCGGGTTCCTCTCTGTATCTCGAAGGGGTAGGACTTGAGGCCACCCAGCCGGACACGTGCCAACGGACGGTGGTAGCAGCTCGCGATCCAGGCTTGAAACCGGTCGCCAAGGTGGTAGCGCCGCAGCACAGCTTGCAAGTAGGTCCAGTCGACACGGTCGAAAGCCTTCTCTGCATCGATGGCTAATAGGGCAGAGTCGGAGACCTGGAAATGAGCTTTGTCCACGAGGTGCAGGAGTCTTTTGGTATTGTCACTGCACTGGCGGTTCGGGACAAAGCCCGATTGGTCCGGTTCGAGGATGCCCGGGAGGCAGGGGCCCAGGCGAGCCGCCAGTACTCCCGTAAATAGCTTCAGATCTAGATTGAGTAAGGAGATGGGGCGGAATGCAGAGCAGTGCGTTGGGGGTTTGCCCGGCTTAGGCAGGACTACAATGTCGGCCGCAAGCATATCGGGCGGGATGGAGGTCGGCCCTTCAAAGGAATTAAATAGCCTGGCGAGGACAGGCGCTAAGACATGGCCGAAGGATTTATAAAAGCCCGAGGAGAAGCCGTCAGGGCCCGGGGATTTAAGCGGACGAAGGCGTGCAATGGCAGCGAGGATCTCGTCGGGGCGAATGGGGGCGTCAAGAGTATCCACGCTCGCCGGGCACAACGGCGTAATATCGGACGATTGCAGGTATTCGTCAATGGCTGTCGGTGACGTTTCATCCGTGCTATATAGAGAGGCATAGTAGGAGCGAAAGGCCGAGGCGATCTGTGCATCTTCGGTAACTGCATCGCCGGCATCGTCTAGCAGCGACGTGATTTTGGAGCGTTGTAGTTTGGCTTTCAAGGCGCTGGCTAGGAGCCGGCCGGTGCGATTGCCCCCCACGTAGTACGTGTGACGGAGGCGAAGAGCGGCAAATTCTGCCCTATCGGTGTCGAGGCTAGCCAGCTGAGCTCGGGCGGCTTTAAGTTGGCGCCAGATTCTTGGGGCGCCAGTGCGGCTGTGAACTCTCTCCAGCTCCGCGACTTTGTCCGAGAGGTCACTCCTTTTTTCTTTGCGAAGTTTGGCGTCTGCAGCTGATATCGCTATCAGCTCTCCCCTAACAACAGCTTTCAAAGCTCCCCACAAGGACGACATCGACACATCAGGGGTGTCGTTGGTGGCTAAATAGTCTGATATGCATTTATGAATTTGGCGGGTTACCGCCGGTTTTTGTAAGAGGGTTTCGTTAAGCCTCCACGACCCCGGAGCGCGCGGCGAACTGGGTACGTTAAGCGTCAGTTCCACTGCTTGATGATCGGAGAGGGCAGCCGGGACAATTGACACCGTGGTGACGTGGGGAATGAGGGACGATGAGCCCATGAAGTGGTCTATGCGTGCGTAAGTGTGGTGTACGTGAGAGTAGAATGTGTATTGCGTGGTAAGTGGGTGTGCGTGTCTCCAAAGGTCCTAAATGTCCCTATCATGCAACCAAGCAGTGCCCTTATGCGACATCGCCCCGGTGTCACCATAACGGTGCCCCGATCTATCCTTGACTGTGTCCATGACGAGGTTAAGGTCCCCCCTAGGAGCATGTATGTGTGGGGTGCTTGAAGTGTTTCTGAGATTGCGGATAGCAAGAAGGGTTCCTGACCTGTATTGGGGGAGTAGATGGAGCCAATCGCGTAGGTGGTGTTGCCTATCAGGAAAGCGTGGGCTAGAAGGCGTCCCTTGATTTCCCCTATTTTGGCCCCTACCTTGCCTTTGAAGCGCCGCGATATGAGTATAGCCACCCCAGCCTTCTTTGATGGGAGAGAGGAGAAAAGTTGCTGTGGGAAAGCGGGGGAGCGCAGCCGGTGCCAGTCCTTGGCCAAGAGGTGGGTTTCTTGCAGCAGGCAGATGTCGGCTTCAGAATTCTCTAGGTAGGAGATGATAGCCCTGCGCTTAATCGGGTTATTGAGTCCCTTAACGTTAAGAGACAGGATTTTGAGCGTGTCAGCCATCGCCGGGGCACACAGGGGCGAATGGGCTCAGTGTTGCAGGGCGCTGCGCAGTGGTGGAAAACATGGGCAAACTCTGGTATGTGCAAAGATCCCTTGGCGTACTGGTCTCCCCCAACAATCCCCTCTCTTCCGTGGCCACCCTAACCCCAACAGAGTGGACCAACCCAACCCCCCTCCAATATCGAACCCCCATTCCCCAACTTCCCCACCCCCTCCCAGAACAACCCCCCCAACAGAAACCGGTAAAAGTCTCGGGCCTAGTCGTGCAGGGCACAGGTCCGTAGAAAGTCAAAGAAAGGGGTACCATGGTCGCAGTCCAGTTGGCGGCTCCCCGGCCCTGACCCCAGTTAAGTCATGCATGGGTGGGAGAGCACCCCCGGAGTGGTCAAAGGTCAAAAGGTCAATGCTCTACAGGTCAGATGCTGTGTTATCTGCCACTTCCTGTACCGCCGCTTCTCGTTCCTGGGCGACCGTGATCGGGTCAGGTTTCGAGATGTTCCTCGGTGTTCTCCTCCTGCGGACCGTCTGCCAGCCGTCTCCTGTAGGGCGAGCTGGGTCCCCTTGCGACCGGGATGGAGAGGCGTCTCTGGAGGCTGAACCCTCGGCACATCGATCCCAAGCAGGGTGCAAGTGTCGCGGAGTGATCTAAGCTGGTGGAGGGAGCCGTTCCACTTAAAAATCAGACGGAACGGGTGGCCCCAGGAGTAGGGTACCCCGGGGTCCCGCAGGAAGTTCGTCGCAGGTCTGAAGGACTTACGTTTTTGTAGGGTGATATTAGAGAGATCTTGAAAGAGGGCCACAGGGTCATCGCGAAATCTGATGGGCTGTGCTTTCCTGGCCTCTCTAAGGATGCGTTCCTTCAGGGGAAAGTCCGGGAGGAACGCTAGAATGTCCGGAGGTGGCGCAGGTGCTCTGCGCGCCATGCCTACCCTGTGCGCCCTGTCGATTCGGATCTCAAAGTCGCTTGGCTCACCCAGGATGTCTCTGAATAGGTCTTGAAGGTAACTGGTCACGTTGTCCTTTTCAGCCTTCAACGGAACACCCCTGACCCGTATGTTATTCTGCCTGGAGCGGTTTTCTAAGTCCTCAGAGTGCGACTGTAAGTCCACCTGTTGATCCTGAAGTCGCACGATTTCCTGTTGGAGCCTCTCCACTTCCCCACTGCGGGACCGGTCAGCGTCCTCCAGAGAGGCAACTCGCTCACCCAGGTCATCAATGTCACGACGGAGTTCGCGGTGTTCCCCAGCCATGTCCTGTTTCAGAGTCTGGAAGTCCTCTCGCAGTGTGTTGAAGAGGGAAGCTAGGAAGGCTTTTGTGATTGGAGCGGAATCTTCGTCCTGAGGCTGAGGGCTCGCGGGTGGCTTCGGGGATGCATGTGGCTGGTTTTTGTCTCCCTTCGACGCTGCTTTTTGCATGAGCTCCACAACGTTCCGGGTCCCCTTGCGACTAGAATGCGTCATGATGGCCGGAACGGGGCGGCGGGCCGGGTGATGGTTATCGTCGGAAGCTGTCGGGTGCAGGAGAGCCTGTCGTGGGGCGCTGCAAGGGAGTGTGTAGTGGCTGGGGGGGTATAGGGGGTAGAGACGACCAGATTGCTGCGCCGAGCAGGATCGAGCCTATTAGAGGAAGAGTAACATAGGCCCAAGAGTGGCGCTTTGGCTCCAGGCAGGAGAGCAGTGCCCCGGGAGCAGCCGGAAGAAAATTGCTTGGAATGGATGCTGCGGAGAGATCCACTGGCAGCCCCAGAGTCTAGGTGGGGGGCTCGGTGGACGGTGGGCAGCCGACAGCAGGGAGGAGGCAGGGGCCGACGGCCCTGGCGAGCGGGGGAACCGGATAGCGTCCAGCAAGGCTGCACCTCTGACCCCAGCAGCCGAGGGTCACCCAGCAGAGAGTACAGGGACCTCTGGGGAGAGTAGTCGGTAGTCCAGGTCGCTGGGTGCCACTCACCTTATGCCCCTCGTCCAGGGGTTGATATCAAAGCGAGGATGCGTTGTTGGGCAGCTTCCCTCGCCGTTGGTGTGTCTCCCCGCCTGCAGGCCAGGGGGTGAGGTTCTGGGACGTCCCCAGCGGTGGGCGGAGGACTCCGGTGGGATCTGCAGCGTCTCGGAGGGGCCGGGGGAGTAGGCTTCAGTGCAGGTACTGTCCCCCCGCCGGAGAACGGAGGTGCTAGGGGGGTGTCGGTGAGTTGAGGGGGGCGGGTGAGCGACGCCCCGCCCGTTATATGGCCCTGTGGGGGCGGCGGAGTTGGGGCTATGCCGCCACCCGGTAGGCCCACACCGGGGTCTAGATTGTCCAAGGGAGCCCCCGCCGGAGTGTGCGAGGCTCCGATGGAGCGGAGCCGCCGGTCCCAGCACGCCCCCTCCGGAGGCCGCAGATGAGGTAGGGGAGGATCAGCGGGAGCGCGCAAGACTGGGGGCCGGTGCTCCGTGTAGCTCAAGGTCCAGTAGGCCTGCCAGCAGATGGCGCGGTCGCGTACCTAGAGGCCC
This sequence comes from Lissotriton helveticus, assembly GCF_964261635.1. Classification (NCBI taxonomy): domain Eukaryota; kingdom Metazoa; phylum Chordata; class Amphibia; order Caudata; family Salamandridae; genus Lissotriton; species Lissotriton helveticus. The sequence goes on along the minus strand of NC_136059.1, from coordinate 2,103,280,892 downwards.
GCGCCGGGGCCTGGAGTCGTTGGTGGGCCGCAGATGGGGCACGGCCGAGGCGTAGGCGCGCGGCGGAAGGGCTCTAACCTTCTTCGCCGTTGCGCCGGTGGCGGGAACAGCGGGGGCCGTGAGCCGTTAGTGTCCGGTGGTCCCTCAGTGGAGCAGGCTGTTATGGGGAGCGTGGGCGCTGTGGGTCCGTCGGGTCCGGTAGGCCCACGCCGGGGCCTGGATTCTCCGGGGGCCCCCGGGCGGGACACACTGCGTCGGGGGGGTCGGAGCGCACCGCTTCTCCCCGCCACCGCACGCAGCCGCCTCTCCGCGGTTCGGTACGTGCTTCCACGACGCTCCGGTCTGTCGGTCTGTTGCGTGCAGGCACTGCAGTGCGGCCGCGCGGCGGAAGGGCTCAAACCTTCGTCGCCATTGCGCCGTCCTCTCCGGCGGCTGGAAATGCGGGTCAGCAGGCGATCGATGGCCCAGGAAGGTCCGACCGGCAGCACGCCAAGGCAGCAGAAGAATTTGAGCTTGGTTCGGGCAGATCCACCGGGGGTGGCAGCTAGAAATAGTGTGATAGCGGGGCTTTGGGCCGGGGAGCCTCTCGATTCACGTCTACTCAAGCCGCCATCTTGGCCACGCCCCCCGAAGTGCCTTTTTAGACTTGTTGGGGCCTGACCTGGCGGAGCCACCGGAAGTGTCGGAGCTCACCTATGTCATAAAAACTGAATCTCCCCGTAAACTACTGACCAACCTGTACAGGCTTGCAAGGTCCCACGAGGAACACCAGCTAATGAGGGCTAGAGTGGACTGGCAGAGAGATTTAGAGATTACAATAGATGACGCAATGTGGCAATACTGCTGCGTTAACACTAGAAAGATATCATTGAACGGGAAGCACAGATTGATTCATTTAAAATTCCTCCAGAGGGTATATTATACTCCTGAGAGGCTGCACGGGTACGGTCTACGCCCTTCAGCGGCATGCAAAAGATGTCGTGCGCCAATTGCTGACGTTCTCCACTTGGCGTGGAGCTGCCCTGGAGTTCAGTCATATTGGAATAAGATTTTTTCAGAAATGAGTAAGATCCTTGAGGTTGAGCTGACTCCTGATCCGGCATTGGCGCTCATAGGACATTCTGGGGGACTCCCGGTTGCAATCCGGCGACTGGCAGACATGGGGATGCTGATGGCGCGAAGAGTGATAGCACTCTGCTGGATACGAGGGCCGCTGCCCACTGCAACCCGCTGGGCACAAGACATGCTTTATTGTTGCACTCAAACTGAAAACTATAGTGACCTACTACCCCCTACTAGCCGCCCCAAAAATTTCTGGGAACTGTATCAATCATACGTGAGTGGTGCCGCACAGGGGGTGGACTCCGACTCAGAGGATGGAACTGGGGGGGCCCAGGTGGCTGCTGTGGAAAGTGTGGCCGAATAGACACTGACGGCGGGCACCGGCGAAACATAACCAGATGACTACGAGCGCTAGAGGAGGCAAGAGAGGGTGGCGGATGGGTGGGGGTGTGCAGTAGATGCGAACTCCTCGACTCATGGCACGTGAGGCCTTGTTTAGTCCTGGGGGAAGAACAGCTACGAAGGGGGAACGCAAGATATGTGTGCGATGCTGCTTTACAGATGGTGTACTAAGGACCAGGTGTGCATGAACTATTGTAGAACGTTCATTTTTTGTGTATAGCCAACTTATGGCATTGTGTGTGAGCCGAGTGGGGTGGGGGGGGGGGGTATTTGTTAATATCACAGATAGAACTCACATATTTTGTCAGCTATCAGTTGCAAAGTTGAATAGTCTTGACAGTACAGTTCCCAGTGTTAACGAGACATCACGCAGCTTGATATCATATTGGATATTTGTGCTCATGGTTGATTCGATACTGATGATGCTTGACTCACATGCACCTATATACGAAACGCCGCCGGACCTCAGGGTTGTCGGCTGATGGGCTGTGTGAGTATTTCAGGTATTAGCCAATTTTACTGCTTGCCCGCTGCCGGCCCCAGGGTTGTAGGCACTATGGCTGTGTCACTACTGTGGAATGAATAAATGTTTTTGAAAAAAGTTCAAAGTTGAGCTTCTATGGAAACGAGGAAGACTAAACCTGAGGTTACCACTTCACAACACAGACTACCATACCACATAATTACTCTTCATAACACATAATCCCACTCTACATAATTTCTATCCACTAAATACAACATACTTTCTATCCACATAATTTCACTGCACAACATACCACATAATTCCACTACACACAACGTACCTCCACTCCACTCCAAAAAAAACATGAAGCCCGGGAGCCCCGTGCTTCATTTTTAAATTATTTTTTGGGCCAGATTTGCGCATATATATATATATGACTGCGAGTAACGTGAAAAAATGCTTTGAGCTTTATTTATTACGTAAAAAAGAATCACCATGACAACTGGACGGCTGGGAACAACAAGGGGACAGGCATCAACGAAAAATACATCGTACGTGTAAGACGTGGGAAGCGTAGTGAAGCCAAACATCAGCAGAAGTTGCCACGTTAATGAAAACAAATAAAGAATGGAGGAAGTGGCGAGAGACAGCAAGTGAGGAACTTTGACGTGAAGGAGCAGCCATGTCGGGAATTGTAAAGAACATAAGACTGCAGAAGAATCTACGAGCAAGATATGAAAAGTGCCACGCACGCCCTAATCAAGCCAGGCTTTGAATGCATGTACACTGGAATGTACAGCAGCAGAGGTGAAGGCTCGAACTTGCATGGGGGAATCTGTACTGAGGCATGAAGGGTAAACAGAGTGAGAGGCTGAGACAAACTCCTTCACGTAATGTGCACTGTTAAACAATGGAATCGTAGGGTATAGCATAGCGGCATAAAAGACGCAGAGTGCCCATGGGTCTAGACTAGGTAAACCTTGGTACGACATGAACCAACAAAACAAACACAATTGGAGTGTGGAGGTAGTACTATAATAATAATAATAATCCACATTTGTAAAGCGCACAATCACCCATTAGGGTCTCTAGGCGCTGGGGGCCGTCGGGAAGATTAAGCAAGCTATTGCCCAGAGTCACATGGTGCTGGGCTAATCTGCCGCCGGTGCCGGGGATCGAACCGTGATCCCCAGATTCCGGAGTCAGTTGCCCTAGCCGCGGCGCCACACCTCTTCATATAAATAAGGATACCTCTAAAAAATAATAATAAGGATACCCATCAGTCACTGTCCGATATCGCCCTAGTCATCATCTGGGCTTCCTTACACCCCTCATGCCGTGGAACATAAAAGCCGTATAAGAGGACTAGATGTATATGTCTAACAACTTAATTATGAAACATGGGGTATGTGGGGAGGTGTGGAGTCAAGGTATCAAATGATGAGTGAAAAATAAATTGCTGTGCGTAAAGGTGTGTATAATAATCAGTGCATTAAAATTGGGCTAAATGAGAGAAGCATGAATTTATTATTATCCCTCAGTTGCCCAAGACTAAAAACAGTGCAAATAATGGCAGTTTTAACAAATATCTGCCAATGAAATCTTATGTGGTCAACATGTTTCAGCAGAAAAGACGGACACCATTGTCCTCTGCCTTCATCAGGACCTTAATAAATAATTGCTACTGCAATGAGTGAAATACAATAGAAATGACAAAAATAAACCATTTCACCTGGAATCCTAGGTTTTCTGGTTACACCTCCTGTCAGTGGATTTCGCAACCACTGTTGTTAGATGATGTTGGTTTCATGTCATAACAAATGAATACAAAGAACATAAGATATTGGTGTCTTAAATGTTGACATCAAGTATAGCACAGTCGCCATTCAGCCAGTGTCATCACATAATTAACAACCAACAGTACAGCATACTAAAATATGTATCTGTTCCTGCTTACCTAGTTAACAGGAAGGTATGGCCTCACCTCACCTGGCTGCGGCTCAGGGGGATGAAGCACCACTCTATTAAAAACAAACAAAAAGAAGACATAGACATAACCAATGTTACGAGACCTTCTTTTCGCGGTAAGTATGTGCATTTTGGGACAAATAACACCATCCTTGTCAGCAGTGGTAAACTCCCAAATTTAGTCATAAGGAGCCTTATTTTATCAAACAGAACAAAGTAAATCTTCATTCCTGTTCATAAGACTCCCTCCTGAGTATGTTTAAAACGGAAGTCTTACATAGTGTTTACATGGCCAGCAGTAGCATATAGAGTGCTTAGGGTTCAAGAGTATTACTCTGTGTCAATCGACAATGTTTTTGCGCTTAGAATAACTTTTAGCATACATTGTTTAAGGGGATACATGTCGTGTTAAACTAAAAGACACTTCAATCAGTGCTAGTCGACTTGCCCTAAGTCTCCCTATTGAACGGGTATATAAATTTGCTGAACTTGAAAGAGTCAACCGATCGTTACAAACGCCTGATTCAAGTAAGAGTTGGGCCGAGTGAAAGAGTGCTCTTGCAGCTACGCCAAGGCTCGTGCAAAGCGTCACTGAGCAGCGCCTTCTCTAACAGCAGTGAACTAAGTGGTGACACACGTAGTAAAACACACTGCCGACTCACCTCTCCGTCGGTACTCCTGGCGGTCTGCCGAGCCGTCTCGGGGAGGTGATCGGCAGTGTATGCACACCATCTTTATCATCTGAGCACGCAAAACTGCAGTCACATGTTCACAACCTCTCACGTGCTTAGAATCATGGGAAATTGAGTTTTTCTTAAGATGTTTCTAGGTAGTGACTACTCGATTGCGAGATAGTCTTAACTATGTGAATTTTTAACTGTTCACCTTATTTATTGTTTACCAGGCATGCCCATATACTCAATATCATTGTTACATCCCAAGCGCAAATCTATGCATTAATCTGCTGGCGTGTATATACTCAATAGACATATCAATAAAACTTTATTGGGTAGTAGTACACATACAATGTGTAGTAACCATGCATGTGCCGAAACAGCAACAGTATAATGTTGTTGTAAGCAATGTTGTAAAAATCATGGAACAGCACATGATAAGGTCTCAGTGTGTTTAGTCCGAATAGGTTATTATGAATAACATTTCCGCATCAAAGACCCCACACGTTCCTACTAGGAGTGGGCAAGTCTACCATGATAATAGCAGTCAAGTAGAAACACAGGGTTAGAATGTGCTATCTTCTAGGGTGAAACTTCTAGAGAAGACGAAGTGAGTCATTTGTGGTGATATTAAATATACGCAGTATAGATCGCTGCATACATTCTGTATAAGATGAAAGACAGAACTACAGTGTTAGTACCATAAGACAGTGGAAGAACTCGTATTTTGTCTTACAGTGACATCCAGGGAATTTCATCATTTAGACCCTCTTTGTCTGTCCCTAGTCTGAACACCCATTTCTGTTCCTTTATCAGCAGATATTTATACACATCTGCTACATGGTCAGGAATGAACAGCTGTTCCAAGACTGTCCACTCAAATTCCGTCGGATCATGTTTAGCTTCTAAGAAAGGGCTTGTTAGTCTTGTCGCTTGTTTCTGACAACGTATTGTGCTCTTATGCTCCGAAATACGTTGTTTTATTTGCCTTGTCGTCATACCTATGTATTTCAGCTGGCATGGGCAGGTAATCATATATATTAGCTTCTCACTGTTACAGTTAGTGAACTTCTTTTGTTGCCATAGACAACTAGTGCCAATATCTATGGTGACTGATCTATGTGTCTGGGGCAGACCGCGTAATGTCCCACATGGGTGGTGTCCCTGGACAGCTGGTAAGTCCCATAGGGTGCCAACTGCACATTGTATTTTAGTTTTGGGTTGTGTATGTACCAGTTGGTCTTTCAAATTAGGGCCACGTTTGAACGCAAACAGAGGAGGCTGCAAGGACACTTGTCCTGTATTGAGGAATGACCAATGTTTCCTGACGACTTTTTGTATGTCATTCGACATCGTGCTGTAGGTGTTTACAAAAGTCAGTCTTTGGGTGTTCTCTTTTGGTGTCGCTGGTTCCAGTAATGCTTCTCTGTTGTTGTTAGCAGCGCGTTTAAGTGATTGACGCAGTCGTTTCTTTGGATATTTCCTCGATTTTAACTGTTCGGCCAAGGCAGAAGAATATTCTTGAAAAGCTTCTTTCGTAGAGCAGTTTCTTTGGATTCTCAAAAACTGTCCATACGGAAGGTTGTTCCTTAGTGACCTGGGATGACAGCTATCATAACATAGCAATGAATTTCGTGCCATAGGTTTCCTGTATAGTTCAGACACAAGACCCAAGGGAGTGGCTGATATTAACAGATCCAAAAATGCCAGCTGATGCTTATTGTGCTCCACTGTGAAGCGCAAGAAATTATTCCTGCTATTGAGCCATTGTAGAAATAAATGGAGAACCTCAATGTTTCCTCGCCATATGACGAAAATATCGTTGATATAGCGTTTCCACATTCGTATTGAATCACAATATGGGTTTGTGGATGTCAGAATGTGTTCCTGCTCAAAGCTATGGACATAAAGATTCGCTAGACTTGGAGCAAAAACGCTTCCCATGCTTGTTCCCGAAGTCTGCCAATAGATCGTGTCCTCGAAGCGAAAAAAGTTTTCCTTCATGGCAAAGCAAGCACATGCCATGATGAACTGGACAGGAGTAATATAACCAATATTCCTCTCTGTCAGTAGAGTGGTAACCACCTCCAGGGTGTCGTCCTGAGGGATAGAGGTATATAATGATTCTACGTCAAATTACACCAGGGGATCTGTCATGGTATCAAACTCAATACCTGATAATAAACGCAGAACGTCTTTGGTGTCTTGTAGGAAGGTGGGCATCTCCTTAATCATCGGCCGTAAAAAATGGTCTACAAATGTAGACAAAGGTTCTAGAATAGAACCTATTCCTGATATTATAGGACGCCCAGGCGGAGGTCTCTGTGTCTTGTGAACCTTGGGCAGGACATTGAAGTATGGCATGATGGGATGTGCATACGTAGGAAGCCCGCCTCCTGTGATGTAATCCATCCATCTGCCACAGCCTCTTCTACCATGTGAGTGATGATGGTTCCAATTCTTTCAGTGGGATCTTCTGTGAGAATCCTTACAGAGAGCGAAGAGGCAGTCCTCAATAGAGGACTAGGGTTTGTAGCTACACATGAAGGGGCTCCATTTCAAACGCGCAGCGAATGGCCAAATTTTTTCGAAAAATTAGACTTAATTTCTTCTTTGCTAAAAATACTAGAGAAGAAATGGATATGATAGACACAAATTCTGGCCTTAGAAAACAATCCACTTTCAATCCACCCACACAAGGCATCCCTGCAAAGGTTATAGCATTTGAACAGGCAGTGGAGAACAACATCGCCAGACTGCGTCAAAAGGAAAATCATTCCTTTGTGAATCTACCTAAAACTGAACAACAAGCCCTTCGGAACCTTATGGCTAAGGAAGAAGTGACCATTAAACCAGCCGACAAGGGCGGTGCGATTGTTTTATTAGATACCACCACTTACCGGGCAGAGTGTCTCAGACAAATAAAGGATAGAAAATTGTACCGCCCTCTCATAGAAGATCCCACTGAAAGAATTGGAACCATCATCACTTAAATGGTAGAAGAGGCTGTGGCAGAAGGATGGATTACATCACAGGAGGTGGGCTTCCTACGTACTGCACATCCCATCATGCCATACTTCTATGTCCTGCCCAAGGTTCACAAGACACAGAGACCTCCACCTGGTTGTCCTAAAATATCAGGAATAGGTTCTATTCTAGAACCTTTGTCTACATTTGTAGACCATTTTTTACGGCCGATGGTTAAGGAGATGCCCACCTTCCTGCAAGACACCAAAGACGTTCTGCGTTTATTACCAGATATTGAGATTGACACCATGACAGATCACGTAGTGTCATATGACGTAGAATCATTATATACTTCTATCCCTCAGGACGACACCCTGGAGGTGGTTACCACTCTACTAACAGAGAGGAATCTTTATTCTATTACTCTTGTCCAGTTCACCATGGCATGTGCTTGCCTTGCCATGAAGGAAAACTTTTTCGCTTCGAGGACACGATCTATTTGCAGACTTCGGGAACAAGCATGGGAAGCGTTTTCGCTTCAAGTCTAGCGAATCTTTATGTCCATAGCTTTGAGCAGGAACACATTCTGACGTCCACAAACCCATATCGTGATTCAATACGAATGAGAAAACGCTATATCGACGATATTTTCATCATATGGTGAGGAAACATTGAGGATCTCCATTTATTTCTTCAATGGCTCAATAGCAGGAATGATTTCTTGCACTTCACAGTGGAGCACAATAAACATCAGCTGGCATATTTGGATCTGTTAATATCAGCTACTCCCTTGGGTCTTGTGTTCGAACTGTACAGGAAACCTATGGCACGAAATTCATTGCTATGTTATGATAGCTGTCATCCCAGGTCACTAAGGAACAACCTTTCGTATGGACAGTTGTTTGAGAATCCAAAGAAACTGCTCTACGAAAGAAGCTTTTCAAGACCATTCTTCTGGCTTGGCCGAACAGTTAAAATAGAGGAAATATCCAAAGAAACTAGTGCGTCAATCACTCAAATGCGCTGCTAACAACAACAGAGAAGCATTACTGGAACCAGCGACCTCAAAAGAGAACACCCAAAGACTGACTTTTGTAAACACCTACAGCACAATGTCGAATGACATACAAAAAGTCGTCAGGAAAATTGGTCGATCCTCAATACAGGACAAGTGTCCTTGCAGCCTCCTCTGTTTGCGTTCAAACGTGGCCCTACTTTGAAAGACCAACTGGTACATACACGACCCAAAACTAAAATACAACGTGCAGTTGGCACCCTATTGGACTTACCAGCTGTCCAGGGGCACCACCCATGTGAGTCATGCGCGGCCTGCCCCAGACACATAGATCAATCACTACAGATATTGGCACTAGTCAAGAGACATTTCACCGCTGTATGACAGGTACAGCGGATTGGCTTCGTTCCAACTCCCTCCAGTTTAATGGGTCAAAAACGGAGGTGCTGCACTGCTCCAATGATCGTGTCCCATGCTCACTGCCAGATGATTTCTGGCTTTCCTCTTTTTCTGGGGCAGTGACTGCAGCAGAGTCTGCTCGTAATTTGGGGGTCATGTTTGGCCCCAATCTGCAACTGGACATTTTTGTTAATAAAACCGTAGCCACCTGTATGATGCTGCTTCGGATGCTACGTAAAGTCCTACCATTGCTCCCAGCGCAGGCTAGGCCAGAGGTAGTGCGGGGTATCATCCTAAGCAGACTGGATTATTGCAACGCACTGCTTCTGGAGGCGCCTAGAACGCTGGTGGGCAAGTTGCAGCGGGTACAAAATATGGCGGCCAAGCTGGCACTTTCTCGCCCGCGCACTGCCTCTTCCACCTGGCACTATTGGATCTACACTGGTTGCCTGTTCATCAACGGATCCTTTTTAAAGCATCCTGTCTGGTTTTTAGAGCCTTGCATGGACAGGGTCCAGTTTTGCTGCAGAACTTATTTTCATGGTACTCTACCTCTCGGAGCCTACGCTCTTCCTCTGCGTGTCTGGTGACGGTTCCCAGAGTCCAGAGGGTAAGGATGGGAGGTCGGTCGTTTAGTTGTGCGGCTGCTAGACTTTGGAATTCTCTCCCGATATTGCTGAGGAGTCAGGGTGAATTTCTAACCTTTAAGAGAGGTTTGAAAACCCACCTGTTTCCAAGAGCAGTGTGATTTCTGCATCGGTGGTTTCGGCTATGCTGAGTCAAAGCGCCAGGATACCCTCTGGGTGACAGTGTAGCGCTATATAAGTATGCAAATACATACATACATACATACTAGTCATCCATGTCAACAAAAGAAGTTCACTAACTGTAACAGTGAGAAGCTAATATATATGATTACCTGCCCATGCCAGCTGAAATACATAGGTATGACGACACAAAAAATAAAACTACGTATTACGGAGCATAAGAGCACAATACGTTGTCAGAAACAAGCTACAAGACTAACAAGCCATTTCTTAGAAGCTAAACATGGTCTGACGGAATTCGAGTGGACAGTCTTGGAACAGCCGTCCATTCCTGACCATGTAGCAGATGTTTATAAATATCTGCTGATAAAGGAACAGAAATGGGTGTTCAGACTAGGGACAGACAAAGAGGGTCTAAATGATGAAATTCCCTGGATGTCACTGTAAGACAAAATACGAGTTCTTCCACTGCCTTATGGTACTAACACTGTAGTTCTGTCTTTCATCTTATACAGAATGTATGCAGCAATCTATACTGCGTATATTTAATATCACCACAAATGACTCACTTTGTCTTCTCTAGAAGTTTCACCCTAGAAGATAGCACATTATAACTCTGTGTTTAACCTTGACTGCTATTATCATGGTACACTTGGCCACTCCTAGTAGGAACGTGTGGGGTCTTCGATGCTGAAATGTTATTCATAATAACCTATTCGGACTGATTATAAACACACTGAGACCTTATCATGTACTGTTCCATGATTTTTACAACATTGTTTACAACAACGTTATACTGTTGCTGTTGCTGTTTCGGCACATGCATGGTTACTACACATTGTAATCTTGTTCACTACTACCCAATAAAGTTTTACTGATATGTCTATCAAGCATATACACGCCAGCAGATTAATGCATAGATTTGCGCTTGGGATATAACAATGATATTGAGTATATGGGCATGCCTGGTAAACAATAAATAAGGTGAACAGTTAAAAATTCGCATAGTTACGACTATCTCGCAATCGAGTAGTCACTACCTAGAAACATCTTAAGAAAAACTCAATTTCCCATGAGTGTAAGTACGTGAGAGGTTGTGAACACGTGACTGCCATTTTGCGTGCTCTGACGATAAAGATGGCGTCCATACACTGCCGATCACCTCCCCGAGACGGCTCGGCAGACCGCCAGGAGTACCGACGGAGAGGTGAGTCAGCAGTGTGTTTTACCTCGTGTGTCACCACTTACTTCACTGCTGTTAGAGAAGGCGCTGCTCAGTGACGCTTTGCACGAGTCTTGGCGTAGCTACAAGAGCACTTTTTCACTCGGCCCCACTCTTACTCGAATCAGGCGTTTGTAACGATCGGTTGACTCTTTCAAGTTCATCAAATTTATATACCCGTTCAATAGGGAGACTTAAGGGCAAGTCGACTAGCACTGATTGAAGTGTCTTTTAGTTTAAAATGACATGTATCACCTTAAACAATGTATGCTAACAGTTATTCTAAGCGCAAAAACATTGTCGATTGACACAGAGTAATACTCTTGAACCCTAAGCACTCTATATGCTACTACTGGCCATGTAAACACTATATAAGACTTCCGTTTTAAACATACTCAGGAGGGAGTCTTATGAACAGGAATGAAGATTTACTTTGTTCTGTTTGATAAAATAAGGCTCCTTATGACTAAATTTGGGAGTTTACCTCTGGTGACAAGGATGGCGTTATTTGTCCCAAAATGCACATACTTACCGCAAAAAGAAGGTCTCGTAACATTGTTTAGGTCTATGCCTTTTTTTTGTTTGTTTTTAATAGAGCGGTGCTTCATCACCCTGAGCCGCAGCCAGGTGAGGTGAGGCCATACCTTCCTGTTAACTAGGTAAGCAGGAACAGATACATATTTTAGTATACTGTACTGTTAGTTGTTAATTATGTGATGACACTGGCTGAATGGCGATTGTGCTATACTTGATTGTCAACATTTAAGACACCAATATCTTATGTTCTTTGTATTCCTTTTTTATGACATGAAACCAACATCATCTAACAACAGTGGTTGCGAAATCCACTGACAGGAGGTGTAACCAGAAAACCTAGGATTCCAGGTGAAATGGTTTACTTTTGTCATTTCTATTGTATTTCACTCATTGCAGTAGCAATTATTTATTAAGGTCCTGATGAAGGCAGAGGACAATGGTGTCTGTCTTTTCTGCTGTAACATGTTGACCACATAAGATTTCATTGGCAGATATTTATTAAAACTGCCATTCTTTGCACTGTTTTTAGTCTTGGGCAACTGAGGGATAATAATAAATTCATGCTTCTCTCATTTAGCCCAATTTTAATGCACTGATTATTATACACACCTTTACACATTGCAATGTATTTTTCACTCATCATTTGATACCTTGATTCCACACCCCCCCACATACCCCATGTTTCATAATTAAGTTGTTGGACATATACGTCTAGTCCTCTTATACAGCTTTTATGTTCCACGGCATGAGGGGTGTAAAGAAGCCCAGATGATGACTAGGGCGGTATCGGACAGTGAATGATGGGTATCCTTATTATTATTTTTTAGAGGTATCTTTATTTATTAGTTGTACCTTTATAGTACTCCCTCCACACTTCAATTGTGTGTGTTTTGTTGGTTCATGTCGTACCAAGGTTCACCTATTCTAGACCCATGGTCACTCTGCGTTTTTCATGTTGAATGTTGGGGGCTGTGTCCATGCTAGGTCTGAAAACATGCCCCAGGACCCTTCTTTATCGGTTTGTGTTCATATAGCATAGCAGCCACTTCAAATAACATGCAGAATAGGAATTTATTCCGAGTGAGCACATAAATAATAATGCACACCAGTACAAATAGATAGATAGCATCATTCGTAGGTGTGCAAGCCTCCTCATACCATTTGTCCATTTCTAGATTGCCGAGATATTGGAGGCACACATATAAAAAAAAGACAAGGTGTCCATGGTCATGAAAAGTACACACTGCAGCAAGTTCTGGTAGATTGTTGTTGAATTGATATTCTAATAAAACTCTAATAAAAGATGCGGAAACCCCAGTCACTCTGACATATGATTTTATCTATACAGGTTGTGAACAACCGCACCCAAGTGAGAATGGAATCCTAAGTACGTGAGTAGAAAAGGTCAATACAATTGTGGTTCTAAAACATTTCTAGAAAACATAGGCTTACATTACAATCATCTCTTTATTTAACACAGGTTTTAGAGGTCTAATCTCAACATGCATAGTCTTGCATTGCCACCGACCAGTGTGCTAGCAGATTTTATAAGTATCGGAGTACAGAGTCTATTTTGGTCTGGTTTCTATGCCATAGTTTTTCCACCCTTTGGGCTCAATGAAAACCTGGTTCAGTAACTTTATTTAACACAGGTTTTAGATGTCCTACACAAAAAATAGTCCCGCCCTGATGAAGACCTTCTCTTAAAAAACTCTTTGGTCCACCTTTTGCGAAGGTCAAAACACATTGGCTACCACACCACAAGAGGTCAAGAGTAAACAAGGACTGGAATTTCTGCCAAATAACTAAGACATTTTTGAGCTGAAATAATAAGCTTAAACTAGAAGTATATAAATAGTCTCTGACTCCTACAGGACCTATGGAAGAGCGGTTATTGAGGACGAAAAAAGAAATTTCCCTATATTAGATCAAAATAAGTTGGACTACAAGAGTTCTTAAAGGAATACTACTTTTCTGTAAAGTGATTGGTTTTGTAATATATTTTGATCGCAAAGACATGTGTATCTATGTGAAAAAATGTTTATTGTGATGTCTATGTCTTTATATATGTAAGTATTGTAAATATTGTACATGTTGATGCTTTGCTACAAAGAAAACAACCAGGGTTCGCTAAAAAGATAGTCGATAATCGGAACCTTAAATGTAAAAAAGTATAGAAAAAAGATGCAAAATAAGGTAACCCAGAGACAATTAATAAAACTTGTGTGGTAAAACTGAATCTATTGTTTCTGAGGCAACACTTTGTTTAAAACTTATCATATTGATTCCATCCTCTGAATTCCGCAACCGAATCACTCCCCTATTGTGTATACTAGATATGGGTTGACGGCATCACCCGAAGACTTCTTCTTAGCACTTAGGGGCCTATTCCAATGTCGGACGGACTCATGTTCGTCCGACATCGGTCAGGAGCCATAACCGACCGACCTCCTGTCGTCGGTTACGGCCCTGTAAGTACGATGCGACCGAACCCTGTTCGGTCACGTTCGTATGCTTCACAATGGAAGCATGCATTCCGAGCGGAATGCATGCCTGCATTGTGTAAAGCAGGGGTGCAGTTTATCCCTGCACCCTGTGGCCGGCACCTCAAGGTGCCTACCACCGGGTGCAGGGATCAACAAAGGGGCACCATAGGTGCCCCAGGCCCCAGAGACAGTTCCTGACTGCCTTTTCGTGCCGGAAACACCGGCACGAAAAGGCAGTGAAAAACTGCCATCGTACTCCCTTGGTCGTAAAGACTGCTACATAACTTTCATAGCATATGAGCAAAAACGGCAATTTTATAACTGGGAACATCCCTAGCTTAAAAATACATTTTGATATTGAGAGATGTGCTTATTTTTAATTCTGTAAATATTCATGTATATATATTTTGGGTGTGTAATTAGTTTGTGTTTTATTTTTAGCCTTGAAGAAGTCTTGTTTACGAGACGAAACGCGCTGGCTAAAAGAAAAATTACGTGTACAATTGGATTTTATTTGTTTGGATCAACTAATAAAGAATTGAATACGATCACCACTAAAGTCCAGACCTGTTCATTACGAAACTTCTCTTGGGATTTACTCAACATAAAAAGACTGATAATGATATTTTCTTGATGGGTGCTGATTCCATATGTAACTTGTCTTGTAATTAGGGCCTTGCCCAAGATGGAATAGATAGGGTTGTATTCCCTGGTTTCACAAGCTCCATCACAAGAACAACTAGCCACTGATGTTAACAGGTGAAGATCTTTGTTGCCTCGACCCTTTTGTGTTATGTATATATTTTTTTTTTACTTTGCCAATGTGTTTAAGCTGTGCTGTAGAAGAGTGTGGCTGCTGTGCATCATGCTGAAAAGTTGTAATAAAAAAAAGTGCCAGAAGCATTTTTTTTACCTTATATATGACCAAGACGGCATTACGTACAACAGAACGACCATATTAAAAAATGTATGTACAATAAAAAATGTCCTCATTTTTATTTTGTTCTTGCAATGCTGGCAACTTGTTTTTGAATATTCCAATGGTTGTTTGTTAAAGTTTTGAAGGTTGTGAACTAGTACCTGTATTATAACACTATCAGCGGCCAGACATTAGGGGAGAATCAACACAAGGCAGATTCTGAGAGCAGGCTAAGGTGGTGTTGAGTGATGTTGAAGTGGTAGTGGTGGTGGTGGTGACTGGTGCTGAGACGATGCTGAGGTGTTGTTGAATGATACTTAGGTCTTGCTGAGTGATGATGATGTGGTGGTGTACTATTTATTGCAAAGGCGATGCTGAGTGATACTGATGTGGTGTTGAGGGTTGTTTTGGTGGTGCTGAGAGATGCTGTTGTGGTGCTGAGTGATGCTGTGGTGGCCCTGAGTGTTGCTGTGGTAGCCCTGAATGATACTGTGGTGGTGCTGATGATGCTGTGGTGGCGTTGAGTGATGCTGTGATGGTCCTGAGTGATGCTGTGCTGGCCCTGAGTGATGCTGTGGTGGCCCTGAGTGATGCTAAGCTGGCCCTGAGTGATGCTGTGGTGGTGCTGAATGATTCTGTGGTGGCCCTGAGTGATGCTGTGGTGGTGCTGAGTGATGCTGTGGTGGTGCTGACTGATGCTGTGGTGGTGCTGAGTGATGCTGTGGTGGCCTTGAGTGATGCTGTGGTGGTGCTGAGTGATGCTGTGGTGGTGCGGACTGATGCTGTGGTGGTGCTGAGTGATATTGTTGTGGCCCTGAGTGATGCTGTGGTGGTGCTGAGTGATGCTGTGGTGGTGTTGAGTGATGCTGTGTTGGCCCTGAGTGATGCTGTGATGTCGCTGAGTGATGCTGTGGTGGTGCTAAGTGATGCTGTGGTGGTGCTGAGGTTGCTGTGGTGATGCAGAGTGATGCTGTGTTGGCGCTGAGTGATGCTGTGGTGACACTGAGTGATGCTGTGGTGACGCTGAGTGATGCTGCTGTTGTGCTGAGTGATGCTGTGGTGGTGCTGAGTGATACTGTGGTGGTGCTGAGTGATACTGTGGTGGTGCTGAGTGATGCTGCTGTGACACAGTGTCATTTCTAGTTACAGTGGGTAGAAGAGGGGTAGAAGAGGGGTAGAGGGGTAGAAGAGGGGTAGAGGGTAGAAGAGGGGTAGAAGAGGGGTAGAAGGGGGTAGAAGGGTATAGAAGAGGGATAGAGGGGTAGAAGAGGGGTAGAGGGGTAGAAGTGGGGTAGAGGGGTAGAAGGGTAGAAGAGGGGTAGAAGAGGGGTGGAAGGGGGTAGAAGAGGGATAGAGGGGTAGAAGGGTAGTAGAGGGGTAGTAGAGGGATAGAAGAGGGGTAGAGGGGTAGAAGAGGGGTAGAGGGGTAGAAGGGTTGAAGGGTAGAAGAAGGATAGAGGGGTAGAGGAGGGGTAGAGGTATAGAAGAGGGGTAGAAGGGTGTAGAAGAGGGGTAGGGGGTAGAAGGGTAGTAGAGGGGTAGTAGAGGTGTAGAGGGGTAGAGCGGTAGCGGGGGAGAGGCGAGGTAGAGGGGTAGAGTGGTAGAAGGGTAGAAGAGGGATAGAGGGGTAGAAGAGGGGTAGTAGAGGGGTAGAGGGGTAGAAGAGGGGTAGAGGGGTAGTAGAGCGGTAGTACAGGGGTAGTAGAGGGGTAGAGGGATAGCAGAGGAGTAGAGGGGTAGAAGAGGGGTAGAAGAGGGGTAGTAGAGGGTAGTAGGGTAGAGGGGTAGTCAGGGGTAGAAGCGGGGTAGAGGTATAGATGGGTAGAGGGGTAGAAGAGGGGTAGAGGGGTAGTAGTGGTTTAGAGGGGTAGAAGAGGGGTAGAGGGGTAGAGGGGTAGAAGAAGGGTAGAGGGGTAGAATAGGGGTAGAGGGGTAGTTGAGGGGTAGAAGGGTTGAAGGGTAGAAGAAGGATAGGGGGTAGAAGAGGGGCAGAGGGGTAGAGGTGTAGAAGAGGGGTAGAAGGGTGTAGAAGAGGGGTAGAGGGGTAGAAGGGTAGTAGAGGGGTAGAAGGGGGTAGAGGGGTAGAAGAGGGGTAGAGGGGTAGAAAAGGGGTAGAGGGGTAGAAGAGTAGAGGGGTAATAGAGGTGTAGAGGGATAGAGCGGTAGAGGGGGAGAAGAGGGGTAGAGGGTAGAAGAGGGGTAGAAGAGGGGTAGAAGGGGGTAGAAGGGTATAGAAGAGGGATAGAGGGGTAGAAGAGGGGTAGAGGGGTAGAAGTGGGGTAGAGGGGTAGAAGGGTAGAAGAGGGGTAGAAGAGGGGTGGAAGGGGGTAGAAGAGGGATAGAGGGGTAGAAGGGTAGTAGAGGGGTAGTAGAGGGATAGAAGAGGGGTAGAGGGGTAGAAGAGGGGTAGAGGGGTAGAAGGGTTGAAGGGTAGAAGAAGGATAGAGGGGTAGAGGAGGGGTAGAGGTATAGAAGAGGGGTAGAAGGGTGTAGAAGAGGGGTAGGGGGTAGAAGGGTAGTAGAGGGGTAGAAGAGGGGGAGAGGGGTAGAAGAGGGGTAACGGGGTAAAAAAGGGGTAGAGGGTTAGAAGTGTAGAGGGGTAGTAGAGGTGTAGAGGGGTAGAGCGGTAGCGGGGGAGAGGCGAGGTAGAGGGGTAGAGTGGTAGAAGGGTAGAAGAGGGATAGAGGGGTAGAAGAGGGGTAGTAGAGGGGTAGAGGGGTAGAAGAGGGGTAGAGGGGTAGTAGAGCGGTAGTACAGGGGTAGTAGAGGGGTAGAGGGATAGCAGAGGAGTAGAGGGGTAGAAGAGGGGTAGAAGAGGGGTAGTAGAGGGTAGTAGGGTAGAGGGGTAGTCAGGGGTAGAAGCGGGGTAGAGGTATAGATGGGTAGAGGGGTAGAAGAGGGGTAGAGGGGTAGTAGTGGTTTAGAGGGGTAGAAGAGGGGTAGAGGGGTAGAGGGGTAGAAGAAGGGTAGAGGGGTAGAATAGGGGTGGAGGGGTAGTTGAGGGGTAGAAGGGTTGAAGGGTAGAAGAAGTATAGGGGGTAGAAGAGGGGCAGAGGGGTAGATATGTAGAAGAGGGGTAGGAGGGTGTAGAAGAGGGGTAGAGGGGTAGAAGGGTAGTAGAGGGGTAGAAGGGGGTAGAGGGGTAGAAGAGGGGTAGAAAAGGGGTAGAGGGGTAGAAGAGTAGAGGGGTAATAGAGGTGTAGAGGGATAGAGCGGTAGAGGGGGAGAAGAGAGGTAGAGGGGTAGAGTGGTAGAAGGGTAGAAGAGAGGTAGAGGAGTAGAGGGGTAGAAGGGTAGAAGAGGGGTAGTAGAAGGGTAGATGGGTAGTAGAAGGGTAGAGGGGTAGTAGAGAGGTAGAGGGGTAGTAGAGGGTTAGAAGAGGGGTAGTTGAAGGGTAGATGGGTAGTAGAAGGGTAGAGGGGTAGTAGAGAGGTAGAGGGGTAGTAGAGGGTTAGAGGGGTAGCAGAGCGGTAGTAGAGGGTTAGAGCGCTAGTAGAGGGGTTATGGGGTAGTCGAGGGGTAGAAGAGGGGTAGAAGAGTAGAAGAGGGGTGATAGAGGAGTAGAGGGGTAAAATAGAGGTAGAGGGGTAGAAGAGGGGTAGAGGGATAGTAGAGCGGTAGTACAGGGGTAGTAGAGGGGTTGAGGGATAGAAGAGGAGAAGAGGGGTAAAAGAGTGGTAGTGGAGGGTAGTAGGGTAGAGGGGTAGTCAGGGGTAGAAGCGGGATAGAGGTGTAGATGGGTAGAAGAGGGGTAGAGGGGTAGTAGTGGTTTAGAGGGGTAGAAGAGGGGTAGAAGAAGGGTAGAGGGGTAGAAGAGGGGTAGAGGGGTAGAATAGGGGTAGAGGGGTAGTTGAGGGGTTGAGGGGTAGTAGAGGGGTGGAAGAGGGGTAGAAGGGTAGAAGAGGGGTAGAGGGGTAGAAGAGTGGTAGAAGATGGGTAATAGAGGGGTAGAAGAGAGGTAGTGGGGTAGAAGA
Organism: Lissotriton helveticus; assembly: GCF_964261635.1. Taxonomy (NCBI): domain Eukaryota; kingdom Metazoa; phylum Chordata; class Amphibia; order Caudata; family Salamandridae; genus Lissotriton; species Lissotriton helveticus. The sequence goes on along the minus strand of NC_136059.1, from coordinate 2,103,262,037 downwards.
GGGGTAGAAGAGAGGTAGAGGGGTAGAAGAGAGGTAGAGGGGTAGAAGAGAGGTAGAGTAGAGGTAGAGGGGTAGAAGAGAGGTAGAGGGGTAGAAGAGAGGTAGTGTAGGGGTAGAGGGGTCGAGGAGATGTAGAGGGATAGAGGCATAGTAGAGGGGTAGAGGGGTAGAGGGGTAGAAGAGGGGTGGAGGGGTAGAATAGGGGTAGAGGGGTAGTTGAGGGGTTGAGGGGTAGTAGAGGGGTAGAGGGGTAGAAGAGGGGTAGAAGAGTAGAAGAGGGGTAGATGGGTAGAAGAGTGGTAGAAGATGGGTAATAGAGGGGTAGAAGAGGGTTAGTGGGGTAGAAGAGGGGTAGAAGAGAGGTAGAGGGATAGAAGAGAGGTAGAGATGTAGAAGAGAGGTAAAGGGGTAGTAGAGAGGTAGAGTAGACGTAGAGGGTTAGAAGAGAGGTAGAGGGGTAGAAGAGAGGTAGTGTAGAGGTAGAGGGGTAGAGGAGATGTAGAGTGATAGAGGCATAGTAGAGGGGTAGAGGGGTAGAAGAGGGGTAGAGGGGTAGAAGAGGGGTAGAGGGGTAATTGAGGGGTTGAGGGGTAGTAGAGGGGTAGAAAAGGGGTAGAAGGGTAGAAGAGGGGTAGATGGGTAGAAGAGTAGTAGAAGATGGGTAATAGAGGGGTAGAAGAGGGGTAGTGGGGTAGAAGAGGGGTAGAAGAGAGGTAGAGGGATAGAAGAGAGGTAGAGGGGTAGAAGAGATGTAGCAGAGGGGTAGAGGGGTAGAAGAGGGGTAGAGGGGTAGAATAGGGGTAGAGGGGTAGATGAGGGGTTGAGGGGTAGTAGAGGGGTGGAAGAGGGGTAGAAGGGTAGAAGAGGGGTAGAGGGGTAGAAGAGTGGTAGAAGATGGATAATAGAGGGGTAGAAGAGGGGTAGAAGAGAGGTAGTGGGGTAGAAGAGGGGTAGAAGAGATGTAGAGGGATAGAAGAGAGGTAGAGGAGATGTAGAGGGATAGAGGCATAGTAGAGGGGTAGAGGGGTAGAGGGGTAGAAGAGGGGTAGAGGGGTAGAATAGGGGTAGAGGGGTAGTTGAGGGGTTGAGGAGTAGTAGAGGGGTAGAGGGGTAGAAGAGGGGTAGAAGGGTAGAAGAGGGGTAGATGGGTAGAAGAGTGGTAGAAGATGGGTAATAGAGGGGTAGAAGAGGGGTAGTGGGGTAGAAGAGGGGTAGAAGAGAGGTAGAGGGATAGAAGAGAGGTAGAGGGGTAGAAGAGGGGTAAAGGGGTAGTAGAGAGGTAGAGTAGAGGTAGAGGGTTAGAAGAGAGGTAGAGGGGTAGAAGAGAGGTAGTGTAGAGAGAGAGGGGTAGAGGAGATGTAGAGGGATAGAGGCATGGTAGAGGGGTAGAGGGGTAGAAGAGGGGTAGAGGGGTAGAAGAGGGGTAGAAGAGCGATGGAAAAGGGGTAGAGTGGTAGAAGAGGGGTAGAAGGGATAGAAGAGGTGTAGAAGGGGGTAGAAGTGGGGTAGATGGGTAGAATAGGGGTAGAGGGGTAGAAGAGGGGTACAGGGGTAGAAGAGGAGTAGAGGGGTTGGTGAGGGGTAGAGGGGTAGAAGAGTGGTAGGAGGGGTAGAATTGGGGTAGAGGGGTAGAAGGGGAGTAGAGGGGTAGTAGAGTGGTAGAAGAGGGCGAGAGGGGTAAAAGAGTAGAGGGATAGAGGGGTAGTAGAGGGGTAGAGGGGTAGAAGAGGGATAGAGGGATAGAAGAGGGGTAGAGGGGTAGAAGGTTAGAAGAGGGGTAGAGGAGTAGAAGGGTAGTAGAAGGGTAGAGGGGTAGTAGAGGGGTAGAGGGGTAGTAGAGGGGTAGTGGGGTATTAGAGGGGTAGAAGAGGGCTAGAGGGGTAGAAGAGGGGTAGAGGGGTAGAAGGGTAGAAGAGGGGTATAGGGGTATAGGGGCAGAACAAGGGTAGAGGGGTAGTAGAGAGGTAGAGGGGATGTAAAGAGGTAATAGAGGGGTAGAAGAGGGGTAGAAGAGGGGTAGATGTGTTGAGGGGTAGAGTGGTAGAAGAGTAGTAGAGGGGTAGTAGTGGGATAGAGGGTAGAAGAGGGGTAGAGGGTAATAAGAGTGGTAGTAGATGAGTAGAGGTGTAGAGGGTAGAAGAGGGGTAGAGGGGTAGAGGAGGGGTAGAAGAGAGGTAGAGGGGTAGAAGAGTAGAAGAGAGGTACAGGGGTAGAAGAGATGTAGAGGCATAGAAGAGAGGTAGAGTAGACAGGTAGAAGAGAGGTAGAGGGGAGGTAGAGGGGTAATAGAGGGGTAGTAGAGGGGTAGTAGGGTAGAGGGGTAGAAGAGGGGTAGAGGTGTAGAGAGGTAGAGGTGTAGAGGGGTAGAAGTGGGGTTATAGAGGGGTAGAAGAGGGGTAGTAGAGGGATAGAGGGGTATAAGAGGGGTAGAAGGGTATAAGAGGGGTAGTAGAGGGGTAGAAGAGAAGTAGAGGTGTAGAAGAGTAGACGAGAGGTAGAGGGGTAAAAGAGAGGTAGAGGGATAGAAGAGAGGTAGAGTCGAGGTAGAGGGGTAGAGGAGATCTAGAGGGATAGAGGCATAGTAGAGGGGTAGAGGGGTAGAAGAGGGGTAGAGGGGTAGAAGAGGGGTAGAAGAGTGATGGAAAAGGGGTAGCGTGGTAGAACAGGGGTAGAGGGGTGGAAGGGGTAGAAGAGGTATAGAAGGGGGTAGAAGTAGGGTAGATGGGTAGAAGAGGGGTAGAGGGGTAGTAGAGGGTTAGAAGATGGGTACATGGGTAGAAGAGGGATAGAAGAGGAGTAGAGGGGTAGACGAGGGGTAGAGGGGTAGAAGAGGGGTAGGAGGGGTAGAAGTGGGGTAGAGGGGTAGAAGGGGAGTAGAGGGGTAGGAGAGTGGTAGAAGAGGGGTAGAAGAGTAGAGGGATAGAGGGGTAGTAGAGGGGTAGAGGGGTAAAAGAGAGGTAGAAGAGGGGTAGAGAAGTAGAAGAGGGGTAGAGGGGTAGAAGGTTAGAAGAGGGGTAGAGGGGTAGAAGGGTAGAAGAGAGGTAGAGGGGTAGAGGGGTAGTAGAAGGGTAGAGGGGTAGAGGGGTAGTAGAGGGGTAGAGGGGTAGCAGAGAGGTAGAGGGGTAGAAGAGGGCTAGAGGGGTAGAAGAGGGGTAGAGGGGTAGAAGGGTAGAACAAGGGTAGAGGGGTAGTAGAGAGGTAGAAGGGATGTAAAGAGGTACTAGAGGGGTAGTAGAGGTGTAGAAGAGGGGTAGAGGTGTAGAGGGGTAGAGTGGTAGAAGATTAGTAGAGTGGTAGTAGTGGATTAGAGGGGTAGAGGGTTATAAGAGGGGTAGAGGGGTAGTAGATGAGTAGAGGTATAGAGGGGTAGAAGAGGGGTAGAGGGGTAGAAGAGGGGTAGAAGAGAGGTAGAGGGGTAGAAGAGTGGTAGAGGGGTAGAAGAGTAGAAGAGAGATAAAGGGGTAGAAGAGAGGTAGAGGGATAGAAGAGAGGTAGAGTAGACAGGTAGAAGAGAGGTAGAGGGGTAATAGAGGGGTAGAAGAGGTGTAGAGGGGTAGAGGGGTAGAGGGGTAGAAGTGGGGTAGTAGAGGGGTAGAGGGGTAGAAGAGGGGTAGTAGAGGGATAAAGGGGTAGAAGAGGGGTAGAGGGGTATAAGAGGGTAGTAGAGGGGTAAAGGGTTAGAAGAGTGGTAGGGGGTAGAAGAGTAGAACAGAGGTAGAGGGGTAGAAGAGAGGTAGAGGTATAGAAGAGTAGAAGAGAGGTAGAGGGGTAAAAGAGAGATAGAGGGATAGAAGAGAGGTAGAGTAGAGGTAGAGGGGTAGAAGAGAGGAAGAGGGGTAGAAGAGAGGTAGAGTAGAGGTAGAGGGGTAGAAGAGAGGTAGGGATATATAGGCAAATAAAAAGGAAGCTATCGACTTCAGAAATTGTGAAAGAAAGCTCTCCTATCTTGAAAGCTGATTACAAGCATCTCCTGAGAAACGCGACGAAACGGAGTCGTTTGAAAGTTTGCTGCGTTTCTCAGGAGATGCTTGTAAACACAAATAACCTGATTCATTTAATTTAACAGTTGGCTCTGCACAGGATTGCTTTGTAACCAAATGACAAGGAAGCTGATGACCCATGACGAGAGAGGAAAACCAGATGGCGCCTCTGCTCGTCAGCGCGCACCCGTGCGCTTAACCGCAAGCTCTAGGTCACAGTGGTAGCATTTTCTGAAGCCCTTACTAAAATTCTCGCCAGGTCAGCGCATGCGCTGACTCAGGCGAGACCTAAAAATGACTAGATCGATTTTCAGCAACTTTAAAACTTTCATGATTCTCTATTAATGCTTTCAGCAGTTCATTAGGGGGATTAAGGCAATGGAATGGAAACCGCACTCCTGGAGTTTTGGGGTTCTACTTTCCCTTTTATCAACAACAATGCATCTTTCTTACTAGTGGTATTAAACTTTTCATAGGCGTTTGACACAATGGACCACCACACCTTTCTACAGCATATGTCTACAGTAAAAACTCTGGATACTACATCTTACAGTGTCTCTTGAACATCTGACACCAGCAGATGTAATTAGGAACTTTCACATTTAGCCCCATTAGGCTAGATTGTGGAGTCTCACAGTTTGTTTCTGGCTCCATCCTTTTGCTGTCTATACTGTTACTCCCGTCTCAATCTTTTCCAAAGGATACAGGTGTCAATCCAATCCCAATCCAGTTTATATAACATTTTCTTCTGACCGTACCCAGATAGATAACTAGAACATTGACTAGTAGACTTTAGCCATGGATGACTTGTAATTATTGCCAAATTAGCAGCTAAAAAAACAATTATGATTTTTGGTCGAAAAGTCATCCTCCATTAGCAGCCAATCCAGTGTCAAACATCTTTGATGTAGGTTTCCAGTTCCGCAGATAAAGTTGAAAAGCTTGGCATCCTGATTGACACCCAGATAGCCTTCTTACCCAGGTTAATAAGGTAGTAAAAAACTGCAACTTTAAGTTCTGCGAAATAAAAACAGTTCTTTATTATCTTAATAAAAACGGAAGTTAGTGGTCAGAGTGGCAATGCTGGATAATTGGAATGTCCTTTATGCTAGTTTACTAAACATCCTGTTTGGTGTGGACCAGAAAGCTCAAAATACAGCTATAAGTTATGATTAGCACTGAGAAAAGAGACTGTATCAGCACTTGTAGGATTCTGCATGTGATAGATTGTATTTATTTTAAGATAGCATGTCTCGCATTTAAGACCATAAACTTCTGGCTTCGTTTTTTTTAACTCCTTCTCTTGTCGCAACTTACGAAGACAGCTCTTCTGATGTTACCAAAATTCTACCCCAGTACCTGAGGTGAGCAAACCTTTTCAGTACAGTGCCGAGTATCTCCAGCTTGCTTTCAATGAACATCAGACTATCCCACGTGGACAGTCATTCTCCAGGAAACAGCTGAGCACTTACTAAGTCTGGTTTGCTACACAGTTTTAAAAACGGCATCAAGAAACCCATTTGAAATGTGTGTGCAGCCTAAGTGCTGCTAGTCAGGTAAAAAACAGGCCATTGTTGACAAAGCCACATATGTGTGTCCTCTTATCATGGCGTATTCTGAATAACTGATGAGTCTGTTCTCTACATAGTAATCTGCCAGTGAAAGCATTAAGGACTTATGAGTTAAGAGACACCCCTTAGGAAGAAAAATGCCAAATGTGACATGAGAAATGATTGTGAATAATATGAGGGCACTGGGTCAGAAAACGCATCTCAACTATGTCACCATATGATTGTTGTGGAATCTGAATATTAAAGTTGTGATTAAATACCTGTAAGCATTGATCAGGAGAGAACATGTTCTAGCTTCAGTAAGGAAGGTTGCTTTGTGTTTGTAGTGCCACAGTTTGAGTTCAGTGTGAAGTTTCATTACAAAAGTTTCTAAAAGTGTGCTATAACACCATGAACATGGTATTTAACGCTACATAATGTGTAAAAAGGAAGAATCCAACTGAACCTTGAATGGATTACTTACTTGGGGAATTGTGCTCTTTGTCAGCTGATTGTCTTGGTGAGCTAAATGCTCTCTGCAAAAGTATTCAGTGAGTCGTGGGACAAAAGTTCAAATCTGGGCATGTCCGATTCAGGCCTTTGTCCTTCTCAGGCTGTGAAAGTGAATATGAATAAATTAGTTATTGGCAATACCATTATTGACAGTAGTTAGAAATGTCAGAAGTGCAGTGTGATTCTATATTTAAAATGTAATCTAGACTGCAAACTCCTGGATGTGTTTTTATCCAGTTTTAGTGAGGGAATTGTGATGTTTTGTTATTGTGCTCTAAATATTATATATTTAAGGTAGTCTCCGTTCCTTTCTAAATATTTATTTGGCGAAAGCAAGAGGGATTAACTTGCATATCTAACATGAAAAACATGACACAATTTTCTTTTGAAGACATCAATTTCTGAAATGTCCCTCGGGTCTCCTGCAACCTAAACAACAAACACAGCCATTGATAGTAGTTTTTTCCAAGCCTTTTATGATCTTCATGTTATTGTGCAGTTTCCCCTCTTCATTTCTGATCTATTTAAAAGTGTGCTACTAAAGAACTAGATAAATCAGATTTATAATCTAATATTAATTATTTCCCATTTATTTCCTCCACAAGAGGGATAATTAAGGATCTTCAAAATTAACATGCTTGCTCCTCTAAAGTTCAAATTATTGGCCACGCCCACATTATATAACAGGAGTCCTCAGCTTTGTGACATCGTGGGCATTGATCACAAAAATCGGACATTTATGTTAAGCACTTTGGGTTTAATAAAACCTATTGGACGAAACATATCGTATACAAAAGTTTTCAGTTTAGCCATTATCAGTCATTGCATGGAGATTAATTTAATGCATTGTAAAGAAAAAGTATACCATCAGAGTTAAATGCAGTTTGTATTAGCATGTTATATTGAACTGCTGGCTAATGCTCTAGAAAATTCTTAAGAAAACATTAAAAACGCACCGTGCATGACACAATAGGAGCTATATTGACCTCACTAATAGTGCAACCCAAGTAGTTAATTATGCAAGCATCCCTGACGGATGACCAGTCATAGTAAATGCCTGAAAACATCAGAAGGAATGAGGTGCATTGTATGGAATGCATCTTTAGTCAACTTATACTTACTTCCTTTATGCATCTATATATCTTCCACGTACTTGGATCTATGTATTTATTACTTTCCTCCCCCCCAAAGATGCATATTCAATGTACTACCCTATTTCTCACCATATACCTCTATCAATATCTTTAATCTATGTATACCTACTTTATGCATCTATAAACTTTCTATGTACTTATGGATCTATATATTAATTACTTTCTTCTAATTCAGCATATCCAATGCACTACCCTATTACTCACGCTATACCTCTTTCAATATATCTTCTACCTCAACTCTCTGACTCACCTCAAACCTCTTTCTACTGCTCTTTCCAATGCACTACACTATTTCTCACCCTATACCTCTATGAATATATCCTCTACATCTACTCTCTCATTCATCTCAAACCCATACCACTACTATGACCCCAAAATAGCCCTTTCTAGACTCTCCCCTACTCTACCCCTCCTTCCACCATTTGAAACCTTTTTTTACTATACTGATCCCCCAAAACAAGCCTTTCTAAACTCTTCCCTCTGAATCTTCCCCCACATCCATTTTTACTCATCCCAAGCCTCCCACTACTGCTATGACATCCCCCCAAAAAATCCTTCACTCTTCTATCCCTCCACTATCCTTTTCAATCCAAATAACAGACTAGCATATCCACTTATCAAATTTTATATTTCACTATACTAATTCACCACTAATCCTTTATGGATTCCGAGTAGCATGCTACTCGCCGAAAAAATGCTTCAACACCCCAACAGGGGTAACAAGCGCTATGTAAATGCAAACCATTTTCCCTTCTCTATCCCTCCGCTATCCTTCTTAATCCAAATAACTGATTAATATCCACCACTCAAATTACTTTCATGTTTCACTATACTAATGCACATCACTCTCCTCTTTCTGCACTTCTCATGCTTCTTTCTATATCTCTGTTGCTTCTTTCAGCAATTCTTTTGCCTCTTTCTGCACTTCTCTTGCTTGTTTCTGCACCTATTTTGCGTCTTTCTCCACCTCTGTTGCCTCTTTCGGCACCTCATTTGCCTCTTTGAGAACCTCTGTTGCTTTTTTCTGCGAATCTCTTGCCTCTTTCTGCACCCTTCTTTTCTCTCTCTGCACCTCTCTTGCCTCTTTCTGCACCCCTGTTCCCTCTTTCTACACCTTGCCTGCCTTTTTCTGCACCTCTCTTGCCTCTTTCTGCACATCTCTTTCTCTTTCTGCAGCCTTCGCATCTCTTTCAGCACTGGGCCAGACTGGGAACCAATACCAGGGGGTTGGGGGTGCGGCCAAGCTGTTTGACATGTCCGGGTCAGCCGATTTTGTTACAAGGGCTGATTTGCTGCAAAAACGGCCCTGTAACAAAAACGTCACCACAGGGGCCCAAAACCGCCCTCCACGCTGGTGGCCCACCGGGGAAATGCCCTGTGCCCGCAATGGCCAGTACGGCCCTTTTTGAGCACCTCTATTACTTCTGCACCCCTCCTGCTACTTTCTGTGCCTCTTATGCCTCTTTGTGCACCCCTCCTACTTTTTTATGCACCCCTCTTGCCTCTTTTTGCACCTTTTTTGGTTCTTTCTGCATTGCTCTTGCTTCTTTCTGCACATCACTTGCCTCTTTCTGCACTTCTCTTGCTTTTTCTACACCTCTGTTGCTTTTTTCAGCAACTCTCTTGCCTCTTTCTGCACTTCTCGTCCTTCTTTCTGCACCCCCCCTGCCTCTCTTTGTACCTCTCTTGCCTCTCTCCTACCTCTTTCTGCACCCATCTTGCCTCTTTTTGCATCTCTGTTGCTGCTTTCTTCACTGCTCTTGCTTCTTTCTGCACCTCACTCGCCTCTTTCTGCACTTCTCTTGCTTTTTTCTATACCTCTGTTGCTTCTTTCAGCAATTCTCTTGTCTCTTTCTGCACGTATCATGCTTGTTTCTGCACCTCTTTTGCGTCTTTCTGTACCTCTGTTGCCCCTTTCTGCACCTCACTTGCCTCTTTCAGCACCTCTGTTGCTTTCTTCTGCGGATCTCTTGCCTCTTTCTGCACCCCTCTTTTCTCTCTCTGCACCTCTCTTGCCTCTTTCTGTAACCCTGTTCCCTCTTTCTGCACCTTTTCTGCCTGTTTCTGCACCTCTCCTGCCTCTTTCTGCACATCTCTTGCTCTTTCTGCACCCTTCACGTCTCTTTCAGCACAGGGTCAGACTGGGAACCAAAACCAGGGGGTTTGAGGTGCGGGCCGATTTTGTTACAGGGGCTGATTTGCTGCAAAAACGGACCTGTAACAAACACGTCACCACAGGGCCCCAAAACCGGCCCCAACCCTGTTGGCCCACTGGGGAAATGCCCTGTGCCCGCAACGGCCAGTACAGCTCTATTTAGCACCTCTCTTACTTCTTTGTGCACCCCTCCTGCTTCTTTTTGTGCCTCTCTTGCCTCTTTGTGCACCCCTCCCACTTTTGTATGCACCCCTCTTGCCTCTTTTAACACCTTTTTTGGTTCTTTCTGCATTGCTCTTGCTCCTTTCTGCACATCACTTGCCTCTTTCTGCACTTCTCTTGCTTCTTTCTACACCTCTGTTGCTTCTTTCAGCAACTCTCTTGACTCTCTCTACACTTCTCTTCCTTCTTTCTGCACCCCTCCTGCCTCTCTTTGTACCTCTCTTGCCTCTCTCCTACCTCTTTCTGCACCCATCTTGCCTCTTTTTACACCTCTGTTGCTGCTTTCTTCACTGCTCTTGCTTCTTTCTGCACCTCACTCGCCTCTTTCTGCACTTCTCTTGCTTTTTTCTATACCTCTGTTGCTTCTTTCAGCAATTCTCTTGTCTTTTTCTGCACTTATCTTGCTTGTTTCTGCACCTCTTTTGCGTCTTTCTGCACCTCTGTTGCCTCTTTCTGCACTTCACTTGCTTCTTTCTGCACCTCTCTTACCTCTTTCGGCACCTCTGTTGCTTCTTTCTGCACCATTCCTGCCTCTTTCTGCACCTCTCTTCCCTCTTTTAGCACCACTCTTGCCTCTTTATGTACCTCTGTTGCTTCTTTATCTGCACTTCTCTTGCCTCTTTCTGTACCCTTCGTGCCTCTTCCAGCACCTCTGTTGCTTCTTTCTGCACTTCTCTTCCTTCTTTCTGCACCCCTTGTGCCTCCTTCTATACCTCTGTTGCTTCTTTCTGCTCTTCTCTTGGTTCTTTCTTCACCGTTCTTGCCTTTTTGAGCACCTCTTTTGCTTCTTTCTGTACTTCTCCCTCCTCTTTCTGCACATCTCTTGCCTCTTTCCGCACCTCTATTTCTTCTTTCTGCACTTCTATTGCCTCTTTCTGCACTTCCCTTACATATTTCAGCACCTCTGTGTCTTTTTTCTGCAGATCCCTTGCCTTTTTCTGCACCCCTCGTTTCTCTTTCTGCACCTGTTACTTCTTTCTGCACTTCTCTTCCTTCTTTCTACTCCTCTTTTGTTTCTTTCTGTACCTCACTTGCCTCTTCCAGCACCTCTGTTGTTTTTCATGCAGATCTCTTGCCTCTTTCTGCACCTCACTTGCCTCTTTGAGCACCTCTGTTGCTTTTCTCTGCAATCTCTTGCCTCTTTCGGGATCCCTCTTTTCTCTTTCTGCACCTCTCTTGCCCTGTTACGCACCCCTGTTCCCTCTTTCTGTAACTTTCCTGCCTCTGTCTGCACCTCACTTGCCTCTTTTTGCACCTCTGTTGCTGCTTTCTTCACTGCTCTTGCTTCTTTCTGCACCTCACTCGCCTCTTTCTGCACTTCTCTTGCTTTTTTCTATACCTCTGTTGCTTCTTTCAGCAATTCTCTTGCCTCTTTCTGCACTTATCTTGCTTGTTTCTGCACCTCTTTTGCGTCTTTCTGTACCTCTGTTGCCTCTTTCTGCACTTCACTTGCTTCTTTCTGCACCTCTCTTACCTCTTTTGGCACCTCTGTTGCTTCTTTCTGCACCATTCTTGCCTCTTTCTGCACCCCTCTTCCCTCTTTTAGCACCCCTCTTGCCTCTTTATGTCCCTCTGTTGCTTCTTTATCTGCACTTCTCTTGCCTCTTTCTGTACCCTTCGTGCCTCTTTCAGCACCTCTGTTGCTTCTTTCTGCCTTTCTCTTCCTTCTTTCTGCACCCCTCGTGCCTCCTTCTACACCTCTGTTGCTTCTTTCTGCTCTTCTCTTGGTTCTTTCTGCACTGCTCTTTCTTTTTCTGCATTCCTCTTGCCTCTTTGAGCACCTCTTTTGCTTCTTTCTGTACTTCTCCCTCCTCTTTCTACACATCTCTTGCCTCTTTCCGTACCTTTATTTCTTCTTTCTGCACTTCTATTGTCTCTTTCTGCGCTTCCCTTACATCTTTCAGCCCCTCTGTGGCTTTTTTCTACAGATCCCTTGCCTTTTTCTGCACCCCTCTTTTCTCTTTCTGCACCTGTTACTTCTTTCTGCACTTCTCTTCCTTCTTTCTACTCCTCTTTTGTTTCTTTTTGTACCTCACTTGCCTCTTCCAGCGCCTCTGTTGTTTTTCCTGCATATCTCTTGCCTCTTTCTGCACCTCACTTGCCTCTTTCAGCACCTCTGTTGCTTTTCTCTGCGATCTCTTGCCTCTTCCGGCACCCCTCTTTTCTCTTTCTGTACCTCTCTTGCCCCGTCACGCACCCCTGTTCCCTCTTTCTGTAACTCTCCTGCCTCTTTCTGTACCTCACTTGCCTCTTTCTGGTCTTCTCTTGCTTCTTTCCACACCTCTGTTGTTTCTGTCAGCAATTCTCTTGCCTCTTTCTGCACTTATCTTGCTTGTTTCTGCACCTCTCTTACCTCTTTCGGCATCTCTGTTGCTTCTTTCTACACCATTATTGCCTCTTTCTGCACCCCTCTTCCCTCTTTTAGCACCACTCTTGCCTCTTTTTGTACCTCTGTTGCTTCTTTATCTGTACTTCTCTTGCCTCTTTCTGCACCCTTCATGCCTCTTTCAGCACCTCTGTTGCTTCTTTCTACTCTTCTCTTGGTTCTTTCTGCACTGCTCTTGCCTTTTTCTGCATCCCTCTTGCCTCTTTGAGCACCTCTTTTGCTTTTTTCTGTACTTCTCTCTCCTCTTTCTGCACATCTCTTGCCTCTTTCCGCACCTCTATTTCTTCTTTCTGCACTTCTATTGTCTCTTTCTGCACCTTCCTTGCATCTTTCAGCACCTCTGTGGCTTTTTTCTGACGATCCCTTGCCTTTTTCTGCGCCCCTCTTTTCTCTTTCTGCACCTGTTACTTCTTTCTGCACTTCTCTTCCTTCTTTCTACACCTCTCTTGTTTCTTTCTGTACCTCATTTGTCTCTTCCAGCACCTCTGTTGTTTTTCCTGCAGCTCTCTTGCCTCTTTCTGCACCTCACTTGCCTCTTTCAGCACCTCTGTTGCTTTTCTCTGCGATCTCTTGCCTCTTTCGGCACCTCTCTTTTCTCTTTCTGCACCTCTCTTGCCCCTTTCCGCACCCCTGTTCCCTCTTTCTGTAACTCTCCTGCCTCTTTCTGTACCTCACTTGCCTCTTTCTGGTCTTCTCTTGCTTCTTTCCACACCTCTGTTGTTTCTGTCAGCAACTCGCTTGCCTCTTTCTGCACTTCTCTTCCTTCTTTCTGCACCCCTCCTGCCTCTTTCTGTACTTCTATCGCCTCTTTGTGTACCTGTCCTACCTCTTTCTGCACCCCTCTTGCCTCTTTTTGCACCTCTGTCGGTTCTTTCTGCACTGCTCTTGCTTCTTTCTGCACCTCACTTGCCTCTTTCTGTGCTTCTCTTGCTTCTTTCTACACCTTTGTTGCTTCTTTCAGCAATTCTCTTGCCTCTTTCTGCACTTCTCTTGCTTGTTTCTACACCTCTCTTGTGTCAAGTCAAGTCAAAAGATACTTTCTTCGACAGCCAAGAGTCATGAAAGCACAATTCATTGAAGAGTATTAATACATAAAACCTTAAAACAGACAAAAAAATTGTTTTCTAAAAATGCCCATGCAAAACAATAAAAAGGCATCCCAATTAGCAATTTCATCATACACATATAAATCTACAAATATAGCAACAATATAGGGTACAAATAAGCACTAAATATAGGACCAAAGTATATTAGAGCTATCTCATAAAGTGCACATCAAGTGAGAGAACAGACTGACTCTAGCACCAGCAAACCTTTCCTGTATCTAATGGCAACTATCAAAAAGCTTGCAACCCCCAGGAAGACTGTGGGGGAGGATAACATTTGAAGATAAGTCAAAGCCGGCCTCACTTGGGCAAACTGGCGGTCCTTAAACAATGGTAAAATATGGTTCCTGCGCTGAGAGTCGTAAAAGGTGCAGAAAAACATGAAATGTAATGTGTCCTGATCTGAAAAATTGTCGCAAGGGCAGGTTTGAGTGAATCAGGTTTCGATTAGCCTAGGGCAAAAAGCTAAAAGCCAAGGGACCAGATTCAAATGAAATCTGGTCAAAACAAAGCGGTGATATGCTTTGTTAACATAAATTAAGTAACCTGCATCTGTGGATCCATGCTCAGTATAACAAATCTTCTCACAGACGGTTTTGCTAGTTCCGCCTCCTTCTTAAACATCTGCCGCTTGTCCAAAAACTGCTTTTTAAATTCTCTGATAGCAGTCTTTTCCAATACCTCTGGATTCAGAAACAGGTTTTGAAGGCCGAGCCATCCAGTCTGTTCCTTTATATATTTCAACCAGGGAATACGTAAAGCCCCATCCAAACTGGTGCAGTCATTAATTATGAGTTGGTTTAGATTTGGGGTTGGACACACCCAAATTCTAAGCCAGTGCAACAGTGGGGCAACTGCAATCTGGTCTGAAATATATCCAGCTCCCAGTTTTTCATGCAAGTTAAAAACAGGGGTTGCGATGGGGACCACAAGGAGTTTCTGCATGTAATTATTCTCAGCTTCCTGGATCCCCTTCACATCCTTGTAACCCCAAATGTAACTCCCATACGTAGCCATCGGGATGCATTTTGCATTGTAGATCTTTAATAGTGCTGGAAGTGGTTTAGACCGCAATCTTTTAGCAAAATTCAGGGTAGCCCCCACCGCTCTGGCTAAGGTGTTCTTTTTAAGTAAAAGTTGCGGGCAGCAGGAACCTTTTTCATCAAAAACTACCGTTAAATAGGGAAACGTGGGCACCTTGGTCAGTTCGGCCCCTTTACAATAAAATTTGGCCTTGGCCGCCTTTCCTGAACCTATAGTCATACTGTGTGATTTCTTATAGTTCGTAGTTAGATCTAGTGACTCCATAAAACGTATGAAACAGTTTAAAAGATGTAAACCCAATGCAGTTCTAGCCAGCAGAACTGCATCATCTGCATACAGAAGTGCTGGAATCATTTTGGAGCAGGCTCTGGGAATATCTTCACAACAAGCTGTTAGGGTTTCTTCTAATTTATTAATGTAAAGTGTAAACAGCAAAGTGGCCAAAATGGACCCCTGTCTGACCCCCCTTTTTACATCCCATGGATTTTTCAAACTACCATCTGTGTTGTATTTTACTGCTGCTATGGTGTTTTCATGGGCGGTATGCAAAAAGGACACTAGCTCTGCATCTATCCCTAAGTCACGTAACACTAGCCACAGCTTAGACCTGTTGACATAGTCAAAGGCTGAGGTTAGGTCCATGAAAGCCAGATGTAACACTCTTCTCTTGGCAATGGTGTACTTCCCAATGACTAGATGCAGGTTTAAGCCCTGGTCCAGGGTCCCTTTCCCCTGCCTGAAACCATGCTGCAGATTAGAGATGATATTGGCCTGATCGAGATATCCTGTGAGATGATCCAGAATTACTTTTCCCAGTATTACGGAATCTAAAAAGGAGATGGGTATGTAACAGGCGTGATCATCCCGGGCTCCTTTTTTAAATATAGGGTTGATAACTGCCTTAGCCCAAGATGGAGGAAGACCCTTGATGCACGCTGCATTAAAAACATGGGTTAAAATCTTGTCCCAAACCTTAGGATCAGCCTTATAGAGGTCAGCGGGTACCCCATCTGGACCAGGTGCCTTTCCTGCTGAGGTTGAGACTATAGCTTTTTGTCTTTCTGCACCTCTGTTGCCTCTTTCTGCTCTTCACTTGCTTCTTTCTGCAACTCTTTTGCCTCTTTCGGCACCTCTGTCGGTTCTTTCTGTACTTCTCTTTCCTCACCTCTGACTTAGAGGTAGTTTTAATCCCCCTGCCCTATTATGTACTAGGGCCTTACAGGGGAGGTCATGCCAATCACAGGGGTACCCCAACCCATAGTGTACCCTAGTGTATGTGGAGTGTTGTCACAGTATTCTAAGTGCCTTTCAGCATAGCACGGGCCTGGTTAATCAGAGTCAGTTACCACCATTACCAGTCAGCAAAAAGTTGGGGGCACAGGATGACTTTGCAACAAGGCCTCTTTCTGCACCTCTGTTGGTTCTTTCTGCATATCTCTTGCTTCTTTCTGCACCTTTCTTCCTCTTTCTGGACCTCTGTTGCCTCTTTCTGCATTTCTCTTGATTCTTACTGTGCCTTTGTTCCTCTTTCTGCACATGTCCTACCTCTGTAGGCGTACTTAGAAATTAGCTTTTAAAAAACCTTAGAAATTCACTGAAAAAACCATAGGTTTCATGGAGGTTATAGTTACAAATTATCATTTAAAAAACCTTCGAAATTCACTGAAAAAAACATAGGTTTCAGGGACATTATAGTTATTTAGACATTTCACTCGTACAAAACATGAGAAATTCGGCTGTTATAGTTAGTTGAGCTAACCATAACTCGCGCACGCAATGCACTGATGATGACGTCACATATTACAACATTCATGACATGGTCAGTGACATCACTGATGACATCTCAAATGACATCACTGATGACATCCCTGATGACATCATCCACATGATAATCTGATGCACCGCCTCACACTCTAATATAATCTTTGATACACCTACTCTGAAATACAGACTACCATTTTTGAAACCATAAATACACCAATACCAGTTACTACATACCCAGTTACTGATTCTTAGGTCTACACACACATCCACTCATTCACTGTCACTCACACATGCAGTCACTCAACAAAACAGCACTATCATTTGCACTCATACACCTATACAGACACTCACACACTGACACTCATCCATAGAGTTACTCACACACCTAGTCAGTCATGCAAAGAATCAATCACACTCCCATTTACTCACCTATTAAGTTATACACACACCACCTCACTTATTCATACAGATAATAACATATACTTACTCTCTTATACAATCAATGATACAAGCACAAATTCATCATATACAGCCACTCTCACAATCACTCATTTATGTACTCCAGCACTTACATATACTGCCTTTTACATATGCAGTTACTCACACATGTACCACTGAGACATCCATTCACCCACCAACACACCCATATACACACTCACCCACCCATACAGCCCTTCACAGATGCACTCTTGAACCCATACACCCAGTGAATGACCCACTCACACATCTATGCACAGTCACACCCCCCACCCACCCACACAGACACTGAGGCACCCATACTGATACTCTTACAACCAATCAATAACCCGTATAGACACACAAGTAGCTACTCACCAATCCATGCAGCCGCTTACACACCAACTAACAGACTGATACAGACATTTATGCAGTTTATTCACTAACCCATGCATTCAATCAGACACGTTTAATCACTCACTTATACAGTCACACACCTACTAAATCATATATTCAGACACTCAAACACCCACTCATACTTCAATACACATTCGCATATATATTTATAAAACATATTTAAACTTTACAGAAACAGTCACTGGATGATGTCATCAGTGATGTCATTTTAGATGTCATCAGTGATGTCACTGACCATGTCATGAATGATGTAATATGTGACGTCAACAGCAGTGCATTGTGGGGGCGCGACTTATAGTTAGCTCAACTAACTATAACAGCCAAATTTCTCTGTTTTTGTACGAGTGAAATGTCCAACTAACTGTAACGTCACTGAAAGCTGTGGTTTTTTTCAGTGAATATATATATATATTCACTGAAAAAACCATAGGTTATAGACCATATATAGTTAGGAATTAGCATTTACAAAACCTTGAAAATTCACTGAAAAAACCATAGGTTATAGACCATATATAGTTAGGAATTAGCATTTACAAAACCTTATTTTACTCACACAAAACCATTGAAATTCCATATATAGTTAGTTGCACTAACTATATATCGCGCACCCGCAATCCACTGCTGATGATGTCACATATTACATCATTCATGACATGGTCAGTGACATCACTGATGACATCACTGATGACATCTCAAATGACATCACTGATGACATCACTGATAACAACATCCAGTGATTTTTTGTTTCTATAAAGTTTAAATATGTCTTACATATTGAAGAATGAGTGGATGTGTAAGTGTCTGGACGAAGGATTTAGTAGGTGCATGACTGACTGTATGAGTGAGTGATTAAATGTGTCTCACTGACTGCATGGGTTAGTGACTAAACTGTCTTAATTTGTGCATCATTATGTCTGTTGTTCTGTAAACTGCTGCATGTGTTGATCAGTAGCTATATGAGTAACTATATGGGTTATTGATTGATTGCCCAAGTATTTGTATGGGAGACTGAGTGTGTGTGTGGCTAGCTGGGAGGTGTGTGACTCTGTGCAGATCAATCTGTACTTGTATCAATGATTGTATAAGAAGGTAAGTATGTGTTAGTATATGTTTGAAAATGTAAGGTGCTCTATGTTTAACTGTATAGACAAGAAAATGGAAGTGTCATTGATTCTTTACAGGACTGACTAGGTGTGTGAGTAACTCCATGGATGAGTGGCAGACTGTGAGTGTCTGTAAAGGGGAATGAGTGCATATGATAGTGTTGTAAAGATGAGTGATTGTATGTATGAATGATTGTATGGGTGAATGAGTGAAGGTGTGTGTAGACGTAGCAATCAGTGAGTGCGTATGTAGTAACTAGTATTGGTGTGTCAATGGTTTCAAAAATTATACTCTCTTTTTAACACTGGGTGAAACAGAGGTTATATTAAAATGTGAGGAGATGCATTGTATTGTCACATGAATGATATCATCAGTGATGTGGTCATTGATGTCAAATGAGATGTCATCAGTGATGTCATCAGTGATGTCATTTGAGATGTCATCAGTGATGTCATCAGTGATGTCACTGACCATGTCATGAATGATGTAATATGTGACATCATCAGCAGTGGATTGCGGGTGCGCGATATATAGTTAGTGCAACTAACTATATATGGAATTTCAATGGTTTTGTGTGAGTAAAATAAGGTTTTGTAAATGCTAATTCCTAACTATATATGGTCTATAACCTATGGTTTTTTCAGTGAATTTTCAAGGTTTTGTAAATGCTAATTCCTAACTATATATGGTCTATAACCTATGGTTTTTTCAGTGAATTTCATTGGTTTTTTAACAGCTAATATCTGTAGCTGTAAAATTTATTCTTCTTTAAATCCAAAAATATATTTTATATGTTTATGAATAATTATTTTTTTAAATATTTTTTTTTCTTCGTTCCCGCTTCGCGAATCGGGAAGCTTACAGTAAAAAAATGTTCAGAAAAATAAAAAAAAAAGTTCTTTTCAGAACTACCTCCCCGTTATTAAAAAATTGGTACAATATTTGGAACTGTGCCAACCTCTATTTCTCTTAGTTCGCTTCCTAGTTCGCTCGCTGGTACGCGAACTGGAAGCGAACCAAAAACAGTAAGTATAAGGGAAGGAAACACACACTTATGTTAAAAGAAAGACAGCTATAGGGGAGTAAACTAGAGATACTATTACCCATAATCCACTACTGATGATGTCACATATTACATCATTCATGACATGCTCAGTGACATCATCAGCAGAGGATTGCGGGTTTTTTGGCAACATGCCTTATCCACGGTTTAATAACGCTGCCTTTTGCTTTATATAAGTTTTCAAATTGTATGAAATATATACCAATAGGTCTTTATGAACCTTTAGGTAGTGCTTTTGTTCATGAGGTCTGGTCGCTTCCATACACATACAGATGTTTCAAAGATGATCAAGAAGTTTATCTGAATGGAGAGGAATGCACTGAGACGCCAGATCATTCACTAATGTGTAGGCACATACAGTTACACGATTCATGCAACAAACACCGACCAAATATGGCTTGCGTGTTGCAAGGCACGCCAGTTCCTGCTATCATCCCCACGTTCAAGTTGTTGGAAAATGGTAGTTATTTGATGCTCAATAATGAAGATTGTTCTGAGTTAATTAAAAGTATTCCTTTTATCGTAACAGTAAGTGAACGGGTTATTTGCTGCAGAAATGTTCTATTTCCTCCCACACATGAACATAGGGAGTTTTCAATCTGGCCACAAATACCAACCTTGGGACACGTTTCAACGGCATGACAAGAATAAGAGCTCTTTTGTCTCAGAGAGAGGTGGCCTTGAGTTCGGCCCGTGAAACTTTCGTACTTCACATAGCGAACACCCGTACACAGGTTTGCCTTTCAATTTCAGCAACATGTTTCCGACTATCTTTAACGCATCCTCCACAAAATCCCTGGCACACTTTTTTAAAGTTGTTACCAGTGGTCTCGTGACTTCATTTGAGAAAATCTTTGGAGTCATCCCTGCTCCCTTTCATTCCATTTTCTCCACTCTGGTTCGTGGATTGCATTTTTACTTGCATTACCAGCGGACGCTCTTGTGCTTTTTTACATTTTTAAATATGGATGTCCCTCCTATGCAACCTCCGACCCTGCAGCTGCTGACACTGTTCCGCAATCGCATGCTAGAATATTATGGCACAATGCCGTTGGCGATATTAAGCACGGCATATGGATTATCTTTTCGGTTCTCCTACTTCACCTGTGTCCAGCCTGTATTTCACTGCCTGACCTGTGATTTCGATTGGGCCATTGATTTGTGTCTCTGCGGACCGGTTTCTCCTGACGTCGACTTTAATCAGCTGATGACTCCTATCATTACTCACGAGTTGATTTGTCCTGGCGAAAGGATTATGGCTGTGGCATTGATGCATGGACTACTTGGTCCCTGGAATTTACTGGCGGCAGCACAGTCTTTCTTGGAACACAGCTTTCTTGAAAACCCACCGAGCTGTCCTCTGATGGTGATAGAGGATCCGGTGCTGGGAGAGCACGTATGTTCTTTTCCGCTTTTAAATTGGATGGCTGAACTGTTTTCGGATGAAGACGGTGACTTCCTGTTGGAGGCTGTTGCAGCTTATTTTGCATACACAGTTATGTCATAGACCTTTTTCATGTTTCATATGCTGAGTACTAGCATTTCATTGACAATTCATTGACTTATTTGTCAAGTTTTTATTATTTACCTTGCCTATTGGCTTAAGACTCGATAAAGTACTTGGCTGTTTTATTTTTCTTTAGCATTGAATTTTCCTAGTTTTTAATGCTTTACCTTGCGGACCGTCCACATATAAACTTGCAATCTGCTCTCATGAGATGGCACTTCTATTATCTTATTCAGTTCGTTTCCGGATCATGAGGAGGTGTCATCTAGGTCCTGGATATCTTTACACCGTGTTAAGTTAGCATGGGCTCATTACCGGTTTAAACGCCATTTTTCCTTTTTTGCAACTTCTGCACACGACATTTAGTTGTTGCTTTAGCTTTCCACCTAGTAGTTCATCGTGGTTTACATGAGAATAATATGTTATTGGTCTACTATCTGCTTTACTTGTTAAACTATATCTGTACAGCGAGTGCTAAAGTTTCAAGAACAACACGATACAGAATTGTTATGAGGTCTGATCTCCACGACTTCATACTCATAACATAAGTGCAACTTCTGCCAATTCTGGGCATGAGGCGGGTTTTATATTGCTTTGCCGAACACACATACACAACAGTTGATGCGGTTCACATGAAGAGAGAGCTGGTGTATGCTGATGTGATTCCTTCAAATCTAAGACACTAAAGTATGGGCACGCCCTAAACCAACACAAAGAGACCTTCTTAGCAAATAATATAATATGTGTATTAGGGAGGGTGAGATATAAGCAGCCGCGGGCCGTGGAGGGAGTTACGGTGAGGCAGGGAGGCGGGGAGGGGGAGAAGCAGGGTGGAGCCCTCTCTACCTTGCCCCTCCCCCTCCCCGCCTCCCTGCCCCACCGTAACTCCCTCCACGGCCCGCGGCTGCTTATAAGTGTTGCTAACTCTTATTCATTTACAGCATGTTAACATACTGTCACCATTCGCTTTTTATGTACTAGTAACTATGCTGGTAATTTTGCTACTGATAATATGTGTACTTGTATTCTCCACCCTGCTTCTCCCCCTCCCCGCCTCCCTGCCTCACCGTAACTCCCTCCACGGCCCGCGGCTGCTTATAAGTGTTGCTAACTCTTATTCATTTACAGCATGTTAACATACTATCACCATTCACTTTTTATGTACTAGTAACTATGCTGGTAATTTTGCTACTGATAATATGTGTACTTTTATTATCTAAGGTACTACGCCTGAGAAGACGGCATTAGTAAATAAACATTTCAAATACACATGTGTTCTTCTTAACTCCATGTTCTGGTTTCTAAGAAATATATAACGACCGACTGTTCATGAGTTCCACGTATCCTGAGGTACTATAAGTTCATATTCTGGATTGTCTAAACATTGAGAGTTTGTTATATCCAATGTGACACTGTACCTAGCTTGCTAAATAGTTTTTGATTACTAACGTGAGTTTTGGGACACCCTAATTCGCCGAGGTTCCAATCCTCTGTCCACAGTTCTGTGTGAGAACAGAAACCCTGCGACAGGGGCACCCCCGACCCTTGCTGGACCTTCATCACACTTGCGATACAACTCCAGCAATGCATTCGCCGAGGTTCCAATCCTCTGTCCACAGTTCTGTGTGAGAACAGAAACCCTGCGACAGGGGCACCCCCGACCCTTGCTGGAGCTTCATCACACTTGCGATACAACTCCAGCAATGCGCCACCTTTACGGCACAGATACATCACGCATCTGTGCTGTTTTTGCCCCATGATGCGCCGCATTGTAAATGCAGCACACCATAGGTGACGGAACAGCGGCACAGAATGACTAACACATCCCTGGTGATGCGCCAGTCATCATAAATCTATCCCTATGCTTCTTATCTTGTTAGAGATGAACCGCCATATGTATCATCAAAGTTATTTGCATTTCCTAAATAGCGAACTTTAAGGAATAAATAGCGATTCTTTACCATTCCTAGTTTGCGATGAGCTATTTGCTAATTAGCCGAATGTAGCCCAATGAAGCCCAATGTAGCCCAATGTAGCCCAAAGATGGCCGCCAGACACACAAAAAAACAAATGTAGCCCAAATATCAGCCAGATGTAGCCCAACTATAGCCCAGTGACAGAATGACCAATCAGCTTCGCAAACCTCCGTTACGCGAAGCGGAGCGCTGTTACAGATATATATCTTTTTTTGAACGTTAATTTCTCAAAATCCACTGGAGCACATATATTGAGACCTAGCAAAGGCACATCGGGCTACCAGTCCCTAATATTTTGCCAAGTTTCGTGCAAATCCATTCAGCCGTTCAATTATTATTTTTATTATTTTTTTTTGCCCCGCGGGGCCCTTTTAAAACCTCCACATCAAACCTAGGGGGTCAGCGAGGATCTACTATGCCCCCTTATAGTTATTTCCCCCTTTGTTTTGACCTCCTCTTGTCTCTCGATCCTACCGAGAGACAAGATGGCGGCCGCTACGGACTGTTTGGAATGTTGACAGACGCCGGAGAACCAATCAGCTTCGCTTCACAAAGCTCCGGTGCGCGAAAAGTCCGCGAACCAGAGCGCTAACCGGTCCGCTGTTACAGATATATATCTTTTTTTAAACGTTAATTTCTCAAAATCCACTGGAGCACATATATTGAGACCTACAAAAGGCACATCGGGCTACCAGTCCCTACAATTTTGCCAAGTTTCGTGCAAATCCATTCAGCCGTTCGGGCTAAAAGTGAGGCCAACCGCCCTATGGAAAACTCAATGTTAAAAACACGTTTTGGGACCCCCCTTTTTTCTCGGCCCCCACTGGACGAACCCCCCCCAAATTTTCAAGGGCTGCTCAGAAACAAAATGTGCCATTTTCCTGAAAATTTCAGCCAATTCCGTCCACAAACGCCAAAGTTATTAGACATAGAATTTTCAAAAAACCCATAGAGAAAAAATCCTAACTATATATACCTACTGGCGACCGCCAGTAGGTAATATATATATATATATATATATATATATATATATATATATATATATATATATATATATATATATATATATCCATATCTCCACAAAACGTGAACCAAACTAAATTAGACTTGTTTGGTGAGGCACATTTCCCACATGTTATAGGTTGTGCTGATGGCACCTGTCTAAATTTGCCTACCTAGTGCTTCAAGGTTTTGTTCTGGAAACAGAAAAGCTAGCATTCCTTAAACATGTAGATAGGTCTCAATGCTGTCTTTTAAATAACTGACCTTGTGGTAAAATTTCAAGGTTCCATTCATGACTTCTACATATTCCGGCACTGTGCCCTATTCAACTGACTTCCAAAAGCAGACATTTCTTTATGATACTGTCAATTTTTAACATGTTTTTTTATTAATCCATACTATAGAGTTTTGTTTATAATGTTATGTTTCTTATGTGTTAGGAGACAAGTGCTTATGTACTATGCATGTGTATTATGACCCCATACCTTAATGCAATTACAAGGAGCCAATGCAAGTACAATATTGCTCTCAAGCGAACAAGGGAGATTATTTAGCACATGTTAGCACTGCTTTTGGTAAGGTTTTCCTGAACTTCACAAGTATGGGGGGCACTCCAATATTCACCCGCAGTGGCATGCAAGGTTGTCGCAGTTTACACTAGGCTGCACAATATAGCTACAAAGAAGAGACTTACAATTCAGCCTGAGTAGGACAGCTCTTATGAAGAGGAAGACCACCCCACTCAAAGCCTATCCCTTGACGCCACCAGAGCAGTAATTGGAAGAAAGAGATGCTGTTATATCGCCTGCAATTATTTTTAAGCTCAGTGTGTTTAAATAAAAACATGTAATGTATAATGAGTTAATTGTAGTCAAAATGCAGAAAAATACATTTTTATTTCCATATTTATTCACAGGAAATATTAAGACTTACAACAGTGTCTGAGTATTTTTTTTTCAAAAAGATTTAGAAATGCACAGAAATTTAACAAAATTAATTTTTGGGTGGGATTTAAAAAACATTTATTCAGTGTATCCTTGTTTGCTGGGAGTGGGCCTCTCTGTATTTGTATGTAACATATCCTCTTCAAAACCAGAAGCCTGACCTCGTGCATGCCTAGATGTCATGACATTAGACATAGACATAGACATATTACCGTGCATACAAGCCTCCTCACTTTCGAAAGCAGGAGTAGCCTGGTCACTAGAACATATCTGCAATGTTTGCAAATATTGTAGACATGATATATCCTGCCCTTACTATTGCAACATCTTTGCTATGCTATGACTTTTTTTGCTAGTTATGAATGATGTGACGGCTGAGTATCCTCTTAGTAAGTAAGTAAGTAATATAAGCTTTATTCGATTTAAAAATAAAATCATAAAAGCACGACAAATACATCAGTTCAAAATTCAAAAACATTATATAAGAAGAATAAGTGCTTACTACTATATATTAAACCATCGTTAAAATAGGTTTAAAAAGGAATATCAACAAACAACAGCAGGTGGTTTTATAAGACCCAGAGGAGAGATGTTATGCCACATAGATTTACGATACTTTATGACTGATCTTAGAAAACATGAGACAGCGAATATCACATGGTCATCTTCTAATCTTAACAATTTTGAGAAGGCTGGCCTGCAGTTTCTTAAACCCCACAGTTTAAGTAAAGGTTTCAAATATAATTTTCTGGGGTTAGAGTACAATGTGCAAAAGAACAATATATGAATGTTGGATTGCACCGCGATGTTATCACAGGGGCAGGTCAGCTTAGTAGGCGTCCAGTTATTCGCGTCGGGTAAGGTTACCATACGGTAAAAAATCCCAAGACGCAAGCGGGACAGAAGCATTCGGTTGAATGGACTGGGGTCAACCTTCAGATAAGTTTGCAAGCCTTCGTTGGGGGTAATTTCCTGGAAATTTTGGATGGTAAGTTTAAGTTTTTCACGATTCCATCTCGCAGTGTCCAGGTAAGTAAATATTATTTTTTTGAGGGCTGATCTAGGGACATCCTCCATGGATCTTGGATTTTCAAAATATTCCAGGAGTCCTAATTCTGTTAGTAATAATCTTACATAAGATAGCCATCTAAAGTTAGACACCCCGTCTAGGGCTAAGCAATCTTCTATGAGGTCCCTGTTAAAACCAGCTTCATGTGTTGTCCACACCTTGTGCCATAGGAGAATTGGAGACATCTTAATGATATCACTCAGGTGTTTAACGCCTGTCTCAATGTGAGTCATAAACGTAGATGTAGTTTTGGGTACTCCCATTAAATAACAGATAAATTGGTTTTCGCAGCACTGCAGGGTGCAATCCTTCTCGATACCCCATAAGCCAGCACCATAGGTAGCTGTGGAAACGCATTTGGCCCGATAAATCTGGATCAGCTCCTTGATTGGTTTCCCGCCTAGTCTATTAGAAAAGGCGCGCAAGGCACCTATGGTGCGGGTGAAGGCCAGCTTTCTGGCTGCAATCGCCGGCTTCCAGCCACACCTCCTGTCAAACAGGACCCCTAGGTAGCAAAACCTATCAATGGTAGCTAATTTTTGTTTGTCCAGAAATATAGTACAGGGGGCCCTATTACGTTTTCTAGTGCATGGCATGGTGTATGTTTTAGATATGTTTACTTTAAGGCCTCTCTCCTGCATATAACCTGCAAACATGGTAACCGCCCTCTGTAAGCCCACTTGAGTTTGAGACATTATTGCCGCGTC
This sequence comes from Lissotriton helveticus, assembly GCF_964261635.1. Lineage (NCBI taxonomy): Eukaryota > Metazoa > Chordata > Amphibia > Caudata > Salamandridae > Lissotriton > Lissotriton helveticus. Next base: position 2,103,235,918 of record NC_136059.1, on the reverse strand, counting down.
GTCGGCGTAAAGGAGGATAGGTGTTGGTAGTCCTTTCACAGTAGGGTAATCATTTGGAAAGAGGGAAAGATATTGTCCCACTGAATTTATATAATACGTAAAAAGCCGTGGGGCCAAAATGCAGCCTTGTCTTACCCCTCTTGACAGTGCAAATTTATCCGTACACTCCCCCTGTTTGCCGTATCTCACTCTTGCCCCGGAGTTGTTGTATAGCTCCTTAATGAAGGCAATTATTCTGACATCAATACCCAGATCATCCAGCGTGGACCACAATAATAAGTGGTCCACGCAGTCGAAAGCGGAACTCAAGTCCACAAAGGTTATAAAGAGTGCTCCGCCTCTAGCCTGTGTGTACTTGGAGGAGAGGAGGGACAGGTTTAGGCACTGTTCAAGTGTCCCTATACCTTTCCTGAACCCATATTGCAAGTGTGACACCACATTATTGTCTTCCTCCCATACTTGGAGTCTTTTTAATATGATCCTTCCTGCTACTTTCATTAGGCCATCCAGTAGGGATATTGGCCTGTAGCAGGTCGGATCGTCCCGCCTGCCCTTTTTAAAAATGGGTACCACTATGGCATCCGACCAGGTTTCAATAAACCCGTTTCGATTTCCCATATTCAAAGCATTAGTAAGCAGAGGGGCCCAAAAATCCGGTTCGGCCTTATAAACGTCTACCGGGGTACAGTCGGGGCCTGCTGCTTTACCTGGTGCGCTTTCCCTGATAGCTTCTTGGACTTCTCTTATTGTGAAGGTTAAGTCTATCGGAAATGGATAGGACGGGGAATGTGTGCCTCTACTATTGGTTGAGCTTTTATCCACAGTTAAACTAGACCCTGGGAGTAAGGAAGTATCTTCTAAGCTTGGTTGATTATATAGCTGCCTGAAGTGGGTTAGCCATCTTTCCGCAGTTATAGCGAGGTCTATTTTGTTTCCATTGTCCCTCGGTTGGTATAGGGTTTTGACCAGCCTCCAAAACTGTGAACTGTTTTTCTGTGTAGAAGCTTCTCTCAGTGTTTCCCAGGCCTGCTTTTTTAAGGCCAGTCTTCTTTCTTTCAATGCAAGTTTATATAGTTTCCTGGCCTCAAGAATTCTATAGGGAGATCTTGGTTTCAGGGCCAGTCCATCTTTTAGAGCTTTTAATGCTTTTGTGCACTTTCCGTTAAACCAACCTTCAGGGCTAGTGGGATTTTTTTGGGAAACACGAGTCAGCAAATTTTTAATGTGGTATATGATATTAGCAAAAGCTGACATAACAGTAGTGGGCTCCCCAAGTTCCTCCAAACATATGTTCACATCCGCTGCACAGTTAGTGATCAGCTTTTGTAAGAACATACTAGGAATAATTTTTTCCCATTTTATCACGTAGCCATTAGTTTTAGTTAGATCAACCTTGTATGGATACGTGCAGGAGATTCCCTTATTTTCAGAGCGCCCTTTTATATTTATACCGATTATCAAGGGCTAGTGGTCGCTGGATAGGTCTTTTCCGACCTCCCACGAGGTTATAAACCCTTGGTTAGCACGAGTTATAAGTATAAAATCGATAGTTGATTTACAGCCCCTTCCAAAGAAGGTTGGCTCAAAAGGTACGGGCAGGACACAATTCTGATTAGCAAAGGAAAAGTCGAAATTAAAAACAATACCATTTAACAACGTCCCCATCTTTGTGTGGACGAAATGTGTCGGTTCCTCCCCCCCATGATCATCCAAACCACATAGACCCGAATCGGTGTGTGGACAAATAGTGCAATTAAAATCGCCGACCCAGATTATTCTTGCCCCCTTAAATAGGTCGACAGCTCTAGCAATATGCCGGAACATATTAGACATGGTGGACTCCATTTCACTATTAGGGATATTGTTATAAAAGTTCACCAATACAATATTCCCATTTTGGCCCCAAGTGAGAGATAGGATTTGAAAAAACGTGCTGGAGAGCACTTTATTAACCTTTACCTCTGCAGATGATGAGACATATATACAGAGCCCACCCTTGTTGTGACCCAGTGTTGACAACTTGGCCGGAGAATGAATAGTCTGATACCCCAGCAGGTGTAGTTCTTCACAACACCATGTCTCTTGAAAGCACAGGATATCACGCTTGTGTATGACATCCAACCAAACTGGGTTGGTGGCTTTACTAGCTAACCCTGCGACATTCCATGATAGGAGAGTGTTGGAATAAGGTACCCTGCTGGTAACCGCATGTAAGCTGTCTACACTTACTGGGGAATTTTGGAGTCGCAAAGATGGTGTGTTTATGATGGCAGTAGGGGTCCTAGGAGTGACGATGGAACAATTCTAGGGAATTAATTGAGAATAGTAAGGGACAACACTAGACATCGTAATATCTCCAGATGGATGTTTCCCCGACCACATATTAGCTCTGGTCGCCTTCGATGGACTTACTAGAGGATGTTGGATAGTGGTAGACTGTTGTTTCTGGGGCCCCTCGGGTCTCTTTTCTATTGTGAGAGGCTCAAAATGTCATTCATTTTCGTCCAGTTGAGAAAGATGATGGAATAGATTAGCCAGAGGTACACTCCAGGTGTCCTTGGGGTTATAAGATTGAAAGTTATCCCAATAGTCACTAGAAATAGGATTTTGATATTTTGGCTGTTGATAGGTTGGCTGGCAGGGTGGGAAGCGAGGGACATAAGAGAAGTCATGAGGGTTCTGACCCCCTATCATCACTGGGAAATCTATTCTATAGGGAACGTGTGGTCTGTGACTCTTAGGTTGAAAAGGGGTGGGCCTAGGTTGAAGGGAAGATGAATTATGTCCCATGTGCGGACCTTGTGCTGGAAACCGAGGTTTTATGGCTCCATGCGAGCCTTTTAAATACCAGTTGTTCCTAAGGTTGGGAATTGTATTCCTCGGTTGTGATTTATTAGGTGGTGGTGGCTTCAGCATGGATTCAGGGTAGAAATAACCTAGGTTGTGCGTTGAAATCCCCCCCTTACCCATCCCGGGAAACCAGTCACTGATAAAAGTGACTAGTCTGTGATCTTTAAAGTTAATTATAATCACGTCGCCGTCTATATCCTTAGGTCTGGTGCCTACCCAGTTGCATCGCCTAACCGAAACAATATCGCCGTTTAGGTGCGAAGGAAGTGGTCTGTGTTTCCGCAGCCAGTAGATAACCTTGTTTTTTAAATTGTCCTGAGGTTCATGCTTACCAGCTGGCGGGGGAGGAACCCCTGTTAATACAATGACAAAGTTTAGGCTCTCTGGTGGTAAGTCAGCGATGTCCCTTGGGCTTCTTTTGGCATTATAAAATGTGGTAGGTGGAGGCTTTATCTGATTAGAATGAGTATTATGGATCCCTGTATTTTTGCTTATGATGTTAGTAACTGTGGCACAATTATTTTTAAGTTTTTCATTAGATTTATTATTATCCTGAACTGTTTTAGGGATCCTAGATAATGGTGATGGATTTACGTTAGGGGTACCACTCCAGGTCTTAAGTTGGTTAGGAGCTTTTGTGGACTGGGTTAAGTTGCTAGGGGCATGAGGTTTACCGGGCGATATACCCTTCTGATCTTGAAGGATTTGATCAACGCGCTCACCTAATCTAATAATCCTTTCTGAAAGAGGAAGGATCAGAGCCTTTATGAGACAATTAATATCATTCAATAACCCTGCATAACTAGGAACAGATATTGAATTAGAAATCGTGTCTTTCGTAGACTCCGTTATTCCATCCTCTTGGGGAGTAGTAGGCTTGGAAAGTATTGGATTTGTCGGATTAATGGGAGGAACAATTCTCCTTTTTAATACATACTTTCTTCTTTTCTTCCTCGGCGGAGAGCCACAGGAACCCTTAGGATGTTTATTGGGGACCTTAGTAGATGATATTAAAGGCTTTCCATCGAGGATGTTAAGGGGGTGTTGATCAGGCCCAATTGGAGTAAATACGGGAGAAGGTATGCTTATATCATAAAGAGGAGCTGGTTCGTTTTGGATGGTACTTAAATCTATAGACTGTATGGTTGGTAACTGAGGAGGGATAGAATCAGAAATAGTTATGGTGTCTATCTGGTCGGGGGACTGAGTTTGAAAAATACGAGGGATATCTTCTCTAAAAGAAGGAGTGTTAACAACATCTTTAGGTGTAGTTAAATCTATTAGAGGTCCTATAACTGTTTCCTGGAACTGAAGTGGTCTTTGTTTTAACTTCTCGATAGAGAGACGTCGCTCAGCTCGTTTCTCTGCGAGAGTAAGCTCCCTACCGGCTTCATTCTTTATCTTAGCAAAAAATTTGTCCAGGGGGCCTAAGAAGGAAGAAGAACACCCTGACGTTCCTTGGACAGAGTTTGCCTCGGAGCTAGGCATCTCGTTGGGGGAGGAGGTACTAATGATGTCCTTTGCAAAAGCACAGCAGTGTCCGGTACTACAGTGACAGGGTCAGATCAAGGGCGCACACTAATATAGCTCGACAGGGAGAAAAGAAAACAAAATGAAAAGGACGAAGAGAATAGGCCCAGCCCGGCCTCTTTCGGCCCCGGACGGCCACAGACGGTCCCGCCCTTGTCCCGGGCTTCTCCCGGCGCCCTCCCGCGCGCTCCCGCGCAGCGGGGTCTACGCCTTCTTTAAATAACTCCCTGTTAGGAAGTCTAGCGGGCGGGCGGGGCCGGCAGGGAGAGCAGCCCAGCTGTTCCCAAGGGCGCGCAGGGACTCCTGGTCCTTGGAGTCCCAGCCAATGCTCGCAGCCCTGCCGGTTGCCCACTAAGTGCCCCCAAAAGTCTTGAAGCTATCGCCTATGTCCAAGGGCGATGCGGGACCCGCGAAGCGCGTCCGGCGAGGTCCTGTAGTGCAGACTTAGCAGGAAGGAGCAAGAAAGCCTGAAGAAACGCTGTTTCCACGAACAGCGCGGTATGGGAGGGAAAGCGCTCGGTCCCAGGTGCAGCCGCCCTTTAATTCAGGAACGGGTGGGCGGGGCCGGCAGGGAGAGCAGCCCAGCTGTTCCCAAGGGCGCGCAGGGACTCCTGGTCCTTGGAGTCCCAGCCTATGCTCGCAGCCCTGCCGGTTGCCCACTAAGTGCCCCCAAAAGTCTTGAAGCTATCGCCTATGTCCAAGGGCGATGCGGGACCCGCGAAGCAGGTCCGGCGAGGTCCTGTAGTGCAGACTTAGCAGGAAGGAGCAAGAAAGCCTGAAGAAACGCTGTTTCCACGAACAGCGCGGTATGGGAGGGAAAGCGCTCGGTCCCAGGTGCAGCCGCCCTTTAATTCAGGAGCGGGCGGGCGGGGCCGGCAGGGAGAGCAGCCCAGCTGTTCCCAAGGGCGCGCAGGGACTCCTGGTCCTTGGAGTCCCAGCCAATGCTCGCAGCCCTGCCGGTTGCCCACTAAGTGCCCCCAAAAGTCTTGAAGCTATCGCCTATGTCCAAGGGCGATGCGGGACCCACGAAGCGGGTCCGGCGAGGTCCTGTAGTGCAGACTTAGCAGGAAGGAGCAAGAAAGCCTGAAGAAACGCTGTTTCCACGAACAGCGCGGTATGGGAGGGAAAGTATCCTCTTGTATATGAGAATTTAAAAAATATTGCATTTTAAATACAACATGTTGATGTCTTATATTTTGCTGCTTGGTCTCCTCAACAATCGAATCACTTAATGACTTCATTTTTGCATTCAAATTGTCAATACTATTAATCATAGTAGAAATGCCTTCATCCACGTTTTGTGCTAGCATGTTAATTGATTTCAATTATTTTGTTTTAAGGTCTCACATTGATTTTTCAATTTGGACAAATTCTGGTGTCACCTGTATCAACAAGGCTTGTTGGAAGCCGTGGTTGTGGTGGTAAGAATCTTTGCCTCACGATTCTCTGAAAAGAAATGTTTTTTGTACAACGTGTCGTTTCCCATGCTTTTCCTGTAAATCTAGGTGGGTGTCTTCTTGAAGGAAATGTTGTTTCAAATAGTGGTGATGTTTTTGTAATTGCCATCGCAGGAGGCACATCTTTTTTCTTATACCCCTGACATACTACCAGTCGCAGTTGGCGTCACTAGAGAGTGGTGTGGCAGAAAAATTGGTGGTAGGTGGAGGGCACATTAAATAAAGAAAATAAGGAATAAAGAAAGAAACACTTACCTGAACTAACGTCCTTTGTGCCCCGGTCCGGTCTTTATCGTCTTGTCTTCTCCAGTACTGGACCCTCAACAACTCCCCATACCAATCCTGGCCCTGCGACGGCCAGCCAAAGGGACATGCGCACTTTGATAAGTACTAAGGCAGCCCACCATCCTCCCTGCTGCTACCACTCGGTACGGGACAGGGAGGATGAAAACTAAAATGGTAATAAATGAACTTTATTATCCCTTTATTTTTAATATATATGGCATTTTTGGGCATTTTGATTAGTGGGGCGACACTCCTCTGCTCAAATGGAGGACCCACCCCTGTCAACTACATCATTCTCATTGTGATAAACACGTTATTTTGTAATGTTGTCTTCTATCTCTGTACATAAAATACAACATATATATTAAAATGTTTTATTTTGAGTATGGCACTTAAAATCATATGTTCTAGCATAAGCTTGTTAAATTTATGATGCACTATGTTTTTTTCCAGTATCATGCTACTAAACAATAAGGTTATTCTACCTCGAAGAATCATTTACTTAAATACAATAGTAAACTGTACATTCATTCTTACTCCTCAAACCTGCCAAACTTTGATTGGACTGCAATTCCCATAATGCATTTGTTTAGCATAATAAAGTTAAAAGCATTGACATGTTAAATGAGCCCAAATCTAATGTAATTGTTTTGACCGAATTAAATGACCCTTATGATAAACATATTTTAAACAAAAGTATTTGTATTTGATTTTTTAAAATATTTTCTGACAACCTGAGTGCTGCCGAGGAGGCTTTGAGCTGTCAATGTTACTAGGCCCGATAAGGACTCAGTAGGGATGGTGCTCTTGATGCCTCATCTATTTCTGTTATTGGTGGCTGGGTAGACGGTCCCAATCCAGTGTCAGTAGATTCCTTCCTCCTACTGGCCAACTTTTTCTTAGTGCATGAGTGAAGGTTGTACCACCAGTTCCATATTTCGTCAATACTACGTGTAGTTGACCTCACAGTATTTACCATCTTGTATACGGCTTCATGTTCGCTTTTGGTGCCTACAGGGAGAGTTGGCGAGGCTTTACCATATAGCTTGTCATTATTAGCTACACACTCCTCCATTGTACCAATCTCATTATTCTAGACCTTTTGTTTTACTTTCTAGAAGAGTCATCTGTCTGAGAAAGCGTCTCTCAGTCTATACTTCTGCCAAGTTACACGATTGACAGTTTTGGGATGCGCTTGTTTTTTGGTTTAATCTGTATATTCCAGTCAATATACAATAATTCTCTGCAGAATATCCGATCCTGATCTAAAAAAAACCTGTTTGTGTCCCTGAGAGTTACCGCTTCTTGTGTGCAGTTTCCCTTTCTGTGGTTCTGTCAGGAGGTGTTGCTTTCATTGAGGCATATACGATTCTAGTAGAATTTGGGAGGGGTGTTAATTTGTTCCTGTTATCCTGTGTAGTTCGGTTACATTCTTTAAGGTTGCTGAAGAAGTCAAAGGTGAACATTCAAAAGCAGAAGAAATCTGCCTTCTTCTGCTGTGGTTGGACAGTTGTATCTCTTTCTGTGGGGCTCTTGTCCAATTCTGTGTGCTCCATGTTTAGCAAACAGCAGTGAATTGGCTCTGAAAAAGCTGTATTAGAGAAGTTACGTCACAAATTAGTTTAAGCGTTTCCTCTATTGGTGTATTAAATGTACTTATAGTGTTATTGATGGCGTAAGGTGCAAATAGTGTTGTATTTCTTGCTGGTGGAAACTTCCAGTTAGTTTTATTCTGAGCTTCACAACCATTCTGTAGTGTTTGACGTATGCATAACCATGGAAGAATTTAAATTCGTTTTTATGTTCTGAAGTGCCATGCTTTTGGTCTTTTTTTGTTTTTCTTGAATGACCAGGCATCACTTCCCAATGAGAAATATAGCTTCCTGCTCTCTCTCTATTAACCATTACTCATGAGTTCATATTTTATATATGTTGCTTGTTTTTGTAAAGTGGCCCTCTGGCTAATGTATTTTAACGAAGAGTCAACCTCCCCCACCAGACCCACCATTTCCCCACTGCAGCTTTCTGATTGGGGGAAACGTATAGCCTCAGCCGGTAACAGCTGTGATAATCTTGCTGTGGCAATTGTATTGATTGATGATCTGCATTTCACACATAAGACATTGAATCTTGGATGATCTACGTCCACCCCTTGTACATATACCCTAACAAAGGATACCATTTTCTAATTGAATTCATATCTCCAACATCTTGGTATAAAGATTCTTTTGCCTAGGTCCAGAATCACCTGTTAACTCAATATGTTCAATATAATTATCAGAAAAAATCATATAAATGCAGCAGATACAGATATCCTTACTGTAGCTGAAGATATCGTTGATGAAATCCTAAAGGGCAGCTGGAACAGTAAATACCCAGAGGACATGGCTAATATGAATAATTTAGTCAAATCTCTTAGAAGTTGTTTTTCACTTGTCCGTATACTGAATTCTGAACAGGTGATGTGCTGCACTGTGACAGAAAATAGGCCCGGGCACCAAAATAAAAGTGACTCCATTAATGAATGAGACAGCTAAAAAAGTGGCCCACATTTGCATATCCGTCAGTTCTTAACAAGTGAAGACACGATGTATAGGTGTTTTGGAGGGTATGAGGGACTGCATGACTTTGTGCAGCAGAAAATGTTTGTGTTAATATGAGGGAAATAACAATAAACACGGGTCCACCAGGCCATAAAACAAACCTACAATCAGACAAAATAAGCCCAGAGAAAGCCAATAGGTCTCACCTATGTTAGAGATATTGGCTTTGCCAATGTCTTTTAGCCATGTTGTAGAGCATTGTGGGTACTGTTCAGCATGGCTAAATGTTAGTGGGTAGCATAGTGGAGTAGAGTGGAGTGGCATAGAGTAGCATAGAATGAAGAGGAGTGGCACAGAGTGGCATAGAATAGAGTGGCGTGGGGTGGCAAAGAGTGGAGTGGTATACAGTGTAGTGGCATAGAGTAGAGTGGCTTAAAGTAGTGTGGCATAGAGTATCATAGAGTAAAATGGCAATAGGACTTGCTTATGTGAAAGCTTTTGGCTTTGCCTATGTTTCTTTTCATGTTGCATAGCAGTGGAGCTGCTGTTCAACATGGTTAAAAGTTATTAGTGTGGTGTAAATCAGAGTGTCATAGAGGAGAGTGGCCTAGAGAAGAGTGGAATAGAGTGGAGTGGCCTAAAGTGAACTGGCATAGAGTAGAGTGGTGTAAAGTGACATAGAGTGGAATGGAGCGGCATAGAGTGGAGTACAGTTGAGTGGCGTAGGGTAGAGTGGCATAGAGGGGAGTAGCGTAGGCTCTATTGGACAGTCTGTAGAAGAGTGACATAGAGTAGAGTGACATGGAGTAGATTGGCATAGAGTGGCGTACAACAGAGTGGGGTGGAGTCACATAGAGTATAGTGTCTTGGGTTGGAGTGGTGTAGAGTACATTGAAGTGGTGTAGAGTAGAGTGGCATAGAGTGGAGTCATGTACAGTAGGGTGGCGTAAGGTGCCATAAAGTGGCATTATGTGGAGTCGTGTAGAGCGGAGTGGCAAAGAGAGAGTGCTGTAGATTCGAGTAGTATATAATGGGGTGGAATAGAGTAGTGTGTCTCTTTGTTTGACAGTAGAACTGCTGCCCAGAATCTTACCTGTCTGCACACGCTGCCTGGGGGACCACGCTACGGGGTTCTGCCTGCCCGCCTCCCGCCGCCTTGCTCCAGACGCCATCGGAGTTAGACCGCCGAGCGGAGAGTGGGCGGGGCAGAGGACTTCAATCCCCAACAGCCTTAGCGGCGCCCTGACAGAGCTTTGCGCGCCAGGAGGCGCATAAAAACAACTCCACCCCGGTCGAGTGGGGGGTCTCTTTGTTTGACAGTAGTACTGCTGCCCAGAATCTTACCTGTCTGCACACGCTGCCTGGGGGACCACGCTACGGGGTTCTGCCTGCCCGCCTCCCGCCGCCTTGCTCCAGACGCCATCGGAGTTAGACCGCCGAGCGGAGAGTGGGTGGGGCAGAGGACTTCAATCCCCAACAGCCCTAGCGGCACCCTGACAGAGCTTTGCGCGCCAGGAGGCGCATAAAAACAACTCCACCCCGGTCGAGTGGGGGTCGCTTTGTTTGACAGTAGAACTGCTGCCCAGAATCTTACCTGTCTGCACACGCTGCCTGGGGGACCACGCTACGGGGTTCTGCCTGCCCGCCTCCCGCCGCCTTGCTCCAGACGCCATCGGAGTTAGACCGCCGAGCGGAGAGTGGGCGGGGCAGAGGACTTCAATACCCAACAGCCCTAGCGGCGCCCTGACAGAGCTTTGCGAGCCAGGAGGCGCATAAAAACAACTCCACCCCCGGCTCGCGGGACGCCGGGCAAAGGGCGGGCCCTCTGAGGCCCTCAGAGGACGAGGAGGTCGGGTTGGATCCATCCCCCTAACGACATTATCTCTGCAGCACGTAAGACTTTGACTTTGATCTTAGGGCCTTTTTCCTCTCTACTTCATTAGTGTTATATTAGTGGGCTATTAGCCTTATATTACACTGTTTTGGGGCTTCTGGTTCGCTGTAACATCTGTTTTCAATTAAGAGAAACAAATAAAGCTTTGAACTATGTCCACCAGAGGCAGTAGAAGCAAGACAGCGGCTGGGGGGCGTCTGTTATCGGACCAATAAATAATTTTATTAAAAGGACTAACTATGCCATCGATCTCAGCATTTCGCTCCTCGAGCGTAGGGTTTCGCAAGATCTGGAAAATGCCAAAGGTTCTTCTCTCAGGAGCATTATGTTAGCGAGAACCCCAGTTAGCTCCAGAAATTTAGATAATAACTTACACACAGGTCGCACTCATGAAATCCGACCCGACCTCCATACTATACCTAACGAGGTTAACTTATCGGCAACAAATCCGTTAATTTATTCCGATCTCGATATAAGCAGTGAACTAGAGAGGACACCAGACTTAAATATAGATCTCACACCAGAGATTGTAGAGGAAACAAATGAGAAATACCCAAGAGACAGGCAAGAAGGTGCCATTCGAAAGCAAACCAAACAATCGATTCTACCCATTCCCCCTGCTGCCAGAAAACGTAACCTACCAAAAGCACAACAGAAGAAAGGCACAAATAAGCACTTAAACGCTAAGGGACCAAATACATCTATAGAGACATTAAGTAAAAACACTCATGAGATCCCCCTTGCGCGCGCGGACAAACCTGAGGCTATTATAGGAAACGACCAACTAGTTGAAAGATTTGACGACCTCCTAAGTATTTTTATGTCGCCAATTGAATCTAGGCTTGCCCGCATTGAGAAACAGCTAGAAGAACTTACAGCTTATAACAAAAAAGCTGTAAATGCCGCTTCAAAAACTAACACTAGCTTGAAGACAAGTAGTATCAGTAAGCCTACATTACCTAAATCAAAGGATATCCCAGTCTCTGATGCCGTGACAAAACCAAAATCTACGACGTCCCTAAGTAAAGAAATTGGCACAAACAAACCCGTACCAATTAGCAGCCCAATTCCTAGAACTGATACGAATACCCAACTTACAAATACGCAGTTTGAGAAGTTGCACATGACATCCCAAACTGGTAGAAAAACATCAAACCAAACTAGCGACATGCTGCCAACTTTCCAAAAGCCCCGGATGTCTCATGATCCTCCGTATAACTCAAGGCAGATACCTCCACGCATTAGTCTCCCACCTGAGTGTGGGGCCTATGCGCTGGTCTTGGTCAACGTCCCGAAACTCAGGTATGACCAAGATGAGACCTCCTCCTCCCTGAAAAACAAGACACTACATTGGCTGATAACTAATTGTAATTTTCCAATGGAATGCTCTGGAGAAATCACTCACACCCAGAGAGTAGGATTGATAGGTCCTCTGAAGAAAAAATTCGAGGGGGACTGCATAATAGTCAACTTTAAAAAACCGATATGGGCTGAAAAAACTTTGGCTAGGGCCCCTTCACCCTCTACCTGGGAATTTAATATTACTCTTCTCCCTCTGGGGTATTTTAATAGGCATTTAATCACCACCGAATCAATCGTGGCAACTAACCCGATTACTCCCTTTTGTGACCAACATTTCTTATCTGAAAGTAATACACCTTTCTTTCATCAAAACTCCAAATTCACTTATTCTAATGATCCTGCACAATGGCATCAAGGCCAAACTCACTCACACCCGACAACTCATCCTTATTTGTCTATAATCCCACACTACGAGCACAGAGACGCCCGATGGCGCCAAGTCGCCGCGGCACCAGGCAATTCTTATAGCATCTCGACTAACAAAAGATTTAGTGCTTTGTCTGGTCTGGATTTCAACGACTGACTGACTCATGACCAGGCCAAAGGGATAGATGGGCACATTTTAAACCAGGGGGAATTACTAATACATAATATGCCAGATACTGAGGATAAAAACATAACATTTACTCCCAGCAAGTAAACCTCTAATGTTCCCTCGCAATGTAGGCCGGATGATTTGATTAATTTATCATCAGCCCATTCTATTTCTAGTACAACCGTTAATTTAACGACTATATTAACTCCCCCTATTTCAAATCCAGCTACTTCTCAAGTTCATCTTACGTTCTGGAACATAGCCGGCTTGTCTGCTAAACAGACAGACCCTATTTTCGTGAATCAGGTTAATTTGAGCAATATTATTTGCCTTCGGGAAACTTGGGCTACTGACCCTATGCATATAATAGGGTATAAGACTTTTTTTTCTGCAGCCACAAAATCGTCTTCTGGAAGAAGCAAGGGTGGTCTAGTCACCTATATTGCAAATACTTTACATAATGAGGACATTCTCCCCCTAAAAATGGAAGAGAATTATCAGTTAATAGTCCTAAAGAGAACTAAACAAAATATATATGTTATAGTAAATCTTTATAATAATTTAAATACAGACGACTTGACCAACCTTCTCTCGGGGATTTCCCTAGCCCTCCAAGATCTGCAGTCATGTACAATAGTGTGGGGCGGTGATTTTAATCTCCATCTATGTAGAACTAACAACACTGATAGATGTGGTATTGAAGAGGATGACGGCAATGGCGTAACACACTTTTTACATTCGGCTGAGGGTGAGAAAATGAATGAGATTATGACAGAATTGGAACTGGGCTTTGCTAATGAGATAAAGACCTCCCCAGTACCTTTTTTGCCAACATTCAACGGCAGAGGTCTGACGAGCCTGATAGATTATATCCTGATTTCATCATGTAAAGGCCCTAACATCGAACTATTCGAAGTAATCAAAAATCCATTGAGCGATCACTTCCCAAATACCATCGCAATATACGAACCAAAATCTCATAAAAAGCCTCACTTAACGAGTATCTTAGATCAGCAAGAGCTCGAATTAGGATCTTTGAATGGGTATACATTAAAATGGGGAAACATCGATAAAAGAGCTGCAACAGCAAAAATAGTCAGGCAAAATCAAACGGACATAAAAAATTATCTAGACTCAAGCACAAAATCCAGAGAAGTTTTGGCTAGCTTTAATACTATTTTCCAAAACATAAAGAAAGAACTTACTAGGGCATGTAAACATAAAAGTCAGGCGAAAAAAGGCTGGTTTAGCCGGGCTTGTACAAAAGCTTATACGAAGCTGAAGATAGCCCTAAGTAGGGAAAAGAGAGACAGAGGGGAGGTCATTAGATTAAGAAAAGAATATGTTTTAGCTCTAAAAACCAGAAAACAAGAGCTAAAAGCTGATCTATGGTAGCGTTTAAGTAAAAGCTCAGAATTAAAAGATAGTGCAACTTTCTGGCAAATAGTTAGATCTCCTTTTTTAACAGATAGAGAGGACCTACCATCTATCGATGTTGCAATTAGCGATAGTGAATGGGTGAGTTATTTCTCTAAAGTTTTTAGCGACGGGAACATACGGGGAATGGAGCACATAGATCCCTTGACCGAGGTTGTTTACCCAATAAAATTGCATTTTTTGCACAACGAGGTACAAAAAGCACTGAAATCTTCGAAAACGGGTAAAGCCCCAAGCCCAGACGGGGTCCCAGTGGACATTTTTAAACATGTAGCAGATCTCTGGTCCCTGTTATTGACCAATGTCCTAAATGCCACCATAGATGAGGGCCTAATAGAAACCTGGAAAACTTCGATACTGGTCCCTATATTTAAAAAAGGGGACCGAAATAGCCCATCCTGTTATAGACCGATATCACTCCTGGACTCGCTCGGGAAGATGGCAGGCCGGATTCTTCTCGAGCGACTCCAGGAGTGGACAACTACTCAAAACATCATCTCGGTAATACAATATGGGTTCCGCGAGGGGCTAGGCACAGTGGACCAAGCATTAAACCTGTCTCTATTGGCAGGAAAATATGTGGAGGCCAAGGGGACAGCGCTGCACATGGTGTATGTAGATTTATCCGCAGCATTCGGCTGCGTAATACACTCGAAGCTGTGGAAAATTATTTTAGCAATGGGTGTCGACCCTCCGGTTGTGGATTTCCTTCGGGAATTATACACCAGAACAACTGGAAGAGTAAGATTCGGGACCAAAGGACAGCTATCGGAAAGTTTCAGGGTGGAAAAGGGGGTCAGACAGGGATGTGTGCTGGCCCCCTTTTTATTTACCCTGTACACAAATGGGCTAGAGGCCGCCATGCTAGAAGGAAGTAAAGATCTCCCCTTAATTGGTCGTCAGCAGATACCGGCCCTGTTATATGCCGACGACGCGGTGATCCTAGCAAGAACTCCTGTTGAGCTGCAGCGAGCACTAGATAGATACTGTGCCTTTATGTCGAGTCTAAATCTGACCCTCAATGTAAAAAAAACATACACTATGCATGCAGGGAAGAAAATTACAAAGGCAAGAAGTCTGTATGTAAAGGGTGAGGCACTGGACAGGACTGCAACATACCCATATCTGGGAATTGTAATAGATGAAAAATTTTAATGGAAGGCAGCGATTAATGCAAGGAAACTGGCCTTTTTAAGGGCAACAACAGCATTAAAATCGTTCGCACAAAGACTGGGTCAGAAACCACCATCTGAACTATTAAAAATATACAATGCAAATTGTGTCAGTACTGCCACGTACGGAGCTGGGATATGGGGCTTAGCGAATGTGGATGAACTGCAAATAATAGAAAACTCGTTTGCAAGATACTTATTAGGAGTACCGAAGAGCTCCTCCACATATGCCTGCCACTTAGAGCTGGGCATAGACTACATAACAGACACCATAAAAATTCAACCAGTAATGTTGTGGCGCCGAATTTGGGTAACTGAACAATGTCATCTAACAAGATCAATTATACAAGATATCCAGTCACTTGATCATTGTGGAAAAATAAAATGGTTAGCATATGTCAAAGCCTTATTAACTGATCTAGGATTTGAATTTTTTTTTGCTGAGCCATCAACAATAACTGCTATCTCAAAGGCGGACTTAAAAAAAGCTTGTCTGGCACATCTGGCCCAAATACGCCTGTTAAAAGAGATAGAGAAACCCTCTGTTCAACAGGGCCTACTAGTCGGACTGTGTTTTCCATTGAACCCTATTTGATGTACAGTTTAACCCAATTTGAAAAATTGCTGCTGACACGTTTCAGATTTAATATGTTTAATTTAATGGTCTCTTTCCCCTCTCATAATGATTGGTCATCAAAAACAATTCCATGTCCCTGTGACTCTGTCTCCACACAATCGACCATACATACAATTCTCTTCTGCAAATTTTATTCAATCCCACGAACCCGCTGGTTATTGCCTATATTGAAAACCTGGGGCCTGCGTCAATGTCGTCCAGCATATCTGGCGCTCCAATACCTTGAAAACGAAGTTATTGCAAAGATGATGGCCCGTTTTCTTAAATTTTGTATTCGTCATTGTCTAAATCTTTGAAAAAGACGAGCCATCCTTTCTGCGTAATAGGGGCCTGCTGAATCCACTGCAATGAATGCATGCTGTGGTTATAATCTAATGAATTGATATTTTACGAACTGAGACCGCTATGAAAACTGTTTTTATTGTATAAATAACCAAATTTTAATTGATTCTTTTTAACTGAGATAAATGTACAAAATGCATTTTGTTTCTTTTTATGAACTTTTATGGTATTTCTACAATTATGAAAAACCGAATAAAGTTGGTTTTTGATTTGATTTGATTTGAGTAGTGTGGAGTATAATGGAGTGATGTAAAGTCATTGACAAATACACTAGCCCTCAAATAGGCAAGTCCTATTGTCACTCCACTCTTTGTCACTCTACTTAACGCCACTCCACTCTACTCCAAACTACTGTGCTCCACACCACTGCACTCTATGTCACCCCACTCTTCGTGGATTAGAGTAGAGTGGAGTGCCATGGATTACTATAGAGTGCCATTGTGAGCTGTGATGTGAAGTGGCATAGAACGGTGTAGAGTAAAGTGGAATGGCATTGTGTGGCATTGTGTGGAATGAAATGGACTCGAGTGGCATAGAGTAGCAAGTGAGAGTGACAATGAAAACAACTGATGGTGCTGTGGTGGGTTGTAAGCTCACTGAATTATAAACAACACGTCTCACAGCACAGACAGCACAGACTATAGAGCAATCGCTGCCTGATTGCTCTATAGTCAGTCCGACCCTGAAGCGTATATATCACTTGTGGTTAAACCTTAAACTGTCAATATAAAGTGTGGTTTCAGTTCAGCAGTGATAATAGACTGCCCAGCCACAGGTTGAAGCTCATTGAACATTTTTGCTAAAATATGTTCCAGGTGCTTTTTCAGAATGTCTTTGTCTTACTTTGATAGTGCATATATCATCTAATTAGCAATTCCTGTATCTAGTTGCAAGTTAATTAGTACTATAGTAGTTGAAAGCGCTATGAAGCAGTAACTTAAAAGCTTCCTTGTTACTGAAGACACTAGCGTAAGTGTGGAGTTCAGGTGGAGTCCAACGTTGTCGCCACAACGGTCTGATTTTTACTTCTCACAGCTGGATAACCATGAACAGACCACTGCCCTGGGTGAACTGAAAGATCAGAAGAATAGCTAGATTCTTGTCAGTGAGCACGGGCAGTTCTCGCTGGGGACAGCACGTTCTCCACATGTTCATGGCAGGGCCCTTCAGATTGGTGGCACAGGTGTTTCACCGCTAGCCCGAGGACGTGTTCAAGGAATAGGTGTGCCAGCACATTGTTTTAGAGAGGTTCTGCTGTTCCAGCTCGATTGTTCTGGTGGAAACACGCCTTTTATTACCATTTGTTTGATCCAAAGAATGTTAAGGTTAGCTATTTAGCAGTCAGTGGCGGCATTTACGTCTGATAGACTCCCTCTGCCCCATCACTCACAGGGTTGTTTAACCCTTGATTGCTGAGAAGAAACAAGCACTGACATAGCCAATAGATTTGCTCCTGCAGCTAGCCTTTTGGCTTGTCATTGTTTCCTTTTATTATAGTTTCTATAAAATTGTATTGCTGGTGGAGTTGCTGGGCACTAGCCAATTCGTTTTTTTAAAAACATTTGCTGAAAGCACAACTTTTTTTTGGTTTCAAAAAGCATGCATTGGCATAGTACTGCCTAGCAGTACTTTGTATGAGGATGTTCTCCTTGTGAAAAAGCAAAATGATGTTGCTCACAGTTAAGCTATCCAATGACTGAAGTTGGCTTACATACTATCCCATGCTGTAAGCTGTATTGGGAGTGTGTGGAAGAAAAATGTGAATGATATAACAACAGACCAGTGGACAGTGGATTAGGAGGGCTGGCTAAACATATACTGCTGCCCCTCTCCTGAACAAAGAGGGCATCATCTAACTGACTCAGCACTGTCTGTATACAATAGACCAACATTCCCTTCTAAAAAGGATGACAACGCCATGTGTGGGCTTGACAGTTTTTATTGTCGGACTTCTATCGTAAGCATTTTGGCTGCGCATGCAAGGCTGAGTTTCTGCTGAAATGCTTACGAGGAAAGTCCGACAATCAAATTCTTCAAGCTGACACACGGTGTTGTCATCCTTTTTGATGGAGGATTTTGGTGTAATATATATATAGGGAGAGTTCCAGAGTGAGAAGGTAAGTTACGCTCACCAGGAACAAAAGGAAAGCAGGAGGGAAAAACAGGAGGAATGAGCCAGGGAAGAGAAAATGAGAGAGAAGAAACTGAGGGAAAGGGAGAAAACTGAGAGAGAGTTGGAGGAGAAACAGAAGGAAAGGGAAAGAGACCTGCAAAGGTAAAGGATAGCCCTTGATAGAGAGAGAGACTTAGGATGACAGCAATGAAAACTCCATCTGGGTGACTCCGCTTCCAGTTCAGGCCAGGTTGTGACCAAGGTTCCAAAGGACCTTGTGCATGTGCATGTGGAAGGTCAGTTTATTTTGGAATGGGTGGTGAGCTTTGAGGTCGCTTGTAAAGCCCATGACTTAAATGAGCTGTCTAAGGCAGCTGCCTTAATGGGGTGTATGTCATTGGAAGGGACCGGATGGTCTATGAGCTAATGAAGGAAGCTTAGGCGGTTTAGGCTAAGGCCAGCTTATTGTTGGGCCATTTGCCTCCCCTTACATTCAGGCAACAAGTACATCTTGGTTTTGGTGGAATACGCCACCATGTACCCTGAAGCTGTACCTCTGAGGAGTGTTACTGTTAAAATGATAGTGAGCACTCCCAGGGATTTTTCCTCAGGTCGGATTTTCAAGGACTGTAATTTCTGACCCAGGAACCAACTTAATCTCTTCCTATATGAGAGAGAAGTGGGAGCAAGCTGGTGTGAAATACAAATTCTCCACAGCATTTCACCTACAAAATAATGGTTTGGTGGAGTGGTTTAACAAAACACTGAACAGCATGATGGAAACTCTGCCAGCGAACCTCGGAAGGAAGAGGAATCTTCTCCTGCCATGTCTCTTTGCCTACTGAGAGTAGCAACAAAAATCAAAATTAGGGAGTGAAGAGGTGGTGCTGATCAGCACCAAGGTGGACGCACCCTCCTCCAGTAAATGGTTCAGATAATCATAAAGGTCCAACCTCAAGTAGTTAACTGTGAGTCCAGATATTGTTGGCATACAGAGTGTTTGTTAAAATACCCCTCACACACCAAAAGGGCCCTTGGTGTCATGCTTCATCATCAGGGTCTTCCCTTTCCGCTGCGGGACGGGGCGTGCTACGACTAGCGACTACGCTGGAGCACCTTAAATAATTGTGAGTGCTATGTGAGTTGGAGTGAGTGTAGGTAGGATCAGGGGTGTTTGGAAAAGTGAATCTAAAATGATACCTGGCTTTGTGAAAACAAAAAACTATTTATTAGTCACAAGCTGGTATCGTTAAAAAGGTGTAGCGGAGACTGATAGGCTTGACAATGAGCTTAATCTCCTAGTGGCGTCAACATGTTTCGAGGCAGAACGCCTCTTTGTCAGGATGGGGTCTGATCCCTCTGTCACTCACTAATGTTGATTCACAGTATGTGCAATGTGTATATACAGGTGAAGATAATCTATACCTATGTGGTATGTATTAATTCCTATAGTGTACAGTCCTATCAGTATTGCTGAATAGTGGGCCTGCAAGAAACAAGGAAGAGCACGTGAATGTTGTTAGTGCGAATCCCAAAGCGCAATAGGTCTCCTAAAATGGGAGAAAAAATTTACAGTGACATAGAAACATGTCCATGATGGACCATGACAATACTAGGTCCAGGGTTTTTGTTAAGGGATGAAGAGACACACTTACATGTTGTTAATAGACACAAAACACAACATAGACATACATGTAAAAAGATGGGGACACAGATTCCAGGTTGACAAATAGAGGCAAAACATTGCTAGATACATACTGTCACAAGCAGGGGGTAATGCCCCATGAGCCTATAGGGATGAGGGGTAAATGGAACTTCCATCTGTGGAGATTAAAAATAGCAAGGATTTGTGCCTGGAGTAGTGGAGATTATGGCACACAGGACAATAATGAGTCCTCAGCACTCCATATCTCGGCTATGCCGTACTTACTAGGCCACGAATAGTTCTCGCATTCTCCCTCGTCCTCGGCTTCCGTGTTGTGGCCGGTACGAAAGGGGATGCCCTTTATATACTGCTTTAAACTGGTCTGAATTGATTAATTACGTGCACCTGGGTTTGGTCAGCAGGGGAAGTAACCATGGTGACTGGCAATAACTAAGGCTGGGATGACTTTAGGCGCCATCTTGGAATGGTGACTGGTGATACCTAAGGCTAGGTTGATTATAGGTGCCATCTTGGAATGGTGACTGGCGATAACTAAGGCTAGGTTGACTATAGGCGCCATCTTGGAATGGTGAAAAATGGGTGTACAATTCGCAAACAGAGGGCCCTCATAGCATACTTCCCACATTGTTTGGCAAGTTTGTAGAACTGTACACCCATTTTTCACCATTCCAAGATGGCGCCTATAGTCAACCTAGCCTTAGTTATCACCAGTCACCATTCCAAGATGGCGCCCATAGTCAACCTAGCCTTTGCTATCGCCAGTCACCATTCCAAGATGGCGCCTATAATCAACCTAGCCTTAGGTATCACCAGTCACCATTCCAAGATGGCGCCTAAAGTCAACCCAGCCTTAGTTATTGCCAGTCATCATGGTTACTTCCCCTGCTGACCAAACCCAGGTGCACGTAATTAATCAATTCAGACCAGTTTAAAGCAGTATATAAAGGGCATCCCCTTTCGTACCGGCCACAACACGGAAGCCGAGGACGAGGGAGAATGCGAGAACTATTCGTGGCCTAGTAAGTACGGCATAGCCGAGATATGGAGTGCTGAGGACTCATTATTGTCCTATGTGCCATAATCTCCACTACTCCAGGCACAAATCCTTGCTATTTTTAATCTCCACAGATGGAAGTTCCATTTACCCCTCATCCCTATCGGCTCATCGGGCATTAACCCCTGCTTGTGACAGTATGTATCTAGCAATGTTTTGCCTCTATTTGTCAACCTGGAATCTGTGTCCCCATCTTTTTACATGTATGTCTATGTTGTGTTTTGTGTCTATTAACAACATGTAAGTGTGTCTCTTCATCCCTTAACAAAAACCCTGGACCTAGTATTGTCATGGTCCATCATGGACATGTTTCTATGTCACTGTACATTTTTTCTACCATTTTAGGAGACCTATTGTGCTTTGGCATTCGCGCAAACAACATTCACGTGCTCTTCCTTGTTTCTTGCAGGCCCACTATTCAGCAATACTGATAGGACTGTACACTATAGGAATTAATACATACCACATAGGTATAGATTATCTTCACCTGTATATACACATTGCACATACTGTGAATCAACATTAGTGAGTGACAGAGGGATCAGACCCCATCCTGACGAAGAGGCGTTCTGCCTCGAAACATGTTGACGCCACTAGGAGATTAAGCTCATTGTCAAGCCTATCAGTCTCCGCTACACCTTTTTAACGATACCAGCTTGTGACTAATAAATAATTTTTTGCTTTCACAAAGCCAGGTATCATTTTAGATTCACTTTTCCAAACACCCCTGACCCTACCTACACTCACTCCAACTCACATAGCACTCACAATTATTTAAGGTGCTCCAGCGTAGTCGCTAGTCGTAGCACGCCCCGTCCCGCAGCGGAACGGGAAGACCCCGATGATGAAGCATGACACCAAGGGACCTTTTGGTGTGTGAGGGGTATTTTAACAAACACTGTGTATGCCAACAATATCTGGACTCACAGTTAACTACTTGAGGTTGGACCTTTATGATTATCTGTACTGAAAGTAGCATTCAGCTCCTTTGAAATTCTGTATGGACACCTGGTGCGATGTCCACTTGCCTCAGTAAGAGAAATGTGATGGCGAACTACATGAGTCAAGCAAAGGAAAACCTTCTGTCTAGCCAATTGCTGATGAAGGAATGGTATGACCAGAAAGCTATGCTGATTGGGTATCAGGAAGGTCAGGAGGTGTTAGTGCTAAAGTCTATGGGCCTTATTTATGAAAGCCTTGCGCCACCGATGCGTCACTTTTTCCCATGTTAAAATTGACGCACCGGCGGCGCAAGGCCTTCATAAATAAGGCCCTATGTGTGTCAGGGCTTTGGAGGACAAATGGTGTGGGCCATACACAGAAGTTCAGAGAATGTCTGAAGCAAACTACGTGGCGTACACAGGTGCCGCAAGGCAATCCAAGAGGGCGCCTCATGGGAACAGGCTGAAGTCTTATCTCTGGAGGGACTACACAGTGAATGTCATGGCTATGGCTGAGGAATTTGAGGAAGACAGTGAGTCTCTTCCTCACTTACTGCATAGTGACATGAAGGATGGCACTGTGGAAGGGGTTCAGTTAGTTCCTGGGTTAATGCCTGAGCAGCATAGAGACTGTAGAGAGGTGCTGAGACTGTTTGCCAGCCTCTTCTTGCTTACTTTAGGGTTGACAGTTGTCTGTGTGCATGACATAGACATGGGGGACAATCTGCCAGTGAAGGGTAGAATGTACAGAATGTTTGACCAGGTTCAGGGATGCATTAGGTCAGAAGTTGCCAAAATGTTGGACCTCTGAGTCATTGAGAGATCTCGTAGTCCTTGGTCTAGTTCTAGTACTATAGCAGGAATCTACTGACTTGCGGTTCTGTGTGGAATACTGAGCCTTCGATGAGGTAACCAAAACTGATGCCCATCGAAATCACTAGAGCGGATGAGCTTGTGGATCTGCTAGGTGCTGCAAAGTACTTGAGCACCTTGGATCTGGCCAGTGAATATTGACAGATCACTTTGGCAACAAATGCTAAGGAGAAGACTGCCTTTTCTACACCAGAGGGTCTGTATCAGTTTAAAGTGATGCCCTTTCGATTGAAGAATGCTCCTGCCACTTTTCAATGCCTGATGAACTATGTTCTTGCAGGGTTGGAGGAGTTTTGCTTGGTCTACGTAGAAGTTACAGCAATTTTCCGCAATTCAAGGATGGACCACCTGGGTCACTTGGAACAGGTGTTGACAAGGATACAGGAGGCAAAACTGACCATCAAGGCAACAAAGTGTCAGGTGGGCCAGTCTCCTTGGGCATCAGGTGGGGAACAGGAAGGTTCCCCAATGGATGTCAAGATTCAGTCTGTGATGGAGTGGGAGGTACCTGCTACTCAGACTGCAGAGAGGGCCTTTTTAGGACTCACCGGGTATTACATAATCTTTGTGGATAACTATGGAATATAGTTGACCCATTGACTGCTTTAACCTCTAGGAAGCAGCATAGGAGGGTAATATAGACTGCAGTGTCAAAAGTCAGTTGAGGAACTGAAGAAGGCACTATGCACTGCACCAGTGCTGAAAGCACCTGACTACAGTCAGCCATTCATTGTACAGACGGATGCCTCTAACAAAGGAGTTGGAGTGGTGTCAGCTCAACTGGATGACAAAGGTAGAGAGGTGCCCGGTAGCCTTTATTAGTAGGAGAAATGGGCGGATATTGAGAAGGAGTGGTTTGCCATAGTGTGGGACTTTTGTAAGTTCAGCCCATATTTGTTTGGAAGTAAGTTTGTGGTGGAAACAGAGATCATAAGCCACTGAGTTGTTTGATGACTATTAAGGGAGAAAATCCCAAGTTGTTGAGATGGTCTATTTCTGTGCAAGGGTTAGACTTTGTAGTGAAGCATTAATCCACAGGAATGCTGATGGACTTTTTCACCAGTTTTAAGGATCTGACCACCCAACCGCTCTGGGTTTGGATTTGGTTCAGCGTATTCTGATCTGGGAAGAGCGTCTTTTGTAATGCAAAAGTCCGCTGCATAATAAAGACGTGTGCCCCTTCTGTCAGTGCCTAACTGTACTTTTGTCTGCATCCATAATGCTGATATTTTGTCATATGCAAACACAGATTAGGCATGTGTGCCATGACATAGGCCTACCTCATGGATGACGGTCTTATTGGATTGAGAGGGGTGCCCAAAGAGCTACCCTCATGGTGGTGGAAGGCTACGGCCTTCACCAGGAGTTAAACTGTAAAAGCGCATTGGTGGCAGCATACTGTGTAGTGATCAGTAGTAATGAACAGGATTTTTTTACCCCGTGTCACTGGAGTGAGGCCTGCAGGCTCATTCCCCTTTTTAAAGGTTCCGCTGGTGTGTGCCTAACTCACCCATAGCCTACATCAAGTAGATGTGGAGTGCTGCGTAGAGCAGGAGTAATGATTCTGTGTTGGTTATATGTGTGCCGGGGAAGGGTACAGTCCAAGGATAGAGCAGTATTGTACAATGCATGTGTGGTTAGTGCGTGTACTGGGTGTATGTATGCCTGTGAGGAATACATTACACGAGAAATGTAGTCTTATGCAGTTAGTCAATAATGACAATATGCTCTGGTGTATATGTACTTACAGCAAGTACAACACAGGAAGTACAACACATGAAGTGTGAAGTGATGTGAAGCACACACATAGTGAGTATGTCAGTAAGCACTGTCCGTTTGTAAACAGCACACCCTGGTTATATATAGAAAAGCTTCAGTGCTGAACAGTGCATACAGACTGAGTGTGTGTGCTGAATGAATCTATACATAAAATGGTGCAAATCGATGGAGGTACTAGTGCTTGAGAGTAACTATGCTGTGGACATACCCTGAGAAAATGTGCCTGCAGTAGCACAATACACAGAGAACCTGGGTTCCATTTTGCAAATCTCAGGTGTTAAAAAAGGGGGCTCTGGTTGGCAGTGGTTTGCACCATGTGCGAGTAGGGACCCTCACTCTAGTCAGGGTAAGGGAGCCATACCGCTAAGATAACCCCTGCTTCTCCCCTTGTGTTGTGGCATGAGCAGTCAAGCTTATCTCAGAGGCAATGTGTGAAGTATTTGTGCACACCCAAAGTAACACAGTGAAAACACTACGAAAGTGGCACACACCAGTTTAGAAAATAGCCAATATTTTTATGAACAAAAACAAGCTCAAAACAATCCAACATACACAAGTCAAAATACCACTTTTTAAAGATTAAGCAGGTTTAGTCCATAAAGATCAATGGATGCATTTGTTTATGCATGAAGTGCCTTAGATGTGTCAAAAATTAAGGATGGTGCAAGGTGCAGGTGAGGTGAGGCGTGAGAAAAGCAAAGTGGAGAGTCGGTCCTTACTACACAGAGGAAGGTATGTGTTGATTTCTTACTGCTAGGCAGGGGAGGTGATGTGTCAGTTCCTTACAGGCAAGAAAGGTGGTGCGTTGGTTTCTGGAAAAGCGGCCTGGGTTTATTACTGCAGTGCGGTGTCGATGAAAAATCAACATCGAGAGATGACTTGTTGAAAATCCAGACAAGCTGCATCAATACGATATTGGGGATGCTGGCTCTGATTTGATTCCACAGCCACAAAGCAGGCGCTGTGTCGCAGTCAGAGCGGATTTCATGGATGTCGGCAACACGAGGCATGAGACTCAAGCTGCAACAATTTTTCTGATGCACTGTGACGGCGAGCTGGTGCCTGCGGTGGAAGAAGTGGTCAATGCTTCCAGCGGGAACCTTGCTTCAGGGCAGGCAGCGACTATGCATCAATCTTTTTTATTGGTGCGTCAACAGCACAGGTACTGGGAGTCAATGCGTGGATCTTCTCCTTAAGATCACCAGGTTACACTTCCAGATCCCAAGAACTGAATTTGGCACCACTTGCCAAGTCAGGACTCTCAGCAGAAGAGCCCGGGAACTGGCAGGTGAAGTATTTGATGGCCCTGAGACTATTTAACAGGAGGCAGAATGCACAAGCCCTTGGAGAACCTTGGTAGCAGGATGTAGAAAGCAAAGTCTAGTTCTTCTACTCACAAGACAGAAGCAGCAAGCAGCAGGCTAGCACAACAAAGCAACAGGCAGAATGGCAGTCCCTCCTACAGCATCCAGCTCTTCTTACTGGCAGAATGTCCTCAGTCCAAACCTGTTCTGATTTTGGGTTGTCATAGGCCCAATACTTATACCCCTTTCTTCCTTTGAAGTAGGCAAATGGTCTGTATAGTGCACAAGACTCTGCCTTTCCCTGGAATCACTGACAGAATATCGACTACGAAAATATTGAGGTACAAAAATATCAACACAAAAATATAATTGTCCAGAATATCAAAGTCCTATCTACATAATACAAAAATATCTTTACCAAAATATCATTGTTAAAAATATCGTTGTTGAAAATATCTTTAAAAAAATGTTTAATAAACAATGTAAAATAAAGGAAATATTACATATAATTAAAAAAACCATAGTTAGAATTATTAGAAAATGTTTAAAATTATAAGTAATACATATATTGCACACATAAATTAAACATACATATATATAAAATATAATATATACATTTACTTAATATTGATAAAACATTATTTTAATAAATTATAAACTGTTAGAAACCTATTAAAATGATAAACACATATATATATATATATATACACATACACCAATAACATAAAATAAAAATAAAATATATATATATAATAAATTAAAATATTAAAATAATTTGAATTGTTTTAAAATACAGTTTAAACTACATTAACTATAACCGTAAAGAAAATGTTGGATAGTGGAGGGGTAAAAATTACTATTCCCACTCCAGAGAGTGCAACAGTAGGGAAAGTGTTGGATCGCGTAGGGGTACAAATTACTATTCACACTCCAGAGAGTGCAACAGTAGGGAAAGTGTTGGATAGCGTGGGGTAAAAACTACTATTGCCACTCCAGTGAGTGCAACAGTAGGGAACGTGTTGGATAGCGAAGGGGAAAAATGTACTATTCCAACTCCAGGGAGAGCAACAGTAGGGAAAGTGTTGGATAGCGGAGGGGAATAATTTACTATTCCAACTCCGGGGAGTGCAACATTAGGAAAAGCGTTGGATAGCAGAGGGATAAAAATTACTGTTCCCACTCCAGAAAGTGCAACATTAGGGAAAGTGTTGTATAGCGTAGGGGTAAAAATTACTATTCCCACTCCAGCAAGTGCAACAGTAGAGAAAGTGTTGGATAGCAGAGGGGTAATAATTACTATTATCACTCCAGCAAGTGTAACAGTAGGGAAAGTGCTGGATAGCAGAGGGGAATAATTTACTATTCCAACTCCAGGGATTGCAACAGTAGGGAAAGTGTTGGACAGCAGAGGGGTCAAAATTACTATTCCCACTCCAGCAAGTGCAACAGTAGGGAAAATGTTTGATAGCGAAGGCGTAAAAATTACTATTCCCACTCCAGCAAGTGCAACAGTAGGGAAGGGGTAGGATAGCGGTAGGGAATAATTTACTATTCCCACTCTATCAAATTAATTAGCGTTAATTAACAAACTATTAATTGATTAAAAATGATTTACCTCACACCATATTCCCCTATAAATGACACCTCCAATGTCATAAAGCATGACACAATTAACATCATTAATTAACAATTAATTACTCAATTAATAACAATTTATAAGCAATTTATAAACCATTATTAATACACAAATTCACACAATTAACAATATAAAACAACATTAAATACATATTTGATAAAAATATTTAAAAATGTATTAATATTAAATTACTTGCCACCCTACTCCCCTATCAATCCACAATCTGCTGCTAAAAAAATGACACAATTAACACAATTAACAATAAATTAATTTAAATTAATAACCAATGAATAGCTAAGTAATAATAATTTACCACAATTAAGATTATAAAATATTGGCGTGGTGGAAAAACATGGCGGCAGCTAGTTAGCTTGCCGCGGTGCTCCGGACAGAGCTCCCGTCAGGATCAACCCCCCAGCCGCAACAACGAGTGTGTAACTCGGAGGACATTTTGGGCGATAATGCACCTACTTTAATTTGTGATTAATCTCGTTAATTTTACCGTGTACTTGTACGCGACGGGGATCCCTCCGGTGAGGGGATTCTTGGCGTTACTCCTTTGGGCGATCACTGCCGCTCAGCCCTCTTTCTCTTTCCACTGTGCTTTTCAGAGGACGGAGGCCACGGAGACGGAGGGAGTGAGCTCAGCAAGTTGTTTCCTGGGGACCAGATTTCCCAGGATTCAGTGGCATTCCAGGCAAATCAAGTCGGGGTGCTTGTGGGGGTGTCTTCTCCATCGCACTGTGGTGTTACGCAGTTGCCCACCTCTCCCCCGGCACAGGATTGTTTAAAGCCCCAGCTAAGGCTTTGTTCTGCCGCGCTGGAGCTGAGGAGGGGAAAGAAGCTGCGAAGCCTGGTCCTGCCTTTTCGTGGCTCAACATGCGCAGCAAATTTAAGACGTACCCATGGAAAAGCGCCCTGCAGGGAGGTAGAGCCACAAGATCAGCTACAGTCTTTTTGTACAGCTGTTACAGTGCAGGGGTTAGAGGTTCCTGAAGGCAGTAAGGCTGACTCTGCTTGTTTAACTCCTGCTGTGGTTTTACCTGGGGATATAACTGACCATACTGCTTCTGAGGATATCGTAGGTACCCCTAATACTCCTAATACTTCTAACAACTTCAGCAAAGGTCACAGCAAACGTGGTTGTGGTCGTGGTCGCAAGAAGAGAGCAGGAGAACTAGTGAATAAGCCGGGTGACTCTGAGGCAGTTAAGGAGGCGGCTAAGCCTGGCATTGACGCCACAGCTAGGATAAAATCTTCATCCTTTTTGAATACAGAGGTTAAGTCTAAATACACCAACTCCAAGGGTAAATCTAAGGCTAAGAACACAAAAACGGTGCTTCCCATAGGGTCAAAGATCACCCCCTCTCTTCGCTCCTACTTCAAGGTAGTCCCTCAGATACTGCATCTCTCGGACGATTGCACCACGGCATCCGTTCCGGCAACACCTCTCCCCCCTCTCCCTCACACCCCAGTGCTAGTATCTCCGCCGCCATTGTTAGAGGGGGGGGGCAGAGTGGAGGAAGGGCTACTTTCTACTCCTAGTCTCACACACACAGTAGAATCTCCCTTGGGGCCTGGGGATTGTCAAGTTTACCAAGATGAAGAGAATGAACTACAGCCCCCGCAAAGTCCAAGTGGTCAGTCCTCTTCGGCGCAGTACCTCCCTCAGACCTTGACTGCAGGGCTGGCCAAAGGGGATATTGCAGAAGATCTATTAGGAGCACTTGGTGGTGATTTGTGTGATAAGGAACTCTGCTCTGCTCAAGTTGATACGGAGGCACTAGCTGTGTCCTCAATAATGGCAACATCTCTACTGGGAATGTTCTCCGCCCTTAGTATGGAGATAAGGAAGGGCTTTGCTGAGTCCTCTGCTAATCAAGCAGAGTTTAGAAACTATTGCGAGTCACTGGACAACAAAATCGACCCATTTGGATCAGGCGAAAGTCGATATACAGAAGCTTACCAGGGAAGATCTTGCTCTTAGCGAGAGGATGGAGACCTTGGAAAAAAATTCAAGGCGGGGGAACATTCGCCTTCTCAACGTTCCTGAAGGATCTGAGGGGTCAGACATCAAGCAATATATCACAGTTTTACTTAAGGAGTCCCTAGGCTTAGGGCACTCACTAGAAGAGCTGGCCGTGGACATTCAGAGAGTTCACAGGGATCCCTTTAGACTGAACCCTCATAGGTCCAAACTGCGCAAAATTTTAGTCAATTTTCACACCTATGTGCTGAAGGAGCAGATTCTTAATATGGCTCTAAAACAGAAGGCTGTGGCTGGGAAGGGGTTCACTTTCCTAATTTAGATCTGATCTCTCCAGAGTCACTTTGGAGAAACAATGGGAATTTGGGAGACGCCTGGATGCTGTTAGGAGGATGCGTGCTACAGCTCAACTCATGTTTCCGGGTGCCCCTAAGGTCATGCATAACAATAAAATGTTCAATATTAGGTCAGTACAGGCTGCTGATGAATTATTAATGGAGCTGGGCAAGGAGGGTAAATAGGGCGCATGGGCCGACTGGACTACCCGGTAAAGTAGGAATCTTCTATATCATTACAGTATATTCTTCTTATTATCTTTCTCTGTAGGATCTCCCATCACCTCTTTTGCTAATTTTCTAATGTTCTGAGTTGAGTATTTTTATGACATAAAGTTGTCTTCTGTCTCCTATTCCTCCTTCCGGTAACTGCGGGGGTCTTCTTGGTGGGAGCTCTATGAGGGGTACTATCTACTGGACACTGTTCCGGTTAGATATTGTAAGGGTTTTTCATGGGGAGGGAAGAGAGGGGGTGGGGCACAGGGGGGGTTTGGTGGTGGCAAAAAATATAAAAATGTCCTCAATAAGCCAAATTGTGTCATAAGGGATGGTAACAGATTAGTTTTGGGTAAAGATTTAAAAGCACAACTGTTACACTTGTCACAACTCTCACACTTAGTATTATTCTCTTGTGCTTCCTGGATGGGGGATGAGTAGCGTGAAGTATATCTCCTTGAATGTCAATGGCCTCCGCACCAAGCCCAGAGCTAATAGAATTTTGCAATATTTGCGTGACTTGGATGTGCAGGTCATTATATTACAGGAGACTCATTTAATTCAAAGTGAAATGCTCACCCTCATCAGGAAAAACAGGTGGATTGACTTTGCAGTTTCATCCACCCAAACAACAAATACCAGGGGTGTATTGGTTATTTTTAAAAAAGGGGCCAAGGCTAGGCTGGTATCACAAGCGGTGGACCCCTGTGGCAGATGGGCCATCGCGTCAGTGATTATAGCTGGTTCTCAAAGTACAGTTTTGGGCTATTATGGCCCAAACCAGGATGACCCTTCAGTTCTGGAGCCTACTATATTTGCCGGTGATTTTAATGTAGTGCTGGATCCTGTGTTGGATACATCTGCTAATAGCAGCTCTCTAGTTCTATCCAAGACTAGATCCTTCTTACTGGCTGTAATGAAGCAATATGGCTATGTTGACGTCTGGCGACAGAGATCCGGGCAACATAAGGGGTCTCTTTCCGTAATTTTAAATACCATCATCAGTCCAGGATTGATTTCATCCTAATTAGTCAGAGATTGGTAGATTCTGTCAAGACCATTAATTATCTTCCGTCACAGCTTTCGGATCACTCGGCAGTAGAGATGGAATTGGTCTTGTCCATTAAGAAGCCCCCCTGTACGTGGTCCTTTGACCGTTCTCTTCTCTCACATCCAGAGGATATTGTAGATCTGAAATCGGAGGCCCATAACTTTTTTATATCTAACAGTGCCTCCGCCACAAACAGAACTATTTGGGACTCATTTAAGGCTTTCTTGAGGGGACTCATTACGGGTAAAGTCTCCTATCGTAGGAAGAAACATAAGGAGGAGATCTCTTCCATCGAAGCAGATATAGTCCGAATCCAACAGGATATAGATACCAATCACACAGCTTCAGAATCTGCCTTAGATCTTCTTCAGAATCAATTGTTGGTTTTGAAAGGCAGTCTTGCCTCGGTTTTAAACCTTAGAGTCCATCAGAGATGGGAGGCCAGTAAGCTGGCACATTTTGAATATAGTGAGGGAGCAGGGAAATTATTGGCATGGAAGACCAAAATAGATCAGGTCCGTAATAATATAGCTGCGATTACAGTAGATAATGACACCTTTTCATTGGATGAGGAAATCAGGAGGGCCTTCAGAGAGTTTTTTCAATCTATATATCAAGAGGATAAGGCAATTCCACCAGAGGATATTGTAGGTTGGCTGAGTGGAATTGATCTACCCTCTTTCTCCTGTGAGCAATCTCAATATTTGGACAGCATTATTACTGAGGATGAGGTGAGGGCAGCCATTAGGAAAAGTAAGAAGGGGAAGCCGGCCGGACCCGATGGGTTGCCGGCTGAGCTATATAGGGCATTGGAAATAGAAATAGTGCCATTCATCACTATCATTTTTAATCAAATCCTACTTGAAGGCCAGCTCCCACCGGTGTCATGGGATAATACTTCCATTACCCTTATATTGAAACCTGGCAAACCTAAGGGTGCCTGTGGGTCTTATAGGCCTATTTCTATATTAAATGAGGATTACAAGATCTTTACCACAGTTTTGTCATCTAGGTTGGCCTCGATTGCCCCCTTGGTTCTTCACTCTAACCAAAAAGGCTTTTGGAAGGGGAGACAACTGCATGAATTGACCTATGACCTGATCGGCGCAATGGACATGGCAATGGCCGAGAACCTTCCTTTGGCCGCCCTCACGTAGGATGCAACCAAGGCCTTCAATAGAGTTAGCTGGGTGTACCTGTCGGAGGCTTTGGCCAAGTTCGGCGTGGGCGAGGGGTTCCACCGGGCGGTGAGCCTGCTCTATAATAATCCATCTGCGCGCTTACTAGTTAATGGTGACCTGTCGGACCCTTTTTCCATCTCTAGGGGGACCCGGCAGGGATGCCCGCTCTCCCCCCGCTTTTCAATTTTTATATCGAACCCTTTGCGCAACAACTGAGGGATGAGGTTACTATCAAACCATTTTACTATGAAGGGTGGAGGAGGAAGGTAGCACTATACGCTCATGATGTGCTTATTCTAACATCAGAGGTTACCACTGCACTCCCGGCAATCCTGAAATTGGCTCACGCATTTGGCCAAATATCAGGGTATGAGATCAATGCGGCAAAGACCGAAATGCTGATCTGGAATGATGATGAGAGTGTGACGGAGGTTCAGGCAGGCTCTTCAATGCGGTACTTGGGCTTGACTATAGTGAAGGATATTGATAAACTTGCTCAGGTTAACTTATCAGCAGTGGTTAAAGAGTGCCGTAAGCTTCTGCAATCATGGTCTCATCTTCCACTCTCCTTAATAGGAAGGGTCAACCTTATTAAAATGTCGATCTTACCCAAAATCTCTTTTTTATTTAATACCATTCCCTTATATTTTGATCAAGCTATTTTAACCAAGTTTCAGTCTGATATTACAGCTTTTATCTGGAATAATCATCTGCCGAGAATAGCCTGAAAAAAACTACGACGGCGAAGGGACAAGGGGGGCCTGGCTGCCCCTGACTTGAAGTTATATGCATGGGCCTTTCAGCTATCCCACACCTGAATGTTGCTGGAAATGCCCACTGACTTTGGGGTGGGCCTGATGTTGTCAGCGATTTTGAACGGGGAAAGAGTTAGTCAGTCGGGCTTTCTTTTCAAATTTGGTAACCCCAAGTTTAAAAAAAAAATCAAATTGAAGGTCCTACAAGGTCTTGCAAAAATGTGGGCTGAAGTTATAAAATCTATAAAGCAGGGCTACCTTTGTGAAAGAACACTGTTGTGGGGGTTACCTGATAGCCCTGCTTGGCTTGAAGACAGTCTAGCAGCACCCTTGAGAGAGGCAGGTCTGGGAGTTTGGGAAGACCTCTTTTTTGAGGGGGATCTACTCTCTTGGGAAAATTTTTCAACCAAGATAGGCCCCAACCTCTCAAGGATTAAATACTTGCAAATGGTCAGCTGGACTCAAGCTTATAAAACTTCACCCCCTAGAGGGAGTAAATCTCTTCTTGGAGGCTACAGCCTATTGATTGCTAATCTGGTGAATTGCGACCCAGCTAAAAAAGAGATATCCAAGTGGTATAATCTTATATTGGATGAATCGGATGGTGACTTTGTTCTGCTGGAGCTGCTGTGGGGCTCCTCACTTATGGACCACAATCTGCGGGATCTTTGGTCGGCTTCATTTGGGCTTTTATGGAACATTGTTAAGCCTTTCTGGCTACACAGGAATCACATCTACACCCTGCATAGGGCATATTATTCCCCTCTTAGGCTTTCTAAATTTTCCGAAGGCAACTCAGTGGCTTGTGCTAAGTGTGGGCTTGTGGCAGCATCAGATGAACATATGTTCTTCGAATGTCCTCGCTTAGTCACATTTTGGGAGGAGATCAGCAATACTCTCGCAGCATCAGTGGGGGTCTCCGTCACTATAGACCTACCTCTTGTTATCTTTGGCATCCTGGAGGGAGTACAGAGCTCCGCCAAAAGCCTAGTGTTTTATGCGATCCTTTAGGCAAGAAGGGAGATCTGCAGGAAATGGAAGGACTCTTTACCTCCTACCTTCAGGATTGGCAGGTTTCTGTCCTGCAGACTGCACGAAGTGACTTGGCCAGGTCGGGTAACCAGAGCAAAAGGGCTTTCTGGCATCTATTATCATGGGTGCACTGATCTCCCGGGTTTTTTTTTTTTCCTGGTTCCAATGATTGAACTGCTATTGTGTCCTCTTTGCTTACACCATCGGCACAGCCGTTGCCCGGTCTTAGTCCGGCCCGATTTGGCTGTCACTTACACTAAGGTTACCGTGACCAGGTAACCATTGGACTTAGTACCTTTTCGGTGGTGCTGGCGACAGCTGAGGAATGGTTGGCCCCCACTATGCATGTGTCCCTTCCAGTTTTGATGAACTGAGACAGCTGATCTATGCTAATCCGTCTTGGTATTTTGTCTGCATGGTAGTTATGAGGACAAAACAAAAAAAAACAAAAAAAAAGATTATAAAATATTAAATACATAAATTTTGATTAGTAAAAATTATAATTAAATTACTTCTCACTCTGTTCCCCTATTAACCCAGAACCTGGACCAAAAAACATAACACAAGTAACATAATTAGCAGTTAATTAATTACTAATAATTACTAACCAATGAATAATTAATTAATAAAAATTATTTATAAATACTCATAAACAACAATTATTAATGACCTTATTATAATTAAAATACTTCCCACCCTATTCCCCTATAATCCCACAACCCGCTACGGAACTAAAACGCAAAATGTATTTCAAATAAAATTAATATTCAATTTATTATAATTAAATTACTTCCCACCATTTTCCCCTATAAACCCCCAACCCGCTATGGAACTAAAATGCAAAATTTAATTAACTTAAACATTTTTCACACATACATTAAAAAAAAACAATCCTTATACAAAAAAATTAAATCACATACTTTTATAATACATACTAAAATACATAACACTAATATACACATCGATATTATACACAATGATATTTTTACTAACGATATTACTGACTTCGATATTAACAAAAACTATATTTCTTACCTTACTGTCGGTATTCTGCCCAATGATATTCTTGCAGTCGATATTCTTGCACTACGATATTTACATCTCGATATTATGGTAGGTCGACATTAACAACTTGATATTCTGTCTGTTTACCCTTTCCCTGATATGGCTCCTGTCACACTACAGGAGGTCGGAGACAGCTTTGTATGAGGACATGCATAGTCACAGGTGTCAGTGATATCTCTTTCCACCACTCCAGCTCAGGAAGGTCCTTTGGCTTGGTGACGGCACATCAGGATATGCAAGGCACACCTCAGCTCCCTTTGTGTGACTGTCTAGATTGAATGCACAAGAGCCCAACTGTCAGCCAACCTAGCCATGTATTCTACAGATAAGCAGAGGCACAGGATGGTTAAGCAAGAAAATGCCCACTTTCTAAAAGTGTGTTGTCATAGACAAGGGAACCCAAAAGTGTGTCAGGGACCATGGGTGTATTTGTTTATAATGGAACAAGCTGTCCCTTCCGAAGGAATATTTTCAACAATGTACATAGAAATCCAAAACTTCCTATAACAGCTTAAATAGGATCAAGTAATACATGAACTTAATAAATGTTGAAAAAAAATACATGAAGAGTGGGAAAAAAACAAGACAATGAATAGTTAGATTAACAGAACTCAGACATTTACAAAGTAGCTCCACAAATAATAAACAGTTAGTGGCAAATGTTTTTGTAAGGGACCAATGATATCCTTATCAAAATAAAGAATGTTTTCAATAGTTGTGGTAATATATGTCGACGACTTTTCGATCCCACATTAAGATCTTAGGACCATCATCAGGACTTAAAATATATGCCTGAGACAAGAAATACCTATGACAGAGAGGCAAGCAATGTGGCACTGCCCAGGATGGGTGCTGCTGAGGGGGCGACTGCTCTGATGTTTAAGGTGCCCAACTGAACCGGTCAGTCAAACAAGTAGATGCTTAAAGCATCTGTGAAGCACGGTCACGACGTGAGCAGTTCAGGTTCCAGGAGGATCGTAGGTCCAATGTGGTTAATCTGGTAGAAATCTGCAGCAGCGATGTGTGGTATCCGTGTTGGCTGCAAAGCCAAGGGAAGGGAGCAGGTGCTGTATGCTGTATGCAGCTCCCTACTGGAACACCAGTGGATTCAACCTCTGTAAGGGTTGCAAAATGCCAAGATGGTAGCAGTATTGTAGGGCAGCAGGTGTGTGCAGCTCTCTGCTGAAGCGTATTAAATTCATGTGGTACATTGTTGAAAATATTCCTTCAGAAGGGACCGTTTGTTTCTCTATAAAACACTCTCTAAAAGTGGCATTTTCAAACACATAATTTAAATACTAACTTCACCAAAATATGTATTTTAAAATTGTGAGTTCAGCAACCTCAAACTCCAAATCTCTATCTGCTCCCACAGGATATTTCACTAAAAAGATATTTCAAGGCAACTCCCATGTTACCCATGGGAGAGATAGTCCTTGCAATAGTGTAAAACGAAAATAGCAGCATTTTACTATTAGGATATGTACAACACAACGGCACATGTCCTACCTTTTAAATACACTGCACCCTGCCCATGGCGCTACCTTGGTCCAACCTTAGGGATGCCGTACATGTAAAAAAACAGAAGGTTTGGGCCTGGCAAGTGTGTGCACTTGCCAGGTCGAAATAGCAATTTAAAACTGCAGACACTGCAGTGGCGGGTCTGAGACATGTTTAGAGGGCTACTCATGTGGGTGGCACAATCAGTGCTGCAGGCCCACTAGTAGCTTTTGATTTACAGGCCCTGGGCACCCCTGGTGCACTTTACTAGTGAATTACCAGTGAATCAAATATGCCAAATATGGATAAACCACTCACCAATACAATTTAGACCAGGGGTACTCAAAGTACGGCCCGCGGGCCAGTAGCGGCCCCGCAAGCCTTCAGTGGCGGCCCGCGGAGCTTTAGACATCGCACCTGTGTGTGTTTTTTTTTTATCTTCAGCATACACCTCGGGGAGCAGCAGTGCGAGTCAGAGACACTGCTCTGTGGGGCCGGGCGATTCTAGCCACAGTCAAGAGTGGAGCTGCAGGGGCACTAAGAGGTGGACAAAGCCTCATTAACAAACAAATGGTCGTTTAAAGATCTGTTAAGTACTGGGGTGCCCGGGAGGCTGTGTCAGCCAGGCTGACGCACAGGGGAGAGGGGGTGGGAGGGGGGAGGAGCGCAGGAACTGAGAGCCGGGTGAGGTGGGACGGCAGAGCAGGGAGTGAGAGCCCGGGTGAGGGAGGTGGAGGGCAGAGCAGGGAGTGAGAGCCCGGGTGAGGGAGGTGGAGGGCAGAGCAGGGAGTGAGAGCCCGGGTGAGGGAGGTGGAGGGCAGAGCAGGGAGTGAGAGCCTGGGTGAGGGAGGTGGAGGGCAGAGCAGGGAGTGAGAGCCCGGGTGAGGGAGCTGGAGGGCAGAGCAGGGAGTGAGAGCCCGGGTGAGGGAGGTGGAGGGCAGAGCAGGGAGTGAGAGCCCGGGTGAGGGAGCTGGAGGGCAGAGCAGGGAGTGAGAGCCCGGGTGAGGGAGGTGGAGGGCAGAGCAGGGAGTGAGAGCCCGGGTGAGGGAGGTGGAGGGCAGAGCAGGGAGTGAGAGCCCGGGTGAGGGAGGTGGAGGGCAGCAGGGAGTGAGAGCTGGGTGAAGGAGGTGGGAGGGCAGCAGGGAGTGAGAGCTGGGTGAGGGAGGTGGAGGGCAGAGCAGGGAGTGAGAGCCCGGGTGAGGGAGGTGGAGGGCAGCAGGGAGTGAGAGCCTGAGTGAGGGAGGTGGAGGGCAGAGCAGGAACTGAGAGCCGGGTGAGGTGGGAGGGCAGAGCAGGGAGTGAGAGCCGGGTGAGGGAGGTGGAGGGCAGCAGGGAGTGAGAGCCCGGGTGAGGGAGGTGGAGGGCAGAGCAGGGAGTGAGAGCTCGGGTGAGGGAGGTGGAGGGCAGCAGAGAGGGAGAGCCTGGGTGAGGGAGGTGGAGGACAGAGCAGGGAGTGAGAGCCGGGTGAGGGAGGTGGAGGGCAGAGCAGGGAGTGAGAGCCCGGGTGAGGGAGGTGGAGGGCAGAGCAGGGAGTGAGAGCCCGGGTGAGGGAGGTGGACGGCAGCAGGGAGGGAGGTGGATGGCAGCAGGGAGTGAGAGCCCGGGTGAGGGAGGTGGAGGGCAGAGCAGGGAGTGAAAGCCCGGGTGAGGGAGGTGGAGGGCAGAGCAGGGCGTGAGAGCCCGGGTGAGGGAGGTGGAGGGCAGAGCAGGGAGTGAGAGCCCGGGTGAGGGAGGTGGAGGGCAGAGCAGGGAGTGAGAGCCCGGGTGAGGGAGGTGGAGGGCAGAGCAGGGAGTGAGAGCCCGGGTGAGGGAGGTGGAGGGCAGCAGGGAATGAGAGCTGGGTGAAGGAGGTGGGAGGGCAGCAGGGAGTGAGAGCTGGGTGAGGGAGGTGGAGGACAGAGCAGGGAGTGAGAGCCCAGGTGAGGGAGGTGGAGGGCAGCAGGGAGTGAGAGCCAGAGTGAGGGAGGTGGAGGGCAGAGCAGGA
Source organism: Lissotriton helveticus (assembly GCF_964261635.1). Taxonomy (NCBI): domain Eukaryota; kingdom Metazoa; phylum Chordata; class Amphibia; order Caudata; family Salamandridae; genus Lissotriton; species Lissotriton helveticus. The sequence continues at coordinate 2,103,197,402 of NC_136059.1, read as the reverse complement.
ACTGAGAGCTGGGTGAGGTGGGAGGGCAGAGCAGGGAGTGAGAGCCGGGTGAGGGAGGTGGAGGGCAGCAGGGAGTGAGAGCCCGGGTGAGGGAGGTGGAGGGCAGAGCAGGGAGTGAGAGCTCGGGTGAGGGAGGTGGAGGGCAGCAGAGAGGGAGAGCCTGGGTGAGGGAGGTGGAGGACAGAGCAGGGAGTGAGAGCCGGGTGAGGGAGGTGGAGGGCAGAGCAGGGAGTGAGAGCCGGGTGAGGGAGGTGGAGGGCAGAGCAGGGAGTGAGAGCCCGGGTGAGTGAGGTGGAGGGCAGCAGGGAATGAGAGCCTGGGTGAGGGAGGTGGGAGGGCAGCAGGGAGTGAGAGCCAGGTGAGGTGGGAGGGCAGAGCAGGGAGTGAGAGCACGGGTGAGGGAGGTGGGAGGGCAGAGCAGGGTGTGAGAGCCCGGGTGAGGGAGGTGGAGAGCAGCAGGGAGTGAGAGCCGGGTGAGGTGACAGAGGGCAGCAGGGAGTTAGAGCCGGGTGAGGTGGGAGGGCAGCAGGGAATGAGAGCCGGGTGAGGTGAGACAGATAGAGATAGAGACAGATAAAGACATATAGAGACAGATAGAGGCAGAGACAGATAGAGACAGGGACAGGCGGAGTTAGATAGGGTCAGAGACAGGGACAGCCAGAGACAGATAGAGGCAGAGACAGACAGCGATAGAGACAGACAGCGATAGAGACAGCGATAGAGACAGACAGAGAGAGAGACAGACAGAGAGAGACAGAGGGAGAGAGGGAGACAGACATAGGAAGGGATGGAGACAGAGAGACTGACAGAGGGAGACAGACAGAGGGAGAGAGGGAGACAGACAGAGGGAGGGAGACAGACAGACAGAGGGAGGGAGACAGACAGAGGGAAATAGACAGAGGGAGGGAGACAGACAGAGGGAGGGAGACAGACAGAGGGAAATAGACAGAGGGAGGGAGACAGACAGAGGGAGGGATGGAGACAGACAGAGGGAGGGAGACAGAGGGAGGGAGGCAGAGGGAGACAGACAGAGGGAGACAGAGGGAGAGAGGGAGACAGACAGAGGGAGTGAGACAGACAGAGGGAGTGAGACAGACAGAGAGAGGGAGACAGACAGACAGGGTGGGAGACAGAAAGACAGAGGGAGACGGAGGGAGGGAGACAGACAGAGGGAAGGAGGGAGCGAGACAGAGGGAGGGAGTGAGGGAGACAGAGGGAGGAAGACAGAAGGAGGGAGACAGGGAGGCAGAGGGATAGAGGGAGACAGACAGAGGGAGATAGACAGAGGGAGGGAGACAGAGGGAGGGAGACAGAGGGAGACAGAGACAGACAGACAGACAGACAGAGGGAGGGAGACAGAGGGAGGGAGACAGACAGACAGAGGGAGGGAGACAGACAGAGGGAGGGAGACAGACAGAGGGAGGGAGACAGACAGACAGAGGGAGGGAGACAGAAAGACAGAGGGAGACAGACAGAGGGAGGGAGACAGACAGAGGGAGGGAGGGAGACAGACAGAGGGAGGTAGACAGAAAGAGAGTGAGACAGACAGAGGAAGGGAGACAGACAGAGGGAGGAAGGGAGACAGAGGGAGGGAGGGAGCGAAACAGAGGGAGAGAGGGAGGGAGACAGAGGGAGGGAGGGAGACAGACAGAGGGAGGGAGACAGAGAGAGAGAGGGAGGGAGACAGACAAAGCGAGACAGACAGACAGAGGGAGGGAGACAGAAAGACAGAGGGAGACAGACAGAGGGAGGGAGACAGACAGAGGGAGGTAGACAGAAAGACAGAGTGAGACAGACAGAGGGAGGGAGACAGACAGAGGGAGGGAGGGAGACAGACAGAGGGAGGAAGGGAGACAGACAGAGGGAGGAAGGGAGACAGACAGAGGGAGGAAGGGAGACAAAGGGAGGGATGGAGACAAACAGAGGGAGGGAGGGAGACAGACAGAGGGAGGGAGGGAGACAGACAGAGGGCAGACGGAGGGAGGGAGACAGAGGGAGATGGACAGTGGGACACAGATAGAGGGAGACAGATGGAGGGAGACGGAGAGAGGGAAGGAAAGAGAGGGAGGGAGACAGAGAGAGAAAGAGAGGTAAGAGAGAGAGACAGAGGCAGAGAGACAGAGGGAAACAGAGAGAGAGGGAAGGAGGGAGACAGAGAGATAGAAGGAGGGAGACAGAGGGAGGGAGAGTTAGGGAGGGAGAGAGAGAGAGAGAGAGAAAGAGAGATGTGTGTGTATGCTGGTCTGTTGGCTCAGTGGATGAACTCGTCAGCTGCAGGGGCCTGTGTTCAACTTCATGGTCACAGTTTTTTTATTTCTAGACCCTTCCCCCTCCCCCACTGAACCCGCCTCCACCGGTGCGGCCCTCGGCCACAAACCACACAGTAAATTTGGCCCCCGAGAGAAAGTTTGTAAGTACCCATGATTTAGACAGAGAGCATACGCATGTTATTACTGGTTAGCAGTGGTGAAGTGCCCAGAGTTCTAAAGCCAACAAAAACAGGTCAGAACAAATAGGAGGAAGAAGGTAAAAAGTTTGGGGATAAACCTGCAAAAAAGGACCAGGTTCAACACCATGCCAGCCTGGTGACGACATGAGGAGGAGAGAAATCCCTACCAGATGGGTTTGTGTTTTGCTTCATTCCTATGAGCTGGGTGGGACACACGCTGGAGAGAAAAGGAAGAAATCCCCTTTACACCTCAAAAGACTGCTTATTGATTCAGGAATAGATCAAACACATTTCAGGTAGAGAGCTAGGGCTAAGGCTGATGCGAAAATCATTAAGAGTAGGACTGGGAGTCTGAGATTGCCTTTTTGGTGCACATATCACTGTGGCAGACATCCAGGTGTAAACTTTGGTCACTCCTATGCATTGTCTTGTGGGACAATCAGCTTCACAGTCATGCCATGTGTAACAGACATCTTTCATGAGAAAAGAAAAAAGAAGTGTCCACTTCAAAAGTAGCAGAACCCCAATATAAAACTAAAAAGTCTCAGGCCTTAAATCACATTTGATGTCTAAAAATTAACTATAAGAAGGTGAAGTTGAGTCCTCAAAGATTTGTCATTTGCAATGCAACCAGATGGGCTATGTGAAAAGGGGAAGCTCTGCAAGTTTTCTGCCTGTGACCAGGACTGTGGGGGCAAAGTCTGATAGTCTCCCTGCTGAGTGAGGGGACATCATCCAGGGAAACCAGGAGCACCTGCCCTTAAGTCTGGAGCACCAGTACCTGCCTGCTTGCCAAGCCCAGTGCACCCTGTGAGGAAGAAGAGAGTGTGGAGGGAGCGAAGTCCAGTGGAGGAACCCTACTGTCAGGACTCCCTGTGCGAGACGTGAGGATTTGGCTGTGCACCAATCGGGCCATTGCCCATGTGTAGGACAGTTTTCTGCGACCCCCATATGCTAGGAGAGGGCCGCCATTGACTGTACAAAGTATTGTGACTGTGTGGCAGGTGCCAAGCCCACACAGCCTTGTTGTGGTGGCCCTATATGCCAGAGGAGGCCATAGTTGAAGTATTTGTGTCACCAGCATGCCAGGACTCATCAACGCCTTAGTGGCGATCCTGAATGCCAGGAGGGGCTGCAGTGGTGTGGGTGATTGAGCCTGAGGTGTCTATGTTGCATCCGTAAGTAACACCATGTGCCAAGAGGGGCTGTAGGAAACAAATAACCAGAGGGCTCAGGACTGGAATGAGGCTGCGACCAGCAGGTCTAGCCACACTGTGAGATTTGCCCTGACTGACCCTCCAAGGACCAGGAGAATCCAATCCCCTTGGGGGACTCCAGTCGGGAGAAGAAGGATTACATTTCACCTGCTAGGAAGAACTTGACTAACCACATCACTGCAAGCTGGAAGCTGCGCCAACTGCTGGGGCGAGCCGGCTGAGTTACCCTGGAGAGTGAGCCTGTGCCTGCCTGGCACTGCTGCATGTACCGCAAGCTATCCAACTTCTCTGAGCAGGATCTGATCTTGCAAGTGCCTGCAGTCAGGGCACCCACTGTAATGCCGAACGCCTCCGTGTTGAAGGTGTGGTGAAGACTTAAACTGGGCATGTGGGCGCAGAGCGATTCGCTGAGGATGCTGCAACATGATAGACACTTTTGACTAGAAGGAAAGTCTTGAGTATGGCCGAATATGGTCCATTACATGGATGCAGCCACCGGTGAATGGGGAATAATACCGAACACATTACATGAAGGAAATTGGGACAGGAATTTGCCTGACAACAATGAGAGCCCTGACCTCAAGTGCATTTGTGTTGTTACTTCTGAATGTCATATTTCTTTACATGTGTAGGGTTGGAAATAAAAGCAAGTATTTGGCTGGCTAGCGATTTATTGTTCTTACCGCTTGCACTTTGAGTTATGAGTCATGTTCACTGATCTGTATTTACATCTCCCCAAGGGAGCCTTGACTGCTCGACCATAGCTGCCACTAGAGTCCAGTGCAAAATGGGTACTTGTCACAGTTCAGCAGGATCCATAGTAGATTCGGTCCAGGGACATTAGGAGTAAAAGGCCTCAACCCCCACGGTTCAGCCCAGTAACCCCTGCATGCCCTGTGGCCCTATGAAAGGGGTGCTGACATGTTCCTGTGGGTGTTTAAGTTAAACCTTGTAGAACTAAACCAGACCCTTAGTTTAAACAGCAATGGGAATGTCTTCTGCATGGCATATCCCTTTACCTGAGTGCTTGAATGCGTGCAGATCTGTTATACTGATTTATATTTGGCCCTAGCGCATCATGCTAATATAGCGGGTGCGCACAGGCCTAGGCCTGCTCCTGACAATATAAGTTCCGGGACAGGTCTTGTGGCCTAGTGAGGCACACTAAGCTTGTCCTCGTAGTGGACAGAATACTGTCCCTGTTCTGGAGTAACATGTTTTGTGAATTCTTAGTATTACCAGACCTTTTTATCTTTGTCAGTGAATGTTAGGTCTGCTGACCCCACTTGTGAAAAGTTTCAGTGCTATGTGTACCCCAGAACCATGTCCTGACATCACATGTATATGATAAGTCCATGTGTGTGTATAGTATGCATGTAGTACATGTGTTATAGTAAGGATATGCGTATTTATGAGTCTGAGTACTGAAGCTAGTGGGATCCACTTTGATACCCCTGGTTTAGCGTGGCAGAAAATGGAGGATGGATACAACAGCTCCACACATTGTAAGTGTATTGCTTGCATTCCTGAGGTTGGAGATTCAGACACTTAAGTGAGGAGGATGGAGACAGGGCTATGTTTAGCAATTCAGTGAAGGCTTTGTAAGCAATGGGCTGTTGATTTGTTCTTCCTGAGTGCCTGTTGGTAGGGGTCAAGGGTGAGACTGGAGTTTCTGTATTCAATGTAAGGAAGTTTCTAAGCGATGTCTGCCTTTTTGTCATGATTCAGAATAGGTAGAGTGAGAAAAGGGTTGCACATAACTTACACAGAGGAAAATGGAAGGATGAATGAACGTGACTACATCTCCCATATGTAAAGATTGTGTTGCACCATAAAGCGATGGCAATTGCCTCAAAATAGGACGCTGAGGCTGTGTGCTTGCAAGCGTTTTGTTTATTCAACCTGCGCGCCGGGGAGAGGGTCCGACGGGCTCGAAAGTCGCGGCGATACAAAATGGCCGCACTTCCAGTTCCGCCCTCAGCGCCCGCCCGGCAAACACTAGAACGTCACCACATATCTCCCCCCTTTAACACCTTCACAATAAGTTCACCTATAACATGATAAGATTCACAGTCCTGGAGGAAGAGTCTAATGGGAAAAAAACCAGAACAGTCATACTTGCATTCCATGCTGAACTCTTCGAATTTCTTGGGGGCTTTGATCTCTCTGCCTGACCTTGTTCTCATAGGCTCCTGGCTGGTGTTCTCGCTTCGGTCTCTTCCCGTGTCTCTGTTCATCTTACGTGTCGTTACTCTCATCCCTCGGTTGTGTCCCTCTCGTCCTCGGCTCTTAGGTGTTGGGGGGTTGGTCCTTCCATCTTCTCCACCTTCCTCCTGAAGACGCAGGTCTTCATTGCCTTCCCAACACAGTTGATTTCCTGACTCGTCCGCTTCCACAGCTACTTCCTTTCCCACTTCTTCACCACTCTCCATGCCGAGCGGGTCCGCTTCATCTGGAATTTCCCACTCTAGGATTTTGCTGCACTTTGCCATCCTGTCTTGCGACCATACCTTTCCATCACTGAGCAGAGTCGATCTGGCATACGGTTCTATCCCTTGCAATGGTGGTGTGAATTTGCTGTCACCCTTCTTCTTCAACACGGCCTGCTTTACTCTCACCCACTCGCCCTTTTCTAGGGCCACATCTTGGATGTTTCGTCGTCTGTTGTATTGTTCTGTATACACGGCTTGAGTGTACACACCCGGGGACCACTTGCTCTGGACTATTAGGTGTTTCCATGCCAGATTGTCCTTTGTGAAAGGGTCTCGCCCTCGCAGTATGCGGAAAGGGCTATACCCCGTGCTGGCAGGAGTGATGAGGTACGCCCATAACATCTTCGGGAGCTCCTTCTCCCAATCTCGGCCTGCACTTATCGCCGCTTGCACTGACCCCATAATCACTCTGTTGAACCTCTCGGCTAATCCGTTCCCCGCTGGGTGGTAGATTGGGGTGTGTTTGACCTCGATTCCGTTGCATGCCATGAAGGCATCCCACTTCGTGGACACGAACTGCGGTCCATTTTCACAGGTGATCACTTTCGGGATACCTTCCCTCACGAACGTGGAGGTTAGGAAAGAAAGCACTGCCTCTGTGTCTACGGTGTCATGCACTTCCACCTCCGGCCACTTGGAGTACCGGTCCACCAGTACTATGGCATATTTCGGCAGTCCGTGGGTATCCAGGTTGGGTCCTAAAATGTCCACCGTTATCATTTCCCATGGGCTGGAGGGGACGGTGAATTTCCCCAGGGGTGGCCTCAGCAAGATCTGTGTCTTGTCTGCCCTGCTGCATGGTTCACACATCCGGACATGTCTTTCCACTTGGCTGTCCATGGCAGGCCACCAGTACGCCTGCTTCGCCCTGGTCTTGGTCTTCAGTATGTCAAGGTGTCCCTCGTGGAGAATAGTTAGGAGGTGTTCCACCAAGGTCTGCGGGGGGACTACTTTGTCCCCTCTTAGTAGGAAGACTGGATTGTCTCCTTTTGACAGTTTTTCTCTAACTTCCCAGAACTTCTTCAGCTGGCCGTCTAGGTGTCTCTTGTCCGGACACCCGTTTGTCACATAGCCTTTCACAGCCTCCAAGGTCTCGTCCTGGGTGTACACTTCTTTCCATTCCTTCTCGCTGAATACCATTTCATGGTCTTGCGTCAGCGCCACCATGTAGCCTTCCCATCCTGAGGGTTCCTGGTCCGTCGCCCGTTCCAGAGCTGTCGCTCTACTCATAAAACCAGCCACTTTGTTCCTATTTCCTGTAATGTACTCCACCTCATATATGTAGTCCAGTAGTCTCAAGGTCGTCTTCGCTATGCGGGGCGTCGCATGAGCGTGTCCGCTGGAGGTTAGGACTTTTACTAGTGGTTTGTGGTCCGTGCGGAGCAAAAAACTAGAACCCCATATGAACTGTCTGAAACGCTCCATGGCCCATACTGCTGCCAGCATCTCCTTTTCTATCACGCTGAACTTTTCTTCGTTAGGCGCTAGCGACCTTGAGGCAAAGCTGACTGTGGTGACTTCACCTTCTTGTGACTTCTGCATCAACACTGCATCCAACCCTTTGTCGCTGGCATCCGTAGTCAGTATGGACACTGCAGCTTGGTCGAATCCCTTGAGTGGTACGGCATTGCAGATCTCTTATTTCAAGGCACCAAACTCCATTTGTTCTTTGTTGGACCATTTGAGTGTGTTCTTCTCCTTCAGGAGTTGCCGCAGTTGATGGGTTGCGGACGCGAAATGCGGGATGAATTTGCTGTACAATTCAGCCATGCCTAAAAACGAGCGGATGTCCTCCTTTCTCGTTGGTATGGGTGCATCTGTAATGGCTGCCACATTAGCTCTCTTCGGCTCTATTCCCTTCTCACTGATCTCGTGACCTAGGTATTTCAATGATTTTACGCCGAACTTGCATTTCGCCCATTCAGCTGGAAGCCCATTTTTCTCCAGTATGGCCAACACAGTGTGCAGTTTAGCATTGTGGTCTTCTTTCGACCTCCCCATTATGAGGATATCATCTTGAAAATATTGTACTCCCTCTACCTTCTAAAAACAGTCTATGCATTAGTTTCTGAAATACCGCTGCCGCCGATGTTAGTCCGAACGGCATCCTCAGGAACTTGTAGCACCCAAAGGGTGTTATGAACGACGTCAGGTGACTGCAAGAAGGATGCAAAGCAATTTGATGATATGCGGATGAGAGATCCACGGTGGAGAACCACTTTATTCCTTCTGTCTTCGACAGCAACTCATTGATCCGGGGTAGTGGGAACTTGTCCACCCATATGTTCTTGTTCAGTTCCCTTAAATCCACACACAGACGCACCTTCCCATTAGGTTTCTGCGCGACGACGAGGGGCGCAAGCCATTCCGCGCTCTTGATGGCCTCAATAATTCTACACTTTTCCAGGCGCAGTAGTTCCTCTTGTACTGCTTCTCTACTACGAAATGGAATGTTGCGGACCTTGGGGCTCACTGGGCGCGCTCCCTCCTTTAGGCGTATTCTGTGTGTGAATTTGGTCATCCGACCTATGGTCCTCTTGAAGACCTCCGGGTACTCTCTCTTCCACGCCGCTGCCTTGTACTCTTGTTCGGTGTCTGTCATCAGGACTTGGTTGATTCCTCCCGGGTTAGGTTGAATTCCTAAGGCGCCTTGATCAATCCATCCCAGGACTGAGGGCCCCTTCTCGGCAACGTACAATTTTCTGGCCACCGTCCGCCCGTTGCATTCGAACGCGAGATGACAATACCCTACCATGGGTATTGGTTCGCCTGTGTATGTGACAGGACGTATGTCCGGGACGTTAGGCTTGCCTTAGTCTTTTGTTGAAAGTCTCTTTCCCATGCGGTTCATTGGATTATCGTGTATGGGGACCCTGAGTCTGCTACTATGTCGATGTCTACTCCGCCGATCTTCATTTTCAATACCGGCTTCTTGGATCCCGCGCAGTTTATTCCCAGGACTTGGTCGTCTATGCACAAGACTTCCTCTTCTTCCTCTTCTTCCTGTGTTTCTTCTTCCTCCTTGCCGCCTTGGGCTACGTACTTCACTTCTGTCTTCCTGGGCCGGCGTACCTTTTCGTAGTGGCCCATAATGCCACAGTACGAGCACTTGGCCCTGAAGGCTGGGCAGGCCTTATCGTTGTCTATCTGCGTTGGGCTTTCACACCGGTAGCAATTTTCCTTGTTGTTCCATTTGGGCCTTTGCATCCCCCCTGCTCTCTGGGCTTATCTCTTTTGGGACCGTGTGTTGGATGGTCCCGCTTGTGGGGTCTTGGCTGGTCTGTTCCCTTCTGAAAGTTTGCAAACTGTCGTTTTGCAGATTGTCTCCTTCCTCGCTGCTACTGCGCACCTCTTCGATAGTTCCGCCTTCTTCACGAGCGCTAATACTTCTTTGAGCGGAGCATCGCCGTTTACCCACAATTTTTCTTGGATGGCAGTGTTTGATGTATGCATTATGATCTGGTCCCTTATTAGTTCATCATGTAGCGTTCCAAATTTGCAGGTCAATGCTAGTTTCTGCCGGGTCGCCACGTATTCGTCGATCGATTCTCCTCCGCCCTGTTTCCTCTGGAAGAAATTGCACCTGTCTATGGCTACACATACCACGGATCGGTAGTGCGAGTCTAAGTCTTCGATCGCATGTTGGAACTCATTCGTGTCCGGCAGAAGCCTGGTCTTCTTCACTAGGTTGTCGTATACCCTGATTCCTTCTGGGCCTAGGTTGTGCAGGAGTATTTTCTTCCTCCAGGAGTTTGAGTATGCCACTTCGCTCTCTTCTTCCAGGGCCGATAGGTAATTCAGGAAATACCTCTTCCAGTCCTCCCATGGCATCGCTGGTTCCCCTCTCTTGAGTAAGAATGGGACCAGGTTGGTGAGGGAGGATGATTGCGCGCTCATTCTTCCTGCATTGCGTTGGCCTTGGTTCTGCTGCACGACGATGCTTGGCGGGCTTCCTGGTGCTTGTCTCCCTTCCTCTCTGTCTTCTTGTGCGGGGACGGGGCTTCCTTCCTCACTACCGGACATACTTGGGGAATCCAGGGCTGCGGTCTGAAGTTCGTGGTGGGGTTATGCTAATACCCTTACACTGTCGACTGGTTAGTGGTGGGGCTTTCCGGGGATCCTCCCAATCCTATACTCTTGCTCAATGCCTCTTTGTTGGCCTCCCATTTCTGGGTGCCGTGGACCGGTTGTCCTTTCCCTTTAGGTGCGCCTCCGCCCGTCTCTGCGGTGGTCTTTTCTCCCTATGTCGCTCTGGGGCCTTCTCGTGTGTGGTGCCCCCCTTCCCGGTGTTCAGCGCCGTGGTCCACCTTACCGGTTCTGGTTGGGCGCAATTCTCACTACCTGGTGGCCAGGTGTTGCTCCGTGTCGTGCTCTTGCTGTGGGGGGGCTTCGTTTTCTTGGGGCCCTCTGCCGCGCTCAGACTGATGTGGGTGGTCGGTGGCACAGCATGTTTCAGCGCTGCTAGACCATCCCATGCCTCGTCGCCATTGTAAAGATTGTGTTGCACCTTACAGCGATGGCAATTGCCTCAAAATAGGACGCTGAGGCTGTGTGCTTGCAAGCGTTTTGTTTATTCAACCTGAGCGCCGGGGAGAGTGTCTGACGGGCTCCAAAGTTGCAGCGATACAAAATGGCCGCACTTCCGGTTCCGCCCTCGGCGCCCGCCCGGCAAACACTAGAACATCACCACACCATACTGCCTAGGGAGATCTGGATTGTCTTTTTTCCGTTCCTCTATTTAAGCAACGCCTACCTGAGACACGGGGCTTGTCACTATGGAGAATTACGGCCTGCTGATAGCTGCTCCGAATCCCCTGCCTTGAAGCGGCTGCCTGGAATTCCGCCGCCTTCTGTTGTCGGTTATTTGTGGAGCCTTCAAGTCCCGAAGAGAGAGCCTGCATTTGGTGAGAACCGCGCTGAAACGCTCCCCCCCCTTCCATGAGGCAGGCAGCTCTCAGCCTGCTCACGCATTTCCTTCCGTGAGGCAGGCAACTCTCAGCTTGCTCGCTCATTGTAGCGCGATAAACTCAATAGGTTAGTGGTCAACTGTTCTCTGTTGTGACACTTTTTGTGTGGTGCCTGATTATTGCTTTAGAAAGGCTGATGAAAGTAATGGGCAGAGAACTCGCACTTTCTCCTGCTTGGAGACAGCCTCAGTGCTACCTGCTGCGAGAAACGTCCGTTTCCACAAAGACTATGTCTGAAGAGCAGCATGAGAACAACACTTGAAAAGAGAAAACCAACCCAATAGGCGTGTGAAGTTTAAGGCAGTGGATCCACATACCCTGTTTGGAAAATGTTTAAAAGTGGCATCCAAAACACCTCACTTGGTTCTAGTCCAGGAACCCAGGAAAGGAGTGTGCCGCAGAGTACTCAGTCAGGCGCTGTTTAACCCGAGCTGGTTATCGTCTGATAGCCAATTTCCCAGAGATTTAGGGACATCACCGAAATCTTCATTTTCTGCTGGAGGAGCTGAAGATCTTCTTGGTGCCTAGACGCCTGCCTACCAGCTGAGAGAGGGAAGCGGTGTGTCTGATTTTGCAGGAGGACAGACTGTAAAGGAGGAGAGACCCAGCATGACCTCAGTGTCGGAAGCACCCAGAGGAACAGGCGGTATCAGACAGCAAAGCATGAGCAACCTGTATCATGAGTGATTCTCCCAGTCTCTCTGTGATGCACCTACCTGAGTACTGCCACAAAGGCTGCACCAAAACAAGCATGGCTGCAGCCACTTCGCACCATTAACTAGTGATCAAGAAGGCACCACGCCGATGTGATCTAGATGCCTGGGAGGCAACAACTACATCTCACTGCTGTGAACTTGGTTGACCTGGGAGGCTGCAACTGCTGGACGATCATCTGACCTGCAGGAATCACGAGTCTTCACACTTTGAAATTTAAACGAAAGAACTAAGTGGTGTTCCAATGAAGGTGAGCTCTAGACTTGAGACTTTCTGAACAAGGTAAACCAAGGGTAAAACCAATTTACTGAGCTGTGCACCAAGCCTCAGGGGAGAAACATGATAATCTGAATTTATGCCCAATTCAGGTCTGCCACCAAAAATGGGGGACTGTAGTTCCTAGGATTTCTCAGGCACTGAAGCATGAGGATGTAGCATATGCTGTAAAATGTAATCAAAAATTCAGTCCTTTATTTGCTTACCATAAATTGAATTGTGTAGTATTTAGCTCTGTGCATGACCAAAGTTATTTATCTTTTCTAAAAGACAATTTCTGCGTTAGACATTAGATTAGTCTGTTGATTCGCCCCCCCTTACTCCCCTCCCCCCCACTAATGTCATGAGATGCCTGTTGTATCGTTCTTTAAACAGCTGCTTTAATTATGCTTCGTGACCTGACCTCCCTTTCCCCTGGCTACTGGCTCTAGCAGCGGGCATTGTGACATGAGAACTCACCTGTAATAAGTTATTACAGTTGAGTTCTGGTGGCATTCATTTTTAATCGACAAATTGGTGCGTCACAAGTCACCGATAATAAAGAAATAAGAAACCTGTTGTATGCAGGGATTGCAGAATACTATAAGGTGTGACATTAATGGTGATAAGTCATGGAAGGCTTTTTTTGCTTGAGGAAGATGGTCGTAAATTTGCCCTTGTGCTTGGCCGGGAGCCTGGAAAAAGACATCTGGTTTGGATGAGTGTGATCCGTGCACTGTACGCCTAAGGTACTGTGAAGAAAATACTGCATATATGTTTGTGTAGGTTCTTGATATTGTTCAATTGTGGTTCTCGTCTTTGCTAGATGCCCTTGTCCTGTGGCTGTCAATCAAGTTGTATGCTACATTTTATTGAGAGTGCTGAATATCATAAAAGGAAAAAAAACATTTATTTTAGGGAACCTTCTTTTGTTTCCTATTGCCATTTTAAAGAAAATTATTAGTGTTTACTGTCTGCTGCATGATGTAGTTCCTAAAGAAGAGTAGGTAATCAATAAGTAGGGAAAGTAACACTCATAACTTGCTATCAAGTGGAAGTAAGTAGTAGCTAGATGCATACTATAAAAGGAAACTCATAATGCAGCATACATCTTCAGAATGGTAGCCCTCTGTGCTCTTGCGAAAAACATGCAAGTTTTCGCATTCCCATATCCGGAGATGGAGAAAAAGGAGGGAGGATACAGGCAGAAAGTCGTGCACTTTTTCAAACACAGTAGGGGTTTTATGGCTGGTTCGGCACAGCAGGCAAGTCATCTCAGACTCCCTTCATAGGAGCACTACAGCCTATGCGAGGCAGAGTCATAATGGAGAGCCAGACTTTAGCACACATAGGCTGCAGCTGTGTGCCCTACACCTACAAGAATCAAGAATCTACCAATACGCACCTGGTGTGGCTGCAAGTGAGAAAATGTAATTTCAGTGATGTCCCTTATGTCACAAAGGTTATTAGAACCTGACAGTTTGTGTATCCTGAAGAAGAAAGTATTAACAGCTAAACATAGAAGCTGCACTGACACACAATTTAAATGTGCACTTGCTTGAATTTCAAAGTTCGACCTAGGTGATATTTTAATTAAAATGAATGTTAACAAGAATAAAGTGGTTTAAAATTCTTATGTAGCTCCTAGACTAACAGAATATGCTGAAACAATATTGCATTTCTGATGATTAATGAATTTAAAAATGCGTGCACAAATGTAAGAAAGGCACTTCTCTGTTACATTTACTGAAATGCAGTAACAAAGCTTTTTCCATTTGAAATGAAATGCATTACTTATAGTAATCAAACATTTTACTGCTCAATTCATAAGTTTGCATATTATTTGTGTTTTATTAAAATGTCTTATTTAAATGTATAGCTATAATTCTCTTGTGTTAGTATAAGTGAGGCTTGCAGAGCTGTGTTCTCAGTCACATGAAAATGATGAAACACTATTTTAGCATAAACTCTTCTTTCAGATGTCCCTTTGGCCTGAATGCAATTCATCTGTTTCAACCCTGCCTAGACTCACACAGATGGAAAATGTTCTTGTGGAAAGCTTGGGAAAGGAGGAGTATATGTGAATTCGGAGTAGTGTGATTTATTTTATTGGATGATGCCCCTTTAACGTGGCATGGGCTGATACTTTTGGCGATTCAGAATGGTTTATGGTTTTGATATGGCAGTGCTTAGTTGGACTTTACATAGATACTGCTTTATTCCTGACCCAGACACTTTGCTGATGAAGAGTCCCTGAATGCTTCACGCTTTGGAGAAGTATTTTCCTCTCTGCTTTTGCTCTCGATATGTCCTTTTGAAACTTAAAATTCATTACCTAATCTCTCCAGAAGACTCTTGATCGAGCTTCTGATATGCTGACGCTTTACTTTTTATCTCTTTTTTTCCCCCACCCGAGTAAGTACTTTACAGTCTGAGTTTGTCCTTTTTTCCGAATTATTTTGCCCTTTTGTGTTTTTATTTTTTGCCTGCATGTATTTCGCCCAACACATGTATTTCCTGATTTGGTTAGTTGTAGGATTTTCCACTGCCCAGCCTAAATTATGACTCTGATGAGTTTGAATTGACTGATGATTGGTAATCCTGAGCAGTGTTTGATTTCTGTACCTCAGCATTATTTTTTTTGCATGTTTATTTTAGTTAATGCTAGTCTGGCTGAACGTAATCTGTCTAGTTGGATAACCCTTGGTGATTATGTATTTTTATAATTTAGCATTTCAAACAGTTTATATGACTTCAAGATTGAGTGTACAATATAACTCCCTAACTTTATTCCTGACTGGAGCTTTCTTGTAAGGCCCAATGCGTCATACTGTCTAAATGTATTGTTGTGGGTGGGTTTTGGTTTCTAGTTCTCCCACCTCTATTACTGGGTCTAAAAATCCATGCGGCGTCCGATTGATGCCCGTGAAGGGTGAAAAATGCTACATCAGAAGCATCCCCATAGTTACCTCTGTGTGTATATCGGATAGTCTTGAATGCTCTGTTATTCAGAATAGATGCTCACATAGCCTTTCCCAGTATCCCAGATAAATTGGAGGACACCGAGGTGCAATTTTAAAGGATTGTACAACTGCCACGACAAAAGCTGTGTCAATGGCACACACATCTTTATTTGTCCGCCGTAAAGTCAGTCTATACTCGGGAACAGGAGAACAAGCCCTTCCTGAACACAGAAATGGCGTATATTTCAGACTTGCACGATACTTGGCAGTACACACAACACAAATGTTCCTTTACTATTTCCTTTACGACAAGTTCGTAAGAGGAGGTAAAGGAGGCAAGTAGTTGTTAGATAGAGCACTACTACTGTGTGATTAGAGGTGGATGAGCTACCGAAGGCACAAGCCCAAAACAAGCTGCACTTTTGTGTGGATTCTGTCTGCCACCCATGTCTAGCCTCATGTGCTAAGAACTAAGACAAAGCATTGACCTTTAACGTAAAACAGGAGAAAGAAAGAGATACACATCTAATGGCTCAATTGCATAATGTGAAAGCAGAAAACCTGGGATCAATCCAACTTCAAATTGTGTGATCCTAATTACATATATTTCACTGTGCCTTCCTTTTCTTCATTATTGCATATGAGAGCACCTCAAAATACACATGTTCAGGATGTGTGCTGTTCATAAATCTCTCTTGTGTTTGATTTAATACACTACAATATTGCTCCATGTATAATAAGCATGTAGACCACATTTTGGATGCACATGACAGCTGAAGGAGCTGGTTACCTCGCCTGAATGTATTCTGGAACCCTCGGTCGATGAACCTTTGGTGTCTGCTTTAGAAATGTAGAGGGGGAAAAATAACTCATTCATTTACTTATATATTTCCTCAGATCCTTGCTATGGTCTGGGATATAAGTACAGCACCATTGGACCCTCAACATTTTACAGACTCCGCCCTCTTTTGCCAATAATACGTCTAGAGGAAGGCGGTTCTGCATCACCATAGCTTTTATCGACAACATCTCTCCATCTATAAGCAACAAAGATTGGGCTGTGTTTGCTGACAGTTTATCCACGGTAGTTGACAACCTTCCAATCTTTATATCATTCAATACCATTCCTAAACTTGGTATCATTGCTCCAAATAAATCTCTAACAATCTCTCCTGCACTTGCACCTCGCTTCTCCCTATGATGTAATCCACCTTCCAACGGGCCCAAATCCTCAACATGATAGATCTTGGGAAACACAACCACCACATCGCATCGTACCATTTCAGTGGCAGCCGCACATATGCATTCTTTCCGCACACAAAATACACATTAGGTATCATTTGCACCACATCTTGCAAGAACTTCTTCACAGTAGCTTCAATTGTGAAGATGTGATCGCACACACTTTGTCCTACAAAAATCTTATCATAGTAGGTCCATACCTGTCTAATGCAAAGCTTTCTTCGCTGTTCCCAATCTAAAGCTATTGGACCGTAACTCCCTTTTGCCTTATGGGCTAACTCCTCCTTGGTCCATGCAAACTTCACTTCTCTATTATTCAACTTTACAGCTAATTCTCTATGCCTATCTTCAACATGATCTATAAATTTCTTCTCTATATCCGTTAGTAAGCATATCTAATGATGACGATGAGCATACGCTGTATCTAAGGTAGCGGTAGGTATGAAATACTACCCTATTCTCTCTTCCTGCTTGTAATAATCACACTTATTTAGGTGCTTCTAAGCTGGAACTTCAGCAAGCACTGTATCATAATTGGAAAAATAATATTCATTGTGACCCTTAATGTAAAACATACTAAGCAACAAACTACATGAAATTCCATAAGTCAGGGGCAGGTGATGGTAATGAATACCCTCCTCCACTGATGAGGCAATTGCATACACACATAACAATCTCTCAATCCATCGTATTGCCATACTCATAAGCATTAGGTGTGTAATCACCTTTAGACAAATCTATATATAATATAAGAATAGTTTGATCTAGCATAACTTGTTCGTCTCCTACTATACCCTGTTTTGTGCTAGAAGTAACAGGTGTGGATGTTCCTTGTACGCCCCCCCCCCTCAACTCCTGCATCATGTGATTTTTTTACAAAGATTATAATGAATACTGTTATTATTAATACCACTCCCAGTATGAGTTTGCCTATTACACACTTTGCTCTACGATTCAGATTTCCAGACTCCATTTGTAACTGAGTTCGGTTCAGCACAGTAACAGGATTCAGCGCAAAGTCTCTTTCTATGCCTTTGATTGCTGCTCAACAGTTCATGCACAGTTCAAAGGAGTCCTGAAACCCAGTTCATTGTACATTTATGCCAATCTCAGGTTCTTCCGCTTTTGTCTCACAGGCCATGATTCTCTTGCAAACTCTGCTCTACTTCTATGCACCTGACCACCTTCCACACCAGCTCTTCCAGCTGAGTTTGACTCTCTACCACTTCCGCCTACCTCAGAGTCAATATCTGGGCCTTGTGTAGCGTGACCCCCCCTCAGCTCATTCTGCTGTGTGACCAGCCTCGTCAGCAACCTCCACAGCTTGGCTTGTACTCTCCAGTGGCCATGCAACAATGTCTGGATTTTCTTCAGGCAGAGGAGCTGGTTCTTCCAGGGTTCTGAAACTCTGTGAGTGTGGGAGGCATGCATCCAGTTCGGCAAGCCTCCACACTTTACAGCTGTATTGTTCACCAGGATCACTTGATAAGGACCTCTCCAGCGAGCATCAAGGCAGCTCTTTCTCACATGTTTCCAAACAAGTATCCAGTCACCTGGACACAGGTCATGGCAGAGATCGTTCAAGATCGGAGCAGTCGCAGCTTCAACCTGGTCAGACACAGAATGGAACACATCAGCCAGTTCTTTACAATAATCAAAGATCAAATTATCTGTGATGTTTATCAACGCTGTAGCTGGCACCACTGGCAAGCGCATCGCCCTCTCCATCAGAATATCATGTGGCAAGAGTCCTGTCCTCTTATCGGCGATGCCACATACACTCGTCAACACCAAAGGGAATGCATCAGGCCATTTCAGAGACGTGGATGAACAGACCTTTGCCATTCGCATCTTGAGAGTCCCGTTAATCTGTTCCACCAGGCCAGATGCCTCGAGCCTGTAGCTACAATGCAATCTCTGATCAACTTATGAGGCAGCGCAAAGCAGCTTAATTATTTCGCTCTATCCGACTCCAATGATTTTGGAAATCTGAATCGTGGTATAAGCTCTCTTAGTAGCAGCTTCGCCACTGTGAGACTGTCAGGGCCCGCCTCGCAGGATACGACTGATGAACAAAGGGGTCCACCTCCCGATGTTACCAACACCCTGATTATAAACACAGGGGGTTCGAACCATCAGGCGAGGGATAAAGAAGAAAAGAGGACCGGGGAAGGGGAGGGGTCAGCAGGGACAAGGGATCTGAAAAGACAAAGCATAAGATATTATAAACACTGGACTACATACAATGCTACTCTCAGTAATTCTCACTAGAACTATATAATACCTTATGAGGCTGTACACATTCCTCCAACCACTATAAGACAATTCAAGTCCAGTTTCCTGCAATGAAACACACCAATTAACGTAACAATCATCAGTCAGTCTACCCCCCCTCTGTAGTCTCAACCAACCCCTGATAACTACACACCATTTAGGAGGAATTGGACTTAGTGACGTCCCTTCTACGAACTGTAAGTTTCTCTACTGTGACCCCTTGTAAAAGTTCGCTTCCCCAGTATTCTTGCAGCCTTAAAAGAGTTAAAGAAAAGTATCTCTGTAAGCACTCCAATAAGTGATTCTGTTAGGGGACAAAAGGATTTGTAATCCACAACATAGAAAGGCAACAGGAATTATGTCCACCTTGATTCCTTTATCGTGTTTAATACAAACGGTAACGTGTGGTTGCGACCACCACTACGCTCCGCTTCTTACTATGTGGCAAAATTATATATCTGCAAAACCGGCAGCGGGTAGTTGCGGCCACCACTCTGCTCCGGCACGAACGTCTTTCAAAAACTAACAATAGCGTGTAGGGCCCTACAGCGCTACGCTGCTATAAGCTTTCCATGACTGTATACAAAACGCGACCTTCACGGCAGCTAGCAGCATTGGCCACAAAGCTCCGCGGACAACACACGAACAACTCCTGTCCCCGAACTGGCATGCATCAGCCGATGCATTTCCTCCCGTTCGGAAATCCAAACCACAAACAAACAAAAGTGCGCGCGAGCAACGGCTCCCAGCGCCTGTCTCTCTAATCACAGTACCTGGGTAAACGGTTGTCTATTTCTTTACAAAACGTTCACAACCGCGATCATCAGCAACGATGTCGACTGCAGCCAGGACTTCTCCTAACAGCAACAAAACCAACAAAGGACTCGGAATTACGCGCAACTTCCTCCCTGTCTCCACCAGCCTTATGCTTCATGCAGCAAAGGCTCATGGAAGTCGTAGTCCATTAAAGTTTAGGCAGGCGCGGCAAGGCATAAACCTGACAGAATGCCCTCCCCCCTAGCGCCTCCTAGGCCCAGGCTTAGCAGGGAATCTCCTATGAAAGGACCGGACAGCATCAGGGGCATGCACGTTACAGGAAGGCTCCCAAGAATCGTCCTCAGCAGTGTATCCCTTCCAGGCCACCAAATACCACAGCGCACCTCTGCTGCGCTTAGAATCCTTAATGCAGCGAACCACGTACTCCAAACCACCATCACACAACACAGGCGGAGGTGTTCTCTGTTGAGCAGACAAAGCAGGCTTCAACAAACTGCAGTGAAAAACAGGATGGATACGGAGAGAAGCCGGCAACTTCAGTTTGTATGCCACAGGATTGATCTTTTTCATGATAACATACGGACCGATGTATCTAGGGTGGAATACCGAACGTAGCTTAAACCGAATGTTCTTCGTGGACAGCCAAACTCGGTCCCCCACCTGATAGTCTGGTCCTTCACCACGATGTTTGTCTGCCCACTTCTTGTAGACCTCCTTTGCTCGCACCAGCTGTTTAGACACCTTTCTCTGTACCGAATGTAGATGGCTGACCTGCCTTAATACGGAAGGTTGACTGCCTACTTCACAGGGAATGGTGATGGGCAATACACGAGCATCAAAACCATAATTGGCAAAGAAGGGGTATACCCCTAAAGAGCTGTGACAAGCATTATTATATGCCAACTCAGCAAGCCATAACATCGATACCCAGGAGTCATGAGCCTCTGCAGCATAACAACGTAGGTATTTCTTCAGGGTTTGATTGAGTCGTTCCGTTTGCCCATCCGTTTGGGGATGGAAACTGGTTGACAACGTGGCTTTGATGTGCAGAGCCAGACACCAGGACTTCCAGAAACTGGCGATGAATTGAGGGCCCCTATCAGAAATTATGACCTCCGGTATTCCATGGTAACGGAAGACGTTGGTTAGGAGCAACTGAGCCGTCTGACCAGCTGTGGGGAGGTTCCTTCACGGTATAAAATGTCCCATTTTAGTGAGACTGTCCACCACTACAAACACAGCCGTATGTCCGTGATCTGATGGCAATCCAGTGATGAAATCCATGCTGATGCTTTGCCATGGCTTCTTAGGTGTGGGCATGGGCAGTAGTTTCCCCTTGCTCTGACATTGCAAAGTTTTAGCTCGGGCACATACCTCGCACTTCCCCACCCACAAAGTCATATCTCTGGACAGGGAGTCCCACCAAAAATGTCTCTGCACAAGAAGCACAGTTTTCCTGACTCCTTGATGACCAGATATAGGCAAAGAGTGACACCACTCGAAGGCCTTTTTCCTACTTTCTACGGTAGGCAGAAACAGTTTGTTATGAACAAAAGGCAGTCCATTTTTAAGAGAGCGTCCTGTACCACTGTTCCCCCATTTCCTCCAAGCCGCATCAGTCTTGCGACCTTTGATCGATTCAAGGAATGTATTTGCATTAAGCACACATATCACCCTGTTTGGTTCTATTATGGCTTCCATTGGAGGATCGGGCTTCCCCATTACCGTGTCTCCCAAGCGAGACAAGGTGTCCGCCTTTCTGATCTCAATGCCAGGACGGAAGGTAATCATAAAATTGTATTCGGCGAAAAACAGCTTCCTCCTCATTTGTCTCTGAGACAGATGCCTAGCTGTTCTCATATATTGCAAGTTACGGTGGTCAGAATACACTGTCACAGGATGAGAGGACCCCCATAGGTGTTGTCTCCACTCTTCGAAAGCCTTTTTTATAGCAAGCAGTTCTTTTTCAGCGATGTTATAGTTCTTTTCAGCCTGACTCAGCTTTTTTGATAGATACGCCACCGGATGTAGTTGACCTGTTTGTGAATCCCTTTGGGACAAAATTGCCCCCACTGCCTCACCCGAGGCATCAGCTTCCACTATATAAGGCAGGTCAGGTTGAGGATGCGCCAATATGGGAGCGGAGACAAACGCCCGTTTCAGACAAACGAAAGCAGCATCGGCTTCAGGCGACCAACAGAAACCCACCCCTTTTCTAAGAAGGCGAGAAAGAGGAGCTGCAATACTGGAGAAACCATCAATGAATCTCCGATAATAATTTGCAAAACCCAAAAAACATTGGACCTCTTTCACTGTCTTTGGAATGGGCCAGGTTTGAACAGCCTGCACTTTTCTTTCAGCCATCCGTAAGCCTTCAGGGCAAAGCATGACACCCAAGAACTCCACATTCTCTACTCCAAACTCACATTTACTGAGCTTACAATACAGTTTAGTCTCTCTCAGCCGCTGTAAGACCTGTATGACATGTTCCTGATGGATGTCGACATTGTCGGAATAGATCAAAATGTCGGCAATGTAGACCACAACACTAGAATCCACGAAATCTCTCAATACATCATTCAGAAAGTATTGGAACGCTGCCGGGGCGTTACAGAGCCCAAAGGGCATGACTGTATATTCGAATAAACCGTAACGTGTCTTAAAAGCAGTCTTCCATTCATCCCCCTCTCTCATCCACACTAGGTGGTATGCTCCTCGGAGATCCAGCTTAGTGTACACGCTGGCCTTCCTGACTTGGTCTAACAGAACAGGAATAAGTGGAAGAGGATATCTGTTACGGATAGTGTTCCTATTCAACATTCTGTAGTCTACACACGCTCTTAATTCACCACTTGCTTTAGCAATGAAAAATAAAGGAGAGGCAGCGGGTGACTTGGAAGGCCGGATAAAACCTATCGACTGGTAGTGGTCTAGATATTCCCTCAAATGCTTCGTTTCAGGTAACGACAAAGCATACACCCGACATGTGGGCAAAAGGGCTCCATCTACCAACTCGATACAACAGTCATAGGTTCTATGTGGGGGTAACTCATTAGCCAGTTGTTCACTAAACACGTCTTCAAACAATAGATACTTGGAAGGTAATACCATCTCCTTTTCTGCCGCAGTAGCTAACTGAAAAGGAGCAGATAACCCTGCAGCCTGAGTGACTTGATGCATGGTCATATGTGACTGACATTCAGTAGATGGAAACCGTAACCTTTTCTCTTTCCAATCTATATCAGGATTATGAAAAGAAAGCCAAGGCATACCCAGAATGACCTCGTATTGAGGGGCCTCAATTATATTCAAGATCAACCTGTCTCGATGTTCCCCTTCTGGTACCTCAACAGTTAACAACACTTCCTCGATTTGTTCGGTGATCAATCCAGATTTCAGGGGTTTCCCATCTCCCGCCCATACCTCCTCAGGGTGTTGTCTAGGGATACGATTCAACGACAACAAGGACACCAGACCACTATCTATAAAATTGCCGGTGGCTCCTGAGTCAATCATCACCAACACCTGATGTACCACATGTTGACTCGACAACACTATGTGCGATACAGAATCCTGTATAACCTCACAAACCAATGAGGGTAGTTTCAAAGATGCTTGATCTCCCTGGTCTCTCGATGCCTCACTCCCTAGGTCGGTGTTAGATACTGCCAATCTTTTCTTAATCCAACCCCCAGAGGTCTTGGGCTTGGAAGGACATTCCCTTACATAATGGCCTTTTTTACCGCAGTACATACACAGACCTTGTGTTCTACGGGTTTCTCTTTCTTCTCGGGTTAACGGAGCCCTCACAGCTCCTGTCTCCATGGGTTCATGGGGTTCCGTAGCCCCTGGTGGTCCTTTCTACTCATGTAATCTGGCCTAGAAAAACCTCTGTCGCACTTCTTCCTATCCCCACTTCGCTCAGACATCCTGCCATCCAACCTTAAGGAAAGGCTGACCATTCCAGCACAAGTAGTGGGCTGAGGGTCTATTTGGGCGATTATATCTTTAAGGCCCTCTCTCAGACCTTGATAATATATAGACATTTGTTTCTCCTCTGGCCATGATGATTCCGCCACTAACCTATTGAAGGTCGTTAGATATGTTACTAGCTCATTTCGCCCCTGTCTCAATTCAAGCAATTCCTTGTCTGCACTGAATGTTGTTGCACGTCTATTGAATACTCTCTCAAACTCGGTCCTAAAAGCCCCCCAGTCTGAAAGAATGGCATCGTCCTTCCTCACTAAAGGAACAGCCCAATTCACGGCGTCCCCTATCATGTATCAGATGGCGAACGCCACCCTCGAATGATGATTAGGAAAAGATGCAGGTTTACACGAACAATGCATCATGATTTGTGTAAGGAATACCTGCGTTTAGAGGGATCCCCAGAATATCTTTCGGGACTTGCCAAAGGTATAGGGGGGGGCACAGTGACCTGCATACGGGGATTTTGTGTGGTAGCATCAAATGGATTTCCAGCCAACCTGTCTACTCTTTCCCTTAATGCAGTGGTCTCTGCTCTAGAGGCTACCAATTCCTGCTGTACTAACACAAGAGCTTGCAACACGTCCTCAAGGGTAGCCATGTTTATTCAACAATCGTATCGGGCGAAGCCTTTATCTTGGGCGCGTAATTCTGTCAGGGCCCGCCTCGCAGGATACGACTGATGAACAAAGGGGTCCACCTCCCGATGTTACCAACACCCTGATTATAAACACAGGGGGTTCGAACCATCAGGCGAGGGATAAAGAAGAAAAGAGGACCGGGGAAGGGGAGGGGTCAGCAGGGACAAGGGATCTGAAAAGACAAAGCATAAGATATTATAAACACTGGACTACATACAATGCTTCTCTCAGTAATTCTCACTAGAACTATATAATACCTTATGAGGCTGTACACATTCCTCCAACCACTATAAGACAATTCAAGTCCAGTTTCCTGCAATGAAACACACCAATTAACGTAACAATCATCAGTCAGTCTACCCCCCCTCTGTAGTCTCAACCAACCCCTGATAACTACACACCATTTAGGAGGAATTGGACTTAGTGACGTCCCTTCTACGAACTGTAAGTTTCTCTACTGTGACCCCTTGTAAAAGTTCGCTTCCCCAGTATTCTTGCAGCCTTAAAAGAGTTAAAGAAAAGTATCTCTGTAAGCACTCCAATAAGTGATTCTGTTAGGGGACAAAAGGATTTGTAATCCACAACATAGAAAGGCAACAGGAATTATGTCCACCTTGATTCCTTTATCGTGTTTAATACAAACGGTAACGTGTGGTTGCGACCACCACTACGCTCCGCTTCTTACTATGTGGCAAAATTATATATCTGCAAAACCGGCAGCGGGTAGTTGCGGCCACCACTCTGCTCCGGCACGAACGTCTTTCAAAAACTAACAATAGCGTGTAGGGCCCTACAGCGCTACGCTGCTATAAGCTTTCCATGACTGTATACAAAACGCGACCTTCACGGCAGCTAGCAGCATTGGCCACAAAGCTCCGCGGACAACACACGAACAACTCCTGTCCCCGAACTGGCATGCATCAGCCGATGCATTTCCTCCCGTTCGGAAATCCAAACCACAAACAAACAAAAGTGCGCGCGAGCAACGGCTCCCAGCGCCTGTCTCTCTAATCACAGTACCTGGGTAAACGGTTGTCTATTTCTTTACAAAACGTTCACAACCGCGATCATCAGCAACGATGTCGACTGCAGCCAGGACTTCTCCTAACAGCAACAAAACCAACAAAGGACTCGGAATTACGCGCAACTTCCTCCCTGTCTCCACCAGCCTTATGCTTCATGCAGCAAAGGCTCATGGAAGTCGTAGTCCATTAAAGTTTAGGCAGGCGCGGCAAGGCATAAACCTGACAGAGACTATCACACTTTCTTGTTGGATATGCTTCCACCCACCATGAGAAAACACACACTACCACTAAAATGTACCTCAGTCCATTACACCTAGGCATCTCTATGAAATCAAGCTGGATTCTGTTGAAAGGACCTCCAGATCTCCCAATGTGACTCAATGCAACCAGTCTTTTTGCCAGCATTCATTTACTGACATATATAAAATCTGTGACACACTGCTTCAGCAAACGCACAAAACCGTGGATTGAACCATGTCTGTCTGAACACTCGCACCATGGCATTCCTTCCAATGTGAACTGCTCCATGAATCTGCCTCACCATAGGGCTCAATAAATCATCTGGTAGCACTGCTCGGCCATCCGTTGAAACGCAAATGCCATCATAACTCTTCTCACAACCTGCTTTAATTCAACCAACTTCCTCTTGATCCGATACATCTCCCTGCAGACGCTTGACCTCATCCCAAGTGTCCCCTATGACTAGCATCATGTTGACCTCAGTTCTCTCTGTGATCTCTCCAGTATACTCCCCCGCAAAAATGCATCCTTGTGCAGCCTCATTGGCGAACCTCTTACCGAGAGTCACAAAGTCATTCCCCTTGCCGTGAGCACCACACTTCACCACCGCTATTTCCTTTGGACGTTGCAAAGCTTCCAACTGTTCCCTTATATATTCCCTTTTTCTGATTGGAGGTCCTGATGACGCTAGGAACCCTCTCTGAGACTATAGATGTCTGAAGTCATGAACCACACCGAACCCATATTGGCATATCAGTGTAGATGGTGATTCAGATCTGATCATAAACCAGGCATGCACGTGTCAAAGCAATGATTTCAGCTACTTATGCTGACTGTACTCCCTGTAAACAAGCAGCTTCTACAACTCCAGAGATTGTAGAGACCGCAAACGCTGCTCTCAGACAACCCTCAGTGTCTCTTAGGCATGAACCGTCTACAAACAGGATTTCATCTGAAACAGGCTGTCACGATTCAATCACGAATAGGGTGACTACAGGTCCCAGAATGCTTGGTGCTAGTCCGCTTTCACTGTTTATTCTTTTCTCCCTCTACCTGTTTTCTATATCAGTCTCCTGTATGCCTTCCGCGGTGCTTGTCACCTGTGCTTAGCCATATCTTCGAGTTCTGATTATCAGGAGTTTTGTGCGCATTTGGAGTATTTTTGAGTCCTTGAGAGTGTGTTGGGGAGACTTTATTCCTGGCCGTTCTCTGGGGGCATTTCTTCTGTCGGGCGCCACGGAGCAGCTGTGTGGTGCTCCGACCTTTGACCTGAGTGCCGCCGAGGAGCCGCGCTGACAGCCGGAGAAGGACTCGCGCTGGTAACCGCGCTGGCAGTCGGGGAGAGAGCCGTGCTGGAGCCAAGGCAAAGGTATACAGAACTCACGGCCAGTGATAGTTCTAACACGCTATTCTCCCTTGCTTCGTTTATTTTTAATCGGATCAGCAGCTAGCGGATAGCTAGCGTAGGAAGAGTGATATTAACTCTTTGTGTTTTTGTTCAAGACTTGGACCTTTGGGGTTTTGGCATTTGAACTCTGCCGAACATTTTTGTTTCCTTGAGAGCTGTTGAGAGGCTCGGATTTAGTGATACATCATTCTTTGAAGTCACGGACATACTGTGCCTTATTCATGGAGTTGCTGTTCCATTGACTGTCCTGTGGAGTACGTGAGAAGCTTCCTGCTTCTCTTTGGATTTAGGGTTCTTGGGCAGTTCCCTGTTTACTTTCCTTTTACTTAATTTTTTCCTATTTTGCCCTCTTTGCTCAGAACGATTGTGGAAGCCTTATGATGTAAGTGTATGTCTTCCTCTTGTATACATAGAAGTGGTAGTGTACCATAGGGAAGTGTGTAACTTTCCTTCTTTTGTGTCTCTGGGCAGGTACCTACTTACAGACCCAACATTTGGCGTTCTCCTGTTGTCGAGTCCTGTAGATGGTTTCTGGCTGCCACTCCTTTATGTTTTATTTCTCCATTTTTCCCCTTCCCTGGGTGAGGTCCTCATAGGCGTGTGTGAGTCTTACGCTCGCTTGTGGTACCATATCTAGGGAGGAGCGAATCTAGCCTCTGCATCGCTCCTGCTGTACCGGGATTCTAAGGTTAGTCAATCTGTATCCATTGTGACACAGGCAGAGGTTCATCAACAATGTTGCGTCTCGGATTGGTGCATGGTCAGTCACATCGAGATCGGCATGGTTTTCACAATCTTCATTATCAACATTTGAAATAGGCCTCAAAGTAGCCAGATTCAGTACTGAACATCTTTTCAGAGTCACATTCTCTGAGGCAAGTATGACTTGCTCATAGCGTGTGTGTCTGTTATTTGTCACATGCTGCGTTTTGGTTCTCGTCATCAGAAGCTCCACTGAATGCGGAACATATATAGTAATAGGATGACCCATTACAATGCTTTCACATCTTTCAATGCTGACACCCGCAACGGACTTGAGACATCCGGGCAACGCTGAAGCTACCTTGTCTAAGGTATCTTTGTCACGTCGCATTCTGCTGGCCATCGGGGAACACTGATGCGCCATGCATCTCATTGATTCGGGAAGGTGTAGTTCGAAGAACTACAGTTCCCGTGATGCAATGGGGACGTGACGCAGGTGACGTTTCCAGGAAGTCGGATGTATACGCTTTCAGGGCACCAGTCGGGTGCCGTTAATCGTTAATTCCAGAATTCCGGCGGTGCCGAGACGGACGGAAGGAGAACCGGTAGGGGTGCTATCCGCACCAACTTCTCCTTGTGTTTTCTGAGACGTAAATTCTCGAACCTTGCTTTGCTGTTTAGCTGCGAGCGGAAGCAAGACTCAGGTCACTGTAGCCCCATTGGACGAGCCGGGACTTGGCTCTTGCAGGGCTACTCGAAAACCTCCTCTGGTAACTGTTGTAACTTTGTTCCCTAAACTTACATACTACTTAATAGCGGTTGGTGGTGAAAAGTACAAGGCAGAATGGAAAAAACACATATTACTACACAATTTGGGTAGACAAGGGCGCAAGGTTTATGAGTCTCTACCTATGCTAGAACAGGAAGGAGAGGGAGAAACTGATGTTGACGTGTATGAACAGACCATGGGAAGGTTAGAGAGACATTTTGGGGACAGGATATATGTGGTGTTAGAATGCCATAAGTTTTTAAAAAGATGTCAAGGTAAACAAGAGTCTGTGCAAAATTTTATTGCTGCATTGTGGGGATTGACACAGTTATGTGAATTTGGTACTTTAACAGATTCTCTCATAAGGGACCAACTTGTGAGATGCACAAATAATCCACGTATTCAGGAGAAGTTGCTAGCAAAGAACCCTGGGTTAAGAGAAGCTATTGAAATAGCCAAGTCAGTAGAACATACAGCAAGGTGCATTAAGGAAATGAAACCTAATGGAGAGGAAGTTGCGTCTGTAAAAGATGAGGAGGACGGTAATGAAGTGTGTAAAGTGAGGCCTAAAGAAAATTACAGTGTAAGGTGGGAGACTAAGGAGAAGGGCCCTAAATGCTACAGGTGTGGCAGCAATAACCATTTCGCATCTTTTTTCCAGTGTCCTGCAAGGTTTGTCACGTGCAAGAAATACAATAGGAAAGGGCATTTCGCGAGAGTATGTAGAGATAGTGAACTGCACACGAGGAATGAGGGAAGGAATATGGAGAAGAGTACAGCCAGGGAAGTAAAGTGTATTGAGCAAAGGGTTGGAAAGATAATCTTGCAAGTAAAAGACATAGATAGTAGAGTAAATTCTATTTACCCTAAATGTGATGTCTACCTTGATGACCAATGTGTTGAAATGTACGCAGACTCATGCTCTCCATACACCTTACTTAACAGGGATGATTATGTAACTATGGAAAATTGCAATGTTAATCAATTGGAAATGCCTGACATCTCTCCCACAGGATATAACAAAGGGAAAATACCCTTGGTAGGCATGAAAAATGTGCAGTTACGTTTTAAGGATAGAGAAACGTATGGTACAGTGTATGTTGTGGAATCTGGGTCAAATTTACTGGGATGGGTTCACCAAAAGGAGCTGGGTATCATCCTTGACCCCAATAGCGCCGAACAAGTATTGCTCACTGACAGGTCCCTGAGAGGTGAAAACATTTGTGATGAGTATGGACAGTTATTTAAAGAGGAGCTGGGCTGCCTACACAAGTTTCAACACAGAATCAAGTTAAAGCATAACGCAAGACTAGTTGTACATAAACTACGCCCTGTGCCACACAAATTAAAAGTACCCATAGAAGAGGAATTGCGCAAGCTATGTGAATTTGACATTATCCAACCAATAAACTGCTCAGAATGGTTGGCTCCAATTGTTATCGCGGCCAAGGCCAGTGGGGAAGGTATCCGCCTCTGTGTGGACTTGCGCAGTCTAAACGACAATATATGGATGGAAAGACATCCCATGCCCGTAATAAATGAAATGCTGAGCACCATGGGCCCAGCCAAATTCTTCAGTGTGATAGACCTGTCCATGGCGTATCACCAAATTGAACTCCATCCAGAATCGAGACCCCTCACGGCGTTCATCACCCCATTCGGAGCATACATGTGTAAACGGATGCCTTTTGGGCTGGCGTCGGCAGCTGCCATATTCCAGAAAGCCATGCAAAAGATCTTGGAGGGAGTTGAACGTACAATGTGCTTCCAGGACGACATACTTGTCTATGGACAGACAGAAGAAGAACATGATGGGACCATAAGACAAGTTTTCAGCAGACTCATGGCGGCGAGTCTGACTGTGAAGAAAGAAAAATGCAAAATAAAAGTTAAGGAAGTAGAGTACTTAGGCCACAAGATAACTGAGGACGGGTTCAGACCAAAGAACAGCTTAATCCAAGCAGTAAAAGAAGCAACCAGTCCCAAGAACAAAGAAGAACTTAAGTCCTTCCTGGGGCTTTTAGAGTATATGTCCAAGTACATCGACAATTTCGCAGCCAAGTGTGAACCCATGAGAGAGCTTATGAAGAAAGACAAGGATTTCTCATGGAACAAGGAACATGATGCAGTGGTGGAATCATTAAAGGAGGAATTAACAACATCCCCGGCACTAGGTACCTTTGATGCATCAAAAAAAACTATCCTGGCTACAGATGATTCCAACAAGGGCCTGGGCGCGACGTTGATACAGAAAGATGGAATAGAGGAGAAGATCATTGAATTTGCATCCCGGAGCCTTACAAACCCTGAACAGAATTATTCCGTGATTAAAAGGGAGGCCTTAGCCTGCTTCTGGGCCGTTAGGCACTTCAAGTTTTTCTTGTGGGGCTTAAGATTCACTATTAGGACCGATCATAAACCCCTCACTTTCATATTCTCGGTGAAGGGGTTAGAAAATTGTACACCTCCCATCAGCAGATGGATCCTAGGTCTGGAACATTACAACTTCAATGTGGAGTATGTACCGGGTAAGGAGAATACCATTGCGGATTTTCTGTCAAGGTCCCCATTACCAGAAGTGGGGGGAAAAGAAGAAGCCGTGGACAGTCCTATTTTAATGACGGAGATGCCCGCAATCACGGAAAAGGAATGGGAGGAAGAGATGAAAGGTGACAGGGAGTTAAGTTCCCTAAAAAAATATATGGAAAATGGATGGCCGAACAAAAAGAATGAACTTGAAGCTGGCGTAGAAGAGTATTGGGAAGTGAGGAACGAATTGAGCTTCATAAAAGGCAGAATCTATCGCAGCCACAGGGTAATTCCACCCAAGGGCCTCAGGAAGAAGGTTGTGGATCTAGCACATAAAGGCCATCTGGGGCGTAGCCTTACTAAAGCCAGAGTCAGATCCAGTTTCTGGATGGACGCAATGGCTGAACAGGCTGTAAAGGATTGCGGAGCGTGTGCCAAAAGCGACAAATCCAAAGTGGTGCAGAAGGCACCATTATCTCCAGTACAAGTGCCAACCAAACCATGGAGTAAGCTGGCCATGGACATCATCGGACCTATGCAGGAATTAGGCGAAAGGAAGAGGTTCATGCTGGTTTTGATTGATTACACAACCCATTGGATCAAGCAAAAGTTCGTGCACAGTGTCACCACCAAGGTGGTAATGGAGTTCTTGAGTGGAGTGTTTGTGGAAGAAGGCATTCCCGCGACCTTGGTGACAGATAATGGGGTGCAGTTTATCTCGGAAGAAATGCGGGCATTCCTCAAAACCCCTTGAGACATTAAACATGAAACCACAGCCTTGTATTGCCCAAAGGCCAATGGGTTAGTCGAGCGGGCGAACAGAATTATAAAAGAACATATCCAGTTGGCTGCCACTAATGGACATGATATAGAGGTTTCCCTTAGGATGTGTCTATGGGCATACCACACCTCCCCCAATATGGTCACAGGCATTTCACCCTTTGTAGCATTGCGAGGTAGAGAGCCCAGCACCAAGTTGAACCCCAGTTGGTTGGGCGGTGGGGAGACCAGAAATGTGGATCAGGAGGCAACTGCAGAAAAGGTCCAACTCCACCAAAACTATTACAAGCAATGGTATGGCACATAGCATGGGGTGAAGGATCCCCAGTGGGTGGTAGGTGACAAGGTACAAGCCAGGAGGAACAATAAAGTAGGTGCCACTCAAAGCAAATACTACACTCCCTGTAAAATTGCAAAAGTGCTCAAGAATGTGGTTCAACTGGAAAATGGTCAATGGTGGAGCTTTGACAAAATTGTAAAAGTGCATGTATAATGTTCTGTGTCCTGTTAACAAGCTTATGATTAGAGAGCGCGTTTTCTAACCCGCTCCCTTGGGTCCTTATCTCCTGTTTATTTGTCACCCCTATGGAAGGGAGATGTGTTGTAACTTTTTTCCCTAAATGGTATCTTCCGTCCACCCCTCCCCTGCTCCCCTTTTGGTATCCCCTGCCCTAAAGCTTGCAATAGAATGTTGATGCACTCTCCAGTGAGGAGAGTGGATGGTTAATAAACGAGTCTTACTTCCACTGGTGTCCTTGTCATAGTTTTAGAACTTTTTAACAGTAACCCTATCTCATGAGGGACTGAGGTAGTGTTTCCTGAACCTAGACAGCACGCGCGGCTGCCTACATTCTTATCTTGACTTTGGTACCCTCTGCGATGCATGCATCATCCAGTTCTGACGATATTAATGAAATACGGCAAGGTAGCTGGTAATGGATAACATGCTTGTTGAATGACTCCTGATCAATAACCTATCCAAGAAGTATTGGTTTTCTTTTTATTATTAATTTGACATTGTGCACCATTGAACTTGAAAGGTCATAACTAAGGCTCCAAGTACCTATGGCGCTTCCTTGCATTTCCGATGTTATTTGAATGCGGATTTCTATTTGGGGGTCTTTGTGGCTCAACATCAGGCAGTCTGTAACTGTGTTCCCATTGGCTTGTTTATATCTATCCTCTACAGCAGGGGCTTGTTGAGCTCACCCCAAAGACAGCTCCACTTCCCCTGTTACGGGCCACCTAAGTTGCCTCTGGGTATGTTACCATTGTGTCAGGTTTCTCTCTTTACATTAGAAACAGTATTGAAGATGTGTATAGTAATACTCACTGTGGCTGTGGCTCACTGGTTAGAGGAGGCAGACCTGGAAGCAGAGGTCAGCCCGAGACCAGGGTTCAATTCCCGGCTTGGCGGGGTCTTGAGTCCTAAAATGTCCATGGACTCGACAATTCTCGCTCCGGTGCCTACTTGATTCATGGGTTCACACTCTGCGACTCTGGGCAATAGCTTGCTTAATCTCCACAACGGCCCCTCGCGGTGGGATGCCTGGCTTTCACCTTGCGGATACCCTGCCTGGGTTATCTCACAGGGGAATACCAGGACGGGTTCCCTAAGCAAGCGCTTAGAAACCGCTTGGTGATTTGCGCTATATAAATTCCTGTACATTTACATTTACATTTACCATTGTTCTATCCATAGATCCGTTAGTGGCATTGGCGCATAGGAGATACCCACCTAGGACACACAAACAGTTATTTTTCTTTACAGGTATTGGTGCCAGATGTAATTCTTATTTGAGGCATTCTGTTATCTAGAGTAAGAGGGTATGGTGTACTTATCATTGTTTGCTCTCGTTCCAGATCTCCCTCCCTGCTGATCCCATTCTTTCCTTCCCTCACCTGATCCCTCTATTGAGTCTGTTGGTTTACTCAGACCTTGGGGCTATCAGGAAGTGGACCCCCATTGAGCATCGTACGTCTCTGAGGATTCGAGGACCTGACAATCTGAGAAATAGGCAACTGGTATACGGACACCCCCATGAGTCTGTGTGAGTATTGATAGTGCGCACCCCTCTCTCTCACAACAAAATAGTGAGAATGCTTTGTTGTAATCAGGCATTCATAGAGCCAGAGTATGACACAAGCTTTCTCTCAGTTACAGAAAGGCAACCAAACAGACATTATCCCATGGTATTGAACCATTCACATCCTTGTGTGTCAACCTCAGCAGAGGTTTTGCTTTCAATGAGAAGTTGGGGATTCACTGATGGCAATACCCAACCATTCCCTAAATCATCCTGACTTCTTTTTGCGTGGTAGACACATTCATGTACATGATCGCCTCAATGCGGTCTTGTGACACCTTCCTCTTGCCAGTCTCAATGCGATGACCCAAATACTGGACTACCAGGCATACAATTCTGAAGTTTGCTTCGGGACATCTTGTGTCCACTCTCTGCCAGATGATTTAGCAATGCTACAGTATCAATCCTGCAAGAGTCCGCTCTCTCTGATACGATCAGGAGATCGTCAATCTACTGCACAAGAGCTGAATTCTGCGGGTTACCAGACTCACAAGATTCTTTTTCAAGATCTGATTGAAAATCGATGGGCTCTCAGTATACCCTTTTGGAATACGAGACCACATTAGCACATGGTTTTCCAGACGGAAAGCAAATAAAAATTGGCTTTTCTCATGTAAGGGTATCAAGAAGAACATCTGGCACAGATCAATCACCATAAACCATTCAGCTTCACAGGGTATCTGAAACAAGATCACTGATGAATTTGGTACCACTGGACAACATGGAACTACGATCCTGTTGACCTTTCTCAGGTCATGCACGATCCTGAACTTCTCACTTGGCTTCTGCAGTCCCATTATAGGGGAATTACATGAACTCCCCATTATCTCCTTCAAAATTCCTTGTTCGGTCTTGGATTTAATCACAGGCTTGAGTCCCGCCATTGTTTCCGGCATCAGGTTATACTGGGGTGTTCTTGGAAATTCCACGTTTGGTTTGATCTGTATCTTAACTGGCTTAACCCCTCCGATCAGTCCTATGTCCGCCCCTGAGAAATCCCATTCCGGAGGGACTGTGACCTCAGTTCGTATGGCAGGTCTTCAACCGTCGAAAGGGGAAACATCTCTATGCAGAGATTCTGGTTCACCAGTTTAAATGCAATGTCATCATCATTAAGGCTCCCTGTTTTCCGCTTTTACGGATTTTTACAGATAAATAGAGACAGAAAACAATATGTTTTGTATCTGAATTTATTTTTAAAAGTGGATAAATACAGAAAAATTTCCTGCTTTTAAAGACTCTCTGTGCTGTCTTTCATTAATTATAAACCAATAGCTGAACAGATGGATAGCATGGGCAAATAAAAAAACAGGATGACATTTCTTTAAATAACGGCATGTGTCAATATAAATTTGTGGTATATTGCTAGTGTTTACCAGTGGATGTATTGTTACATAATATTTGCTTAAATAGCTAAAACATGACAGACATCAAAGTATGGGTGCACGTCTATCAGTAAAATAAATATGGAAATGTGCAGTTTTACAACTTCACTTATATGCAAAACACAAAATAAATGTGGATAAATACAGATAAAATGGCCAAAAATAAATATGGATTATTACAGACGGAAATGTTTAAAAGATAAATATCATAACACTGGGAGCCCTAATCATCATTCATCTGCATGCACTCCTTTGGGTGTGGAATGGATGGTGCAGTTCAGTTTACAGAGAAGGTCACACCTCAACAAACAAACCAGACTCGAATCACACACCATAAATTGGTGTAGATCCTGAAAGGTTCCTATTCTCACAGGTATCTTATCTGTCAATGGATTTTTCATTCTTTTGTTAGCAGCTCCTACAACTTGGATCGATTGTCCCGAGTGGGGTAGGTTTGGAACTACTGCGGACCTCACAGTAGAACGGGTAACACCAGTATCAATCAAGAATGTAATGGGACAGCCGTCTACATCTGCCACCACATACTATCCTCTCTGGTCTACCTCCAAGACTGCAGTCTTCCTCCCCCCTCAGACATCGTCATTGTAACGGGTCTAGGTGAAATTCATCTGTTGTTTCGATAAAGGGCATATGCTGATACACTCGATTTCTCTGTGGAATTCTCGGAGGCTGGGGAACTTGTACTTGTGGAGCCAAGTTTCTTCTCTGCATGGACCTGGGCCTTGTCACCGTATTCACGACCTCAGGTACATACCTTACCTCTTCATCTTGACTCTGATTGGCTGGATTCTGTCTGACGCTCTCAGTAGCGGTCGCTCCCCACGCTCCCTGGTCTCCACTGGTATCGTTGGGCTGCGCTCACTTTGCTTTGCGCCTTTAAAAACTGCTGCCTGCTTTATTATATAGCGCTTAGCCTCACTTATACATTGCTCGTATTTTTGCAGTCCTAATCTGTATTGCTCATCTGTGCATTGCTCGCTTGTGAAGCTTGACCATAATTTGTATTGCTCGTTTGTGCAGTATTTATAGTAGCGCTCACATCACTGATTAAAAAACAACTGTTAGTACCTGATTGTGCCGGTGCCACTGCCCACAGCGTATTCCTACTTTGTGCCCCATCCTGTTTCGGTTTTGATTTTGCTGCCATCTTGTTGTTGTGCCTCGGAGCCCGTCCTCTCCACCCCGCTCCCGCCTCCCAGCTGCTCCTCCCTCGCTCCGCCCCCTCCACTATCCATTTATGTCAGATGCATTTGCGCGCAGCGGACGCGCCCTATGCGCGCCATAGGCGCGCCCTATGCACGCCAAAGGTAAGCCCGTCTACGCCCGTCCGCGCCTGGACCGCGCCTAGCGCCAGACCCCCTGGTCCCCGCACACTCCTCCCCACCTGCATAACGTACGACTCCGCCACCCTCTCAGCACTCAACTACGGCCGTCTCCCAGACTGCTACCAAGCCGCCCCAGGACACACCCATGGCCCCTTCACCTGCCACTCCTGCAAGTTCGACTGCATCAAATCCAACACCAAATCCACAATTTCCAATCAGAGCACCAACACTAACCACCTGAAGTGCATCCTACTCAACACCCGCTCGGTCCACAGACACACCATTGAACTTTGGAACCTACTCGACACCACTTCACCGGACGTCGCCTTCCTTACCGAAACCTGGATGAACGCCTCATCAGCGCCCGACATCGCAATTGCCATCCCGAACGACTACAAGATCATCCGAAAGGACCGCATCAACCAAATAGGAGGAGGAATCGCCATCGTCCATAAGAACACCATCCGGATCATGACCAGTTCTGATGACAACCTCACAACCGCCGAACACCTTCACTTCCAGATCCACACCGACCCTAAGACCACACTCAGTGGCACCCTCATCTATAGACCTCCCGGACCTCGCTCACTATTCTGCGAAGACATCACTGACTTCATCAGCCCCCACACCCTCCCCTCCGAGGACTACATCCTACTAGGAGACCTCAACTTCCACCTGGAAAAGAACAACGACAGCAACACCACCACCTTTTTGGACAACCTCGCCAACATCGGACTCAAATAACTTGTTGACACCCCCACCCACTTTGCCGGGCACACGCTCGACCCAATCTTCACCTCCAGCAAGCACATCTCCTTTAATCACACCACAGCTCTCCACTGGACGAACCACAGCTGCGCTCACTTCAACTACAAAAAGACTACGACCCACAACCACCCACAACCAATTCCCCGGAGAAACTGGAATAAAATTACCACCGAACAGCTCTTCACATCGCTCCACCAAAACCCTACTGCAAAATCCTCGGACCCAAACCAAACAGCCACCAACCTCACACAATGGATCACCCACAGCGCAGACGAATTAGCACCCTTGAAAAACCATCAAATGAAACAAGGCAGCAAAAAAGCCCCCTGGTTTAATGATGACCTTAAGAAATCCAAGAAGATCTGTCGCACCCTCGAGAAAGCCTGGCGAAAAAACTCAACCACTGACAACATGACCACCTTCAAGAACGCCACCCGCAAACACCACCGACTGATCCGATCCAACAAGAAATCAGCATTCAAGGATCGACTCGACAACAACGCCCACAACAGCAAAGAATTATTCAACATCGTCAAAGAATTTACCAACCCCACCGCCGGCACTAATGATATCATTCCATCCCAACACCTCTGCGACTCTCTAGCCTCGTTCTTCCACAACAAAATCGCTGACATACATAACAGCTTTGAAGACCAGCCCTCCCCACCTACCTCCGAACTAAAATCCCCCTCCAACAACCTTAACGCCTGGAACCCAATCACCACTGAAGACACCATCCGCCTGATGAACTCCATCCACTCAGGATCGCCAACCGACCCATGTCCCCACCACATTTTCAACAAAGCAGACTCCATTATCGCACCCCATCTCCAAGACGTCATCAACTGCTCCCTCAACTCCGCCACCTTCCCGGAAAGCTGGAAACACGCCGAACTCAGCGCCCTCCTGAAGAAACATACAGCAGACCCCACTGAACTTAAGAACTACCGCCCCAAATTCGCTCCTTCCATTCCCTGCCAAAGTCATTGAGAAAGCCGTCAACAGTCAACTCGCCGCCTTCCTCGAATCCAACAAATCCCTCGACCCTTCACAATCCGGCTTCCGAGCCAAACACAGCACCGAAACTGCCCTCATCGCAGCAACAGACGACATTCGAACCCTACTGGACAACGGAGAAACTGCTGCCCTCATCCTACTCGACCTCTCCGCAGCCTTCGACACAGTCTGCCATAACACCCTTATACAACGCCTAAGCAACGTCGGAATACAAGGAAAGGCATTGGACTGGATCATCTCGTTCCTTGCCGGAAGAACCCAGAGAGTCCGCCTCCCCCCTTTTAGATCAGAGGCCACCGAAGTCATCTGCGGTGTACCCCAAGGATCTTCACTCAGTCCCACCCTCTTCAACGTTTACATGAGTCCCCTCGCATCCATTGCGCGCCAACACAACCTCAACATCATCTCCTACGCAGACGACACTCAGCTGATCCTATCCCTCGCCAATGACCCAAACACCGCCAAAACCAACTTACACGAAGGAATGAAAGAAGTAGCCGAGTGGATGAAGAACAGCCGTCTAAAACTAAACTCGGACAAAACGGAAGTCCTCATCTTAGGATCTTCCGGCTGGGACGACTCATGGTGGCCACCGGCCCTGGGAACCGCACCCATACCAACGGACCACGCACGTAACCTGGGCTTCATCTTGGACTCCTCCCTCCCGATGACCAGACAAGTCAACGCCGTCTCATCCTCATGCTTCAACATCCTACGTATGCTCAAGAAAATCTTACGTTGGATCCCCACCGAAACAAGAAAGACGGTCACCCATGCACTGGTCACAAGCCGACTAGACTACGGAAACACCCTCTATGCCGGAACCACAGCCAAACTACAAAAAAAACTCCAACGCATCCAAAACGCCTCAGCCAGACTCATCCTAGACATCCCCCGCCAAGCTCACATTTCCGGTCACCTGAAAGACCTCCACTGGCTCCCCATCAACAAGAGAATAACATTCCGCCTCCTCACCCACGCACACAAAGCCCTCTACGACCTAGGACCCGAATACCTCAACACGCGCCTATCCTTCTACACCCCCACCCGCCAACTTCGATCATCCAATCAAGCCCTCGCCGCAATTCCACGCATCCAAAGATCCACCATGGGAGGAAGATCCTTCTCCTACTTAGCGGCCAAGACCTGGAATTCCCTCCCGTCGCACCTCCGCCTCACACAAAACCACCTCTCCTTCAGAAAACAACTAAAAACTTGGATATTTGATAAGTAAAGCTCCCCCCTCCCTCAAGCGCCTTGAGACCCTCTGGGTGAGTAGTGTGCTATACAAATTTAAACTTGACTTGACTTGACTTGACTCTACACTCCCGCTTCCAATGCCTGATTTTGTGACAATAATGACAGGCAGTAGTTTTCTTTAGGATATTAACGTCTATCCCTGTCTTGGGGTCTATGGGCTTCCCTCTTCCCTGTTTCAACGCATTCTGGGCACCTCCATGACTGTTTCCTTGCCTTCGTCCCAATGTTCCCCCACTCGACTACACTTGGTCTACTCAGTCTGCATTCCTCATCTGTACCAGCATCAGCTTATCCTTCAATTTCCTATGCTTCAAGTCTACTTCGTCACTACAATACCTGGCATACCGAAGGACCTCATCCTCCGACTTGTTTATTCAACAGATCAGATGCTGCTGCATCATAAAGCTAATCTCAGGTCTCAACCCTAACACAAACTTAGAAACAAACCTTCCCATATCCTTCAAATCGAGTGTGTCCAGCCTGCTGTACTGCTTAAAGTCTTTCAAGAGCCGTTCATAATAAGTGTGTACCGATTCTTTGGGCTCCTGGGTCATTCAATCGATTTTAACCTAATTAATATCTTGTGGCGAATTCTTGGACTGTAGTCATGTGATTACCTGCTCAAACTTTTTCATAACTATGGGTGAAGGACCATGGGTTTTGCGGTCTCGGTCGGGCTCGGAAGTTGGCTATACCACAGCAATTTTACACACAGACTACAAATCTCTGGGTACCACGATGTGAAACAAAGTATTCAAATCAACCCACAGTACTTTTGAGAGCTTGACAAAGCGATCAACTTGCTTGCACCGCACAACAGGCTTTTCTCTCAGCAGAGGAAAATCATTCTTAAACGCTGCCAGATCACTCCTGCTCCAAGGCACATGTTCATATCCTCCACTCGCTACCTCTTGCAATGGGTACGCCTCTACTCCTACTGTCCCCCTTCCTGGAGTCGGCGTATCTCCTATTGTCTTCTTGGTACTCATCGCCTTTCCTCACACTTGTCAAGCATGTTCCATGCGCGTATTTCTAGAATTAATTCTCAAATATCCATTTTCAATCCTATGACCCTTTTCTCTTCCAACTCTTGATCGCTGTCATTTAGCCTATGACCTTTCTGTAACATTTTCGTTTTGGACCCATCCACATCATACCTCTGTGCTAATTCTGTCAGCTTCTCGTGTGCCTATTTTGCCTTACGGGTAACATCCTTCACCACAAACAACAGCTAATCTTTTTTTATACATTTCTGCCCTCTCCAAGGGCAAATTTCCACTTTTTATCTCATCTACGTCTACTTTTAAACTAAAACTAACCACATCTAGCACCTTGGCCTTTATTGCCACCCTGTTTGATCCCTGACTCGATGCACTGCTCAGTTCTTAACTGTCGCCGCTCTGATTCCTGCAAGGATTCTCTTCTGTCAAAATCCGTGAAACATTCTGACCCTCAGAAGTTCCTTGAACATTTCCCATCTCCGGCACCCTCCCTGTGGGGCTCCTAACTGGAGGTTTCCAAGACTTCAGATCAGAACGCAAATCCGCCAATGACACTGACCTCACTGCACTTGGACTATACGCTCTCTTGAGGAGTCTGCAGCAGCTGGCAGTGGAGTACTAGCTTCTATGGGCACCAGTAATGGCCCATTCACAGTACCATTTCCTCCAGGACCGATTCTTTCCGCTATACCTTATCGTGACTGGCAGCTGGTTTCCCCTTGATTTGGATTATATACCGATACTATGGGTACAAAGGTTACTGGTACCGCAAGGGCTTTCAGCAACCACGTAGGAACATTAACTCCGTGTGTCCCTGTACTTTCCGGTGCTGACGTCCCTGCTACTTTCATTCTCATTGCTATCTTTCCCTCTACTCTCTCACTAGAGCGCACCCGTGGTTCCCCTGTTTTGTCTGTGAGGGCCCGTTTTCCCTCTTCTGAATCTGGATTATATGGAGGAGGATGTTCTGTCCACCAAATGACCAATCTGGCAACTGTCTGTCCACCAAATTACCGGACAGTTACACTTCTGATGGTCTGTCCACCAAACAACTGGACAGTCTCAAGTAATTGTCTGCCTCACCTCTGGCAATTGTCTGTCCATGAAATGACCGGACAGTTACACTTCAGACCGTCTGTCCACAAAATGACTGGACTGTCATAGACGATTCGATAGGCTACAATCGCTCAACCACATTCACACACAGTGACCCACGATCTGCGTCGGCCACTTGAATTGCTGTCATCTGCTCTTGTGCACTAGCTTCCCACACAAATCTATCAAACTCACTCACACACGTTCCTTATCTGCAAGCGGGTCGTCGATAGTCCCTCATGACTCCCACAATCACTGGTCAGACAATAACATCACTTGGTGTCTTCTACACCTCAAATCTATCTTGAGATCTTAAGCTACTCATTGAGCCTGACATAAAAATAATCAAATTATATCACAGGGACTGCTCACGTTCGTCCCGAAACCACATTCCCTCGAATCTCATCCCATCTCCACAAGACATCACATAATCAAATCATCACCGCAATCAAACACACACATCCCTATTCATACTCACTCTACTGTGAACCGCTATTCCCGCCGCACCGTCACTCCCCTTCGGTCTCTGCTAGGTCCTGTCGCTCTCTGTTCTTGATCCTTTGGGCTCTCATCTTTTGGGCTCTTTAGGACTCTATGACTAAACGTTCCCTACTTTTCTTGATTCTCCCCTCACTCCAAGAGAGACACATCGAATAGTGCTACCAACTGAAGGAGCCATGTTCCCTCTCCTGAATGTACTCTGGAACCCTCTGTCGATGGACCTTTGTTGTCTGCTTTTTTTCTTTTTTCTTTGCAGATATATGTAGCGCAAACTCAAAACGAAAGTATTGGAGCGCTTTACATGAGCACCAGTTACATTACACAAGGACACATTCATTTTCTTTCTTTTTTGGTAGGCACAGGGAGATTACATGATTTACCCAGAATCACAGTATGTGGAGTCGACCCCGAGGCTCGAACTTTGGTTTCCCAGCTCCAAAGTTGACAGTCTAGCTGTGAGACCACATCCTCTCTCCTGCTTTACAAGTGTAGAGGGGAAAAATAACTGATTCAGTTGGAATCACCATCACAACGAGTCAGGACTCTGAAGAATCACGGACTCAAGGTTGTCAAGTTTAGTGGGTTATTACAGAGCCAAAAACAATTGGACATACAAGCAGGTCAAGAAGAGGTTGTAAACGTACATTGGAACTAATACAAAGCCAAACCTACGATCGAAATGTAGCTTCTGGAACATGAAAAGGATAAAAAATTTCAAGACCAGAACGCAGGCAATAAGTGCCCCCACGTCTAGATCGGTTTTCATTGGAGGTTCATATGTAAAAAGCATTAGTCTGTCCCTACTCTACCACTAACGTGACATCCCTACTTAGCATTCCCTAGGCAAGTCAGGAAAAGGTGTCAGCCAGTGAAGACTTCCTAAATGTATTCTTTCCTCCCCTGAACCTGACTCCAAAAATAAAAGCCTTATTCTAACTAACAAAGACAGGTTTCTCCACCTGCAACAGAAACATGGGAAAAGAACAAATCCAACATGCACATGAAATTCAAACCTCAACTCCATGATTAACGAGCACCAGGTAGACTACATTTCAGGGCTACAGAAATTGGCCAACATCAGAAAATAATACATCAGCCTCATGGAATTACATGTGAATGAGCTCTTTTACTCTGCAAGTTACATGGGCACATCAGATGTGTGACTGAATACAAGCATTTAGCACAAGTCTATGCATTAAAGTTTTCAGCTAAATCTGCATGTATTCCAACATTAATTTCTCCACGTTTATATGAAAAATATACCTAGCACATCACGCTTCACATTATTACAGTACACATTCTCCCGTCACAGGTTAACACGACAAAGGAATAAATGTAGGTGCGAACTACTCATGATTATAATGCACCCCTACAAATGAAAGAGCACCATCGCGCTCTATCACAGCTCTTAGTTCAATAGTTATTGTCATATGGGTGAAAGGAAGCCATTAATGTTTATAAATTCATGTTTAAAAACGATCACTTTTCATAAATGCCTCTCAATGCAGTGATATAATCTGTTGTGCTAAGGTGAAATTCTTCCATGTGGGGTAAAGAAATACACTTTGAATTCTGAATATACTTTACCATATTTTTGTTTGATATTTGTTGCACGATTTACATGACAAATGTATTGATA
This sequence comes from Lissotriton helveticus, assembly GCF_964261635.1. Classification (NCBI taxonomy): domain Eukaryota; kingdom Metazoa; phylum Chordata; class Amphibia; order Caudata; family Salamandridae; genus Lissotriton; species Lissotriton helveticus. The sequence goes on along the minus strand of NC_136059.1, from coordinate 2,103,153,872 downwards.
GTTTGGCTCGTGCACATGCTGTTAGAGCCAAGGCACAACATTGGCTTGGCTTTAGCTCAGCTCTCTCTGTTTTATAGGCTTGACAACCTCTACTGTATACACAATACATTACTCAATGTTTTCTAGGAACTTTATGAACCCTGTTATTCTGATATAGATCTGAAGGGATCATGATACCTTATCTGAATCCACTGATGCGATTTGTGGTGAAGTGCACATTACCTGCATAAATGCGGTAGAGCACTGGCTGTGTTGTAAGGTCATAGCCACATGTAAAATGCTGCATAACATTGCAACAAATACTGATCATCAAAAGGGGAGGTAAGAATGATAAAGAGTGGAACCACTCAGCTTCCAAATATATACAGAACTAATCAAAGGGGAAATGGTGTCACTTTGATACCTTTCCTACCCTAGAAATCCATAGAAAATGCAGGAGTTAGAGGCATTGCTAGGTATGCTGGCAGGTCAGGACCCTTGATGATGTAGGTTTGGGCCCGTCTGGGGCGTCTGGGGGGTGAGATGCTCTTTTGTCTCTCTTCCAAAAATAAGCATTTTTTAACCCACATCTATATTTACGTTCTCAGTGTTTGACTTCAGGGCGGTCCTCCTCCAATGCTACCCTATGAGGCCTTTCAGAGCCCATTAAAAGGTATTTTTTTTGGGTCACAGCAGTGTTTGCATGTACGTGAGAATTCACACAACATGCTCAAGATGTCTCTGATTAATTCAGTAATTCAATATTGAGTGCTTTAGCTACATCAGGATTTTATCACTATACTTGGGCACCTACAGGTCAGGGTTTGTAATATGTTTCTGTCTGTCTTACTTTGCATGTTTATCTTTGTCGAACACCCTTGTCAATGCTTATGGCACAACATGGAAGGTGTAGGTGTTAGACTTGGCATCCTTTGGCGTGTTTCCCTTGTCTTTTTGCTTTCTGACCTTGTTTTTACTGGTTTAGTGTCTCGACACACTGCTGTCCAGTATTAAGGTGCAAGTGTTCCTATTGGAAATTGGATTATGGATTGGTGTCTCCATGATTGGCATATTTGATTTACTGGTAAGTCCCTAGTAAAGTGTACTAAGAGTGCCAGGGCCTGTAAATCAAACACTGCTAGCGGGCTTGCAACAATGATTGTGCCACCGACATGAGCAGCCTTTCAAAGGGTTCTCAGACCTGCCACTACAGTGTGTGTGTGCAGTTAACTGCCATGTCAACTTAGCAAGTGCACCCACTTACCAAGCCATAACCTTCCTGTTAGATCTGAGGGTGTCTAGTTGGCAATGGTATTCACCTTTGTCCAAATAGGGACCCTTACTTCTAAGTCAGGATAAGGGGATTACACTCCTTAATAACCCCTGCTCTCCCCCTTGGTAGCTTGGCACGAGCAGACAGGCTTATCTCAGAGGCAGTGTGTTAAGCATTTATGAATATACACAGTAATACAGTGAAAACACTACAGGTGGACACAAGACAGGTTTTATAAAAATAAGTATTCTTTATATAGACTTAAACACAAGACCACAAATGACAAAAATCCACAATACTACACTTAAGGTTACTTAAAAGATGATTAAAGTCTCTTAGTTCAAGTTGTTGGTAAATGCGACAAAGTTCTCAACAAAGTACCTGGATGCGTAACGCAAAGTAAACAAAAGGCTCGCAAAAGGGGAGATGCGTCGGTCCTGTGACCCGGGGGAACAGTTGCGTCCTTCCTCAATGCTTGCGCAGAGTAGGGGACTCGTTGTGAGCCCTACCGGTTAGGAGGTGATGCGTAGATTCTCGGCCTGCGGGCCCCTTGCGGTGCGCAAGATATCACCTTGTTGCGATGCTACGATGAGCCGGTTGCGATGCAAGAAGATGGTGCCCTTGATGCGGCGATGACGATGCGATGACGCCCTGGCAGCGTTGCGACAACTCTGTACTTTGGAGCTGCGACCGGTCCTGCGACAGGCTTCTCCGGTGATGCGATGGTGACTCTCTAGATGGCGTCACGCTTCTCCAGTGATGCGACAGCAGGCAGCTTCGATGAGCACACGCTTCCAAGGAGATGCAACGAAGGCTCGCTTCGCCGGCATTGCGATGATTTCAGCTGCGGCGGCGACACGCTTCTTCTCGGTGCGTCGCGCTTTCAGCTCCCCGCGTCACGCAAGTGACTGGAGTCAGAATTCCCAGCAAGGACATTCAGGAGGGAGCTGGAGGTGAAGTGTTTTGTCCCTGAGACTTCCTCAGGAGGCAAGCACAGTTCAAGCCCTTGGAGAATATTCTGTAGATGAAAGTCCTTTACAAAGTTCCTTCTCCTTTCCCTTGGCAATGAAGCAACCACTGCAGGCCAACCCAGCAAACAGCACACTGGCAGAGGGCCAGTCCAAACTCCTTCAGCTTCCTTGGTTCTTCTTGGCAGAAAGGTTTCTTGTTCCAGAAGTGATCTAATTTCTTGGGATCAGGGTCCCAATACTTATACCCCGAAATCCTTTGTTCTCTGAAGGCAGAGAAGCCTCTGCCTAGTTCAAACCAGTTCCTGAGCACTTTGTTTATATGACTCTTCTTCTTCCTTTCACTGTGCAGGGCAGAGACATCAGATGCCCCACAGGAGGTGGAACCAGCACAGGGGAGGGAAGATACAGCTCTGGAGCACTCTGTTGACATGATTCCTTCCCTCCTTTCACAGTGCAGGGCAGAGACATCAGACAAGCCACTGGAGATAGAGCCAGCATTGTAGAGGGAAGGCCCAGCCCTATTCAGGTCACAGGTGAAACTCCTCCCTCCCATCTAGATGCAGATCTCTCTATTCACCGCCGGGCTGCCCCAGCCTGTCTCTTGGAACCCCCCAGCCCTGTCACTCACAAACCCAGACAAGGAATACACAACCCAGAAGAGGCAGGCTCAAATGGTTAGGCAAGCAAACACCTACTTTCTAAAAGTGGTATTTGCAAACATAGAATATTAAAATATACTTTACTAAAAGATGTATTTTATTATTCTGAGTTCAGGCATACTAAGTTCGAATGTCTACGTGTTCCCTGAGTCAGTTAGGATTATAAGCATGTAATAATCTAGCTGCTCATTCTGGCCTATGGAGAACAGGTAGCCTTCAATAGTGAAAAATGAAAATGGCTGTAATTCACTATTAGAACATGCTACACACATCAGAGCATGTCCTACCTTATACTTACAATGCACCCTGCCCTTGGGCCTACCATAGGGGTGTCTAATATGAAGCAAAGGGAAGGTTTAGGGACTGGCAAGTGGGTGCACTTGGCCAAGTCGACATGGCAGTGCTAGACTGCACACAGGCCTTGCGATGGGAGGCCTGAGACACACTTTACAAGCTGCTTCTGTGGGTGGCGCAACCAGCGCTGCAAGCTCACCAGCAGCATTTGATTTACAAGCCCTGGGCACACATGGTGCACTGTACTAGGGGCTGACAGTAAATCAAATAACCCAATCATGGAATAACCAACTAGTACAATAATTTAACATAGGGAGCACTTGCACTGTGGCACTGATAAGCAGTGGCACAGTGCCCAAAGCATAAAACCAGCAAAAACATATTAAAACAGAGGAGGCAATCCATCAAAATGGAAGGGAGATTCACGCCAATAATGCCAGGTCTAACACTTCCCTTTTATTACATGTGAGTCACCCCTAAGGTAGGCCCAAGGTACCCCTATGGGCAGGGTGCATTGTATGTAAAAGGTAGGACATTTCCAGGCGTGTGTGACATGTCCTGATGGTGAACTACAGTGCAATTTGTTTTTCACTGTTGAAAGGCTATTTATCCCATAGGATAGAATGGGGAATACTTGGTAACATTTTGCAAGTATATCTTCCCATTGTAACAAGATGGAGAAATGAAGTTTAGTATGCCTAAACTCAGAATGTCGAAATGCATCTTTTAGTAAAGATTATCTTTATGTTATGTATTTGAAAATACTTCTTTTAGAACGTAGTTATTTTCTTGCCTAGCCATCCTGTGTGCCTCTGCTGGGTTGTGGATTGACTGTCTGGCTTTTGAGTTATAGGGGATGGGGATGTGCATTCTCTTCAGACAGTCACTGTGGGGTTCGAGGTGTGACCTGCCTTTCCTGGATGAGTCAGGGATGGGCTGCATATACCTGGGCTGCATTTAGAGTAGTAGTAGGAGATTTCCTTGCACCTGAATGGGCCTGGTCTGCCTTGGACGATGCTATCTTCACCTCCTGCTGGGAAGCTGGGCCAGAGAGAACCAAACTGGTTTAGGCTAAGCACAGACACTCTGCCCAACAAAGAGAAGTGCAGTATAAATATTTGGGCTCAGACCTCAGAACTTTAAACCTCTTTTGGGACCAAGAAAACTGCCATGAAGAAGAGCTGGAGAAGCTGTGAGATGGAATTACCACTTTGCTGTGTGTTTTGCTGTGTTGACCTGCAGTGGGTTCTTCTTGGACTTGGCTGAACTTTCTGCAACTTCTTTGTGTGAGTTTCTCCAAGTGCTTGAGGTAGAGCGTGCCCCCGGTTCAAGAAGTTTCAGGAACAGCAAAGACTTTCAACTGATGCCGGCGCCATTGGCTTCAGTTCGCCAGCCGACGACAGCGCTCCCGCAACGATGACACCGTGGCTTGCACCGTGAGCTGCCAGCACCTCAACAAGCACCGCATTGCTTTGCACCGCAGACCTGGTCTCACCGACGACGACCGTCCTCGATCTTCTGCCACAAGAGGAAATAATCTTGGGTGAGAGCACTGTTTAAAAGATTTAAGGATTTCCAGGGTAGGAAACGGGTCACAGTGGCACCCCTCTCTATTTGATTAGTTCTGTCTGTATTTGGAAGTTGAGTGGTTCCAATCTTTATACTTTTTACTCCCCCATCCGTGGAAAATGACAATGTATATGTACATAAGCGGCGTTCATTTGTGTTCACTCATTACCAACTGCATGTGCCCTAAGACTCCGAATTTCGAAGCTGAACGTACGAAAGCTTTGTATGAAATCGAAATACGTAATATAATGGGGATAGACATAAATTGACATGCTGGCTAGATATGTTGAAAAGGGAGGACTGTTAAAATCTGGATTGTGGCGTAAACATTATCGGCGCCATCTTGTCCTTTTCAGATCCATACGTGCGCGTAAGCAGCAACCATTTTGATTGCCATGGCCTCTCTGCCCACTCCCGATAGCCAGCGTCTCTCTCTCCCCCTCACTCCCCAGCCTCGCAAGCATCCCCGACAGCCCCCGGTCTCTCATGCATAGGCCATAAAACCCTCTCCCTCTGCGCGACCCTGCTCTAAAAGTGACACCCCTGCCTGACCGACACCCCCTGCATACCTCCCAAGAACACCCTTCCCCTCTTCTGATGACCCCCCCCCCGGCTACACCTGGCCTCTCGACCCGGTCCCAAGTCATAAAACAAAGCCTCATGGATGTACCCCCCCCGGCCCCGCATAGCAAAACGTGATACACCAACCGAAGTGCCCGATCTTATCGCCTGCCCAACCTTAGATCTGACCACCCCCTCTTGCCCTCGTGTCCTGTTGGAATGTCCGGCTGCAAGATTACAATCACATGTTACATTTGGGAGGGGAAACGACATCCGAGCGGCAGGTTTGGGAATAGGCCTGAAGCTGGGATTCCAAACGTGCCTTTTCGTACTTCAAAGTTTCTTTATTGCAATAAGGAATGTTTGTGCATCATAAACCTGTGTATAAAAGACGGAGCCTCAGAGAAACTTGTTAGAGCACCTCTTGAAGACATTGTGCGCGTGTCCGAAATGACAGGCTCTCCTCATGAGAAATAAAAATCTGTTCTTGCACTCCCGCTTCCAGCGCCCGTCTCTTTATATGGTAACTGATCAAAATGGGAACTAAGAGGCGTCTTGTGCCAGCAGCCTGGGCATCGGTTGTAATTTGGGCTGTTTTTCCTCAATTGGCGCCCAACGTCGGGCCCATCAGCGACATAAGGTCCGGTAAGAGAGGTCCAGACGATGGGGTGAACATCTGAACGATTGGAGTATACCTGCCTTGAGAGGGCCCTCGTCCGGCTGCCGATTGAATGAACTTCACCGATTCCGAACGGACCTCTCTCAAGCGACCTACTGTCCTGACTGGGATCCCACAGGAATGCTGCGGTAAAAACATGGAGTAAGAGAACGATCGGGCGCTGGAAAGGGAAGGCGAAGAACTGTCCACACGGTCCGGTCCGGGTAAGGTTAAGTAGGACGTCTTTACGTCTGATTGATAGGATGACTTTATCCATCTGATTGATTGAGTGATTGATTGTTTATATTGGAATCGGTATTTAAATACTGGTATTGTTCATTGATTGGTTCATTTAGCCTTGGTTGCTACTTGAAGTATTGGTTCTCTTTGAGACATTCTCTGTTTGCAAACAGCGACGAATAGGAACGTTCCTCTCTCTTTGCAAATAGTGAAGGATAGGTAATGCGGACTTTTGTCCCCCGTTGTAATCTGTCATGCCTGTTTTTCTCCCCACTGATTGATTGGTTGCTCTGTTGCTCTTTGAGACATTCGCTGTCTACAAACGGGGAAGAATAGGAATATTCTGTCTCCCTTTGCAGATAGTGAAGGGTAGGTAATGCAGACTTTTGTCCCCCATTGTAATCCGTCATGCCTATCTTTCTCCCCACTGATTGTTTGTTATCGATTTTTTTATCGATTATCGCTCTTTTGAGATATTCCCTGTCTACAAACAGAGAAGAATAGGAATATTCTGTCTCCCTTTGCAGATAGCGAAGGATAGGTAATGCGGACTTTTGTCCCCCGTTGTAATCCGTCATGCCTGTTTTTCTCCCCACTGATTGATTGATTGTCTGGACATTTATTGTTCAAGGAATAGTTCTTTTGAGGTATTCTCTGTTTGCAAATAACGTGGAATAGAAATATTCTGTCTAGTCTTTGCAAGTAGTGAAGGGTAGGTAATGCGGACCTTTGTCCCCCGTTGTAATCTGTCATGCCTATCTACTCCCCACTGATTGGTAAACTAGTTCCACCCGAACCATTTATTAGAGGTAGATCATCTGGCTCAACCGGAGGGCGCCCCTAATAAAAAGGACATATGTAAAATACGAAGTAATCACCGTATCCTGTTAACAGAAACTTTAGCACGAAACACACTAGAAAAGGAAGGAAAAAGAAATCGAGCAAAATCAGTAGGCCACTGATGAATTTTTTTTGACTTCGCTAGAAATAAGAAACGTTAGAAATAGCCCGCAATAAGAAACATGAAAGTGGTGAGAGAAGCCAAGCTTGACATCACGGCAGCCACGAGGTAGCTAGGCTCCGCCGCCCCTCACTGCTCCAAACATGTCTGTCCCACCGCCCGCCACGCCCAATAACGGTAACATAAGATAGATACAAGTCAGCAGATACCTACCCCCATTCTGGAAGCTCCCGAAGTGCAACAGGTCCACGGTTATGCCCATCCGGAAGACGAGGCCTCGACACGTGCAGGGCGGGGCCCGGCTGGCCGCCATCGGCCGGAGAGGTCGTGGGGTGGATGGCCCGGAATGTACTGGTCTTCCCATCCTCTTCTGGCGCCTTGCAGGCCACGGGGGGGGGATGTCTTGCTTATGCCTCCGACCCCCCCTCTCTCATCGCCTGGTCCGGCCATCACGAATGTCAGCGCCAGGAGACGGCGTGGGGTGCACTGGGAGGGAGAGGCGGCGCGGACGAGCCTCTCCCACCTCCCCAGGTGGAGGCCCCTCAGCTGCACCCCCAACGCTCCACTCACCCGACAAGGGTTCGTCCACTCTTGCGGTGCAGCAACGCTCCACTCACCCGACGGGGTCTCGTCCACTGTTGCGATACAACGGCGCTTTGCCCGAACCAGCTGAGTTCCTCCCACTCTTGGGACACAGCGCTGCACCCCTGCGCCTCACTCACCAAGCTGAGTTGCGCCCACCCCTCTTGCGGTGCAACGCCACGCCCGACAGGCTGGAGTCCGTCTGCTCTTGCGATACAGCGACTGCCAGTTGCCGCGGAACTCATAAAATGACGGTCGACTCTGCAGGATTGGGCCTGGCGTGCAAAGATGGCCTGGTCGCTTGCCAGCTAGAAAATGAGTCCCCCGTCCAGAAGCGTTCTCCTCAGCTTTGAAGATTCTACGAGAACTGCAGGGGCCCCCGACCCCCGCGGGCCCCCCGATGGGGAATGACTGCCATGATTGCCCGCGGAACGACCAAGACGTAGCCACGAGACGTTGGCGCTCTCATGCTGGCGCCAGCCTCAGTTTGAATGACCAAAATCCTGCAGACTACCAATTTGATCAGTTCCGGTGGAACACCAGTATGACCCGGTAGGAAAGATTGTTGCCTCCCTCCCCCCTTTGACTGATGGTTCATATCGACGGCCCCTTCTGTTGCCCTTTAACGAAACTTTTGGACTGCCGAAAGAGGTTCTGGTCCAACCACGAGTTGGTGGAGACATTTTGACTATACTTGGACCTGCCTGACCTCACCCAAAATGGCGCCGGTACAAATGAAACTCGCAACTCCCTGTTGTGTTCCGGTTGCTCAGCCTTGATATCATGAGATATGTATGCAGTTTTTGAAGCGTATGGCGGGAGGGGATGGGTACTGATTGAACATTCGGACAATGAATTGATATTAAGTTCTGACGCGTCATTGATTACCGTATTATTGAAAGTTCGAATTTTCGACACTTATGGTACTTGCCCACAATGAATTTTCGATATGATTTTATTGCACTTGTCGCACCTTTATGAAATCAACGACCACCGACTCCGTTACGTTTTCCTCAAATAAATATCCCCTCATGTACAGTTCCAGTCTGCTCCGTGGCCGGCCCACGTGGTTGTAGGCCCGTATTTGTGCGCAAACATTTTTAAATAAAGGTTTTTTTTTAAAAGCAAACATAGTTGTAGCACTTAGATTGGTAAGTTTCGAAAAAATGGCCACTGTTTCCGATATAAGTAAAATACAGGTGAAATGAAGCAACTCGATTACTTAAAGGTTAACAAGCAAAGTACACAGAAATATTGCAAATGTGAATGGTCCAGGTTTGTTGTGTGTGTGTTTTTTTTTTTTTTATTATATATTTTTTATTTTTGTGCAACGTAAAAGCAATCGATAAAGGTCCCGGTATTTAGCCTTTACTTTATGTGCCACATGTATCAGGGAAGTTGTTTCAGATGCCCCTAAGCCACTCCGAAGGAATGCCACCTAGCCCCTCTAGTTTCCGTACCTGATGAACAAAAAAAAAAACGACCCTGTACCACGGTAGACCATCCCTGCTCCTCGAAAGAGAGCACAAGTTCACCCCCCACTTTACACTAACTGCCCTTTGTTTTGACCCTTCCCTACACACGATTCGTAATACCACACTTGGGCGATCTATGCAATACACAGTCCATCAATGATTATCTCTCCCGCACTACCGGTCCCTCTGGGCTTAAATGCCGAGATGAAAGGGACTGCATCCCGCGGAGATAGGTCGAGTATGTGGTAAGTAAAAGCATTTTCGGGTTTATGCGCGCTGATGTGTTTTAAAACGCTGCCCCCACCCCTTCTTTTTCCCTTCTTTTCTGCAGGTCACATCGGAACGTCGACTAGAGTATGGAGAAGACCTAAGCAACACGCCATGGTTCCCCGCAGAAAAATTGTATATTGTCTATGGGAACTGCCCCTGAGAACGTGACGAATTTGTGTGATATGAATGCACGCGTGTATGCCCTGATGTGTATAGCTCGACTGAATACACGTTGCACACGTTTGGATTGATAAGAGAAATGTTTTATGTATGACTTAAGTGATGATCGAACGGCCGATGGAATGGGGAAAAGGGGTCTGAACATGGTGCCTATACACGACGAACAAACAAAGATATAGCACTCCCTTACTTAGAAACGACTGTCTCTCTCTCTGAACCCAGTGACTGGGAGGGTGGCCTGAAGCAGAAACTTGGCGGGTTATTGCAGTATGACAAAATATGACTCCAACCGGCACCCCAAATAATGCAACCAAGAATGACGTGCACCCATGAGTAAATTCATACGGTAACTAAATAGGGAAAGGTTCAGGAATATTCCGGGGTGAGGTTTACCCAAGTACCCTCCTCCTGGAAGACTAGGAATATTGTCAATGTTTAAGATTTACCACCTCCTTCTTGCACCCTCATAGACATGAAACTCAAAGCTGCCCCATTGTTCTCCCGACTGACACCCTCCGTTGCCTCAGCCTGGATACCCATTCGCTAAAAATGATTCGAAGATCCCACCGTGAGTATTAGCCCAACCAGGTTAGTTCCCGAACAATTGACAAAGGTGTAAGCATTTGCAACCGAGGCCACCAGCAAAGGCAGCCAGATGAATTAAGTAGGATACTAAGGATGCGCAGCATGCAGGAAGAAATCTTTTTGGCCAAGTACTGTTCTATGTTTTGTCTTGGATTTTTGTATATAATACATGTACTATTCCCCCCCGCCTGAATTCATGTGTACGTAATGTATGGATCTACGTCGTCCCTCAGCCTGTGTTTCTATATAACTTGACCCCTGCTGTTCTGTGATGTGTGCGCACTAAATGGCCTATTATTGTACACGTCTCTCTCTCTCTCTTTCTCTCTCTCTCCATGTCGTACGTGTACCGAATAGTTCGTTTAAAATGCGGACGACTCTCTCTCTCTCTGAGGGTCCCCCTGTTCCATCTTCCTTTGTGTGGTAACGTTGTGCCCCGCCGGCACAAGCCTAATTGGTTTTTGAACACAAAGGTGTTCGGCAAAATTGACAGAAACTAAAACAATTGTAATTTGCCATATTACTACCTCTCCTTTCTGTAAAATGATGGAACTTGAATTGGCTAAGAAGGAAAGGACAGGTAAGACGACTGATGTCCCTTAATCTGGCCTTTATTTATAGGGGGACTATATGTCAGTGGCCTTCTGTTCTCAGTTCGTTGGAAACACAATCCCCAATGCCCAGATTGCCCCACCTCTCTGCACCCAAGTACGGATGTCCAAAGCGGCCTCGTTTCTCCCGATTGACCCCAGCTCCATACCCCGAAGTATAACTGATGACCCTGATTAACCGTTGCTCCCCGAGAAAAGAATGTTTAGCCTCTGTCCCTCTCTCATGATGATAGAAGACTGCCAGGGCTTGTGTTAGAAAGACGAGTCTCTACCGAAGGATCCGATTTCGAGTTTGATGGAATACGCAGTTGATAGGAGTCTGACTTCTCTCCATATACGTCATGAATGAACGCCAAATAGACTTAGTACAAACTCAGTAGAAATGCCCGCATACATACTCCATAGTGATAACTTCTGACCGTGACCGATGAACGTATCCCCAACTACTTAAGATTGGGGGCGGAATTGAAATGTATAAATGTCTTCTCCTGCCAGTTCTCTAAAGCTTGTTTTGTACCCATTCAAAGATACACAATCACCGGAGGAGAGGGGCCGGACGTGACGCACAGCCTAGCCGCAGATCATGAAGCACATGTGACCTCGACCAAAGGTGGAGCCGCCGAGCAACGAGACGCGGGACGAGGCACCACTCTCAAACACGGAAAATGAAAGGATGGAGGGCTGCCTTGAAGCCCTCTGCTTGCTGACCCACGCGTGCCAGAAGTCCCCGCCCCTTTGAGCCCGATTGATGGGCCTGCCTGCTCGTTATCCTTTGCTCCCTTGGTTTGTCTCAAAGATCTGATCCCACTCCGCCCTCTCTTCCCTCGATTATCCGACAACCCCCCCTTTTTTTCACATGGATTTTGACTCAGAGAAGAAGAACAGCATTTAGGTAGAATAGGGTTTGCCACGGAAGGAGAAAGAAATGCAGGTGCCCAGCATGAGGCACCCTTAAAAAGATTAGTTAGGAAACAGGACTGTGGTCTAACAGCAGAGGACAGATCGCACCCTGCGACGTGTAAGGATGGATCCGAGCTGGACCTATAGCTCCACCGCCGGTGCTCAACAGCGCCAACGGAAGAAAACGAACTACTAGAGCCTACCAGTGATGGCTCGCTGCTAAAAAGACACTGTGGCGAAGACCCCCCCTCCCCTTTCTGAACTTTCTACCCCCCCTGACTACTTGCTTGTATTGAACTGAATTCCTCCCTCAACCACTCTGTATTGCTTTCAAAATGTTTCATCGGTCACTCTTGACTGTACCTTGATACCGCCGGAGAGAGAGTCAGAACATGGTTCCATATTGTGTCGGAACATTTCCTTGATTGACTCCGGCTGAGTAGTATACCAATCTCTAGACTCGTATATATAACACGACAAATGTAAATTCATCTGTATTGCACCTCGTCTATCGCATCGACTGCACATGGTTATATGCAATCCGCCAGTATTGACAAACGCTATTTCATTGACCACACATGGCTATATGTACATCCCGTCAGTTATGATAAACACGGAAATGAACTAACTTATGTTAAAAAGCGGCGACTGTGGAAAATGACAATGTATATGTACATAAGCGGCGTTCATTTGTGTTCACTCATTACCAACTGCATGTGCCCTAAGACTCCGAATTTCGAAGCTGAACGTACGAAAGCTTTGTATGATATCGAAATACGTAATATAATGGGGATAGACATAAATTGACATGCTGGCTAGATATGTTGAAAAGGGAGGACTGTTAAAATCTGGATTGTGGCGTAAACATTATCGGCGCCATCTTGTCCTTTTCAGATCCATACGTGCGCGTAAGCAGCAACCATTTTGATTGCCATGGCCTCTCTGCCCACTCCCGATAGCCAGCGTCTCTCTCTCCCCCTCACTCCCCAGCCTCGCAAGCATCCCCGACAGCCCCCGGTCTCTCATGCATAGGCCATAAAACCCTCTCCCTCTGCGCGACCCTGCTCTAAAAGTGACACCCCTGCCTGACCGACACCCCCTGCATTCCTCCCAAGAACACCCTTCCCCTCTTCTGATGACCCCCCCCCCGGCTACACCTGGCCTCTCGACCCGGTCCCAAGTCATAAAACAAAGCCTCATGGATGTACCCCCCCGGCCCCGCATAGCAAAACGTGATACACCAACCGAAGTGCCCGATCTTATCGCCTGCCCAACCTTAGATCTGACCACCCCCTCTTGCCCTCGTGTCCTGTTGGAATGTCCGGCTGCAAGATTACAATCACATGTTACATTTGAGAGGGGAAACGACATCCGAGCGGCAGGTTTGGGAATAGGCCTGAAGCTGGGATTCCAAACGTGCCTTTTCGTACTTCAAAGTTTCTTTATTGCAATAAGGAATGTTTGTGCATCATAAACCTGTGTATAAAAGACGGAGCCTCAGAGAAACTTGTTAGAGCACCTCTTGAAGACATTGTGCGCGTGTCCGAAATGACAGGCTCTCCTCATGAGAAATAAAAATCTGTTCTTGCACTCCCGCTTCCAGCGCCCGTCTCTTTATATGGTAACTGATCAAAATGGGAACTAAGAGGCGTCTTGTGCCAGCAGCCTGGGCATCAGTTGTAATTTGGGCTGTTTTTCCTCACATCTTTCAATGATCATTATATGCTGAGAAGCGCACAGCTGTTGGAGTGTTTTTTCTTTTGCAAGGAGCAATGGTTTGGACTGCAACATACGCCATATAGACCGGTTTAATAGGATCGGATGTCCATTTTTTCTCATTAAGGAGCAGGCATACAACTATTTGCTAACAATGACAGAGAACTTTGGTTTGTCATTTACAGATGAAGATGTTTACTTGATTTTGTCAACTAAAGTGAATGATTTAGACATTGTACTGACCATGGCACAGACATACCACTGGGAATCTCTACTGAACCTCAAAAGAGAACAGATTAAAAACTGTCATCCACAGGGTGAATTTGATGGAAGACCTCAGAGTCAATGCAGTGCCAAGAGGCATCTCATATATTTTTGTAAGATAAAACATTCAGAAAGGATAGGTCACTTATAGTCTGGAGATGCACCTGTAACTGGCTTATCCTCATCTTAAAAACGTCAAAATAATTATTGGTTGCGCTGACCATCAAAATTCAGATCAGTGAAAATAAGTTATTATTATTAACAGTGAGATTTATAGAGCACATAACTGCCCAAATGCTTCCCAGTGCTAGGAGACCGATACCAGATGGAAGTTGGAGGAGGATTAATGATACTGATGAAACAGCCAAGTTTTAATTGATTTCTGGAAGGATACTTCCTTTTCCAGAAATCTAGATTCATGTGGAAGAGAGTTCCACAGCTTAAGTGTCAGATGTCAGAGTTTGACCCATCGGTAGAGCGCTGACCTTCCTTCGCGCTTACACGTAGGCTTATGACAGGAAAGACTACGATTCCCAGCATGCCCGGAAAGCACGTCACGTTCATGATCCAAGTCACGCAATTCCAGGAATCAAAGCCCTCGCCGGGGAAGCCGGCGTTGCCGATAATTCTTGCTGAACACTGCGAGTGGTTGGTATACCTGACAAGCGGTAAGCCCCTTTGTATGAACTCGTTCTGAACTCTTGGTACCCCGTTCTGGGTTGGGTATATGTATTACTGGATTACGTGTTGGAACGTTCTGCTTGCGTGTTTCTGACTTAGTGGAAGCTCTCTCGGCTGAGCGAGCATTATTTACCTGTTGGCCGAGGCTGGCATTCCGCTGTCTCGTTGCGGGGAAATACAACGAACTGTCAAGGACTTCCTTGCTGGAAGAGACTATTGTTCTGGGTCTCTTGCGGGGCAGTCATTAACCTTGAGATCGTTTTAAGGGACAGTTTGGGCTCAAACTGTTCATTGACGTACCTACAGATTACCTGGATTACTGATCAGTCTCGCTGTCGCTAGACTCCAGTGGAATACATGAACTATTCCGTTTCAGCAGACTTCGTTAAGGGCTTATTAACCTTGCCTGCTGTGTATGTATGATTTCTCCCCACAACCTTTTTCTATCTTTTTACCCATGCACAGGAGAGACGAATAAGGGGTGTCATATCGGAGGGATTTATCTGACTACTGAAGTGAACACATTCAGTGTTTGGTATGTTGTGGGATTGCCTGTAGAATGACAAAGCAAGTACAGAGATAAGAGTTTCAATGTATGTCTTTTGTCTCCCTTTACAGTTGGTTAAATCCTTGGTATCACCCCAATCTCTTCTCCTATTTAAGGCCGCAGTATTTTCCTTTACAGGTAGGGGTGAGGATATAAAGTACATTATGATATAAGGAAAGGACCTAGGTAGTTCTGGGCTATGTGGATACGGGTTGTGTATTCTAAGTATCTTTTATTGTCGTTTCAGATCTCCCTCCCCGCTGTCCCCTTCCCTTCCTTTCCTTCCCTCGCCTGACTATCCTAGCAGTCTGTGTATGTAACTTCAGACTCTGGGGACGTCGAGAGGGGGAGGCCATAGGTACTTCAGCACAATCCCGAAGAGATCAGAAGAAGGAGCCTGACAGAATGATCGGCCCACGATTGCTTTTTTCTTCTTGATTGTGCTGAAATGGATATGGCTACCTTAGACGACGTAATGGCAGCTCTGGCATTGGATCAAACAGAGTTAGCAGCCTCCAACAGAGAAGTAGCAGCTTCAAGAGCAGAAAATGCTCAGCTACGGGCTAGGATAGATAGAATACAGGTGAACCCTTTTGATGCTGGGGGGAGCCCTAACCCTTCCACCTCTGTAGTTGTAGAGATGCCCGCACAAATACCATTGCCCCCCCTGAGAGGTTCTATGGGGATAACAAGAAGGTGCAGGTATTCATGACCCAGGTGTTGCTGTACTTCATGTGCAAACCCAAAATGTTTTCTACCAACCAGGCTAGAGTGGCTTTTCTGATCTCATATTTAGGGGGTGAACCAGCACAGTGGGCAGTCCCTGTAGTCAGACGTGATGACCCTCTGCTCTACGATTACGATGGATTCCGATCGAAATTCGAGAAAACGTTTGATCGAAGGGCAGAAACTTTTACTGCTGAAAGGGAGCTACTGGAATTGAAGCAGGGCACTGCTGAATTGGTAACATACCTCAACAGCTTTCGTCGACTGGTGGCGGAGACCGATTGGCCCGAGTCCAAGCAATCTGCTCTCTTTTATCTGGGCTTGAATGATGAACTAAAGGATGTGCTGGCACACATCGATCCCCAACCACGCACCTGCTCCGCTCTCATCGAACTTACTTTATGTCTGGACCGTAGGATAATGGAGCGGAAGGGAGACCACAAGAAAAAGGAACGGTCTGTCATGCCCTATGAACTTGTTGGACAAGGGGAGAAAACAACAGCATCACCTGAACCCATGGAGATAGGTGCTGTGAGGGCTTCATTGACGCTGAGTGAAAGAGATCACCGCCGAAAACAAGGCCTCTGTCTTTATTGTGGCAAAAAAGGGCACTACCTACGGGACTGTCCGGTGAAACCTAAGCCTGGAAGATCTAGAAATGGGCAAGCTGCAGCAGGACTCACGGATAAGGGGCCTGAAAACTACAAGGCTTGAAGGTGGGAGAAGGGGAACCCTCTAGCAGAAACATCATCCCTTCCATAACGCCAGGCTGTGTTCAGGAGAAGAACCACTTGTTTCTTGACATGTCTATGGTTATAGCTTCCGAAGAAAAATACATCAGTGCAATGGTGGATTCCGGGGCTATGGGCTGTTTCATGGACTTTGCAGAAGCCAAACGTTTGGGAGTACTTCTTATTACCAAGAGTTATCCCGAAACTGTGTACGCTGTAGACGGGAAGGAATTGGAAGCCGGACCCATAAAATACCACACCCCTGAATACGAGCTTAACCCCAATGGATACCATCATGAGCGACTGTCGTTCAACATCATCAATGCACCACAATATGGCGTCATATTGGGGCTTCCCTGGCTACAAAAACACGAACCCTTCATACATTGGACCTCCAAAACTGTACAGTTCACGTCCGCATATTGTATGGAACATTGTATTCCTGAGCTATATAGTCCTTCTCGGGCATTAGCCTCGATACAACACATAGCCACTGCTGCAGAAAAGGAAGTGTCTCTACCTTCTTTCTACCAGGCATACGAAGCAGTGTTCAGTGACACACAGGCCGAGGTGCTCCCGCCTCACAGGGAGTACGATTGCAGAATCGATCTTCTCCCAGGGGCTGTGGTCCCTAATGGAAGGATTTATGCCCTCACGGTGCCAGAGAACGAGATCCTACGCGCTTATCTGGATAAATACCTTGCTGTTGGATACATAAGACCTTCGAGATCTCCAGCAGCATCCCCACTGTTTTTTATCCTGAAGGCTAACGGTGAGAAAAGATGCTGTATTGACTACAGGGCTCTCAATACCATCACAGTGAAGAACCAATATCCCTTGCCATTAATCCCTGTTTTGTTGGAACAAGTACGAGCCGCCAAGATATATACCAAGCTTGATCTGAGGGGCACCTACCACCTTGTTCGTATACTTCAGGGTGATGAATGGAAAACGGCATTCAAGACATGGTATGGGCTTTTTGAATACCTGGTAATGCCCTTTGGGCTATGTAATGCCCCGGACGCATTTCAATACTTCTTAAATGAAGTATTGAGGGAGTATCTCGACCATTATGTAGTGGTATACATTGACGACATCTTGGTCTATTCAAACAGGACTGAAGAACATGTGGAACACGTGAGCCAGGTGTTACAAGCTTTACTAAACAACCATCTTTACTGCAAAATCACCAAGTGTGAGTTTCATGTCACCACGGTGGAATTTTTAGGCGTGATGCTCACACCGTCCGGTCAGGTCATGGCCGAAAGGAAAGTCAAGGCAGTGAAGGAGTGGCCTCGTCCTTGTAATGTCAAGGATATTCAAAGTCTGTTGGGATTCGCCAACTTTTATAGATGATTCATTCGTGGATTCTCTGCTATGGTAACACCTTTAACCAGACTCACAAGGAAAAACGTTCCGTTTGTGTGGGATAGGGAAGTACAAGATGCTTTCAATCAGATGAAAGCCGCTTTCTCTATGGCTCCGGTTCTCACCCATGCCAACCCAGAGATACCTTTCATAGTGGTGGCCGATGCATCCGAAGTTGCGCTAGGAGCTGTGCTGTCCCAAAGAGAAGAAACCACTGGACTCCTACATCCGATCGCATTCATGTCTCGGAAACTAAATCCAGGGGAGATAAACTACACGATTGAGGAGAAGGAATTACTGGCAATCAGGGATGCATTCTTAGAGTGGAGACATTGGCTGTTGGGTGCTAAACACCAGGTGACGGTATACACAGACCATCGCAATTTACAGTTTATGCGAGCAGATTGTCATCTTACTCCAAGACAGTTACGCTGGATGCTGTTCTTTGAAGAATACTGGTTCATCGTCACCTACAGACCAGGCGTGAATAACAAGAAAGCGGATGCTTTAACGAGACAGGAAAACCCAACTCTGCATACCACAACGCCAATCAGAGCTATAATCGAACCTTCAAAAGTTCTGTGTCACTCAAACAGGGGATTTTTTGTTGGGCGTAAAGACAGGAGTACAAACCTGTGTATGGAGAACCTGGCTTAGGCATGATGCCGAATGGAAAGTGAAACAAGGCATACCCATGAAAGGAACACAAGTGCTAGTACCTACAAAACCATTATGAAGAACAGTTTTTTCCTGGTGTCATGATTCTCCTTGCCCTGGCCACATGGGGTATGTAAAAACTCTTGAAAAAGCATTGAGACAGTTCTGGTGGACCTCCATTCGGCCTGATCTTCGTCAATGGGTAAAAGAGTGTACAAAGTGCGCCCAGAGGAAGTCCGATCGACAACAATCTCAAGGGTTGTTACAACCAATGCCCACGCCAGAAAACCCGTGGGAGAGATTCTCTGTGGACTTCATTGTCGGACTCCTCAAAGACCAAGGGAAAACTGCTATAATCGTGGTTATAGACTATCTTACGAAAATGGGTCACTTCATTGCATGCAACCAGGTTCCCACAGCGGGTCAATTAGCTCACCTCCTTTTAGTGAACATAGTCCAGTTACATGGACTTCCGAGGTTTATAGTATCAGATAGAGGGGCCCAATTTACAGCTCGCTTTTGGAAAACCTGGTGTTCTGAACTACAAATAACTTTATCCTTATCCACCAGTTTTCACCCTCAAACAGATGGTCAGACAGAGAGGCTAAACCAGACTCTTAAACAATTCCTGCGTTGTTACGTTCAGGATAATACAGAATCATGGGTGGACTGGTTATGGGTGGCGGAAATTGCTTATAATAGCACTCAACACTCCTCCACGCTTCACACCCCTTTTTTTTTGTTCCTATGGACATCATCCTAGATTCAACCCCCTGTTACTCCCAAGTGCCAACGTCAGGTTGCCCGACGTCAAGGAGAGGTTGTTACGTGTTCGCAAGGTACTCCTTGCCATGCATAGGAATCTTGTACAAGCCAAAGCTAGGTACAAAACATAGGCAGACAAACACCGCAGGCCTTGTCCTGTGTATAATAAGGGTGATCTGGTGTGGTTGTCCACGAAACACATTAGGTTCAAGAAACACAGCGTGTTTAACCCTAGGTTCATAGGGCCTTATAGGGTCGTGAAACACATAAACTCGGTGGCTGTAAAATTGTGCTTGCCTGCACATTTTAGGATCCACCCCGTCTTTCATGTATCCCTCTTGAAGCCCTCTCATTGCCCGGTTCGGCGTGCTCCTCTGCCTATATGGGTACAACAGGACCATGAATATGAGGTTCAGGGGGTGCTTGACTCCAAGTGGGTGAGGGGACGCTTGCAGTATCTGATTTCCTGGAAGAAATCTTGGGAGCCTGCTAGTGCTGTGCACGCCCCTCGTTTGGTGGCTAAGTTTCACCGCTTGCATTCGGATGAGCCTGCTGCCGGTCAGCGTCCTTCGTGAAGGGGGGATGTACTGTCAGAGTTTGACCCATCGGTAGAGCGCTGACCTTCCTTCGCGCTTACACGGAGGCTTATGACAGGAAAGACTATGATTCCCAGCATGCCCGGGAAGCAGGTCACGTTCATGATGCAAGTCACGCAATTCCAAGAATCAAAGCCCTCGCCGGGGAAGCCGGCGTTGCCGATAATTCTTGCTGAACACTGCGAGTGGTTGGTATACCTGACAAGCGGTAAGCCCCTTTGCTTGAACTCGTTCTGAACTCTTGGTACCCCGTTCTGGGTTGGGTACATGTATTACTGGATTACGTGTTGGAACATTCTGCTTGCGTGTTTCTGACTTAGTGGAAGCTCTCTCGGCTGAGCGAGCATTATTTCCCCGTTGGCCGAGGCTGGCATTCCGTTGTCTCGTTGCGGGTAAATACAAAGAACTGTCAAGGACTTCCTTGCTGGAAGAGACTATTGTTCTGGGTCTCTTGCAGGGCAGTCATTAACCTTGAGATCGTTTTAAGGGACGGTTTGGGCTCAAACTGTTCATTGGCGTACCTACAGATTATCTGGATTACTGATCAGTCTAGCGGTCGCTAGACTCCAGTGGAATACATGAACTATTCCGTTTCAGCAGACTTCGTTAAGGGCTTATTAACCTTGCCTGCTGTGTATGTATGATTTCTCCCCACAACCTTTTTCTATCTTTTTACCCAAGCACAGGAGAGACGAATAAGTGGTGTCAGATCGGAGGGATTTATCCGACTACTGAAGTGAACACATTCAGTGTTTGGTATGTTGTGGGATTGCCTGTAGAATGACAAAGCAAGTACAGAGATAAGAGTTTCAATGTATGTCTTTTGTTTCCCTTTACAGTTGGTTAAATCCTTGGTATCACCCCAATCTCTTCTCCTATTTAAGGCCGCAGTATTTTCCTTTACAGGTAGGGGTGAGGATATAAAGTACATTATGATATAAGGAAAGGACCTAGGTAGTTCTGGGCTATGTGGATACGGGTTGTGTATTCTAAATATCTTTTATTGTCGTTTCAGATCTCCCTCCCCGCTGTCCCCTTCCTTTCCTTCCCTCGCCTGACTATCCTAGCAGTCTGTGTATGTAACGTCAGACTCTGGGGACGTCGACAGGAGGAGGCCATAGGTAATTCAGCACAATCCAGAAGAGATCAGAAGAAGGCGCCTGACATCAGATGGGCAAAGGATCTACCTCCCCATATGGCTCTCCTAATTCTGGTGATTTTTAATAGCTGTTTAGAGCAGGATCTGAAGCTTCTGTTTGGGACATAGGGGGTCAACAGGTCTTTGATTTTACTAGGGCCCTTGTTGTGTAAGGCTCTGTGTGTCATACAGAGTGCCTTGAACTTGATTCTGGCCTCATTCGGGAGCCAGTGAAGAGCTTTTAGATGCTTTCCAACTGGTTTGTGTATTGGGACCTTACAGAGCAGTCTTGCGGCTCCATTCTGGGCCTTTTGGGAGTCTTTTGATGACATATTTTGGTGCCCCTAGGAAGAGTGATTTTCCATAGTCCAAAAGTGATGTGACCAAGGAATGAGCTACTGTCTTTCTAAGCTGTATGGCGATACACTCCAAAACTTTGCTGAGCATTCAGAGTAATTCAAAACATGTGCCTGCCAATGTTGTGGCTTGGATCTCCATTGTTAGATCCTTATTGAGCTATAAGCCAAGATTATTAATAGTCACATTGGGAGTTGGAGGGCTACCCAGGCATTTAGGCCAGCTGATCAGAGGCCTGGGAACCTCATTATTTCCAAGGACCATCAGCTCCGTTTTGTCCCTGTTCAACTTCAGACAGCTGTTTGTCATCCATTCCACAACCCTTTCCATGCAGGGTGCTAATCTGTCAGTTACTGTTGGATCTGGGATCCAGGAATACCATCAACTGGATGTCATCGCATATGAAATCATGGAGACATCGCAGTCTTGAGCTATCCATGCTAGTGGTCCCTTGTAAACATTAAGCAGCGTGGCACTGAGCTAGGAGCCCTGAGGCATCCCGCATGTCAATGGCATCGTCTTAGAAAAAAGGTTGGCTTCCATTACTTGAAAAGTTCTGACCTTCAGGAAGGATGACAGCCACTCCAGGACTTTGTCTTGGATGCCAAGGTCCAATAGTCTTTTTTGCAAAGTATGGTGGTCCTCAGTATCAAATGCTGCGCTGAGGTGAATAAGTAATATAGTGGCTGACCTTCCTTGGTCCAACATCGTTTTAAAGTTCCTCTACCACTGCCAGGAGTGCTGATTCTGTGCTATGCTGTGGGCGGAAACCCATCTGTGTGGGGTGGAAGCATTGGTTTCTTTCCAGACACTCTGTCAGCACTCCATTTCCATTTTTCTCTACCAATTTACAGACAAACGGCAAGAGTGAAATGGGACAATAGTTCCCTAGATGGGCTGGGTCTAAGTTAGTTTCTTTTAGCAATGGTCTGATTATTGTTTGTTTCCATGCACTTGGTACTTGGCCCAACTCTAGTGAGAGATTCGTGATTTTAGCTCAGAGGCCTTCAAACTTTTGAAGGTTGAGCCCCCCAGCTGAATTTTATTTAGATGTCAGGCCCCCCCACCCCCTGACAGAAATTTCTGGAATCTGGTACACTACATAATCGACCGCCACCCACATATCCTGGGCCATATCCGGCAAATAATGTTCAAAACAATGAGTGTTTCCTACTTCTCCATGAATTCCCTCACTACCACTCACCAACAATGCACCTCATCTCTCTATAGCACCTTTCTGGCAAGCATATATATTTTTTTATAGCGCTACTTATAGTTTCATCATACTTAGGGGCATAGGTACAAGCCCCTATAGAAATCACACCGTCACTGTTTACGACGTTGTGATGGCGATAGGGGCATTGCCGTATTTACAAGGCAGCGATAAGCCATTTAACTTAGCTTAACACTGTCTTGTAAATAAGGCCCCCTTTTATGCTATGCTTAGCGTGAAAGGGTGGGCAGTGGGTGTTGCAGTGGGCATTCCACTGCAACAGGCACTGATTTTGATGCTGCGCCCTTTTTACAAGGGCAGAGTAAAAGGGAGGCAGAGTTAAAACTAAGAACAGGGAAAACCTGGTCTTCAGTTGGCACAACTGGGAGAAATGCATTATTTCTCCTCATTTTTGCTTCAGCCTTGTGCAGCACACATGGAAAAAGAAAATGCCTTGTATTTGTAATCTTTAAAAAAAATCAATGTTGTGTTTTCCGTGTGTGCTGCTTTAAACAGCACACATGGAATTGTGACAAATGGCATTTAAAGATGGTTTATGTACAGGAAAGTCCCCCTCCTGTACATAAACAATCTTTCCCCTGCACGCAGACACCCTTGCACTATGATGCATTGGTGTCTGCATTGGCCCCACACTACTAAGTGTAGCGCCAGCGCAGGGGAAACACAAGGCTGCACCATATTGTTGTAAATATGGTGCAGCCTTCTGTTTCTGAAGTGGCGAAGAGAGGCCTTAACCCATGACTGCTACCGCCTCACTCCGAAACTTCCTTGAACATATGCCCCTCAGTTCTTTGATCTGCATGCTACGCCTTCTTTGTAGCAGACACATTAACCCTCTGTGCTGTGAGGGTGGCAGGATTGCTCATGTGAGTGCACAGTGAGGTATGCAACAGTGTGAGAGTAGGGTAAGTGAAGTGACTGCTGGGTGAGTGAGGTGACCATATGAATTTGGGTGTGCATGTTAGTGCATAGTGGGACTAATGAATGCATGGTTAGTGATGGGCTTGTTTAAGTGAGATTGCAGATTGAGCAGTGAGGGGGACAGGTGAGTGAAGTGTCACATGAGTTCAGGGTGGGTAGTGTGCTTGTGTGCCTGCAGGTTGAGGTACAGGGAAAACAGTGCAAGTGCATTGTGAGAGCAGAGTGATCACTGAGTGCAGGGTGAATGGTGTGAGTGCATGGTGGTCAGTGTGAGGGAATTGTGATCGCTGTGAGTGCAGGGTGAGCATGAAAGTGAAGGGCGAGAATGATGAGCAAGTTGTCTGAATGCAGGGTGCATTTCCAGACACTTGCAGTAACTCAGCATGCTATTGACGGCAGCGCAGCGTTTCAGATATGTTAAACTATTACTATTGCTATTATGGCATTAACCAGGGATTGAGGGTGGAGGAAATAAATACTGGGCTGATCTTGCAACAAACTTCCATTTTTATGATTAGGGTTGCCAGCTCATTATTTTGATGTCCCAGGTGGTACAAAAATAAGCAGTCACCTAAAGCTCTATTTTCAGCACTTATCAGTGCATACTCTGAACAGCAAATAGAAATAGAAAGCACTTTGAATTGTGTTTTAGGCTGCCTGAATGATATGACTGATAATAAAAGGGAACAAAGACAGAAAAGTCACATCATAAATTAATACATACTTCTTTATTTATAATCCATATTTAGATCTGATGACCGATTCACTATCTTTTTTTGTTTGCCTAAGTTGAATTTAGGTTCACGAAAAAATGTATGTATTTAGTAAATTTCTAACCGTGCGTCACAGATTCAGGATTTCAGTAGAAAAGCAATGTTATTAAGACATTAATTTGTAAATGCTCTTCCGTCGCGTCCCAGTGGACTCTCCAGCCTCAACATTAACTTTTCTTTAACATTTTGTGCGAGTCACCTGCTTGGTGGTTATTTCTCCGGCAAGAACCATCTCGTAGAAGAGTTAAACGGAATACTGACCAGCGTTACGCAGTATCTATTACATGTATTTTCTTTATGTTTAATTGCAGCCGCACAAAAGCCTCATTGTGCTAATGCCACATCTCAATTGTTTTAGTAAAATCATTTCGGCAGTGACGTTCTCTGTAATGCATCTGGGGGCGTGACGGGTGCATCCGGGCATGCCCTGAATATATAAGGAAACAGTGGGACATTACACTGCTTTTTGAAAGGTTAAATATGACGCCTATGTTCAAAGACACATCTTGGACTACCGATTGTCGGGGTGAATTCAAAAGTATATATTGTGTAACTCTTTGGTTATGCTTGTGTGAGAGGTAATGGGAGCACTATATATATATGTATTCAGGTGCGCAACGCCATTGAAGTCAAAGGGCTTTAAGCCCCTAGCTCCACTCTGCCGTTTGCTTCAAGAGGACAAAGGTGAGATTTTCGGGTAGAGTGCGTGCCCCCCTGAGACGGTGTCGCGCCCCCTAGGGGGGCGCGCCCCACAGATTGAAGAACTCTGTTTTCACTGGTGTCGGGAGCAGAACCTCTGTGAGCTCTTTAGGCACATGAGGAAGAGCAGGGTCTAAAGGCGAGCCTGATTTCACCTCATCCATCAGTAATCTCACATCCTCTGTATTGACTGGTGGGAAGCTACTGAGAATGGGCGTTGGGGGATCTGCGCATGATCTATTTTCTGACTCTTAGATGTCTCTCTCCCGGTCATGAAGGAGTTATAAATGTCCGTAACTTTTTTGAAGAAGTAAGTGTCCAGCTCGTTGCATCGTTCCTCAGTAATCTCAGCAGTGTGGTTGTCGTGTGTTAGGGAGGTTAGAGATTTGACCACTGAGAAGAGTTCATTCAAGGAATTCTGAGCTTGTTTGATCTTTAGCTCAAAGACTTGTGCCTGTGCCTCTTTGATACTATTGTGGCACAGTCTAACAGTTGCTTTATACTTGGCTTTGAGTTAAAAGTCATAAGTCTTCCTCAATTCCCTTTCAATTTTTTTGCAGTGTTTCTTTAGAGATACTAGTTAAGTGTTAAACCATGGTGCTTTTTTGGGCATAGGTTTTGGTTTAGTAGATGTTTTAGGAGGCAGTCTATCCAATGATAGTGTAATCCTGCTTTCCCAGCTGGAGTAAGCTTCATCAGCCTTGTCCTGTATCTTAGTGGCCAGTGAAATTAGGAGATCCTCCCATGTGTCTGTGTTCAGCTTAGACCAGTTTCTTGTCTTCGTAACTCCAGAAGGTAGGTGCTTTTTCTTTCCAGCTTGCCTATTGCCAAGTGCAAACAGCATAAGAAAGTGGTCTGGCCAGGATACTGGTGTTGGGGTGGAGACTGAGTTAACATTGTGTATACAGTTTGTTAAAATGTAAAACTTCCATTCTCGCCCATTTCATGGGAATTTACCTTATGGTCAATTCTTATGTATAAGAAGGAACTGTAGTAACAACAATGATTTCAAACAATAATCAAATGAGCTGTCTACCAGACTGAAAGCTAGAGATTATCCAGAATGTATCATTAGAATAAGTCTGAAGAGGTTGAGGAATCAAAACCGGGAAGAACTTCTTGAACCACACCCAAAACAGCCAGACACATCTACCCTCACCTGTGTCGCTACATAAATCAAACTTTCTAACCACAATACATGTATCATCAAAAGACATTGGCGCATTCCAATCTCAGGATGATTACACTTTGAACAACCAAGATTTACCCATAGTGGAGGCTAAAACCTGAGAGACTACTTAGTGCACACTAGACGACGGACACCCATTGAAAGTACCACGACTGTCAGGCAACTGTGGGGCCTTCCAACTGTTATGGGCCATATCTCTTGTGTTTTTTGCAATGTCTGCCATTTAACATCTAACTCAAAGACTGAGACATACTAATTGCAATTCCATACATGCTATGTATATGATCACTTGCTCTTGTGATTTACTATACGTTGAAATGACCTGTAGAAAAGTACAAATACAGATAATGGAACACAGAAGCAACATATGAGGTAAAGAATTACAACAAAAATGAACTACCACTTTATTTCACAAAATCACTCAGCGAATGATCTTCGGTGAGTTCAAATCAAAATTTTCTTTATTCGGTATTTCAATTATAGAAATCCATAAAAGCAATATTGTGCACATTTTTATATTATTAAACAGAAAATTTATAATACACTGTAACTAAAGAAACAAGGTTAAAAGGAATGTAGGTTCACATTTCATTTAAAACATTAATCTTTGCTTAACAAAAAGTCACTTTACAGGTTTTTTCTATGCCTAAGAATGCATTTCAGGAAATTAACAACATGATAGCAAGTAATTTCCGAATCTAAAAACTGTAAACGCAACATGGCAGGGCGGCATTGTCTGACACCCCACAGTTTTAACAGAGATAGTAACCAGAGTTTGCGATGTTCATTATAAAATTTGCAAAACATGGCTACATGTATGGTGGACTGCGGTGATTTGTCATCGCAGGGACAGAGAGGTAAAGTTTGGTCCCAAGCATTCATTGTGGGAAAAGCTACTAACCGGTGAAATAGGTTTAATCTGAATCTAGTCAGTAGAAATTGATCGAAAATACCTGTTTCAAACGTTAGGTAAGGCTGGATGGTAAGGGTAGTCTGGACCATGACAGCGTGATGGACGGAAGGTTTCCCTATTTCGCTGGCGAGCCTTAAGTTGTCTAAGTGGCTCAAAGCCATGTCTTTTAGGTCTTTCTTGGATATCTCACTGATCTTTGCCGGTGTGAAGTAGAAAGTCTCTAGGCCTAGGTCAGTGAGAACGTTTTTGATGTAGGCAAGCCATCTTATTTTTAGGGAACGGTCTAGTGCCATAGAGTCAGCCACGATCCCCTTGGTTAGCGTGTTTTTATCAGAGGTCCAGATATGTCGCCATAGTAGCAACGGTTGGATTTTTACCAGGTCCTCTATATATGGTATGCCTAGTTCTGTGTGGCATGCGTATGTTGAGGATCGTTTCAGTGCTACAAGGAGAAACCTTAAAAAAGTGTTCTCTACAACCTGTAAAGCAGTAACATCCGCATGCCCCTAGACTCCGGCCCCATACAATGCGGTTGACTGGCATTTAGCACTGTACATTTTTAATATTTCCTGGGGCGACCGTTTGCCCAGTTTTTGTGAGAAGGACATCAGGGCTGCTATGGCTCTCTTGAAGCAATGTTTCCTGGCCTCGACTGCCACTTTCCAGGACAGTTTGTTATCTATCGTGATACCTAGATAGGGGTAGTGAGCTGTCACATCTATTTTTTGGTTTTTAAGCAATAGGTCCTTAGGCTGTTTTCTCCCTGTACCTGCCATCATTACAAAGGTCTTCTTAATGTTAATGTGGAGGTCAAGACTGCCCATGAAGATCGAATATCTGGAAAGTACTTTCTGCAGTTCACGTGGAGTCCGAGCCAGTAGGACAGCATCGTCTGCATAGAGCAGAGCGGGAATCGGGCGTTGTTTTACTTGTGGGAGGTCCTGGGCACCCCTCAAAAGCTCAACCTCCAAGCTGTTTGTATAGAGGGAAAATAAGAAGGGGCCAGGACACAGCCTTGCCTGACTCCACGCTCTACTCCAAAAGATGCCGATAGCTCGCCCTTTGCACCGAAACGGACTCTCGCGGAAGCCTTAGAGTATAATTCCCTCAGGAAGACTAAAAGTGGGGGATCCACCCCCATTTGTGACAGTACAGACCATAATTTCGTGTGGGAGACACAATCAAAAGCTGCGGACAGGTCCACATACACCAAGTAGAGTCTGTCCTGCTTTGCATGGCTGTATTTCCCTATGATCATAGATAGGTTTAGAGCCTGTTCTACTGTCCCAAAGCCTTCCCGGAAGCCAAATTGCAAATCTGACAGGATACCCCTTTCCTCCACCCACTGCTGGAGTCGCTCGAGAATGACCCTGCCAGCTACCTTGCCCAGCGAGTCCAATAATGAGATCGGGTGGTAGCAGGCAGGGTCCTGGCGGTCTCCCTTTTTGAAAATCGGGACCATAACGGACTTCGTCCAGGACTCCAGAAGCCCCTTCTTTGCAGCTGCCGTGCATACCCTGGTGAGTATGGGGGCCCAGAGATCTGTATTATATTTAAAGAAGTCCACTGGAACACCGTCAGGCCCGGGAGCTTTTCCGTTTTTACTTGATTTTAGGGCCAATAGGACCTCGGTGATGTCAAACTCTATGGAGATGGGATACGCCCCAACTGCGGGGGATTCATCATCAGTTTCTAAATCTGTTTCTCTTTTTTTGAACATTTTAGAAAAGTGAGATACCCACACGGCCTCTTCTATGGCGACTTCGATTTTTGGGGTATTATCGTCAGCCAGAAATGGAGATCTTACTACCCTCCAAAAGGCTTCGCCGTTTTTTGCAAGGGCACTTTTATGAAGTTCGTCCCACAGGGCCTGCTTTAATTCGGCCTTTCTCTGGTTCCTCGCATAGAGGTATTCTTTTCTCAGTGTGGCAATTAGCTGAGGGTCTCTGTCATCTTTATTCAGTGCCACTTTTAGTTTAGAATGAGCCAATGTGCAGTCATGATTAAACCATCCTTTTTTGTTCGAGGTTTGGGCTGTTAGTTTCCCTGTGAGTAGGGACTTAATTTTTCTAAAATCATAGAGAAATTACTTAAGACTTCCTCGTCTGCCACCCTTTGATCTAGGTATTTTTTGATGTGAGGGTATGTTGATTTTATCAGCTCTTCGGTAAGTTGGCCAGGATTTATCTTCGCCCATTTTAAGGTGAACCCATTTAACTGACCCAGCTGTAAGTTATTCTGACTCAGGGTTTTTACTATCATTAGGGGAAGGGATTGTTGGTGAATTAGGTTCATTTCCAATTTGAGAGCCGAGTGGTCACTTAGTGCATTAGGAATAACTTCAAAGTGCTTGACTCTGTTTAGCAGACCAGCCGATAGTAAAATATACTCTACCGTTGTGCGATGACCCCTCCCCACATAGGTTAGCTCTAACTGATTGGTATTGCTATTTGGACTGTTCGCTATTTGGAGGTCCAGGTCTGATAGCAGATCATTCATTGTGTCACCAAATTTAGTGTGACGAAAATGGGTAAGGGGGTTACCCTTCTCAGTCACCATCCCAGCACAATTTTTTCCCGAAAGAGTGCAGTGATGTAGGTTGAAATCCCCCCCCCCCATAAGAATGAGACAGTGCCCTTTCCGCCTTTTGCCTGTCTTAAATTGGAGAGTTTCTCATTTAGGTTAGATATCAACCTCAGAAGCTGTCGTTCCTCCAGGTTATTATAGAAATTGATAAGGAAAACTGTCTTGTTTTTGGGTAGGGAGAGGGAAAGAAGCTGGAAGTTAACGTCCAGTTCAACAATGGTTATTTTTATTTGCTGGATGGTATTTGCTATGTAGATATTTAATCCCCACTTTGGCCTGCCCATAGTCCCCATCAGTGCTGGGGAGAAATAGGTCCTAAATCCCAGAAGGTGGAGTTCCGTCTGCGACCATGTCTCCTGGATGCAGACAATTTGTTGACTATCTACAAAGCTCTGCATACTCCCGTCTTCAATTTTTGGGCGAAGACCAGCGATGTTCCAAAAAACGACGCCCAGAACTTGGGGGTCCCCCTTGGGAGCATCACCAGTATGTGGAACAGAAGGAATGTCAGGCTCCACTGGGTTTAACCTCAGTGGATCTTCTGCCTGTGATGGTCAATCAACTGACTCTAGGCCACTGTACCTATTCATCGTTGATATTCCATTCCAGCCCTCCCAGCGTGGTAGGTCCCTATAGTTTCCCCTCTGATGTTGTCCACCCCACTCTTCCCTTTCTCTGCCCCGATGTCGAGGTCCCACTGTGTACCAGGGTCCATCATAGAGAGAACCTTCACGAAATCTGGGGGGATAGAAGAAAGAGAGGCGCTTTGTTCCTATCCCACCGTTTAAACTCAAATCTTCCCCTGCGCAGATGTGGTCAGCTATTCTGGGGTCTTCAAAGGTGATTAGGACGCAGTCACCCTGTATTGTTTTTCTACCATGGCCGACCCAAGGGGCCCTTCTAACCATCAGAATTCTAGTTGAACAGTAGGCCGGGGGTGGGCGGTTCATACTGAGCCAGTGTTGGATCTTATTCCTTAGTGACCAGTTTGGTTCAGAGTTTTGATCCGCCAACTCTGGAACACCAGTCATGATAACGACAAAGGGACCCGCTTCTGGCGGGAGGTTGACAGGAAGTCTTCCATCTAACGGTTCTCTCTCCCTCCCTTTGTTTGATTGTGTTGATTGTATTTTTAAACCTGTGTTGTTATTTTCACGATTAGTGTTTGAGTTAGTGGTTATATTTGGAAGATTTGATGGTGGCTTCTCTATTGTCTTATTTTTGACCACTGTGGTTGGGGTGGATTTGTCTGCTATCACTGGGACAGTCGATTTTTTGTTTTGGGCGGTGGGAGTAGAGCAGAGGTGCTTTCCTGCCACACCTTTTTGTACTCCCTGGTTTGGGTTGGGTTTTAAATTAGATTTTATCAGGGCTGAAAGTTCAGCTAATGCTTTTTCTATCTTAGATAGTCTGACTTGTAATGGTGTGAGGGTTTGTTTTAATAGGTCCCCAATTTTTAATAACAGTTGGGTGTTGGGGTTTTCGTCTGCCTCCTGGTTTGATGGTACATTATTTGCCATTTCTAAGGTAATCGGAGGCGGGGAGACATGTGGTGTGTGGTGTACCATCACCGTATGTCTATTCTGGTTCTCTATCATGGGGGAGCCGGGGGGGTTCTCTGCTGTCTCGGTATGAGGTTTAGAAGGTTTTTCTATTTTTTTATTTGTTTGGCCTGCAGGTTTCTTTTTCCTTATCGCTCCCTCTCTCCTCCCTCTTGACTGCCTTATCTCTTCCGGGGTCGGTTGGGGCACTAGATCTGGAGTCTTTTCTAGATCTAAAATTGATTGTGTTACCGAGAGCTGTGAGACCGATAGGTCAACTGTGTTGGGTAAGCTATGCCTTTGACCCCCACCTTCACTCCATCTTAAATCCCTTCGGGGATCCGGTGTTCTTACATTTGCCAGGTGCCCCATGGAGGATCTTTTAGCGTTTGCTAAATCTTGGGATACTCTACGCTCCATGAGGGAGATACTCTGGTCTATAAACGAATTAGCCCTAGTGATGAAGCTATCTATAGGACCTGTGATTTGCCCTTTCTTAGCCGCAGTTTTGCTTCTGCTTCCTCTAGTGGACATAATAAGGTTTAAATGCTATCGAAAGGTAAGATAACGTGTGTAAGCGCAGGAAAGTATGGGGGTTCGTAATAGTTGTTAATAGGTATTAGGGGAAAATAAAAGGGACAGTAACAAATCAAAAGATAGTCTTGAATGATGACAGTTTTTAGGGGAATGGCCCAGCCCGGTCCTAAACGGTCTCTAACGGGCTACAACGGGCCCGCCCTTGGCCTGGGCTTAGCCCCGGGCTGAGTCCCGCGCGCGTCCCGCGATGCGCGGTGGGCGCCCAATTATTTACGTAATAGGGGGTGTGGCACGGCCGGGAAGAGGAACCAACTGTGGGTGTACAGCTGAATGCTGGTCCTCGCAGTCCCGGTCTCCCCTTCTCTCTCCTCCCAGCTGCTCCAAAACCACTCAGCACAGGCTCCACGAAAACAACAGAGTCCTGGCGAAGAAGGGACCTCCAGCCACTACACACGGGCAGGGAATTCACCAAAGTCCACAGTCCAATCACGAGCGGCGCCCGCGGAGCGGGGGCCGCGAGAGGTGATAACGTGCTGAGAGGGGGCGTGGCACGGCCGGGAAGAGGAACCAGCTGTGGGTGTACAGCTGAATGCTGGTCCTCGCAGTCCCGGTCTCCCCTTCTCTCTCCTCCCAGCTGCTCCAAAACCACGCAGCACAGGCTCCACGAAAACAACAGAGTCCTGGCGAAGAAGGGACCTCCAACCACTACACACGGGCAGGGAATTCACCAAAGTCCACAGTCCAATCACGAGCGGCTCATCTTCGGTGAGTTGTCCCTGAAACTTTGGAATATCCGAATTAAAGAGCAGAAACGATTCTTTTTGAGAAAGAACAAGATTGGTTTTATCATTTAAAGGCATATAAGACAGGGTTAATTGATGAAGTTCTGTGGCAGTCCCTGAATAAATAAACTGTGACATTATGTTTATTTTATTTCTGGCAATGCATGACACAAAAGAGCATACCCATCCATTGTGGGAGACACATGACCCTTATTTTCCTATCAGGGACATATTACTTTGTCACAAAGGAGTGTGCCTAGATATTAGAGATGTGTCCTAACAGTCCTTTTAGTTTTACAATATTTTACTGTTTTCCTTTTTTTTCAGAAGTTTATTAGCAAACAATTTACGTTCACATCCCAATTTGGAGCGCAACATGAGTGTAAATGCCCTTAGAAAGTACTGTACACCATTATCGCACTAAGTGCAGCTGTTAGAAACATCAGAATTCGGTGTTCTCTGTATAGTACGATGCATGCGAATTCTAGAAACGCATAAGCCAATGTGATGGCTGTACATACATGGGGACGGAGACTTTTAGAAACCAGGTTGGTTCGACGTCTTTAAAATCAGCATGACACTCCCGCCCACCGATAAGCAGGGGTTGGAGCTAGGTATGGCGGCAAGGTAGGTCCTTTGATGAAGTAAGCTTGGGCCCGTTTGAGGTGTGTGGGGGGTCAGATGCTCTTTTGTCTCTCTTCCAAAAATATGCATTTTTTAACCCATAGTTCTGTTTACGTTCTCAGTGTTTGACTACAAGCCATGTCCTCCTCCAATGCTACCCTATGAAGCATTTCAGAGCCCATTAAGAGATATTTTTTGGGTCACAGCAGCGTTTGCATGTGCGTGGGAATTCACACAATGTGCTTACAAGCTCTCGGAACAATTCAGTATTTCAATGTCGGGTGCTTTTCCTACATCAGGATTTTAACATTATACTTGCGTTCCTGGAGGTCACCGCTTAAAATATGTCTTTGTCTGTCTTACTGCGCATGTTTGTCTTTGTCTGTCTTTGTCTGCCTTTTAATATTGGACTGTTGAACACACTTGTCAGTGTTGATGGCACCACAAGGGGGATGTAGGTGATATGTGTATCTGGGGTAAAATGTAGTAGTATACTTTGATCTTTCCTCATTATTGTGTTGAGCTTCTCTCTCTATATATATACAGGCACCCACCAAACAGCTGGAGATTAGGAGTGTGGTAATGTAGGTAGTGCATGAAGGAATGCATGTTCTTTCACTTGTTTAGAATGGTGCATTTAATGAAAAATAGTTTTTGGGGGGACTAACAAACAAAGAGATGAAATAGGGATGTGTTAACTTAAGGTCCAGAAGAAAACCATGAAACCCGGTTGGGGCTAAGAGGGCTGAAACATGTAGACTACGTTTTGGTTGCTGCCAGGGGTTCCTAAACTTCTTCCCTTTGACATCACATTTGGTTTTAATCTTACCCTAGTACCAATTTTAATAAAAGAATCCCTATGTTCGGTTACTTGTGGTAATATTTATTGAACACAAATCCCAAAATCCCATACCTGGAACCAGGTGTTCCAGATATGGACTTTGTTAGATTTGGGGGTCTCTAGTTGGCAGAGGTAGGTAGGTACCTTTGACCAAATAGGGACCCTTGTGTCTAGTCAGGGTAAGGGGGTACACTCCTAAAATAACCCCTGCTCACCCCCTTGGTAGCTTGGCACGAGCAGGCAGGCTTATCTCAGAGGCAGTGTTTAAAGGATTTGTGAACACATACAGTAACCCAGTGACAACACTACAGATGGACACCACACAAGTTGTAGTATAAAAATAAGTGTTTTTATATAGACTTAACACAAGACCACAAACGACAAAAATCCACAATACTGTACTTTAAAAATGGTAGAAGTAACTTAGTTCTCTTTAGATGTAAAATGCAACACTTTCATTTCAATGTACCTTTGGATGCATAACGCTATAAAACGAAAGTGTTGCAGGGAAGGTGATGCGTCGGTTCCTTACACACAATAACGGCGATGCGTCGGGTCCCTACTGCTGCGTAGGGGATGCATTCGTTCTTCTCCGCATGGGGAGGTGATGCATCGGTTTCGTACTGAGCTTCCGTGGCAATGCGACCAACAGTGCCGTTATGCGATGAAGATCCAGTGCAATGAAACGAAAATGGCATCTTCTTCTTGATGTGACACGATGCGTGCATGCCCGACGGCCATGCGGCGACTCAACGATTCTTCTAAGCCGCGACAGGCCCTGCGACACGCTTCTCTGGTGATGCGATGGCGTCTGATGCAATGGCGACACTCTTCTCCGGTGATGCAAGGCGCTTTGGTGATGCAATGCGACGGCGGCGATATCCTTCTTCAGTGATGCGACGACAGCGGCTGCGTCGATGACACGCTTCTCCGATGATGCGACGGCGACACTCTTCTCCGGCGATGCGAGGCGCTTCTGCGAGGTGAAGCAGCAGCAGCGACACCTTTCTTCAGTGATGCGACGACAGCGGCTGTGGCAGAGACACGCTTCTTCTTCGTGAGTCGCGCTTCCAGCTCTTTGCGACACGCAGTCCCTCAGAAGGCCCAACACAACAGCAGGCACTTCCAAAGAACTCTTGGGGAGCTGGTTGATGAAGTCTGTTGTCCCTGAGACTTCAGCAGGAGGCAAGCTCTATCTCAAGCCATTGGAGATCCTTTACAAGTTGAATTGAAAGTAGCACAAAGTCCTTTCTCCTTTCTTTGGCAGTCAGGCAACCACTGCAGGCCAATCTCCAAAACAGCACTCAGCTTAGGGATAGTCTCCTCCTCAGTTTCTCTGGTTTCTCTCCTCAGCAAAGGTTCTTCTTGTTTCCCAAAGGTGATCTAAAGTTCTGGGGTTTGGATCCCCTCTTTTATACTCATTTTCCCTTTGTTCTCTGAATGCAGAGAGGCCTTTGCCTAGTCCAAACCAGTTCTGGTCAGTCCTGGAGTACTCTGTTTACATGACTCCTTCTTTCCTTTCATAGTGTAGGCCAGGGACATCCGACGGACCATAGGAGGTGGAGACAGCATTGTGGAGGGAAGGCACAGCCCTATTCAGGTCCCAGGTGCAACTCCTCCCTCCCATCTACATGCAGATCTCTCTATTCAGCCCTGTGCTGACACACCCTGTCTCCTGGAATCCCCCAGCCCCTGTCACTCAAACTACAGACAAGGAATACACAACCTAGCAGAGGCAGGCTTGGATAGTTAGACAAGAAAATACCTACTTTCCAAAAGTGGTATATTCAAACACAGAATGTTAAAACCAACTTTACTAAAATATGTATTTTATCATTCTGAGTTCAGGCATACTAAACTCTAATTTCTACCTAGTTCCCTGAGTCAGTTAGGATTATAAAATGTTATTATCAAACTGCCCATTCTGGCCTGTGGGGAACAGGTAGCCTTGCAATAGTGAAAAACAAAAATGGCTGTAATTCACTATTAGGACATGCCACACTCATCAAGGCACGTCCTACCTTTTACCTACAATGCACCCTGCCCTTGGGACTACCATAGGGGTGACTAATAGGCAGAAAAGGTAAGGTTTAATGACTGGCAATTGGGTGCACTTGCCCAGTCAACATGGCAGTACCAGACTGCACAGAGGCTCTGCAGTGGCAGACCTGAGACACACTTTTACAGGCTGCTTCTGTGGGTGGCACAACCAGTGCTGCAAGCCCACCAGCAGCATTTGGTTTACAAGCCCTGGGCACACTCCGTGCACTATACTAGGGTCAGACACATAAACCAAACCAGCCAATCATGTAATCACTAATCCATACATCAATTTACAATAGAGAGCACTTGCACTGTGGCACTGAATAGCAGTGGCACAGTGCCCAAAGCATCTATAACCAGCAAAAACACATGAGGCAACAGCAAAAAATGGAAGGGAGACCCATGCCAACAGGGCCAGGTCTAACACATTTGATGATGAAGCATGCCACAAAAGGAAACTTTAGTCGGGGAGAGTCCTTTTAAAAAATCTAAGTATTTCCAGGGTAGGAAAGGCATAATAATGACACCCCCTACTCCCCCCTTTGATTGGTTTTGTAAGATTGCAACCAGGCAGGGACTTCCACCTGTAACAGTTAAAGAGCATTCAAGGGAAGGTGAACCCCCTCCCCAAAGCCCCACACACTCTTTTCATTCCTCCTTCACTAGGTGCAGTGAGACTGCAAAAGGAAGGCCTCTGAATATAAAGACCACCAAGCAAACAAAAGGAATTCACACACACACACATTTCCAGCATCACCAAAAGTCTAGGACAGTCAGTGCTTTGCTCAAAATACAAGTACCCAGTTTTCGACATGAGGGAAACAAGAAAGAAGAGGAAGGTAAGAGAGAAAAACAGGACGGCAGAACAACTGTACATTCTCTGCAACCTTAAAGAAGTGTTAACGCATGAGGAAGAAGAACAACAAACACATTTAGGCACAATAACGTAATAATAATAATAATCATAATGTTGCACTTACCATCTTTAGGCTATGGAATAGCTTTATCTGTTGGTGGAAAGTAAGGGTAGTATAGGACTGGAGCTGGGATTATTGAGCGATGAGAACCAGGAATACATCACAAAAAGAGAGTGGAAGGCAGGAGCTGGGGACAAAAAAGATGGGAAGAAATAAAAAAAGGTGAATGCGAGGTATGCCGGTTCTATAGTACAGCAAATCGCAAAACCCACCAAAAGTGCATAGCGGTATTTAGTGTTCTTAACTGGAAGGTTACATATGCATGCATTGTACCAGCTACCGTCGTGCAACATGCCAGACTCTGAAGGTAAGGACTTAACATAAATCCTCTTTCAACAATCTCAAACTCCATGCTGAACTCAGGTGTCGTAGACGCCATGAGGCAATGTTGTATTCCTTCAATTTATTGGGAGCACATCCAATGGATTACTTAATCCCCAAAACGGAAAAAACTTTCAGAAAGAATAGGTCACTTATCGCCTAGAAATGCACCAGTGACTGGCTAATCCTCATCATAAAAACGGCAAAAAAATAATCGGTTGCCCTGATCCTCAAAATTCAGATCAGTGAAAATAAGTTAAAATCGTGTATACAGATCTCAGCATACAAGAAGAGATTGGATGAGATAAACAAAGAAATGACAGAGACGATAGACTTCTTTACCCAATCCAAAATTCACAAATGTAAAAGTATATTCCTACTCTGCACCAGACTGTACTCCACCTGGTGATGCTGACACTAATAGAAGTGATGTGGATTCCTTAGATGTGAATTCCAGTGGATCTGAGGGATGGAACAGTGAGGAGGACAACCAAGGTCAATGAAGGGGCAGAATATGGAACCCACAATGGCAGGAACCAGGATTTGGTAAACCCTTGTTTTTCCACCAACCACCATAACACTTTAGTGGCTGGGCAACTCCTTTTATCCCAGGTCCACGATTGAGATTTCGGGCAATGTACAGGCCCCCTTTTTTAGCGAGAGGCCAAGGGCCACAAAGGGAAAGAAAAAGAAGGAATCGCAGTGGGAGAACAAAAACCAACTACAATTGTTGTGGGGAAAAGAAAACTGTCAGGTGTCACTCACCCCTCCTGTTGAGCTATGCTTGTGTGGGCAAGGGTGCTACGAGTCCGACAAACCTGTCACAGAATGTCTTATCTGCAGATGAAATCGCATAGTAACCCCCTCTGCCCTGTATTCCCGAAATCAATACATACACAAGTGTTGGTATTTTAAAGCTAACTAATATTTATTATATGCAAATCTTCTCGAAACATTATGAGTAAGAATTCACATCATAGTTACTAATTAGTCAATGAAAAATGGTTAAATAGGTGAGGCAACCTAACCATATTGTATGACACATCCCTACCCAACTAATCTAAATCCTAACAGTGTTACCATTGAGTGGTTTACAGATTAGTTACTTTAGAATATGTTATGCTGAATCAAGTCCCCTGCACAGCCATATGCCATTAAGCCTGAAGTCGAGGACTCCTCTTCCAGCATCTCTCTAGCAACCAGCTGCTCTGCTTTGCTCTGCCCCAGTCATTAGTAACTTTTGTAACGCTTTAATATATGGTGACCTAGAGACTGAGGAGGGCTTTGCTCGTGCTCAGCGCATGTATTTGATAAAAAGGACAATATATAAGGGTTTGTTCAGATTTTAGGAAGCACACAGTAGTGGGTGTTGTTATATTTCTCTAGTACCTCTAATAAGGAACAATGCAAGGTAGTTTACATTTGCAAAGCAGATAATCAGCTATTGTGAAATGTAAAATAATGCAGTAAGTGGAAAACATCTTCTACGGCTCGTTAATTTTACTAAAAGAAAAATATGTCTCAAGTGACCACATATAATTTCTAAGTCTGCATTAAGCCGAAAGTCCCGTGTAAATAAGTGAACAGGCGAGTCTTCTAGGCCCTAGAAATTCTGCTATATACCTTTTATGCATTCAATACTCACGCAATAACCATATTAGCACACAGTGAGGCCCTTGTAGTAAGTAACGGTATCTCACCACATAAAAGCCATGGCACGTGAGTCACCAGTCTCTCTTTGTAGCACACTGCGGCCAGGCTCGGCCCCCTTGTGAGACTCTGGCTTGTGACCTAAGCCTGCTCCTGCTGGATCCAGATGTCGATTTGATGTTGCGAGCCTGGACTCCTGATGGTAGAACCTGATTCCAAAGGTCCTGCTCCAACCACTGTACCCCATCTCAGCTCTCTTGTGTGGCCTTGCGTTTGTGGCTACAGCCTGACACTGCTGACTCCAGATGCTATCTTGAGGATGCTGCGGGCTGATCTTCTAACCAGCCATGGTCCGTGCAGGTAACAGCGGTGGGGTGGTGGGGCCGTGTAAGGGGGGATTCCGAGGGACGATGTAGAGGGAAAATTGATTATTTATTTAATTTTCCCTCTGCATCATCCCTCAGAATCCCCCCTTACAAGGCCCCACCACTGTTACCTGCACAGACCGTGGCTGCTTCTTACGGTAGGACAGAACACCGATGTCGCCAACAACTATCTCTAAGGTAAAAAAAACATATAATGTAAAATATATATCCCAACTTTGTTTTTATATTTTACTACCGCGTATAAGTTGATAAGTAAGGCTATGTGTATTTTTACTCGGCGGTTTCTGAATTATCTTTCTGATGAAGGGCCAGATCTACAAACAGTAGGAATACTCA
This sequence comes from Lissotriton helveticus, assembly GCF_964261635.1. Lineage (NCBI taxonomy): Eukaryota > Metazoa > Chordata > Amphibia > Caudata > Salamandridae > Lissotriton > Lissotriton helveticus. The sequence continues at coordinate 2,103,114,205 of NC_136059.1, read as the reverse complement.
TTTCCAAATTGCGATTCTCTCCGAATAGTAATTTGGAAATCAGTATTCCTAATGTATGGAAACACATTGAGTTTCATTTAGGGATTTCTAGTGGGTCGCAAATCGACTTACCTCATGAATATTAATTAGGTAGGCCGCAGTTTGCAATTTTTTATTTCAGTCATCACAGGGATGATGGCCTGCTGAGGCCATCAGACCACCATGTCTGTGATAGCTTTTTAATAAAGCCATTTTTTTTGTTGTTGTAAATACAGACCTTTTTTTCTTCAGATGAAAACAGGACGTGTTTAAAAAGAAAAAAATTAAACCTTGAAGTAAGTTTAATTTTTTAAGAGCAGGTAGAGTGGACAGAGGTTCAAAGGATTCCTTAAAAAAGGGTAGGAAAGAGGGGCCTGCTTTTTATATACCTAAGCAGTGCAGGGTGTTCCCCTCTTAAGGTTTCGAATGCACAGTGATTGTGCTGTGCTTGTGAAATCTATTGTATTTAATATAAATCTTAAAAGGGGATTATATCTCACCTCCTTGCTTTCCTTGATTTTCATTGGTTCCTGTGGTTGCCACTTACTTTTCCTCTATTTCTATTGTCTGGGGCATACTGTTTCTTGCATTTACCAATGCTTGTTCGTGTGCTTCACTTATCTGTTTCCTGGCAACCAAGTACTGTTTCCACCTGCTTTTGTGGAATTATTTTTTGTAAGGTTTTGCTTGTACAGCGCTTGTGCTCTGCTCCTTTTTTTTTTTTTTAGGGCTCGGCCTACGTCCCACGAAGTGGGCGTGGCTTGAGTCCTTTAGAGAGGACTGCGAAAATCTAACCTACTAATTCCAGAGAACTCGTGAATTTTGCCATGTTTTTGTGCCAGCTGCATGGCAATTGGTCCTCGCATGCCAGTGTATTTAAAAGAGAGCACACAATAGGCCATAGGCGGTAGACTAGCTCCAGCTATTGTATATTGTGTGCGGTTACGCGCAGCAGAAGGTGATATATCTTCAATTAACTCGGCGTCACGGCCGAGATAATTAAAAACATATGCCTGCAGTGGCGCGCGCGCGCGAGGCTGAGGCTTTTTTTAAAAATTTCGTAGTCGTTTATGTTCTGCCTTACCGCATTGCCATTTAGACCGGCTTTGAAATTATATGAAAGGCCCTCCTCTCCGCCAGTAACAGCTTCCTGTTGTTTTCTCCCTAGTTTTCCAGTACGTTTGTGCTGATTTTATTTTAAAATACCTTTACATTATATAAGAAACAGGGTCCATGGTGATCCTGTTTCTTATATAATGTTTTTGATGATCCAGAGCCCGCTGGGGCAGGACTGACACATTGCTTTCCTTGCTGACATGTGATGTAACCACCATAGCGGCCTGCCTCCGGGTTGTTGGCGTGACGCAGTGTACAAGTTATGATTCCTCTGTATTATACATGTCTTGCACAATAAATAAAAAAAAAAATAAAAAAAAAAATAAATACCTTTACATTTGTACTTTTGCCACTCACTTCTGTAACTTTGTTTGAAAAGTAAAGCGCTCTTAATAAAGCCCGTGTTCGCAACTCATAAATCACAACGAAAAGTTAAATAAAATACAGATAATGAAGTGCTTCGAAGCCTACCAGGTGAGCCGTGCTAGCGCTGCCGGTTCTGGTCCGGGCCGGGCGCTGGGATGAGCCTGACAGCTGCCCGTTATTGCAACATGCCTGCAGTTGGCCACCTCAAGGCGTTGCCTGTCCGTCCTCGGCAGGCCATGCCTGCAAGGACGGGCCTTTGAGGCCTGAGGCCGTGAGGTCGCCTAGTGGCCCGTTTCCTGCAGCACTGCAATGCTAAAGTCGGAATGCGAGCATTTACAATTCTTTATTCATTTATTTATTTATATATTAAATGCGATTTTCTATAGCGCGAATATTACCCGAAGGTGTCAGAGCGCTTTACAAAAGAACCAGTTGCGCTACATAAGGATTTAGGATTCCATGAGTTACATCAAAGATACAAACAGGAAAAAAAAATTACAAATGTACAAGTTGTAAAGTCACACAGGGAAGAGATACAAATAGAAAAAAATGCAATTGTACAAGTTGTAAAGTCACACAGGGAAGAGATACAAATAGAAAAAAATGCAAATGTACAAGTTGTAAATTCAGTCTATGTATCTCTATATACATATTGTTAAAGTCTCTTATGTAAATAAAGCGCTTTGAAGCCTCCTTGGCGAAAGTGCTCCAGAGTAACCGGTTCCGGCCAGGGGTGAGGCAAGCTCCAAGGGGAGAGCCGCTGAGAGAGGCTGTGCCGGTGTGTTCAACAAAGAATGAGGGTGTGCACAGGATCAAACTGTTTATTCAATAGAGCAGCCAGGATCGGAAGGGAGGTTTGAATTTTTGATTCTTGATGATTCGACACCTCAGCAGCCTGTGCATTCACCAGCAACGGGCCCCTCCAGGATTACAAACCTGCCGTTGGGACTGCCGCCTCCATTGTAGACAGGCAAAAACACCTGAAACACTGCTGTTGAGTGCTGTGTGCTGTGTGCTGGTGAGTGCTGTGTGCTGGTGAGTGCTGTGTGCTGTTGAGGGCAGAGTGCTCTTGGGGGCAGAGTGCTGTTGGGGGCAGAGTGCTGTTGGGGGCAGAGTGCTGTTGAGTGCAGAGTGCTGTGTGCTGTTGAGTGCAGATTGCTGTTGAGTGCAGAATGCTCATTGCTGTTGAGTGCAGAGTGCAGAGAGCTGTTGAGTGCAGAGTGCTGTTGAGTGCAGGGTGCTGTTGAGTGCAGAGTGCTGTTGAGTGCAGAGTGCAGAATGCTGTTGAGTGCAGAATGGTGTTGAGTGCAGAGTGCTGTTGAGTGCAGAGTGCAGAGTGCTGTTGAGTGCAGAGTGCAGAATTCTGTTGAGGGCAGAATGCTGTTGAGGGCAGAGTGCTGTTGAGGGCAGAGTGCTGTTGAGGGCAGAGTGCTGTGTGCTGTTGAGGGCAGAGTGCTGTTGAGTGCAGAGTGCTCTTGAGTGCAGAGTGCTGTTGAGTGCAGAATGCATTTGAGTGCAGAATGCTGTTGAGTGCAGAATGCTGTTGAGTGCAGAGTGCTGTTGAGTGCAGAGTGCTGTGGAGTGCTGTTGCGGGCAGAGTGCTGTTGAGGGCAGAGTGCTGTCGAGGGCAGAGTGCTGTGTGCTGTTGAGTGCTGTGTGCTGTTGAGTGCTGTGTGCTGTTGAGGGCAGAGTGCTGTTGAGGGCAGAGTGTTGTTGAGGGCAGAGTGCTGTTGAGGGCAAAGTTCTGTGTGCTGTTGAGGGCAGAGTTCTGTTGAGGGCACAGTGCTGTTGAGGGCAGAGTGCTTTTGAGGGCAGAGTGCTGTTGAGTGCAGAGTGCTGTTGAGTGCAGAGTGCTGTTGAGTGCAGAGTACTGTTGAGTGCAGAATGCTGTTGAGTGCAGAGTGCAGAATGCTGTTGAGTGCAGAATGCTGTTGAGTGCAGAGTGCTGTTGAGTGTTGTTGAGGGCAGAGTGCTGTTGAGGGCAGAGTGCTGTGTGCTGTTGAGTGCTGTGTGCTGTTGAGTGCTGTGTGCTGTTGAGGGCAGAGTGCTGTTGAGGGCAGAGTGCTGTTGAGGGCAGAGTGCTGTTGAGTGCAGTGTGCTGTTGAGTGCAGAATGCTGTTGAGTGCAGAATGCTGTTGAGTGCAGAGTGCAGAATGCTGTTTAGTGCAGAATGCTGTTGAGTGCAGAGTGCTGTTGAGTGCTGTTGAGGGCAGAGTGCTGTTGAGGGAAGAGCACTGTTAAGAGTAGAGTGCTGTGTGCTGTTGAGTGCTGTGTGCTGTTGAGTGCTGTGTGCTGTTGAGGGCAGAGTGCTGTTCAGGGCAGAGTGCTTTTGAGGGCAGAATGCTGTTGAGGGCAGAGTGCTGTGTGTTGTTGAGGGCTGTGTGCTGTTGAGGGCTGTGTGCTGTTGAGGGCATAGTGCCATTGAGGGCAGAGTGTTGAGGGCAGAGTGCAGAGTGACTGTTCCAGAGAGAGCAGGGTATGCTTGTGCGCTTGCACGGTGCACTGACATACAGGAGCTAAAACAAAGAACAGCTGAACACATGTCTTGTTACACAAGGTTCCAAAACACAAAGGTAGGTTACACTATGCTTAATTCCACAAAACTCACGCTATATACGCAGGGCCGAACTGACTACCGGGCGTTTTTGTGTGCTGCAAAGCTGGGGGCTAATTTCTCTGCTGTGGGGGCTGATTTCGTTGATGGGGACCTGCGTGCCCTTTGAATAAAAAAAGAAAAACGAACTTTGTTCAGCACACGCAGGTCCCCATCAACGAAATTAGCCCCAGCTCGGCAGCACACCAAAGTGCCCGGTAGCCAGTCCGGCCCTGTATATACGGCTGAAAAATAGCACAAGGCGAGGATAATGAAATTCAACAGTACTGCGAAAGCATGGCTTACATTACAAACAAAGTCTTGGACTTGCCCATTGTAAATGACAATGCCATTTATGTAACGATTAAGCTATTGGCAATGTAAATGACAATGCCATTTATGTATGATTTAAAGGGGAAAAAAAGAAATGTCATGAGCAATGCCAATAGCTCTACCTTTAATGATGCTGAGACCATTGCATTGTAAATGCTTGTTTTTTAAAGCACTGGCATTTTTGTCCAAAAGTGTTTGCAATCCGATCTGCTGTCTATTTAGTTAAGTGATTATTGGTTGACCCGTTCTGTAAATGTTATTCTTTACACGAGGCTTAGAATGCATCGGTCTCCAAGCCTCGCTTTTAGCCCTCTGCTACTTCAATCCTAGAAACATGGAGTAGCAGAATATCACCAAAATGGTGTACGTAATATTTTGGATTTTACTCTACCATGCTGTGAAGTATGAATGGGGTGGCTGGCGAGTGTGGTTCGACACGCTGTCCATCATGCATTCAAAAGTGAGAGTTTTCCAACATGACAAAGTATCTGGGGCTGCAGATGGGCCATTGAGGAATTTGCCAGTCTTAATTATTGCCATTAAATGTAAACATAACCTTAAAAGGATGTAGCCTAATGGCTAGAGTGGTTGACTTCGAAGCTGGGGAACAGGGTTTGAGTATCAGCAAGTGACGCTTAACATCCTGGGATTCTGGGTAAATCACTTAATCTCCCTGTGCCTAACACAAATGAATATGTCCGTCTGTAATGCAACTGGTGCTCATGTGAAGCGCTCTGATACCTTCGGGTCCCTTGGCTGCCACTAAGCCCCTCCCTCTTCTTAAATCTTGATATACATATATACTTTATTTAGGAGATTTATGACCTGCTGGAGCGGCACAACATGGAAACTCGTGACTCGTGAGCACCCACCCACACAAGTTTCCTCCCTGGAGCTACTCTTTTGAAGTAATGTTGACATTTGTTGACTAGTTTTTTCCCCTATTATTTCATAAGTAATACAGAAGTGCTCCAGTGCTATTGCGAAGAATTGCTTCAGATATTAAACCCAACCGTATGTTGCAGAGGAGGGCCCCTGGCAGTCTCCTGCGTGCCTGGCTTGTCGAAGAGCACCTTCTTTTATCGTTTTCTATCCTCTGTTCTGCTTCTCGCTGTCCTCTAGGGAGATATATTCAACACAGAAAAGGGGTGAGGGTCCTGTAAGTTTAGACTCTACCACCCCTGACCCCCATGAATCACAGATGTACACACACGAAGGGGGTGGATAGAGTAGACCACACAAGCAAAACACAAAAACTTAAACACAAAAAATCCCAAGGAGGCAAATCGCTCTGTTTGGAAAAACTGCCCTCACTCACATACCGAAGTATGTGACATGCTTCATCATTGGGCCTGCTTACAATACGCCCTGGTGTACCCACACAGGACGGAGCATAAGGGAGGGGGAAAAATAATAAATTTCACTTAACAAGACGTACAGCCAGAAAAATTCAACATAGGACTACACATAAATAAACATAAATTGCGGTGAAAGCCGTGCAAACACCCAGTGACTAAAACTGTAAGTGCGACCAAAAGTGCAGTACAAAGGACGTGCTTAAAACTGATTAGGGGTGCCAACCAAACAAGTATATTTATTCAACTTTCCTTGGTACCCCTATCAGGATTAAAAAGTAAGAAAGGGATGGGAAATGCCTTAAGGAGAAATTTAGGAATCTCAAGGCTTCCCTCCTACCACTGCTAAAGTCAACATGTTTCGACCGTTAACTGTGTGCCTCTAAGGGTCAATTCGGTCTTCTTCAGGACTGTCGCAATCAGTGCCACTCTGGGTCCTCCCGTAATTCGGACGATGGATCCCACAGGATGGGCAGGTCCACTGGATCCGTACCCTTCCTACGTTATGTGTGGAGACTGGTCCCTGTGGTGCGGGACTTCATTCACGAGTTTATGTGGTCCATAAACCCGAACTGGTGTTCGGCAGGGAGATGGCCAGAGAACACAACTGTTCCGTAGGCGCACCGTCTCCTGACAGCCTGTATTCCGTAACACCGTCTAGAGAGATATGCCTTTACTCCTGTTTTCAGAAGTCCAGTTGTTTTTAGATCGAACTCTGACTAGGTGCTCCAGTATTTCTGTGCATGCTGGGACTTGAAGTCATGCTTTTATAATGTCTCACAGCAAACTGAATTCCTGAAAATAAATAAAAGAATCAGGGCTGCTGAGCACTTCACACATGGACATGTGAAACTTAAAAGCTTTGTTTTGCTGAGGTGGCATGGTGTTTAAGTCCTGCTGGCATGCAACTACGTAGGTCAACCCTTCATTGCATTGGAAATGAAAATACTGTTTTTTTTGTATCTTGAACGAGGTCTAAGGAAGGGCACTCATTTGCAAATGTTTCTATTGAGAACCGAGCGGCTGTCAGCACTTCGAGATGAGGCTTTCCTGCTGCCTTTATAGGCATGCTGCTTCTGGGCATGCCTATAAAGATAGGCATGCCCAGAAGCCAACTCATGGATCGGTTCTTTTCAGTTTGTAGTCTGCATTGTTCGCATTTTCCCAACGTTTTTGGTTAGCAGGCACAACTATATTTTTGTTTATCCTAAAATTATTAAATGCAACAATTTGTTTTAGCACACATTTCAAGCGTGGTGACAAGCTGCATAATTTTCGCAAACACCTTATTTATTAAATAGCCTTCTGTATACTTACATTTGAAGCGTGACTTATACTTTTATCATTTATTACTATTTGCAAGCACATTTGCAAATATTTACACAATCTATCTGAGGTGCTTTTTGCCGATGTATTTACAGAAACGTTTTTCATAGCAGCACACACTGCTATATTTCTTTGTTTATTGCTCACTTTCAGTATTTAATTGACCCTTTCTTTAACTTTCCCTGGATTTATACATTTGTCTATATACTTGTACTAATATTTGCTGTTTGTCCAATCATTTCTTAAATAACCAAAAAACACCTTTTCATATACCTTTCTTGTTTATATTTTTTCAGATTTACAAAACAGCACTAACACTGACCTAGCTTGGTTTTCCATCTACCTTTTACTTATTGTCCCCATAGCTGCACCAATTTCAAGCCTACATATCAAGTACATGTATTTTTATCATAGTACCAAATCTTCCCAATTTAGAATAAAATAAGTAACAACACAATATATTGCCTTTCTTTAAAAAATAGTCCTAACACTTAAACAGACTTTCAATAACTTATATTGCACAACTATTCATCAAACTACAATTTACAACAAAAAGCAACTTATTTTTAATCACATAGGCGAAACCTAATGCATTTACCAATGCTTTTTGTTCCTGCCATCAGATGGATCACCTTCTTGGTGATCAACATTTTTGCAGGTGTGGGTGTTTGGGCGGGCAGGGGCAATTTTGGCATAGCTATTGATATATTTCTATATGTATGATGCTTTGTGAACATTGTCGCATGGGTGAGAAATTCCTTTGATGCTCCAGGATCGGTGTTAAAGAGGAACTCTGGTTGATAGTTTATATTTACAAGGGCTTGTGGAATGCCGATTCCTGTTCACTCGATATGAGCTGCCTTTTTAGGTCGAGCCTAGCGCAGCACGCATGAGCTACTCTGGGAAATCTGCCTCTTGGAATCTCTTTAGCTTTTGTAGAAGCTTGTGCGTGTGGTGCTCACACACTATTGGCCTTTGTGCCTGGCTTCAGCATGCAATTGGCCAAAGGAGTGTGGATGTCCCAGCTTTTCGGGGAATGTTTACTCCCAGAGCATTTAACTCTCTGGAGCCAGCAGTGGTGTGCAGGGGCCATCTATTTTGTGTGAGGTTTCCTTGTCGCTTTTATTAGAATGCGCACCCCCACATTTCTGTTTGCATCGGCTCTCGCTCGGTCCGATGGCTTAAGTTTTCGAACACACACCACATTTCTTTGTTTCCTGCTTCTAGATTACCAGCAGGCAGACACAGTACAACATTGTACAAAAATGATCTAAATAGAACAACATTAAGCAAATAAAGAAAACTGCAAATATAGTTTCTCTATCCGGGTTTTGAACAGGCTTGCAGAACAAAACGCGTTCACCCTACGGGAGCTTTTTGTAAATTAGGCAAGATAACCGATGTACCAATGTGCGCTTCTGGGAGGGGTCAGGGGCGAGGGTTTGTTTATGTTTATGCTCAGTTCATTTTACGCCAGGGCGCTGCTGACTGTCCTGTCACACGCTGTCGGTGAAGGGAACTGCACCCTTTTAGACTATGAGCAACCCGAGGAAGAGCCCGAGTTTGACTTTTGGGTTTAACCAGAGTGACGATGCCGGCGGCGGAGCCAAAGGTCTGTACACGCAGCCCGAGTGCCCCACTTCCAGTGTGCCTTTGGCTATTCTCTGGCCTCAGCTTCAGGGGCGCAGCTGGCATTACTGGCTGGGGTGGCCTGGCTTTCTCCACGTGAAGCTGGTACACAGTCCGAGTGGATGCCGAAGTTTTGGTTTGCGTGAGGGCGTGCGCCTTTCAGAATGGCTTGTGCGTGCCCGTTCTAGTGTGTGTGTGTGAGTGTGTGCTGCAGGTGGAATTTGTGAAAGAAGTGTTTGTGCGTTGTGGCTGAGTATCTGAGCGGTAAGTGCCGAGGGTGAAAACAGTTTTACATGAACACCATGGCATAACCTAAAATTATGCCGCCTGAAGAATGTGAGGAGGGCCCTCTAAGTCTTCCATTTCTCACATGTTTTAATTGACCTTGGACAGAATGACCCCCCTCCCCCCGCTTAAAGGTTTGGGAGGTCTGATCACAAACAAGGCCTGGTGACAGCAGTGCTTTGCATGAGTGCGGTGTGTGAATGCAGTGCATGTTTTATAGGTTCACTCTGTGTGTGTGTGCGTGTGTGTAGGGCATCTGAAATGGAGTGTGTGCGCCCTAGTTGCAGTCCAGCACAATGTGTGGAGGTATTCAGCAGCGTCGGATTGGTAACGGGGGCATTCGGGCAATGCCCGAGGGGCCGGGGTCCAAGTTCCAGCTGAGGGCTGCTCTTGAGCAGCCTGGGGGCCGATTTGGGCGGTGTCTCTGTTGTTCGACTATACCGCCAGTGGCCCAGCGGGTGTCTGAGTGGCCTTTCTGGAGGGAGATGGGCACTCATTACCTCCCGTATAGCAGCAACAGGTAGAGGTGTCACCCCTTTTTTCTCGCTGGGCCGCCCATTAATGTAGGCATACTGAGCATGGCAGAGGGCCTGAGCAGAAGTGGCCTCACTTGTTTTCAGGTGTGTTTGACTAGTATAAACTGATGCGTGCATCCCCCTCATTTATGTATAATTACGCTGAAGCAGTAATTTGAGGGAAGGCATTATGCTAATGTAGGCCGATTTTTTTATGCGTGCCCGGGCCGATTTTTAATCCCAATCCAACCCTGGTATTCAGTTGTGTGCGGCTGTAGTGTTTATAAACAGCACATTACTAGTGAGCATATACATTCAGTGTGTGCCTACGGATTTAGTAAATATGATTGCACTTGAGTATCACTAAGTGCTGTGTGTGTTTGAGAACGGTGTTTACACTTGGAGTTTGAGTGAGTGATTAGTGTTGGAGACGTCTTTAGTAATTTCATTACGTGTCAGTGCATTTTAATGTGCAAGCAGCCAGTGGCATAGACGTTGTGCCTTTTGCCCTAGTGGAACTAAGGACAGGGGCCGCTGGTCGCTGTATAAACTGTGAAATACAGCAAGTATCAGGGTTCAGTGCCCCCTCAGGCCTCTGGGCTCCGGTACACTGCACCTGTTGCCCATTTGTGGAACGTGTGTGATTCCCGCCTACCGCAAAAGAGGGTGCACTGCCTGCTGGGGGTAGAAAGGGGTGAGGTTGGTCACTTGCCAACCGTCGGTACGTTTCATTTATTTATTTATTTATGCAATTTTATATAGCGCGGACTTTACCCGAAGGTGTCAGAGCGCTTCACAGAAGGACCAATAATGATATACAGGAACAAAATACAAAAGCAAACAATAAGTTACATGGATCAAAAGTGACACTAGTGAGCAACCAAAATACATGAGGTAGCAATCGGTGCAATATAGGAGAAAAAAGTGATAAGGGTGCAGGTTACAAAAACATACAAAATACAAGTAGAGGTATAATACTGCAATAGAAGGCAGACACTCCAGCACAATAACAAACGTTACGTAGGCAAAGGTGGCACTTGTGCAAGTCTCTAAAACAAACAAAACCTGCGAGGTAGCAAACAGTGTGTTACAAACAAAAGTGACGTGTGCAAGTTCCAAAAGGGTACCATACACAGGTATTGGGAGATTACTAAACATTTAAACTACCAGAACACCCTGGGGAGGAAGTACCATAAACCTGGCCAATAGACTTTCCAGTAATGGGAGGTCTTCCTTCACACGAAGGCAAGGGTGTGAGTTAGACTTGGAGGTGCCTTTGGAGGAGGAGAACTTTAAGGTCCCGTTTGAAGGCCTGAGAGGAGGAGGTAGTCCGGAGCTGAGGCGGGAGTGAGTTCCAGATTCTCACTGCGTTGCCTGAAAAGGATTGGGCCATCGATCTTTCCTTCTTGAAAGTGGGGGGTTCAAGCAGAAGATTTTCCGCAGTCCGAGATGGTCTAGAGCCTCCAGAGAGTTTCAGTTTATTCGACAGGTAGTGAGGAGAGGAGGAGTGCAAGGCTTTGTGGGTGATACAGGCAGTCTTGTAGATAGCTCTAGCCTCGATGGGAAGCCAACGAAGGGACGATAGCAGCGGTGTGATGTGGTCGCTTGTTTTAGCCCCATAGATGAAACGGGCTGCTGAGTGTAAGACCGATTTCAGGGGGGACAGGTGGGATTTGGGGAGGCCAGTAAGAAGAGAATTGCAGTAGTCCAGTCTGGAGAGGACCAGCGATTGCACCAGTGTTTTAAGGTCATGCTCAGGGAAAAAGCGACGGATTCCCCAAAGAAGTCGCAGTTGGTATCGTGCAGACTTTGCCATGGAATTGATGTGAGAGATTAGATTGAGATTGTTGTCGAGTAAGACACCAAGGGATTTTGCGCTTTCAACAATGATATGCTTATTGTTAAGTAGATTCGTCTGATCCATCCAAGATTGAACCGGGGAGGAGAAAGTGAGGAGGAGAGGAGGAGGAGTTCAGTTTTGGAGGGATTCAGAATCAGTTGATGAGTTGACATCCAGTTTTGAATGGAGTCGAGAGTTGAGCTAAGGATAGCGAGATCGTGGGTGGAGGCAACCTTGAGGTAGATTTGAGTGTCATCTGCGTAGAGATGATAGTGGATCCCAGATTTACTTAGGAGATTTCCCAGGGGTTCTAGGTAGAGGTTGAACAGAGTAGGTGCAAGTATAGAGCCTTGAGGAACACCTTGACCTACCGCCAGAGGAGATGAAAGGCTGTTCGCTATTTTGATCATTTGGGATCTATCTGAGAGGAAGGAAGTAAACCATTTAAGCACATTACCCTCCATGCCCATTCTCTGTTGCAGAGTATTGAGGAGAGTGTCGTGGTTGACAGTGTCAAAGGCTGCAGAGAGGTCAAGGAGAATAAGAAGACAGGACCCCCCCCCCCGAGTCGAGTATCCTCAAGGCGTCATCGATCACTTGCAATAGGGCTGTTTCAGTGCTGCAGTTTTGGATGAAGCCGGACTGACATTTGTCAAGAAGATCATTGTCCTTGATATAACGAGAGAGTTGTTTCGCTACACATCTTTCTGTGATCTTCGCAAGAAAGGGAAGGTTAGTGATGGGGCGGTAGTTGTTGAGGTCATTCGCATCAGCAGAGGGTTTTTTAAGCAGAGGGGTGACCTGCCCTGTTTTGAAGGAGACAGGAAGGGAGCCTTGGCAGAGGGAGAGGTTGACCAGAGTGGTCCAATAGGACAGTGAATGGGAATAGAAGTCGATAGCAATGGCACTGGGGATGGGGTCAAGAGAATGGTTGGAGGGCTTAGTTTCGAGGATGCATTTGAGGAGGGCATCTTCAGAGATGAGGTCAAAGTTCTGCCAAATGGCTAAGGATTTGCGCTCCTCAGGAGGGGTAGGGTGAGCGACTTGAGCCACAAGGGATTTCACTTTTTTGTCATAGAATAGAGCAAAGTCTGTTGCTTTCTTTGTAGAGTCCTCCAGCTTGGAGGTAGGGGAGAGTGGTTAGGAATCTTGATGAGATCGAATAGTTTTTTGGGTCTATTTTTGGCAGAGTCAAGGAGGGTTCCGAAGTGCGACGCTGTCCCAAGGAAGATGTTCTTATGGTATTTGGATCTTGCAGAACGAAGCGTGGCTAAGTTATCGGTGGAGGGCGCTTGCCTCCATTGTTTCTCCAGGTATCTTAGCTGCTTCCTTTCTTCATAGAGGGATTTGTTGTACCAAGGTGCTGACGGAGTGGGCCTAACCTTTTTGCTTTGGAGAGGAGCGACCTTATTGATTTCGACTGCAAGGACTGTGAGGCATTGGGAGGTGAGTTCGTCAACATCTAGGTTCAGGTCTAGCTTTGGAAGTGATAACAAGGATGATTCACAGAAGGAACCAATGTCAATATTTTTAACATCACGGAACCAGGAGGTAGCCCTCTTAGGTTGGCCAAGAGTTATAGAGTGTGAAAGGTGAAGAGAGAATGGGATGAGGAGGTGGTCAGACCAGTCTACGTGAATAGGGGTAGTGATAGAAAGTCTGTCTGCTTTGTAAATAACAAGGTCCAGGATTGAGCCCTTAGAGTGTGTTGACTGTGTGCAGTGTTGTATAGGATCGTATGCAGAGAGGAAGGTGGCAAGCGAGTTCGCAGAGGAGTCTTGCGGTGAGCCCCAATGGAGATTGAAGTCCCCCACAAAGGTCTGATTGTCACTTTCCGAGTGTTGGTCGCTGATGAAGTCAGAGAGTTCTTCCCAAAACGAAGGGTCGCTCCCCGGTGGACGGTAAATGACATGGAATCTGAGGGGTGAGCGATGGTGCAATTGGAGCTCAAGAGAAAGGCCTTCAAAAGTGCGGAAAGAGCTGAAAGGAAGAGCCTTCAGTTGAAGGGAGTTTCTAAAGATGACTGCAACACCTCCCCCAACGCCGTCGGTTCTGTCTTTCTTGAGTATAGAATAGCCTGTGGGTAGTAGGAGATCAAAGATAGAGTGTGAGGTATCGTTGAACCAGGTCTCTGTGTGGAAGAGCATGTCAACCTTGTGTAGGGTGATGGTATCGGAGATTTGAAGTTTATGTTTTACTGCTGATCTGCAATTGTGGAGCAGACAGCGCAGCTCTGTCAAGACTGTTTTGGTGATGGGGGTACTTGGGCTCTGCAGGGTGATTGGGATGTTGTACTTATACAGGGGTGCTCGGGAGGGTTTAGGTGGGTGCTTGGTTCTGACAGAGGAGATGGTCGGAATAGAGTAGACAATAGGGTAATCGGGAGGTGCAGGTTGAAGAAGGGTGGAATTCGAGGGCTTGTGTGAGATAACCCGATGAGGGGTTGAGCTTAGTTATAGTGGGGTGAGGGGGCGAGGTGCATCTCGTGGGGTGGTGAGGGTTATCCACAGGAATGGGGGTGTATGGAAAGGAGGGAAACTTGGAGCTTAAAAGTGAGATGGCACTTACAAGCTGGGAAATGAAGGTGATCAGGGAGTCTAGCTTATTTTCCAGGGAGAGTAGGGAAAAGCACGGGTTGTTGGGTGGTTGTAGGGAGACAGGAGGGGGTGGAATTGGAGGGGAAAGGCAGGGAGAGGTTGCGGTGGAGGAGGGGAGTTGGGGTGTGGGGTTCAAGAGTGGGGAAAGGTGGAGGTTGAGAGTAGGAGTAGGTGCGTCAGAGGCAGAGGGGGAGTTGTCTTTGTTGGAGTTGCAGGAAGGAAAGGAATTAAGGGCAAATTTAGGAGAAGATCGGTACGGATCCGGGCGGTATGGTAGAAGGAGAGGGGAGGATTGAGTGGAGTCATGGGAATGTGGGAGGTTAGGGAGGAAAAGAGGGGAGGTGGTCAAAGGGGTCCTGTCATCGATAGGGGGTTGCTGTAGGGAAACAGGCATCTGGCTGAGAGAGGGGGGTTGGGAGAAAGGGAAATTGAGGAAGGGGAGTGGTTCTGCTGTGCCCGAGGGAGGGAAGAGGAGAGGGATACCAAAGGGGGAAAGGGGGTAGCACAGCATAGCTGGAGGTGAGGGTGGGAGGAGAGAGATGCAGTGAGAATGAGGGGAAATCGGGGCGAAACCCGGTGGGAGGAGGGGGAAGAGGAGAGGGGGGATGGAGGAATAAGCTGAGCGTAGGGAGGGTTAGCCTGGGTAGAGGGTTGGAGAAGAGGTGGACTCAAAAGGGGGGTGACGGGTAGGAATATGGGTGAGGTGAGGAGATTGGGGAATCGTGAAGGTGTAGCTTGGGCGAGAAGCGTATTAGTTAAAGATAAGGCTGAAGTGAAGAATGAGGGGGCAACCTGTGAAGGGGGAGGAATAGGAGGAGGGTGGAGGGAAGAGGGCCTGCCTGTGATTCTCGAGGGTGCACCCTATTGGTGTGTAGGGGGGTCAGGGGAGGAGAGAGTGAGTAGTGGGTGTAGCTAGGTGAGGAGTTGGGGGAAAACCCAGTCACAGAGGAGGGGGGAAGGGAGGGGAATAGGTGGTCAAAGAGCGAGAGACAGGAGTCTTTGCCTTGTATCATGACAGTACCGTTGTTATAGAGTGAGATAGTGAGGTGGCCATCGAAACGCGCAGAGGGGGACATTTTTAGTTGTTTGCCATGCGGGATAGAGGAGGAGGAGGTGACGTTAAGGGAATGATAAAAGCTTGTGGACCAAGAGGGGGTGTCGCGAGTGAAGAAGATGAAGTCGTTATTGAGCCTCCCAAGATGACCATTGTAAAATTGATCAACAAAGAGGGAATCAGGGAAACGTTCAATAGTGTTATGTTTCAATCGTTTTGTTGAGGCTGTAGTCTGGCCGGGAGGATAAATGATTTTATAGCAGTTAATTTCAGCCTTAACTCGAGTGGTGGCCATGTTGGGAAAATGGGCTGGAGGAGGGTGCGGGGGAAATGAGAATAAGCTGGGAGTTGTGAAGAGGCTGGCCCTCTGTCATCTTGTGGCTTCCCCGCCCCAAAGCCTCTGCCTGTTGAGATAAACAGTGCTCACTCACCAGGTTGGAGGCAGTGACGCGCAGGAGTACCATGCATGCATAGCAGTCAGGGCTACAGTGGCATATTCCCCTGAGACGGAACAATGTAACTTTTCTGTCCGTTGCTATAATTGTTGCACAGTCAAAATTACCACTAAAAAAACTACCACACAGCCCGAGCAGAGTCAGAAAAGAATCAGAAGAGACCTGAGACTCAGCGAGAATTTCACCAGAATAGAAATAAAACATATACAGAACATAGCAAGAAGAAAAGAACCAGAAGTAGACAGAGTACAGCGAGAAAATAGCACACATCTAACAAGAACGAGCATTTGCAATGCAATAGGTCGCGCATTTACGCCAGTTTGGGGTATTGACATTGTAAATGACAGTGCCTTCTTTTTTTGTTTTCGTTTTTAAAACATAAATGAAAAGCATTGTCATTTACAAATGCCAAAAGCTTAAACTAGCGTAAATGCGAGACATATTGTATTGCAGATGCTTTTTTAAATTAAAATACACAGGCCTCTCGCAAACACATACGGAACCTACTGCCTGTGCTTTCTATGCAGATAGAAAGGGTTAACCCTCCGTGCCCTCCACACCCTTGCCTTTGGATGTGTGGGTACATTGGTACATTGTATTCCTTATCCTTGACTTATTCACAGCCCTTCCTGTCACGTCGTTATGCCTGACCTTCCAGACAGGTCAGGCAGTGAGGAACAGGAAATGGACACACAGGAAAAGGAGGAGCGAGTAACCTGTAAGCCAGTAGCTTCCTGGCAGGGAATAAAGTAAGTTACCCTCAGCCGAGCTCTGTGTGCTGTGTTTGATTTGGGCGGGCACAGGCGTGACAATGGCGACGAGGATGGGATAAGTCGATCCCACACACAACGTCGCGCAGCCCAGCCAAGAAACGGCCCCAAACGACCAGCCGGCAGCTCCAGAAGCGCCACAAGAAAGAGCGCGAAACGGACCGACGCCTACAGCGCCATCCTGGCTCACCACTAGAGCGGAGTGAAGGAGAGCACACCAGAAAGTGCTCGCGCGACGGCGCCCCCGCCGCAGAAGAAGTGTGGAGCCCAGCAGAGCAACCGTGAGGCAAGCGCGAGCCCAGCAGAGCAACAGAGAAGCGAGGGTAAATGCTCCACCCCCACCAAAGACGTGAAGAGCCCTGCAGAGCGGCAGCAAGGTGAGCGCGAGCGCTCCATCACCGCCGAGGCCGGAGGACCACGAGGGTGAGTCCCGCAGCGTCTGCGGCCGCTACAGAAGTGTCAGCGCGGCCTGTGCACGTGTTAGAGGCTGCCGGGGCCGGAGAACATGGCGGCCATCTTTAAGTCAGGCGCCAGCCCCCAATAAACCCACGTTTTCCATCACGGCGGCCATCTTAGAGTCAGGCAAGGACTGTGAATGAGAAAATAAGCGGGAACCTCGCCTTTAACCTCACGCTCAGGCTTAATAAGACCTGTAACCAGCCCAAAGACTGCCACCAACAGCAAAAGAAGACCATAACACTCACAAGCTAGAGCAAAGAGTGCAGAAACAAGCAAAGACTGCCACCAACAGCAAAACGGAGACAATAATACCCACAAGTTACCACAAAAGCGCAGAAACAAGCAAAGACTACCCTCATTCAGCAAAAGGGATTACCAGCTACTGTAACGGAATACAGGCCAACCATGTCGGACACTGATGCTCAAAGCACGTCCTCAACTGGAGGCGCACCCACGCAACCCAACATGACGACGGTGCCTCAAGTTGCGTCCATAGGAGCGCCATTCATGCGACAACCGCAGCCACTGGTGCTGACGCCTGGAAACACCATGGGGCCTGCTTGGAAAACCTGGAGTGAGGACTTTGAAGACTACATGGAAGGGTCCCTTGTACAAGACTCTAAGCGCAAACTGGTTGCGCTGCGGAATCTTGCTGGCCAAGAAATAGCACAAATAATCAAAGAAATGCCCAATGTCGCCACGGCCACGTATGATGAAGTAAAGACTGCCCTTGATCGGCGATTCCTCCACAAGCGCAATGTTGATTACGAGCGCTATGTGTTCAACTTAGCGTCTCAAGAAAAAGGGGAGTGCATGGGCGATTTCATCACACGCATCAAGAGGATGACGCGTCACTGCGACTTTGAAAATTTCAAGACGGAAGATGCACTACGGCTCCGCATCATAGATGGATGCCGCTCAGAATCACTACGCAGACGCCTCCTAAAGAAATCATACACACTAGAACAAATCGAAGAACTTACAAGGATCAACGACCAGGCAGAAGATCACGCCAAAAGGATGGAAACACACAAACCTGAACACAAAGACAAAGATCATAAAGAGCAGGTCTTTCGAATACAATCGCGCACAAGCATCCGCCCAAGGTCGAATGCACATAGAACAAGCAAGCACCACCGTAGCCCCCGGAGATCATCGCCCCGGCGAGATTCACGACAAACAAAACACACTAAACCTGCACCTGCCTGTTACCGATGTGGCCAAGATTACCCCCACTCAGGGCAGTGCCCGGCCATTGGTCAACGGTGCCACCGGTGCGGTAAGGACAATCATTTTGAAATAGCTTGCCAAGCTAGACAATCTACCCGAAGGTCACCCACTCCACGAGCTAGCACTCGGCACCATGCCCGAGCCGTGACGAGAAAGGAAAGTCACTCATCAGACTCCTCAGGCTCCAGCACCCGCTCGACATACTCCCACCAACGACACAGTCGATCCACAAGTACGCCTCGCTCTTGTCATCACTCAACGAGATCACGCCAGGCTCACCGTTCCTCATCCAACAGCTCATCGGCACTCACCACAGTGTCACAAGACAGTGATGAATATGTCTGCAGAGTGTTTGACTCATCCACAACGATGCAGGACAGTGACGAATATATATGCATGGTGGCCGACCCGGACAGACTCAAACGATATCCGAAGCTAGACATCCTGATAGGAGAGCATCCAGCGAAATTTGTCCTGGACTCGGGTGCCTCGTTGAATTATATATGTGCACTGGAGTACCAGAAAATGAAGAATCGACCCAAATTAGAGCCAGCGGCAGTCCGCATCTTCACGTGGATGTGCCGGAAACCTCTGCCTTGTCTTGGCCGATTCCATACCACACTGACCTTCAAGAACAGAAAAATTCCAGCATATGTTCACGTCGTGGAAGGACCCGATTTCGCTGACTGCTTGCTCAGTCTGCCAACGGCAGAACGACTGAAGCTGGTGGAACTGTTGTACATGACGGAAGATGCCCCTGACATCGTGGCAAAGTTCCCGAAACTGTTCAAAGGACTGGGCAAACTGACCCATTTCAAAGTAAAGCTCCACATCAATGAGAACATCACACCTGTTGCCCAGCATCACAGGAAAGTGCCCTTCCACCTGCAACAAGCCGTTGATGACGAACTACAAGATCTGCTACAATCCGACATCATAGAGCGCACGTCTGGACCCACCCCATGGGTATCACCGGTGGTGGTGGTCCCGAAGAAAGGACAGGACAACAAAGTCCGGCTGTGTGTGGACATGAGAGCGCCCAACACCGCCATCGAGCGCGAGCGCCACCCTGGGCCGCACATAAGTGATATGATCACAAAACTGAACGGGGCCACAATATTCTCCAAACTCGACCTGAACAAAGGTTACCACCAACTGGAGCTCCATGAACAGTCACGTTATATCACGACTTTCACCACGCACCAAGGCCTATTCCGATACAAGCGCCTGAATTTCGGCATTTCATCTGCCGCCGAAATCTTCCAGGAAACCATCAGGAAGGTCATACAAGGGATCCCGAATTCCTTCAACTACAGCGACGACTTGCTCGTTTTCGGGAAAGACCAAGTCGAACATGACACCGCACTGGACAGAGTGTGCCATGCACTGCTGCAGGCCAACCTGACCCTGAACGCGAACAAGTGCGAATTCCACAAAAATACTCTCAAATTTTATGGACATACTTTCTCCAGTGAAGGCATGACGCCTGACCCTGACAAGGTGGCCGCACTAGCTGACACTCCGACACCACAGGATGTAAGCGATCTCCGCTCATTCCTGGGGATGGCAAGTTACTGCTCGCGATACATTCGTGACTACGCCACCATCAGCTACCCGCTCCGAGAACTGACACGTCAAGGACAACCCTTTGAGTGGTCACGAGCGTGCACCAAAGCCTTCACAGAGATAAAGCAAGCCGTTGGGTCTGCCATCAACCTGGCATACTTTGATACAAATAAAAGAACAGAAATCAATGTCGACGCCAGTCCGGTGGGTTTGGGTGCCATTCTAGCCCAATACCGTGAACACTCTGACCAGCGACACATAGTCGCCTACGCAAGCCGTAGCCTCACGGACACGGAAAGGGCGTACTCCCAGCCGGAGAAGGAAAGCCTAGCTGTAGTGTGGGCGTGCGAACACTTTCACCTGTTCGTGTATGGAAAACATTTTACCATCATTACTGATCATCAAGCCTTGCTCACAATCTTTGGCAATCCCAACGCAAAGATGCCACCTCGCATCGAACGATGGGGTCTGAGACTCCAAGACTATGTGTACACAATTGTCCACAAACCAGGCAAAGCTGAAAACCCTGCGGACTATATGTCCCGGCATCCCTTGCCGATTGTCACGAAACCTGACTCTCTAGCGGACGACTACATCCACTTCGTCATTGATGCTGCGTGTCCCCCTGCAGTCCCCTTGGAATCCATCCAGACTGCATCCGCCTCTGACCCGCTGATTCAGACAGTCATGACCCACGTTCGCAACAACTCCTGGCGGCAAGCATTGAACACTGCGCCTGGATCAGATCCTCCCTTGCATGACCTCACAGCGTTTCATCGTGTTCATGAAGAGCTGTCCATCAGTGACACTGGACTTCTTTTGCGAGGGGGAAGAATCGTGATTCCTCACAGCCTGCGCCAAGGCATCATCAACCTAGCCCATGAAGGCCACAGGGGCCTGAATGCCACAAAGAAGACTCTGAGAGAACGAGTCTGGTTCCCCTCTCTCGACTCCATGGTGGAAACAACTCTAAAAGACTGTATGACGTGCCAACTAGTGAGCCGTGAAGAACCCCCAGCACCTCTCCAAATGTCTGAATTGCCAGATGAGGTGTGGAAGCAGGTAGCAGTCGACTTCTTTGGACCACTCCAATCAGGACAGTACATCATGGTCGTCATGGATGAATATTCAAGATTCCCCTTTGCACACATGATAGCGTCCACCAGAGCAACAGCCGTCATCCCCGTACTGGATGACATCTTTGCAGCATGGGGTGTTCCCGCAAGAGTCAAATCCGATAACGGGCCCCCGTTCAACGGCCATGAGTTCGCGGAATTCGCGAAGCATCTTGACTTCAAACATCACAAGATAACTCCACTGTGGCCACAAGCCAACGGCATGGTGGAGAGGTTCATGGGGACATTAAAGAGAGCCATCCAACAAGCAGAGATAACACGTCGAGATGTCCAGCAAACCTTGAACGAAGTACTGAGAGCCTACCGGACCACCCCTCACAACACCACGAATCAGTGCCCGGCCACACTAATGCTGGGAAGGACACCGAGGACAAGAGTGCCCATGATAAGCACCACGCCTCACTCAAAGACTGTGACCGTTGACCACGAAACACTCGTTGATATTGACAAGAGAAAGAAACAGAAAATGAAAACATATGCAGACAATCGCCGACACGCCAAAGAAACTGATATCCATGAAGGCGACTGGGTCATAGTGAGAGGAGACCGGCGAACGAAAGCAGACAGCCGATACCTGAATCTTCCCTTACAAGTTCACAAGAAGAAAGGAACCATGATTACTGCCAAAGCGGATCACAAGCAAATAACGAGAAATATATCTCATTTCAAAAGACACCATCCTGTGAACAGGCAGGAATCCTCCTCTGGACATACCTCGAGTGACTCCGCTATCCAGGCGACCACGCCGAGATTCAACACCATCACCGTCCAAGAATGACTACCAGTCCTGAGCGACGCAGCCAAACACCAGAGAGAGAGACTCGCCCCAGACGCCTGGTGAGGAAACCACGGCGACTCGTCGAAGAAATGTAGCATCAATTCTTTTGTACAAAAGGGGGAGATGTCACGTCGTTATGCCTGACCTTCCAGACAGGTCAGGCAGTGAGGAACAGGAAATGGACACACAGGAAAAGGAGGAGCGAGTAGCCTGTAAGCCAGTAGCTTCCTGACAGGGAATAAAGTAAGTTACCCTCAGCCGAGCTCTGTGTGCTGTGTTTGATTTGGGCGGGCACAGGCGTGACACTTCCTTACAAATTGAAGAGCTATTACTCCAATGTATTAGTGAAAGTAACGTGTTTTTCTGTGCTTATTTGTTGTTGAGAAGGCAGCCTGGTTTTCTATTTAATTTCTTATTTAGGTTTGAAGGGTTTCTTTGTTTTCCATAGGGTGTGCAAATCACTTAACCTCCACATATGCAATTCACAGCAATGATAGAAATCTTTATGGCTGTGCTAATTCTCTCTTTTGTTGAGCATGGCTGTCTCCTTTCTTAACACAGTTACAGACTATTTCACCCTATCAGACACTCTAGACTCCCTAACTCTAATTTGGTGTTGTTTGGGTGGCTAAACAATGTTACTGCAGATGGGTTAGGCTTAAAAGGTAAGGTATTTTTAAACCTTTAGGCTACTTTAGCATATAAGCAGATTGTAAGGCTTTTACACTTGTTTTTTTTTAAAGCAAGACTGGTCCAACAAGACGTTTGGAGTGATGGAAGATTGGTCACTTCGTAGTTGTGTTTAGAAAGATAGCTATGCTACATGAAAGAGAAAGTTAGCATAGCTGTAAAGATTGCTCTCCCCGCCAGGACCTGCATAAGTGTGTTTTTTTGGTACGTAAATATTGTGTGGACTGCTGTAAATCACTGGTTGTGGTGCTTCCCACCGGGACTAAAACCTACTTCCTAAACTGCTTAGTTATTGGTTGGGGGCAGCAACCCACATTTGCTGTTTTTTTTATTGTTACTCGATAGAGAAAGCATTACTAGGTGATTGTTGCAAAGATGCAAAGGATTAAACCAAAATATTATGTTTCCTTGAAAAAAACAGTTCATTCTAAACACACCCAAAGCAACATTTACAATGGTATAGTAAGTTGTAGTAATTTGTGTGCGACCCATGATGCGCTAGGACACTATTCAATGACATATAGATCAAAATGCATATACTTTAAGCATTAACCAAATGTAATCTGCATATGTAAAATTACATGTTAGACACATCTAATAAGATCTCACTTCTCTAACAAATTAACTATTCTCTGCCATTTGTTGGATTTCACACTTTCCCTTTTCATGGTGCAAGGTAAGAGAGCAGCGTAGCTGTAATGCAAGATAACCTTAAAAGGGAGAACATGCATTTTTAAGTATGTGGGGAGTGGTCCAAACGCAAACATTTTTTTTACTTTGAAAAATGAAACTGCATGGTGCATTGCAATTGTGTGAATGCCTTTTTCACTACATTTACTTTTCTGTTAAGCATGTGATGGTATATCATAGAATAAAAGCACTTCTTTGCATAGCTACACAGTTTTTTTATGAGCAGAGTTGCCTTCAAGCCAGTCATCCACGCAAAGCCACTGCATGCAACTGCACTCCAACAACACCAACAGAAGCACAGCACCACCTCAGCATCACTCAGCCAAGCACAGCACCACCTCAGCACCAGTGCAGACCACCCCGCACCAGCACACTACCTCAACTCCATCTGTACACCAGTGCATCACCACCACAATACCTCAGCATCAGAGTAGCACCACCACCACAGCATCAGCACAGAATCACCTGAATATCACCAAAGCATCACTCAGCATCACCTCAGCATCACTCAGCAACACTCCTCACCACCTCAGTATCACTCGGCACCACCTAAGCACCACCTTGCACAAGCACACCGCCACCTCAGTATCACTCAGTACCACTTCAGCACCAGTGCAGCACCACCCCAGCATCAGCATGAGTTAAATGCAGCACCAACTCAGCCCAACCACAGAAATTGCACAGCACCAACTCAGCACCAATGCAGCACCACTTCAGCATTAGCCCAGCACCACCTAAGCACCAGTGCAGCATCACCTCAGCACAAGCAGAGCATTACTAAGCACCACTTGAACACCAGCACTGCACCACCAAAGTATCACTCAACACAACCTCAGTATCATTCACTACCGCCACAGCATCACTCAGAACCACCTGAGCACCATCACAGCACCACCTGAGCACAACATCAGCATCTTGGCACAGCACAGCACCACCTCCTCATCAGTGCACCACTAGCACCACTAGCACCAGCGCAGCACCAACTCAGCATGAGTGCAGCACTACCTCAGGTGCTGTGCAGCACCACATCATTTTCAGCACAGCACTTTCTCAGCATTAGCGCAGCACCACCTCCACATCAGTGCACCACCACCAGCGCAGCCCCACCTCAGCAATTCAGAACCAAAGCAGCACCACCTCAGCACAGAACCAACTCAGCAACACTTAGCACCACCTGAGCACCAGTTCAACTCCACCACCTCAGTATGACTCATCACCACAGCATCACTCAGTCCCACCTCAGCATCACTTAGTACCGGATCACTGAAATAATATCGAGGGACAGAATATCGACCAACAAAAATATCGTTGACAAAATATCGAGAGACAAAATATCGAG
This sequence comes from Lissotriton helveticus, assembly GCF_964261635.1. NCBI lineage: Eukaryota > Metazoa > Chordata > Amphibia > Caudata > Salamandridae > Lissotriton > Lissotriton helveticus. Next base: position 2,103,090,065 of record NC_136059.1, on the reverse strand, counting down.
TTTCTATCTACAAACAGGTAAGTACAAAAATATCGAGTTAAAAATATCGTTTACAAAAATATAGTTGTAAAAAATATCGACTTTAATAAAAACAATGTTTAATTACATTAATATAAAAAATTAATTACTAAAATATACTTAACAATACTTAAAATAACTTTTAATAATTAAATAATTAATGAAAGTAAGACAATAATATTTTTTTAATCATATTTCTTAAAACATATATATATATAGTAACAAAATTTAATTAAATAATAGCCAATATTATTAACGTACAAATACAAAAGAGTAAAAATTACTATTCCCACTCCAGTGGGTGCAACAGTAGGGAGAGCGTTGGATAGCGTAGGGGTTAAAATTACTATTCCCACTCCAAGGAGTGCAACAGTGGATATATGACGTTACAACGCAACTTTTACAACGCACTACCATTACAACGTAAGTATTGGTAAGTATATAATAATTTTTATAATTTAAATTATTTAAAATTAATTTAATATAATTTCATTTCATTTCATTAAATTAAATTAATGTAAATTTAATTTTACTTTATTTTTACACTGTACCCCTGTACCCCAAAAACCCCAAACTGACCCTGAACCCTAAAAAAACCCTTTACCCAAAACCCCAAAACTGACCCTGAACCCTAAAAATACCCCTTTACCCAAAAACTAAAAACTGACCCTGAACCCTAAAAATACCCCTTTACCCCAAAACCCCAAAACTGACCCTGAACCCTAAAAATACCCCTTTACCCAAAAACTAAAAACTGACCCTGAACCCTAAAAATACCCCTTTACCCAAAAACTAAAAACTGACCCTGAACCATAAAAATACCCCTTTACCCAAAAACTAAAAACTGACCCTGAACCCTAAAAATACCCCTTTACCCAAAAACTAAAAACTGACCCTGAACCCTAAAAATACCCCTTTACCCAAAAACTAAAACTGACCCTGAACCCAAAAAATACCCCTTTACCCAAAAACTAAAAACTGACCCTGAACCCTAAAAATACCCCTTTACCCAAAAACCAAAAACTGACCCTGAACCCTAAAAATACCCCTTTAATTTAACATAATTAGCAATTAATCAATTAAATTAAATTAATTACCAATTACATTTTAATTAATTAACAAATATTTTTTAATTAACAATTAATTAAATATTACTACCAATTATTAAATTTACATATTTAATTAATTATAATTAAATTACTTCCCACCCTATTCCCCTATAAACCCACAACCCGCTACAGGAAATGAATTATTTAAATTTACACAATTAGCAATTGATCAATTATATTAAATTAATTACCAATTAAATTTTAAATAATTAACAAATATTATTTAATTACCAATTAATTAAATATTACTACCAATTAATACATTTACATATTTAATTAATTATAATTAAATTACTTCCCACCCTATTCCCCTATAAACCCACAACCCGCTACAGCAAATAAATTATTTTAATTTACATGATTAGCAATTAATCAATTAAATTAAATTAATTACCAATTAAATTTTAAATAATTAACACATATTATTTAATTACCAATTAATTAATTATTACTACCAATTAATAAATTTACATATTTAATTAATTATAATTAAATTACTTCCCATCCTATTCTCCTATAAACCCACAACCCGCTACAGAATAAAATTACACAATAATTTAAAAAAAATCATTAATTGAAAATAATTATAACATAAAATGACACTTTTCACACATATTATAACATAAAAACACTATAAATAATTAAATATTATTTAAAAAACGATATTTTTTACTATCTAGATTATATACTTGGATATTTTCACTTTCTATATTATTTACAGTCGATATTACTTCACTTACCTTAAAAACGATATTTTGACTGTCGATATTCTGTCCTGTCGATATTTTGTCCAAACGATATTTAAAACTCGATATTCTGTCCAAACGATATTTTGGAGTCGATATTATGTCTGTGCACCCTTAGTACCACCTAAGTATCATTCAGCATCACCTGAGCATCACCTCTGAACCAGCACACCCCCACTTCAACATCACCTAAATATCATCACCGCAGCTCACCACCACCTCAGCAGCACTCCGCACAACCTCAGTCTGCCCTCGGAATCTGGCATCTGTTGATTCTGCCCTAGTGTGTCAGCTGCTCCTATTATAATTGAGGTACTATTCCCAAGCTCCACCCTCCTGTTGTATATGTCCCCCCATAAAAAATTTAAAAAAACGATAACAAATAAGCATTAGAACAGGCAGGGAAAAGTTGCCAGCATGCATGGAAAAAAAAACTAGAACACATTATTTGTGTTAAATCTGTTTTTATTATGGTAGTTCAGTTGTATATCATGTTTTCTTGGTTACATATAGGGTATCAAAAAAGGTTATAACACTTTTTTTATTATAACTTTTCAACATGCTGCACAACATTCACAATGCTCTACAACCCAGCTTAAAGAAATTAACAACGGCAATAGCTCTGTCCAAACTCTTATAAGGTCCCAAAGGCGACACCTGTTGGCTATGCCAATGCTTGTTTGTTTTTTCTCCTTCGTTCCGTGCAAGAGGGCAGTTGTGACTTGTGAGGCAAGGTGGGTGGTAAAGTTTTGTGGCCAGGTGTTTTTCTCAGAAAGGCAGGCAGCAGTCAGTACATCATTATTTTGAGCCGTAAACTTCATGTAGCCCCAGTAGAAGAACAGGTGTCTTGTATCCTCTCTAGATGCTTTCAGTTTCAGTTTGTGTTCGGCTCACCAGCTGATTTATGGGTTCCTGTTTCTGGTGGGCAGTGCCAGAAAGCGCCGGCTGCCCTAAACAAAGGGTGGAGGGGTGGGTGGTGTCGCTCGGGAGGCGCAGCGCGGGTGAATAAAATGTAAAAAAAAAAAACACCTTGCTGCCTGCCACCTTTAGGATTACGTCTCGTCGAGTCACCTCTCCTCTTCTTCCTGGGTCTCAGAAGCCCCTGAGACAGACTCCCTGTCCAGGAATTCGTCTGAGCAGGCAGGAAAGACCCCCTGCTCAGACCAGGGAGTCTGTGGGGTTTCTCCAGCCCAGCTGCTCAATGCTGCTGGGCTGGAGAAAACCTAAGTGCACATGTGTGTTTTGGTCGGCCTGAGACAGCCGACCAAACACACATGAGCACTTAAGTAGTAGAGTGCACTAGTACTCTTCCTCCCCGCGCCTTGGCCCTCCCCTCCTAACAGCGCTGACTAAGATCTGGCAAATGTGAAATAAAACAATGCAAGAACATTGTTTTATTTTACATTTGCTGGCTCTGATCTAGGCAGTAGGGCGACCCTCCTCCGCCATTGTGGAGGAGCCGTCATTGGTGTCAGAGCCCTGTTTTTTTCAAAACTGATACTATTCTGTACAGTTTTGGGGTCGGTTAGAAATGGGGGTTTCTAGTTGGCAGGGGTAGGTACCACTGTCCAAATAGAGACCCTTGCTTCTAGTCAGGGTAAGGAGGAAACCCTCTGAGATAACCCCTGCTCACCCTCTAGGTAGCTTGGCACGAGCAGTCTAGGCTAACCAGAGGCAATGTGTAAAGTATTTGTACCAACACTCACAGTAACACAGTGAAAACACCACAAACTGACTCCACAACAGTTTAGAAAAATAAAGTTTTTAATCTAAACTACACAAGACCAAAACGACAAAAATCCAACATACACAGTTCAAGAATATGGTTTCAAAAGAGTTCTTACGGTTGCGATAAAATTTCTTTAGGTTGCGATAAAGTTCTATAGGTTGCGATAAAATAATCCACAGTGACGTGAAAAGTTCACAGATGCATCACGTTTAGCTCACAGTACCTTTAGTTGCGACAAAGTTCCAAAAGCAGAAGCTGGTGCGGTGGAAAACAAGCGATGCGTTGCTCCTGAGACCCTGTGGAGGCAATGCGACAGCCCCGCTGCAGCAGTGGGTGTGTTGTGACGAATCCGGTCTGTATGGGGAGGAAGGCCACTTGTTTGGATTCCGGTGCGTAGGTTCCGTGAGAAGTTTGCTCTCGCAAAGGCACGATGCGACGATCTTTGGAGTTGCGACGATCTCCGGGGCGACGATGCGCGGATCAGCGGTGATCTTCTCTCTCGCAGCTCCTCGATGCGATGGCTTCGGCCATGACTCTCGCAGTGACGTGATGCGGTCCGCAAGCAGGCAGTGCGGCGATCTCACCCAGCAAAGACAGGCTCTGCGACGACACTCGCAGCGATTTTAGGCTTCCCGCACCAATTGGGTGCGTCCCGCAAGCGAAGGATGCAACGGCTCTGACAGCGGCAACAGGCGCTGCCTCGATCTCGACCTTCGTAGCGGCGGGAATTTCCTCGCACTGTCGGGGATGCGCTCCGCAGCTAGCGATGCGATAACTTTTCTGTAGCAAAGTCTCTCAATCTTAGTTTCCAGCTTCCCAACACAGAGGCACCACACAGGGGCCAAGCACTCCAGGAAGGACAGAACTCTCTCAGTAGAGCTCGGGGGAAGCTGGGGGTGAAGTCCTTTTGTTCCTGGGACTTCAGAACAGGGAGCCAGCTCTTCTCAGGCCCTTGGAGATTCCTTCAAGCAAGGGGACACAGGACAAAGCAAAGTCCTTCCCCTCTCCTTGGCAGCAATGCAACAGCAGGGCAATCCAGCAGAGCAACAGCTGGACAATCTTCCTTCTTCAGTTTCAGCTTTCTCCTTGGCAGAGGTTCCTTCTTGATTCCAGGATGATCTATTTTTCTGTTGTCAGGGGTCCTGTACTTATACCCCTAAAAGTCTTTGTTCTCTTTGTGCAAGTGGGCCCTGAGCCTGGTCTGAACCAGTTCTGGGTGTTTCTTGAGCACTTTGTTTTCCTGGCTTCTCCTTTCCTTTCAGAGTGAGGGGCAGGATCGTCAGCCACCCAGCATGAGGTGGAGCCAGCATTGTGGAAGGCAGGCACATCCCTATTCAGGCCCAGGTGCTATCTCCTCCCACCACTCAAGTTGCAAATGCAGTCATTCAGCCTAGGGCTGACTCAGCCAGCCTCCTGGGGAATCCCCAGCCCCTGTCACTCTCAAACCAGACAGTCAATACACAAACAGGCCAAGGCACACAGGAAGGTCAGACAAGAGAACAGCAACTTTCTAAAAGTGCTGTTCTCAAACACAGGATTCAAAAACAACCTTTCCTAAAAGATGTGTTATTAAATTCTGAGTCTTATGTCCTATCTTGTTACTATGGGAAGAAATGCTGGTAGCCACTGTAGCCAGCATCCCCCATGTTTAGTGAAAAACTAAAATGGCTGTAATTCACTACCAGAGCATGTTACCTGCACCAGTACATGCTCTACCTTTCATATACAGTGCACCCTGCCCAGGAGGGTACCTTGGGCCTTCCATAGGGGTGACCAATGTGCACAAAAAGGGAAGGGTTAGGCCTGGTCAGTGGGGACACTGACCAGGAGGACATGGCAGTTCACAGACTGCACACAGGCACTGGGGTGGCAGGCCTGAGACACCATTTTAGGGCTACTCATGTGGGTGGCACAATCAGTGCTGCAGGCCCACTAGTAGCATTTGTCATCACCAGTCCTGGCACACTCAGCGCACTTTACTAGGGACTTCTTGGTGATACAAATATGCCAATCATGTATATGTCATGTCAATGTCAATGTCATAGGTTTTTATAGAGCGCAGCTTGTCACCGCAAGGTCTCAAGGCGCTTGCAGCATAAGAACCGACTACGAAAAGACAAAAACAGAGCGAGCATCGAAGCAAAGGACAGGGGAACCCTGCTAAGGAAAAAGCCATGTTTTCAAGGCTTTACAAAATTGCTGATGCTCATTAATAGAGAGAAGGTGAGGAGGCAGCTTATTCCAAAGCGCCGGTGCAAGATATGAAAAGGAGCGCTGCCCATACCCAGAGGTTCGCACGCGGGGTTACGTTAGTAAGGACTTGTGGCTAGATCTTAAGGACCTCTTGGGGACATACCAGTTGAGATTTTTTTAAGATACCGGGGCCCCTTGTTGTACAATGAGTTGTGGGTCAGGCATAAGATCTTAAATTGACTTCTTTGCCGTATGGGGAGCCAGTGTAGTTTTTTCAAACATGGTGCGGAAGCCGTTCTAGGCGGCAGGTCCAGCACTAATCTGGCCGCAGTATTCTGCAAAGTTTGTAGTTTTGCCAACAGATCCTCATTCAGGCCGTGGTACATGGCATTACCATAATCAAGATGGCTGATGATCGGGCCCTGAATCAACAGCTTCCTGGCTTCCAGCGGAAGCCATTTGAATATCTTTCTGAGGCCGCGCATTATACCGTAGCAGGTGCCCGTCACCTTGGCTACATGATTTTTCATGGACAAGGCACTGTCCATTATAATTCCAAGGTTGCGGACTACCAGCTTAGGGGCCGGGCAAGCTCCCAATTCAGTCGGCCACCACTCTATCCAATCACATAATTTACATAGGGAGCACTTACACTCTGGCACTGATCAGCAGTGGCAGAGTGTCCGAAGCATCTAAACCAGCAAAAACTAAATCCAGCAGAGCATCAAAAATACAAGAGATAGAGGCAAAAAGATAGGGGGAAAACACGCCAAAGATGCCAGGTCTAACACATGTCCCCTCCAGCTGAAAGTGGGTAGAACTACCCACCCTCTTGGGAGTCCTCTTCACTAAGGCAGAAAAATCTGGACAGACCATCAGCATTGGCGTGTTCTGTACCAGGGCGGTGATCCACCGTAAAGTCCATTCCCTGTAGGGAGATGGACCACCTCAACAATTTTATGTTCTCACCCCTCATCTGCATTAACCATCTGAGGGTCCTGTGGTCTGTCTGAACAAGGAAGTGGGTCCCAAACAGGTAGGGCCTCAGCTTCTTCAGAGCCCAGACCACAGCAAAAGCTTCCCTTTCAATCGCACTCCACCTCTGTTCCCTAGGGAGTAGCCTCCTACTAATGAAAGCTACTGGCTGGTCTCAGTGACCTGTGAGAGTACTGCTCCCACACCATGCTCTGAAGCGTCTGTCTGCACTATGAACTCACTGGAAAAGCCAAGTGCCTTGAGCACCGGGGCTGTGCACATGGCAGTCTTCAGTGCATCAAAAGCAGTTTGGCAGGCTTCGGTCCAGTTCACTCTTCTGGGCTGCTTCTTAGAAGTCAGTTTTGTCAAGGGGGCAACGATGGTGCCATATCCCTTGACAAACCGTCTGTAAAACCCAGTGAGACCTAAGAAGGCTCTCACCTCTGTCTGGGTCTTGGGGGGCTCCCAAGCCAAAATGGTATCAATCTTTGCCTGTAGGGGCGCCACCTGGCCGCTCCCCACCTGGTGTCCCAAATACACCACAGACCCCTGCCCTATCTGGCACTTGCTGGCCTTGATAGTGAGGCCTGCCCTTTGCAGAGCCTTCAACACTTCACAGAGGTGTTGCAAGTGTCCCTCCCACGTGGAGCTGAACACAGCAATGTCATCCAGGTATGCGGCGCTGAATTCCTCCAGCCCGGTCAGTACCTGGTTAGCCAGTCTCTGGAAGGTGGCAGGGGCATTCTTCAACCCAAAGGGCATGACTCGGAACTGGAAGTGCCCCTCTGGTGTTGAGAATGCAGACCTCTCTTTGGCCTCATCAGTTAAGGCAATCTGCCAGTACCCAGATGTTAAATCAAACGTACTGAGGTACTGGGCAGCTCCCAACCAATCCACGAGCTCATCAGCTCTGGGGATGGGGTGTGCATCAGTTTTCGAGCCCACGGTAGTCCACGCAAAACCTGGATTCTGGAGTGGCACTGGGTGCAGCAGCTTTTGGTACTAAGACCACTGGGCTAGCCCAGGGGCTGCTGGAGGGCTCAATCACCCCTAGCGCCAACATCTTGGAAACCTCTTCCTTGATGCTGGCCCTGACCTTGTCAGCTACCCTGTAAAATTTCTGTTTCACAGGTAAACTATCTCCAGTGTCCACATCATGGACACACCAATTGGTGATACCTGGGGTCAGGGAGAACAGGGGGGCAAACTGACCCAGCACTTGGCGACAGTCCCTCTGCTGTTCTGGGGTCAGGGTGGGCGAGAGGACCACACCATCCACTGACCCGTCTTGCTCCTTAGCTGCCAGGAGGTCAGGGAGAGGATCACTATCCTCTTCCCCTCCAGCATCTGTAGACAGGAGCATTGTCATCTCAGACCTCTCAAAGTGTGGTTTGAGGCGGTTCACATGCAAGACTCTCAGGGGTTGCCTGGGGGTCCTCAAGTTAACCAGGTAGGTTACATCACTTTTCCTTTCCACCACCTCGTAAGGCCCAGTCCACTTGTCCTGGAGGGCACAAGGTTCCACTGGCGCCATTACCCACACTTTCTGCCCAGGTTGAAATTCGACCAGAGTGGCGAACGGCCGAAACGCGTCGAAAGGAATATATTCTGTGTTTGATAATTGAAGTTGCTTACTGTGTAGATATTTTATTAACTAAGCAAACTGTTTGTGTTATATGTAAAAAGAATATGTACAAAAAATGATGGAAATGGTATATAAAAAGTAAAAAAGAAAATAAGAGTGTTCTCCCAAAAAAAAGTGTATACATCAGATTCACAATTTATATATAAAAAAGTTAAAAAGAGAGAATAATAAAATAAAAAGATTTAACACTCAAAGATACTGGTTGGAAAAGTTTTTATCTCACATTAACGTCTAAAGTTACTCTAAAAGTATAATTACACGTAACCCGGTGTGCACATGCTAACGATTACTAAAACATGGTATTCTGGTCATACCATCTTTTCATTTCTACCTGGCTAGCTTCAAGGTTCTCCTGAGCGAGCTTCCTGAAGCGTTGTGTCTGGTTGCGGATGGGCAACACATAGCTGAACACATCCTGGGGGGTTTTCCCACAGGATTTCTCCCACACCTCCTTCACCAGTGCGAGTGGTCCTCTAACAGGGTGGCCATACAGGAGTTCAAAGGGACTGAACCCCAAGGACTTCTGAGGCACCTCCCTATAGGCAAACAACAGGCATGGTAACAAGACGTCCCACTTCCGTCTCATGGGTTCTTCCAGGCTCATGATCATTCCCTTCAGGGTGCGGTTGAACCTTTCAACCAACCCGTTGCCTTGGGGGTGGTAAGGAGTGGTGAACTTATAAGTTACCCCACACTAAGCATGGGCGTAAAATCCGTACCGCTCGCGGATTTTGTGGATTTTCGGTAAATTCGCAATCCGCGAACTCTAGCGAATTTGCTGAAAATCCGTCAATTCGCACGCGGCGGATTTTTTTGCTTGGTGATACACTATTGCGGCGCGTGGCGCGGCGTGGCGCGCGCCGTGGCGCACGGCGTTCACTTTCCGTCATTCAGCCTTTGCCGAGTTGTTTTTCTCAATATTTTGCGAGTGCTGCGCCATTTTAGATCTTGCTGCGGGATCCCGCGGTAGTTGGCGCCCGCGAATACGTAATCGCGGCTTGCCACCTTACCTTGCACAGCACGCATCGCGAGAGTTCGCAATTGCGAACACGTAGGTGCGGCGGGCAGGAACAATCTCGCACTCGCGAAATAGAGATTTTGCAATTCTGCACAAGAAATCCACCAGCAAACAGCATAAACCTTCAGAAAATGATGATTTTTATCAGAATCACTCCTCAGGTTGACATTTGCCTGCACTTTTTTGTTGCAAGGAGTACATTTTTTTGGGGGGGGGGGGAGGAAGGAAGTGCCCCACAGTCTCCAACTTCCTGTTCCTGTCCAGCAGGCTCCTCCCAGTGCTTTCTTCATGTGCTGGTCACTTTCATTTGGACCTTGACCTGGAAGGATTACTTTTTGTGGGTGCTGCTGGATATTTGGATTTGAGGCCTTTTTGACTTTCTTTGGATCACTTTTGGATTAGAAATCAACTTTCACAAGTAAGTTTGTTGGGGCATTACAGTTGCTGCAACTACAATTTTGGAACTTTTTCAGAACATTAAATAAAATATATTGTGGGTAGCCACAGTATCCAGTAGGACCAGGGTTGGTTATGGGTGCATGCATTATACAACTGTTTTGTTGAATTTAAACATCATTGAGGCCATGGATGGGCTGGGATTGTGCTTAATTTTGTGTTTTTTGTCGATTTTTTGGGGCTGCTGTTGGGGCCTTTTGCCCAGGGGTAGTGAGTGGTGCATGGACTCAGTCTGATTGTGGGGTCTCACTCTCTTTAATGTAAACATCCTGGATGGCATTGGATTGTGGTGATTTTTGTGTGTTTTTCCTTTTTTTGGGGGTGCTACTGTTGATTTGGACTGGCCATGTGGGTGGTGGTGGTGGCCATCTTGAGTGCTGGTACAGGCAACATGTGCTTGGGGTGCAAGGGGCCATTTTGAAGAGAGGCAGTGTCTGAGGCCTGCACTTATTTTGCCTAGCTTTCATCCATTATGCCCAGGGGTAGTGAGTGGTGCATGGGCCTAGTCTTTCTGTGGGGTGTCTTCTTGGATTTAAACACCATTGAGGCCATGGATGGGCTGGGATTGTACTGAATTTTGTGTTTTTTTGTCGTTTTTTTGGGGCTGCTGTTGGGGCCTTTTGCCCAGGGCTAGTGAGTGGTGCATGGACTGAGTCTGCCTGTGGGGTCTCACTCTCTTTAATGTAAACATCCTGGATGGCATTGGATTGTGGTGATTTTTGTGTGTTTTTCCTTTTTTTGGGGGTGCTACTGTTGATTTGGACTGGCCATGTGGGTGGTGGTGGTGGCCATCTTGAGTGCTGGTACAGGCAACATGTGCTTGGGGTGCAAGGGGCCATTTTGAAGAGAGGCAGTGTCTGAGGCCTGCACTTATTTTGCCTAGCTTTCATCCATTATGCCCAGGGGTAGTGAGTGGTGCATGGGCCTAGTCTTTCTGTGGGGTGTCTTCTTGGATTTAAACACCATTGAGGCCATGGATGGGCTGGGATTGTGCTGAATTTTGTGTTTTTTGTCGTTTTATTGGGGCTGCTGTTGGGGCCTTTTGCCCAGGGGTAGTGAGTGGTGCATGGACTGAGTCTGCCTGTGGGGTCTCACTCTCTTTAATGTAAACATCCTGGATGGCATTGGATTGTGGTGATTTGTGTGTGTTTTTCCTTTTTTTGGGGGTGCTACTGTTGATTTGGACTGGCCGTGTGGGTGGTGGTGGTGGCCATCTTGAGTGCTGGTACAGGCAACATGTGCTTGGGGTGCAAGGGGCCATTTTGAAGAGAGGCAGTGTCTGAGGCCTGCACTTATTTTGCCTAGCTTTCATCCATTATGCCCAGGGGTAGTGAGTGGTGCATGGGCCTAGTCTTTCTGTGGAGTGTCTTCTTGGATTTAAACACCATTGAGGCCATGGATGGGCTGGGATTGTGCTGAATTTTGTGTTTTTTGTCGTTTTTTTGGGGCTGCTGGTGGGGCCTTTTGCCCAGGGGTAGTGAGTGGTGCATGGACTGAGTCTGCCTGTGGGGTCTCACTCTCTTTAATGTAAACATCCTGGATGGCATTGGATTGTGGTTATTTTTGTGTGTTTTTCCTTTTTTTGGGGGTGCTACTGTTGATTTGGACTGGCCATGTGGGTGGTGGTGGTGGCCATCTTGAGTGCTGGTACAGGCAACATGTGCTTGGGGTGCAAGGGGCCATTTTGAAGAGAGGCAGTGTCTGAGGCCTGCACTTATTTTGCCTAGCTTTCATCCATTATGCCCAGGGGTAGTGAGTGGTGCATGGGCCTAGTCTTTCTGTGGGGTGTCTTCTTGGATTTAAACACCATTGAGGCCATGGATGGGCTGGGATTGTGCTGAATTTTGTGTTTTTTGTCATTTTTTTGGGGCTGCTGGTGGGGCCTTTTGCCCAGGGGTAGTGAGTGGTGCATGGGCCTAGTCTTTCTGTGGGGTGTCTTCTTGGATTTAAACACCATTGAGGTCATGGATGGGCTGGGATTGTGCTGAATTTTGTGTTTTTTATCGGTTTTTTGGGGCTGCTGGTGGGGCCTTTTGCCCAGGGGTAGTGAGTGGTGCATGGGCCTAGTCTTTCTGTGGGGTGTCTTCTTGGATTTAAACACCATTGAGGCCATGGATGGGCTGGGATTGTGCTGAATTTTGTGTTTTTTGTCGTTTTTTTGGGGCTGCTGGTGGGGCCTTTTGGCCAGGGGTAGTGAGTGGTGCATGGGCCTAGTCTTTCTGTGGGTTGTCTTCTTGAATTTAAACACCATTCAGGCCATGGATGGGCTGGGATTGTGCTGATTTTTGTGTGTTTTTTCGACTTTTTGGGGTGTATAACTGATGTTCCTCTGTCTTCCATTGCTTGTAGGTGCACAAGAGAACCACCAGTGCCAGGAAGAAGTCCTGCTGCGGTGTGTGCAGCACAACATCACGTGTGGCCACAGACAACTCTGCAACTTGTGCAACTGCGGCCTGCTGTTCAGAGTGACATCTGAAGAAGATGGCCCCAAAAAAAGTTACCCGTACCTCCTCTAGCAAGAAAGTTGCCAGTAAGGAGCAGAAGAAGCAAGTGGCGCCACTTGCCAAGGAGACTGGTGTGATGACGACCGCCACATTTTTTGGGGGAAAAAAAGTACGCCTGCTGCAGCAGCGGGGTCTGCTGGGGACCAAGCTGGGAGCAGCACCTCCGCTCCATTGGGCTCAGTGCCACCACCACCACGCCAACTTAGGTCCAAGCCCTTGAGTGCTTCAGAGACAGCCAGTATAGTTCTTCAATCACCATTGACCAGTGATGTTGGCTCATCGCAAGAAAGCAGCAGCAATGTCCCTCAATCAACACAGGTTGTTGTAGCTCATCTGACGAGGGTTGAACAACCACAGCCGCAACAACAATCACATGTGCAAGTACAAGCCCAAGTACATGTGGAAGGAGAGGCGGCGCAAGGAGAGGAGCAAGCAGAGGTGCATGGAGGAGCACAACAAGTGGCCATAATAGTTGTTCCTCCAGAAGTAGGGGCACATCTGGAAATCGACAATCAAGCCGAGGTATCATTCGAGGAACCCACTCCTCCTGATGATCATTCATTGTCGTCCACATCCCGAGCAAGGAAAAGATCAAGGGTGTTGGTGTCTACATCTTCTTCAAGCCCACCTCCTTCTGATGATCTGGATCTTACTTGGGAACCAGCACCACTGCCGTCTGAGAGTGAGGTTGAGGAGGCACACCATGATCTGACAAAGGTAGCTAAGCGTAAAAGGAAGGTCGTCGAAACTCTCAAAGTTATGGAGTGTGATGACGCTCAACAAGAAGTGGCGTATACTCCTGCTGCTGAAGACTCTCACGACGACGACGCAGTCATCATCACTAACGCCACTGAAGCCCCAGCGGGCATGCAGCCTGCTCGACAACCTCGACAACCTCGGACTCAAGCAGCTGGTATCCACCCCCACCCACCTCGCCGGACACACACTCGACGCCGTCTTCTCATCCAGCAAAGACGTCACCTTCAGCCACGCAACAGGACTCCACTGGACGGACCACAGCTGCGTCCACTTCACCTTCAAAAGAACGACGATCCACCAACACCAGCAACAGGTTGCCCGAAGAAGCTGGAACAAGATCACAGCCGACCAGCTCACCGCCTCCCTGAGCCAGCACCCTCCTGCCGGCTCAGCAAACCCCAGCCAGGCCGCCGACAACCTCACGAAGTGGATCAGCAACTGCGCGGACGAACTCGCCTCTCTGAGAACCCCGCCCAGCAGACCCGGCAGCAGAAAAACCCCATGGTTCACCGACGAACTCAAGAGCTCCAAGAAGAACTGCCGAGCCCTCGAGAAAGTATGGAGAAGGGAACCAACAACGGACAACATGACCACCCTCAAGCTCGCCACCCGGAAACACCACCAACTGATCCGCGCCACCAAGAAAAATACATACAAAGTCCGGCTGGACAACAACGCACACAACTGCAAGGAACTCTTCAACATCGTGAAAGAGCTCTCCAACCCCAACGCCGGAAACAACGACATCACCCCGTCGCAAGACCTCTGCAACTCCCTCGCGTCCTACTTCCACAACAAGATCGCGGACATACACAACAGCTTCAGCATCCAACCGACGCACGCCACAACCGCAGCAACGCCACCCACCACCACCCTCCGCACCTGGACTCCGATCAGCACCGAAGACACCATCCGCACAATGAACTCCGTCCACTCCGGATCTCCAACTGACCCCTGCCCTCACCACATCTTCAACAAGGCCGACGCTGTCATCGCACCCCACCTGCGGGACATTATCAACACCTCCTTCGACACCGCCACCTTCCCAGAGAGCTGGAAGCATGCAGAACTCAGCGCTCTTGTCAAGAAACCTACAGCAGACCCCACCGAACTCAAGAATTACCGGCCCATCTCGCTCCTCCCGTTCCCGGCCAAAGTCATCGAGAAGACCGTCAACAAACAGCTAGCCGCCTTCCTCGAGACGAATGGATCCCTCGACCCCTCACAGTCTGGCTTCCGAGCCAACCACAGCACCGAGACCGCCCTCATCGCTGCCACCGATGACATCCGAACCCTGATGGACAACGGAGAAACAGCGGCCCTCATCCTCTTGGACCTCTCCGCGGCTTTCGACACTGTCTGCCACCGCACCCTAGTGCAGCGCCTCGGCAACATCGGAATCCAGGAGAAGGCACTGGAATGGATCACCTCCTTCCTCAACGGAAGAACACAGAGAGTCCGCCTACCACCGTACAAGTCAGAGGCCACCGAAGTCATCTGCGGCGTCCCTCAAGGATCCTCGTTGAGCCCCACCCTCTTCAACGTCTACATGAGCCCCCTCGCGGCCATCGCACGCCAACACAACCTCAACATAATCTCCTACGCCGACGACACCCAGCTGATCCTCTCCCTGACCAACGACCCCGCCGCCGCCAGAGCCAACCTGCACGAAGGGATGAGAGATGTAGCCGAATGGATGACGACCAGCCGCCTGAAACTGAACTCAGACAAGACGGAGGTCCTCATCCTGGGCTCCTCGCCCTCCGCCTGGGACGACTCCTGGTGGCCCCCCGCCCTGGGCACCGCACCCAAACCAACGGACCACGCACGCAACCTGGGCTTCATCCTGGACTCCTCCCTCTCCATGACCAGACAAGTCAACGCCGTCTCCTCGTCATGCTTCAACATCCTGCGCATGCTACGGAAGATCTTCTGGTGGATCCCCACCGAGACCAGGAAGACTGTCACCCAGGCCCTCGTCACTAGCCGACTGGACTACGGCAACGCCCTCTACGCCGGAACCACCGCCAAGCTCCAGAAGAGACTCCAGCGGATCCAGAACGCCTCAGCCAGACTCATCCTCGACATCCCATGAAACAGCCACATCTCCGGACATCTGAGAGACCTGCACTGGCTCCCCGTCAACAAAAGAATCACCTTCCGTCTCCTCACCCACGCGCACAAAGCCCTACACGACCAAGGCCCGAGCTACCTCAACAACCGAATCAACTTCTACACTCCCACGCGCCACCTCAGATCAACCAGCCACGCCCTCGCCGCCGTCCCCCGCATCCGAAGAGCGACAACAGGAGGAAGGTCCTTCTCCTACCTGGCCGCCAAGACCTGGAACTCACTCCCGACCGACCTGCGCCTGACCCAAGACCACCTCTCCTTCAGGAAGAAGCTCAAGACCTGGCTGTTCGAGCAGTAACGGCACCCCCCCCCCACCTAGCGCCTTGAGACCCTACGGGTGAGTTGTGCGCTCTACAAATGACTTGATTGATTGATTGATTGCAGCAAACAGACATTTTGACCCTAGCCCGACAGGCTGCTGAGCGTGATGATGAAGTCGACGAGGAGGCAATGGGAACACCAGAATCATTGATGTTAACTAGTACACCACAACGTACCGCTTCCATATTTCTTACTCGCCAGAAGGGACCTCCATCCACCTCGACCTCAATTAGTGGTGGTGAAAGTGCACAACATAGTAAAGTTCAGCAATACACATCCTCCACTTCATCTGGCATTAGCAGCACGGCCACCACCAGTATCGCCTCCTCTGGCCCCCACAGACATTTCAAGTCCGCAGTTTGGGACTTCTTTAGTGTTTCCACAAAAAGGGAAAACATAGCCATTTGTAGCATTTGTAAGCTTGCAGTTAGTCGTGGTAAGCTTGGTACCAACTATGGGACTGGAGGCCAGAGAGGTCATCTTAAGAGACAGCACACTGTCCAATGGTTGGCGCACCTAAAGCAGATCAAGGAAGCCCGAATTGCAAGTCGAGAAAACGTTGATGTTCCATCTGATGATGACGAGGAGGAAGAAGTGTCACACACTTCACTTACACCCAGTACCCCTGGGAGCCACACTAAGAGTGTGGGACAGAGTGAGACACCAATGCGAAAAAGTTCATCAGCGAGCGTAACTGGGTCGAAGAAGTTATCATCGTCCCATAAAATGGTCCAGGGCAACGTTAAAACAATGTTGTTTTCAGACGCACCATATGACCGCAACCACCCAATGGTGCGTCTGTATAACACTAAGCTGGCTAAAATGCTAGCGCTGGATCTTCTCCCTTTTTCTTTTGTCGAAGGGGTTGGTTTTCTCGAATTAGTGGCAGCGCTCTGCCCTAAATGGAAGGTTCCTAGCTGGTACAATTTTGCCCGAGTTGCGGTTCCAGCACTACATGAAGATGTGCTGGAGGTGATTGGGGCAGCTTTGCAGAAGAGTGCTGTTCACACTATACATCTCACAACAGACATGTGGACCAGTTGCGCAGGCACTGATTACATGTGCATCACTGCACACTGGGTCTCTTTTTCAGGGGTTAAAGCAAAGCTAAACGCAGGCGCTGACCTGGACCAAGTTTTTAAAGCTGCTCGGAAACATGCAACACTAGCCATGTTTGGCTTGGAGAAACGTCATACAGCAGAAAACATTTTGAATGAGTTCAACACAAAGGTGTTTCACTGGCTGTCTCCAAAAAAACGCGGCATTGGTTATGTTTCCACGGATAATGGCGCCAATGTGGTTAAGGCCATGGAACTGGGTGACTATTTCAGAGTGCCGTGTTTGGCGCACTGTATAAACCTGGTTGTTAAATTTCTTGGAGAAAGAAAGTCCAGAATGCCAGTTAGTGGTCACCTGCCGAAAAATGTGCAACCATTTCAGCCATTCTTTTAAGGCCCGGAAGCATCTGAGGACCATGCTACATGAACGTCGAATGCCAGTGAAAGCACTCATCCAGGAGGTGCCAACACGTTGGAACTCAACCTTCTACATGCTTGAGCGTCTGTATGAGCAGTTTACGGTACTCGATCAGTATTTCGTAACAATGGGTACAGCTGTGAAGGAGGACCTGAGGTTAAATGCGGCGCAATGGGAGCTAGTTAAAAGCCTGACAGACATGCTTCGTCCTTTTGAGTTCTTCACGCGTGCAGTCAGCAGGGAGGACTGTAATTTGGGAAAAGCTATCCCATTGTTGCGCATGCTGGAGCACAAACTGAAGGCGGTGTCTTCAAAGTTTCAAAACGATGAAGAAAAGCAAGACGCTTTTCTTTTGGCGGAGAAATTATTAGAGCGTCTACGTGGCGATGAACGTCTTCAAAAGATCCACTCAGAACAGCATTACATTTGTGCTACTATTCTGCATCCACGCTACAAAAAGGCGCTGGCAGGCTCTGCATTATTTCCTTTAGTGATGAAGATGCTACAAAGTACAAACGTTGGGTAGCCTGGTCAGCCATCAGGTTTGAAAAAGAACGGAAGCAAATTGAAGGAAAAGGCAGTACATCAGCAGGCCATCCCCAGTCAGAAGACTCTACTTCTGCACCTGTGGCTGTGGCACAAGTGACCTCTCAGCCGTTAAAGACACCGGCAACCGCATCATCTGCACCAGACACAACAGAAATATCGGGTGATGAAGACGATTGGCTAGCTGAGATGGTTCTGAAAAGGTCCGAGCGAAAATTCAGCAAAGTGGAGGAAACGTGGAGAACTTTGAGTCGATGGTGCAGGACTATCTGAATGACTCAACAGAGGTCTATGTTAATGCTGACCCATTGGGGTATTGGCATGGGAAAAAAGAATTGTGGCCAGAGATCTCCCGCCTGGCTATACATTACTTGTCTTGCCCACTCGAAAGTGTGTCTTCTGAATGTGTTTTCAGTGTTGCTGGTGGCATTGTAACTTGCAAACGGACCCGCCTCTCGCCCAAAAATGTGGAGATATTGACAATGATCAAGATGAATGAGCACCTCATACCACCAGATTTCAAAGTACCAGATCGCACGACGCAAGAAGACGAGGAGGACAGCAACTTAGATGAGGGAATTTCTTCTGCGTTAGGTGACACTGACCTATTCCTGCCTGATCATTTCGCAGAGTATGAGGACGAACTCTTCTTCCCTGACACCGAGGCCTGAAAATGAGCCAATGAATTCAGACATTTTCTTTTTCGTACTTATTGACTTTTATTCCTGTGTTTCTGTCTTTCTTTGTTTTGCACAAGTTAATATAATTAAAACTTTAATCACCTGTACTTTTGCTTTTTGGCTGTTTGGGGGTCTTCTACTTGTTTTCGCCTGGGTTGTCGGCTCTGGGGCCATTGCTGGGAAGGTCTAATACCGGATAATACTGCTTTTAACAACATCCATGATGAAAAAGGTTTTGCATTTTCTGACATTTTGCTCAATGTAGCGTTTTCATGGGTCTGTTTGGGGGGCTTCCTGGTGTTTGTGGGCGGGTTTCGGGGCCTGGGAGCACTACTGGGTATGGATAGTTTAGAGAGCAAGAGGTTTGAAGGAAATCCATGGAGGCAGAGGGGAGTTAGGGCCTAGCTGCAGAGCGCGCGCGGAGTGATTTGGCAAATTTTCACAAAAGTGACAAAGTCCACATTTTTGTACTTTTGCTTTTTGGCAGTTTGGGGGTCTTCTACTTGTTTTCGCCTGGGTTGACGGCTCTGGGGCCATTGCTGGGATGGTCTAATACCGGAGAAAACTGGTTTAAACAACATTCATGAGGAAAAAAGGTTTTGCCTTTTCTGACTTTTTGCTCAATGTAGCGTTTTCAGGGGTCTGTTTGGGGGACTTCCTGGTGTTTGTGGGTAGGTTTCGGGGTCTGGGAGCACTACTGGGTATGGATAGTTTAGATAGCAAGAGGTTTGAAGGAAATCCATGGAGGCAGAGGGGAGTTAGGGCCTAGCTGCAGAGCGCGCGCGGAGTGATTTGGCAAATTTTCACAAAAGTGACAAAGTCCACATTTTTGTACTTTTGCTTTTTGGCAGTTTGGGGGTCTTCTACTTGTTTTCGCCTGGGTTGACGGCTCTGGGGCCATTGCTGGGAAGGTCTAATACAGGAGAAAACTGGTTTAAACAACATTCATGAGGAAAAAAGATTTTGCCTTTTCTGACTTTTTGCTCAATGTAGCGTTTTCAGGGGTCTGTTTGGGGGGCTTCCTGGTGTTTGTGGGTGGGTTTCGGGGTCTGGAAGCACTACTGGGTATGGATAGTTTAGATAGCAAGAGGTTTGAAGGAAATCCATGGAGGCAGAGGGGAGTTCGGGCCTAGCTGCAGAGCGCGCGCGGAGTGATTTGGCAAATTTTCACAAAAGTGACCAAGTTCACATTTTTGTACTTTTGCTTTTTGGCAGTTTGGGGGTCTTCTACTTGTTTTCGCCTGGGTTGACGGCTCTGGGGCCATTGCTGGGAAGGTCTAATACCGGAGAAAACTAGTTTAAACAACATTCATGAGGAAAAAAGGTTTTGCCTTTTCTGACTTTTTGCTCAATGTAGCGTTTTCAGGGGTCTGTTTGGGGGACTTCCTGGTGTTTGTGGGTAGGTTTCGGGGTCTGGGAGCACTACTGGGTATGGATAGTTTAGATAGCAAGAGGTTTGAAGGAAATCCATGGAGGCAGAGGGGAGTTAGGGCCTAGCTGCAGAGCGCGCGCGGAGTGATTTGGCAAATTTTCACAAAAGTGACAAAGTCCACATTTTTGTACTTTTGCTTTTTGGCAGTTTGGGGGTCTTCTACTTGTTTTCGCCTGGGTTGACGGCTCTGGGGCCATTGCTGGGAAGGTCTAATACAGGAGAAAACTGGTTTAAACAACATTCATGAGGAAAAAAGATTTTGCCTTTTCTGACTTTTTGCTCAATGTAGCGTTTTCAGGGGTCTGTTTGGGGGGCTTCCTGGTGTTTGTGGGTGGGGTTCGGGGTCTGGGAGCACTACTGGGTATGGATAGTTTAGATAGCAAGAGGTTTGAAGGAAATCCATGGAGGCAGAGGGGAGTTAGGGCCTAGCTGCAGAGCGCGCGCGGAGTGATTTGGCAAATTTTCACAAAAGTGACCAAGTTCACATTTTTGTACTTTTGCTTTTTGGCAGTTTGGGGGTCTTCTACTTGTTTTCGCCTGGGTTGACGGCTCTGGGGCCATTGCTGGGAAGGTCTAGTACCGGAGAAAACTGGTTTAAACAACATTCATGAGGAAAAAAGGTTTTGCCTTTTCTGACTTTTTGCTCAATGTAGCGTTTTCAGGGGTCTGTTTGGGGGGCTTCCTGGTGTTTGTGGGTGGGTTTCGGGGCCTGGGAGCACTACTGGGTATGGATAGTTTAGATAGCAAGAGGTTTGAAGGAAATCTATGGAGGCAGAGGGGAGTTAGGGCCTAGCTGCAGAGCGCGCGCGGAGTGATTTGTCAAATTTTCACAAAAGTGACCAAGTCCACATTTTTGTACTTTTGCTTTTTGGCAGTTTGGGGGTCTTCTACTTGTTTTCGCCTGGGTTGACGGCTCTGGGGCCATTGCTGGGAAGGTCTAATACCGGAGAAAACTGCTTTTAACAACATCCATGATGAAAAAGGTTTTGGTACTTTTTGTAACTTAGGGTTAGCCCTAGCAGCAGGATTGCATGTGTTTCGGGGTGTTCTTGGTTTTTGCAACTGAGTTCTGGGGTTTTAGAGCACTCGTGGGAATGTGTAATTTTTGTTGCAAGCGACTTGAAGAAAATCCATGGTGGGAAAGGGGGGATCTCTTACTCTGTGAGAGGCACTTAGTATTCAAAAAATTTAGCCATGTTCCCAAAGATTTCTTTATCTTCAATTCTTGTTTGTCAATGCTGTGCTTTTTTTTTCTCTCAACAAAACCTACCCAAAAAGAAACCCCCATTCCCATCCATTTTCAAAACCCTAAACGCCTCCCCCCGGGCTGTGTGGTTTTGCTTGATGTGTGACTAAATGACATCAATAATTCCACACACTTGCTGGGGGGGATAAGGTCATAGCAACAGGCTGGTGAAGGAATACGAGGATATATTCTAGACTTACTCAGCTAGCTTCAGTACTATTTCTTGTAGTAGTAGCCAATGTCAAAGGAATTCAACACAAGTACTAGTTATACTTTCTACTTTACCATTTGTTAGGCTCTGTGTGGCACTGTTCTAGTGAACTGTCACCTCCTATATTCTGTATCGTACCGTTGTAATGCTATAGTAAGGACAAACCAGGTTTCATTTTCTTTTTTTCCATATGCATGCAACTGCCACTGTGTCACACCACTAGTACCACCGCAATGAGGACATTTAATCCGCCCAGGATTGCCAACCTTAATCGCCATTTCCTGCGGAGCCAGCCCTGGGACTAGCCCTACTTTCAAACACAAATTACAGGTAAGATAAGCGTTTGGTGGGAGGTAGTATAATGGAGTATTAGGAATAGACGAGAGATTGACGGTAGTACTACTAAAGTCCTAGGACTCCTCAGGAAAACAAACTTACTGTTAAACCCCCAGCCACCAGACTCAAAAGCAGTAAAAAACAGGTATGGTCAGATAAAGTTTCAAAAAGTATATTTTAGTAGCCCTAACAAAATAATCTCCCGCAAGACCCTCCCTAACCCCAACGATTGTCCTTCAAAAGTCCCACAACCCAACTCCCAATTCCCACCCCCCAAAAGTCTCTAAAAAAGGGGCAAGGGACACTACACTACGGGAAGGTGCTGTTGACTTTAGCGGCCAGGGCATCATACTCCTTGCGGAGGGTGGCATGGTCGAAGCGGAGGCCCTCCACCAAGTTCTTGTAGGTATGGACCTCCTGCTCCAGGGAGGACACTCTTAGGGATAAGCGGCGCTGGCGTGCCTTGCAACTCCTGTGGGGGGCAGCTGGTGTCTTTGCTGCTCGGCGGTGGCGGTTGGCTTTGGTAGCCCGGCTCCGTACCGCTGGAGCACTGCGCTGGCTGACAGCCCGTGGGGGCACGGAGGAGGATGCAGCTGTCCCAGTAGATGTTGTTGTTGTCGTACCGGTTGACTGCGTGTCCTCCTCCTCCAGGGCCACCAGCTGCCGATATTCGGCGACAGTGGCATCCAGCCTCCGTTGCCGGGCCACTCGAGCCTGCTCCCTCCGTGATGGTCTAGTTGATTTGGAAGGAGCAACTATATGAAGAAAGAAAGACATAGTCTGTAACCAATGCTCCTTAAGATTAATAACACAAAGTGATTGAGCACAAAGTTGTGTCACAGCACAAGTAGCAATTTGAAAGCACAGTACATAACTATTGAGGACAGTATCTATCTAACCTCCCACTTCTTCATCCTTGCTCTAACATTAGTGGGAGTTTAAGGAACTAATTCTACGAGCACTATGGACTTCCATTACAGTCGACTATGACAGTCCACCAGTCTTATTCTTCTTCTTCTCTCTTGTTTAGGAAAATTGGTGCGTTATCTTATGCAAGCCGGCATAATGCCAGCGCAGTGAACTTGCACCCGAGAAATACAGACGCACACCATGATGAGTGAGACAGACTTGCGTTACTGTACCGGTCCAGTACATGCAGGTGGTGAAGCTCTTCCTTTTCTATTACGGGTGGCACTGAGAATACTCTGTTACAAGGGCTACTGCTTAATTAATTTAGCTTTCACCCTACAGTGCAAATGAGTACTAGAAAAGGAAAATGAAGAAGCTAAATAATTTGATTATCTATCACTTCACATGGGATGTATTTGATGACATATGGGATGACTTTAGGTGCTTTGCTTATTATTGAGTGAACAGTGATACACCCACACATGAATGACGTACTACTACTAAACTAAAGTTATTAAGAGAGGTAGGGAGTGTCCACCGTAAGAACCGGATATATGCTGTGCTTGCAGTTGCAATACAAACTACTGCTACTATTCATGGTAGTATTTGGACAAAATTACAACTTCTTTTCCTTGCCTTTCCTAAACTGGAACGGACGTGCGGGTGCGGTGTTACATGCTCTTCAAGGTAACACTTAGTTCATCCAGTGACCATCTACTCTCTCTAGATACACATATGCTATCTAAGAGTCAGATAATACCATGATCCAGGCATCCATCCATTCAAAGTATATGCGCACACATACAGTTTCTGTTTCACCCACCCAGGCTGTTCTCCTTCCACCCATCCTTGCTTCATCATTCACCCAGCCATGCACCATACCATTTTCTTTCCTTCCCAGCCACCTCGGGGACCAAGCAAACACATATCATTCTTTTTTGCCAGCCATCATTAAATTTCTCGTCCTTCCACACTTACTTACACCCTTCTTTCGCTTTTCGTTCATCCCATCCATCAAGTTCATCTCAGATCTTATTGGGATTCTTCTCGCCAAAAACTTCACAGCTAAGTCGAAGTACATTTAGAGGAGGCTACTACCTGGTTGATTTATAATACACCGTGCAGAAAGCACACTATGCAGTCTTCAATCTCAATAAGTAAGGAATATATAGCTTACCTCTTCCCGCCACCACCGTGTGAACCCTCACAGGAACGTCCGGCACTTGCACCGCCTCCTCCCCAGAGTCCTCGTCCAACACCACCACCTCCGCGCTGGCCCCGCCACCAGATGTTCCACCTACAAAGTACATTTAAGAATGTTAGAATACACCACTCACTACTATATAATATTTGGTCTAGGAGGAATAAAGAAATGTGAAAAAAACTAAATACAATGTAATAATTTATTACATTATTTCGTGTCCATAGTTCTGTTTGTGCAGATTTGTCCCTGCAACAGTAGTAGAATGGATTGTCCTAGTATCCAAACCAAAAGTAAAGTAGTATCTTATTCTTTCTTGGTGGTCATTCAGCTTTTTATTGTTGGCAATTGTCAAAGCATAAACATTTCGAAGACTTGAAAAGACATTATGGACAATCCCAGAGGACTGCACTCAGTGCATAGAGCTATTGCTGACTAGAATGGGAGTCCAATGGAATTGCCAAATGTGCAATCTTAGTTAGCTACACAGACAGACTAATAAGAATAATCTAATAATACCACAGGGAGTCATAGTCGAGGCAGGATAAGAATTTAGATCCAGTCTACAAGAAGATCAAAGACGATTTAGAAAAAATCGAATGAGGAACGCTAGGAAAAAATAGGTACTCTATATTAAAATTAAAACTTACTGGGGCCAGCAAAGGAGCCCTCGCCTGCCCGATCCTGGCCTGCATCCTGAACAGCACCCTCCTCCTCCTCCTGTGTCCTCTTGCCCCTGGGGGAAGCTGATGTACAACATGAAAGAAAGAAAGACCAGAAAACATGGATGATATTTGTCAACCAAATCAAACATTTCAAAATAAAAATACAAAATATTTTGGCGAAATAGCAAATAGATAGACAACTATTCCACGGGATATATTGACCGATCTCATGTGGTATACTACGTTATTAGTATTGCTTGATTTGCGGACCGTTGATTTTGAAAGTTCCTATGTAACTCACTAAACAGACTACTAAAAAGGTTTACCTTGGCCTGGCAGGCAGCAGTCCGCAGCACGCGAAGTGACAGACAAAGTCCATCGTGCTTGCAGATCAGTGAATACTCAAACTATAAATCCACCGACCACCACCACTATTTCTTCTTATAGCCATGTGTCTAAAGGAAGGACTGGACTTGAGTCTGTAGGGGCTGATTTTGAAGCCCCTTGCGGCTCTTTTGCTCCATTGTTGCGTGACTTTTGTGACGCAGCGGCAGAACAAAAGAGGCGCCATGGTGCGGCGTATATTAACAAAGTGACGCATATGGGAGATGCATCACGTTGTAAAGCCCTGCGCCATCAGGGGGCGTTCCGGCGCAAGGGAGGGCGTTCCTGTACAGGAACGAATCCTAAAAGTGGCTGAGGGAAATCTACAAGATGTCAATCAGTCACTTTTAGGACAATGATGCGTGACTCAAACCCTGCGCCTGCTTGAAGCCGACGTACGGCTTGATGCAGCATTGGGGAGATCGGGCACCCCAGAGCATTGCTGGAGCTGCGCCATCGTTGGCACGCAACTCCAGCAATGCGCCGCCTTTACGGCACAGATGCGTAAGGCTTCTGTGACGTTTTGGGCCCATGGGTGGTGGTGGCATGGCGCACAATTACTGGCGCATCCCTGCTATTTTGCAGGGATGCGCCGGTAATTGAAAATATGACCCTTAGGGTCTAGCATTACGCAGTTCTTTACACTACACTCATACATAATTTCTCAGGCCAATGAAATGAACACAAAATACAAAACAAATAAGCATAGTAGCAAGGCTACTGAGAAGGAGAGCAGTGCACCTGAAATGCATAGAAGATTTTCAAATATAATTTACCTACAATGTAATCGGCAGCATTATTGCTCTCGGTAAAAAACAAACATTTGCAAATAACAGAGCCGGATAAAACAGAGTAGTGATGAAATAGCTAGAAATAGCTACTACTACTCACCAAGCCCGGGGATCTCTACGCCAAGCACGTCCAGCAAGTCGCGTTCCCGGTCCATGACATCCGTCCAGCGGTGGGTGGCCTGGTTATAAGTGCGCCGGACCCCAGAGAGTTTAAACATGGCCCGGCACACCTTCTCCCACCGCTTCCGGCGCTCCCGGATGCCGTAGCCAGTTGCGATCTTGCCGCCTCCCATGATGGTCTTGGGGAGGCGGCGCTGGACGTGAAATATTAGTGCGGCCACCTCCTCCGCACTAAAAATCTCCCGAGGTATCACTGTCTCCCCCCTCAAACGCCAGCACAGGAGCCGGGCACGGGATGCGGGACCTTTCCCCTTTGCGGGCTTCTTCCCGGCTCCCTTTGCCATGGTCTGGGCAGAAAGGAAGCAAAATAAGAAAGAAGAAATAGAACAGGGAAGAAGAAAAGAAAAGCGTTTAAAAAAGTAGTTCAAAATTAACAAAAAGTAGCAGAAAACACAAAAATATAGAGCTAGAAAAATAGAGGGATAGATAATAAGTAAAATAGATTAAAAAAAACTTCAAAAAAGCAAAGGATGGCAGAGATTAAGAAAGGATACAGAGAGCATGCCCAGAACCATAGCAATGAATGAGAAACAAGATGGCCGCGCCCGTTCACGACCGCGTGGGTAAGTTTGCGCGAGATTTTCCTCGCGATCACGCGCGAAATTGTACTAGCGAGCCGCATACTTTGTGAGATTACACATAGCGGCCGGAAACGGAATTACGTCACGCAAAGAAGATGGCCGCGCCCATGTACGACCGCTAGGGTAACTTCGCAAACGTAGCGCTACAAGCGCCTTGCGAACACGCACAAAATCACGCGAACATACACGCTGCAAAAAAAACAAATCGTGTATTCGCTCGAATTCGCGGCTTCCGTAATCGATCTCGCACGGATTCGCGCCCCGCAAATCGCGCGAAATTGCAGAAAAACAATTTTTGCAGAACTGAAAGCAATCAGCAGGTGCAAAAGTTCAATCTTAACATTAGTAACCATTCACTCTAGTGCTTCCTGAGGGGCCCCTCCAGAGTTCAGTTGCCTATTTGCAACTATTCTATGACCCTGCTCTGACCCAAACAGCAGGCTCATAGAATAGCTACAAGTAGGCCATAAAGGTCCTGTGAAAAAAAAATAGCACTGCAACAGAAAGCAAATTACAGAAAAGGAAAGAAGCAGGTGCCAGCCAGACTGGAAGTTTCAAAATCACTGACACATTAATCAACCCCAAATTAATTCATGGCAGTTGAAGCAGGGCAGGTGTGCTTGCTTTTTTTCACCCCCATAATTTACAGTGATAAACCAACCAGAGGGTGGCAGTGAGGATGTACCAGAGGGTGGCATGGGTGTACCAGAGGGTGGCAGTGGTGAAACAGAGGGTGCTGTGAACCTGTGATGATGAACCAAACGTAGAAACAACATAGTCGCGGCCTTTGCGAGCCGGCAAGTAAGTTCGCAATTGCGAACTGGCACACAAATCCTCGCGAACCCTTGCGAACACAAAAAACACAAAAATCCGCAAATTCGCGAGAGTTCGCGGATTTTGCGGATTGCGAATCCGTAAATACGCAAGTTCGCGTACGCCAGTTTCGCTAAATCCGCCCATGCTTACCCCACACTCCTCCCACAGAGACTGAATGTACCTAGAGATGAAGTTGCTACCCGGGTCGGAGACCACCTCTCTGGGGAACCCCACACGGGAAAAGATCCCCATCAATACACGGCCCACCACGGGTGCTGTGATTGTCCTGAGAGGGACTGCTTTCGGGTACCGGGTGGCATGGTCCCCCAAGACCAGGATGAACCTGTTGCCTAAGGCTGTCTTGGGGTGAAGGTGAGCGAAATGAGAATCAAACTTTCTCCCTTTCTTTTGCATATATACCTTTGGGGTAATGGACATTTATGTCCTGTTTATCGTTTTTTTGGTGCATTTACAGATCAGTATACAAACGATCAGGATCACTCAAAAAGAATAAAAAGCAAACAATCTCTGAGAAACGAATGTATGGAGACCATGTCCCATGTTGTATGAACTGAAACCTTACACGCCGTGATCATAAGGTGAGAATCATGTGCGAGGGCTAAACAAATCTCACTACTTTATTACTATTAAGTCTGCCATAAAATAGTGTTTATAATTGAGGGTGTTATCCATTATTTTGACAGGATAACAACGATTTTTCTATAAAGCTGGCCATGACTGATCAGATCACTGTATAACTCAGGTACAGACCTATTATTATAATATGCCTCAGTAAACAACTTACAGCATGTCAAGAGTGGGCACTGTTAATTATGTGTAGCTTTTTTGACCAATAGAACGAGCACTCCTCCAAGAATAATTTAAATATGTAAATGGTGTTGTGATAAAAGTAAAATGATAGAGACGCGAGTTTGACTCTGCTGTGTGATGTAGGAAGCAATCCTGTTTGACTTCGTACAAGGGTTGTGGAACACCTTTATAGGAATCATTCTTTTGTATTTCTGTGTTAAAGTTTTTTTTTTATAATACAAAATAGGTGACAATAGAACAAACAATGTTCTTATATTATTATGAATTTTTGTTGTATTTGAAATACCTGTCTTTTTTTTTTTTTTTTAAAAGAAGTGCTAATATGAATGAGATTAGATTATTTACGTAGTAGGTAAATATGTATGAGACTAAACTAATTGCATAGTAGGTATAGAAAAACTTTTAATGGCAATATGTGATAATCATGAATCGTTTATGTTTTGTTAGATATACATATATATTGAATTGAAGGAAGGAACAGTATCTACCAGTGTCCTGAGGAAGGTGGCTTTATATATGTGACACCACCGAAACGCGTTGACGCATAAGACTTCAGTTAAATTCATTATTGGGACAGGATGTATTGAGGCAATAAATTCGTATGCCCTTCACCTTGTTCACCATTACTTTGAATTAACGCAGCAAAAGGCGTAGAGTTGCTTTGCTCTGGTTTTTCCTTCCATACACTATTTCAGTCATGTTATGTTTACATATTAGTACTTGGTGATTTTTTCCTTGTTAGATTGATTTTTATGTAATGTTTTTTATTATGTGAACTGTTTTTAACTATATGATGTATTTCTAAATGCACTGATCTCTTGTTGTCATATTAAATGGATTTGTATTTTTTTTTTTTAAATTGTGGTTGTGTTTTCCTATGAGAGTGTTCCTAGCTTTAATATATTTTGAATAATAGAAGTGTGTGAACAGTGAGTTCTAGAGAAAGCCGCAAATCCAAAGGGAATTTGAATTTTGACGTTATCAAATAGCTGCGCCACAGGTCCCAGTTTGTATAGCACTGTTAAGGTTAATAATAAGATGAGAAAGGCCGCTATTTATAACTGGATCCAAGCACAGAAAATCTGTGTCCTTCAGGCAGAACTGGGTACAATTCTGTCAACTTGTCGAAGTGACAGTGTGGGCTGTGATTAAATGTGAGTAGATTTCTGGTTTGCAATTCACTGCTCATTCTTCACAAACGTATAATAAATTCATTTGAGCGGTCGGTGTGATTGAGTGGGTTATGAGAGTGCCATGCCTCCACCAAACTGAAGGTGTGCATAAACCGGAGAACGGTTTTACGAGTGCCTTCTCTGGTGTGTGTATGGCGGCTAGTGCTGAGGGGTGCCCACTGCAGCCTCTGGTAGAAGGCTGAGGTTACCGCCCAAACTAAATCAAACTTGAACGTGTCTAATTTGATCATTCACGTGATCCGTCCTGTCTCCTGTCAGCGTTGGGACCGCAGACCGATTAAACACAAGGTTATAAACCCTTTTCCTTTGTGTTAAGACCCCCACACTGCTAGCTTTGTCAGTTTGTTACCTCAATTACGAGAAAACTTGACTGAATAAAACTTTTGTCGCCCTGCGAGCGCTGGCCTCTTGACAGGTAACGCAGTGTTTGTTTTTTCTCTCCAAATTGTTCTAAAAGTGATCTCTGCTCATAGCGAGATGGGTCGCCGGGAGCACAAATATGTCTGATATGTGTTCTGTAATATACAGAAGGAGTTGCTTCTGCTTTCTATGATAACAGAGCCCATTGACGTTCATGCTTACAGTTTGTACTTGACAGCAGATACCCATGTTGTATAAACAGAGGACAGGTTCACTAGGTGTTCTAATTTCTCACGCAACACAGCACTGCTTCCCGATTTGCTGCACTTCATTAATCACAGCAGCAGTGTAGAACCCTATCTACTAAGATTGGCCTCTACCGCTGTCATCTGCTCCGGTGGCGCCCAAACAGGCTAACTTGCGCTGCACAGCCTCCCACCATGGTGCAGTGGTGAGTGTGTGCTGTCTACCATAGGATTTGGAGTTGAAGTACACCCTTCCAGTACAATTTCCTATGATTATACAATCTCAGAAGGATGTATATTGTCCACTGCAGCACTTATGCAGTGCACTTTTTTTTACAAATAAAAATATTTCCCCTTGCCAACACCTGTGAGCACTTTTTTAATACATTTAAAATAATGCTCGAATTAAATGTGTTTTACTTAGCATTACCAGGCTTCAATTGACATGGCTAGGCCAAATCCAGCCTGACCTGACAATGACATTTGTTTTGCAATGACAGGGAAAATGTGGCTTTTAGAATTACATGAACGAGTTCACTACATGCATGTGTTTCTTCTGTGTATTGTATGTTATAAGGAAGAGAATTTTTTTCCTGGTGTTTTTTTTCCTAGCTGAAATGTATTCATATGTGTTTTTTGCAGAATATGCTATGTGCTGAATTTTCCTGTATTAGCAACATATTCAAGGATCTTTGCCCAGGTCTGCAAATTGCACAGTCTCCTTTCACTCAATTGCACAAATGACATGGGGGCAGATTTAGGTTAACTGGCGCATCCCCAGGGATGCGCCAGTTAATGTGCGCCACAGTGCGCCACAGCTCCGCCACCCATGGTGCGCCGCATTTACAATGCGGCGCACCATGGTGCAAGGCAGGGAAGATGCGTGACGCATCTTTCGGCGTACGGGCGGCGCATTGCTAGAGTCATGTCGCAAGTGCGACATGACTCCTGCAATGCACAGGGGCCACCCCTACAATGCATGGTGCGTCACCCTTACGCCTGCTTCAAGCAGGCGCAAGGAATTGCCGTAGAAAGTGACTGAGTGAAATCTCATCGATTTCACTCAGCCACTTTTAGGAGGCGTTCCTGCGCAGGAACGCCCCCCCCTGCGCAGGAACGCCTCCTTATGGCGCAGGGCTTTCCAACGTGACGCATCTCCTAGATGCGTCACGTTGTAAATAGGGCACATTGTTTGCGCCGCCGTTGCGTCAAATTAAGTGACGCAATTGCGGCGCACAGAGGCGCAAGGGCCTCATAAATCTGCCCCATGGTTTTTACCTATTTCCTATGTACCCCTTATTGTAATGATGCATGAAAGTAGGTGTTTCTAAATGTTTCTTATTGTATGTGTCACATTTTCCTGTTTAACTAGCTTGTCTGCAAGTTACATTGTTAGTACAGCCCTATGAATTAAGATTTCACCATGTCGAGAGTGTGGTTTTCATTGGCTGAAACCTATAAAATGTGCCGTTTTTTGGGACATTCCCCAGACCTTTTCGTGCTTTCTGAGCTATGCAGGCTCTGCATTAATATATAATGATTTATACTTAGACTTTCTTGCCTTCTTAGCCACGCAGTCTTTATGGTATTCTGCTTGTTGATTTGTATTTAGACTTTCCTTGACTTTTGAACTGAATAGATTTATGCTGGCTGAACTATATTTTGGTTCCAGCTATTTTACTTACTTTGGATGTTTACCATATGTTGAGCTTCTTGCAAATGGCATTATTTAATGTATGATGGATGTTGATTTGAATTTGACTTACTAACTACTTTTTGGCTTCTGTAATGATTCTAAAATTTGAATAAACCTTTATGGTTCTTGAATTTTATCCTGTAAAGATTTTGTTTATTGACATGGGCCATAGTTTGTTAAGGCCTACTTGGACCCCATCCTGCGTTTCACTGTTAGAAATTGGGTTACTGGTTGAATGGGGTCAAGCAGCAACCACACGTCTAGTCAGGGTAAGGCACAGGCAATCCCCAAATTAACTTGTGCTCACCTTCTAGTAGCTTGGCACAGAGCAGTCAGAATAAGCTTGGAGGCAATGTGTAAAGTATTTGTGCAACACTTCAAACAGTAAAACTGTGAACACACCATACAAAAATATTCCACACCAGGTTTAGATTAATTGAATATATTTTAATATATAAAACAACAAAAAGCAAAAAAGGTAAAGCTGGAGATACTGATTTTTAAAGTTTGAAGGTAAAATAGCATCAAAAAGATCAAAGAGCTAACAATAGTTATCTGTTCGTGCTGGACTTGGACAAAGTCACAGGTTCAGGCTGACCGCAATGGAGCTCAGCCGGCTACAGAGACCATGTTAGGCCCGCTGCACAAAGTACCTTAAATCCTGGTTGCAGAGAGCTGCATGTATCCTCGGCGAAGAACCATCACACAGTTGAAGAGATGTGTCCTTTCCGAAATGCAGTGAGTGTCTGATGCGGGGTCCTGTTGGGTTGGTGTCTACAGGGCTTGCGATGTGAGGTTCAGGCAACAAGGATGCGGAGTGCAGCTGGTGATGTGTTGTTTCTGAAGAGCTGCGATGCTGCAATGCATTGTCGTTGAGCAGCCGTCAATGAGAGGTGCGAGGACCTGGTCAAGAGATGTGCTGCCCTGTGGCCGCTGCATCGCTTCGAAGACTGAAAGGGCGATGCAGACCTTCTGCACCAGTCCAATCCACCCAGCAGTGTTGATGCATCTATTCTGCTCGAAGATGCGTTGCTCAGCAGAGGAGATGTGTCTGTTTGGCTCGAGGATTTGCTCAGCAGAGAAGATGCATCAGGTCCGCTGGTAAGCACCTTAGGACCACTTCCAAGGGTCCTGGACTGGAGTGGCACCACTTGACAGGGTAGACTTACAGCTGGTAGCGTCCAGGTGCAGATACAAGGTCGTTGGAAGCCTGTTATGTCCCTGAGGCTTCAGATCAGGAGGCCAGCCAACTAGCCCTTGGCGTCACTCTGGATTCTAGGGTCAAGAGATGAAGGTCCAGTCCTTCTCTCCCAGGGAAGAGTGCAGCAGGCAGCAGGTCAGCACAGAAAAGCAGGAGTCCAGCAGTGTAGCAGTCCAGCAGAGTGGCCAGTACTTCTTCTTCTGGGGATACTACTGTCAGAGTATCCCCAAGTCCAGACGTGTACTGAAGTGATGGTGTCTGATATCTTTCTTTTATACCCAGTTGTACCTTTGAAGTGGGGGAGACTTCAAAGACAAGCTTTTTAAGTGTACAGATGCCCTGCCAGCCCTGGCTCTAGACTAACTACAAGGAGTAGACAGCCCTTTGTGTGGGAACAGGATGCAGCCTATTCAGATGCAAGTGAGGCTGGGTCCAGTTCCTCCGTCCCATACAGTCAGGATAGGCCACTCAGTCACACTCAAGCTCCCATTGTGTGTGGCTGTCTAGGTGGAATATACAAAACCCAACGGCAAACTGCCCACAGTCATGTGATCAGAGACAGGCTGCAGGCACCAAATGGGTAAGGCAAGAAAATGGCAACTTTCTAAAAGTTTCATTTTCAGAATTATAATTTAAAATCCAGCTTCACTATCAGTTAGGATTATAAATTAGGTTTTCAGAGATACTAAACATGAACCAGTTAGATCTTCTCAATTGGAAATTACGCTTAAAAAAGGAAATATAGTAGTTCCAATGCTATCCTATGGAAACATACGATTGTAGTAATAAAAAACGAATGTAAAACATTTTCAACAGCGGGAAATTTAAAGCTTAAAAGTGCATGTCCTGCATTTTAAATACATTGCACCCTGCCCTATGGGCTGTCCAGGGCCTACCCTTGGAGTAATTTATATGTATTCAAATGAAAGGTTTGGGCCTGGCAACAGGTTTAACTTGCAAAGTTAGCATGGCAGTTTAAAACTGCATATTAATAGATAAAGTAACACTTGCACTCTGTGTTGTAAAGTGACTTGTCTTTGTTGCGTGCTCCTGGGTGTGCACTCCGTAGTACACGAAAGGAATACCAAAATAAAGCATGCCCCTAACTTGGGGAACGTCCTCAGGTCACAGCCATAGTCCCCATCGGGGTTGTAAAGATTCAATCCTGTTCTGTTGAAATGATTTTACTTCATTCCTTTATTGGTTTGAATATTCATTCCATTGGCTTTATGGAATTGTAAATCACTCCTTTAACAGATCCATTGATGATTTTCCAAATGAAAAATAAATCAACATCCAATGCATTTCGGCTTATCAAGCCTTCATCAGGGAACGTTAATCTAGAGATAAATCAATCATGTTAGTGATGATGCTTCATACACGAGGATATATGGTGTGAAACAAGGTATTATAATGGGCTAGCTGTGTTAATGGGAGGCTTGTTTCAGGTCCAGGGAAGGCATGGCTTGGCAGTTCGAGCTGGACTGTTCCCATGAGGCACAGGGTGAGACTGATTTGCATATGGCCATGTCTGAACTGGGGTGGCAGAGTGGGCTAAAGAACGGTGATGGATTAAACCCAGATCTGTTGACTACGTGTGAGTGTTTGATTGGTTCAGATACTCCGTCCATCACCACCCCCTTTTGTACCGCTTTGTTCGCCATAAGTTGGCAGGGTATGCTCAGACGTGAGTCCCTTGCTCACTTTTCCACTGGATTCAAGAAAGCCTGGCTGAAGACGGCTGAAATGCCAGAAACCGGCCCTACGAAGCTTGTTTCCGGTCCAGGGAAGGCATGGCTTGGCAGTTCGGGCTGGACTGTTACCATGAGGCACAGGGTCAGACTGATTTGCATATGGCCATGTCTGAACTGGGGTGGCAGAGTGGGCTAAAGAACGGTGATGGATTAAACCCAGATGTGTTGACTGGGTGTGAGTTTTTGATTGGTTCAGATGCTCCGTCCATCACCACCCCCTTTTGTACCGCTTTGTTCGCCATAAGTTGGCAGGGTATGCTCAGACGTGAGTCCCTTGCTCACTTTGCCACTGGATTCATGCAAGCCTGGCTGAAGACGGCTGAAATGCCAGAAACCGGTCCTAGGAAGCTTGTTTACGGTCCAGGGAAGGCATGGCTTGGCAGTTCGGGCTGGACTGTTCCTGTGAGGCACAGGGTGAGACTGATTTGCATATGGCCATGTCTGAACTGGGGTGGCAGAGTGGGCTAAAGAACGGTGATGGATTAAACACAGATCTGTTGACTGGGTGTGAGTTTTTGATTGGTTCAGATGCTCCGTCCATCACCACCTCCTTTTGTACCGCTTTGTTCGCCATAAGGTGGCAGGGTATGCTCAGACGTGAGTCCCTTGCTCACTTTGCCGCTGGATTCAAGCAAGCCTGACTGAAGACAGCAGAAATGCCAGAAACCGGTCCTAGGAAGCTTGTTTCCGGTCCAGGAAAGACATGGTTTGGCAGTTCGGGCTGGACTGTTCCCATGAGGCATAGGGTCAGACTGATTTGCATATGGCCATGTCTGAACTAGGGTGGCAGAGTGGGCTAAAGAACAGTGATGGATTAAACCCAGATCTGTTGACTGGGTGTGAGTGTTTGATTGGTTCAGATGCTCCGTCCATCACCACCCCCTTTTGTACTGCTGTGTTAATGGGATGCAGCATAGTTAGGTCTTATCCGTGATGTATCTCGGTGATGTTAGCCATTAGAAAGTGGTACTGTCATGATGTGTAATAATATTCACGCTATGACCAAAAGGCTGTGAAGTGTTAGGTGGCTAATTTGACCAAAAAGTTTTTTTTGATATCCGTAGGCGGACGTCATGCTCTCATGATATTCTGGCCGCTATGTAAACAAGACGCATGTTATACGTAAGCTCGGGGTGGAAAACAGTTAACCATGCTATCTACTGTCCATGAACAAACTCAGTGCTCGCTCGATGTTGTGGCTGATTTAAAAATAAGTGTACTCGGTTTGGAGTCATGCATTCTATGTGACTTGTGC
Source organism: Lissotriton helveticus (assembly GCF_964261635.1). Taxonomy (NCBI): domain Eukaryota; kingdom Metazoa; phylum Chordata; class Amphibia; order Caudata; family Salamandridae; genus Lissotriton; species Lissotriton helveticus. The sequence goes on along the minus strand of NC_136059.1, from coordinate 2,103,054,470 downwards.
CATTACATTCACAAATGAGCGCGTTAGGCCATTAGAAGCGCTACCTCGGTCAAACGTTTCCTAATCTTACATGCAAGCAGTAAGGCCGGTATAGACTTACTTCTGGATGTGTTCATGCCGGTTCTATGTTTATCAGTTAAGTTGTTCCTGCTGAATCTGTATTCGTCGGTTAGGTTGTGTCCCAGTATGTGTGCTGGCTCCAACTGATATAAGTTAAAATAAGTGACGGACTACGGAGTGGTGTAGGTTAGTAAAAATAGTGAATGGACTGCGGTGCATATCGACTATGGCTGCCATCTTAAAAGGTCCAAGAGTCCAATGTTACCCGTTCAGCTGAGATAATCAAAAACACAACTGTACAAGTTAACCAGGTGCAAAAACATGCAAATCTTATGCCTGCCATTATAACCACTATAAATAATAACCTAATGGTACAAAGAATAAGAAAAACTGTATCTATTTACATGGGAGACGTCTCTGAGGCTTATCATAACCAAAGTTCTCAAATCTGAAGTTTATAAATAACAACTATGCTCTATTCTATCATTCATCCCCAATGGCTTGAGGGTTTCTAATCGATAAATCCAGTAATTTTCTCTCTGCAACAGCAGTTTGTTATTGTCTCTTCCTTCTCTTTTTCTACTATCTCTAGTACCGCAAATCTGAGTTGGCTGATGTTGTGTGAGGCTTCCATGAAATGACTTGCCACCGTGGATTTGAGCATTTTATTTCTTATGTTTGATTTATGTTCGTTGATTCTGGTTTTGATTTTGTGTTCTGTTTTTCCTTGTTAACCTTGTCCACAGGGACACTTGAGTAGGTATATCACATTCATTGTGTCGCATGTTGCTGATACTTGAAGCTTAATATTGTGACCTTTGTGTGGATGTGTGATGGTCACTCCTCTTATGACATTATTGCAATTGTTGCAGTTGTAACATGGGATGGTACCGTTATAAGTATTGGCATCCTTTGTTGATTGGAACCTGAGGATTTCTCCAATGTTACGCTCTCTTTGGTATGCATTATTTACAACAAGGGGTGGTGATGGACAGAGTCTCTGAATTAAGCAGAGTACTCTCACCCAGTCAAGAGATCAGGGCTAGATCCAACACCGTTTTTTAGCTCATTGCACCATCCCAGTTTCAGAACCTGGCTGTATGCAAATTAGTCCGTCCCTGGCCCAGTGCATCATGGGAACAGGGCAGACCAGACTACAAAAGCCAATTCTTACACTGTTGGGGACCGGTTTCTGCCATTTCAGGCGTCTTCGGCCCGGCTTGCTTGAATCCTGATGGTGCAATGAGCAAGGGACTCACATCTGAGTAATTTTTGGGGACCGGTTTACTCAGACATGAGTCCCTTTCTCACTGCTCCATCAGGATTCAAGCAAGCCGGGCCGAAGAGGCTGAAATGCCAGAAACCGGTCCCCGGTAGCTTGTCTCCTTTCTGGTGAAGAATTGGCTTGGTAGTTTGGTCTGCCCTGTTCCCATGATGCACTGGGCCAGGGACAGACTAATTTGCATATAGCCAGGTTCTGAGCTGGGATGGGGCAGTGAGATAAATAACGGTGATGGATCAAGCCCTGATCTTTGGACTGGGTAAGAGTGGTCTGCTTAATTCAGACACTCTGTTCATCACCACCCCCTTTTCTGTATCGTTTTTGGCCACTATAGGTGTGGCAGGGTATACTCAGACATGAGTCCCTTTCTCACTGCTCCATCAGGATTCAAGCAAGCCGGGCCGAAGAGGCTGAAATGCCAGAAACCGGTCCCCGGTAGCTTGTCTCCTTTCTGGTGAAGAATTGGCTTGGTAGTTTGGTCTGCCCTGTTCCCATGATGCACTGGGCCAGGGACAGACTAATTTGCATATAGCCAGGTTCTGAGCTGGGATGGGGCAGTGAGATAAATAACGGTGATGGATCAAGCCCTGATCTTTGGACTGGGTAAGAGTGGTCTGCTTAATTCAGACACTCTGTTCATCACCACCCCCTTTTCTGTATCCTCTTTGGTATGCAAACATTGGTTGATTGTCAAAAATATGGTTGAAGTCTTGTTCTTGTACCAATATAGACCAATTGCGTTTAATGATGTTTTTAAATGCTTGGCTTTTGGTAGAGTACTTAGACTCTATGACAATCCTATTGTTTTCTTTTTTTGTAGTTTTTACCAAGAGTTCGCTTCTGGTTTTTGATGCGCATCGTTGTTTTGCTTGGTTCAGTACTTCCTGAGGGTACCCTCTTTTTTGGAATCTATCCCCCATTTCCCTAAGTCTGTTATCCAGTATGCCAGGTGTTGATACTATCCTTTTTACTCGTAGCATCTGTGAATATGGTAAATGCTTTTTCAAGCTCTCTTGGTGGAAGCTATGATAATGTAGCAGATTTTTCGGTCAGTGGGTTTGCGTTATATATCAGTTTCAAAAAAGTGATTTTAGATGCATGTATTTCTGATGTGAATTGGATTTGATCATCTGTTTTGTTAAGATCTGAGCTAGCTTGTGCTAAGATGAATTCTGGTCCACTCCATATTAAGAATACATCATCGATGTATCTTAAGATGAGTTTATGTGTGACTTCAAAACCAGAATCAACAAACACAAATCAAACATAAGAAATAAAATGATCAAATCCACGGTGGCAAGTCATTTCATGGAAGCCTCACACAACATCAGCCAACTCAGATTTTTGGTACTAGAAATAGTACAAAAAAGAGAAGGAAGAGACAATATCAAACTGCTGTTGCAGAGAGAAAATTACTGGATTTATTGATTAGAAACACTCAAGCCATTGGGGATGAATAATAGAATAGAGCATAGTTGTTATTTATAAACTTCAGACTTAAGAACTTTGGTTATGATAAGCCTCAAAGACGTCTCCCATGTAAATAGATACAGTTTTTCTTATTCTTTGTAACATTAGGCTATTATTTATAGTGGTTATAATGGCAGGCATAAGATGTTTATGTGTTTGCACCTGGTTTACTTGTACAGTTGTGTTTTCTGATTATCTCAGCTGAACTGGTAACATTGGACTCTTGGACCTTTTAAGATGGCAGCCATAGTCGATATGCACCGCAGTCCATTCACTATTTTTACTAACCTACACCACTCCTTAGTCCGTCACTTATTTTCACTTATGTCAGTTGGAGCCAGCACACATAGCGGGAACCAACCTAACTGACGAATACAGATTCGGCAGGAACAACTTAACTGATGAACATAGAACCGGCATGAACACATCCAGAAGTAAGTCTATACTGGCCTTACTGCTTGCGTGTAAGATTAGGAAACGTTTGACTGAGGTAGCGCGTCTAATGGCTAAACGTGCTCATTTGTGAATGTGGTACAAAAGGGGGGTGGTGATGGACGGAGCATCTGAACCAATCAAACACTCACACCCAGTGAAAAGATCTGGGTTTAATCCATCACCGTTCTTTAGCCCACTCTGCCACCCCAGTTCAGACATGGCCATATGCAAATCAGTCTGACCCTGTGCCTCATGGGAACAGTCCAGCCCGATATGCCAAGCTATGCCTTCCCTGGACCGGAAACAAGCTTCCGAGGACCGGTTTCTGGCATTACAGCCGTCTTCAGCCCGGCTTGCTTGAATCCAGTGGCAAAGTGAGCAAGGGACTCACGTCTGAGCATACCCTGCCACACTTATGGCAGCCAAAAGCGGTACAAAAGGGGGGTGGTGATGGACGGGGTGTGAGTGTTTGATTGGTTCAGATGCTTATAATACCTTGTTTCACACCATATATACTGGTGTATGAAGCATCATCACTAACATCATTGATTTATCTCTAGATTAACGTTCCCTGATGAAGGCTTGAAAAGCCGAAATGCATTGGATGTTGATTTATTTTGCATTTGGAAAATCATCAATGGATCTGTTAAAGGAGTGATTTACAACTCTATAAAGCCAATGGAATGAATAAAGATTTTCATTTTGAATATACAAACCAATAAAGGAATGAAGTAAAATCCTTTCAACAGAACAGGATTGAATCTTAACAACCCCGAGGGAGAATATAGCTGTGACCTGGGGACGTTCCCCAAGTTAGGGGTATGTTTTATTTTAGTTCAAAACTGCACATACAGGCTCTGTAATGGCAGGCCTGAGACATGTTTAAAGGGCTATTGAAGTGGATGGCACAGTCAGTGCTGCAGGCCTTCTAGTAGTATTTAATGTACAGGCCCTGGCACAGGTAGTGCAATATATTAGGGACATATAGGTAAACCGAATATGCCAATAGTGGATAAGCCAATGTTACTAGTTTTTAGGTAAAGAGCACAAGCACCTTAGCACGGGTTAGCAGTGGTAAAGTGTTCAGAATCCTAAAGCCAGCAAAAACGAAGTCAGCAAAAGCAGTGGTTCTGATGGCAAAAAGTTAGGGGAAACAACATCAAGGATGCCAGGTCTAACACTCACCCTTTAAATGTATTAGTTAAAAGTGTTGATATCCAGTGGCGGCTGCTAGCTGGGTAAATTGGAGAGGGGGAGGTAAAAAAACAAAAACTTACCTGAATCCTGCCGACCCCCGCCGATTAACCTCCTTCTGCCGAATGACGATTCTCACACAGGCTCCCAGAGTGCCCTGAACAAATTCAGGTGCTATTCTAATGCTGGGATAGGGTGGAGCGGGCTAGTTCTACGCTCCAGCAGGGACTGGGAGCGTGTGCTCCTGAGCCCTATGGATATCTCTAAGCATTAGCTTGGAGCTATCTAAGTGTGCATGTAGGTTTGGGCCGGCAAACCTTCTTGCATACTGGTAGTGCCCTAAGCCCACCACTGCTTCTGCTGCCGGAAGTCCCGCCCTCAAGACTCATCGGCATCTCCAGAGTAAAATATAATGATAATAAAGCAGTTTTATTTACTGCTTTATTTTAATTTTATTTTACGTGCGTCTGCTAGTTCCAGTAGTGGGGCGAAGCGCCTCTGCCATAGCAGAGGTGCTGCCCTTGTTGACACCTGCTTTAAGGATCCAAGAAAACAAAGGTTCTCATTGGTGTTCTTCATAGATATCTCAAATAGACGGTATAATTGCTGTATTCAATTGTATTCAATGCCAACATCAATATTATAACATACCAATAACACTTTTACTCAGAAGAAGTCTTTTATAATAACATTATTATCCATCAAGTAAGATTTTCCAATAAACATTACAGAATGCACATGAGTGTGCTCCCAATATTAACAAACCACAACCAAGCAGTAGTGAAACAGAAGGTGGCAATGATGTGAATCATTGTGTATGTTTTTACAACAAATAATTGTATGTGAATTATAAAGTTTAAACAGATCAAGTATAATTAGTTTGTTGTTCATTAGTCGACAATGCTTCAACTGGATAAAGAAGTCTCATCAGGACAATATCAGTGTAGAAACATCTGTAATGAATACTCAAGGAGTTACAATATGTGTTGTGTAATTGTAGTATTTTGCATGAGCGAAAATGGATGAGAGGTACCCGCAGAGGCCATACATCCAAAGGAAAGTATATACATATCCTTGTGAGTGGAAATGTGGTTAGAGAGGTGACCACCAGTGGTCATTAAATGAAAAGGTATTACACTCACTCTGGGGTATTTTTAGAAACCTATAATGAGGCAGCAATGATAAAACAATGAGTATTGGTATCAAAAGCAAAACGTGGCTTGACAGTGGTAAGGCTGGATCGCCTGAATAAACTTACCCCCAAGGGAAGGAAGCACTCAATGTCCTATATGAAGCTACTCATAGAAATGAAAGGCTAGCCGGGCAGGGAAGACCCTCAGCAATAGTCCTGAACATTGACCACAATTGGTACAGGTATAGAAAATTCCCACAGCTGGCAATTTCGGTGCGGTACTGATAACTGTCACTGTCTTCTGCAACATTGGGTAAGCAAGGGGCCATTCCTCTATTTTGTAATAGGTCTCAGAGCTCAGTCTTGGAATGCACATCCATTCCAGCGGCTGCTTCGTCACTCACTGTTAGTGACAGTCTGACAGAGTAATGGAAACATCAATGGAAGCAGGTTCCCATGGAAACTTGATAAAAAAAGCAAAATAGAGAATGAGGATGCCTGGTTATCAACGTGACAAAAGGAATCTATAAGTATTTTATAAATGCTATGCGGCAACAATCATGGGAACAATAATTGGTAAACCCAAGGTGTCCAAAAGGCATACAGGTTGAGGTACGTACAGAAAATACGAGTTATGCATGTGAGAAGTTGGCCTGGTATATGATGCTCACTAGTTCTAGTGATCACCTTGTACCATGCCAAGCAACCCTTATGGTGCAGGTTGTAAAGTCAACCTTATAGACAAGCTATCCTAGGGGTAGCATGGACTAAGCAGTCCTAGGCTAAACTCTGTAAAGGCATGTGAAGCAAGCTGTTTTACCATACACAATCCCTTGAATACCAAATGAAAGGACACCACACAGATATATATTGAAAATATATATAGATTTATTTCTACAAATAACCCTGATACTCTTTATGAGCACAGAAGCAAATGCGTTAAAACAAAACACAGTTTAAATACACAAAAGTTGCACAATTATGGATGAGCCCTAGGGGCCACCTAAACCATATACTAAAATAGTGGTATAAGAACCACTATGGGGAAAGTGAAGAGGCCTAGGGCCTGGGGAATCGCTGGAGCTGTTCGGGACTAGCAGTGAAGAAGTCGGGAAAGGCCCGCGGGACTCGGGTGCAGTGCGGAAAGTGCACGCTTTACCAATGCAATGTCAATGGTGCGTAAAAGTTACAAAGTTAGTTATTAAGGAACCTTCCGAGTGACCTAGAAGGATGAAACTTTAGAAACAGACACTAGAGGTGTATACTAGTGTGGGAACACCGGCGTTGTTGAGTTACCTCACCCACAGGAAGCGGGTGCACAGGGTCAAAGTAGTGTCGGGTTTCATCACGCAGGTCGATGGTGCTTGGAGCTGAAGATGCTGCAGGCGGCTCGATGTGAAGAGTTCCGGTGGATCCAAGGGTGGATCTGAAGAGGTGAAGACCTGAAAGCAGAGGGGACAATGTTCAAAGTCACTAGCCAGTGACTACAGTGGAACCAGATTGGAACCAGGCGATGTCGGGTGCAAACAGGCGTCGAGGTGTAGCTTCTCTCTGCAGCCACGTGGACACAAGGGGTCGAGGACGTCCAGGAGTCGATCACGAGCTGTCTCACGCAGGCTTCTCGCTGTTGGCGGTGTCGGCAACTTGATTGGAGCAAACAGGCCCTGGCTAATGCAAGCCACGCAGGAATCAAAAAAGGCTTGTTACTAGGACCAGCAAGGTCAGAGCAGGTGCTCCTTTTTACAGGAGCGAGGGCAAGTCTGGAGCAACCAGACCCGCAGTGTAAGTTGAAGGTTTCGTCGCCAAGGTGGCCGCTAGCCACGTGGCAAGTGGATGGGATGGCGCGTCAAGTGGCACAGTGCAAAAGGGCCCCACGCAGATCGTGGCGATGCTGGGGGGCTGATCTTTGGTGCAAGGGATGCTCGAGGTTGGGGCTTTTCAAACCCCAAAGCACAGCGTCGAGGGTGCCTCGGGTGATGCGCAGTCAGCTTCTCGGGTGTCTTCCAAGAGGTCCGGTCCCACGTCTCTCGATGCCTCCACGGGTCCCTTCTTTGCAGAGACTGTGGATCGAGCTGTGAGATGTCTGGGAGTCTGGGTCTTGTCGGGCTCTGGGCTCGGTCTCCGGCGGGAGGCGGCGGCAAAGCAGACGTCGAGTTGCTGGTTGGTGCCTGTGTTCACAGGGTGGTCACTCCTTGGCCACAAGGGAGATTCTCTTCCGTCTTCTGTGCAGCAGAATGTCGAAGTCCAGTCTTCTTCTGTTTTTCAAGTTGATTCAGGATGATCTGAAGTCTCAGGACACAGCTCCCACTCTTATTCGAATCTGGGGGGCCGGATCACCTACTAGCTCCCTCCTCTGGGTGGAACCAGGAAGGGGGGTGGTTACACCCCCTTTCCTTTGTCCAGTTTCGCACCAGGACTGGGGCTGGAAAGCCCCAGCACCGGTTTGAACTGGCCTATGCACAGGGACACCTTGTGTGCCCCAGGCATGTCTGATTCTATTCAGCCCTGTCCTACCCAATACACAAAATCCTGTCTGGGGTGGTGCTAGCACCTCCCCAGGCAGGAAACCCTTTGTCCAAGCTGCCCTCGCTGGAAGGACTCCCAGCAGCAGGAGGTCAGACTTGTGTCTGTGGTGGCAGCATCCATTTTGTGATGCTGAGGCTCTGTTTAACTTTAACCGGGGTTCAGGCTAGGTACATGTCGTGTCCCTCTAGAAGGGTGGAATGCTACCCCCGTCGCCAGAACTGGCGAGGGGGTAGTATTCCAATTCGTATGACACCTTACTCGACATGTTTTGATAAAGCCAAACCCAAGATAGCATTTAACCGCGAGGTTCATAATGCACTTAAGAGTATATGGTATGGCAGTATCATGAAACAGCTAAAGGACATGGTTCCGAAAGCTGCAGACAGGCTCAGCTCATGCCAGAGCACTATCTCACATATTCCCAAGCACTCTGCCTCCAGGATTGATGAGGCCTTCCATAGGAGTGGCTGATAGGGACATATGTGTCCCTTTTAGGTTAGGTATAGGCATACTACACCTAAGTAAGGGGTGATTACACCGACTTACCCCAGCTGAGTGATCAGCCAGTTGTGTCAAATATGGAGGCCAGGCCAGGGGTGGCACAATACATGCTGCAGCCCCTGGTAGGCCTTGGAAGCACCTATGCCCTGGGTACCTGGGTACACTGTTACAGGGGCCAATAAGGTGAACCAGTTCCAATGTCGTTATGCACCTAAAGTACATGGGTAACAATTTAGAGAGAGAACAGCAGGCTGTGGGTCTGATTAGCAGGCCCACAGCCACATTAAGTCATAAACCAGTGAAGCAAAAAGCAAAAATTTGGGGTGACCATAGGATAGCAGGCCCTACTCTCCTACACAACCCCCCCCCAGACGCAGGGACATTAGACTAACCTTGACCAGTTGTGTCTTCATGTTCTAAGTGGAAGTACCTGGAGAGACCATCTGCATTACCATGGTCAGTCCCTGGGCGGTGCTCCACTGTAAAGTCCATCCCCTGTAGGGAAATGGACCACCTGAGCAGTTTGGGGTTTTCACCCTTCATCTGATTAAGCCATAAGAGGGGCTTATGGTCGGTCTGAATCTTGAAGTGAGTGCCAAACAAGTATGGTCTCAACTTCTTCAGGGCCCACACCACAGCAAAGGCCTCCCTCTCAATGGCTGACCAACGTTTCTCTCTGGGGGTCAGCCTTCTGCTAATAAAAGCAATGGGCTGGTCTTGACCATCTACATTAAGTTGTGAAAGCACAGCTCCCACTCCCAACTCAGAAGCATCTGTTTGGACAATAAACTCTCTTGAGTAGTCAGGACTCTTCAGGATAGGTGCAGAGCACATGGCCTTCTTCAGGTCATCAAATGCCTTTTGACAGTATTCTGTCCACTGAACCTTTTTGGGCATCTTCTTGGATGTCAGATCATTAAGAGGAGTCACAATGGACCCATAGTTCTTAACAAACTTCCTGTAGTACCCAGTCAGGCCCAAGAAAGCTCCGACCTGAGTCTGGGTAGTTGGAGGAGTCCAATCCTTTATGGTCTGAATCTTACTCTCCAGTGGTTGAACTTGGCCTCCACCCACAAGGTGGCCCAAGTACACAACCTTACTCTTCCCTATCTGGCACTTGGTTGCCTTGATAGTGAGGCCTGCCTTTTGCAGAGCCTCTAGCACTTCCTTCAGGTGGACCAGGTGATCCTCCCAGGTGGAGCTAAAGACAGCAATATCGTCCAGATATGCTGCACAAAAGTCATCCAACCCAGTAAGGACTTGATTCACCAACCTTTGGAAGGTGGCAGGTGCATTTTTCAAACCAAAGGGCATCACCACAAACTGGTAATGCCCACTGGGGGTAGAAAATGCTGTCTTGGCCTTAGACTCCTCAGCTAACCTGATTTGCCAGTAGCCAGCTGTCAAGTCAAATGTGCTCAAATACTTGGCAGAAGCCAATTTGTCTATGAGCTCATCTGCCCTTGGAATTGGGTGTGCATCTGTCCTGGTGACAGCATTGAGTCCTCTGTAATCCACACAGAACCTCATCTCTCTCTTTCCATCTTTGGTGTGAGGTTTGGGGACCAGAACCACTGGGCTAGCCCAGGGGCTCTCTGAAGGCTCAATGACACCTAACTCCAGCATCTTTTGCACCTCAGCCTTGATACAGTCTCTGACATGGTCAGGCTGCCTGTAAATTTTGTTCTTTACAGGAAGACTATCACCAGTGTCCACCACATGGGTACACCAGTTAGTCTGACTGGGTGTCAGGGAGAACATATGGCGATATGACTGCAAAACCTGTCTACAGTCATGTTGCTGATGTTCAGTGAGGCTGCCATCTAAGGCCACACCATCAACTGAGCCATCCTCAGGATTCTGAGGCAGCAGGTCTGGGAGAGGGTCACTCTCTTCCTCCTGCTCCTCATCTGTAGCCATGAGCAAGCCCATGTCTCTCCTGTCAACATATGCTTTCAGCCTGTTAACATGGAGGACCCTGCGGGGGCTCCTGGGAGTTCCAAGGTCCACCAAGTAGGTAACCTCTCCCTTTTTCTCAAGGATTGTATGGGGTCCAGACCATTTGTCTTGGAGTGCTGCTGGGGCCACTGGCTCCAACACCCATACCTTCTGTCCAGGCTGGTACTCAGTCAGGACAGCCTTTTGGTCATGCCGGGCTTTCTGTAATTCCTGGCTAGCCTCAAGGTTTTTGGATGCCTTCTCCATATACTCAGCCATCCTGGAGCGGAGACCAAGTACATAGTCCACTATGTCTTGCTTGGGCTTTTTGAGAGGTAACTCCCATCCTTCCCTCACCAGACATAGGGGTCCTCTTACAGGGTGTCCAAACAACAATTCAAAGGGGCTGAAGCCAACACCTTTTTGTGGGACCTCTCTGTAAGCAAACAGAAGGCAGGGCAGAAGGATATCCCATCTTCGCCTGAGCTTCTCAGGTAATCCTTTGATCATGCCCTTTAGGGTCTTGTTGAATCTCTCAACAAGCCCATTGCATTGTGGATGATAGGGAGTGGTGAACTTATAGTTGACACCACATTCCTTCCACATAGCTGTCAAGTATCCTGACATGAAGTTTGCACCTCTATCAGATACTACCTCCTTAGGAAACCCCACTCTGGAGAAAACTCCAAGTAAGGCCCTGGCCACAACAGGAGCTGTTGTGGTCCTAAGTGGAATTGCCTCTGGGTACCTGGTGGCATGGTCCACCACCACCAGTATGAATCTGTGCCCAGATGCTGTAGGGGGATCCATTGGTCCAACAATGTCAACCCCTACCCTTTCAAAGGGCACCCCCACCACAGGTAATGGTATTAGGGGGGCCTTTGTGGTACCACCTGCTTTGCCACTTGCTTGGCAATTTACACAGGAGCGACAAAACTCCTTTGTATCTTCTGACATGTGAGGCCAGTGAAAGTGACAGACAAGTCTGTCCCATGTTTTGTTCTGGCCTAGGTGTCCTGCTAAGGGAATATCGTGTGCCAAGGTAAGAAGGAAGCCCCTAAATTGCAGAGGTATGACCAACCTCCTGGTTGCACCAGGCTTGGGGTCTCTACCCTCTGAATAAAGGAGCCCATCATCCCAATAAACCTTATGGTTACCTTGAGCATTCCCAGCAGCCTCAGCAGCAGCCTGCTGTCTGAGGGGTTCAAGAGAAGGACAGGATAACTGAGCCTGCCCCAAGTCTGCCCTAGAAGGTGCCCCTGTCCCCAGAAACTCAACCTGATCAGGTTCAAGCTCTATAGGGACAGTTCCTTCAGGGGTCTCAGAATCATCTTCCTGTGAAGGCTGATCCTCACTTGTAGGCATTTGGGAAGGCACAACCTTTACCCTCCTGTTCCTTGTCTTGGAAGGTACTTGGTCCATTGTTCCAGGATCCAAGACCTGAGGTTCAGAGAGGCAATTTTTGGCCTGTGACCTGGTCACAGCAAGGACATGTGATGATATCCCTAACATCTCTGCATGAGTCCTGTACCCAACTTCTGACCATAGAGAGCTCTCCAGGTCATTGCCCAACAAACATTCTACTGGGAGATCAGCACTAACCACAACTCTTTTTAGTCCAGTTACCCCTCCCCAGGAAAAGTTAACAATTGCCACACTATGTGTAGTAGTGACATTGCCGGCATTGGTCACCAGGTAATTATCACCTGGTATGTATTGTCCAGGGTCCACAAAGCTAGGCGTCACCATAGTGACACTGGCACATGTGTCCCTGTATGCTTGAGCCACTTTTTCATTAATTAAAGGTGTCTGTCTGTACTTGCCCAAAATATTGGGACTGACAGTAGGGGAAAAATCAATCTCCCCATCACAAATCAGAACAGCCTGTGTGGGGACTCTGACTAGGTCAGAATCTCCATCAGTTCCCAAGGTGATACCCACTACCCCCTTAGTCTGTGGACCAACACTGCCAACTGTACTAGTGGGTGCAGGTGCCTTAGGGGCTGCAGTGTTGGGGGCTCCACCCTTTTTACAATCACTTGTCCAGTGAGTGGTGTTTTTGCAAAAGCTACACCAGGGTTTTCTTTGACCTTCTTTCTTCTTCTTCTTAGAAGTTTGGGACCAACCCTCAGTATTAGTTTGGGGCCCTGTTGAAGACTTCTGGTCTTTAGCTTTATGCTCCCCACCCTTCTGGTCTGTTTTCTTTTGGTCACCACCCTGGTTCTGGGCCTGGTTCTTTTGCTTAACTCTGGTTCTAACCCATTTGTCTGCCCTCTTTCCCAATTCTTGGGGAGAGGTTAGATCTGAGTCAACCAAATGTTGATGCAACTGCTGGTTCTGACAGTTATTTAAAATCTGTTCTCTCATAAGCAAATTGTACAATCCTTCATAGTCTGTAACCTTACTTCCCAGCAACCAGCCCTCCAGAGCCTTAGTGGCACATTCAACAAATTCAGACCAGTCCTTGTTAAAATAAATTAGTCGGGTCGGGGACAATCGATATTTGCCCGGCGGTATTGCCTCTGTGACCCTCTAGTCATTTGATCAATGAAGAGGCAGGCGCTGGAGACTGGAAAGCAGGAAACAAGGTTTTTATTCTCTCCGGAGGAGAACACAGCAAAACGGACAGCAGGTATCGTTCTGAGGTGCTCTAACTTATGTTTGAGGCCTGGCCCCTTATATACAGTGTTTGCGGTTTTTATTACAGTTTACATACATATGATAAAGCTTTGATGTACGGAAAGACATTCCCGGAATCCCCCCTTCGGGCCCGTTCCCACACACATTTACAGTTGAAGTCCCCACCCTAGTCACAACAGGTGATGAGTATGGCGCAGCTGGATATTCCGCCGATTCATGGAATGTGGGGGTCGATCGGATCTCATGGGGAGGGGGCTTTGATCAACCCGGGGATCCTTTGATGGGGGAAGCTTTCTATTGTGCGGGGAGGGGCAAGGAATAGTATCGGCAGAGCTGGGTGTCGGCCTGGGAACGGGGAAGACAAACGGGCACACGGGGAAAAAGGGGGTTTGCATCCAAGGGCCGGGGATCATGAAAGGGAAGAAGGGAGGTGTCGCGCTGGGAACAGGATGAGGGCCTGGGGCAGAGCAGCGCCAAAGAGGGGTTTATGATTCAAGGCAGGTGCAAGCAGGGGGGTTGGTCAGCGTGCAGGCTTAGTGAGGTCGAAGGGCTGTGTCAGGGGCCAGCGGCATGCAAAAGGGTTCGTTCTGATCAGGGCATCTTAAAATGGCGGGTGCGCACGACAAAAGTGTGGCATCAGGGGAAGAGGCAAGATGGCGCAGATAATGTTCACCAAACCGTACTAATTTTCAACAGTCCTCCCTTTAACATATTCAAGACATCTTGCTGGTTCATTTTCTACTCGGTTCTATTGTGGTGGGCATGAGAAAGAAAACGGTAGGAACCCTAGATGAAAGAGTTGTAAACAATACATTTTGAGATTTCTAGTTTTTAGGAGGTGGACCTATTTGATAAACTTTGATAAACTTGTTCAGCAGGAAAGTCATAGAAATGCAATACAAAAACGATTCTGTAGCGAGAGCAGCAAGTACATTTCATAACGTGGACTGGTAGGTTATTACATATATCAGATTCGGATTGGAGCATGATCAATACAATGGCGGCTGGGAGAGAAATGAGGCGCAGCAGAAACGGTGATTGAGGACGTCAAAATGTTCGTAGTTAACGAGTTCTCAGTATTCTTTGTTGTCTTTCGTTGGCGCTGTGGAGCACCGGCGATGGAGCTACGGGTCCAGCTCTATTCTAGGTCTCGCGTTGCAGGGCACGACCTTTCCCTCGTATTCCTGGTCGGAAAGGTCCTTTTCGCCCTGTGTCCTTTGAGGTGATTGTCAGAAAGTTCAGATGGAAGGAGAGCGTACAAAACAGTCCATAGGGTAGGTCGGAGAAAAAGGGGGATGGAGCAAGGCCAAATTAGGAACAAACTAGGGGAACGAGAGACTTCGGATGGGCGGGCTCATGACCGAGTCTAGAGAGCGGGGACCTTTCGGCACACATTCGAACATAGAGCGGGGGCATCAGGTTAGCCCTTTCTTCTCACTTTGCTGGAGGTAGTGCCTCGTCCTGTAGCTCTGTTCTGTCGCGGTCTCGCCTTGGCCCATGTTGCAGGTGTTCCATAGTCTGCAGTCAGGCCTCGTGCTCCCACATCCGGTCCTTCTCTCTCCTGACAGCCGTACCCTTAAACGAGTTTGAAAAGACAGTCTTTAGAGAATTTGCAGAGGAAGGTAATCACAAAAGTCTATTTCTCTCCCAGCTTCAGACAGAAATGAAAACGTCCGTTATTTTAGGGTTCACAACTAACATATAAATGACCGATGACGGGCCTGTTGGATGTACTATGACTTTCTTTCATAATTATTTATTACAGTTTCGACAGTTTATCTGATGGAGACCTACCTTCGTAAGACGAGCTTGACAAAGATAAGCCGTTCTCTAGGGTTTTATATATACCAAGGGTACTGTGTGCTATCGACATGGTACTAAACAGGTATTTTGCTGAGGGACGAACATAGGCTAAACATTTCTTTTTATTAATGCGTCCTGTTTTTCAACGAAACATTTTTCACTTTCGGCAGGGTTCATTTCAACGATTTCTTCACTTTGGTCTAGTCTTTTAACCTTGTAAAACACCATTCTGGTTCCTACGTAGCTTCCTACGGCCTGATTACTTTATCAGAAAAGACAGGGGTCTTATGGGAAACAACTAGGGACATAGAAAACTTATGGTAAGGGCGTAAATCGACCCATCTCTCACAACCGGAAATGAGGGGTAGTTTCATAACTCCAGTTTGGAGCGGCTGATACAGGGGATGTAACAGGGGTGATCATTTTTCCTGTTTGGGTATTGCGACAATTCGGGGCGGGGAGGGTCGCGTATTCTGAGGTCCCTTTTTTATACCATAGGAGCCGTTGACATGTAGTTCCCTTATTACGGGCCAGATTAGGGAACCTCTGTCGTCTTACCTGTCCTTTCCCTTACGGCCCAACCTCGGTTCATTGACTTCTGGCGGAAAAGGAGAGGTAATGACACGGTCTCAGGGTGATTGTATTAAAGACAAGTTTTTGTGCAAATACTGACGGTATTTGAAGCCAATTAGGTGGTGTGCTAGGGGAGGCAGTCTGCCAATTTCGGGGCTAATCGCTCGGAAGAGTGGGAGTGCAAAAATAGAGGGAGAGAGAGAGAGAGAGAGAGAGAGAGAGAGAGAGAGAGAGAGAGAGGGAGAGAGAGAGAGAGAGAGAGAGAGAGAGAGAGAGAGAGAGTGCAACGGCAGGCTAAATAGTACACGTGCAACAGAGAGGGTGGCAGTGTATTCAAGAAAGGCTACTTAGTGCATTACACAGTAAAGGGCATTCACGGGTCTGCGTTAGAATCTTGTAATCATGCAGCATTAGACAGGGTAGAGGGGACGTGCCTTGAGAAAAAGGAAAGAAGAAAGGAGGTACCATTTTGTCGCACTTTCTCGCATTCTCGGTCCTTCGACCAGTTGGGTCAACGCCTCAGTCACACACACACATTCTCTCATAGTTTCGCATCATACGTGACATGGGTTCATTCGTGTGGTCTGGTTTAAGGGTGATCACTTTTTATCAGGTCATACTAATTTTACGGGTTTGTTCGATACGTGAGTAGTTAGTAGGCGTGCTTAGGCACCACCTTGCAGCGCTAGTCTGCTTCGTACATTAGACACGGCAAGGCTTCAGGTCTTCGCCACACCTCGGCTGTAATCTCTGATGTAACCTGCAGAGGGAGGGAAAAAAGGGGGTGGGGGGGGGGGGAGACAGCATTCGCGCATATTCAAATACATGGATTCATAAGTCCTTTACTTACCTCTTACTCGTCCTTCCTCCTCGGGACAGAGTCCCGGGGGTATGGTTTCTGGGGTCGGGAGGGGAGAGGGGCAGTGTGCCCTTATAGGTCGGGTGTAGGAAAACGTTAAGAAGAAAACCAAAGATACCTAGTGTGAGGTATCCAGTTGGTAGGTGCATCTAGCTGTCGGGGTCCTTAAATCTCCTCCAACGCTGTGACATTCTGCGGTTCATTAGTTCTTTGGACAACTCTGTTCCCTAGTACCTTCGAGCGTTGTACTTCATAATATTTACATCATTTCATTTCACCCCTTTTTTTTTTTACATTCCCCATTTACACCGTTCGTTTTACCCATCCTTGGAAGTCGAGGTCTTCCTCCATGCGAGAGTTCATGACTCAGTCGCGTACTTTGAAGGCAGAGTGTCGTGTTGTCGATCCGATCCGACCTCCAGGGCTGGGCAACCATCTTCTTTCAACCTTAAAGAGAGAGCAGAGTAGGGTGCACAAAAAAGAACTTTCCCACCGATCCCACATTTTTAAAATAAAACATGCAATACCCGTCCATAGTTTCGAAAACCTTTATTTTGCAAAATCATTTCAGCACGTGGATTATGAGGGTGCGGTCGTATTTGGCCGGACGTGACAATGGCTAAAGTGCGTACAGTGGGGGTGTCGTCTTGCAGCAATAAATACATTGGAAAGTTTTATTCATTCATTTGTAAGAAACTAAAACGTCTATTAATTGGCTGGGGGTTCGGGGGCATTTATTTCATAATTTAGAAGCATAATCATAATAGTCGCAATCAGATTTCCTATATGCATACCGTATGTGTGCGTCATAAATGGGGTTATACATCAGCAACGAAAATATAATACACCGCACATTTGTAATCAACATTTTTAACGGGACCCTTTCACAATGTTCGTCGAGCGAACTCTCCTTGTCTTTTCTAGCCAAGTGTACGAAGGATCATATAAGTCTCCGAACATCAAGTTTGTATTAGTGCGAAGGAACACCACGAGGTGTTCGTAAGTTCCTATTGATACCAGCGCCATTTTGGGCGGGGCCGGCTCAGTCCGGAAGTAGCATCAGGGAAAAATGTTTCCTACAACCGGCAGTTGGACCAGAGTCCTTTTCGGCAGTTCTAGTATTCATGCTAACAGAGGGAGTGGCAATGTCATGCTTGTTTCGTTAGTGATCAAGGCAGCCGTCCCTTACCGGAAGCCTGCAGGGGCCGAAGGCTCCGCCGGGGACCTTTGTACAATCCTCAAGGCTGCGGAGATGCTGTCGGAGATGGGGGCTCGTGCCCCAGTGGGCAAGTGTCCGAGTCATATTGCTGGTCAAAGTTACTCTAGCGGCCGGGGCCCGCCTTCCAGCGGACCCAGACGCCATTTTGAGGCCCTACAGGGGCCACTCTCATCGAGTTTGCAAGAGTGGAAGAGATCCTTCGGAGTGAAAGGAAGAGGGCTCTATTTTGTGAAAGCAGGACGTTCGGCTGGGGTGCAGCTGTGATGCCCCCTCCTGGGGGGGGCGAGGGAGACTCGTTCGCGCCGTCTCCTTCTTCCGGTGCACCCCATGCTGCTCTTTTTCATCGGCCCGCACGAAGGTCTCTCCCCATCCGGTGCTCCCCAAGTCTCGTGCTCAGTGCTGTGGGAGTATGGCCATCTGTGGCGCACACTTGGTGCTGCGCAAGTATCGGTGCAGTCATTGCATATTCGGTGCTCCGAAAATATGGGCACCATTGCACGTTCGGTGCTGCGCAAGTATTGGGGCACCATCGCCTGACTGGGGGTGTCCGGTGTTGGGCCGGGGGCTGGGAGACCTCCTATCGGTGGAGGTGGGAGAGGCTCGTCCGCGTCGCCTCTCCCTCCCAGCCCGACCTGGACGCATTCCTGCAGAGGTATGGACAGGGCATCCCGCCGCCCAGAGCTGCTGCGGTTGTTACGGAAGGGAAAAGAAAGAGGTGCCTCGTTCTTCTCTGGTCATGTGGCGGGACTACTTAAGACTATCCAGGCCCGTTGCGGCTGGCCGAGGAGACATGTGGCGGGACTATCTACAACTGCCCCGGCTGCTGGCTCCTGCCTCTCCTCCGGCTCCCCCATACGTTAAGATTTCCTGACCAAGAGTTGGCAGCAGGGCCCGCCTTATATGGGTTGCCGCCGGTTGGGCGTAGCCGTAACCCTACCCTACTTTGGAAGGTTCCAGAATGTGGGGGGGGGGGCGAATGTTCTATTGACTTTTCATGTTCCACAGTTTACCGTTCTTGTTTTTCTAGCGTTATTGTGTTTTCCCTTGCCTGTTATGTTAAAATAAAAGTTCGTGTTTATCAGTGGCTTACTGATTTCGTTTCCCATTTCTTTCTTTCCAGGTTGTTTTATGCTAAAATTTCTATTAACATAGTTTGTGTAACATGGAAGCACGTGCAGGGGGATGACGCAGATTTATATATTACGTACACACAAACTCAGACGGGGGGTAGTAGAAAAGTATGACACGCAAGATCCGAAGACGAACATTAAACAGTGATTATTTGGCCAAAATTATCTTTTTCCGTCTGTCAATTTAGAGCTAGGCTGGGTTCCCGTTTTTATATTGCCCGACCTAGGAAAACTCGAACATGCCGCTGAAATCGTTCTGGCGGAACCTGTGCCATCGGGCATAATCAAACGTGGTGGTTCTATCTGGTCTGTCCGTGCGAGTCGGATTTTTCTCTGTCTCGCGCTTTTTCTCATTCTGCTGGCCTGTCATTCCTGTCGGCCCTTTGCCTTTACTCATGCTCAGTAGAGTCAGGCATTGGGCTTTCCAGTGTCCGACATATCTACAAAAAGCGCATTGGTCTGGCCCTAAGTCTGGCCGTCTTTTGCGTAGTGTCGGGGGATAACTTTTGGGTAGCGGTGTCCCGGGGTTGTCCTGTCGGTATATTTCTCTACCTGGTTTGTCCTCGTCTTTTCTCTGTCGTTGCATAGCCTCTCTGCGCCACATACCGAGACTGTCAAGCATAATAGGCGTTGTCTTATTATTGCGAAGGGCTATTTCCAACGTTTCTATTTTATCAAGGTCAAAGGATCCTGCCAGTGGCCACTGTTTGTCTTGACTTTCTTTGGTATACCTGTGCCACAATTTATTATAGGCTATGGTAACTAATCCATAGTTTATGAACATGTCCTTATTAGGGGTGCCTTCTAGTGGAGCTATATGGTCCACCTCTAATACACGGTCCGGGCTGAACCAATTATCAATCAATGGGGAGAAGACAGACATGACGGCTCGTAACGAGGGACTAAAAAGTCAGCACTGCCTATCTTATCACTAGGTGCAAAGACTAGACAGAATATTCCTATTCTTCGTTGTTTGCAGGCAGTGAATACCTCATGAACAAAAAAATAAAAAGTAACCAATAACGAGGAGCAATCAAACAATCAAATAAATAAATAAGATAGAGAAAGGACAATGGGGAGAGTAAGTAGGGCGCAAAAGTCTGCGTCCTCTACCCTTTCACTAACCGCAAAGAGGAATCTGTTGTTTCCGGTTTGCAGACAGAGAATCTCCAGAAGACAATCTGTGAACAGTAGTTCGGGGTTAAAGAACCCAGTTAATCAGTGAGGGAGAGGGGAGTCTCCCAAAAACCGTTAGGAAATAATAGAGTCAGTGGGGAAGAAAGATAGGCGCGACGGTTACGTTACCTATCCTTCACTGTTTGCAAAAGAGAAGGAGCCTACTGTTTCTCCGTGTGCAGACAGTGATTCCCCAAAATAAGTTAACAAAGAGTAATACTAGTATATATTGTAAACAATCAAGCAATCAATTATTTTCGCACTCCGTCGTGTTTACACGACCTTACCCGGACCGTATGGACAGTTTCTTGTCTTCCGAATCCAGCGCCCGTTCGTCCTCTTTTTCTCGTATTTCTCACGGCACTCCTAATGGTCCCCAGTCAGGACCGTAGATCACTCGAGAGAGGTCTGTTCGGAACTAGTGAAGTTCGGATGATCGGCTGCCAGACGAGGGTCTATTGGGCAAGAGCTCTCCCGATCGTTGCAGTCGTTCACTCTGTCGTCGGGACCTCTCCCACTGGATCCACGAGTCGCTGATGGGCCCCACGCTTGGGACGCCAATTGTTAAAATAAATTAGTCGGGTCGGGGACAATCGATATTTGCCCGGCGGTATTGCCTCTGTGACCCTCTAGTCATTTGATCAATGAAGAGGCAGGCGCTGGAGACTGGAAAGCAGGAAACAAGGTTTTTATTCTCTCCGGAGGAGAACACAGCAAAACGGACAGCAGGTATCGTTCTGAGGTGCTCTAACTTATGTTTGAGGCCTGGCCCCTTATATACAGTGTTTGCGGTTTTTATTACAGTTTACATACATATGATAAAGCTTTGATGTACGGAAAGACATTCCCGGAATCCCCCCTTCGGGCCCGTTCCCACACACATTTACAGTTGAAGTCCCCACCCTAGTCACAACAGGTGATGAGTATCGCGCAGCTGGATATTCCGCCGATTCATGGAATGTGGGGGTCGATCGGATCTCATGGGGAGGGGGCTTTGATCAACCCGGGGATCCTTTGATGGGGGAAGCTTTCTATTGTGCGGGGAGGGGCAAGGAATAGTATCGGCAGAGCTGGGTGTCGGCCTGGGAACGGGGAAGACAAACGGGCACACGGGGAAAAAGGGGGTTTGCATCCAAGGGCCGGGGATCATGAAAGGGAAGAAGGGAGGTGTCGCGCTGGGAACAGGATGAGGGCCTGGGGCAGAGCAGCGCCAAAGAGGGGTTTATGATTCAAGGCAGGTGCAAGCAGGGGGGTTGGTCAGCGTGCAGGCTTAGTGAGGGCGAAGGGCTGTGTCAGGGGCCAGCGGCATGCAAAAGGGTTCGTTCTGATCAGGGCATCTTAAAATGGCGGGTGCGCACGACAAAAGTGTGGCATCAGGGGAAGAGGCAAGATGGCGCAGATAATGTTCACCAAACCGTACTAATTTTCAACATCCTGAGTCTGTGTCTTCTGGGTGTCTCTGAACATTAACCTGTACTGTTCAGTGGTTAAGCCTAACCCATCAATGCCTGGCTCCGCTCCTTCTTAACGGGCAGGGAGCAGGCTGTCCACCTAGCCGACTTTGCTGCCCCACCTCGGAGAGTGACCTGTGGTGTCCCCCAGGGTTCTTCCTTGTCCCCCTTGTTATTTAATTTATACATCTCACCCCTTATTTTTTCCTTACAGCAGATGGAGGTCTCGGTGTTTAATTACGCCGATGACCTCCAACTTATTTTTAACCTCTCCTCTTCCCCCTCCTCTGCCTCGAATTTCCAGAGGGTCATGCTCTTTATCCAAGGGTGGATGAACTGCAACCACCTCAAATTAAACCCTGACAAGACCGAACTGGTATTGGCGGGGGTGGTTGCAGTCCCTGGTCCCCTTCCTTTTGGCCCCATTCCCTTGCCCCCCCCCCCCTTCCAGTTCCCAAGGTCAAAACCCTGGGCATCTTCATTAACCCCCTGCTTACTCTTCACACGCAGATTAACTCAGTGGTGTCTGCCTGCTTCTTCTCTCTCCGCATAATCCGAAAGGTCTCCCGATTCTTCTCTGCCGCCGCACTTAAGCTCTTTCTTATGGCCATGGTGCTTTCGCGCCTTGACTATGGGAATGTGATCTATAATGGCGCGCCGGCCTACCTGATCCGCCGGCTCCAACTGATACAAAATCAGGCGGCTCGCCTGATCTATGGCCTTCCTAAATTCAACCATGCGACCCCTCTGTTGCAGTCTTTGCATTGGTTACCGGTGAGGGAGAGGGCCCTCTTTAAGTTGGGCTGCATCACATATCAGGCCAGGTCGGGGACTGCCCCCGCTTTCCTCTGCGAAGCCATCTCACCCTATCTCCCGACCAGAGAGCTCCGTTCCACTCATCAGGCTCTCCTGTCAGTCCCTCGTTTTAGGAAGCAGAAGTCCGGGGGGCCAGATTTGCGGTGCTAGCCCCATCCTTCTGGAACTCTCTCCCTCTTGCACTTAGGACTTCATCTTCCTACCTGGAATTCCGCAAACTACTCAAGACCTTCCTGTTTTCCAGATCTGTAGCAGCTTAGCCCCCATCCTTGCCTCCACTGATTCACAGCTGTCCAGCGCCATGAAACCGTTCCAATATAAGCGCGCTTAATAAATATTTTAAAATTCAAATTCAAATCAATCAGAGCACTCTTCAGGACCAGGTAGTTTCTAGAATCCTCATCACTAACTGTGAGGAGTCTGTCTCGGCCTCTACCTTCAAAGGAGAGCCACAAGATTGCTGCCCACTGCCCCTGAGGGACCTGCTGTACTTTGCAAGCTCTCTCAAGTGCAGTCATCCATTTGTGGATATCATCCCCAACTTTGTAGGGGGGCACAATCTTACTCAGGTTTCTATTGTCATAGGACCTGTCTTTATCCTTAGGGATAGTGCTGCCACCAGTGGATTCTAATCCACTCTCTCTAGGCTGCCTTGCTCTAGCAAGTTTCTCTTTGGCCAGGGCAACTTCTAACTCTTGCCTCTGGATCCTAAGTTCAGCCTCTCTCATTTTGGCCTCATGTTCCCTTCTCTGAGGGCTAGTCAACTCCCTTCTGGAGTTGCCATGAGAACCTCTAGAAACATGGGAAGTATTGGACTCACCTGAGTGATTCCTCCTCCTCCTAGGCTCCTGGTTGAGTCCATTTGGGGGTCTGAATGGGTTGGACCCACCTTCAGTCCCAAATAAGCTTAGGTTCGCCTGGTTAAGCCTGCTGACTAACACCTGGCTATTTCTCTCATCATCAGACCCACTTTCTTCCTCCTCCTCCTCTTCCTCATCCTCTGGCTGAGTCTCTCCAGTGACCTGGGCTTCCTCATCTATGTGGATAACAGGGGCAGGGGCATCAGTGTGATTTCTTCTTCAGAAGGAGAACCTTCCTCACCAGTCCCTGAGGGGCCTGGTTTGGAGTTCTTTAGAGCTTCAGACTGGTCTAACAGCTCTCTGAGGTGTCCTGCTGTAGGAGTAGGACCTGTTTTGATTCCTCTCATGGAACACAGTTGCCTCAGTTCCTTAAATGGAAAGATAGCAAATTTGGATGGTGCCCTTGGGGGGTCACTCTCAACAGAGATGGGTCCAGTGGATCCCTCTGCTCCAGACATTGCTCTAGTGTTGTGGATGTGTTGCAATCTACCTACACTTGTGTTTTCCTACAAAACCTATCTAGTAGTTGTAGTCAGGGTTTGCTACTCCCTATCCTCTACAACAACTAAGTTCAGTAGAACTTAAGTATATCTAGTCTTGTTTTAGTGTACCTATCAGGTACCTGTATGATCTTTCAAATTATATTTTCAAAGATTGTAATGGTAAAACAACAGCAAGCTCAAATCCCAATCCGCTGCTCACCAATGTGAGAAGTTGGCCTGGTATATGATGCTCACTAGTTCTAGTGATCACCTTGTACCATGCCAAGCAACCCTTATGGTGCAGGTTGTAAAGTCAACCTTATAGACAAGCTATCCTAGGGGTAGCATGGACTAAGCAGTCTTAGGCTAAACTCTGTAAAGGCATGTGAAGCAAGCTGTTTTACCATACACAATCCCTTGAATACCAAATGAAAGGACACCACACAGATATATATTGAAAATATATATAGATTTATTTCTACAAATAACCCTGATACTCTTTATGAGCACAGAAGCAAATGCGTTAAAACAAAACACAGTTTAAATACACAAAAGTTGCACAATTATGGATGAGCCCTAGGGGCCACCTAAACCATATACTAAAATAGTGGTATAAGAACCACTATGGGGAAAGTGAAGAGGCCTAGGGCCTGGGGAATCGCTGGAGCTGTTCGAGACTAGCAGTGAAGAAGTCGGGAAAGGCCCGCGGGACTCGGGTGCAGTGCGGAAAGTGCACGCTTTACCAATGCAATGTCAATGGTGCGTAAAAGTTACAAAGTTAGTTATTAAGGAACCTTCCGAGTGACCTAGAAGGATGAAACTTTAGACACAGACACTAGAGGTGTATACCAGTGTGGGAACACCGGCGTTGCTGAGTTACCTCACCCACAGGAAGCGGGTGCACAGGGTCGAAGTAGTGTCGGGTTTCGTCACGCAGGTCGATGGTGCTTGGAGCTGAAGATGCTGCAGGCGGCTCGATGTGAAGAGTTCCGGTGGATCCAAGGGTGGATCTGAAGAGGTGAAGACCTGAAAGCAGAGGGGACAATGTTCAAAGTCACTAGCCAGTGACTACCGTGGAACCAGACTGGAACCAGGCGATGTCGGGTGCAAACAGGCGTCGAGGTGTAGCATCTCTCTGCAGCCACGTAGACACGAGGGGTCGAGGACGTCCAGGAGTCGATCACGAGCTGTCCCACGCAGACTTCTCGCTGTTGGCGGTGTCGGCAACTTGATTGGAGCAAACAGGCCTTGGTTAATGCAAGCCACGCAGGAATCAAAAAAGGCTTGTCTCGGACCAGCAAGGTCAGAGCAGGTGCTCCTTTTTACAGGAGCGAGGGCAAGTCTGGAGCAACCAGACCCGCAGTGTAAGTTGAAGGTTTCGTCGCCAAGATGGCCGCTAGCCACGTGGCAAGTGGACGGGATGGCGCATCAAGTGGCACAGTGCAAAAAGGCCCCACGCAGATCGTGGAGATGCTGGGGGGCTGATCTTTGGTGCAAGGGCTGCTCGAGGTTGGGGCTTCTCAAACCCCAAAGCACAGCGTCGAGGGTGCCTCGGGTGATGTGCAGTCAGCTTCTCGGGGGTCTTCCAAGAGGTCCGGTCCCACGTCTCTCGATGCCTCCACGGGTCCCTTCTTTGCAGGGACTGAGGATCGGGCTGTGAGATGTCTGGGAGTCTGGGTCTTGTCGGGCTCTGGGCTCGGTCTCCGGCGGGAGGCGGCGGCAAAGCAGACGTCGAGTTGCTGGTTGGTGCCTGTGTTCACAGGGTGGTCACTCCTTGGCCACAAGGGAGATTCTCTTCCGTCTTCTGTGCAGCAGAATGTTGAAGTCCAGTCTTCTTCTGTTTTTCAAGTTGATTCAGGATGATCTGAAGTCTCAGGACACAGCTCCCACTCTTATTCGAATCTGGGGGGCCGGATCACCTACTAGGTCCCTCCTCTGGGTGGAACCAGGAAGGGGGGTGGTTACACCCCCTTTCCTTTGTCCAGTTTCGCGCCAGGACTGGGGCTGGAAAGCCCCAGCACCGGTTTGAACTGGCCTATGCACAGGGACACCTTGTGTGCCCCAGGCATGTCTGATTCTATTCAGCCCTGTCCTACCCAATACACAAAATCCTGTCTGGGGTGGTGCTAGCACCTCCCCAGGCAGGAAACCCTTTGTCCAAGCTGCCCTCGCTGGAAGGACTCCCAGCAGCAGGAGGTCAGACTTGTGTCTGTGGTGGCAGCATCCATTTTGTGATGCTGAGGCTCTGTTTAACTTTAACTGGGGTTCAGGCTAGGTACATGTCGTGTCCCTCTAGAAGGGTAGAATGCTACCCCCGTCACCAGAACTGGCGAGGGGGTAGTATTCCAATTCGTATGACACCTTACTCGACATGTTTTGATAAAGCCAAACCCAAGATAGCATTTAACCGCGAGGTTCATAATGCACTTAAGAGTATATGGTATGGCAGTATCATGAAACAGCTAAAGGACATGGTTCCGAAAGCTGCAGACAGGCTCAGCTCATGCCAGAGCACTCTCTCACATATTCCCAAGCACTCTGCCTCCAGGATTGATGAGGCCTTCCATAGGAGTGGCTGATAGGGACATATGTGTCCATTTTAGGTTAGGTATAGGCATACTACACCTAAGTAAGGGGTGATTACACCGACTTACCCCAGCTGAGTGATCAGCCAGTTGTGTCAAATATGGAGGCCAGGCCAGGGGTGGCACAATACATGCTGCAGCCCCTGGTAGGCCTTGGAAGCACCTATGCCCTGGGTACCTGGGTACACTGTTACAGGGGCCAATAAGGTGAACCAGTTCCAATGTCGTTATGCACCTAAAGTACATGGGTAACAATTTAGAGAGAGAACAGCAGGCTGTGGGTCTGATTAGCAGGCCCACAGCCACATTAAGTCATAAACCAGTGAAGCAAAAAGCAAAAATTTGGGGTGACCATAGGATAGCAGACCCTACTCTCCTACAATGCACATCACAGCATTATGTATGTTTTGAGAAATTAAACAGCAATAAATATACAGACAGTATAAAGAAATCATGAATGGTGCACCTAGGGGAAGTTCTATACAGGATGAAATAAAATGAGTTATTATTTTAGTCCCCTGACAGTGCCACAAATCAACGCCATCCCTCTGCAGTGTTTAGTCTATCCTCAATAGAATTGCATTTAGTTATCCATTTACAGTCAAGTATTTGAAGAATAAAAGCTTGGTTGCCGCGTCCGTCCAGTAGTTGTGCCATCTCATTCCCCTGTCAGGTGAAATCATCCACTGTATGATTCATTTCTTGAAAATGCTTGACCAACTGTGCATTTGCAACTCCGCATCTGATCCTGCTCTGGGCAATACCGCATCTGTTACATGGTTTGTCCTAAGTATATCTTTTGATTTGGACATCATATGCGGTAGACCACATTTGTTGTATTAAAATTCAAAAAGTGTCTGAGCTCTTCCACATTCATGTTATTGTGAACACATCTTGTCGTATTTCTTGTGACTTGGAAGGCTACACAATTGCCACAGCAGTAGTGTCCCTTTAGTGGTTCAAGGCCCCACTCATTGGTAAGGGTGTTATAGCTTGTAATCTTGTTGTTGAAGGGTGCCCTGAATGTAAGTTCCCTAATATTTTTAACTTTCTTGAGAGCAAAGAAGAGAGGTTCAATGGATTTGACAATGCTATTTACTATATGCTGGTGTTTCTTTGTAATGGAGGTAACCTTATAAGTACAAGGGCAAAAAGTAGTAACACATACTACTATGTTATCATTGAAATTGTTGGGTTTAGTCTTCAAGAGCTCTTACTGTGTGTTATACCATGCCTTTTTCAATGCTTTTCCCACAAGTTTGCATGGGCATCCCTGCTTTATCAGTAGGTTTTGTAGGACTTGTGCCTTTCTAAAACAGTCTGCCCTATATGTACAGTTACCATGAATCCTGAGGAATTGACCAACAAGTAGCTGTCCTGCAGGTCACAAGGGTGGAAGCTAGGGTAAGTCACAAGTGCGTTTCTTTCTGTCTTCTTCCTGGGGAGTGTTGTGATTAGTCTTCCATTGTCATATTTGATCTTTAAGTCAAGGAAAGCAATTCCTTGACTATCATGATGGCAAGTAAATCATAAGTTGCTTTGTGTCTGGTGCAGGTATGTGACAAACTCATTCAATCTTGACTCAAAGTCACCCCAGACAACAACAATATCGTCAATATATCTCTTGCAGCACATGACTGTTGGTACTGTTGGTATGCGTTGGTGTTTAAAGAAATCAACAAGAATATTTCCTAGATTTTAGGGCAAAAAGAGCTCCCAGGGATGCCCCATAACACTGCTGGTAGTACTGATTACTGTATTTAAAGTAATTCATAGTTAATGCAGCAGTCAGGAGTGATTTCACTGGCTATTTGAATGTGTCTAAGAACGACACCAAAGAGAACCATTGTTTTCTGGATACTTGTCACTTACCCTGGCCCTCATGCGTTTATGGGCTGTTATTGTTGCGCACATTTAACCTGCTTCAAGGAGGCATTCGTTTTTGAAGCAAAGGCCTGTCTGGCTATATTAGTAGATTGAAATTTATGCCAAAACCTATAGTCATTTACGCTGATCTGCCCCTGTAATGCCCCTTTGATGCTATGCAATGTAGAGTGGTCTTTTTATGCTGAGAAAAGGGCAGCATTCCAGCACATAACACCTGTCCCTGAACAGTGAATGCCCTTTTGAAACTTTGCGTAAAGTCATTGTACATCCTTTCGCATAAACTTTAACTTCACTTATCTACTCTTACCGCCCCTGCCATTGTGACCCCACCCACTATTCGCACCCAACCTCTGGAGGACTCTCACCAGAATGCTGCTAGTTGTTATATGAGCTCTAACCCTCCCCTCCCCCACCCCCACCCCCAGCTCCCAACAAGGCCTACACTGTCAATGAATTACAAGAGCCATTTGAGAGGAAACGGTTTAGGAATGCTAAAGATTGTGAACATTTTAATTTTTTCAGTCTATTTTTGGAGTTGACAAAACGAACTCAGTTTCGAGAAAGCGTCCTCTTTCCTCACCTACTTAAAAATACTGTTTCGGTCGTTCTTGGCATTTGATATTTTATTTCTCATTCATGTTTCCAGGTTTTTATTTTGGCGATTACTTGGTTTGCCTGTAGGGCCATCTGCTGTATGATTTTACACATTTTAGGTTGTTCTTAGTTCAGTATCCCTGTATTGAAAATACTCTCAAGTGAATTGTATGTGATGGTAAGTATATTAATAACAAGACCGGTTGTTGGCATGTCTTAGATGAAGGCAATGGCTTCCTTTCGCTCAATAATAGGGTTAAGGTGTTTGCAACTACTTTAACAGAGTTTGGCGGATGTCGTTTGTTGGTCTTGCCTTCCCCTCCGGCCCTGCTGATGCCAGAAGATCCGAGGTGACAGTTGAAAATTGCGTTGCTTGGCGTTGTATGTATTGAAGTGAAGGGCAGGAAGCAAAGCGTGCATATACGTGTTGTGTAGACACCGCTGAAAATATAAGCGGTATATTTTGGCGGATTGTACTGTTGCTCTCTTCACCATGCCTTATTTTGTTTCACCTGCTGTGTGTATGTTGCTGAAAGTATGCAATGCAATTATCTGCAGCTTAGGTTGATATATAATTAGCATAGAAATATGGCTTGTGGTTAAATTAAGCCTTGCATTCATGATTCACTGACCTACTGTCAACATTTAGATCTGTTTTGTTTAATTGCGGGTTGCTTATGCCGTTGCCAGGTACCTAATATTTGAAAGTATGTCTCTGTACACGAAAGGTATTCATTAAACTAGTTTCGTGCGTGTTTACAGAGTCACTGTTAGTGCTCACAATTAATAGAAATAGGATGAACCGAAAGTAATTGATTCTAGGACTGCATTTCACTGTTGTGTGTTAATTATTAATTGTTTTGAAAAGGAACCAGGACTTAATGACTCAGTGGGCGTGTTTTTTTTTTTAACAGGATGCTATTACCTACCATACTAACTGCCCCCAAGTGCATGAACAATATAAATACAAGGGTTCAATACAGTGCGGCCACAGGAGGCAATTAATAACTAGAACTTTCTTCTTTACACATAGCATACTACTGCGGATTGCGCCTTAGCTCTGTAGATGCAAGGTGGTCTTTTTACCTGTGTCTAAAGTGAACAATCGACCTTTTAACTTTGACCGAGGCCTGCTTTTCTGCTGCCTTCTCGTATTTTCTTATTATTGGAAAGAAGCACTCTTGACTCTCACCTGCATGAGTGTTCGTCTCCATTCCTGATTCCTAGTGCTGCTGACCTTACCATGACCTAAATCTTACTTGAGCCCTCGTAGCCCAGGCAGAAATGCCAAGGGTCCAATTTACAAACCGGTTTGCAACAATGTGGAATAGTTTCCAGTGTGTAAATCCGCGGCGTATGTCAATCAAAAGTCTTTGCTATTCTTTAAACAACAGTCGAGGAGGAACTTGCAACAGTAGCCTGACTTACATGTCAAAATTGTGTGCCACATCAGAGGAACATTACACAGTCGAAAACGTGCTCCAGATGTGTAAATATTGGCGGGCACAAGGGGTTGACCACAATAATGAGAATATCTCTTAAAATCAAAAATGGACAGTGGGAGGGCAATTCAAATCCACTGATTCACCTACAAAAAAGTAAAAATGCTTCTTGGAAGGCAGATTTGAAAACGAACACACCCACAACTGCTCTACTAGTACTTACCAGACGATCTGTCTCAACGTTGCATGCATCCGACCTTGAAGTAGGTCAAGTAGGCCACGCATATGAACTGCAGCAGCCACATAAAAAAGAATTCGATGCAAAACAAAGGAAAGAAGGATCGAGTGAAAGCCTTGTATCCACCACAGTCCAACACATACACACAAGAGGGTTACTATGCTTATAAAGTAAATGGAAACAATACTAATTGCATGATAATAATTGGATAATAAGGTCAAAAATATTTCATAGAGTGAATCCCAAAAAAACACTAGTAGATGATGGTATAATACAGGAAACCTGACAGCAGCACTCACAGAAACCAGATAAGCTGCAGAAAATACACACTTTCCATTTCTCTCTTGCTCGCTCGCTTACTTATGCAAAGGGGGGGGGGGGAGAGGTGGTTCACAATGAGAACTGAACAGCAGCTTACCAGTGATCTACTCCCATGCCATCATCCCAGTCCATGTCAAGGTTCTGGTAGCACTCCAAGTCATGGTCACTGGGTAATTCCAGAAGACCAGCTGCGTCATAGCTGGCCTCTTACAGGTAAACCAACATACTACAGCAGATACTGAGATGCATTTTCAATTGACAGCAGTACATTACCATGCCAAACTAACAGCGGGAAAGGCAACAGGTGGCACAGCAGTTTTATAGCATTGCCTAATTTCTATGGGTGCTTGGTGTCATATTCAGTGTGGAAGAGGAGTCCTATTGTGCCAAATACTGGGGCATGACATACAGGTGTTTCAAAAATAGTTCAAACCTTAGTAGTCAAATTGAACTTAACTCCCAAAAAGCCTCTGTTTGGAAGCAAAGAAGGCGAGTGAAACCTAAAGGCAGGCAAGCCAGTATATTGGTGTCTCAGGCTCATCCAGGGTATATCATCATTCAGCCCTTGACTATCACTACTTAGCCTGTAGAGCCAACGTTGCTCTCTGTAAAAGAGAACTGTATCCAAGGTTCCCATAGTTGGTGACTGATTGAGCTTGTCCAATATTAGCCAGGTGATGTCATTTTAAGTGTGGGCGTGCTCCAGAATGTGCCTAGTCAGTTTTGTATTGTTTTTCTTGCACCGCAGAGAGCTGCAGTGTTCAATGATCCTAGTTCGGACCTTTCGTGTCATCAGCCCAATGTAGTTTAACTGCATGGGCATCTGTGTTTGGAAAGTTCCCAAGGTGTCCGTAAGCCTAAATCAATTTGCGTTGTTGATATTGCGTATGGGCATACTGAACATGAAATACATGGTAAATGTCCCCTCACTGGTGGTGGCGAGACCACAGTGTGTTCCGTTTCAATTGGATCTGCTCTGTGCGTGGTTTTGTGTGAACCACTATGTCGTCGATATTCTTACTGCGTTTGTGGGCAAATAGGAGTTTCTTTAGATTCTTTTCTCCTGTATTCAAGATGGGCCAGTTTGTTTACACAATTATCTTGACTATATTAGTCAGGTGACCAAAGGTACCCACACATACTAGTCTCTCGCTGTTTGGACTGTGTTTCTAGGAGGGCTTCCCTATTGTTATTTCTGGCCCGCTTAGCAGCTCTATTGATGAGATTGTAAGGATATGCTCTTTAAGACAAGTTGGTTTTGAGTGTAGCTGCGTGTTCTTTGAATGTAGTGAATTCAGTGCAGTTCCTCCTAAATTTTAGAAATTTCCCTACAGGCAAATTATCTCTTAGTGTACGTGAGTGGAAGCTAATATAGCTAAGGAGGGAGTTTCTGTCCAAGGGCTTTGTGTAGAGTTCTGAGTGGATTCCTCCATCTTTGGGATATAGCAGAAGGTCTAGAAAAGGTAGGGACTTGTTACTATATTCACAAATAAATCTAAGATTGGGATTGCTGGTGTTTAACCAATCTGAGAAAGCATGTAGTGTTTCTGTATTGCCTTCCCAGATAACCAAAATATCATCTATATACCTCTTCCAAATTTTCAGGTTCTCAATATATGGATTTTGTGGAGGATAGATGCTTGATGTCTCAAAATTGTGCATGTACA
This sequence comes from Lissotriton helveticus, assembly GCF_964261635.1. Lineage (NCBI taxonomy): Eukaryota > Metazoa > Chordata > Amphibia > Caudata > Salamandridae > Lissotriton > Lissotriton helveticus. The sequence continues at coordinate 2,103,022,189 of NC_136059.1, read as the reverse complement.
GATTTCCCATGCTTGGGGCAAAAGTGCTTCCCATGGAAGTGCAGTTAATTTGCCAATACAGGTGGTTTTGATATTAGAACATATTCTTTTCATTGCGATGGTTGCGCACTCCAATATGAACGAGGTTGGTGTCACATCTTCTTGTGTTCTGGAGTCAAGTAACTCTCTGATAGTATTCAAGGTGTCGTCCCACTAGATATTAGTGTATAGAGATTCTACATTGTAGGAGACAAGTAGGTGTTGTGTGGGATCGAATGTCATGTCTGTCAACGTATTAAGAACGTGCTTAGTATCCTAAAGATAAGATGGCATCTGTGACACCAAAGATCGCAAAACCCATCCACAAATTGTGATAAGGGCTCTAGAAGTGAGCCAATTCCAGAATCTATCAGTCTACCAGGGGGGTGGTCTTGTGGGTTCATGAATCTTTGTGAGTATATAAAAAACGGACGTTTGGGGTTAGTGGGTTGTAAAATTCCTATTCACTCCTGGTGATCCAACCTGCTTCCTTCCCTCTTTCCACTGGAGTATTGATAGTTTTCTGTAGTCTCTGATGGTCATCCAGTTGAGGAAGGCATTCCTGATGGTAGTCTGGTCGGTCCATAATCACTATGGCTCCGTCCTTGTCCACTGGTTTAATAGTTATTGTCTGGTTAGATCCCACGTTTTTGAGACAATATCTTTCAGCCTTTGTGATGTTACAAAAGGGATGTTTTACAGTGCGTTTCTGCTTTTCAAAATCCTTGATTACAGTTTGCTTGAAAGTGGCCACTTCTGGTGGGACTAAGTGCAACGGTGGATTAAAAGTGGATATGTTCCTTAGTCTAATGTTGACATTTGGGTCAACATGGTCTTTATCGGTCTTGTCAAAAAAGAGTGGCAGTCTGATTTTCTGGAAAAATTGAGACAATTCAATGTGTGCGGTGAAATCATCTCCCAAGTGTGTGAGCACAAAACGCAAGCCTTTATCGAGGACCTCAGTCTCTAGGGGTGTTAGGATTTTCTGGCGGAGATTTACTTTTAGATCGACGTCTGGCTCATCGTACGCCGACTGGTCTTTGCTCATACTCCACGTCACCCATTGTTTGATGGCTGGGTCACATTGTACATGCAGCCTCTGCTGATCAGGTCCATCTTCTTGTGTTGCCATGGCCCCTTGTCTTCCTCTTCCATTCCTGCCATGGCCCTGTCCAAAAAAAGGCTCTTAAACCATGCCTCCAAAGGGAGGTGGTAGGAATTGTTGGACGGGGTATCCTCAGGGTTGTGGGGACCACCAAGGGGTCGGTGGTGGTAGAGGTTGATTGTGCGCAAAGCATCCTCTACCTCGGCATTGTCTTGGTCTAATTCTCTATGGCTCACTCTGTGTTGCTCCATTCTTCTGAGTTAGAGGTCCACTAGTCAGTTCCTTGACGCCATCCCTTGGTTCCTCACTTGGAGGTTTTCTTCAGTAGTGTTGTGGTGTAGTCATCTGCCAGGTAAGGGTATACCCTTTCATGAGTAAACCTCTCCATATCTTTCTTCAGTTTGTTGATTTTATACTTCAAAATTCCTGTGAACAAGCGGACACTGATGGAAAGCATAATTGAAATGACATATGCTTGTACTGGAATATTCAGAAACATGTCACATGACGGGGAAATACCACAAGGTTATGTATGAGGCACAACTGTGTGCTGTATTGACTTCTGGTCTGTGAGGTTATAATTCGCCTCTACAATGCAGAATAGCTAATGTATGTTAATGATCTTTTGTCTTGGGTATGTGAATCCATCATAATTTCGATATTGGGGGCACATTGCCATTGTTCCAAGCGACACATGTAGAAGAATAGAAAAAGTAGAAGGGATAAAATGTTGACTAAATGGTTGCTTGACCCCTATGACATCAGGGCATCTGTGTCAGCCAGCCGTGTGATCATAACTGTAATGCTCATTTCCTAGTGTTGTGTCTTAAATGTCATTTCATTACATGTAAATTATGTGCTGCTTCACATGTGATCAATCAGTCACATCTTGACTGCATGCTTCATTGACATTTTGTCGAAAGTGGGCAGCAACTGCTATGGGGAAAGATATCAGGCAACACTTAAGGTAAGGTTAGCAGGCGAAACCTCTGCAGCTCAGGGGCTTGGCTAAACACTGGGTAAAGCAGCACCACTGGAAAGGAGGAGGGCAACAATCAAGAGCCAGACCTCCACCATACGGGTAAGATGATCAGCACAATCTCTCCGGGAGTCAGGGCAGTGGGAGAGAAATTGTAGACCTCACTATCACGCTGGACCCAGATGATGGTGAGACAAGTGGTTCACTGGCCCACAAGGAGTAAGTGTAATATCCTGGTTATTATGTTTTACATGCTTTCCTCTCCTCCATCTGTAGAACACTCTAGAGTTGATGTCACTTAGAATGTTGGTGTATGAAGCAGACAGTTGGAGAAGGGCTGAGCGCCTTGCTGGCTGCTCCTGGTGGGGCTAATTACTTCTGACTTCTATGCTGTAACCAACCTGAATAAATCCTCATGAAATATCACAATCAGCGTGGACTTGATTACTACATTTTAATGGCGACGATTTTATCTAAAGAACCTGCCTCTGCTACCTTTGATGACCGCTGTGGACATCCTGAGTTCCTACTCTCAACCTCTGTCAACTTTTGAAATTACAACTGCTCCAACTCTTCTTCTGGCACACATTAGCCCCACTAGTGACCTCCCACCAATCGCCCTCAACGCAAAAGTGCCTGTTCCAGTTCCTTCAGTGAGGGTAAGCCTCACACTCTTCAAGCCTGCCAACTCCTGCATCTTGTGCTTTGTCTGCATCCTGTGCTGTGCTTTCTATGTGGAGAGGGTAAGCCTGGCATTCTTCAGTGCCTGTGTCCTGTGCTGTGCGTTCACTGTAGGTAAGCCTGATGCTATCCAAGCCTTACAAGATATCTGTCATATGCTCTGAGGAGGAAGAGTGCTGTATGCTGTGCTTTCAGACTGGCAAAGTTCTTTCATTTGGACATTCTGCATGTGTCCTTTATACCACTACCAAGGATTTTGATATCTTTTTCTGTCACTTGGATTACTGTTTCAGTCAGTTGTCTCCTGAGCGACAACCCTCTCAGGCACAACAGAGTATTTTGGTCTTCGGTTTTTTTTTTGGCAACCTTTCACATACTTCACTTTAATCATGTGAGCAAAGGCATACTTTTTTTTGGTGTGTGTTTCTGGGGTTCGGCGTTGCGATATGGCAATTTAACCAGTTCTGCCGCTGCCATTTGAAAATCACACGAGTTCAACTGCTGCCATTTGAAAATCGCACGAGCCCATCACGCAATCATCCTCAACACGCGCTGTTTTACTTTACCTGCCTTGTGTGCCTTTACTGCTCACGCGCTGCCATTCCTGCGTTCAGCGATGTCCAGCATCTCTTCTGTGACGTACAGTCCTCCCTCGAGCCTGCTACTGCCTTAGAGGTTTGGGCGCACGCATTTGCTGAAAGCCATGCGGCATGCGTCTCACGTACGTCCCGCCATCTTTTGCTTGGAGATTTCAGGATGCAGGAAATCAATTTAGCCTGCGTTGGACTGTGTTTTGCTACTTCTCTGGTATATACTGCCATGGATCTTGCCACAAGCTTCTCGCTCAAGATCATTTTTCTTCTCATCGTTTTTTTTAACATCGCTTTCCATGTAAGGGCATCCTCTGCTCTTGCCAGAGTGGTGTTTTGGTTGTTTCGAGTCTCGTTGGTAATTATACCAGCTTATGTGGTGAGTTCTCATGGTGCTTATTTGCTCGTCAATCTTCGGTGGACATGCCAGTTGCTTAATACTTACATCTGCTGCAAGTTTCTTTGATCCACTGCCAAGTACATTTATTGGATGTATGACGGTACGACGCGTACCGTCACAACGCGTGCTTTTACAACGCAAGTCGTAACCACGACTTGCGTTGGGGGCGCGGATAGTAAATAGTATAATTTACTATTCTAACACCAGTCCCCGTGGATACTAGGGAAGGTGTTGGAATAGTAAATTTACTATTCTTTATCCTCTAGCGCCCTCCAGCGCAAGTCGTGGTTACGACTTGAGTTGTAAAGGACGCGTTCTAAAAGTACTGCGGGGTAACATCCGCGTCGAAAAGGATGTTCCCCACATTTATTTGCTGCCTATTATGGCATGTCTCCATAATGTCGCGAACTGTTCCATGCCTGTCCATTTTCCAGTGACAGGCACACCAGTAATTATAACATTTTACTTGTTTTATGGAGCAGTTGGATGACATTCAATTGTTTTATCACACAGTCACATTAATGCCGGCAGCAATGTTATCTCAACATAAACCTGACTTAAGCAAGTTAGGAGTATTTTCTAAATGTAACAATGTTTTATGCATACTGGTATGTCGTTTTTGATGCATTACCTTAGTAACCTTGCCCTCTCTTCTATGTTTAACTGGTTTTTTTTTCAGGGCAATTATGCATAGGTTCCATTCCTCTTGCATTATTTTTTTTATGAATTTCTTCACTAGAGAAATGTCATGGGTTCCTACCCATTTATTTTGGGTTCCTACCCAAAAAGTTTACATTCACGTTATTTTTAGTGTACAATAATTTTTTTTACTCTACTTAGGGTATTTTCACACAGTGCACAATTAGAATATTTAAACTGTACATAGGGTAATTTCACACAGTCTACTATCTTTTTATGTTACCTTACAGTGGGTGTCCAAGTTTTTTTGCATTCACATTGTTCATACCTCAACCCGAGGTGCAACACAGGAGATTTAGTCCTGTTTTTACATTGCACATTATTCTGTAGTGTGGATTGTGGCTTATTTTGAAGGCTGAATATTTTTTTATAACATACGATGCACAATAGTCTTTGGTTTCACACTGTGCACTATGTCTAAGTTTCAGTCCTGGGTTACATGTTCATTTTACTCTACATAGAGTGTGTAAGGTTTTTACCTTTATACAAGATTTGGGTAATTGTCCCATTATCTTTAGTTTTACAATAATTGTCCATTGTTTTCGGGGTAGGATTTGGGTTAGAGTCCCATTATCCTTGTTTTACACTTATCGTCCCTTGTTTTAGGGGCAGGATTTGGGTTAGAGTCCCATTATCCTTTTTTTTGCACTCATCGTCCTTTGTTTTAGGGGCAGGATTTGGGTTAGAGTCCCATTATCCTTGTTTTTACATAGAGTTTCTCCGTACATGGGGGCAAGAATTTGGGTTTTAGTCCCTCTTTCATTGTTTCACTTTATTCACACATTGCTACGTTGTTAACCTTTCATAAGGTTTGGGTGATGGGTTGTAGTCCCATTCGCTTTACTTTTCTATTTTTTTTCATGTATAGTTTGGTTTTCTTTTCTTTTAACTATACTGTAGTGGTCCATTTAAGACTGGGTGTATATCTATTCTGTTTTCCTTATCTTTCATTACACTGTAGCCCCGTACTTTTCTATTTTTTTTAAAACTCAAATGTTTAAAACTTATGGAGAAGGAGTTTTATATTATATTTATCTTCTTCTCTGTCACCTTCTTTTCTCCTGATGTGGATTGCTCTCTCGCATACTTTCCTGGCCAGTTGGTGTGCAGAGAGTAATCATTGATGGTTTCTTATTTCTTATTTCTTTTTCTTCGCCTTATGTCTTTCTCACATTTATGAGAAAGGAGGATATATCTATCTGTTTCTTTTAAAATCTTTTGTTGCTTTCTTTGTCTCTACTTTTGTTTTGTTTCTCTCTAGTACTCTACTAGCTTTTACACCTGAATATATTTTCTTCTCTTTTGTTTTCCTTTGGAAGAAAGGAGGATTTGTAATATCCTGGTTATTATGTTTTACATGCTTTCCTCTCCTCCATCTGTAGAACACTCTAGAGTTGATGGCTGCTCCTGGTGAGGCTAATTATTTCTGTACTTCTATGCTGTAACCAACCTGAATAAATCCTCATGAAATATCACAATCAGCGTGGACTTGATTACTACAGTAAGTTTGACATGGGTGAAGCCCGAACAACTCATCCTTTAGCTATAGACCCCGTTGATCGTCCTCCCCAGTGCTGCCTGTTTAATGGAACTCAGGGAATGAAGCTGTTCAATCAATCAATCAATCAGAGTACTTGTAAAGCGCGCTACTTACCAGAGAGGGTCTCAAGGCGCAGAGGGGAGGGGGTGCCGCTACTGCTTGAATAGCCAGGTCTTGAGGTGTCTTCTGAAGGCGAGTAGGTCTTGGGTCTGCCGTAGGTGGGTAGGGAGGGTGTTCCAGGTCTTGGCGGCGAGGTAGGAGAAGGATCTGCCGCCGGAGGTTGTTCGTTGGATGCGGGAAACAGCGGCGAGGGCGAGGCTGGCGGAGCGGAGCTGGCGGGTGGGGGTGTAGAAGCTGAGTCTGCTATTCAGGTAGGCTGGTCGGGCGTTGTGGAGTGCTTTGTGTGCGTGGGTGAGGAGCTTGAAGGTGATCCTCTTGTCGATGGGGAGCCAGTGTAGGTCTCTCAGGTGGGGGGTGATGTGGCTGCGGCGGTGGACGTTGACGATCAGTCGGGCGAAGGCGTTTTGGATGCGTTGTAGTCGTCGTAGGTGTTTGGCTGAGATTCCTGCGTAGAGTGCGTTGTCGTAGTCCAGTCTGCTGCTGACGAGGGCCTGTGCCACCGTTCTTCTTGTTTCGGTCGGGATCCACTTGTAGATCCTGCGGAGCATCCAGGGGGTGTTTTAGCAGGAGGAGATGGCGTTGACCTGTTTAGACATGGAGATCGAGGAGTCAAGGATGAAACCTAGGTTGCGTGCATGGTCGGTGGGTGTCGGTGCTGTTCCCAGTGTGGTCGGCCACCAGGAGTCTTCCCAGGCTGAGGGGGTGGGTCCGAGGATGTTGGTTGAAGTTGGCACCCCTGAGCCCTGCTGTGTCCACTCTACCATAACCCAAACCACCCCCTTCAAGGAGCTAGTCTTTCATGTGTGGAGCCAGATACTAGGAGCACAGCAAGCAGAACAGCAAGAAGTCTCAAAGGTCTTTGCTGACCATAGAAATGCCTTTGATAGGAGGTTGACCGGCAGCAAGGAGTCACCAGCAGGATAAAGAGCTGCCTCTTGTCATCGTGGACTACCTTTATGACAAGAACCAACATGCAACAAAATTGTGTTTGTCAGATCTCCCCATTCTCCCTTTAAAATTGCCTGCAATAGAGGAAATGTTGTCCTATATGGTGTAATCTGACGAAGAATAACATGATTGATAAGAAATGTATTTTCAGGTCAGAGCAGCACCATGTCTGGTTAGGGAGACTGAACTTGTTTCATGTTGGATTAGTATTGTTTTAATATTGAAGATGCAGATTTGATGGGTAAATATGTATTCAGTTCAGTACTTTGGATTGTTTTATTCCCTTTCCTTACTTTTAGGATTTGCATTATTGTAATTCATTGTTACAATTCGTTGGATATGATTTGTACCTTCTAAGTCCATCACCCCTTTCTGGATCTAAAGATGGGCATTACTTTCAGATTATTTTATTACTTTAAATTGGTGCACAGACCCAATGCCCTTCATGACAAAATGAATCTTTTAAAGTTTACCCCTCACCTTCCAACCGCTCTTTCATTCTATAATTTCGTTTTACATAAAACCTTCGTTATATCAATGTTAATCTTGGTCAATCTTCTGTGTTTTATGGGCAGAAAATTCTTGTTGAAGTGAGTCTTGGTGTGTTCAATTTAAAGGTTGCACGGTATGACCATATATTTTATGTACATCACAACACATACTACACAAGTGTTAATGGTGTCATATTAATAAACAACCACAAGTGAAGACAATTTACATCATCAACATATTTTCTTTGTGATATACAGTGTCAGTGGGTATGTACACATTTCTACATTGTTAGTGAAATATGCACGTGCGCAGGCCGGAGCATGGTGTGAAGGCTGCACCTGATAGTGATATGTGACATGTGATCAAGTGGGTGGCATCTGCAGCCTTGGCGAAATACTCACCATCCCTTGCTTCATATTACTGGCGTTGGGTTTAGCTGAGATTTGGCTCATCACTATGGGAGGCTGGAGAGCCCGGTAGTTTGGCCAGCAGATGTACCAGGAAATGCGTGGATCCCACAGTCTCCGGAATAACTGCTGGACCTCATTAAGCTACCATGTGTTTTCCTGCCTCACTACTTGGAGTTGTTCTTAGTTCAAATCCAGTATGTCCTGTCTCCAGTGAGTGCTCTCCCAGGATCGACCATCACTTGTAGATGACCGTTTGTGTTCGACTCCCCACCCCCAAGTGCTAAATATGAAAGAGAGTCTTTTTTAACATATATTTAAAGTTTGGGAGACACCCTAGAGTATGCAAAATGTACAAAAGCCCTAAATGTGTACAGATCCGAAACAATGGAATTTTTCCTTTTCAGGATTCGTGTAAAAGAATATGAAGACTTGTTCTGAATCATATTGATTTCTTATTTATTTGATAGTGGCAGCAATCATCATATTAGGCCATTTGTACATAATCTATAATATCACAATCAAGTAAAACGTGTTTCTTGTAAAAGCTCTTTCTCAAGGGTTATGAGGTTCCGTGAATTCTGAACCCGTTCCATAAAGGTCATGGTTTCGTTACGAATTTGATATTAGCGAACCGTAACTAGTTAGTGCAGCAAGTATGAGTGTTTTCATCATGTTAGACCAATGGATTCACTACGTATTTAGGGATTTCGTTCTGAACCCTTGGGTTCCATTTTGTGTATGGCAGCCATTTTGTGGTTGCCCTCACATAGGCCGATGACTGTGGCTGAACTAGTCTTTTTAAGGACATGTACGCCTTAGCTCCAGTTCGTGCTGACTCCTGTTTGACCTGAGTGAACGGACCCTGTTGCCTGAAGCTGACCTTGTTAAACCAGTTCCTGCCCTTTAGCTGATCAAGATTAAGGATCAGAGCACAGGACATCATAAACTTTTACTGCACACAAATATGCCTTATCCAACTCTCACCTGTTTCTGCTCCTTTCTTTATGGTCTATTTACGATTGGGTTGTGCCCTTTTTTATTATGGGTTCGTTCGACCTGTCTAAAGAAGAATGTTGGGTTTGACCGATGATTGATCATGGGCTGGGCAACTGAAAAGTAGGTTTTACTGTCATGCGATACCTCTGGTGTGGATACATGTGATTGGACAGTTTGTAAATGTTAGGTATTTGTCAGGAATGTGATTTTTGGCATAAAAAGGGATGACTTGCTTTGTAAAATTGAGCAGTCTCCTGAGAACTCATAACGTGATGATTTCTAGGACTTCTGTTACTGGCTGCAGCCAATAAATTTGATCTTTGACGCCACCAAGAAGTATCCCGTGTCTCTGTATTCTAAGACAGGTGAACCCGAAGACTTTGGGCGGGCCCTGGCGCCGCTGGGTCTTAAATAACCCGGTTCTTCAGTTGGCGCCCAACGTAGGGTGACTTCAGCGGTACCGGTCCAAGCCTGAAGATCGTGAGGAGCTTCGTGAGGAAATTCTGGAGGACGGCCCCCACTTCATCGACCCCGGCATGTCGAACGTGGACTGAAGGTCTTTTCTGCGAGGCTTCCCGCTTTCCTGACGGCTACTAAGGACTGCTGCCCTGACTGTCGCCCTGTCTTGGACCCATTTGTGATGCTTTGTACGGCGAGACGATAGACGGGTCTTCTGGTGGCGTGACTGATACCTCAGTTAAGTATAAGTGGGTCGCTCCTAGTCCTTAGTTTTTGGTTCTTTGGTTCTTAGTTTGTTTGGTCCTTAGTTTTGATTTGAAAATTGCAATTTCCAAAGCCGAGGGACTCGTATATTTGCGAGACTATCGTTGTAGATAATCCCTTGAAGTTTGAAGCTAGATTAGTGAGCGAAGATGCCTGGTCTTAGCAAACTTGGGAGAATATTCTGTTGTGGTTGTAACAGGGATTCCCGATTGGAGGATTCATGTCCGATACCTCCAGTTGGAACTCCGACTTATGGGCTCTATTCTAAACACGGTGTGGGCCCCATTTTGTTTAATGAAGTATGGGTCCGTTACACTAGGAAAGATGGGGTTTTAGGATGGCCCCAACATGGTAGTTTCGATACTGAGATTTTAGATAATCTAGAAACAAAATTGTTTAAAAAGAAAGCCCGGCCGGCAATGTTTGACTCCTTTCGCCTTTGGCGTAAAGAAGCCAGACAACGAGAAATTAAACAAGCTAAAAGAGATAAGAGAGAAAAGGGGTTGTCGATAATGCAAGCTGCTAGGCAGTTTAAGGAAAACAAAGAAGATAAAGCAATTGAGGTGTCAGATAGGCAACATAATATGGCTATTGATAAATGTTATCCAGCTTTGCCATCTCTTCTTGAGAATGTAACGAAGGACCCTGAGAAGGATCCTTTGATGTCACATTTGTTGAGACTACCACCCCCTTATGCACAGAGTGCTACGGCACCTCCGCAACCTCCAGTTGCACAACCTCTTGTTGCTGTTCCGCCACCGGCTCCTCCTCAGCTGGTTCTTCCTCCTACGGCGCAGCCTCCTCAGGGGCCGCCGACTTTGCTATCGGTTTTGTCTGGAACTACTTTGCCTTATTCTCCTGTACCTTCAGCTTCTCTTGCTACTAACCCTACGCTTCTATCACCTCAAAATACTTTGTCTCCTGTCCTTATGACGCTTCTCCTTCTGCTCGACAATGAATGACTGATACTGTTACTGGTCTTTTGTCTCCTTTCTTTGGGTCATTGAGTATGACCCCTGTTTCTGCACGTAAACAAATGCGTAGTCAGCTACCTGGTCCCGAAGAACGGGCAGTGTTAGATCTCTTGGCTCGCAGATGGGTTTCGAATGTTTCAAGGTATAACTTAGAGTCAGTTATGGATGTTGTCCAGCAATGGGAAGCACCCAAGCAAAGGTATGTTTTTGAAGTTATGTGTACTTTCCTTCGTGAGGAATGGGAAGATAATGATTTGGGTTCAGTCCCTGTAGAATTGCTAAATGTCCAGTCTGAGTTTGCGAAAGGGACGATAATGGGTCCCGGAATTGAGAATGCAGTTGCGATGGTACTTGCGTTAAGGAGCGATTTCCCTTCTCAGCGACTGTTTGAACCTGATTCCGCAGTTAGGAGGAAAGTGAGACAGTGTCCGATGAGAGAAGTTCCTCCAGTATGGCGCGATGAGGTAGCTGCTGGTGCGAATAATGTTCCCCCAGCTATACCAGCACATTTTCAAAGAGTATGGGTACATGTGCCATGGAAGAGAGTAGAAGTTTTGGCCCTTAAACAGTCTTTACCTGATCCCCATAAAAATCCGGCTGGTTATTACAAGGAGTTGTCCCAGACAGTTGATGCATGCATCATGAATTTAGCCGATATAGATATGCTGTTGGGTAACGTGGTACCTCAACCTCTGTGGGCAAAAATTCGTCATGAGGATCATGCGATTGAGTTAGGTGATTCATGGGTGAATATCACTGCTGCAGATGCTAGACAGGTTGGTGGTGCTAAACCTGAAGCTCTAGTGGCAGATCTACCTGGCAGAATGATTAATTTAATGAAGACGATGATGCCTGCTTTACGAGTGAATTGGGATAAGTTAGCAGCATGTAAGCAGAAGAAAGATGAAAGTGTATCTGATTTCTTCACTAGGTTTGAAGAAACATTTATAGATCATAGTGGTCAGGACATGAGTACGGAAGGTGGGCAAAGATTTTTGGACACATTTGTCTTTAATTTGCTCCCTGAACTATGTAATAAGTTGAAAGATTCTGAGAGTTCTTGGGCTGTTTCCTCGTCGGCCCAGATATTGGCGTCTGCACAGTACTATGAGAATAGGGATAAGGACGAAAAAGACAGAGTAGAGAAAAAGACTAAAGACCTAAAGACAAAGGTTCTTTTGAGGCAGGCGTATCCGCCTCGCTCGAATCAGCAAGAGTCACAGCAACGCCCACAGTTTCAGCAACCTCCACAGTTTCAGAGACCGCAACAGAACGCTGGGTATTTTCCTCCAAGACCCCCCTTGGGTTTGAATCAGTGTGCGTACTGTAGGGAGGAAGGTCATTATAAAAATGAGTGCCCTGTTTTACGACAACGCGCGAGTGGTATGCCGGCCCCGGGAGGCCGTGGTTGTTTTCAGCAAGTGTCTAGGGGTAGAGGACGTGGTGCGTTTCCTCAGAACGAACGTTCATTTCATCAACAAAATTCTATGAATTGCTTTGATCAACAGAAAATTGCATCTGGTCAGTCGACTCAGTACTATGCTGATGACTATTATGTTGAGAGTGAGAATGCTGACTATAATGATTGCTAGGACAGCCATGGACAAAGAGAGGGAGTAGTGTCGGTTCCAGTAGATCAGAGTGGGCCTTATGTTGCAGTAGCCACATCGGGTGTGGTAGAGCCTTTTCTTTTGGATACTGGTGCAGCGAAGAGTTCTATCATGCACTCTAAACTCCCTGGCGCACCTTTGTCTGGCTTAACGAATGTCTCGGTAGGATTCTCTGGCGCCCCAGTTCGTAACCCAGTTTCTAGCCCCTTGTCTCTTTCTATAGGGCCTTGTGAGTTGGAAGCACCTCTCATCTTAACGACAGGTTGTGGTGAGAATTTGTTGGGTTTGGATTTGTTGAAAAGGTTGCATGCAACATTACGTTGTTCTCCTTCGGGAGTTCAGCTTACATTGGGTAAGAAAGTGATCTCTCCAATGTATTTGTCTAAAGATCGGCTTCCACCGGAATTGCGTTCTCTCCCTGATACTCTTTGGGCTACTGGTCCTAATGATGTGGGTCTTTTGGAGATTCCACCTTACGTTGTAACGCTTAAAGCGAATGTTAAATTGCCGCGCATCCCCCAATATAGGATTTCGAGTGATGGTGAAAGAGCGCTTTTAGCGATTATCTATGATTTGATTGAGAAAGATGTGATTGAAGAAACGAGAGGTAATGTGTGTAACAGTCCCGTTTTGCCTGTCCTGAAGCGCACTGACTCTACTCAGCCACCTGTTTATAGGTTTGTGATCGATCTTAGAGAGGTTAACAAGATTGTTGTGCCACAGTTTCCAGTTGTTCCGGATATTACTGCTTTGTTGACTTTGATTCCTGTTTCAGCTGCCTGGTTTTCGGTTATAGATCTGAAGAATGCTATCTTCAGCATTCCAATTGCTGAGGAAAGTAGAGATATTTTTGGCTTCTCTTTAGGAGGCCGAAGCTTCCGGTTTAAGAGAGCTCCCCAAGGTTATTGCGAAAGTCCTTCTATTTATAGCCAGGCTTTGAAGACTCAGCTTGATACTCTTGTGTTGCCTGCTGGTGCTGCTCTTATTCAGTATGTGGATGATCTGTTAGTGGCCGCTGATGATGAGAAAACTTGTAAAGAAGCTACTCTTTCTTTCTTGCGACATTTGTCGGACTTGCATCATAAAGTGTCACCTTCTAAGTTGCAGTATTGTTGCCAAGAAGTGACCTACTTAGGTCATCTCTTGTCAAAGGAGGGAAGAAGGTTGACCCCAGAACGAATTCAAGCGATTGCTTGAATGACTGTGCCAAGTACACAGAGAGAAGTGCGTGCTTTCTTGGGTATCATGTCGTATTGTAGACAGTGGATTCCGAACTTTTCTTTATTGGCAAAACCTCTATTGGCATTGACTTGTAAGGATACACCGAATCCTCTTCCTTGGTCTGACGATTGTCAGAAAAGTTTTTCTGAGTTGCGTGATGCATTGTGTTCTGCTCCTGTGTTGGGTACTCCAGACTACAGTAAGCCTTTTACACTGTACGTCCATGAGAGAGAGGGTTGTGCATTGTCAGTTTTGACTCAACAATTCGGTGATAAGCAACGTCCATGTGCGTATTTCTCGTCGACTTTAGATCCGGTAGCTAGAGCGTTGCCAAGTTGCTTAAGAGCTACAGCGGCAGCGGCTGTTTCTATCCGACAGTCTGCTGGGCTGGTGATGGATAATACGTTGGTCTTGATGGTTCCACATGCAGTGGATACTCTGTTAAATAGAACAAAGACTCAGCACCTTACTAGTGCGAGGTTGTCGGGTTATGAGTTGACACTTTTGGCTAGTCATGTGCATATCAAGCGATGCAATATATTGAATCCAGCAACATTGTTGCCGACGTCTGTGTATACAGATGGTCAGGAACAGCATGATTGTTTTTTGAGGACGGAAGAGGAGACGAAGGGTAGGATTGACTTGAAAGATTCTCCTCTTCCGGATCCTGATGGTACGTTATGGGTTGATGGTTCATGCTACAAGCTTCCGAATGGTGATACGACTGCAGCATATGTGTGTGTAATACTTTATTCGATATTTTCATATCATAAAAGTGCAAACATACATTAATTATACAATCAATATACAAAAAAGTATCACATACATATTACAAATTGACTAAAATCACATTTTAAAAACACTGCAGCATATGCCGTCACGAAATTAAGCACAGTTGTTGAGACTGCACGAGTGAGCTATAATTCAGCACAAGCAGCGGAATTGATTGCATTAACGAGAGCGTGTGTTTTGTCTGAAGGAAAGAGAGTGAATGTGTATACCGATAGCCAGTACGCGTTTGGTGTTGCTCATAGTTTTGGACGCTTGTGGAAAGAAAGGGGATTCTTGACATCCCATGGGACTAAGATTCAGCATGGACAGTTGGTGAATGAGCTTCTCGAATCACTTACTTTGCCGGAGCAAGTTGCGATTGTGAAGTGTAGTGCTCATCGGAAGGTTACGGATGATGTTGGCCGTGGTAATGCGTTTGCGGATGAAGTGGCGAAAGACACAGCAAGAAATCTGATGAGCCGAATGTATGTTGCAGGCCCTGCGAGATGGATTGGTGATGTTGGAATGTGCGAAGATACGATTGAGATTGTGAAATCAATACAGGCTGAAGCTACTGAAAGTTAGAAGAATGTTTGGAGAGAAACTACGGGTAGATTGGATTCGACTGGCTGTTGGGTTGAATTGTCAGAACACTAAAGATGGATGTTGCCAGATGCGTATGTGCTTGCAGTGGTTACGATGGCGCATGGAATGGCTCACATTAGTGTGAAAGGGATTAGTAAGTTGTTGGCTCCAGTATGGCAGAATGCTGGAATTCCCAAATGCGCGGAGAATGTGGTCAAGAATTGCATGGTGTGTTTGATGTATAATCCTGGCAAGGGAACTCCAACTCCAGCTGGTCATTTTGCGCCTCCGACGTATCCGTTCGAGGTTTTGCAATTGGATTTCATCCACATGGAAAGGTGCAATAATTTAAAGTACATCCTTGTAGTTGTTTGTGCCTTTTCTAGATGGGTAGAAGCATACCCCCTAAAAGATAATACTGCCTCGTCCACTGCCAAAGTCCTGGTCAAAGAATATTTCCCTAGATTTGGATTGCCAAGGATGGTATGGAGTGATAATGGAAGTGAATTTGTGGGGAAGGTGATGAAAAGAGTGTGTGAAGGGTTGGGAATTCGTCAGAAGTTTCACGCTGCGAATCATCCCCAATTGGCTGGTTTAGTGGAATGCTATAATGGCACCCTAAAGCTGAAATTGGCCAAGATTCAAGCGAGCACTGGTCTCCAATGGCCCGATGCTTTACCGTTGGCACTTTTGTCAACTAGAACTACAGTACATTCCCAAATAGGCCTTAGTCCCTATGAGATAGTTTTTAACCGTCCGGCAAATGTGTGGGGAGTGCCGAGGCCAACGAAGTTCAGTGACATCGATTATCCTATGCTAGTGGACTACTTGTATGACTTAACGACTAAATTACGTGTCTTGCATCAACAGGTTCATGATAAATTGCCGCCAGCTTCTGTGGATCCAGGTCACACCCTCAATCCTGGTGACTAGATTTTGGTGAAGAACTTTCAGCGAACCAAGAATGATCAGCCCCGCTGGACTGGCCCACACCAAGTCTTGTTGTCTACGAGGACCTCAGTGAAAGTTTGCGGGAAAAAGAACTGGATCCACGGCGTACATTGTGAGAGAGCACCGCTGCCTCTGCCGTACGACTAGTGGGTCTGTGAAGGTATTGCAGATTCCGAGACTGAAAGGGTGCCGAAGTTTGCACCGTTTAGTAATGCTGAGTTGGTATGGAGAGGTTCCGAGAAAGAAGATGACGATGTTCTGCAAGAAGCTGTGCCTTTGTCTCTAAGATTGGACACTACTGAACCTGAACTATTATTCCAAAGTCAAACAAAGCCTGGAAAAGACTGTTATAATCTACGATCTAGGGACAATGAACTAATAAAGTGAATAATTTCTTTTTTTTTTTGGAACTGAACTCTCTCAGCCAAGAAACTTTTTTGGTATATTTTTGTGAACCACCATCCGGGTTCAGCTGTAGGGTCACGGTGTAAAGACTAGGGAGTGCAGCCAAAGACGCAAGGTCGACGGTTCTGGTTGGTCTAAGGGAGTTCCCTGGGCTGACAGAAGCATTCTTTAGCAGAAGAAAACCAACTGCCGTGAACAGCATCGGTTAGAGGATGGAGTTTTTTGAGATTGAGAGAACTGTTGAGAAAATGAACCTTAAGAAGAAACTGTGTAGAATTATGCATAGCAAATGTTTTCCAATCACATGTATTTTGTTGTTTTTTAGCATGACGTTAGCATTTGTGGGTTGGATTGTATATTCTCTTCAACTGATTTCTGCACCCATTTCCCAACCTATGACTTTACCGGCTACTACTTCTTTGCATTCCTTTCATGTCTTACCTGAACACCAACAGATTAGAAGGTCAGAATTTGTAAATAACTCGTTCATACAGTTACTGCATCAACATCAGTTGGTGGTGAACATCACTAATTGCTGGGTGTGCGGTCTTATGCCGCATACTATGGATAGAGGTGTTCCCTATTTGATTTTACCGTTTAGTCAGAATGGTTCTTTGTGGGCTTTTAAGACTTTGTTCCTTTATGCCCTTGAGGTTTATCCTCCGCGTTCTGTAAGAGAAAACACGAGTAATCAAGCTTTGGTGAACGGAGTTCTGAATATGAGTAGAGAGATCGACACTTATAGAACTATTCCCAGAGATGAGCTAATGGCATATGTCAGTTGGAATGCAACTGGATACAGTATTAGTCTGAGTGAAAAGCAGAAACGAAAGAAGTCATCCCTGATTTGGATCGTGCCCCATCATGGTCATTTTTGTCTGCAAGGTAATGGCAAGAATCCGAGAGCTCAGTTAGGGAAGAGTGTTTGTACTGAGACATATGTTTTTGCGTCCCAGACTTCCCTACCGTTTTTAGCAGCTAAGGGTACGTATTTTGTGTGCCACGACAGAGCATATACATGGTTGCCCCCTGATTTTTCGGGCACATGTTATGTTGGTTACCTGTTGCCCCCTACGTATACTGCAGTGGCAGATTACCACAGAACTAGAGTAGTTAGAGGTGTCTTCAGTAAGGAAGATACTTCAGGACAAGAATTGGGAGATTTTCTTAAGGGTTTCCTGCCATTTTGGGGACCTATGGTTAATAGTAGGAACATACGGCAATTGACGAGAGTGGTTGAGTCCACCATAGTTGAGACTACCGGTGCCCTTAGTAATTTGACTGCTGAGCTCCAATCGGATCGTCTTATGACGTTGCAGAATCGAGTTGCGTTAGACGTCATACTTGCAGACAGAGGAGGGGTATGTAAATTGATTCAATCGAGCTGCTGCATTTTTATTCCAGACAATGCTCCTACAGTGTACCAGACCATTTCCATGCTACATAAGATCTCTGAGTCTGTACACATGGACGAAGGAGATTGGTCGTTGATGGGATGGTTTTGGGGATTGTTATCCACTTGGGGATGGAAGATTCTGATGATCATTGGGATGGCTTTAGCGATTCTTTTCCTGTCCTGTCTTTGTGTGCAGTGCGCTCCTGCTATATGTGGCCTCTGTGTTACTACGTGTGCAAGGAGACCTGCCCCAAGAGAGGTACTAAGTAATAGGATTATGCTCCAGCAACATCTTGATGATCTGATGAATATAGACCTGGACTCAGATTGACGTGAGTTTAGGTTATTGCCTATGTAAGGGCAAAAGGAGGGTCTGAGGTTCCGTGAATTCTGAACCCGTTCCATAAAGGTCATGGTTTCGTTACGAATTTGATATTAGCGAACCGTAACTAGTTAGTGCGGCTAGTATGAGTGTTTTCATCATGTTAGACCGATGGATTCACTACGTATTTAGGGATTTCGTTCTGAACCCTTGGGTTCCATTTTGTGTATGGCAGCCATTTTGTGGTTGCCCTCACATAGGCCGATGACTGTGGCTGAACTAGTCTTTTTAAGGACATGTACGCCTTAGCTCCAGTTCGTGCTGACTTCTGTTTGACCTGAGTGAACTGACCCTGTTGCCTGAAGCTGACCTTGTTAAACCAGTTCCTGCCCTTTAGCTGATCAAGATTAAGGATCAGAGCACAGGACATCATAAACTTTTACTGCACACAAATATGCCTTATCCTACTCTCACCTGTTTCTGCTCCTTTCTTTATGGTCTATTTACGATTGGGTTGTGCCCTTTTTTATTATGCGTTCGTTCGACCTGTCTAAAGAAGAATGTTGGGTTTGACCGATGATTGATCATGGGCTGGGCAACTGAAAAGTGGGTTTTACTGTCATGCCATACCTCTGGTGTGGATACATGTGATTGGACAGTTTGTAAATGTTAGGTATTTGACTGGAATGTGATTTTTGGCATAAAAAGGGATGACTTGCTTTGTAAAATTGAGCAGTCTCCTGAGAACTCATACCGTGATGATTTCTAGGACTTCTGTTACTGGCTGCAGCCAATAAATTTGATCTTTGACGCCACCAAGAAGTATCCCGTGTCTCTGTATTCTAAGACAGGTGAACCCGAAGACTTTGGGCGTGCCCCTGGCGCCGCCGGATCTTAAATAACCCGGTTCTTCAGTTAGTCACAATTTTAAATAATGTCTTTAACACCTTGTTCTCAGGATACACGTTTTTTCAAGCTGTTCCATCTGATCTTGATTGACACAAAACACTTTTTTTTGCCTTCTCCAATACTTCTAAAGTCGTGAAAAAATTTCTTAAAATCACAAAATACCCCTTTAAGTCTATAGGGTATTATCCTGTCCCTGTCTTTAAATTTAGAGGGGTGCCCTGCCATTCCCATTAGCATACCATAGGCACAATGAGAGGCAGCTGGTTTATGCTGCTTAAACTTGGCCCCCCAAATAATTGATTGTACCTTACCTATTAGGCAATCTTAAATTGTATCTCATACATACATACATACATACATATATACATATTGACCCGTAACCTGTCCTACCCGTATGTGTGTGGATGACCCCCGTATTATGTTCTGCTCCACCACAGTGATGTACAGGGCCTGTAAATCATGGACTTGGAGGATGCAGCTGTTGGTTAATAAGGACAATTCAAACTATATTGTAAGGACACAAAGACTGTACTATGGCAGATGTTATCACCAAAGACCAGACCACTGGTTAGCCTGTGACATAAATGTGTCAGTTATAGAAAGACCCCATTGTGCTGTACATGTTCACATTGTGTCATCATGGATATTGTCTTTGAGACCTACCTGACAAATGAATGACAGTAGCACAGATATTTGATTTGCAGTGGTCTACCTTACGTGACTGTCGGTGGTTTTCAGCGGTGTTACTAGAGATCACAAGTGACTGCATTTGTAAAGCACATATTTTGGGATACATGATGTCAGTAGAGTGCACAAGGAAGATGAAAGTGGAGTGTGCACTTGGATGTAGGCCATGTGGTGGGCGGCAACTTCATCTCAAACATAATGCACCTTAAATTCTTGATATTTTTCATGTTAAGCGTACCATTCACAGGAAATGGAAATTTATTATCATAACCTATAGCCTGACAAGGCACCATCATGCTTTTATTTGGCAGAGATCCTTATAATATTAAGTTTCTATAAATCTGTAACTCTTACACATAAATCCAAGCATCTCTGCAAACAAATAAAAAAAAAACACAATATCTTTTCATGAAAAGCACAATTTTAAACAAGTTGAGCAATTTACCCAACACATTACACTGCAATATATGGCAGGCACACACACGATTGGCATGTAGCACAAGCTGGTTGTAAAGGGGTTTAGGGAGAGTACAGTGGGGAAGCAGATCTGTAATGAAGCAAGGACATACTAGAAGCGCAATAAGAACTAGAGGGACTTCTTTCTAATAACAATGTAATGGCTTCCTAGTCTTGACTCTAAAATCAACAGCTGGTTAAAAACAATACTTCAGTAAAGTCATTTTTCATGTACAGTTAGATCCACCCTCCTGTTAGATCCAATGTAAACCTTGGATTAGGAATCCTGCTGACATATAATGAATCCATATATCCTCTGGTTTTCTGTAAAACAACGATGCCTGACTTGTTTCTCTCACAAAGCGACTGCATCATCATTCCGAAGCAAATCCACTCTTCAACCGGATAATGTCAAAAATTCAACAGAAACAAGTTCCTTCGCAAAATGATCAGTTTCTAAAACATTGAGCAGTTTAGGTTCAGGTAGAAGACAGTTCACATCACCCAGATGCAAATCCCAGGTGCAAGAAAAAATGGAATGTAGGTTACATCACTTAAAAAATACTCCTCCCCAACAGCCCTGAAAGTCCCTTCAAAGCTGGCTGTTAGTGAACATACACTGTATGTAACTGATGTTCCTATAAGAGGCCCAATGGGCCACAAAGTGCCATTCTGTACCAGCAAGGTCCAGTACTGCACCTTAGAGGACTGGACTCAAACTGTCACATACCCAATAAGCTAATATAATACCCAGCGTAGTATGTAAAGTGGAGCTCCTTATATAGTGCAAGAATTGAGTAAGACCACAAAGGTAGACACGCTGGGGTTAGCACTCCTAAACGAAGAATCAGCCTATGAATAAGTGTTAGGGTGTTGTGGAATGTCATGATATCTTGCTCAAGGAGGGCTTTGACCAAAACTTTAGAACTGCTGCACAGGGCACATTCTAAATCTTTTTTTTTTTTAAACCCCATCTCTCTCAGCCCTCTACCCTATCAGCTACCCTTGTACTCCCATAAGTACTGCTGCTAGTGGTTATGTTAGCTCTGACACCCCCAACTTCATTACCACTCTCCCATTGCTGTTCAGACACTCCACTATGTGGCTCTATCAGTAAGGGATGTGGAGAAAGTGCTGTACTCTCAGACTGCTGTCAAGGAACTTCTCTGGGTACAGTGACTTGTAGGTCCCAGTGTATAGACAAACCAATGAGCATGAAGATCTAGCACACGAGGATGCAGGTTCCAACACTGCATATGGTTCAGTGCATGTGCTGTTTTTCATATGTGGTGCGGTCCCTGTGTGCCATATTGGCATGCATGCCTGTGTCTTGCAGAGAGTCTGTAAGAAATTGGATTTTTATTTGGGGTGTGTGCCTACCCAACTCAAAGAACAAGCACACACCTTTTGAGGGTGAACCCTCAAAGTCTCTAAATTAACTTGAGCTCAACCTCCTGCACAAAAAGGCTTAATTTAGAGCAATGTGTAAAATATTTATTTAGTACCAAGATAATAATAAAGTTGAGATGGAAAAGAATAAAAAAAACTCTATCTAGAGTAAAATTTAATTAACATAATGACACCGAAATTGCTAAAAATCCAGTCAGGTGAACCAGAGATATGAATTTTTAAGTAAGGAGAAATAGCATCAAAAAGCACAAAGCGCCAATGATGATCAATGGTTGCAGTAGACTTGGACCTAGGCGCAATTTGAGGCTGACCACGATGAAGCGCATGTCAGACACACCAAGCAGGTTCGTCCTAGTCAAAGATTTTACCTTGTGACTTAAGGCCTGATTTTAGACTTTGGCTGGCCGCACCGAGGGTCCTCCGCCCACCAGTTTTAGAGTAGTCCGCCAGCCCTGCGGACAACTTTAAACAATTGCAGGAACCACCACCCTGGCTTTTTGTTAACAGCTTGACCGTTAAAATGAGAGTACTGTCCAACAAACTTTTAACATGTTTTTGTTTTTCCAAAAACAAAATTCCATAGTGGGATTTTTTGAAAAAACAAAAAGTAATAACCCGCACACCATGGGAGTTTTCTCCCATAGTGTGGGGATCATTGAAATGGTTTTCTGGTCCCTTACTGCCATGTTTTTATGGACAGAAAGGGAGAATAAAAACTACCCATTCAACGCCTATTCTAAATTGTACAGATGGTCAAAAGGCTAAACTTCCAATGGCTCTTTCTCCGCCGGGCCGTTAGAGGAGTATGTCAGCAATAGAAATGGAGTAGTCTCTGTCTTTGGCTTAATCAAGATGCCCACCTGTAAATAAGGTGGGTGGACCTTCAGTTTGGCAGAGAGGGTCAGACAATTCGTTTTTTAATTCCCAATCCTGTACAGGAGTACACTTGTAAAGCACTCCAGGAGCGGGACCTAGAGACACACAGTGTGTCAGGCATAGGTCAACAACAGAACCCAGTCCATGTTCGGTTGCCACTGGTCAGTTGGGCACTTATAGGAAAAGCCTCTTGAAGCTATTTATATCCCTGGGCTTGACCAGGAGGTCAACCTTATGACTCTTGGAACCCACTTCTTTGTCCTGGGTACCAGAGGGAGCAGGACCAGTCCTTCAGGGCTCCTCCCAGGTCACAGACAGCAAATCCAGTCCTCTTCTATTCTTCCTCAGGTTCAGAAAGTGTTGGGAAGTGGGTGCCTGGAAGTGCCACATTTATGCCTGACACTAGCTAAAGGATGGGAATGACTTCTGGGCAAGCCCTCCCTAATGGGGTAAAAATTCCTGTGACCAGCTCTACCCATTTTGAACATTTTCAAAGTTTGCTAAAGTCTTCAGCCTCACTAAACTTAGACTTTGAGGTCTGGGGTGTGTGTGAGTAGTATATTATTGCAATCCTAGTGTCCTCACACACCTAACACTAAAATCCAGTTTAAGGCAGCCACTATACCCACAACAAATCTAAAGACGGGGCTGGTAGGATAATAGCAGGATTCTTTAGCAACCAGACAGTGGCTATGCAAGAATTGTCTTGGCATCTTTTATCTTCTTTTCAACTGCGCCCCAATTGTTATGTGTGAACCCAGCAGACCTGTAAAGCAGAATTTGACTCTGAAACAGGATTTGACATTGTGCTGGAAAAAGGAAGTCTACAGCCCCCACTCTGCATATTCTGTGAGCTTCAGAGGAATTGTCTCTGCCCATTCGGGTCAGCCTATTATTTTCTCCTGTGAGGCATTTCACACCTATTCAAATGCTAATCACTCACTGGGAGAAGCTGAAGAGCAAATTCAAATTAGTCTTCAGGTACTTTAGGCAGGGAAAAGGAATCTTTCTAAAAGTTACTTTTACTTACTAGTTATTAGAAATCCAGCTTCACCATTGAAAAAGAATTTTAATAACTATTAAAAATAGTTGTTTTTATTATTTTTCTAGCGATTCCCTTTCCTAAGATACAGTATTAATATTTTAATATCTACAGGGATTTTGTACATAGAACTGCTAGGCCAGCCACAGTGAAAAATAACTTTTGGGTGCTAGTCACTGTAAGGACATTTTGACATTAAATTTCTTTTAAATATCACCAACCCTGCCTTGTGGGTTGCAAGGCCTGCATAAGGTGACTTATTAATATTCCAAAAAGATGTTTAGACCTCTGAAAAGGGTTTATTTTGACAGGCCGAATTGCAGATTTTGCACAGCTACTGTCAGGCCACACAGGGTAGGCCTGAAGTAATGTTTGCACTGCCCCTGTAGTGAATAGCACAATAGGTGCTACAGTCCACTAGTGGCATTTAACTTCCAGGCCCTGGGTACACTTTGTAACATAAACTAGGGACTTGTAGTCAAGGCGTATATGCCGATTAGCCATATGCCTATTAATCCATGTTCAAAGGGGAGCACAGACCTCCAAGTCCGCCACTGGGCAATGCACCCCGATAACCGATCCCAGGCCACCAGACTCCTTCCTACATTCGAACGGTGGCTCACGCGGACCTCCGATTAGAAATTAATCTCCGACCTTTATAAGATGCTTCTTTCTAAATACACCCACACCTATCATGCGGGCCACGCGCGATGGGAGGGAGACTTGGGCAGTTCCCTTAGCTTCGCGGAATGGGAGGGTGCTTGGTACAGAGCGCGCCACACAGCGACACAGATGGGCCTCACTGAGACCCTCACCAAATTGGTTTACCACTGGTATTATACTCCAGTGCGACTCTCCAAATCTGACCCATCGCAGAGTCCTGAGTGCTGGCGGGGATGTGGGAAGAGAGGCACACTGGGCCATTTATTGTGGGAGTGCGAATACCATCAGGCCTATTGGAAGCACATCCTTGAAGAAGTAGATAAACACCTCGACGCTGAACTCTCTGGGTTCCCCGCTTATGTTCTCTTGGCGGTACCTAACCTGCTCACTTACCCACTGAAATCTAGGCGAGGGAAGCAGATAGCGATAGCACTGGGCACCGCTGTTCAGAACATATTGATCCACTGGAGAACTCCCCGTATCCCTGCACACTCTAGATGGTACCACGGACTATGGCACGTATTGGGTATGGAGAAAATCTCTCTCACACTAGCAGGGAAGTGTGTCTCCTTTGGTGACTTGTGGCAGCCGTTCCTCTCCCTGTATGTACCTGAATTCCGGGAACTATACTGCCCGAGATACCTCAGTCTGCTGCGCCTCACATCTCCAGATAGCCCTGATTAGGCTAGCCCGTCAGTGAGGCCAAAGACTCATTGAACATCGCGATACTCTGTAATTATGGGCCGGGAAGGGTGGGTGGTGGTTCTCTTTAGGTTTCTCTCTTTCTTTCTTTTCTGTCTTCGAGGGAGGTGGGTGGGATTGTATATGTATCTTTTTATGTTTATGATGTCTTGAGCCTATAAAGCACAGATCAATATTGCTGTTGGGCCACGGGGCCTAGCTTCTGTGAACTTGCCCATTTTTTTGCAACGTGCAATGAAAGATTTAAACCATAAAGGGGAGCACAGGCTCTTTACTGGTTAGAGGGGAAAAGTGTACAGAGTCCTAAAACTAGCAGCAATATAGTTTCCAGCAGGAGGCAAAGAATCCAGGGTGACAAAGCAGAAAATGTTGATTTTCTACAGGACATTAAAGGGGCTGGAATATGTTGTAACTCCTCCTGATGACACAACCTTACCTAAAGATTGTGATCTCAAGTACTTAAGGCCATTTTGATGATGATGGGGTGCACGGTATGATAATATACTACTTCATCATGGAGAGCCTGGGCCTATTACTACGGTGTGTAGCTTTTGTCTGTATCCTGGCAAAGTAAACCTTGACACACCTCCTCCTGTCCTGACACTTCTTCCTGATCTCTCCCATTGAGTTAATCTCCACTCCCCAAGCATTCACCCTGTGTCTCTGCTCCACTGAAGCTAGGTAGAGGCAGCGCAAGGTGTACTCCGGGGCGTAGCTTGGTCAGTAAGATTGGTGAGGGGGGGCGAGATTCAAATTTCCCTACAATGACGCTGCCTTTGGGACCTTTTAAGTGTTCGGTTATCCAGCACAATATCCTTGGTGTAACAACATCAACTGTTGCATGGCTAAACACTTTTAATGTCCCAAAGGTGAGACCTATTGGCTATGCCAATGCCTGTTCAGTTTGTAAGTGCAGCCTTTAGGCAAACTACTCCAGGTTGTGGGTCATTTCTTTATGTACTCAGGTGACACCCAACTTATTTTCGTACGTTCGAATGTGACCCAAACTCACCCAGACTGTCCAGATTTAACTATGGTTAGTGTCACTCATTCTTGAATGTTTACCAACTTCCAGAACTTCCTGTTACGTGTCAGCTGCCTATTCTGTCAAGTACAGTTCAAAGCCTTGGCTTTTATTCGGGCTCTAATTTAGCATTTGAGATAAAGGTGGTCAAATGTGCTCTTTAATATCTGTTTCACTCACATAAAGGTCAGTCAGAATTAAGATGCATCAAAATATTGCCGTGAGGAGTAACAAGAATGCACTTTGTAAACAAATCAACATAAAAATTATTAATAAGTTCAACAACGGTGGTGTGGCAGTAACATCCGTAAAAGACTCTTGGCAAAGCTTTAGCTTAGTGTTTGGTAATGCAGTGCTCGCGGATTAAAGATGCCTTGCATCGGGACTATTCGTAGTATTTTTGAGATTTAATGAGTCCATCTTTGAAGTAAGTGGTCTTTGAGCTGAGCTGTGCTACGACATTGCTGCAAGTACTCATTTTAAAACTAGGTGGTAATTAAGATGGTGTAAAATGGTTGCTTTAGCATTGCAGCCGTGTCACTTCATATGTCATTTCCTTCGCCCCAGCGTTCTGCGCTTTGCCTGGAGTGTCTTCCACTCTCCATCTATATTGAAAGATGTTTTATTTGACACTATGCTTGTTTTCTTTATTCGTTTTTTTGAGGGGCATTTCCTTGCATGTAAAACCGATTCCTAACTTACTGCTGTGAGCATGTTTTCAGAAGACCCCTCACTCAAGCAGCTTTGTATCTAAAGTCATCCTTAGCAAGTCCAGTGTCTGTCACGCATCTGGTGGTATAGCTACGTTTCAGCACTATCAGCTTCTCGTTAATAATGCCCAGAACCAAGACATGCCCCACACAGTCTTACATATTTTCTTCCTTTACCATCTAGTTTGCCAGAAAGCTTGATGTTCCCACTTCATTAAATCTCCCTGTAACTGTTCAGTTCTAAATTTGTCTGTTAGGATTTTCTGTTTGCAGTAGAGCTTTGTCCAGAGGAGTGAAAAAGTCCTTGTTAGCGCACGTGAGCTGAGTTTGAAGGAGGAAACGCTTTAATTGTATGATCATGAAGTTACTGAGGTTAATTCTTAAAAATTGCCTTTTTTTAATGAGTTCAGGATAATTGTTCAGAAAACGTGCAGGTAAAGTGATGCTGCTGTAGACTGTTTAGTATAAAAACTGGCCTTTTTTAATGAGTTCAGGATAATTGTTCAGAAAACGTGCAAGTAAAGTGATGCTTCTGTAGACCGTTTAGTTAAGGATTGGCGATGCTAGAAAGTCTGTCTGGCTTGTATCTGATTGTGGCAAAACATTAACTGTGCCAGGGGTTGAATGCTGTCACCGTAGTTCCCAAAAACCTAGTAAAAATCATCAAATCAAAGATCTGCCCATAATGCCTATTTTACAAAAAACGTATTTCACCTGCACAGATGGCACCTCTGATGACAAGCAGTGGCAGTAGGTTTGTTTAATATGGTAACAGAGGCAGCATTAGACCAAGACCTACGGGAGGCTTCCAGCAAGAGTGGACAGAGCTTGTTGTGCAGTGCAAGGAGAGTGGTGCGTGAGTGTGTGCTTGCGTGAACGCACAGTCTGCTCTTTTTTGAAAACACATACTCGTGATTGTGGCACACTCCTGCTCACTCCCGCAAGGTGGATGCTGCCACAAGCATGGGTATGTGCTTCGAAAAAGAGCAGAACCATGGCTAAAGGTCTCCTATACAGCACATGCGCACTGCATAGGCGAGACCTAAAAACAATATACGACAAACAGAGTGCATGAGAGGGGCTTAAAGGGCAGTGAAAAAAGAGATGAATGAGGCTTCGTTAGTTAGAGAAAAAATAACATTTTCTTAAAATGTCAAACATGTTTATGAGAGAATATGTGGGGGGGGGGAATTGTCTGTGTGTATATACAAATCTGACAAACACTGTATCAAACCCGACTAAAATCATCTGTACCCAACTATTTACCAGAAATTAAATTTATGGTGTAACACCCCAAATCCCCCCCCCAACCCCCAAAAACTACGCCCCTGGGTGTTCTCTATCGTGGCCACTAATATCTATCTCATCCTCCGTAAAGTTTCAATTCTTTTTCACTGGTCTGCAACTAGCTTGAGAATCAGGCACCATGGATCCAAACTGATTAAAGAAGGCAGAGTTCACGGAGGTGTTTCCATTTATGTGCTTCAGATTGTTATTGCTGCTTTGTGTGTTCACTTGTGATGAGGTGCCCCTAGTTTTCTACTCCCCAATTGTTAATATTGTCTAGTATATGCTTCCTGTATTCAAAATTCCTTCTATGCTTTGTGCATAGAGCAGTATGTATGTTTGCAGGATTTATGAAAGTCATTTCCAAGTCTCAATATTGTATGCGTACTTTCAGGCGTAGGCCACTCAACCCCTGATTTTCACATACAAAGTGGGGGTGGATCTGCATCCCTCTAGGCCCACAAAACCTTACGTAATTCATTTTTGTGAATAGCGAGTAGGTGTCATTTTAAGCCTTGTGGTTGATGCACTTCAGCGAACCTGCAGTATTGCACCTGTGCTTTCCCCTTTGTGTATAGGGCCCAGAGTGTGTGATGCACAGCCTTCGTTGCCACACTTTACAACAGTGCAACAGTGCAACTGTGCATTTAAGATAGGTTATAGGACATAGAGGTGGAAAGTATATAAAAATGAAGCCGCATCCAGTTTATTGCCTCTGACTGGATGAATATACACTAATAAAAGCCACATAAATAAAAAGTAAATGGGAGGAACATCAGGGAGCCCACAAAAATGCCCTGGGAGCATGCCAGTGGGAGTTCATGGCGTGGGGCCAGAATCTGTCTGAATGGTGAAGCCTCTCTGAAGCTGAGTGCGCGGTGCTCCATCATCACGCCCTCTTGGCTCCGGAGCAATGTAGGCTGAGGCAAGCAAATCATGATCTGTCTTGTTCACCGAGGAGCTGAAACTCGTTCTGTCAGCAAGTAAGCGAAGTTGTGGTAAAATAGACAGGGAAAGAAGGCAGTGAGGCGGAGGGCTGGGGAAAAGGCAGGTGTGCTGTATCTGAAAGCCAGCACAAAAGTGAGATAGAAATACCTGCGGAAAGTGGGTGCAACGCGCCCTGGCCTGGGAGGCTGTGTCTGCTTTAGTTTCTCAATTCACATTGACTTCTTCAAAGAATGTAACGACTGCCTCTGTGGTTGGCAACCGGAAGTCGACCCGAGACTTGACCTGAACCAGGAGCATAACCCTGCCAACCCCATTCCTAACACTCACCTTCCATGGACGTCCTGTTCTGTTCCCCATATTTTTGAGGGGCACATACACAGACACACACACACACACACACACAGCAGCCAGGACTCATTATACTGTGCGACGAGCCAATGTAAGCTCCTGAATGTTCTTAATTTGACATTATCATATTTTTTTAATCAGTTTATTTACTATTCTGACAACATAATAGACAACATTTTTTTTTGTCACACAAATACGCTTGGAATTGAAAGGTCCGATAACAGGTGAGCCATTTCTGATTTTGTCAGTGTAATTAACGATAATGTAGTCTCAGATACTTTTATCAGATTGTATAATCTGCTACCAGTAGGTATCATGGATACTCCCCTTCATTGATTGGTTCCCTGTGATATTGAGGTTTGAGGCTTTAGCACGTGATCTAGAGTTCGGTGAACTGACGGGGACTCCATCACAGAAGTGAGGGATGTTGTCTGCCTTATTATGAGTACATTAGGACATGATGCACGTGTAAGGTGGCGGATGGGATATCTGTCATGCTTGTCATGGAGTATCCGTCCACCAAACTATAAATCAGGCCCTTAGGATCGTCTGTTCTCATAGAGGGTTGTTGTCTTCTTTTCTTGGGATCTATGGAGTTTGCATTAGTGGATCTTGGAATGTGTATATCGTGTCAGTCCAGGTGATCAAATCCTCCCCAGCTCTGTCATGCCAGGGCACGTATTTTTTCAGTAGAGACTCAGGGGTGGAGCCAAAGGATGGCATTTCAGTGCTTTGCTGACATTACCCCTATGGCTGCAAATCTATATCAAATGTTACCATTCCTAAGCCTTGGGAGAGACCAGAGTGATGCTTGCCACACGGTGAAGTATTGCTATGATATAATTCTAACATCCTGTTATCTATCACTCCATAGGAAGAGTCCTCCGTCCTCCTACTTTGTGAGCAGACAGCACTGTGTATATGTTCTTTAATTTTCTGCAGGTCTATATGTGCAAGGTAGAAAATGTAAGTGTTTTAGAATAAGCCTAGAATTGCTCTGTCCTTTTATTAATTGGGCACACATCATCTTCCACTCCCCACCTGTATAGGGTTGCTGGATATCATTCTCCCATAGCTGTCTTGCTGTCAGTGGTGTTCTTTTTTGTGCACTTTTAGTGCCATATAATTTTGCGGTACTTGTCTGCACCCCTGCCCTATTTCCAATAATGCCTTAAGTGTGAGTGAAGGTTATGTGTGTTCAGGAGTGCTGTTCCTATCTCGCTCACCAAGTTAGCCAGCTTGGTGGTGTGAAGAAACTGGGCAGGTGTAACCCAGTTGGCCTCTCGTGCTTGAGGTAAAGGTTCCTACTAAAGCCATATATCCTACGATATTGCATCCCCAATCTCTGTAATGACCCGCTGACATATCATGGCTTACGTGCCCAAATAGGTGTAGGGACCATACCTCTATCATTCTGGAAAATGGAGGTCAGTGGTGGACCCTTTGTACTGTGGCTTCACAGGCAGTTTCACTCTGTCTTAAAATATTTGGGAAATGGGTTGGAATAGCCTTCCCTCATAGGCAGTGTCAGCCGGGGCTCAACATCTAAAGAGATATTTAGTAACTTCTTCTCTCAATTATCTTCCTCTGCACACCATCTTGCTATGTTCTGAAGTTGAGTCACAATATAATCAAATTCCATGTTGGATAGTCCCAGACCTCCCCCTCTCAGTCAGAGTATCTATTCCACCCCTACATCTCTTCCCTGCCCAGACCAGGTATATTATGAGTCTGTCCGACTCTTTGACAGCAAAGTGTTTGATGGGAAACACAGCGTTTTGTATTCACATCAGGCAACGTAGGAAGAATACAATTTTGGCGATGATTTGGTGATGGCCGTCCTTCCCTTGATGGAAAGTGATAGAGAGATACAGAATTGCACTGATTGTTTTAATTCCTCTATGTTGTATGTGCATTATGTTTTAGCAATGTGTACCCCCTGTATCTCGAGGTGTCAATACTTTTCTCTTTCTCAGTGTAATCCTAGAACTAGGAGACTCTAAAGCTCCACCTTTATGTGTCTCCCACGGGAAACAAGATCATCATGCCCCAAGTAGTTTGCAGCCCAAGAAAGAGCTTAAGCTATCCTCTTCTCTAACGAGATGTGGATTCTAATTCTGGGACCATCTGAGATAAACAAGCATATCACCAGTGTGCAGTGACACTGTAGGTATTCCTGAGGGCACCCACCTCGAATCCTCTCTCCTGTAGTGCACTACTAAGCCTTATCACCCAGTGGCTTAATAGGAACAGCGAACATGTGGGGGACAGAAGGCATCCCAGTCTAGTACACCGCTCTATCTTCAACCCCTTTGAGGACAGGCCTCCTGGCTTAACCCACACTGTGGGTTCAATGTAAAGTAGATGGGCCCATTCTATAAAATTAGATACAAAGCCAATGCCTTCCAACTCTGCCATCATATGCTCGCAATTTGGAGTACCAGAGGCTTCCTATATAGCTTGAGTGATCAGTCCACCTTCTTCAACTATCGCATTTGTGGTATACAGCACATGGCAAAGCCATCTGAGGTTGAGGAGGGTGCTGTCCTAGGAAGAAGGTGCACTGGTGTTCATTCACCAGAGAGAAAATAACTTTCATGTCTGCGTTTATCATTGATAGAGGCCTGTATTATAGTGATGATGGCTTCTCTGATTGCGTTTGGGAGATTTCCTGTTTTTCTGACCTCTTTGCCTATCTATAGCAGTTTCTCTGACAGATGGGCTGCAAAGGTGTAGTAGAGGTTGGCTAAGAGACTGTCACCTCTAGGAGCTTTCCTTTTTTGCATTCCACAGTTTACTTCTTCCAATTCTCCCTTGTTGTAGTCAAGCGCCGGGTCTGCTACCTGTTTTTCAGTCAGCTTGGCGAGTTGGACCTCCCTTAAAGAAGTCCTGCTGGGAACCGCATGGTCAGATTCTGGTTATGTCAGATGATGCTCCAGATGTTGTTGCAATATCTCATTTATACTAGTCTGGGTTACAGCCATGGTCCTGTGTTGTCCAGTGCTGGACTGGCTACTGGGTGTTTCAATGGACTGGCAGGGCTAGGGCTTATTTTGTTGCTGGGGACTTGCCCGCCATGTTTGTATCGCTATGTTCGTACGTGCAGCGCTTCTAAATAAATAATGCAAACAAATGGTTTAAAAGCGTACTTTAAAACCTTTTGTTTTGCATTTTTTGCTTAGAACGAATCGCCTGGTAGCAAGTTTGGCCCTGTAGTTGTCCATTCAGGGACAGTATTAGGAAGGTGGTTTGCTCTATTTTTAATAACCAGGCTAATCATTTCCCTGACTTATCCCTCTCAATGTGAAGCATCTTTAAGTATTCGTTAACATCTCATATTTTTGCCAGTTCCTTCTTTACTTCCCTGATTTGTGAAAGTATAATTTCTAGCCTCTGCAATTGGGTCCCCCATTCTTCCTGAATTGCAAGAGTATCTGGTAAATGCCTCTTAATGCCGTATATTTTGTTCATGCACTTGGCACTCAGTACCACTTTTATAGCTTCCTATTGATTTCATCCAGTGCCCGTCGACCCCCAATTCCAAGTATCTGCTAATTGTAGTGTGAATGTCTGTCAGGAAGCTAGTCTCTAACCGAGCCTCTGGACCTAGGGCCTGATTTTATTTTGAGGGTATGGATATTCCTTCGCAACAGCGATGGAGCATCCATAACCACCAAGACTGTGGTCCACCTTCCAAAATTAGATACAAGCAGACCATAGGTTTAATCATGGTGGTCTCCACTGTGATTAAACCCCTTTGATAGCCCTACGGTGTAAGGGCTGCCGGAGGCCGACCGCTAATTCCACCAACCAAATTTAGATAAATGGAATTAAAGGGCAGTTTTCACTGCCCATCACCGCAAGGAAAACCTTGGCGGTAGGTGGCAGGGAGACCTGCTAAATGCTTGCCTCTCCATGGGAGAGGACTACCATGGCAAGGGGAACATTTTCTCTTTTATTTTAAAAAAGAAAACAGTTTGGTGCAGAATTCTATCATGTTGATGGAGCCCTGTAGCACACTTTCAACAGCATTGACAGGAGTCGCTGAGACAATAGTACCTGCCAATGCTTTAGAAATGACTGCCAGCTCGGTGGTCATTTCAAAATTTGTCTGGCAAAGTAGTCTTGGCCTGGCAAATGTTAAGTACTCTGCAAGTGTCTTGCTTGCACCTAGCAGATAATACAGAATCTTCCACACAGTAGCCCAAACCCACAAGGCAAAGCAGGAGACATAAACACAGCACCTTTAGAAAAGGGTTTTATTATACAAAAAGCAAGGAGTCTCTCTTAGACTAAGGCTTGGGGTTTTATTTTACACAATGTTCTCTAACAGAAATGCTCTCCTTGATGCCAAATACACAAGATTCAAATACACAAAGAGATATATATGTTCATATGCAAGCAATATTAACACACTTGGTAAATATAATCCATTAATAATACTGATGAATAAGCAGCAAATATTATGAAATAAGACTCAACATAATATACTAGGACGTCCTGCAAGAGATCATATATATATATATATATATATATTACCTACTGGCGGTCGCCAGTAGGTATATATAGTTAGGATTTTTTCTCTATGGGATTTTTGAAAATTCTATGTCTAATAACTTTGGCGTTTGTGGACGGAATTGGCTGAAATTTTCAGGAAAATGGAACATTTTGTTTCTGAGCAGCCACTGGAAATTTGGGGGGTGTTTGTCAAGGGGGGGCCGAGAAAAAAGGGGGGTCCCAAAACGCATTTTTCCCATGTTAATTTCCATAGGGCGGTTGGCCTCACTTTTAGGCCGAACGGCTGAATGGATTTGCACGAAACTTGGCAAAATTGTAGGGACTGTTAGCCCGATGTGCCTTTGCTAGGTCTCAATATATGTGCTCCAGTGGATTTTGAGAAATTAACGTTCAAAAAAAGATATATATCTGTAAGCACGCTCCGGGCAGCGCTCAGGTTCGCGTACTTGACGCGTAACGGAACTTCGCGAAGCCAAGCTGATTGGCTCTCCGGTGTCTGTCAACATTCTAAACAGTCCAGAGCGGCCGCCATCTTGTCTCTCGGTAGGATCGAGAGACAAGAGGAGGCCAAAACAAAGGGGGAAATGACCATAAGGGGGCATAGTAGATCCTCCTTGACCCCATAGGTTTGATGTGGAGGCTTTAAAAGGGCCCCGCGGGGCAAAAAAAAAAAAAAAATTGTTTTTTTTGCGTGGGGAGCGCCCGGTCCGCGAACCGGGAAGCGTTCTGGGGAGCGTACTATAAGGAAAAAAGAATGATAGACTTTTCAAATACTGTATGTTAATTGATTGTTGGTTTTGTTGATTATTTTTTAATTTCTTTATTTTTTAAGCAATTATTTATTATTGTGATTGTGTTTCAAAATTTAATAAACATTCTAAAATTTCACTGTCTGAAATGTCGTTATTTTCATTGAACATAGCTTGTAATCTCTGAGTGTGTAAAATGTCCTCATTTTGAAGGAGGTCATCTACTGCTTGCACACATTGCAGTAGTTCTTGGTCCCAAGTTTCATCCATAAATTCTATATAATTTCGATCAATTATTTCTTGGCTGCTCTCTTGCAGGACAATTTGAAATGAAACTTTGTGTTCGCCTTCCATTTGGCCTGAAATTTGGATAAAAAAAATATATATTAGTAGAGATAGGGCACTGTTGGGATTAATTTTAGATAGGCAGTTTTTATCAGTGAATTTATCTTTGGGCAGTGTATAGTATCAGAGTGGAAGTAGGAATATAAAAAAGTGTATGTGATTTAACGTAAGTAAATTCATAATTATACAAGAGAAACCTAACTCCATCCATAACTATAACAGAGAAGTCTATATAAATCTATAACTACTACAGAGGGATAGTATATAACTATCAGAAAAAGTTTACCATATTAACTTATAGTGCACAATATACTTCAGTTTTTAAAATAACAACTTACCTTTACAAAGAAGTTGAAGTGATTAGTGAAAATCCAATTGAAATGTACACCAGGAAGTAGTAGTCAAAATGGCTGTGTTCCCTTCTCTTCCTTTAAATATATTCAGGTATATAACGAATCAAATGTCAGGTAAAAAAAGTAGAAAATGAAAGTAACATTTTCATTGGTTGTCAATTCCAACACTTCAGATGTGTTATGTGAAGTAATTTACCTCACGGTATTTAGAAAGGTCTACAGGCTAAATGGCTAAATGGAATTTCAATCAAATTTGTGAAAATGGTAGGGATTGGTATGTAGTATGAGCTAATCTATATTTGGTGAAAGTGTCTCCAGTCGTTTTTCTGTAAATTACTTTCCCACCTTTTTTTGATGGAGCGCTTCCCGGGGAACGCCCCGGTACGCGAACTGGTGAGCGCCCCGGTACGCGAACCTGAAGCGTACTTTGTTGAAAATTAGTGAAAAAAGTTAGAGTAAAATAATAATTGTGAGTGATCAGATGTAGGGTAGCTCTGAGAAGAGCTTTTGGGTTTATGGTACATTTAGGTACTTATAAGTAGGTACCAATGCACAGTCTTAAATTCAGAATGAAAACTCTGTTCCCTTCATCTGAGAAGTGAACTCCATCTCCTCTGTAGATATCTTGCATGTAGTAACGCAAGTTATTGTTGTACATGGAGCCCATTCCATGGTCTCTCATGTAAGCTGAAACAGATTTGTTTACATGCTTCCTCGACTTCTCAATTTGTGGACAAAATTGGTTCGACCACCTCCATTTCTGTCTTTGGCATATATTTGAATATACCAAGGCAGTTTGAGGAAAAAGTGCCATTAATTGCTCAAAGGTGTCCTTTAAAAGCATTTCCAGACCTACTCCAGTCAAAGTGCCCAAATCATTACCTCCACAGTGCACAATTAACAGGTCAGGTTTTGGCAAATGCATAAAGGTTTTCACCAATGGTATCAATTGGTGACATTTTAATCCTCTGTGGCCAAACCACTTAATTTCCACATCTTGTAAATTGAGGTTAGGTAAATTTCTGTTATCAGCATACCTCTGAGCCCAGTAGATGTAACTATGTCCAACAATCCAGACAGAAAACATGGTGAGAGAAGGTTCTGCTGCAGTCAGATGAAGTGTGGTAATGAAATGGCAGTTGAAAAAATAAGAGTTTAAAATGAAAAAAATGGTGGAGTTTCTGTGTTAATGAAGCAGTAACAGTGATTGGTGGATTTTGATTGCTGAAAACAGAAAGTTAGGGTGCATGGATGAGTTCTTTGAAAGATGTAATTTGAATGGTCAAGAAAAAATCATTTAATGAAAGATTGCACTGGATACGCAGGTGCACTGAGAGTTCAGAGTTCAATTGAAACATTGTTGTGTGAACTTGCAAACACCAGAGGTCTTCCAGGAGGTGGTTGCTATGCAAAAAAGGCAGAGAGGGCAGAGGGGGGAAGGGTTTTGATTTGAAAAAAGTGAGGGAAGAGTTTTGATTGGGTGACATGAGAGATATGTGTGATGAATTACAGCATTTCTGTGCTTTCTATAGCTGCAGCCTCTGGAGTGCATACCCTTTGTTCTGCTGAAGACAAATTGGTGTATTTCTGAGACTGTTTTGAAACTCATAAAGTATTTGCTAAGGTGAGAAAAGATTTATTTAATTTAGATAGAGAATAGTGGGCTTTAAGGAGAAAATTATGAAGAAAGTTGTGTTTTTAAAATGTTGCTTTGTCTCAAGTGTTTTACAAATTGATTTTGTTTCTTTGAGAAATTGTAATTGGAGAAAATGTGAAGTATTAGTACTGACAGGGTGTTTTTGTGCATAGGAGCTGTGCAGTGTTTTCAAATTATGACTTGAAAATCGTTTTTGAGGAAAAGGAATGCTTTCAAAATTTATGACAAGGACATAATGGTGTCTGCTTCTTTATAAGGCATTTGAGTGTCTCTGATGTTATTTTTCCCATTTTAATTTAAGACCTTTCCCCGTGGTGCAAATTCCTTGTAAATATGCTCGCACCTGTGCTTGGAAAATTTAGATTTTGATTGTTTGAGTTACATAGCCATGTTAAAAGTGACCCAAAAATGCTGCAAAGGCAATCAAAAAACGCTTTCATGTGTCTTAAGGACATTTTCAGTCATTTCCCCATGTGCAGTGTTTTCAAATTATGACTTGAAAATCGTTTTTGAGGTAAAGGAATGCTTTTAAAATTTATGACAAGGACATAATGGTGTCTGCTTCTTTATAAGGCATTTGAGTGTCTCTGATGTTATTTTTCCCATTTTAAATTAAAAGACCTTTCCCCGTGGTGCAAATTCCTTGTAAATATGCTCCCACCTGTGCTTGGCAAATTTAGATTTTGATTGTTTGAGTTACATAGCCATGTTAAAAGTGACCCAAAAATGCTGCAAAGGCTTTAAAAAAACGCTTTCATGTGTCTTAAGGACTTTTTAAGTCATTTCCAAATGTGCAGTGTTTTCAAATTATGACTTGAAAATCGTTTTTGAGGTAAAGGAATGCTTTTAAAATTTATGACAAGGACATAATGGTGTCTGCTTCTTTATAAGGCATTTGAGTGTCTCTGATGTTTTTTTTCCCATTTTAATGTAAGACCTTTCCCCGTGGTGCAAATTCCTTGTAAATATGCTCCCACCTGTGCTTGGCAAATTTAGATTTTGATTGTTAGAGTTACATAGCCATGTTAAAAGTGACCCAAAAATGCTGCAAAGGCAATCAAAAAACGCTTTCATGTGTCTTAAGGACATTTTAAGTCATTTCCCCATGTGCAGTGTTTTCAAATTAAGACTTGAAAATAGTTTTTGAGGAAAAGGGATGCTTTTAAAATTTATGACAAGGACATAATGGTGTATGCATCTTTATAAGGCATTTGAGTGTCTCTGATGTTATTTTTCCCATTTTAATGTAAGACCTTTCCCCGTGGTGCAAATTCCTTGCAAATATGCTCGCACCTGTGCTTGGAAAATTTAGATTTTGATTGTTTGAGTTACATAGCCATGTTAAAAGTGACCCAAAAGTGCTGCAAAGGCAATCAAAAAACGCTTTCATGTGTCTTAAGGACATTTTCAGTCATTTCCCCATGTGCAGTGTTTTCAAATTATGACTTGAAAATCGTTTTTGAGGAAAAGGAATGCTTTTAAAATTTATGACAAGGACATAATGGTGTATGCTTCTTTATAAGGCATTTGAGTGTCTCTGGTGTTATTTTTCCCATTTTAATGTAAGACCTTTCCCCGTGGTGCAAATTCCTTGTAAATATGCTCGCACCTGTGCTTGGAAAATTTAGATTTTGATTGTTTGAGTTACATAGCCATGTTAAAAGTGACCCAAAAATGCTGCAAAGACAATCAAAAAACGCTTTCATGTGTCTTAAGGACATTTTCAGTCATTTCCCCATGTGCAGTGTTTTCAAATTATGACTTGAAAATCGTTTTTGAGGTAAAGGAATGCTTTTAAAATGTATGACAAGGACATAGTGGTGTCTGCTTCTTTATAAGGCATTTGAGTGTCTCTGATGTTATTTTTCCCATTTTAAATTAAAAGACCTTTCCCCGTGGTGCAAATTCCTTGTAAATAGGCTCCCACCTGTGCTTGGCAAATTTAGATTTTGATTTATTGAGTTACATAGCCATGTTAAAAGTGACCCAAAAATGCTGCAAAGGCTTTAAAAAAATGCTTTCATGTGTCTTAAGGACATTTTAAGTCATTTCCCCATGAATGTAGGTAGGCCTCACCTTAAACAAACCTCTGGATAGGCCACACCTTATCGTCATCCTGAATTAATCATTTAAAATGCTAGGGACAGATTTATGATAGGTGTATGCCTCTTTTGCGCCACTGTGCGTCACTTTTGTGACGCAGTGGCGGTGCAAAAGATTTGCTATGTGGCGACAAAATTACAAATTGATGCATCTAGGAAGATGTGTCATGCTGTAAAAAAACCGTGCCACATGAAACCGATGCAGCAGTGATGCAAAAGATGCACCATGTTGCAAG
The DNA here is from genome assembly GCF_964261635.1 of Lissotriton helveticus. Taxonomy (NCBI): domain Eukaryota; kingdom Metazoa; phylum Chordata; class Amphibia; order Caudata; family Salamandridae; genus Lissotriton; species Lissotriton helveticus. The sequence goes on along the minus strand of NC_136059.1, from coordinate 2,102,983,231 downwards.
ACAGGCCTCACTTCATCTCCAACAAGATAAGAAGCTTAGGGATAGATTTATGATGACTGGTGCATCCCCAGGGATGTGCCAGTCATCCTGCGCCGCTGTTTCGCCACCCATGGTGCGCTGCATTTACAATGCGGTGCACCATGGGGCAAAAACGGCACAGATGCGTGACGCATCTGTGCCGTAAAGGTGGCGCATTGCTGGAGCTGCATCGCAAATGCGATGCAGCTCCAGCAAGGCTCAGGGGTGCCCCATCTCCATTTAATCTGCAACCCTGAGTAGGCCTCACCTTAAACAAACCTCTGGATAGGCCACACCTTATCGTCATCCTGAATCAATCATTTAACATGTTAGGGACAGATTTATGATAGCCGTGTGCCTCTTTTGTGCCGCTGTGCGTCACTTTTGTGACGCAGCGGCGGTGCAAAAGATTGGCTATGTGGCGACATATTTAAAAATTGATGCATCTAGGCAGATGTGTCATGCTGTAAAGTCCTGTGCCACATGAAACCTGCGTCAGTTTTCATATAGGTGTTTTGTTGCAAGGTATGCATTAATTTGCAAGAAAGCCCTGTAAAACTAACACAGTGAAATTTAGAAGATTTCACTGACTCAGCTTTATAGCATTGCTGAATCAAATCATTACGCCTGTTTGAAACAGGCATAAGGAGTGATGCACCATGCAATGTGTGGCTTGCTCCTGTGCATTGCAGTAGACATGTTGCGCTTACGACGTGATTCCTGCAATGTGCTGCTTTTGCGGCACAGATGCGTGACGCATCTGTGCTGTTTTCACTCAATGGTGCTCCACATTGTAAATGCGGCACACCATGGGTGGCAGAGCAGCAGTGCACATTAACTGGTGCATCCGTGGGAATGCGTCAGTTAACATAAATCTGCCCCTTTACATTTAAGTATGAGCAGGGGACACAGAGTTGGTGAGGCTTATCCAAGGTTAAGAAGAGATGAGTCCTGTTCACTGAAAACTTGGACATAGGCCTTACCTCCTCAGCATCGCTGGTCATGGCTAAATAATAGCTGCAAAATGTTACTCTTGTTAAACAATTTTACTATTATAATCTCTGAGATTTGTCTCTTACTCTGCAACATCTCATTGTTGTTCTCTTTCTTTAAAGATAACGACAACATCAACCATGAGTGACAATCAGCAATCAGTTGATTATGACATTATCATTGAACTTGTAATTGAAACGTCAGTGGAAGTAGATCCATTGGATGATTTAAATTCTCAGGATGATGAAGAACATGATGAGGATGCCGATTTGTCAGAATTGTATGACATAGATTGGGAAGCTGACGTGCTTGAGCCTATGGAACTATAAACATTTATTTTTAAAATTTATAATAAATGAAAAGTAAAAATGTAAACCGTTTGATTTATAATTAAAAACACCTTTAAAAACAGGTTATGTCTAGTGTCTTCAATAAAATATTAAAATATTATTATTATTATTATTGGGCATTTATTAAGCGCCTGATTACGCCACTGGCGTGTCTCCGCGCTATGACAAGTGGTGTGGCTGTCCCCCCCTCCTCCCAACCAAGCTATCTACTGAAACAGGTGCGTTTTAAGTTTTTTTCTAAACTGGACTTCGCAGGGTTCCAACCGAAGTTCCAGTGGCAGATTGTTCCAACGCTTGGGAGCAAGGTATCTGAAAGATCTGCCTCCCATGCGAGCTTTAAATATTCTTGGGACTTTTAACAGCCCGGTCTGCGAAGACCGGAGACTGCGTGCAGGCTCATAATGGGCTATAAGGCTCTGGAGCGGGAGAGGTGCTTTGCCACTCAGGATACGATGGCAAGTGGCAAGAGCCTTAAACTCCACTCTCCTCTCTATGGGGAGCCAATGAAGCGCCCGCAAGGCCAGTTTGGCGGATGACCTCCTGGGGAGTCTGAGGACCAGCCGCGCAGCTGCGTTTTGTAGAACCTGCAGGCGGCCGAGGACCCTGCCTGAGGCCCCCAGATAGAGCAGATTCCCATAATCGAGTCGGGAGGTAACCAGGGCATGCACCAGTGTCTGACGAGCAGGAGTGGGAAGCAGATCTAATACTTTCCTGAGAGCTCTCAGAACACCGAAACAGATCCCTGCCACTCGACCGACATGTGGGCCAAAGGTGAGGTCCTTATCCAACCATACGCCAAGGTTTCTGGCCTCGCGGCAGGGAGCAGGAACCTCCCCCAGACACGGTGGCCACCACGCCGACGACCACGCAGACGGCACTCCCCCCACCACGAGCACCTCGGTCTTGCTCCCGTTTAACTTTAAACAGTTGGCAGACATCCAGGCAGCAAGGTCATTCATGCAGTTCCTGAAGATGTCTGCCGCAAGTCCGGGCGCGCGCGATAGGGAGATGACCAGCTGCGTGTCGTCGGCGTAGGACACCAAGCGGAGACCATACCCCTCCACGATGGCTGCCAGGGGGGAGACATAGATGTTAAATAGAGTTGGGCTCAGGGACGAACCCTGCGGTACGCCCTGGCCCAACTCAATCTCCCTGGAGTAGTAATCACCCAATCTGACCTGGAAACACCTCTCCGTGAGGAAGGACTTAATCCAACCAAGCGCAGCTCCTGTCACCCCTCCTCCATTCAGACACTGTAGCAAGGTGGAATGTGCTACAGTGTCGAATGCTGCGCTTAAGTCTAGTAAAATCAGTGCCATCGTTTGGCCCTCGTCAACTCCCTGTCTGAGTGCTTCCACCGCCACAAGGAGAGCGGACTCCGTCGAATGACGGGGGCGGAAACCAAATTGCGAGTCGTGGAGTAGCGAAGCCATCTCCACGAACTGCATGAGCTGTATGTTGGCTGTTTTTTCCGCCACCTTTGCCATATAGGGAAGAAGGGAAATAGGACGGAGGTTATCCAGCTTTTCAAAGCTAACGTTGGCCTTTTTTTGCAGGGGAAGTACCACTGCCTGTTTCCAGGCCTTAGGCACCACTTGAGACTCAAAGGAGATATCCAGCAGCTGACGTACATAGGGCTCTAGAACTGGCAAGCTATCCTTTAACCGACTAGGAGTGGTCGGGTCTCTAGGGGAGCCAGATTTTATAGATCCACAAATGCGGAGAAGCTCCGTAGTGGAAGGAGTGACAAACCTGGTTAGCCGATGTTCCCCTTCCGTTCTTGCGGATTCCAGGGAGGCAAGGCCATTGTCTGCCCTCTGGGGGAAGGAGTTATAGATGTTGGAGACCTTGGTTGCAAAATACTCCGCAATTCGATTGCAGCCCTCCGTAGTGCAAAGTTTCTTAGGAACTGTGGCGGATTTTCCTATTGCAATGGATTTATAGATGGAGAAAAGCTCCTTGGTGGACTGCTTTGCTTCCTCAATTTTATTGCAGTAATACAATGATTTGGCCTTCCTAATTAGAGCATGATAAGCGCGTCTGCTATCCGTGTAAACAGTTTTAGCCTGCAGGGAGTATGTAATCCTCCATTGCCTTTCGGCGCGTTTACATGCAGCTTTGGCCGTTCGCAAGTTATCATTGTACCAGGGCGCCGAACGTTGCGCGCGGCCGCCTGATTTCGCCATTCCCAGTGGTGCTACTTGATTCAGAGCTTCCAAAATACGCTGGTCCAGGTTGGAATTAATTTCATCAACCCCGTCGCCCCCCAAATGACCTTTCTCGGTAAGTGCCCGATTGAATTTGGCCTGCGAGAACGCTGTCCATCTGCGCCTCAGATATTTGTCAGCGGGAGGGTCGTTGGGGCAAGGTCCCTGTGTTTCAATAGTGAACGGGACGAGGAGATGATCGGACCATGCGATGGGAATCGGGGCTTGGGCATCAACCTGACTCCAGTTAGCAAAAACTGGGTCCAGAAGATGGCCCAGCTTATGGGTAGGTTGCGATACCTTCTGTTCGAATTGTAAGCTGGCCATCGTGTGGCATAACTCACTCGCCACCCTGTCCGTAGGGGTATCGAGATGTAGATTAAGATCCCCTAGGACCAGATATTTATCCGAACGTAAGGCCGCTTCAGTGACGCCTTCCACTAATTTTTCAACAAAGGCTGTGGAGGAACCTGGAGGACGGTAAATTAACAGACCTTTCAAGGTAAAACGGCCGTTAATAGAAATAGAAAAGGCGCCAGCCTCACTGTCGTCAATCACAGTGCGATCCAGCTGGCATTGATATTCTTGCCGGGCAACATATGCTCATAAAATTAGATCAGAATCACATATAAAATAGTAGAGGTAAAATGAAGAAGAATTCTATTTCTTTTCTGCTATTTGTGTATTATATATTTGCCAAAGCACTAAAAAATGTTCTATGTAAAAATGTCAAGTAGTGTGTTAAGTTTTTGATGACTGTTATTGATTTACTGTTTGGTAATAGTGGTTAATAACATTTTTTATTATATTTTACCACAGATTCAACTGCATATCATTTCAAGATTTCAGCATGCCAACCAAGGATAGACTTAAAAAGGCTGCAAAACGTCAAAGACAGCAGGTACATGAAATAATGCAGCAGTCCTCTACCAAAAAAACTTGTCAAGTCACCAAGAAAGCACCGGGTAAGAGCACAAAAACATTCATAAGAAATATTTGTAGTAAAAAAAATATTACTACAGAAAATGTTTCAGTCCAGAAAAAGAGAAGCATTTTAAACGGAAAGGAAAGGCCAATCAAAAATGTTACTGCTAGAGCAAGAGATAACTCTGTGCATGATAGTAGAAGGAAACAACAGTTTAGGGACATTCGTAAACGAATGTTCCGCAACAGGATAATTGGCAATTTGTTACAAAATATTAAGAAAGGTCAACAGAAAGTGGTTTTTTATAAGAGAAAAAAAAAAGTTGAGAAAGTTATTGATCAGGCATTTGAAATTAAACGTACGTTATTTATTTTGATAATCAATAGAATTAGGAAGCTAAACAAGGCAATTTATGATTTCAAAAGAAATAGTAGATGGAAGAGAATAGTTAATCGTAGTAATTTTTGTGAAGTTTTTTCCGGAGAATGGATGCATAGTTCAAGTTGTGAGGCATTTTTTAATGAGGAGAGTTATTTCCAGGATAATGATTTGGTGCATGCAGTTGACACCAGTGGTCGAGCTTATGAAGTGAAAGATGGTTGTCCAGTTGAAAAAGAAAAACTTGTGACAACAGAGGCAGAAGAGGTGTTAGGTAATGAGGTTTTAGGAAGACGTCCTAAGGGTCCTGTGTACACCTGGAAGTGTAGTAGTATTTGCAGTGTGCGACAGGATTCCATCAATTTGCTTTGTGATTTTGTACGGACATTTAATAAGAAAAGTTTGAAGCAGAAAATGAAGTTGTTGCAAGAATTAGATCCTTGCAGAGTGAGCGAGGTGACAGGTTTGCATGGTCATTCACTGGCTTGTCTTTCCAGGAGAGTATGCCAGAGTGTTTTTCATCATTTCAGGATGCTAGCAGTGCATCATAATAAAGTGAGGAAATTAGTTAGAATGTTGTATTATGCTAAGAGTCCAGCAATTATGCTTAAACAATTATGCGCTGCTCTTTTGCATGGTTCTGAAATAGATGTGAAGAATATTTGTGAAGAAATTGAGTTTTGTTACTTTGGAAGTAAAGAGGAGAATGTTGAAATTGACCAAGAAGAAGAAGGTAATGTGGAAGATAGTGTACAGGTTTCCAGTACAGATAATTTTCAGAGGGAAATTGCGACGTTTCAGGTGAAATCAAGTGAGAGACCTAATTTCACTTGTGTGTGTTGTCGACGCACTTATTATAAGAATCAGACTAAGTTAGTGGATTTATATGCAAAAAGTGAAAGGGAAAATAATAGTGAATGGAATGATTTCACAACATACTTGATGGTAGAAAATTGTTTTGATTTGGGATCGGATCAACGTGTGTGTACTTATTGTTATAACAAATTAAATCAAAACCAGATGCCTGCTAGAGCAGTTCATAATAATCTGGAATTGGTTGAGATTCCTTCTGAATTGAAGGATTTAAATACTTATGAATCTATTTTGATTCAAAGTATCCATCCCTTTCAGGCTATTGTAAGAATGAAGCCAAAGACAGGGAAATTGCCTCCATCAGATTTACAGAGAGGATTAAAGGGAAGAGTTGTTTATTTGCCTCTAGATTTGAAGAAAAACATTAACACAATTGGAGTAGAAAAAGTGGAAGAGGACCCTCTGGTTATCTTAGTTAATGGGGTTCCGACAAAGAATAAGAAAATATGGCAAGATTTAGTGGATGTTAGGAAAGTCAAAAAGGCAACATTGTATTTGAAAAAAAATAATAAGTACTATAAGAAAATATATGTTGCAGAAGAGGAAGTAAGTGAGGAAGAGGATAGCGATTTGTGTGCTGGTCAAATTGAGAAATTAGAACCCTCTACTAGTGAAGAAATATATGAACATTATAGTGTTCATCCTTTGCATTCCAAGGAAGTCATGGGGAATGCTATTGAGTTGTTTCAAATGAAACAAGCCAAAGGGAGTCCCATTAGTGTTTGGGAGGAAAGTTTGGAAGCTCGGTGTTTCCCACAGCTTTTTCCAACAGGTCAGGGAGGAAGATATGATGAGCGACCTCATCAAATTCCTGCTTCTGAATACCGGACTTTGCGATTGTATGCAGGAGATGCTAGGTTTCGACAATGTATTCCCTATTTGTTTCATCTCCTGTTTGAAAGCGATCTGTCTGGACTGTCATATGCAGTGAACCACATCTTGAAAAGTGGTATACACATGCAAAACATCTCGGCAAGTGACTTTATGGATAAAGTCAATGTCCAAGACAGTATTTTGGATTCTCACCTGATTAATCTCATGGCGTGTCAGCGTGGTACTAATGAGTACTGGTACCGTCGTCATGGTGATTTAAAATGTATGCTGAGGAACTTAGGAAGTCCCACATGGTTCCTCACTCTGAGCTGTGCCGAGTATGGCTGGGAAGACTTACTTGAATTTCTACGAGAGGCAAATGGAAACATCGAAAACATTGAATTCAAGACACCCGGAGAACTGTGTTCTTTGGATCCAGTCAATGTATGCCGGTACTTCAATCATAGATTTGAAGCTATGATGTCTTTCATCATGAATAAGAAGAATCCACCTCTTGGAGAGGTGTTGGATTTCTTCTGGAGAAAGGAGTACCAAGCAAGAGGTGCTCCTCACATACATATGCTGTTGTGGATCAAGGATGCACCTAAATTTGGAACGGATCCAGAAGACTCAGTGATGAGTTTCATACAACAGTATTCTACGTGTGCTGTTCCAAACGCAAAGGAGAAGAAAAGCCTAAGAGAAAAAGTTCTACGTTTCCAAAGCCATCGTTGTGGAAAGTACTGTCGTCGTAAATTCCGAAACAAGGACAAGTTCTACACCAAATGTCGTTTCGGGTTTCCACGACCGGTGATTTCTAAAGGAAGAGTAAACAGTTTGATGTCTTCGCTGCGACATAATGTGATGAAGAAATCACCGAAAAACACATACAATTTGAAGAGGAACGAAGAGTCCAAGTACATCAACAACTACAACCCAGTGATTTTGTCCATGTGGAATGCTAACATGGATATACAGTTTGTGGCTGATAACTGTATGGCTGTGGCTCGGTATGTGACATCTTACATCACCAAAAAAGAGAAGACAGAATTGAAGGATATGTGGGAGGACATTTCCCATGAAAAGAGCCTCAGTAAGAAGTTGTACAGTTTCAGTCTGAAGATGTTGTCGCATCGAGAAATCGGAGCTTACGAATGTTCTGACCGGTTGTCTTCAGCAAGTCTCTATGCCAAATCTAGGAGTATCGTTTGGGCGAGTCTTGGTCTTGCTGCAACGCGTAATCGAGTTCTGAAACCTGTGCGGGAAATTGAGTATTTGGCGGAAAAGGAGCCAAACAGTACCGACATTTTGAAGACCAACATGTTGGATACATATTATCCAAATCGAAGCAGTCACCTCGAGAATGTTTGTCTGTATGAGGTTCTTCAAAATTACATATTCAAGAGGAACATCAAAGAAGATACTGAGAAAGGAGTGTATGCTGTAATTGGAAGTGAGGGATGTCTGGTCAAGCAAAGAAAATGCCACTTGGTAAACCATCGAAAATTGAGTGGCGAATCTCCTGAAAAAAAGGAGTTTTTCTATTTAGCACTTTTGCAACTTTTCAAGCCTTGGCGTGCAGAAGAGGAACTGCTTGGAGATTTCCTCTGTTACGAAGACTCTTTCACTGCCGCCAAGCAGACCATAGAATGTCCTGCTTTTCCCAAATATGTAGAAATGTTGAATGCGGAAATCGAGCAGGAAGCAACGATTGCAGCCGAGATTGCCAAAGACAGTTCTCAGGACAGTCAGAGTTCTGCTTCATTGAGTCAGGATCCACTAGGAGGACCTGTTATCGAAAATGAAGCTGCCACTGCCATGAATGAAGTGGAAAGAGCCATGGCACATGCTCAGGAGGATGCGGTTAACTTAGAAGACTTGGAAAGACAACTCAACGTTGAGCAGAGGAAAATATATGACGAAGTTACCATGCAAATTGATCATGGATTAAGTCATAAGAAGAAAGAGTGCTCATGTACGTCGTTGAAGCCTGTCCGACTGTACGTGAGTGGAGAAGCGGGAACTGGAAAAAGTTTCCTCATTAAAGCAATTTCATGTTATTTGCAGGAAAGGACTGAGTCATCGCTGTCTTGTGTTGTCACCGCTCCAATTGGACTGGCAGCACATAACATTAAAGGGATTACTTTACATCGTTTACTGATGCTGCCAGTGGAGCATGACAACAAATTACAATATCACAAGCTATCTGGAGATGCTTGTTGTGAAGTTTCAAGAATCTTGAGGAAAATGAAACTTCTTATCATTGACGAAGTAAGCATGGTTTCCAATGTCATGCTTGCCTTTGTACATTTGAGAATGCAAGAAGTTCTCAAAACAGAGTATGATGTGTTATTTGGTGGCAAACACATCATTGTTTTCGGAGATCTTCTGCAGCTGACACCAGTGAAAGGGCAACCTGTGTTCAAAATGCTCACGCATGAAGATACCAGGAAGTGCCTAGGGAGCATTGGCAACGTCAATAGATGGTTAAACTTCAATTATGCTGAACTGCATGAAAATATGCGTCAGGCGAAGGGTGAAGTTTACAAGAATATTCTACAAGATGTTAGAATTGGAAAAGTGATCGAGCATGGGAAAGAAGCTTTACATGCACGATTACTGTCAAATTTATATCCAGAACAAGATGTTGTGCCTGAGAATATTTTTCAGAAAATTACTGAGAAGAAATCTGGAATATGTTTGATGCCAACTCTTGCAGAATGTGCCATCTTCAACAACAAAATGTTGCATTTAGAAAAGCAAGAGATTGTATAACTGGAAGCTATTGACAGAGTAGAGCATATGGGATCAACAATTATTTTGTCTGAGAATTTGAAATCCAAATTGGATTCATTAGAGAAGACTATATCTAAAACTGCAGGTTTTGAAAAGACTCTGAATGTGTGCTTAAACTGCCGTATAATTTTAAGAAGGAATTTACATGTTGAAAGAGGTCTGGTAAATGGATCAATGGGTAATGTTGTTGATTTTGTGAAATACAGAAATAGAGATGGAATTGAATTTTTAAAAATTAAATTTGATGGCATTGAGGAAGTACAGCTAATTGGTCGTTGTTCTGCTAGATTTTTGCTTGTAAAAGACTTATATGTTCGCCGTAAGCAGTTTCCTGTTTGCTTGGCATATGCGGTGACAATCCATAAATCGCAAGGTTTAAGTGTAGACAGTGCATTGGTGAATATTGGCAGTTCTGTGTTCAAGGAGGGTATGGCATATGTGGCATTGTCAAGAGTTAGAACTTTATCGGGATTGTACTTGATTGAGTGTGATGTCACAAACATTTGTGCGGATCTAGATTGTGTTAAGGAATACAATAGGTTGAGACGAGAGTATGCGCCACATTTGCCTCAATATCCTTTGTTTGAGAAACGTGTGGTAGGCCGGAAACGAAGAAATGTGACCAATACTAGGGAGGTTGTAGCAAAAAGACGAAAAGTCGATGAACCTGAAATTATAAGCAGAAACAAAAAGGATTCTGTTGAAGATGTTGTTGGTTTTCAATTTGAAAACAGTTCTGGTGTCAACTGCTATGCTAATGTAGTGGTTAATGTTTTGTTTTCTCTAGAAAATGTAAAAGAAGAGATTGTGGTCAATTCTGATCAAAGATTTTGCAGTTTGTTAAATACTGTGTTAGAGAAATGTAGCACTGATAGAACAAAAATAGAAAGTGTGTCTGAAATTCGAAATCTGTTAGACAGATGTTCAGGCCAAACACAATTCTCTCAAAATATTCAGCAAGATTGTCAGGAGTTTTTAATGTATATGCTTGATGTATTGCATGCTGAAGGTGTAGATGTAGATCACCTGTTTGGGCTTTCTTATCAATGGCAGCATGACTGCGAGAACTGTAGGGTATCAAGTACTACTAGTGTAGACTCAGAACGATTTATATATTTAACTTTGCCAGACAGTAAATCAGTCTCCTTTAATAAGCTAGTAAAAGCAGCTGATCACAACATGGAGTGTAGCCAATGTAAATCTGAATTGATGTCAACATTATTTATACGAACATATGGCCAGTATGTCATTTTAATGTTCCAACGATGTAGGCCTGATGGAACAAAATTGACAACTTTAATTAAAAATTTTGTGGCTTCACAGTTGTCAATATCAGGAAGGACTTTTGTAACTGTAGCAATTATATATCATGACGGTCCTTCAATAACATCAGGACATTACACAGCTTATTTAAAGTCTAGAAATGGCTGGTCATTCTGCAACGATTCTGTTTTAATTTTCAAAAAAAAATTGCCGTATGACCTTAAAAATTGTTACCTGGTGTTTTTAAAACCAAAATTTTAGGGAAAGAATCTCGGGATGTGCTCTGAGGAATTTCAAGAAGTTCTAATGGCTCCTACACGATTTGGCCTTGAGGATAAGTGTAGTACAGAGACATAACTTCTTACCATAACACTGGACGTCATGGAAAAATAACTGCACTTTGAATGTGTTCAGAAAAACTATTTCTTTTTATAAGCTAATTCAAGCAGCCAATCAAAACATGGAGTAGAGGGAATGTAAGTCTGCAATGCTGTCTACTGTTTTATATTGCTTTGTGATTAAAAGTGATGTAGAGAATTAAATAATTGTAGTAGTCATAGAGGTAGTGTAAGTCTGCTTCATAGTAAGCAGTATCAGTGTCATAGGAAATGTAGAACATGAGTGAGCAAGAAGGGTAAGATATTACTAGTCCAGGATTGTGAAAATGATCTTCAACATTTTAATTCTGAAAGTTGCGGAAATACAAAATGACGGGATTGGCTTACAAGAATTCCAAGAGTTATAAATGGCTCTTACATGATTTGGCCTTGTGGAAACGTGTGGTAGAGAGCGAGAAGTCATTTATTGTATGTAACATATTTTTCAAAACGATGGAGGTTTTCTTTCAGAAAGTGGCGGGCTGAAAGTAATAACAGCACAACAGAGTGTAAGCTGTTCATAGGACATCCTTCGACGTCATGGAAAGTAAGTTAATTTTAAGGAGTTCTGAATTCTGATTTGTTATGTTGTATGGGTTTTTTAAACACAATCATTTTGATTGTGTTTTTTTTTCCCCGCTGTTATATGATGAATACCTTCAAGTCACTGTTTTTAGTGAAATTTGATACATTCTGAGAACAGCAAAAATAAACCATTTAACATGTATAATTAATTCTGTACTGTTTGTATTTATGATGTACATTTAGAACTGTGTAGGAGGCATGGAGAAGGAGAGGCTTCTGTAAGTGTCAAAGTTGTTGCATACAGTGCTCACATTCTACGTAGTCTTTCATATGATAGACTACATTTCCACAATGAGATACCTAAGCAAAGGAAACACAGGTGATATGATTGTGGAATGAGCAAAAAAAATTGCACGTTTTTCAATTATATTACCTGTGTTTCCTAACATTACACATCACATTGTGTAGATGAGGTTTAGGCCTGTTCCAGGAGACAGAGGAGGTCTGACATTTGTTCAAGAGTGCAGTGGACATGACTCACTTCGTTGGTAGGTCTGCACATGTATTATCTCCTCTGTATTCTTCAACAAACCTAAATTTCATCTGCAACCCTGAGTAGGACTTACCTGAAACAAATCTGTGGATAGGTTACACCTTATCGGCATCTTGAAACAATCATTTAAAATGTTAGGATCAGATTTATGATGGCCGTGCGCCTCGTTTGCGCCGCTGTGGGTCAGTTTTGTGTAAAAGATGCACCATGTTGCAAGATAGGTTTTAGTTAATCTCCAGCAAGATACCATCAGTTTGAAATGTATATAATTAGCACTGTGTAGGGGGCATGCAGAAGCTGAAGCTTTTGTAAGTGTCAAAGTTCTTGCATGCAGTGTGCATTTCTGGGTACTGTTTCATATGCTGGACTACATCTGCACTATGAGATACCTAAGCAAAGGCAACACAGGTGATGTGATTGTGAAATGAGGAAAAGAAACTCCACATTTTTCAATTACATCACCTGTGTTTCCTAAGTTTACGAATGACATTGTGCAGATGAAGTTTAGGTCTGTCCACGGACACAGAAGAGGTCTGGCCTTTGTTCAAGAGTGAAGTGGACATGACTTACTTCATTGGTAGGCTTTCACATGTATTATGTCCTTTGTATTCTTCAACAAGCGTAAATTTGATCTGCAACCCTGAGTAGGCCTCACCTTAAACAAACTTCTGGAGAGGCCACACCTTATCGTCATCCTGAAGTAATCATTTAAAATGTTAGGGACAGATTTATGATAGGTGTATGCCTCTTTTGCGACACTGTGCGTCACTTTTGTGACGCATTGGCGGTGGAAAAGATTTGCTATGAGGCGACAAAATTACAAATTGATGCATCTAGGCAGATGTGCCATGCTGTAAAAAAAACGTGCCACATGAAACGATGCAGCAGTGATGCAAAAGATGCAACATGTTGCAAGACAGGCCTCACTTCATCTCCAACAAGATAAGAAGCTGAGTCTTCTGTAAATGTCAAAATTGTTGTATACACTGCTCAACTTCTGTGTACTCTTTGATATGCTAGACTTCATCTGCACTATGAGATACCTAAGCAAAGGAAACACAGGTGATGTGATTGTGAAATGAGGAAAAGAAACTCCACATTTTTCAATTATATCACCTGTGTTTCCTAAGTTTACGAATGACATTGTGCAGATTAAGTTTAGGTCTGTCCACAGACACAAAAGAGGTCTGGCCTTTGTTCAAGAGTGAAGTGTACATGACTTACTTCATTGGTAGGCCTTCACATGTATTATCTCCTCTGTACTCTTCAACAACTCGAAATTTCATTTGGAACCCTGAGTAGGCCTCACCTGAAACAAACCTCTGGATAGGACACATCTTATTGGCATCCTGAAACAATTATTTAAAATGTTAAGAGCAATTTTATGATGGCTTTGCACCTCTTTTGCGCTGCCATTGCATCACTGTTGTGAGACAGCAGCAGTGCAAAAGATGCACCATATTGCAAGATAGGCCTCACTTCATCTGCATCAAGATACTGTTAGTTTAAAATGTATATTTTTAGGACTGTGTAGGGGCATGGAGAAGCAGAGGCTTCTGTAAGTGTCAAAGTTATTGAAAAACTGTTTGTCCTTCAATCTTTTCCCTTGTCTTTTCTAATTTTTAAATACATGTTTTAATATTTTTCAAATGTTTGTTCTCTCTCTCACAGATTGAAAGTATAAAAATTACAAGTGACTAAGTTAACGACAATTATAAGGTAAATGTTTTGTACTCTTTTCGTTACATTTCTATCACATTTAACTTCTATTAGTTTCACTACTTCATTTCTTTAACCCTCACTTTCCTGCCTTTGCTACTTCCCTCAATCCTTTCTCTATTACTTACTTACTCTACTCCTTCCACTATTTTTGTCAGTCCCTCTCTTCTCATACTTCGTCACTCTTGTTCACTCACTCTGTGTCTATTACTCTCACTGTTTCTGACTGATCACTCTTTCACTACTTGTTCATTATGCTTTCTCTCTGTAGTTCAAGCACAGTAAGGGGCATATTATCAACACAGGCAATACATTTATCAGTGTTTTTATCGGCAGAAAACTGCCGCAAAAGTGGCTTTAGCAGCAGTTTTCTTCCGGAAAAGCGACTTTAGCGGCAGTTTTCTGCCGATAAAAGCAGTAATTATTGGCAGAAAACTGCTGCAAAAGCGTCTTTAGTGTCAGATTTCTGCTGATAAAAGCAGCAAAATTTTTATCGCCTATGTTGATAATATGCCCCTATGTTATTTACATTTCTTTGCTGTTTCAATCATTCCTTTTCTGTTACTTCTTCTTTTCTGCATTGTGTTTTTTCTCTCTGTTATTCCGATGTTTTAATCTTAATTTGATTATTCATTCACATTCTCTAAGAAACTCTTGTTTGTTATTCTTCTACTCTCTTTTTTTTCTCACTTCCTTATCTATTTTGTTTTTCACAATTATACTCTCTTAAATCTTTTCTTCAGTAAATAGATCTATTAAACAGTATCTCTACTTTACTCCCTATAGCTGTCTTTCTTTTAACATAACTGTCTGTTTCCTTCCCTTATAATTACTCTTCTTTTTAAAAAAAAAAATTTTTTGGTTCGCTCCCGGTTCGCGTACCGGAGAGCGAACGGGGAAGCGAACCAAAAGAAATAGAGGTTGGCAGAGTTCCAAATATTCTACCAATTTTTTTATAACAGGGAGGTAGTTCTGAAAAGAACTTTTTTTTAAATTGTTTTTGTTGTTTTATATTTTTTTTATTATTTTTCTGAACATTTTTTTACTTTTTTTGTATTTTCTGAACAGTTTTATATATTTTTTGTTTTTTTTTGGGGGGGGAAACGAAAACGATTCATTGTAAAGGGCTCAACAGGAGCAACAAAAAAAAAGAATTTATTGTCTGGGGCGTTTCGGACAATCATGATTGTCGATAGCTCTGTTGATCAGAGTGATGCTACTTTCTCTGTAGCAAATGAACCCATTGCAATGCACGCACACTTGTTTCACTTCCCCGAATTTCATCTGAATATTTGGGACCAACTCCCTCGTCTCTGGTCCCGTCACTTCCGGCACAACTGATCTTCTGGCCATAGAAGGAGGATTATCTTGCTGGTCACGTAACTGCGCAGCACTGTAGTTGTTAGGATGCCACCTACTCATATGGCGATGCATCGTGTAATTGCCGTAACTGTACTTCTTCTCGGTGCCTCTGGACAGGCTTTCTTTACATATAAGGCAAGTTACGTACCGTGCATTGACTTTTTTTTGGCCCTGGGGATAACTAAAAAATTGCCAAATATAATTTACTTTCACATGAGACCTCCTGGGCTCCTCACGCAAAAATTGCCTCTCTTGCTGCTCTTCCTCTTCTTCCTCTTCTTCCTCCTCTTGCTGAATAATACCTTCAGCAGGTGGTCCTCTCTTCTTTGGATGTGGTGGAGGTGGTGGGGAAGCACCAGCTGAAGCTACTAATGAAGCCATTGCTCACTAATCACAAAGGGGCTTTCTCTCACAAAGATGAAAGTCAGAGTGAGGAAAGAAGGAGGGGTTTTCATCATTTGGAAAAACAATAGTTCTAAACCAATGAAAAGTGTTACTTTTAGGTCACATGACCTAGTCTTACATCATTAGGAAACCAAAAGTGAAATGAACCAATGAAAAGTGTTATTACCGAGTCACATGACTTGTTGTGTTTACGTTACGCGCTTTGGGCCGCGTCCCGGATCGCTTCCGGGAAGCAGCGCTTCGCGCCTCGGTTCGCGTACCAGTTCGCTTCCGGGTACGCTACCTTGGCGCGTCATATGACGTATTACGCGACAACGCGATACGTCACGCTGACGCGACGCGTCACGATGTTGTTTTCTAACGCAGCAGTTGCGCAAACGGAACGTTTACCGGTTCGCGTACCGGGTCGTGGCACCAAATTGCGCTAACGGGAAGCTAACCGGTTCGCGTACCGGGAGCGAAACAAAAAATATAATAAAAAAAAAAAAGTATTAAAAACATGTAAAATATATTTTTTGATTTAAAGAAAAATACATTTTAAAGCTTTTGTTATTTGCTATTAAAAAACCATTGAAATTCACTGAAAAAAACATAGGTTATAGACCATATATAGTTAGGAATTAGCATTTAAAAAACCTTTTTTTACTCACACAAAACCATTGAAATTCCATATATAGTTAGTTGTACTAACTATATATCGCGCACCCGCAATCCACTGCTGATCATGTCACATATTACATCATTCATGACATGGTCAGTGACATCACTGATGCCATCACTGATGACATCTCAAATGACATCACTGATGACATCACTGATGACATCTCAAATGACATCACTGATGACATCACTGATGACATCTCAAATGACATCACTGATGACATCACTGATGACATCTCAAATGACATCACTGATGACATCACTGATGACATCTCATTTGACATTACTGATCACATCACTGATGACATCATTCATGTGATAATACGATGAACCTCTTCAGACTCTAATATAACCTTAGATACACTCAGTGTAAACAGACACTCACAGACTGTCACTCATCCATGGAGTTACTCAGACACTTAGTCAGTCATGCAAAGAATCAATCACACCTCCATTTCCTCAACTATACAGTTATACACACCTTACTTATTCAAACATATACTAACACATATTTACTCTCTTTTACATTGCCTGATACAAGTACACAATGATCCATACAGCCACTCACACATTCACTGGCTCTTATGCACAGTTATTTGTATATGTCAACTGTCACATGTACTGTGTTTTACATATGTACTTACTTTGACATGTAGCACTGAGATATCCATTCACTCACCAATACACTCATGCACACAGTCAACCGCCCATACAGCTGTTTCCACATGCACTTTTGAACCCATACATCTAGTGAATCAACTGCTCACACATATATGCACAGAGTTATTCACCTCCCAGCCACCCACACACACACTCAGTCTCCCATACAAATACTTAGGCAATCAATCAATAACCCATATAGTTACTCATATAGCTACTGATCAACACATGCAGCAGTTTACAGAACAACAGACATAATGATGCACAAATTAAGACAGATTAGTCACTAACCCATGCACTCAGTGAGACACATTTAATCAGTCACTCATACAGTCAGTCATGCACCTAATAAATCTTTCATCCATACACTTATACATCCACTCATTCTTCAATATGTAAGACATATTTTAACTTTACAGAAACATACAGTCACTGGATGTTGTCATCAGTGATGTCATTTGAGATGTCATCAGTGATGTCATCAGTGATGTCATTTGAGATGTCATCAGTGATGTCATCAGTGATGTCACTGACCATGTCATGAATGATGTAATATGTGACATGATCAGCAGTGGATTGCGGGTGCGCGATATATAGTTAGTACAACTAACTATATATGGAATTTCAATGGTTTTGTGTGAGTAAAAAAAGGTTTTTTAAATGCTAATTCCTAACTATATATGGTCTATAACCTATGGTTTTTTCAGTGAATATATATATATATATATATATATCTCACAACAATTTGGCTCGAATTGGTTGACCCCTGGCGCTTCTCTTATCGGTGCGTGTTCCTCGGCAGAGCCCCGCCGAACTCAATTATCCAAAACTCCTTTGCAGGAAATGAACACGCACTCGTCAGGATCTGACTTTCCAAGTTCTTTATTTCTCCATAGTTCTCAGTGTAACGCGTTGGTAATTTACACTGAGAACTATGGAGAAATAAAGAACTTGGAAAGTCAGATCCTGACGAGTGCGTGTTGATTGCCTGCAAAGGAGTTTTGGATAAAATATATATATATATATATATATCCACAGGTTTGGCTCCAAACTTGTAGTCCAATGGCGCTCTTATCACCGGTGCCGACTACAAAGCAGAGCCCCGCTTTCGTATTATCTTCAGAAGCTATCAGCCGATAGCGTAAGTCAGCACGCAACAAAGGATATATTTCCCAAAGTTTCACCATTTATTTTTCAAAAGGCAGCATTCATCGCACAACACCAACGCGTTTCGCAACGTACTGTTGCTTGATCACGGTAGGGATACATTGTTGCAATTCTTTTTTATGTTGTTCAAAAGGACCCGCCTGAAACCCATCATTCTGATCTCACTTCCTTTGCATAACAGGAAGTAGCTTGGGAATTGTAGTTTTTAGTTTTTAAAACCGAGTGTTTTTGGTTGGGAACAGCGCTATCATTGCATAATTATTATGATGTTAATACAGTGTATATCCTTAATGGATGTATGAACATAATTAGGTAAATAATGCATTTCTATACAATTTGCACAACATTACGGGGATGATGCTTATTTTATCAACATTTTCCGCAATTGATTGTGATGTTAGATATTTTCTGCCCTCTGGTGGGCACAATTGTTTACCATCTATCTCACGTTAAACTCTCCGGTGAGTATTTATACATTAGATAAAGCCCTTTAGTGGGCTGATGGTTCTCATCCCCCTATTCATCTCTATCCATTATTCTCTTGATTAGTTCTGGGTTATTTTATCACCCCACCATACCTCTATACAGTGTCACATTTTCTAACCCTTCTTATGTCCTTATTATTTCATAATGTACATAGATCAATATACTGTTCCCTGATGTTCTTCATTCTTCCCACTCATCTATGTATATTTTAAATACCTCTTCTACTAGATTTTGTTTCTCATTACAAATAAGACATTGAAAAGAAAACATTACGGTGTGTCCACAGTTCTCAATTAGTCCAATTGGTTATAAATGCACATAAAGTTCCTCACTCAGATTTAAGCCCCAAGGGCTCATCGTTCGGAAGTTTAGAATTTGCCTTGATTCCCTGCATCTCAGTTGTTTTTCCTGGTCTCCGCCCCTTTCATGTGGCAAGACACATTCCAGTGCATAGGTTTTTAGGAGTTTCCAGTCGCTGTTGTGCATCAACTCCATGTGTTTTGCAACAGCATTGTTTTTGTCTCTATTCACTGTTGCTCTGATGTGCTCAAGGATTCGTAGTTTGAATTGTTTCTTCGTACTTCCAATATATTTTAATGCACACGGGCATTCGATCACATATACCACGTGTGTAGTTGTACAGTCTATCAATTGGTTGATTTTCCATAGTTTTTTGTTTGGCAACATTACTTCTTTTTTATTTGTGGCAATTTGGCAGACTTTGCATCGTTGGCATTTAATGAATCCTTTCGTGTTCATCCATTGGATTCCTTTTTTCTTTTTGGTTCTGTCCTGGAAATGACTTTGTATCAATTTGTCTCTCAGGTTTTTCGCACGGCGATATGTAACCAGTGGGTGGTTGCCCATTATTTTACCCATTGTTTGGTCTAATTGTAGTAATTTCCAATTCTTTCTCAGAGTGTTCACAATTTGTTTCGATTCTCTTGTGTAATCCAGTATTAGTCTCACTTTTCTTTCACTTGGTGATTTGTGGGTGGTGTTTGTTGTTGTTTTCTTAGTTCTCAGAGCATCTTTTCGTTCTTTTTGATTTGCTCTTTGCCATCCCTTGTTTATAATGGCCTTGTGGTATCCTCTGGTTTTGAATCTTTGAGCCATGCTTTTACTTTTTGATTCCCATTCCTTCTTTTCTGAGCATATCCTTCTCGCCCTCAAAAACTCCCCATATGGTATATTCTCTTTAACAGAGGGTTTATGGAAGCTGTCGAAGTGTAAAATTGAGTTGGTTGCCGTATCTTTTCTGTGTAGTGTAGTTTCCACTTTGTTGTCCTTAATATAGATTTCTGTGTCGAGAAAGATTGCTCTGTCTTTACTGATATGATATGTAAAGCGAATGTTTGGAGTAAACGAATTTAAAATCCGAAAGTAGTTCTCAAATTCCAAGGCTGTTCCCTCCCAGATTATTAGGAGGTCATCTATAAACCTGATCCATTTGGCTATTTTTTCCCCATAGATGTCATTGTCAGTGTGCCAGGCGATCTGTTGTTCCCACCACCCCATTCTGAGGCATGCGTACGCTGGACTAAATGAGAAACCCATGGCGCAACCATGGATTTGTTGGTAAATTTCCTCTCCGAATAGGAAAACATTTTGGGTTAGGCACATTTCCACCATGTCGATTAGCATTTGGTTGTGTTGTTGAAAATGGATATTTCGTTCTTTCAAAAAGAAAGCGCAGGCCTTTAGACCCATGTCATTGTCGATATTAGTGTACAACGACACTACGTCCATTGTTACCAATAGATAGTTGGATTGCCACGGTAGGTCCTCTAAATGTTGTAAGAGATCTGTAGTGTCACGTAAGTAAGAGCTTAGGCTGGTAACAAACGGCATAAGGAAGAAATCAATATAATTAGCGATTGGTTCCATGAGGGACCCTTTCGATGACACTATGGGTCTCCCTGGTGGTCTTAGTGGATTTTTGTGCACCTTTGGTACAAAATAGATTGTCGCCATCTTGGGATGATCTGTACTTAGGAATTTAATTTCCTCTGTGTCAATTAGATTTAGTTTGTTCCACGTTTGAAGTTTTTGATCCAGTTTTTCTTTGAATATTTTCGTTGGATTTACTTCTAGTTTTCTGTAATATTTTTTGTTTTCCAACTGTAGGTGTGCCTCTGCTACGTAGTCGGTTGTGTTGAGGACAACAATATTACCGCCTTTGTCGGCGCATTTTATAGTTATAGTTTTGTCCTCTCTTAAGTCATTCAAGGCGTTTCTTTCATCTTTGGAAAGGTTATCTTTGAATCTTTGTCCCTTGATTTTGTAAATGTCTTTCACAATGGCCTCTTGGAATAGGTCGATCTTGTTCCCTTGCGGTAATTGGGGATAGAATTTGGAAGGTGCTTTCATCCCACTTAGGCCTGCGCCTTTTTGATGTACTATCTGAGATTCTGAGATATTTTCACCTTCATTATCTGTGTCCAAATTTGTGAGTAATGTCAATGCCGGTAAATCCGCTGAGGTTAGGCTTTGTTCTGTACCGGATTCATCCGATCTGTTTCGATTTTTATTTTTTACATAAGTCGCCATCCTTTCATTTTCCTCAAAGGTTTTTATAAGTTTGATTTTCCTGATATATTTGTATATATCGATTCTTGTCTGTGCTATATCCATTGATTCAGTCGGGCAAAACGTTATTCCTTTTTTTAGTAAAGATGTTTCATATTCATTGATCTTTCTGTGGGACAAATTCAAAACCACTAATTCATCTTGCACTACGTTGTTTATCTGCCCCTCTTCTGACGCATCGATCTTGTTTCCGTTCCTACAGTTTCTGATCCATTTTTTCCTTTGTCCCCTTCTGGTTGTTTTTTTTGTGAGGTTCCTGACCTGGGTACCCATCTGCGTCCTCGACCTCTTCCTCTGGTGTTTTGATTTTGATTGAACTCCCATGTCCTTTGTTCTAATACCAGTCTCATATCCCCTAAAAAATCCTTGCTAGTAGGGTCTAAGTTTTGTATTCCATCTTCACTTGTACCCGTAGAGGTCAGTGATGTAGCACTTGATGAACTTTGTTTATTAAAAACTTTGCTTTGTTTTTTGAAGATATCAAATTTCCTGGCATATGTAAAAATACACCCATTGTTGTAATCCTCTTCATCCCTTTGGAATTTGCTTTGTTTGCGGTTCCTTACCACTTCTTCGTGTTTATTTACATATTTTTCCAACTCTTCTTTGAACTTAATTTGTTCTGGGGTCAACTCCAAAGACGCTAATTCTTTTTCTAATTCTGCTAATTCCTCCTTTGTTTTAGCCAATGTTACTTCCAAATGTTTCACAAGGATTTTAATTAATCCCAAAGATGATTCCAGTATGAATTCGCCCCATTCATTTAGCAATTCATCCGACACGTCTTGTTGGCTTGGCATTAATGAGATCCGTAGTCCTCTCGGGACTCTTTTTACTTCAATGTATTTTTTCAATGTAATTAACTCCCACCATTTATTAATTTCTTTCTTACTTAGTCTTTCCCACATCTTAAGCTTGCTTTTAGTATCCGTTTTGTCATCCTTGTTTTTATTTTTATTTTTATCCATTTCCGTCTTTCTTTGTTCAAAGAAACGTGAGTCTAATAGTTCAGTTCTCTCGGCGTCTCGTTTATCCATTGTGTATTACAAAAAATGTGTATCACACAAATTGCTGTGTTTTAGCTGCTTGGAGACGGAAAAACCACACGTGTTCCTCTCCTTATTGTTCTTTTCTGCTTCAAATATTAGAACTCCTCTTAGTTTAATTTATGTAGGAGTAGTGGGAAATCCTATGTTGTGAGTAAAACCGTACTTAGAAATTACTGTGCCATAATTTTTACTCCGCTTCTGTGTATTGTACACAATTCCATGCGGTATTATTTCTCTTCAGTACTTCAGACGGTTCCAATTCACAATGTAGCCAAACCCTTACTTTATTTTTTAACAGCCTTTATCGAGATACCCATTAGAGGTACTAAGACACAGTTGCCGTGCTTACCTCCACCCTTCGATGTTGGTCCGCCGGGTTCCGTGTGTTTCCCTCTTTCAGGCGTCTCGTCTCTTGGCCGGTAAGTTCGACTGGGTTGGCGTTCACCAGGACCACCTCCTAGAATCCACAGGTTTGGCTCCAAACTTGTAGTCCAATGGCGCTCTTATCACCGGTGCCGACTACAAAGCAGAGCCCAGCTTTCGTATTATCTTCAGAAGCTATCAGCCGATAGCGTAAGTCAGCACGCAACAAAGGATATATTTCCCAAAGTTTCACCATTTATTTTTCAAAAGGCAGCATTCATCGCACAACACCAACGCGTTTCGCAACGTACTGTTGCTTGATCACGGTAGGGATACATTGTTGCAATTCTTTTTTATGTTGTTCAAAAGGACCCGCCTGAAACCCATCATTCTGATCTCACTTCCTTTGCATAACAGGAAGTAGCTTGGGAATTGTAGTTTTTAGTTTTTAAAACCGAGTGTTTTTGGTTGGGAACAGCGCTATCATTGCATAATTATTATGATGTTAATACAGTGTATATCCTTAATGGATGTATGAACATAATTAGGTAAATAATGCATTTCTATACAATTTGCACAACATTACGGGGATGATGCTTATTTTATCAACATTTTCCGCAATTGATTGGGATGTTAGATATTTTCTGCCCTCTGGTGGGCACAATTGTTTACCATCTATCTCACAGTCAGTCATGCACCTAATAAATCTTTCATCCAGACACTTATACATCCACTCATTCTTCAATATGTAAGACATATTTTAACTTTACAGAAACATACAGTCACTGGATGTTGTCATCAGTGATGTCATCAGTGATGTCATTTGAGATGTCATCAGTGATGTCATCAGTGATGTCATTTGAGATGTCATCAGTGATGTCATCAGTGATGTCACTGACCATGTCATGAATGATGTAATATGTGACATGATCAGCAGTGGATTGCGGGTGCGCGATATATAGTTAGTACAACTAACTATATATGGAATTTCAATGGTTTTGTGTGAGTAAAAAAAGGTTTTTTAAATGCTAATTCCTAACTATATATGGTCTATAACCTATGGTTTTTTCAGTGAATATATATATATATATATATATATATATATATCTCACAACAATTTGGCTCGAATTGGTTGACCCCTGGCGCTTCTCTTATCGGTGCGTGTTCCTCGGCAGAGCCCCGCCGAACTCAATTATCCAAAACTCCTTTGCAGGAAATGAACACGCACTCGTCAGGATCTGACTTTCCAAGTTCTTTATTTCTCCATAGTTCTCAGTGTAACGCGTTGGTAATTTACACTGAGAACTATGGAGAAATAAAGAACTTGGAAAGTCAGATCCTGACGAGTGCGTGTTGATTGCCTGCAAAGGAGTTTTGGATAATATATATATATATATATATATATATATATATATATATATATATATATATATATATATATCTCCGCTACTTACCTTTTTCCTTTGTGAAAAGAAAACAGCACTCGCGGGAGTAGGATCTACGTTTTTATTTTTGATCCTGTGAGCACCAGACGCGTTTCGGCTCCTGCCTTTGTCAGTGGTACCACTGACAAAGGCAGGAGCCGAAACGCGTCTGGTGCTCACAGGATCAAAAATAAAAACGTAGATCCTACTCCCGCGAGTGCTGTTTTCTTTTCACAAAGGAAAAAGGAAAGTAGCGGAGATATATAGCGAGCCGCGCCGCTCGCAACACGCACCCGTGCGTGAGTGCACGACTTGTCGCAACGAGGAGCGATAATATATATATATATATTACCTACTGGCGGTCGCCAGTAGGTATATATAGTTAGGATTTTTTCTCTATGGGATTTTTGAAAATTCTATGTCTAATAACTTTGGCGTTTGTGGACGGAATTGGCAGAAATTTTCAGGAAAATGGAACATTTTGTTTCTGAGCAGCCCCTGGAAATTTGGGGGGGTTCGTCAAGGGGGGGCCGAGAAAAAAGGGGGGTCCCAAAACGCGTTTTTCCAATGTTAATTTCCATAGGGCGGTTGGCCTCACTTTTAGCCCGAACGGCTGAATGGATTTGCACGAAACTTGGCAAAATTGTAGGGACTGGTAGCCCGATGTGCCTTTGCTAGGTCTCAATATATGTGCTCCAGTGGATTTTGAGAAATTAACGTTCAAAAAAAGATATATATCTGTAACAGCGGACCGGATGGTTCTCCGGCGTCTGTAAACATTCCAAACAGTCCATAGCGGCCGCCATCTTGTCTCTCGGTAGGATCGAGAGACAAGAGGAGGCCAAAGCGAAGGGGCAAATGACCATAAGGGGGCATAGTAGATCCTCCCTGACCCCCTAGGTTTGATGTGGAGGTTTTAAAAGGGCCCCGCGGGCCTGGGGAGCATACTACAAGGAAACAAGAATGATTGACTTTTAACTTATTGTATGTTTATAGACTTTTTTTTTCTTTTTTTTCTGCTGAGTGACGTCTCGGCCTATCTCCACGGGATGCAGTCCCTACCATCTCGGCGTTTAAGCCCAGGGGGACCGGTAGTGTGGTAGAGATAACGTCTGTTAACGTTCGATTCGAAGGAAATCAGGAAGTGTTGATAAACATTGTCTGCGCCATCTTGCCTTTTTTCAAATGCCACACTTTTGTCGTGCACGGCAGCCATTTTAGATGCCTTGACCAGACCCACTCTCTGCACACTGTCGATCCTTAGCATGGCTCCCCACCCTCGCAAGCATCTCCCCCAGGCACTGGTCACCCCCGCTCTCTGTCTTACGCATGGGCAATAAACCTCCCCCCATCTGTGCTGCTCTTCCCTGAGAATCACAATCTGTGCCTGTCCGACACCTCCCTTTCGCCCTATTCACTACCGCACCCTCTGACACTCCTCTTCCTCTGTGTCCGATTGTCCAGGCCGGTCCCAGGCTATCAGCTAGCCCTGCAGATGTAGTTTATGGCCCCAGCTGTAAAGAATCACCCCTCTTCAAAGGAGTTATAGTAGATCAAGGCCCACACCCGATGAGATCCGTCACACCACACGCGTTCCTACTATCTGAAAACCATTGTGATTGGGGAGGGGACCGAGCCTGAAGCGGAAGATTCCAGGGATGCCTCTTTGTACATCAAAGTTTTTACAATTATGTGTCACGTTAAAAATATATAGCACTCCAACAAAGTAGTAGGATTATAAAACTTTAATAACTTATAAATATATACAACAAAACAAAAACAGTAAAAACATTTAAACATTTTTAGGGAAAAAGAAGGAAGTAGCGGTCGGTTGTGCGAATAGTCCCAACGCAGCACAACGTCCAGATTTCTGGACGGCACCCAGGTGATGTTGCCTGGGTGCCGCACTGATTTCGGTATCCGGCGTGGGGCGTCGCGGGGGGTGGGTCATCAGTAGCGGTCTGTTGTGCGAATAGTTCCAAGGCAGAAGAACGATGGCACCAAGGTGATTTCCAGTAAGTTGCCGCCCTCCGAATAACGGCGTGGGGCGCCCCGGGGGGGGGGGGTGAGGCGGCGTGAACGGGCCTCCCCAGGTGGAGGCTCGTCTGCTGTAGTGGGGCGCCCCTTTACCGTTTCAGTTGCCATTCCGTCCGCTTTTGGTCCACTGTGTCAAAATCCGCCATTCAGCTGAGTTGCGCCCACTCTTGCGGTGCAGCGATAGGCGGCTGCCACAGGACTCTCAAAATGGCGGCCGGCTCTTCAGATTTGGGCGTGGTCCACTGAAATGGCCCTGGGACACCTTGGAAATCGGACGCTAGTCTGCTAGGTCTTGGACCCCATTCTCGAAAGCGTTCCCTCAGCCTTGAGGATTGTACAAAAGTCTTGGGGGCCCCCGACTCCTGCAGGCTTCCGGTGGGGAGCGGCTGCCATGATTGCTCGCGGAATGACCACGACGGAGCCACGAGATGGTGGTGCTTTCATGCTGACGCCAGCTTCAGTCTGAAACATCCAGAAACAAGGTGGGGCTTTCATCGTTTGGGAAAAAAAAAAGTTTTCATCCAATGAAAAGTGTTATTTTTAGGTCATATGATCAAGCCTTCCATCATTAGGAAACCAAAAGTAAAATGAACCAATGAAAAGTTTTATAAACAAGTCACATGACCTGTTATGCGGCATAGGGTATAAAAAGCGTAGAAAATCCGTTGGCACGTGAGGCAGCGTCAGTAGCGGACCGATGTGCGAATAGGCCGAAGGCAGCACAACGCGCCAAGATCCGGATGGCACCGAGGTTGTGTTTAGCAAGTTGCCGCACTGGTGTGGCCATCGTACAATGCTGAAAGTGGGCGTGGGGTGCCCCGTTGGCCTGTGAGGTGGCGTCAGTAGCGGACCGATGTGCGAATGGGGCCAAAGGCAGCGCAACGCGCCAAGATCCGGATGGCACCGAGGTGGTGTCATAGTTGAGAGTTCTGAGCAGCGGTTGTAACACTGTCTGAAGCTTATTTGCAGCTGCTGCAGCTTCACTACGCGCCAAGATTCGGATGGCACCGAGGTGGTGTCTAGCAAGTTGCCGTACTGGTGTGGCCATCCTATAATGCTGAAAGTCGGCGTGGGGCGCCTCGTTGGCCTGTGAGTTCGCGTCAGTAGCGGACTGATGTGCGAATAGGCCGAAGGCAGCACAACGCGCCAAGATCCGGATGGCACCGAGGTGGTGTCTAGCAAGTTGCCGTACTGGTGTGGCCATCCCACAATGCTGAAAGTCGGCGTGGGGCGCCCCGTTGGCTTGTGAGGTGGCGTCAGTAGCGGACCGATGTGCGAATGGGGCCAAAGGCAGCGCAACGCGCCAAGATCCGGATGGCACCGAGGTGGTGTCTAGCAAGCTATGCAGCTGAGTTGCGTGCGCACTTGCGGCGAATAGGTCGAAGGCAGCACAACAATGTTTTCTGAATAGAAAACACCACAAGGCGCTGAGATTCGGTTGGCACCGAGGTGGTGTCTAGTAAGTTGCCGCATTGGTGTGGCCATCCTACAATCCTGCTCCGAATAACGGCGTGGGGTGCCCGAAGGGGGGGGGGAGGCGGCGTGAACGGGCCTTGCCAGGTGGAGGCTCGTCTGCTGTAGTGGGGCGCCCCTTTACCGTTTCAGTTGCCATTCAGCTGAGTTTCGGCCGCTCTTGATGCTACAGCGACAGGCGGCTGCAACAGGACTCTCAAAATGGCGGCCTGTCCTTTGGATTTGGGCCTGGTCCACTAAAATGGCCCTGGGACACCTTAGAACTCGGACGCTCGAATTTTTTTTCCTTTCCTCTACATGCAAAAAAGGTAAATTCCCGGTACGTTACACGCTTCATCTGCCACGATGTACTCTCCAGAGGAACCGAAAAAAAATATAGTTATGGTAACTATACCATGCATCGTCATATGGAGAGGTGGCACCGATTAATTATAGTGCTGCATAAAAGAGAGATTTGGAGGAGAACCCCCGACCTGCCAGTACATTCATCAAAGAACTGGCACTGACAGCATCAGAGGCAAGGGAAACGGTCCCAAATATTTAGAAGAACTTTGGAAAGATTAAAATGACATGTTTAGATTGTGGCAAATTAATTTCATGTGGACAGATGAGTGTTACTCTAATAAATACAGCATATGAACATCATCATAGTCGATGGTTGGTAGAGACATTTTGACTATATCCTGGACCTGCCCGTCCTCGCCCATAATGGCGCCGGAATAAATGGGACTCGTAACTCGTTGTTGTGTACTGGTTGCAGAACCTTGAAATCACGAGATACGTATGCAGTTTTGAAGCACATGGTGGGCGGGGACGAGAATTGATTGAATATTTCGACATCCCTATTGATATTAAGTTCTGATGTGTTATTGATTACTGTACTATTGAAAGTTCGAATTAACGTCACCCATGGTACTTGCCCGCAAATGTATATCTAGATAATTTTATTGTAACTGGCCCTGTCGTATTTTAATTATAAAATGTACGTCCACCGATTCCGCAACTGTTAGACACCTTAGTTCTTGCAACCTAATGGCCCGCCCGTTACGTTCCTCTACAGTGTAAATGTCTACTCATCATATACGATTACAGTTTGCTCCGTGGCCGGCCCACGTGGTTATAGGCCCGTATTTGTATACTGACATTTTCACAATAAAGGTTTTTAAAAGAAAACATGTTAGTAGTATTTACATTGGTAAAGTTTTTAATAATAGTCACTGTTTTAGAATCAGTAAAAGGCAAGTGAAATAAAGCATTCGAATTACATGAAGGGTAAAAGGTATAATACGCAGGAACGCAGTAAAGATAAATGGTCAAGGGTTGTTGTATTTTCTACTCCTGCAACATAAAGTGATCGATAAGAATCTGATATTCGTATCGGCGACTAAGACAGCAGGCCGACCCTCTTTTGCTCAACGGCTCCGTCATGGGACGAAGAAACGCCCTTTTTCTCGAAAAAGGAATATATTTTACTTGCAGGACAGTTGTAAATTTTCCGGGAAAGTACATTAGCCTGGAACATTATAACATATGTTTAAGAAAAAATAATGTTCGAAAGTAATAAAAAGCGTAATTTTTAGGTCATATGACCAAGCCTTTCATCATTAGAATAAGAAAAGTAAAATGAACCAATGAAAAGTTTTATTAACAAGTTACATGATCTGTTATGCTTACGTTACGCGCTGCGCGCCGGATCACTTCCGGATGCGCTAACGCGGCGCGTCATATGACGCATTACGCGACAACGCAGGTCCAGAATATAGTCAAAATGTCTCCACCAACCAGCGGTCGGAACACAACCCCTTTCAGCAGGCTAAATAGTTCTGTTAAATGACAACAGAAGGGACAGGCAACAAGAACCATCAGTCAAAGAGGGGAGGGCAAGTTCTTCTCTACCGGGTCACATTGGGGCGCTACCGGAACTGATCGAATTGGTAGTCTACAGAGTTTCTGGATGTTTCAGACTGAAGCTGGCGTTAGCATGAGAGCACCACCATTTCGTAGCTCCGTCGTGACCATTCCACGAGCAATCATGCTAGCCGCTCCCCACCAGAAGCCTGCGGGAGTCGGGGGCCCCCAAGACTTTTGTAGAATCTTCAAGGCTGAGGGGACGCTTTCGTGAATGGAGCCCAAGCTCTAGCAGACAAGCGTCCGAGTTCCAAGGTGTCGCAGGGCCATTTTAGTGGACCACGCCCAAATCTGAAGAGCCGGCCGCCATTTTGAGAGTCCTGTGGCAGCCGCCTATCGCTGCACCGCAAGAGCGGGAGCAACTCAACTACATGGTGAGCGAGACGTTGTAGTCGAAAGAGCGGGCGGTAAACAGCTGAATAGCGGAAGAGGCACAGTGTAGCAAAAGCGGGCGGAATGGCAACTGAAATGGTAAAGGGGCGCCCCACTACAGCGTGTCTTTAGGTGAAACGGATTGTGGGACAAGGTCAAGAATGCAAGAGTTACCAAAAGGCAAAAAGTTCCGCTTGATCCCGGGAGCCGGCCACCTATGTCGGGGGCGATCTCAGGCCACACCAGGAGAACACGACTTGGGGAGGGGGCCGGAGCCAAGCGCCCCCTCCGAGTCCGCGCCATCACACCGTCCCTCGGGGGCCTCCGTTAAGCGGTTCAGGGTAGCACCGCATCACATTGTTTACAAATGCAGTAACGTACTCAAACAGCCCCCACTTACTTTTAGAATAGTGAAGATGAAGCAAGTGCAAATAGGCTTCAGACAGTGTTACAAGCACTCTTCAAAAATTTGAATCATCAGAGTGCATGAGTTTCATGCTCGATCGATTAAGCTAGCCGGATCGGGCAACAAAAAGTTTAAAATAGTTATGTAAATAGTTGTTTAATAAAATGTTTTACCCTGTTACTTTGCTGGTGTGTTGTATATATTTGCATAGAGTTTATCGTTATTTTGGGCGGGGTGGGTGGCGGAGCCGAGCTGTCTTGCAGCCATCATGGTGTGGAGTTCAGTTCATCTCACTAGTTTCGTATTTGTCATGAGGGGTTGTTCCTAATGTTTCTATTTTAGCGAGGTCAAAAAGAGATCCCATTAGTGGCCTACTGATTTTGCTCAATTCCTTTTGTTTTTTTACACGATTTTTCGCTATCTGCAAAGACTAAACAGAGTATTGCGACTCTGTGCTTGTTTGTAAATAGAGAATGAACCAAAGAGAACCAATTCTAAAACAGTAAATGCTTGGATAACAATCAATCAAATGGAGAGAGAAGCAGGCACGACGGATTACAACGGGGGCAAAGGCCTGCGTTAACTACCCTTCACTATCTGCAAAGAGAGAGTACTCCTAATAGAAATGAGGGGGGGGGGGGCAGCATTCAAAGCAGATCAGTGTGCATAAACACGAAAATGTTTTTTCTTACCACGTACTTGACATTCGACAGCTTATGATATTTGCTATTAAAAAACCATTGAAATTCACTGAAAAAACCATAGGTTATAGACCATATATAGTTAGGAATTAGCATTTACAAAACCTTGAAAATTCACTGAAAAAACCATAGGTTATAGACCATATATAGTTAGGAATTAGCATTTACAAAACCTTGAAAATTCACTGAAAAAACCATAGGTTATAGACCATATATAGTTTGGAATTAGCATTTAAAAAACCTTTTTTTACTCACACAAAACCATTGAAATTCCATATATAGTTAGTAGTACTAACTATATATCGCGCACCCGCAATCCACTGCTGATCATGTCACATATTACATCATTCATGACATGGTCAGTGACATCACTGATGACATCACTGATGACATCTCAAATGACATCACTGATGACATCACTGATGACATCTCAAATGACATCACTGATGACATCACTGATGACATCTCAAATGACATCACTGATGACATCACTGATGACATCTCATTTGACATTACTGATCACATCACTGATGACATCATTCATGTGATAATACGATGAACCTCTTCAGACTCTAATATAACCTTAGATACACTCAGTGTAAACAGACACTCATAGACTGTCACTCATCCATGGAGTTACTTACACACCTAGTCAGTCATGCAAAGAATCAATCACACCTCCATTTCCTCAACTATACAGTTATACACACCTTACTTATTCAAACATATACTAACACATATTTACTCTCTTTTACAATCCCTGATACAAGTTCACAATCATCCATACAGCCACTCACACATTCACTGGCTCTTATGCACAGTTATTTATATATGCCAACTCTCACATGTATTGTGTTTTACATATGTACTTACTTTGACATGTAGCACTGAGATATCCATTCACTCACCAATGCACAGAGTCATACACCTCCCAGCCACCCACACACACACTCAGTCTCCCATACAAATACTTGAGCAACCAATCAATAACCCATATACTTACTCATATAGCTACTGATGAACACATGCAGCAGTTTACAGAACAACAAACATAATGATGCACAAATTAAGACAGTTCAGTCACTAACCCATGCACTCAGTGAGACACATTTAACCACTCACTCATACAGTCAGTCATGCACCTACTAAATCCTTCATCCAGACACTTCTACATCCACTCATTCTTCAATATGTAAGACATATTTTAACTTTACAGAAATACACAGTCACTGGATGTTGTCATCAGTGATGTCAACAATTTCCCTTAAGGCCTGAAATTGACGATTGAAAGTCAATACTAATCTCACCGGTTGATCAGCATTGTCTGCTTCTTTGTTAGTTAATCTCCTGGGTTGTAGGGCTACCTCCCTAGGCATGGCATTCACTTTACGAATTGCCGAATCAATTAAGCTCTGAGAATAACCCCTAGCTAAAAATCGGGCTCTGCTGTCACGTTGCACCTGACTGCACTGGTCTTCTGTGCTACAAAGTCGTCTGATACGCAGCATTTCCCCATAGGGGATGCTGCGAATCAGGTGTGCCGGATGATTGCTCTTGGCATGGAGCACAGTGTTTCCGGAAGTCGGTTTACGGAACAACGTAGTATGTAACTTATTGTTAGTAACCAAGACTCTGACATCTAAGAAGTCAATGCATGTTTGGCTCATACTATGGGTAAACTCTAAGTTGTATGCATTGTTGTTTAGTTGTGCAATAAACTTGATTGCCTCCTGTTTGGTGCCCCGCCATATCAAAAATATATCGTCAATGTAACGATACCAATGGGCTACCAATTTAGCCATGATCAGACCGTGTGTACCCATGAGGACCTGCCTCTCCCAGTAGCCCATATGCAAACAGGCATAACTGGGAGAGAAACAGGCCCTCATGACCACACCCTTGATTTGCTGAAAAAATTGGCTATTGAATTGAAAGTAATTGTTATTCAAACAGAATGAAATCATAGCAATCAGCATTTTGTTGTGTTCCACATATTGCACAGACCTGTTCCCCAAGAAGAATTGTATGGCCCTTAGTCTGTCAAGGTGCTTAATGCTAGTGTATAATGACGACACATCAAGCGTGATTAACCAGTAGTCTGGCTCCCACTCTGCAGTCTCAAGTTTTCTCAACAAGTCACTTGAATCTTGCACATACGATGGCAATGCAGAAATATATATATATATTACCTACTGGCGGTCGCCAGTAGGTAGTTATAGTTAGGACCTAGCTACCACAGGAAATCCGCAACATTCTATTGGGAATAACTTGGGCGCCGGTGGAGGAATTTGCGTGTAATTTTCCAAA
This sequence comes from Lissotriton helveticus, assembly GCF_964261635.1. Classification (NCBI taxonomy): domain Eukaryota; kingdom Metazoa; phylum Chordata; class Amphibia; order Caudata; family Salamandridae; genus Lissotriton; species Lissotriton helveticus. Next base: position 2,102,950,072 of record NC_136059.1, on the reverse strand, counting down.
ATTTAGGCCAGCTCCGCTCCGCTTCTTCCCTGGACGTTTCGGGGGGATTCATCATGCGGGGGCCGAGAAAAAAGGGGGGTCCCAAAACGTGTTTTCCCCATGTTAATTTCCATAGGACGAATAGACAAGGCTACAGCCCGAACCGCTGAATGGAATTACACCAAACTTTGCAAAATTGTAGGGACTGGTACGCAGAAGTGCCTTTTCTATATTTGGTGAAAATTGCTCCAGTGGTTTTTACGAAAATTAACTTTAAAAAAATGTGTATATCTATATGCGTGCTTCGAGCGCTTACCGGTACGCGTACCGGGGAGCGCACCCGGCGCGACACGGAAGTGCGCGAGCGGAAAGCTGATTGGCTCTCGGGTGTCTGTCAACATTCTAAACAGTCCGGAGAGTCCGCCATCTTGTGTCTCGGTAGAATCGAGACAGAAGAGGTAAAAAAATATAGGGGGAAATGATTAAAAGGGGGCAGGGTAGATACCCCCTGACCCCCTAGGTTTTCTGAGGGGGGCCTAGAAGGGCCCTGAAGGGCAAAAAAACTTTTTTTTTTTAAATTTCGCTGGGTAAGCGCTGGGTGCGTTCCCATGTACGCTTCCAGGTACGCGTACCCTGAGCGTACCACAGGGAAAAACTGTGAAAAAAATAGTGTAAAATAAGAATTTGGAGTGCTCAGAGGTAGGGTAGCTCTAAAAAGAGCTGTTGTGTTATGTGGGTGATTTAAGTACCTACAAGTAGGTACTGATGCAGAGTCTAAAATTCAACAAAAAATGACTCTGTTCCCCTCATCTGAAAAATTTACAACGTCTCCTCTATAGATATCTTGCATGTTGTAACGCAAGTTATTGTGGTATATGGAACACATACCTTAGTCTCTCAGGAAAGCAGAAACAGATCCTTTTGGGACCCCCTGATAAGGTCTGGGGGGTCAGGGGCACTCTACCCTGCCCCCTTTTCACGTTGTTAACTATTACATATCACTCTCTTCTGAAACTACACAAAATGGCGGCGATAGGGTGCATCAGAGACAGACAGTGAGAGAAAGGAGGCAGGAGATGAAGAAGGGATGTCAAGTATACATTGGAGAAAATATAGTGGGAGAAGGGAAGTAAATATGAGTAAACCTACTATGTAACATAAAAATGTTGCACTCTATACTATAAGTCTCACTTTATACTACAATCACTTTGCTACTACCTTATAAATTAGAAATAAAAATGAATAATATCTCAAACAATTTTTAATTTCTAAATATTAATTTATTGGTCTGAATTTTCATAATTTAAAAGTACTTGTAATATGTCCTCATCAGGAATTTGCTCTTCAATCACATCATCAGGAATCTCCTCATGAAAAGTCTGCAATGATGATTCTTGGAACTCTATGGTCTCCAAACATTCGATAAATTCGCCGTCAAGAGACTGATCCCAAAAATCACTCATGTAATTTTATTATTGGTGCTGTCAATATCCGGGACATTTAGAATCTCAATAAATGTAGTGGAAAATTCAAAAGAAATTTCAACGGTCTCTTCATTGTGATCCATTTTATTTTGAAATTTCTTGCTGTAAATTGCAGAAAAAAATAATCACTTTCATTTATCGTTTTTTGTAACACATAATATAAAACTAGCTTTATCAAGTATTTAGTCCTTTAAAATTAATATGCACAATTAAAAAAAATAATTAATATAACTATGTCAGTAGAGTTAGGGCACAGTAGGGGTCAAGTTGACAAAGGTACTTCTGAGTTTTTAACAGTGAAGTTTTCTTTGGGCAGTGTATAGTATCAGGCAGGAACTAGAAATATAAAGCACTGCATGTGATGAAGCCTATCTCAATCCATAACTATAAAAGAAGGAATGTAAATAACTAAGAGAAATCATTTTTCAAATTATCATAAAAGTGTACAACATAGTTCCCCTTACAAATTAACAACTCACCTTTTTGAAAGTAGGAGAAGAGTTAATACTGTGTAAATCTTACTTCTGAAATTGAACACCAAAAAATCCTCACAAATGTACCTCAGACAGTAGAATCACAAAATGGCCGTGTTTTCCTCTCATTTTAGATATATACATAACCAATCAAACTTCATCACACACAAATTCAAAACCAAAGTAACATTTTAATTGGTTCTAAATTTCAACACTTTCAAATGTGTTTTCCCAAGGAATTTTCCATAGGACATTTAGACACGGCCACAGCCCGAACGGCTGAACGGAATTACACCAAACTTTGCAAAATTGTAGGGACTGGTACACAGAAGTGCCTTTTCCATATTTGTTTAAAATTGCTCCAGTGGTTTTTATGAAAAGTAACTTCAAAAACACATATATATCTATATGCGCGCTTCGAGCGCTTACAGGTATGTGTACCGGGGAGCGCCCCCGGCGCGCCACGGAAGTGCGCGAGCGGAAAGCGGATTGGCTCTCGGGTGTCTGTCAACATTCCAAAACCACAGGGTAAAACAGTGAAAAAAATTTGAGTAAAAAATAATATGGGGCCAGATGTAGGTCGCCATTTACCGGTCAGTAACGGCCGATTTCGGCCATTACCGACCGGTATTTGGGATTTGGCATGTAGGGGGCATCTCATTTACAGAATTGGTATATTTAAGAATCGGTAAAATACCGAATCGGTAAATTTACCGATTCTGTAAATCAAGATGTAGGTGGCACTTCAAAGAGTGCCACAGGCCATTTAGGAGTCGGTATTTACCACCCAATCCTATTGGGTGGTAAAATACCGAATTCCAGTGTACATGCACATCTGTGCATGTACACCTATGCCATGTAGAAATATCAATATAGGACTAGCTAGGTTGTGTTAGTGAGACTCAGGAGGTACATCTGTGGGCAAACCATTAGGTTTGGTCATGAAGCCCTCACACACCAACCTAGTTGGTGTCATGCTTCATCATCGGGCCCACCACAGTGACACCGAATGTGTCCCGGGTGTGCTGCGACTCCAGATTACTGAGGAGCTGGTATGCTTACTGAGTGTGCAGTGATTGGTGAGTATGAACGTGAAAAGTTAAAAGCTATACAGGTGGTCCCAGTTCCCAAGGGTGAAAGGTAAATTTTAATATCTGGGCCCCTGTTAGCAAGATAAAAAGGCTTGTGGACGATGTGGAGTGTATTAAGAGCTCCTACGTCCTTTGTGGTCTACATGTTTCAGCCAGGCCTTTTGGTTAAAACTGGCTTTCCTCAGGACCAATGAGTATGTGTGGGTGACAATAAACTATATTAAGTGACTTGGTGTGTGGTAAAACGTGTCGCACTCGTGTCGCAAGTAGCAAGTGTGAGGAATTATGTACCATACTTACCTGTACCTCACGCTATGCTTGTTTCGCTGTGTAGCCCACCACCGCCACTGCGTTTTAAAACTTTACCGCCATATTTCACCACAGCCATGAAAGACGCTCATGGCCACGTTATCTGCCGCTCTAGGTCGCTCACGCACACTAGAAGTCGGCCATAAGTTGTGTTTTCTAAAATACCATTCTCACTGGTTCTCCCTTGTATGTCTGTAATGTCTTTATGTTCAATGTACAGTAAAGCAGAGGGAATCCCCCTCTAACACGTACAGCACCTTAGCGAGTGCGACACGTTTTACCACACACCAAGTCACTTAATATAGTTTATTGTCACCCACACATACTCATTGGTCCTGAGGAAAGCCAGTTTTAACCAAAAGGCCTGGCTGAAACATGTAGACCACAAAGGACGTAGGAGCTCTTAATACACTCCACATCGTCCACAAGCCTTTTTATCTTGCTAACAGGGGCCCAGATATTAAAATTTACCTTTCACCCATGGGAACTGGGACCACCTGTATAGCTTTTAACTTTTCACGTTCATACTCACCAATCACTGCACACTCAGTAAGCATACCAGCTCCTCAGTAATCTGGAGTCGCAGCACACCCGGGACACATTCGGTGTCACTGTGGTGGGCCCGATGATGAAGCATGACACCAACTAGGTTGGTGTGTGAGGGCTTCATGACCAAACCTAATGGTTTGCCCACAGATGTACCTCCTGAGTCTCACTAACACAACCTAGCTAGTCCTATATTGATATTTCTACATATAACCAGGGGACCCGGACTAGCTTACCTAGACCTCTCTCTCCCTTTTGATTTGCTCACCTATGCCATGTGACACACAGACATGCCCTTAGGGCATGTATGTGTGCCACATGGCACACAAGCCTGCAATTGGGGTGCTACAGGGTGTCAAAGTGACACCCCGTTCCCCCTTCCAGGATTCGGTATTTACCGATTCGGTAATTACCGAATCAGTATTTTCAATTGATTCTTATGGGCTTCAAAGCCCATAGGAATCAATGGGGAATACCGATTCGGTATTTACCGAATCGGTAAATACCAAATCTTACAGATTCGGTAATTGTACATTAAAAATTACCTACATCTGCCTCCTTCCAATTTACCGATTCATAAATACAGATTCGGTAAAATTCGGTATTTATGAGTCGGTAAATTAGATTTACCTACATCGGGGCCGTAGAGTGCTTAGAGGTAGGGTAGCTCTGAAAAGAGCTGTTGTGTTATGTGGGAGTTTTTTGTACCTACTAGTAGGTACCGATGCAGAGTCTAAAATTCAAGAGGAAGACTCTATTCCCCTCATCTGTAAAATGTACACCATCTCTCCTATAGATGCCTTGCATGTTGTAACGCAAGTTGTTGTGGTATATGGAACCCATACCATAGTCTCTGAGGAAAGCAGAAACAGATTTATTCACATGTTTCCTTGCTTTCTCAATCTGTGGACAAAATTGGTTGGACCAGTACCATTTTTGCCTTTGGCATATATTAGAATATACCAAGGCAGTTTTTGGAAAAAGTGACATCAATTACCCAAAGATGTCCTTTAAAAGCATTTCCAGACCTACCCCAGTCAAAGTGCCCAGGTAATTTCCACCACAGTGCACAATTATGAGGTCAATTGGTGACATCTCAATCCTCTCTGGCCAATTCACATAATATCCACATTTGGTAAATTAAGGTTGTGAATACCTCTGTTAGCTGCATATTTTTCACTCCAGTGAACAAAGCTATGACCCACAATCCAGACTTTAGGCATCTTCAAGGTAGATAAGGTTGTATTCAGATGAGTTGTGGAAATGAAATGGCAGTTTGAAAGTAGGAGTTATGAAAAAAAGTGCTTGAGATTCAGTGCATTTGAAAGAGAAGAAATGATTGGTGATTTTTATAATCCTTCACTGAAAATTAGGGTGCATGCTTTTGTTTTTTTAAATACGTAATTCTAATGGTTTAGAAAAAGTCATTGAAAGAAACATTGCACATGATTAGCTAGTATATTAAGAGGTCAAACTCCCTTGCTGGATTCATTTGCAACATAGTATTATGAACTTTTCACCTGTGTGCTGAGTTCGGTGGGAGTTACCATGGTAACAGGCTGAATGAGCACTGGGGGATGGGTGAATATTATGTGAGTTTAAAAGTGTTGAAATGTAGAACTAATCAAAATGTCAGTTTGGTATTGAAATAGTGTGGGAAGAATTTTTATTGGTTAACTCCAGGGATATGTGTGAAGAATTACAGGGAATCAGGGCCATTTCTGGTTGCAGTGTTTGAGGTGCATTTCAGAGATTCTGCTTAAGAAAATCTGGTGTGTGTGACTGACACTGTTCTCTAAATCTTCTAAAATCTTCTTAAAGGTGAGTTATGATTCATTTAATATAGATAGACTGCTGTATGCACTATGGGGAAGATTAAGAAGCATATTGGGCTTGTTTACTCTTGCATTGTGTCTCATGTTTCTATGTAATGCTGGCAAAAAACATATATGGTGCATATTGGAAATGTATTTTGGAAATGAGTCAGGTTTCTGCCTTGTAATGTAGTGATTATTTAAATGGGCTGTGCTCTGTGTGTAAAACGATTTACTATGCTACATGTTTTTTGATAAAATGTAAGATGGTGATTGATGGTGAGATGGTATGAGCACAGACACACATATTGCATGCAGAGACAGACATGGTAGATTACATGTAACATCCTGGTCATGTGCCTAAGATCACACTGTGAGTCAAGCTTGATTTTAAATGAATCTGGATGAATAATTTGCTTAGTTGAAGTATTTAAAAATATGGGAATACATTTATTATTGAAGTCAGTTAGGCTTTAGAATATGTAGTAGTAGAGAATCTTCGGCAGCATGTCTGTTAGGCCTCTTACTTCACAAATAGGCTCTAAGCTGTGCAATAAAGATCCAGGGTGTGCTGTTGAAATGAAAACGGAATGTTATGTCTTGCTTATATATATCTGGTCTGTTTTTTGCCAGTGGAGACGGTGAAATAGTATGAGCAGAGACACACATATTGCATGCAGAGACAGACATGGTAGATTACATGTAACATCCTGGTCATGTGCCTAAGATTACACTGTGAGTCAAGCTTGATTTTAAATGAATCTGGGTGAATAATTTACTTAGTTGATGTGTTTAAATATATGGGAATACATATATTCTCGAAGTCAGTTAGGCTTTAGGATATGTACTAGTAGGGAATCTTAGGCAGCATGTCTGTTAGGCCTCTTACTTCACAAATAATCTCTAAGCTGTACAATAAAGATCCAGGGTGTGCTGTTGAAATGAAAAATGAATGTTATGCCTTGCTTATATAAATGTGGTCTGTTTTTTGCCAGTAGAGACAGTGAAATAGTATGAGCAGAGACACACATATTGCATGCAGAGACAGACATGGTAGATTACATGTAACATCCTGGTCATGTGCCCAAGATCACACTGTGAGTCAAGCTTGATTTTAAATGAATCTGGATGAATAATTTGCTTAGTTGACGTGTTTAAAAATATGGGAATACATGTATTCTTGAAGTCAGTTAGGCTTTAGGATATGTACTAGTAGGGAATCTTAGGCACATGTCTGTTAGGCCTCTTACTTTACAAATAGGCTCTAAGCTGTGCAATAAATATCCAGGGTGTGCCGTTGAAATGAAAAAGGAATGTTATGGCTTGCTTATATATATGTGGTCTGTTTTTTTGCCAGTAGAAACAGTCAAATAGTATGAGCAGAGACACACATATTGCATGCAGAGACAGACATGGTAGATTACATGTAACATCCTTGTCATGTGCCTAAGATCACACTGTGAGTCAAGTTTGATTTTAAATAATTCTGGATGAATAATTTGCTTAGTTGATGTGTTTAAAAACATGGGAATGCATGTATTCTTGTAGTCAGTTAGGCTTTAGGATATGTACTAGTAGGGAATCTTAAGTAGCATTTCTGTTAGGCCTCTTACTACACAAATAGGCTCTAAGCTGTGCAATAAATATCCAGGGTGTGCCATTGAAATGATAAAGGAATGTTATGTCTTGCTTATATATATGTGGTCTGTTTTTTTGCCAGTAGAGACAGTGAAATAGTATGAGCAGAGACACACATATTGCATGCAGAGACAGACATGGTAGATTACATGTAACATCCTGGTCATGTGCCTAAGATCACACTGTGAGTCAAGCTTGATTTTAAAGGAATCTTTATGAATAATTTGCTTAGTTGATGTGTTTAAAAATATGGGAATTCATGTATTCTTGAAGTCAGTTAGGCTTTAGGATATGTACTAGTAAGGAATCTTAGGCAGCATGTCTGTTAGGCCTCTTACTTCACAAATAGGCTCTAAGCTGTGCAATAAAGATCCAGGGTGTGCCGTTGAAATGAAAAAGGAATGTTATGTCTTGTTTATATATATGCGGTCTGTTTTTTGCCAGTAGAGACAGTGAAATAGTATGAGCAGAGACACACATATTACATGCAGAGACAGACATGGTAGATTACATGTAACATCCTGGTCATGTGCCTAAGATCAGACTGTGAGTCAAGCTTGATTTTAAATGGATCTGGATGAATAATTTGCTTAGTTGATGTGTTTAAAATATGGGAATACATGTATTCTTGAAGTCAGTTTGGCTTTAGGATATGTAGTAGTAGAGAATCTTAGGCAGCATGTCTGTTAGGCCTCTTACTTCACAAATAGGCTCTAAGCTGTGCAATAAAGATCCAGGGTGTGCCTTTGAAATGAAAAAGGAATGTTATGTCTTGCTTATATATATGTGGTCTGTTTGTTGCCAGTAGAGACAGTGAAATAGTATGAGCAGAGACACACATATTGCATGCAGAGACAGACATGGTAGATTATATGTAACATCCTGGTCATGTGCCTAAGATCGCACTGTGAGTCAAGCTTGATTTTAAATGTATCTGGATGAATAATTTGCTTAGTTGATGTGTTTAAAAATATGGGAATACATGTATTTTTGAAGTCAGGTAGGCTTTAGGATATGTAGTAGTAGAGAATCTTAGGCAGCATGTCTGTTAGGCCTCTTACTTCACAAATAGGCTATTAGCTGTGCAATAAAGATGCAGGGTGTGCTGTTGAAATGAAAAAGGAATGTTATGTCTTGCTTATGTATATGTGGTCTGTTTTTTGCCAGTATAGACAGTGAAATAGTATGAGCAGAGACACACATATTGCATGCAGAGACAGACATGGTAGATTACATATAACATCCTGGTCATGTGCCTAAGATCACACTGTGAGTCAAGCTTGATTTCAAATGAATCTGGGTGAATAATTTGCTTAGTTGATGTGTTTAAAAATATGGGAATACATGTATTCTTGAAGTCAGTTAGGCTTTAGGATATGTACTAGTAGGGAATCTTAGGCAGCATGTCTGTTAGGCCTCTTACTTCACAAATAGGCTCTAAGCTGTGCAATAAAGATCCAGGGTGTGCCGTTGAAATGGAAAAGGAATGTTATGTCTTGCTTATATATATGTGGTCTGTTTTTTGCCAGTAGAGACAGTGAAATAGTATGAGCAGAGACATACATATTGCATGCAGAGACAGACATGGTAGATTACATGTAACAACCTTGTCATGTGCCTAAGATCACACTGTGAGTCAAGCTTGATTTTAAATGAATCTGGATGAATAATTTGCTTAGTTGATGTGTTTACAAACATGGGAATACATGTATTCTTGAAGTCAGTTAGGCTTTAGGATATGTACTAGTAGGGAATCTTAAGTAGCATGTCTGTTAGGCCTCTTACTTCACAAATAGGCTCTAAGCTGTGCAATAAAGATCCAGGGTGTGCCGTTGAAATGAAAAAGGAATGTTATGTCTTACTTATATATATGTGGTCTGTTTTTTGCCAGTAGAGACAGTGAAATAGTATGAGCAGAGACACACATATTGCATGCAGAGACAGACATGGTAGATTACATGTAACGTCCTGGTCATGTGCCTAAGATCACACTGTGAGTCAAGCTTGATTTTAAATGAATCTTTATGAATAATTTGCTTAGTTGATGCGTTTAAAAATATGGGAATTCATGTTTTCTTAAAGTCAGTTAGGCTTTAGGATATGTACTAGTAGGGAATCTTAGGCAGCATGTCTGTTAGGCCTCTTACTTCACAAATAGGCTCTAAGCTGTGAAATAACGATGCAGGGTGTGCCGTTGAAATGAAAAAGGAATGCTATAACTTGCTTATATATGTATGGTCTGTTTTTTGCCATTAGAGACAGTGAAATAGTATGAGCAGAGACACACATATTGCATGCAGAGACAGACATGGTAGATTACATGTAACATCCTGGTCATGTGCCTAAGATCACACTGTGAGTCAAGCTTGATTTTAAATGAATCTTTATGAATAATTTGCTTAGTTGATGTGTTTAAAAATATGGGAATTCATGTATTCTTGACGTCAGTTAGGCTTTAGGATATGTACTAGTAGGGAATCTTAGGCAGCATGTCTGTTAGGCCTCTTACTTCACAAATAGGTTCTAAGCTGTGCAATAAAGATCCAGGGTGTGCCGTTGAAATGAAAAAGGAATGTTATGTTTTGCCTATATATATGCGGTCTGTTTTTTGCCAGTAGAGACAGTGAAATAGTAGGAGCAGAGACACACATATTGCATGCAGAGACAGACATGGTAGATTACATGTAACATCCTGGTCATGTGCCTAAGATCAGACTGTGAGTCAAGCTTGATTTTAAATGAATCTGGATGAATAATTTGCTTAGTTGATGTGTTTAAAAATATGGGAATACATGTATTCTTGAAGTCAGTTAGGCTTTAGGATATGTAGTAGTAGAGAATCTTAGGCAGCATGTCTGTTAGGCCTCTTACGTCACAAATAGGCTCTAAGCTGTGCAATAAAGATCCAGGGTGTGCCGTTGAAATGAAAAAGGAATGTTATGTCTTGTTTATATATATGCGGTCTGTTTTTTGCCAGTAGAGACAGTGAAATAGTATGAGCAGAGACACACATATTACATGCAGAGACAGGCATGGTAGATTACATGTAACATCCTGGTCATGTGCCTAAGATCAGACTGTGAGTCAAGCTTGATTTTAAATGGATCTGGATGAATAATTTGCTTAGTTGATGTGTTTAAAATATGGGAATACATGTATTCTTGAAGTCAGTTTGGCTTTAGGATATGTAGTAGTAGAGAATCTTAGGCAGCATGTCTGTTAGGCCTCTTACTTCACAAATAGGCTCTAAGCTGTGCAATAAAGATCCAGGGTGTGCCTTTGAAATGAAAAAGGAATGTTATGTCTTGCTTATATATATGTGGTCTGTTTGTTGCCAGTAGAGACAGTGAAATAGTATGAGCAGAGACACACATATTGCATGCAGAGACAGACATGGTAGATTATATGTAACATCCTGGTCATGTGCCTAAGATCAGACTGTGAGTCAAGCTTGATTTTAAATGTATCTGGATGAATAATTTGCTTAGTTGATGTGTTTAAAAATATGGGAATACATGTATTTTTGAAGTCAGGTAGGCTTTAGGATATGTAGTAGTAGAGAATCTTAGGCAGCATGTCTGTTAGGCCTCTTACTACACAAATAGGCTATTAGCTGTGCAATAAAGATGCAGGGTGTGCTGTTGAAATGAAAAAGGAATGTTATGTCTTGCTTATGTATATGTGGTCTGTTTTTTGCCAGTTTAGACAGTGAAATAGTATGAGCAGAGACACACATATTGCATGCAGAGACAGACATGGTAGATTACATATAACATCCTGGTCATGTGCCTAAGATCACACTGTGAGTCAAGCTTGATTTCAAATGAATCTGGGTGAATAATTTGCTTAGTTGATGTGTTTAAAAATATGGGAATACATGTATTCTTGAAGTCAGTTAGGCTTTAGGATATGTACTAGTAGGGAATCTTAGGCAGCATGTCTGTTAGGCCTCTTACTTCACAAATAGACTCTAAGCTGTGCAATAAAGATCCAGGGTGTGCCGTTGAAATGGAAAAGGAATGTTATGTCTTGCTTATATATATGTGGTTTGTTTTTTGCCAGTAGAGACAGTGAAATAGTATGAGCAGAGACATACATATTGCATGCAGAGACAGACATGGTAGATTACATGTAACAACCTTGTCATGTGCCTAAGATCACACTGTGAGTCAAGCTTGATTTTAAATGAATCTGGATGAATAATATGCTTAGTTGATGTGTTTACAAACATGGGAATACATGTATTCTTGAAGTCAGTTAGGCTTTAGGATATGTACTAGTAGGGAATCTTAAGTAGCATGTCTGTTAGGCCTCTTACTTCACAAATAGGCTCTAAGCTGTGCAATAAAGATCCAGGGTGTGCCGTTGAAATGAAAAAGGAATGTTATGTCTTATTTATATATATGTGGTCTGTTTTTTGCCAGTAGAGACAGTGAAATAGTATGAGCAGAGACACACATATTGCATGCAGAGACAGACATGGTAGATTACATGTAACATCTTGGTCATGTGCCTAAGATCACACTGTGAGTCAAGCTTGATTTTAAATGAATCTTTATGAATAATTTGCTTAGTTGATGCGTTTAAAAATATGGGAATTCATGTTTTCTTGACGTCAGTTAGGCTTTAGGATATGTACTAGTAGGGAATCTTAGGCAGCATGTCTGTTAGGCCTCTTACTTCACAAATAGGTTCTAAGCTGTGCAATAAAGATCCAGGGTGTGCCGTTGAAATGAAAAAGGAATGTTATGTTTTGCCTATATATATGCGGTCTGTTTTTTGCCAGTAGAGACAGTGAAATAGTAGGAGCAGAGACACACATATTGCATGCAGAGACAGACATGGTAGATTACATGTAACATCCTGGTCATGTGCCTAAGATCAGACTGTGAGTCAAGCTTGATTTTAAATGAATCTGGATGAATAATGTGCTTAGTTGATGTGTTTAAAAATATGGGAATACATGTATTCTTGAAGTCAGTTAGGCTTTAGGATATGTAGTAGTAGAGAATCTTAAGGCAGCATGTCTGTTAGGCCTCTTACGTCACAAATAGGCTCTAAGCTGTGCAATAAAGATCCAGGGTGTGCCTTTGAAATGAAAAAGGAATGTTATGTCTTGCTTATATATATGTGGTCTGTTTGTTGCCAGTAGAGACAGTGAAATAGTATGAGCAGAGACACACACATTGCATGCAGAGACAGACATGGTAGATTATATATGTAACATCCTGGTCATGTGCCTAAGATCACACTGTGAGTCAAGCTTGATTTTAAATGTATCTTGATGAATAATTTGCTTAGTTGATGTGTTTAAAAATATGGGAATACATGTATTTTTGAAGTCAGGTAGGCTTTAGGATATGTAGTAGTAGAGAATCTTAGGCAGCATGTCTGTTAGGCCTCTTACTTCACAAATAGGCTATTAGCTGTGCAATAAAGATGCTGGGTTTGCTGTTGAAATGAAAACGGAATGTTATGTCTTGCTTATATATATCTGGTCTGTTTTTTGCCAGTAGAGACAGTGAAATAGTATGAGCAGAGGCACACATATTGCATGCAGAGACAGACATGGTAGATTACATGTAACATCCTGGTCATGTGCCTAAGATCACACTGTGAGTCAAGCTTGATTTTAAATGAATCTGGGTGAATAATGTGCTTAGTTGATGTGTTTAAAAATATGGGAATACATGTATTCTTGAAGTCAGTTAGGCTTTAGGATATGTACTAGTAGGAAATCTTAGGCAGCATGTCTGTTAGGCCTCTTACTTCACAAATAGGCTCTAAGCTGTGCAATAAAGATCCAGGGTGTGCCTTTGAAATGAAAAAGCAATGTCATGTCTTGCTTATATATATGTGGTATGTTTGTTGCCAGTAGAGACAGTGAAATAGTATGAGCAGAGACACACATATTGCATGCAGAGACAGACATGGTAGATTATATGTAACATCCTGGTCATGTGCCTAAGATCACACTGTGAGTCAAGCTTGATTTTAAATGTATCTGGATGAATAATTTGCTTAGTTGATGTGTTTAAAAATATGGGAATACATGTATTTTTGAAGTCAGGTAGGCTTTAGGTTATGTAGTATTAGAGAATCTTAGGCAGCATGTCTGTTAGGCCTCTTACTTCACAAATAGGCTATTAGCTGTGCAATAAAGATGCAGGGTGCGCTGTTGAAATGAAAAAAGAATGTTATGTCTTGCTTATATATATGTGGTCTGTTTTTTGCCAGTATAGACAGTGAAATAGTATGAGCAGAGACACACATATTGCATGCAGAGACAGACATGGTAGATTACATGTAACATCCTGGTCATGTGCCTAAGATCACACTGTGAGTCAAGCTTGATTTTAAATGAATCTGGGTGAATAATTTGCTTAATTGATGTGTTTAAAAATATGGGAATACATGTATTCTTGAAGTCAGTTAGGCTTTAGGATATGTACTAGTAGGGAATCTTAGGTAGCATGTCTGTTAGGCCTCTTACTTCACAAATAGGCTCTAAGCTGTGCAATAAAGATCCAGGGTGTGCCGTTGAAATGAAAAAGGAATGTTATGTCTTGCTTATATATATGCGGTCTGTTTTTTGCCAGTAGAGACAGTGAAATAGTATGAGCAGAGACACACATATTGCATGCAGAGACAGACATGGTAGATTACATGTAACATCCTGGTCATGTGCCTAAGATCAGACTGTGAGTCAAGCTTGATTTTAAATGAATCTGGATGAATAATTTGCTTAGTTGATGTGTTTAAAAATATGGGAATACATGTATTCTTGAAGTCAGTTAGGCTTTAGGATATGTACTAGTAGGAAATCTTAGGCAGCATGTCTGTTAGGCCTCTTACTTCACAAATAGGCTCTAAGCTGTGCAATAAAGATCCAGGGTGTGCCGTTGAAATGAAAAAGGAATGTTATGTCTTGCTTATATATATGTGGTCTGTTTTTTGCCAGTACAGACAGTGAAATAGTATGAGCAGAGACACACATATTGCATGCAGAGACAGACATGGTAGATTACATGTAACATCCTGGTCATGTGCCTTAGCTCACACTGTGAGTCAAGCTTGATTTTAAATGAATCTGGATGAATAATTTGCTTAGTTGATGTGTTTAAAAACATGGGAATACATGTATTCTTGAAGTCAGTTAGGCTTTAGGATATGTACTAGTAGGGAATCTTAAGTAGCATGTCTGTTAGGCCTCTTACTTCACAAATAGGGTCTAAGCTGTGCAATAAATATCCAGGGTGTGCCGTTGAAATGAAAAAGGAATGTTATGTCTTGCTTATATACATGTGGTCTGTTTTTTTTTGCCAGTAGAGACAGTGAAATAGTATGAGCTGAGACACACATAATGCATGCAGAGACAGACATGGTAGATTACATGTAGCATCCTGGTCATGTGCCTAAGATCACACTGTGAGTCAAGCTTGATGTTAAATGAATCTTTATAAATAATTTGCTTAGTTGATGTTTTTAAAAATATGGGAATACATGTATTCTTAAAGTCAGTTAGGCTTTAGGATATGTACTAGTAGGGAATCTTAGGCAGCATGTCTGTTAGGCCTCTTACTTCACAAATAGGCTCTAAGCTGTGAAATAAAGATGCAGGGTGTGCCGTTGAAATGAAAAAGGAATGCTATGTCTTGCTTATATATGTATGGTCTGTTTTTTCCCATTAGAGACAGTGAAATAGTATGAGCAGAGACACACATATTGCATGCAGAGACAGACATGGTAGATTACATGTACCATCCTGGTCATGTGCCTAAGATCATACTGTGAGTCAAGCTTGATTTTAAATGAATCTTTATGAATAATTTGCTTAGTTGATGTGTTTAAAAATATGGGAATTCATGTATTCTTGAAGTCAGTTAGGCTTTAGGATATGTACTAGTAGGGAATCTTAGGCAGCATGTCTGTTAGGCCTCTTACTTCACAAATAGGCTCTAAGCTGTGCAATAAAGATCCAGGGTGTGCCGTTGAAATGAAAAAGGAATGTTATGTCTTGCTTATATATATGCGGTCTGTTTTTTGCCAGTAGAGACAGTGAAATAGTATGAGCAGAGACACACATATTGCATGCAGAGACAGACATGGTAGATTACATGTAACATCCTGGTCATGTGCCTAAGATCAGACTGTGAGTCAAGCTTGATTTTAAATGAATCTGGATGAATAATTTGCTTAGTTGATGTGTTTAAAAATATGGGAATACATGTATTCTTGAAGTCACTTAGGCTTTAGGATATGTAGTAGTAGAGAATCTTAGGCAGCATGTCTGTTAGGCCTCTTACTTCACAAATAGGCTCTAAGCTGTGCAATAAAGATCCAGGGTGTGCCTTTGAAATGAAAAAGGAATGTCATGTCTTGCTTATATATATATGTGGTCTGTTTGTTGCCAGTAGAGACAGTGAAATAGTATGAGCAGAGACACACATATTGCATGCAGAGACAGACATGGTAGATTATATGCAACATCCTGGTCATGTGCCTAAGATCACACTGTGAGTCAAGCTTGATTTTAAATGTATCTGGATGAATAATTTGCTTAGTTGATGTGTTTAAAAATATGGGAATACATGTATTTTTGAAGTCAGGTAGGCTTTAGGTTATGTAGTAGTAGAGAATCTTAGGCAGCATGTCTGTTAGGCCTCTTACTTCACAAATAGGCTATTAGCTGTGCAATAAAGATGCAGGGTGCGCTGTTGAAATGAAAAAAGAATGTTATGTCTTGCTTATATATATGTGGTCTGTTTTTTGCCAGTATAGACAGTGAAATAGTATGAGCAGAGACACACATATTGCATGCAGAGACAGACATGGTAGATTACATGTAACATCCTGGTCATGTGCCTAAGATCACACTGTGAGTCAAGCTTGATTTTAAATGAATCTGGGTGAATAATTTGCTTAATTGATGTGTTTAAAAATATGGGAATACATGTATTCTTGAAGTCAGTTAGGCTTTAGGATATGTACTAGTAGGGAATCTTAGGTAGCATGTCTGTTAGGCCTCTTACTTCACAAATAGGCTCTAAGCTGTGCAATAAAAATCCAGGGTGTGCCGTTGAAATGAAAAAGGAATGTTATGTCTTGCTTATATATATGCGGTCTGTTTTTTGCCAGTAGAGACAGTGAAATAGTATGAGCAGAGACACACATATTGCATGCAGAGACAGACATGGTAGATTACATGTAACATCCTGGTCATGTGCCTAAGATCAGACTGTGAGTCAAGCTTGATTTTAAATGAATCTGGATGAATAATTTGCTTAGTTGATGTGTTTAAAAATATGGGAATACATGTATTCTTGAAGTCAGTTAGGCTTTAGGATATGTAGTAGTAGAGAATCTTAGGCAGCATGTCTGTTAGGCCTCTTACGTCACAAATAGGCTCTAAGCTGTGCAATAAAGATCCAGGGTGTGCCTTTGAAATGAAAAAGGAATGTTATGTCTTGCTTATATATATGTGGTCTGTTTTTTGCCAGTAGAGACAGTGAAATAGTATGAGCAGAGACACACATATTGCATGCAGAGACAGACATGGTAGATTATATATGTAACATCCTGGTCATGTGCCTAAGATCACACTGTGAGTCAAGCTTGATTTTAAATGTATCTTGATGAATAATTTGCTTAGTTGATGTGTTTAAAAATATGGGAATACATGTATTTTTGAAGTCAGGTAGACTTTAGGATATGTAGTAGTAGAGAATCTTAGGCAGCATGTCTGTTAGGCCTCTTACTTCACAAATAGGCTATTAGCTGTGCAATAAAGATGCTGGGTTTGCTGTTGAAATGAAAACGGAATGTTATGTCTTGCTTATATATATCTGGTCTGTTTTTTGCCAGTAGAGACAGTGAAATAGTATGAGCAGAGGCACACATATTGCATGCAGAGACAGACATGGTAGATTACATGTAACATCCTGGTCATGTGCCTAAGATCACACTGTGAGTCAAGCTTGATTTTAAATGAATCTGGGTGAATAATGTGCTTAGTTGATGTGTTTAAAAATATGGGAATACATGTATTCTTGAAGTCAGTTAGGCTTTAGGATATGTACTAGTAGGAAATCTTAGGCAGCATGTCTGTTAGGCCTCTTACTTCACAAATAGGCTCTAAGCTGTGCAATAAAGATCCAGGGTGTGCCGTTGAAATGAAAAAGGAATGTTATGTCTTGCTTATATATATGTGGTCTGTTTTTTGCCAGTACAGACAGTGAAATAGTATGAGCAGAGACACACATATTGCATGCAGAGACAGACATGGTAGATTACATGTAATATCCTGGTCATGTGCCTTAGATCACACTGTGAGTCAAGCTTGATTTTAAATGAATCTGGATGAATAATTTGCTTAGTTGATGTGTTTAAAAACATGGGAATACATGTATTCTTGAAGTCAGTTAGGCTTTAGGATATGTACTAGTAGGGAATCTTAAGTAGCATGTCTGTTAGGCCTCTTACTTCACAAATAGGGTCTAAGCTGTGCAATAAATATCCAGGGTGTGCCGTTGAAATGAAAAAGGAATGTTATGTCTTGCTTATATACATGTGGTCTGTTTTTTTTGCCAGTAGAGACAGTGAAATAGTATGAGCTGAGACACACATAATGCATGCAGAGACAGAC
The DNA here is from genome assembly GCF_964261635.1 of Lissotriton helveticus. Classification (NCBI taxonomy): domain Eukaryota; kingdom Metazoa; phylum Chordata; class Amphibia; order Caudata; family Salamandridae; genus Lissotriton; species Lissotriton helveticus. The sequence goes on along the minus strand of NC_136059.1, from coordinate 2,102,932,093 downwards.
ATGGTAGATTACATGTAGCATCCTGGTCATGTGCCTAAGATCACACTGTGAGTCAAGCTTGATGTTAAATGAATCTTTATAAATAATTTGCTTAGTTGATGTGTTTAAAAATATGGGAATACATGTATTCTTAAAGTCAGTTAGGCTTTAGGATATGTACTAGTAGGGAATCTTAGGCAGCATGTCTGTTAGGCCTCTTACTTCACAAATAGGCTCTAAGCTGTGAAATAAAGATGCAGGGTGTGCCGTTGAAATGAAAAAGGAATGCTATGTCTTGCTTATATATGTATGGTCTGTTTTTTCCCATTAGAGACAGTGAAATAGTATGAGCAGAGACACACATATTGCATGCAGAGACAGACATGGTAGATTACATGTACCATCCTGGTCATGTGCCTAAGATCATACTGTGAGTCAAGCTTGATTTTAAATGAATCTTTATGAATAATTTGCTTAGTTAGGATATGTACTAGTAGGGAATCTTAGGCAGCATGTCTGTTAGGCCTCTTACTTCACAAATAGGCTCTAAGCTGTGCAATAAAGATCCAGGGTGTGCCGTTGAAATGAAAAAGGAATGTTATGTCTTGCTTATATATATGCGGTCTGTTTTTTGCCAGTAGAGACAGTGAAATAGTATGAGCAGAGACACACATATTGCATGCAGAGACAGACATGGTAGATTACATGTAACATCCTGGTCATGTGCCTAAGATCAGACTGTGAGTCAAGCTTGATTTTAAATGAATCTGGATGAATAATTTGCTTAGTTGATGTGTTTAAAAATATGGGAATACATGTATTCTTGAAGTCACTTAGGCTTTAGGATATGTAGTAGTAGAGAATCTTAGGCAGCATGTCTGTTAGGCCTCTTACTTCACAAATAGGCTCTAAGCTGTGCAATAAAGATCCAGGGTGTGCTGTTGAAATGAAAAAGGAATGCTATGTCTTGCTTATATATATGTGGTCTGTTTTTTGCCAGTAGAGACAGTGAAATAGTATGAGCAGAGACACACATATTGCATGCAGAGACAGACATGGTAGATTTCATGAAACATCCTGGTCATGTGCCTAAGATCACACTGTGAGTCTAGCTTGATTTTAAATCAATCTGGGTGAATAATTTGCTTAGTTGATGTGTTTAAAAACATGGGAATACATGTATTCTTGAAGTCAGTTAGGCTTTAGGATATGTACTAGTCGAGAATCTTAGGAAGCATGTCTGTTAGGCCTCTTAGTTCACCAATAGGCTCTAAGCTGTGCAATAAAGATCCAGGGCGTGCTGTTGAAATGAAAAAGGAATGTTATGTCTTGCTTATATATATATGGTCTGTTTTTTGCCAGTAGAGACAGTGAATTAGTATGAGCAGAGACACACATATTGCATGCAGAGACAGACATGGTAGATTACATGTAACATCCTGGTCATGTGCCTAAGATCACACTGTAAGTCAAGCTTGATTTTAAATGAATCTGGGTGAATAATTTGCTTAGTTGATGTGTTTAAAAATATGGGAATACATGTATTCTTGAAGTCAGTTAGGCTTTAGGATATGCACTAGTAAAGAATCTTAGGCAGCATGTCTGTTAGGCCTCTTAATTCACAAATAGGCTTTAAGCTGTGCAATAAAGATCCAAGGTGTGCTGTTGAAATGAAAAAGAAATGTTATGTCTTGCTTATATATATATGGTCTGTTTTTTGCCAGTAGAGACAGTGAGATAGTATGAGCACAAAGACATATAGTGGAGGCAGAGACAGACATGGTAGATTACATGTAACATCCTGGTCATGTGCCTAAGATCACACTGTGAGTCAAGCTTGATTTTAAATGAATCTGGGTGAATAATGTGCTTAGTTGATGTGTTTAAAAATATGGGAATACATGTATTTTTGAAGTCAGTTAGGCTTTAGGGTATGTACTAGTAGATGAGAGTTAGAGAGATGGGGCAGGCACTGAGTGAGATGCAAACTGTGAGCAGACACAGGTGACATTATTGAAAAATGTGAAAATATAATTCCTTATTTCATACAGACACTCAGTGTGATCCTTGTAAAAAAAAAAAGCCATACATTTTACGAAATGACACACAGAAAGAGAGAGATGGGGCACGCACACAGTGAGATGACACACAGGCACAGAGTGAGGTGAGACACATACACAAAGTACCCTTTAACCTTAGAGATACAAACTGTGAGCAGACACAGGCGACATTATTGACAAATGCGAAAATATAATTCCTTATTTCATACAGACACTCAGTGTGATCCTTGTCAAAAATGTTAAAGCCATACTTTTTTACCATAAAACATTTACCAGAGTAAGATGAGACACACACAAACAGACAAATGACACACACAAAAAGAGAGAGATGGGGCAGGCACAGAGTGAGATGACACACAGGCACAAAGTGAGGTGAGACACAGGCACAGAGTACCCTTTAAGCTTAGAGATGCAAACTGTGAGCAGACACAGGTGACATTATTGACAAATGTGAAAATATAATTCCTTATTTGATACAGACACTCAGTGTGATCCTTGTCAAAAATGTTAAAGCCATACTTTTTACCCTAAAATATTTACCAGAGTGAGATGAGACACACGCAAACAGACAAATGACGCACACAAAGAGAGAGAGATGGGGCAGGCACAGAGTGAGGTGAGACACAGGCACAGAGTACCCTTTAAGCTTAGAGTTGTAAACTGTGAGCAGACACAGGTGACATTAATAAAAAATGTGAAAATATAATTCTTTATTTCATACAGACACTCAGTGTGATCCTTGTCACAAATGTTAAATACATACTTTTTACCATAAAACATTTACCAGAGTGAGATGAGACACACGCAAACAGACAAATGACACACACAAAGAGAGAGATGAGGCAGGCACAGAGTGAGATGATACACAGGCACACAGGCTCAGAGTGAGATGCGACACAGGCACAGAGTGAGATGAGGCACAGGCATAGAGTGAGAAGAGACACGCAAAGAGAGAAATGACACACACAAATAGAGAGATGGGGCAGGTACAGACTGAGATGAGACACATGCACAGAGTGAGATGAGACACAGGCACAGAGTGAGATGAGCCACAGGGACAGAGTGACATGAGACACAGGCACAGAGTGAGATGGTGCAGACAGAGAGTGAGATTAATAATGAAACTGTACTGCACTGTTGCTGTGACACAGTTGCTGTGGTATAAACTTACTTATGTTTTAAACTAGTGTTTATATCGTTTACTTATTGTAATTGCTATGTAGTATGTTTGTAGTGGTCTATAATATGTTATTTTTTCTTTACCACAGATTGTAATCATCTATCGAAAGATAAAAGAATATGCCGACGAAGGAAAGACGACAAAAAATATATAAACATGATTTATGGTTCAAGAAAACACAAATTGAAGATTCATCCAAAACACAATCTTCAGTGAAAAATAATAATGCTCCTGGTAAGCAAACAAAGGAGTTTTAAAGGAAATTAATGAAATGTAAAAAAAATGATGTTCTTTCAAAGAAAAAAAAACATCTCTAAATACAAAGAAAAAACTGTGCCCCTCAAAAAATGTTAGACCTGTAGAAGAAGATGATATTCTCTATAGCAATAGACGGAGAAATCAATTTATTGACATTCGTAGACAACTTTTTTTATAACAGAATTGTTTTAAATGTATTAAATTTTTTTTAGATATATCAAAAGAAGAGTGCTTTTTACAAGAAAAAAAGCATAGTGAAGATTGTGGATCAGGCATTTAAAGTGAAAAATAAATTATATGGTTTAGTAATCAATAGAATTCGTACACTAGATAAGGTAATCAATGTTTTCAAATCAAAATGTAAGTGGAAAAGAGTAATTAATCGGACTAATTTTTGTGATGTTTTTTCTGGAGAATGGAAGCATAGTTCAAGTTGTGAGCCATTTTTTAATGAAGAAAGTTACTTTCAGGATAATGATTTGGTGCATGCAGTTGACACCAGTGGTCGAGCAAATGAGGTGAACGACGGTTGTCCGGTTGAAAAAGAAAAAATTGTGCCTAGAAATGCAGAAGAGGTGTTAGCTGATGAAGTTTTAGGGAGATGTCCTAAGGCTCCAGTGTATACTTGGAATTGTAGTAGTATTTGTAGTGTGCGACAGGATTCAATTGATTTGTTTCTCAATTTCTTACGGACACATACTAAGAAAAGTCTAAAACAAAAGATGAAGATATTGCAAGAGTTAGATCCTTGTAGAGTGAGAGAAAAAACAGGTTTGCATGGGCATTTACTGGCTTGTCTTTCAAGAAAAGTATGTCAGAGTGTTTTTCACCATTTTAGGATGTTAGCAGTGCATCATAATAAAGTGAGGAAATTAGTGAGAAGGTTGTATTATGCAAAAAGTCCAGCACTTAAGCTAAAACAGTTAAACAGTGTTCTTTTGCATGGAACTGAATTAGATGTGAAGAACATTTGTGGAGAAATTGAGTTTTGTTACTTTGGTGAAAAAGAGGACAGTGCAGAAACAGATAGAGTAATAGAAGGTAATGTGGAAGAGAATGTACAGATTTCAAGTACAGAACAATTTGAACATGAAATTACATAGTTTATGGTCAATTCAAGTGAAAGGCCTAATTTTTCTTGTGTGTGTTGTCGACGAACTCATTATAAGAATCAGACTAGATTAGTTGATTTATATGTAAAAAGTGAAATGGAAAATAATGATGAGTGGGAGGATTTTGCAACTTATTTGTTGGTAGAAAATTGTTTTGATTTGGGTTCTGATCAACGTATTTTTAAATATTGTTATAATAAATTAAATGAAAACAGAATGCCTGCTAGAGCTGTTCATAATAATCTGGAGTTGGTAGACATTCCTTCTGCATTGATGAATTTAAATACCTATGAGTCTATTCTGATTCAATGTGTGCATCCTTTTCAGGCCATTGTTCGCATGGAGCCTAAGACAGGGAAATTGCCTCCTTCAGATTTACAGAGAGGATTAAAGGGAAGAGTTGTTTATTTGCCTCTAGATTTTAAGAAAAATATTGATACAATTGGTGTAGAAAAAGTAGAAGAGGAACTTCTGGTTATTCTAGTTAATGGTGTTCCAACAAAGAGTAAAAAAATCTGGCAAGAATTAGTGGATGTTAGGAAAGTCAAAAAGGCAATGTTGTATTTGGTAAAAAATAATCACTACTACAAAAATGTATATGTTGGAGAAGAGGAAACAGCTGTAGAAGAGGACAGTGATTTTTCAGCTGGGCAAATTGAAAGAGTTGATGTCTCTAGAAGTGAAGAAATTTATGAACATTATAGTGTTTATCCATTGCATCCCAAAGAAGTAATGGGGAATGCTATTGACTTGTTTCAAATGAAAGAAGCAAAAGGAAGTCCCATTAGTGTATGGGAAGAAAGTTTGGAAGCTCGTTGTTTTCCACAGTTATTTCCAACAGGTCAAGGTGGATGATATGACGACCGACCTGTTCAAATTCCTGCATCTGAATACCGGACTTTAAGATTATATGCAGAAGATCCAAGGTTTCGTCAATGCATTCCATATTTGTTTCATCTACTGTTTGAGAGCGACTTGTCGGGACTTTCTTATGCAGTGAACCATATACTGAAAAGTGGAGTACATCTGCAAAATGTTTCGGCAAGGGACTTTATGGATAAAGTCAAACTGCAAAACAGTGTTTTGGAATCTCAGCTAATTAATTTCATGGCATGTCAGCGTGGTACTAACGAGTATTGGTACCGTCGTCATGGGGAATTGAAATGTATGCTAAGAAACTTAGGAACTCCTACATGGGTCCTCACTCTTAGCTGTGCTGAGTATGCTTGGGGAGACTTACTTCAATTTCTACGAGAGGCAAAAAAAACCATTGAAAATATTGAATACAAGACACCTGGAGAACTGTGCTCTTTGGATCCAGTTAATGTATGCAGGTATTTCAATCATAGGTTTGAAGCTATGATGTCTTTTATCACAAACAAAAAAAATCCTCTGCTTGGAGAGGTTTTGGATTTCTTTTGGTGAAAGGAGTATCAAGCAAGAGGTGCTTCTCACATACATATGCTGCTAAGGTTCAAAGATGCACCCACATTTGGAACAGATTCGGATGAGAAAGTGATGAGTTTCATTGAACAGTATTCTACATATGCTGTTCCGAAAAGTACAGAAGAAAACAATTTAAGACATCAAGTTTAATGCTTTCAAACCCATTGTTGTGGAAAATACTGTCGTCGAAAATACAAATCCAAGGACAAGTTCTACTCAAAATGCCGTTTTGCATCTCCACGTCCAGTAACATCGAAAGGAAGAGTGAACAATTTTATGTCTTCTCTGCGACATACTGTGACAAGAAAATCACCGAAAAATACATAAAACCTAAGAAGAAATGGAGAGTCGAAATACATAAATGACCACAACCCAGTCATTTTGTCCATGTGGAATGCTAACATGGATATTCAATATGTTGCTGACAACTCTATTGCTGTGGCTCAATATGTGACGTCTTACATCACAAAATCAGAAAAGACGGAACTGAAGGAAATGTGGGAGGAAATTTCACATAAAAAGAGTCTAAGTAAGAAATTATACAGTTACAGTCTGAAGATGTTGTCGCATCGAGAAATTGGAGCATATGAATGTTCTCATCGGTTATCATCAGCAAGTCTATATGCCAAATCAAGAACAATCATTTGGGTGAGTCTAGGTCTTGCTGCAACATGAAACCGAGTTTTGAAATCTGTACAAGAAATAGAGTATTTGGCGGAGAAAGAACCAAACAGTACAGATATTTTGAAGACAAACATGTTTGATACATACTATCCAAATAGAAGTAGTCATCTTGAGAACGTTTGTCTCTATGAAGTTCTGCAAACCTATACTTTTAAGAGCAACATCACAGAAGATATCAATAAAGGTGTATATGCTGTAATTGGATGTGAAGGATGTCTGGTGAAACGAAGAAAAGGCCATTTGATTAATCATCGAAAATTGAGTTGTGAATCTCCTGACAAAAGGGAATTTTACTATTTAGCTCTTTGCAACTCTTTAAGCCATGGCTTACAGAGGAGGAACTACTTGGAGATTTTCTCAGTTATGAAGATTCGTTCAATGCAACCAAGGATACCATAGAATGTCCTGTTTTTTCAAATTATCTGCAACTCTTGAACGAGGAAATAAAGCAAGACGCTACAATTGCAGCAGAGATTGCTAGAGACAGTACTCAAGACAGTCAGAGTTCTGCTTCATTGAGTCAGGATCCACTAGGAGGACCAATTATCCAAAATGAAGCTGCCACTGCCATGGATGAAGTGGAAAGAGCCATGGAACAAGCTCAGGAGGATGTAGTTAACTTAGAAGATTCGGAAAAAGAACTAAACGTTGAGCAGAGACAAATATATGACGAAGTCAGAGAACAGATTGAGCATGGTTTATGTCATGAGAAAAAAGAGTGCTCATGTACATCATTTATACCTGTCCGACTTACGTGAGTGGAGAAGCAGGAACTGGAAAAAGTTTTCTGAATAAAGCAATTGCAACTTATCTGCAGAAAAGAACGGAGTCATCGCTGTCTTGTGTTGTTACCGCTCCAACTGGGTTGGCAGCACATAACATTACTTTACATCGTTTATTGATGCTGCCAGTAGAGCATGATAATAAATTACAATACCACAAGCTATCTGGAGAAGCTTGTTGTGAAGTTTCAAGAGTCCTAAAGAAAATGAAACTTCTTATCATTGATGAGGTAAGCATGGTATCAAATGTAAAGCTTGCTTTTGTGCATTTAAGAATGCAAGACATTCTTAAAACAGATGTGTTATTTGGAGGCAAACACATCATTGTTTTTGGAGATCTACTGCAGCTAACTCCAGTGAGGACAACCAGTGTTTAAAATGCTTACGCATGAAGATACCAGGAAGTGCTTAGGAAGCATTGGAAATGTTAACATATGGTTAAAGTTCAAATATGCAGAACTGCTTCAAAATATGCGACAGGCAAAGGATGAAGATTATTAAAATATTCTACAAGATGTAAGAATTGGAAAAGTAAGTGAGCATGGCAAAGAAGCTTTACATGCACGATTAATTTCAAATTTGTTTCCAAACGAAAACATTCTCCCAGAGAATATTTTTAAGAAAATTTCTGAAAACAAATCTGTCATATGCTTGATGCCAACTCTGCAAGAATGTTCAATCTTCAACAACAAAATGTTAGTTAGAAAATCAAGAGATTGTGAAACTGGAAGCTATTGATAAAATAGAGCATGAAGGAGCAACTATTATTTTGTCAGAAAAGTTGAAATCAAAATTGGATTCTTTAGAGAAGACAATATCTAAAACTGCTGGTTTGGAAAAGACTCTGTATGCATCTTTAAATTGTCGTATAATTTTACGACGGAATTTACATGTGGAAAGAGGTTTAGTAAATGGAGCAATGGGTCATGTTGTTGATTTTGTGAATTACCGAAATAGAGATGAAATTGAATTTATAAAAATAAAATTTGATGGTATTGAAGAAGTACAACAAATCAGTTGTTGTTCTGCTCGATTTTTGCTTGTGAAAGATTTATATGTCCGCCGAAAACAGGTAGGCTTTAGGTTATGTAGTAGTAGAGAATCTTAGGCAGCATGTCTGTTAGGCCTCTTACTTCACAAATAGGCTATTAGCTGTGCAATAAAGATGCAGGGTGCGCTGTTGAAATGAAAAAAGAATGTTATGTCTTGCTTATATATATGTGGTCTGTTTTTTGCCAGTATAGACAGTGAAATAGTATGAGCAGAGACACACATATTGCATGCAGAGACAGACATGGTAGATTACATGTAACATCCTGGTCATGTGCCTAAGATCACACTGTGAGTCAAGCTTGATTTTAAATGAATCTAGGTGAATAATTTGCTTAATTGATGTGTTTAAAAATATGGGAATACATGTATTCTTGAAGTTTGTTAGGCTTTAGGATATGTACTAGTAGGGAATCTTAGGTAGCATGTCTGTTAGGCCTCTTACTTCACAAATAGGCTCTAAGCTGTGCAATAAAGATCCAGGGTGTGCCGTTGAAATGAAAAAGTAATGTTATGTCTTGCTTATATATATGTGGTCTGTTTTTTGCCAGTAGAGACAGTGAAATAGTATGAGCAGAGACATACATATTGCATGCAGAGACAGACATGGTAGATTACATGTAACATCCTTGTCATGTGCCTAAGATCACACTGTGAGTCAAGCTTGATTTTAAATGAATCTGGATGAATAATTTGCTTAGTTGATGTGTTTAAAAACATGGGAATACATGTATTCTTGAAGTCAGTTAGGCTTTAGGATATGTACTAGTAGGGAATCTTAAGTAGCATGTCTGTTAGGCCTCTTACTTCACAAATAGGGTCTAAGCTGTGCAATAAATATCCAGGGTGTGCCGTTGAAATGAAAAAGGAATGTTATGTCTTGCTTATATACATGTGGTCTGTTTTTTTTGCCAGTAGAGACAGTGAAATAGTATGAGCTGAGACACACATAATGCATGCAGAGACAGACATGGTAGATTACATGTAGCATCCTGGTCATGTGCCTAAGATCACACTGTGAGTCAAGCTTGATGTTAAATGAATCTTTATAAATAATTTGCTTAGTTGATGTGTTTAAAAATATGGGAATACATGTATTCTTAAAGTCAGTTAGGCTTTAGGATATGTACTAGTAGGGAATCTTAGGCAGCATGTCTGTTAGGCCTCTTACTTCACAAATAGGCTCTAAGCTGTGAAATAAAGATGCAGGGTGTGCCGTTGAAATGAAAAAGGAATGCTATGTCTTGCTTATATATGTATGGTCTGTTTTTTCCCATTAGAGACAGTGAAATAGTATGAGCAGAGACACACATATTGCATGCAGAGACAGACATGGTAGATTACATGTACCATCCTGGTCATGTGCCTAAGATCATACTGTGAGTCAAGCTTGATTTTAAATGAATCTTTATGAATAATTTGCTTAGTTGATGTGTTTAAAAATATGGGAATTCATGTATTCTTGAAGTCAGTTAGGCTTTAGGATATGTACTAGTAGGGAATCTTAGGCAGCATGTCTGTTAGGCCTCTTACTTCACAAATAGGCTCTAAGCTGTGCAATAAAGATCCAGGGTGTGCCGTTGAAATGAAAAAGGAATCTTATGTCTTGCTTATATATATGCGGTCTGTTTTTTGCCAGTAGAGACAGTGAAATAGTATGAGCAAAGACACACATATTGCATGCAGAGACAGACATGGTAGATTACATGTAACATCCTGGTCATATGCCTAAGATCAGACTGTGAGTCAAGCTTGATTTTAAATGAATCTGGATGAATAATTTGCTTAGTTGATGTGTTTAAAAATATGGGAATACATGTATTCTTGAAGTCACTTAGGCTTTAGGATATGTAGTAGTAGAGAATCTTAGGCAGCATGTCTGTTAGGCCTCTTACTTCACAAATAGGCTCTAAGCTGTGCAATAAAGATCCAGGGTGTGCCTTTAAAAGGAAAAAGGAATGTCATGTCTTGCTTATATATATGTGGTCTGTTTGTTGCCAGTAGAGACAGTGAAATAGTATGAGCAGAGACACACATATTGCATGCAGAGACAGACATGGTAGATTATATGTAACATCCTGGTCATGTGCCTAAGATCACACTGTGAGTCAAGCTTGATTTTAAATGTATCTGGATGAATAATTTGCTTAGTTGATGTGTTTAAAAATATGGGAATACATGTATTTTTGAAGTCAGGTAGGCTTTAGGTTATGTAGTAGTAGAGAATCTTAGGCAGCATGTCTGTTAGGCCTCTTACTTCACAAATAGGCTATTAGCTGTGCAATAAAGATGCAGGGTGCGCTGTTGAAATGAAAAAAGAATGTTATGTCTTGCTTATATATATGTGGTCTGTTTTTTGCCAGTATAGACAGTGAAATAGTATGAGCAGAGACACACATATTGCATGCAGAGACAGACATGGTAGATTACATGTAACATCCTGGTCATGTGCCTAAGATCACACTGTGAGTCAAGCTTGATTTTAAATGAATCTGGGTGAATAATTTGCTTAATTGATGTGTTTAAAAATATGGGAATACATGTATTCTTGAAGTCAGTTAGGCTTTAGGATATGTACTAGTAGGGAATCTTAGGTAGCATGTCTGTTAGGCCTCTTACTTCACAAATAGGCTCTAAGCTGTGCAATAAAGATCCAGGGTGTGCCGTTGAAATGAAAAAGTAATGTTATGTCTTGCTTATATATATGTGGTCTGTTTTTTGCCAGTAGAGACAGTGAAATAGTATGAGCAGAGACACACATATTGCATGCAGAGACAGACATGGTAGATTACATGTAACATCCTGGTCATGTGCCTAAGATCACACTGTAAGTCAAGCTTGATTTTAAATGAATCTGGGTGAATAATTTGCTTAGTTGAGGTGTTTAAAAATATGGGAATACATGTATTCTTGAAGTCAGTTAGGCTTTAGGATATGCACTAGTAAAGAATCTTAGGCAGCATGTCTGTTAGGCCTCTTAATTCACAAATAGGCTTTAAGCTGTGCAATAAAGATCCAGGGTGTGCTGTTGAAATGAAAAAGAAATGTTATGTCTTGCTTATATATATATGGTCTGTTTTTTGCCAGTAGAGACAGTGGGATAGTATGAGCACAAAGACACATAGTGGAGGCAGAGACAGACATGGTAGATTACATGTAACATCCTGGTCATGTGCCTAAGATCACACTGTGAGTCAAGCTTGATTTTAAATGAATCTGGGTGAATAATGTGCTTAGTTGATGTGTTTAAAAATATGGGAATACGTGTATTTTTGAAGTCAGTTAGGCTTTAGGGTATGTACTAGTAGATGAGAGTTAGAGAGATGGGGCAGGCACTGAGTGAGATGCAAACTGTGAGCAGACACAGGTGACATTATTGAAAAATGTGAAAATATTATTCCTTATTTCATACAGACACTCAGTGTGATCCTTGTAAAAAAAAAAAGCCATACATTTTACGAAATGACACACAGAAAGAGAGAGATGGGGCACGCACACAGTGAGATGACACACAGGCACAGAGTGAGGTGAGACACATACACAAAGTACCCTTTAACCTTAGAGATACAAACTGTGAGCAGACACAGGCGACATTATTGACAAATGCGAAAATATAATTCCTTATTTCATACAGACACTCAGTGTGATCCTTGTCAAAAATGTTAAAGCCATACTTTTTACCATAAAACATTTACCAGAGTAAGATGAGACACACACAAACAGACAAATGACACACACAAAAAGAGAGAGATGGGGCAGGCACAGAGTGTGATGACACACAGGCACAAAGTGAGGTGAGACACAGGCACAGAGTACCCTTTAAGCTTAGAGATGCAAACTGTGAGCAGACACAGGTGACATTATTGACAAATGTGAAAATATAATTCCTTATTTGATACAGACACTCAGTGTGATCCTTGTCAAAAATGTTAAAGCCATACTTTTTACCCTAAAATATTTACCAGAGTGAGATGAGACACACGCAAACAGACAAATGACGCACACAAAGAGAGAGAGATGGGGCAGGCACAGAGTGAGGTGAGACACAGGCACAGAGTACCCTTTAAGCTTAGAGTTGTAAACTGTGAGCAGACACAGGTGACATTAATAAAAAATGTGAAAATATAATTCTTTATTTCATACAGACACTCAGTGTGATCCTTGTCACAAATGTTAAATACATACTTTTTACCATAAAACATTTACCAGAGTGAGATGAGACACACGCAAACAGACAAATGACACACACAAAGAGAGAGATGAGGCAGGCACAGAGTGAGATGATACACAGGCACACAGGCTCAGAGTGAGATGCGACACAGGCACAGAGTGAGATGAGGCACAGGCATAGAGTGAGAAGAGACACGCAAAGAGAGAAATGACACACACAAAGAGAGAGATGGGGCAGGTACAGACTGAGATGAGACACATGCACAGAGTGAGATGAGACACAGGCACAGAGTGAGATGAGCCACAGGGACAGAGTGACATGAGACACAGGCACAGAGTGAGATGGTGCAGACAGAGAGTGAGATTAATATTGAAACTGTACTGCACTGTTGCTGTGACACAGTTGCTGTGGTATAAACTTACTTATGTTGTAAACTAGTGTTTATATCGTTTACTTATTGTAATTGCTATGTAGTATGTTTGTAGTGGTCTATAATATGTTATTTTTTCTTTACCACAGATTGTAATCATCTATCGAAAGATAAAAGAATATGCCGACGAAGGAAAGACGACAAAAAATATATAAACATGATTTATGGTTCAAGAAAACACAAATTGAAGATTCACCCAAAACACAATCTTCAGTGAAAAAAAAGAATGCTCCTGGTAAGCAAACAAAGGAGTTTTAAAGGAAATTAATGAAATGTAAAAAAAATGATGTTCTTTCAAAGAAAAAAAAACATCTCTAAATACAAAGAAAAAACTGTGCCCCTCAAAAAATTTTAGACCTGTAGAAGAAGATGATATTCTCTATAGCAATAGACGGAGAAATCAATTTATTGACATTCGTAGACAATTTTTTTTATAACAGAATTGTTTTAAATGTATTAAATTTTTTTTAGATATATCAAAAGAAGAGTGCTTTTTACAAGAAAAAAAGCATAGTGAAGATTGTGGATCAGGCATTTAAAGTGAAAAATAAATTATATGGTTTAGTAATCAATAGAATTCGTACACTAGATAAGGTAATCAATGTTTTCAAATCAAAATGTAAGTGGAAAAGAGTAATTAATCGGACTAATTTTTGTGATGTTTTTTCTGGAGAATGGAAGCATAGTTCAAGTTGTGAGCCATTTTTTAATGAAGAAAGTTACTTTCAGGATAATGATTTGGTGCATGCAGTTGACACCAGTGGTCGAGCAAATGAGGTGAAGGGCGGTTGTCCGGTTGAAAAAGAAAAAATTGTGCCTAGAAATGCAGAAGAGGTGTTAGCTGATGAAGTTTTAGGGAGATGTCCTAAGGCTCCAGTGTATACTTGGAATTGTAGTAGTATTTGTAGTGTGCGACAGGATTCAATTGATTTGTTTCTCAATTTCTTACGGACACATACTAAGAAAAGTCTAAAACAAAAGATGAAGATATTGCAAGAGTTAGATCCTTGTAGAGTGAGAGAAAAAACAGGTTTGCATGGGCATTTACTGGCTTGTCTTTCAAGAAAAGTATGTCAGAGTGTTTTTCACCATTTTAGGATGTTAGCAGTGCATCATAATAAAGTGAGGAAATTAGTGAGAAGGTTGTATTATGCAAAAAGTCCAGCACTTAAGCTAAAACAGTTAAACAGTGTTCTTTTGCATGGAACTGAATTAGATGTGAAGAACATTTGTGAAGAAATTGAGTTTTGTTACTTTGGTGAAAAAGAGGACAGTGCAGAAACAGATAGAGTAATAGAAGGTAATGTGGAAGAGAATGTACAGATTTCAAGTACAGAACAATTTGAACATGAAATTACATAGTTTAAGGTCAATTCAAGTGAAAGGCCTAATTGTTCTTGTGTGTGTTGTCGACGAACTCATTATAAGAATCAGACTAGATTAGTTGATTTATATGTAAAAAGTGAAATGGAAAATAATGATGAGTGGGAGGATTTTGCAACTTATTTGTTGGTAGAAAATTGTTTTGATTTGGGTTCTGATCAACGTATTTTTAAATATTGTTATACTAAATTAAATGAAAACAGAATGCCTGCTAGAGCTGTTCATAATATTCTGGAGTTGGTAGACATTCCTTCTGCATTGATGGATTTAAATACCTATGAGTCTATTCTGATTCAATGTGTGCATCCTTTTCAGGCCATTGTTCGCATGGAGCCTAAGACAGGGAAATTGCCTCCTTCAGATTTACAGAGAGGATTAAAGGGAAGAGTTGTTTATTTGCCTCTAGATTTTAAGAAAAATATTGATACAATTGGTGTAGAAAAAGTAGAAGAGGAACTTCTGGTTATTCTAGTTAATGGTGTTCCAACAAAGAGTAAAAAAATCTGGCAAGAATTAGTGGATGTTAGGAAAGTCAAAAAGGCAATGTTGTATTTGGTAAAAAATAATCACTACTACAAAAATGTATATGTTGGAGAAGAGGAAACAGCTGTAGAAGAGGACAGTGATTTTTCAGCTGGGCAAATTGAAAGAGTTGATGTCTCTAGAAGTGAAGAAATTTATGAACATTATAGTGTTTATCCATTGCATCCCAAAGAAGTAATGGGGAATGCTATTGACTTGTTTCAAATGAAAGAAGCAAAAGGAAGTCCCATTAGTGTATGGGAAGAAAGTTTGGAAGCTCGTTGTTTTCCACAGTTATTTCCAACAGGTCAAGGTGGATGATATGACGACCGACCTGTTCAAATTCCTGCATCTGAATACCGGACTTTAAGATTATATGCAGAAGATCCAAGGTTTCGTCAATGCATTCCATATTTGTTTCATCTACTGTTTGAGAGCGACTTGTCGGGACTTTCTTATGCAGTGAACCATATACTGAAAAGTGGAGTACATCTGCAAAATGTTTCGGCAAGGGACTTTATGGATAAAGTCAAACTGCAAAACAGTGTTTTGGAATCTCAGCTAATTAATTTCATGGCATGTCAGCGTGGTACTAACGAGTATTGGTACCGTCGTCATGGGGAATTGAAATGTATGCTAAGAAACTTAGGAACTCCTACATGGGTCCTCACTCTTAGCTGTGCTGAGTATGCTTGGGGAGACTTACTTCAATTTCTACGAGAGGCAAAAAAAACCATTGAAAATATTGAATACAAGACACCTGGAGAACTGTGCTCTTTGGATCCAGTTAATGTATGCAGGTATTTCAATCATAGGTTTGAAGCTATGATGTCTTTTATCACAAACAAAAAAAATCCTCTGCTTGGAGAGGTTTTGGATTTCTTTTGGTGAAAGGAGTATCAAGCAAGAGGTGCTTCTCACATACATATGCTGCTAAGGTTCAAAGATGCACCCACATTTGGAACAGATTCGGATGAGAAAGTGATGAGTTTCATTGAACAGTATTCTACATATGCTGTTCCGAAAAGTACAGAAGAAAACAATTTAAGACATCAAGTTTAATGCTTTCAAACCCATTGTTGTGGAAAATACTGTCGTCGAAAATACAAATCCAAGGACAAGTTCTACTCAAAATTAGGGGTGGGCGGACAACTACGCTCCGTTCGCGGAGTTTTCGAAGTTTTGGCAACTTCGCGCTTCGTCGGGAGCGCGAAGCTGTCGTCTACTTCGTCTACTTCGCCGTCGCGTAGTAGTTTTTCTTCCTCGCGCGCTCAGTAGCATTCTCGCGTGTGCGGTAAAGACTTACCGTGGTTCTGCGTTCGCTTTCTCGCTTTTCTCTCCCGTTCGCGACGATGTTTGGAATCCGGCCGCACAATCCAACCCGACTGTGAGAACGCGATGACGTCATTCGGACGCGCGACCACGTCATTAGGACGCGCGATCTTCTTACAGCGCTATGTTGGTAAGATCGCGTTTCCGAACACGCAGAAACTGCAATCTGGCACAGAATATCTCTCGAGCATGTTAACATTTTCTCTAAAATGTTCATTTAACCCCTCAGATTGTGATTTGGTTTATTTTTTTTGTGCTAGGAGTCTTCTTTTTGTTTCTACTATTTTTTTCAAGAGAAGGGAAGTGACCCTAAATCTCCAACTTCCTGTTCCTGTTCACCAGGCTCCTCCCAGTGCTTTGTCCATGTGGTGTTCACTTTCATTTGGAATTGGAGCTGGAAGGATTACTCTTTGTGTCTACTGCATCATAGCATTTAA
Organism: Lissotriton helveticus; assembly: GCF_964261635.1. Classification (NCBI taxonomy): domain Eukaryota; kingdom Metazoa; phylum Chordata; class Amphibia; order Caudata; family Salamandridae; genus Lissotriton; species Lissotriton helveticus. The sequence continues at coordinate 2,102,915,267 of NC_136059.1, read as the reverse complement.
TTGGATTTATTGAGGAATTTTGGATTTGAACTTTTCTTTCACAAGTAAGTTTGAGAATTGGTGTACTGTATAAATGTTTTTTTTAACTACAGTTTTCTGTGCTTCTTAATCTTTGCTGCAACGCGACCTTACAGTTTTTGTCATCTTCGCGCGCTCAATGTGCGTGCTCGGGGGCGCGATCACGACGTTTTGTTCAGTTCGCGCCGCCGAACACGCCGAATTTGCATTCTCGCGAGCAATATCTCTCGAGTTGCCTAAAAAGCTCCCGAAAATGTAGATGCTGTTCATTTTGCTAATAGAAACTCCTCAGGTTGTCATTTGCTCGTAGTTTGCTCGTAGTTTTTGGAGCATGGACCACTCACTGTTTCTGTCCTCTATGCACCTTGTTGTTTGAGGGTGGCCTGACCATGTGGGCGGCTTGGTGGCGGCCTTGTTGTCAAGCCAAGCATTGTCCTTTTGCCATAGGAATGTATTGTCTATTTGTCTGTCTTCTCTTTCTTTTCCTGTTTTTGGGGGTGGCACTGGCCCGGCCATGTGGGGGCGGCCATTTTGTGTGACCTTCCATCCTGTTTGCCGCAGGCCTCCACAGTTGTGTTATTTTTTTCTGCCAGTAGGCCTAGAGTCCCAGACATAGTCAGCTGGGATGCTTGATGTAGCGGTTGCCATTTTGTCTGTTGAATTTAACATCATTTAGGGCATGGGTGGCAATGCATTGAATTTTCATATGTGGTGTTTGGGGTGTAGTTAACTAGTTAACTCTTTGGGGGGGAACTCCAAAATGCCTTTGTTGTTTGTGTTGATGTGTAACTTTCAAACCTTGTAGCCATGGGGACTTTTTTTTTTTGCATTAAGCTGTGATGTATGCATCCTCCTTTTTCTGGCCATATAAGGAGGGATATCGGCCTGGTTGAGTTTATTTTTTTTGGCCTTTGCCCTTTACCCATGTACCTGTGATGAGTGCCCATGTGGACCTGTTGTGGTAGTAGTAGTAGTAGTGTGCCGTTTTGTATTAGAGAAATTGGCCTGTGTCTTGCCATTGTTCCTGTTGGCTTACTACTGTTCACATCCCCATTGCTATCTGCTGCAGGTCACTGATGCTGCATCCATGATGCACAAATTATGGATAAACAAGTTCCACTTCCACTACATTTGCATTTTAATTATTTTCTATTCTTACTCTTACTGGATGTAGAAATACTTCTAGTAGTAATTAAAGCTAAAATAAATCCATATTTGACTGATGTTGTTCTGCCTTCTTTGCTTGTAGGTGCACAAAATACTGGAGCAGGTGTCTGTCATCCTTCATCGGCTGTTCTACTGCCAGACGGGCGTCCTTTTGTACTACGTCACGTGTGGTGTGAGTGACTAACCTGACCAGACATCATTTTCAGCAACTTGTGCAACTGAGTGCTGCTGCTGACATCTGAAGAAGATGGCCCCAAAGAAAGCAGGTACCAGGTCCTCCAAAATAGTTGCTGAGAAGAAGGAACTGACACTTAAGTCTGGTGTTGACCCCAAAACCTTTTTTGGGAGAAAAAAAAGTACGCCCAAGCAGATGAGTGGGGGAGAGGTAGCCAGCCTAATCTTGGAAAGCAGTGATACTGAGCATCACCTGGACTTATCGCAAAGTAGTACACATTCCACGCAAGAGGGAACACAGCAGAAAAGCGGTGAACAACAACTAGCGCCTGCAATAGTAGATGTTCAACAACAACAACTGTATGTATCAAAACAACTACCACAACCACCGCCTGCAATAGTTTTTCAAGAACCACCACTGGCAATAGTAGTTCCTCCTGAAGTCGGGGCAGTTCAGGAAATTGAGCCTGATGCAAAGCAAGAAGAGGTAGCACATCCTGCAGGAGATCTATTGGGTTCCAAATCCCCACCAAGGAAAAGGAGGGTTAGTAGTACATTGAGTTCTTCGCCAAGCATCCCTTCTGATGATCTTGATCTCGATTGGGAGCCAGAACGATCGGAGCATGAGAGGGAGGGACATCCCAAGAAGACCAGGCGAGAGAAAAGGAATGTTCCAGGAAGCCTACCACTTATGGAGTGCAATGTTCAGCAGCCGGATAATGATAATGACTCTGATGGTGATGATGAGTCAGACCCAGTCATCACAAGCATTACTCCTGGCCCTGAGGACATGGAGACCAACATTTTTACCCTATCAAGAATGGCTGCGACTAGGTATGTAGTAGCACGCATACCACCAACCCAGGCCACACCAAAACTACCTCCAGCTTCCATTTTTACAATTGCACACAGCCGGCAGCGTCCTACATCCAGCACAAGTTCCACCTCAGTGGAAGGAGGTAGTGGTACTACTGCGCAGCCACATAGTGCAGTTCAGCACACAACCTCCAGTTCATCCGGCATTGGAAGTGGCACCTCTAGCAGGAGACAAAAGTTAAGCTCCCCAGTGTGGGACTTCTTTACAGTTAGCGCAAATGAGGACAACATTGCTATATGTTCCATTTGTCATTCCTCTGTTCGTCGTGGTAAGCTTGGCACAAACTATGGTACCGGAGGCCAAATGACCCATTTGAAAAAACACCACCAAATCAAGTGGGAGGACCACCTACGTATCATGAATACTGGAACCATTAATGTTGGTGGGAAAGCAGTAGAAGGTCCACTCCCCAGCACTGCAGTGGTAGAACCCAGATCCTCCGGATCAGCAACATCTCTGTGGCACCAGAGTACGAGTAGCCCGGAGACACCAAGGAGTACGGGTGCGAAGTCTGCGACACAAAGTACTACATTGGGCATATCTGAAAGAAATACCAAGCAGCAGCGTACCATTCTTAGCATGATTAAGCAGGAGGGAAAGTACGAGCGCAACCACCCAATAGCACGTTTATACAATGCTAAGCTTGCTAAAATGTTAGCACTGGACCTTCTCCCATTTTCTTTTGTTGAAGGGATGGGTTTCCTGGAATTTGTGTCAACCCTCTGCCCAAAATGGAATGTTCCCAGCCGCTACTATTTCGCCAGAGTTGCTGTTCCAGCACTACACCACGACGTGCTGGAATTGCTTGGAAAAACCTTGCAGCAGAGTGCAGTGCATAGTATCCACCTGACAACAGACATGTGGAGCAGTAGTCAAGGCACAGATTACATGTGCATCACAGCACACTGGATCTCTTTTTCAGGTGTTAGAGACAAGATATCTACAGGCATTGACATTAATGAGATTTTTAATGATACTCGCAAACATGCAACTGTAGCCATGTTTGCTATGGAGAACTCGCATACTGCTGCAAACATTTTGGATGAGTTCAACAGCAAGGTCTTTGAATGGCTGCGACCAAGAGGCCTCAGAATTGGTTTTGTTGCCACCGACAATGGCAGTAATGTAGTTAAGGCCATGGAAGATGGCGGCTATTTCAGGGTCCCGTGTTTGGCACACTGCATCAACATTGTGGTTCAAGACTTTCTGAAAAGTGAAAGCAAAGTCAGCAACTTACTGACCATTTGCAGAAGAATCTGCACGCATTTCAATCATTCTTTTAAAGCCCGGAAGCAGCTACGGGTCATTCAACGTGAGTGTAACATGCCAGTCAAAGCACTCATTCAGGAGGTACCAACACGTTGGAACTCTACGTATTACATGCTCGAACGGCTGTTTGAGCAGTACATACCACTCAATGCATATGTCATGACAAGATCAGGGGATAATGCTGTTAAAGACATGACCGTTGAGATGTGGCAATGGGACCTCATTAAATGCCTGACTGAGATGCTACTTCCTTTTGAGGTCTTCACACGTGCAGTCAGCAGGGAGGACTGTACTATGAGCCAAGCAATCCCACTGTTGTACATGCTTGAGCAAGAGCTGAAGGAGGTGTATGAAACGTACGAAGGTATGGAAGGAAAACGTGAAGCATTTAATTTTGCGAAGTCCTTAGCATGGCGCTTATCTCAGAATACAAGGATTCAAAATAAGATTTTGTCACATGAACATTACATTACTGCCACAATTTTGGATCCACGGTACAAATTATTTGTGAATAGTAATGCATTAATTCCTTTTTCTAAAGAGGATGTTTCCAAGTACAAAACTGTAAAACCAAAGAAGCCACTGATTTCGAAAACGAACGGCTCTCAATTAGAGGCCTGCCAGTGCCAGCCCAGGACAGTGCAAGTACTACTGAGCATCCTACAGAGTCAAGGTCCTCTTTACAGCATGCGAGCAGTGCGTTTGCTTCCCAGCAGTCACCAACACAAACAATAACACCAACAGGATCTGATTCATCAGACACAAGCAAAAAAATAGCTGCTTGGTTTCTACGGAAAGGGATGGGGAAGTCCGTTGCTGCCGCAAAGCAAAAAGAGGACGAGCAAACCAGAGCACCAATGAACATTGAGCGGATGGTCCAGGCCTATCTGGTTGACACAACAGAGGTGTGCATGGAGCAAAGCCCATTGGTGTATTGGTATAGGACAAGAAGCCAATGGCCACTGCTTAGCAGGCTGGCGATAAAGTATCTAGCTTGCCCTGTTGCAAGTGTCTCTTCAGAGCGTGTGTTCAGTGCTGCTGGTGCCATTGTGACTGTGAGAAGGACCAGTCTGTCGCCCAAAAGCGTGGAGCGGTTAACCATGATAAAAATGAACCAGCACTTGATACCACCAGACTACAAAGTCCGTGAATCACAGCTGGAAGAGGAGAGCGAGTCGGAAGAAATCAGTATTTGGTTACAGGACCTACTTCTGTCAGAAGAACCAGCAGGGTTTGAGGACGAGCTCCTCTTCCCTGACAACTAGCCCTTGCGGTGCCAAACGTAATCAACATCAACCACAGGTAAGAAGAGAAGTTTCCTGGGAGGTATACTGGAGGAGAGGCTCGTAGTACTAATAGGACAAATATAGCTTTCAGTGAGGGGCACAGCATCTATCTGTTTGCATGTTACACATGTGGTCAGTTAATAAACTATTTCAATCAAACACTGGCCGCTGCCCTGCATCTAGAGTAAACCTTGTGACGTACAACAGTAACCCCACCACAAAACAACATCATAGCATATCTGTAGAAGTTGAAAATAAATAACATTTATTCATGTATAAAAATATTCTCCTATCCCCACCCTAACCCCAACCATAGTCCAAGTCCAAAGAATGTCCCGCAAAAATAACCCCAACACCCAATTCCCACCCACCAACAAAAGTATTCAAAAAAGGGCAAATCAACAGGGTCCATTCCAATTGGCGGGTGTTTGTCCACTAAAATCTTTCTTTCCACGCTCCTCTAATTGGGCCTCCAGCTTGGCCACCCGGAGGAGAAGTTGTTGACGAAATGCACGGCACCTACATTGGCATCCATGCTGTGAGGGGGTGGCAGATGTTGAATGGCGGCGGTGAGCGGCTGCCTGGCCGCGGCGCCGTACTCCTGCAGGTGGAGCCTTGCTGGGGCCAGACGCATTGGAAGAGGCAGCCGCCCCCTCCTCCTCCTCCTCCTCAGCCTCAGCCACCAGCTTGCGGTACTCCTCCACAATGGCCTGCAGTTTCCTTTGCCGGGCCCTGGCTGCCAACTCCTTCCGCGATGGTTTTGAGGAAGGAGTATGAGTATCTATAAAAAAAGAAACAGAATTGTAACTGAAACTCTTCATAATTCATTCAACAGTACATTTCGGCATAGTAGCACTACCAAGCGCAGTACATACAATTGGTGTCTACTTTTAGTATCTATCTAATCTGTCCTCCTGCTTCCCCTGCCTGTAGCATTTGTTGAAGTTTTTTCCGGCATTATACTTGCCCTAGTACTGGGTGGCCTTGAGTACACATAAGAAGAACAAAAGTCTTTTTTGTATCCTTTTAGTTTTTCAAAGTAAGACTCTGGTTCCAGTGACAGTCTTCACCTATGATGAATGTACAAATACATTTAGGGGGCATCCACCCATTAAAAGTCAATGTCTATCCTTCCACCTCCTTCCACCCTAGTTAACTTCTTTCCCTTTTTGTTCAACACATCCCTCAGGTCATCTGATCTGACTTTTAGTCTTCTCCAAAAGTTACACAGCTGAGTTGGAGTCTGATGGAAGAGGCCTTGTTTACTCAACGCAAACTGGTAATGCTACAAAGGGTGTGTTCTTCAACCATTGTATTTTGTCCAGTACAACTTCAAATTCATAATTTCCTAATAAGTCTCATAGCACAGTGAGGAAAAAAATGTCCCCCATCCATCTAGTAATGCAAATTAGTTATGAATATAACTTACCACCGCCCACCGCTGAACTTTCCTCCCCCACTGATGCTCCTGCAGGCGCCGCGTCCTCTGTCCCCTCCTGGATGCCAATCTCTTCGCCGCTGGCCCCGTCAGCACTGGTGGTTAGTATTGATTGTGCACCTGTAAAAACAAGTACAGCTTTTTAGATGCCTGCACACCGCCCCCTATTTTACTAGTTGTACTTTTTTCACCAGGAAGGAAGATTGAAAAACAGGTACGTACAACAACAATCGTTGTGGCAGTGTAACTTGTCCAAATTGCGTCCAATTTACAGCACTCACATTAGACAGAGTTTTGTTTTAATTTATTAGATGGTCCCTAGGGTCATCTAATCTACTCCTACTATAGTCTTTGGAAAGTTAGCCTGAGCCATATAACCATTTTTTGATCCGTGTCTACTGCTTTGCCCATGTTACCTTGCAGCTTGTTGCACGGTAAGAAAGACACCATTGAGGGCACATGATGAGTCTGGCATACAATTGACAAACCAGTATTGTTAGTCCATAATGTTGCACTTGTTGCCATGTGATGATGACTGCTAAAAACTGGCATAGTTGTATTCACTGTCTAACGTGCAACATTTTTCTCATAGGCAGATGAGAAGAGAAGATCGCCTTCTACGAAACAAGGGATTTGCAGAGCTTTCGAAAGATGTCTCCCACAATTCACACATTACTCTATCGTGCACTAGATGTACAAAATGTACAGTATTTTATCTTCTTCATTTTGCATGGTGGAGCAGGATGTTTCTCATTGAAATACTTCCAGGTTTCAACATTACAAAGCTTGTTAAATATTACAAAAAATAAAGTTTTCGAACTTGCACGTAGACTCTGTGGTATATTTTCAGTGTCTGGGGTGCTGGGGACTGAAACGAGTGAGTGAGCGAAAGGGTCTTCTACTCTTCTTCTTCTGTTGTGGCGTGGGTTGTGTATTAACATTGGGTATATCTAACTATCTTCGTGTGGGGGTCGGAGGTGGGACAATTGGCTATGACCGAGACACTTAGGTAGGTAGACTAGATGGTCATTGGATTATGGGTTCTTCTGACTGAGTTCTTCTGTGACCAGGGTGTAAGGTCCAACCTCCCTATCACCAACATCAACAACATCCTATTTTCTTCTTGTATATAGTTGTGTATGTGCAGAGAGAGAATAATAATAACCACAACAGTAGTAGAAGTATACTAACTGAACAAAAATTAGTAGGTAAACATCTGGTTGTGCATTTTTGTTGGTGGGAATTGAGAGACTGGAGATTACAGAGGACAACGCAAAAGACAGGAGTGGACCCAATGGCTACAGCTATTCTATCATTCAAAAGAATACCGGTCCTTAACTAAAGAGTGGCCAACAGGGCAAGCTTAGCTTCACACAGTCTAATCAGACCCCCCAGGATATAGCGGCATGGATTGGTAAATTTAGCGGCACAAAAATGGAAATTTAGCGGCATTTAGCGGCATTTTATTTTGGGGTTTTTGCAACACCAAACACAGATATCTTACTGTTTGACCTTGCCCACGTAACGCTTGTTCCTGTGCCTGAGTGTCTAGCACTTATTGCAGTACTATACCTCAAATTATACTCTGTTTTCTCTTATAACTGCACACTTGTCACTTTCATCTCATCTTGTGCACTTTTGACTACCTCATGCATTTTTGGTTGCTCACAATTTTTACTCAAGTATTTTGTTTGCTCACGGTTGTCACTATTACCTTTACTACCTCATGTATTTTTGGTTGCTCACAATTTTTACTCAAGTATTTTGTTTGCTCACGATTGTCACTATTACCTTTACTACCTCATGTATTTTTGGTTGCTCACAGTTTTTACTACCTCATGTATTTTGTTTGCTCACAAATGTCACTATTACCTTATGTAAGTAACGTATGTTTTTGCAATCTGTCCTTTTGTAATGTTTCTCATTATGTTTCATCTCTGTTCCTAATGTGAAGCGCTCTGACGCCTTCAGGTAAAGTCCGCGCTATATAAAAATGCATAAATAAATAAATAATAAAAACTTTACCCAAGGCCGGGCGAGGCCTGCAATAAAAGATTTTCCCTCTCTCCTCTTCCACATCTCCACTGCCCCCCTCCCACCCGGGCAGCGCTTCTTAACGCAGCTGCTTTTAAACTTGCCTACGGACGGTACCTGTCAGTGTTCTGTTCGCCGCCGGCCGGCTTTCCTCCTGCTGCGAGTCTCTGAGGAATGAGGAAGAGTCTTCCTGTGTGTCGCTGCCGCTTCGTGCTCTCTCCCCCTCTTGCTGGTGTGGTGCTGGTCTTCTCCCTCTCTCGGCAGCCGTGGTCTTCTCCCTCTCTCGGCAGCCGTGGTCTTCTCCCTCTCTCGGCAGCCGTGGTCTTCTCCCTCGCGCGTCCTCGACCTCCTGGCTCCTTCTCTTCTCGCCGCGCAAGCCGCAAATCAAATGGAAAATGGGTGCGGAAACGGCAAATTTCGCGGGCTTTATGCCAAATATCGCGGCATTTGCAGAGATCGCGCGATTTCGCGATTTTTTTGCAAATCGCGAAATCGCGATAAGCTGGAGGGTCTGTCTAATAGTAGTAGCACAGAGACTCTAGGGGCAGAGGCAGTTTGAAGGAACTGAAAGTCAGGGATGGCATTGGATAGTTACGCAAAATTTGGAAAACAAATGTAAGACCAAAGAAGGTTTTGCTAACATTGAATTACGAAGGAGCATTCATAGGTTGGAAAAAATAAGGTGCGTTAAAAAGTTAGGGAAATATAATTGTTAATAATATAAGCACTGTAGGACTTACTGGGGCCAGCAGCAGGATCCGCGGTAGAGGAGCGCGCCTCCTGTGGTTGTCCCGCCAACTCGGACCCCGTCTTCTTCTTGCCCTTCGGTGGTGCTGATCAAGTAAGAAATAATAAAGAAAGAGAAACATTAAGTGCTGTGAAACAAAGACCTCATCCAAAAATCCTCTCAAACATTTTAGGGAACAACAATTCCAATAAAATTGACTTCGAAGTGATGACTACTGGCTTGCAAGATCCACAGACCGTCTACTTATAGAACACTAATCAAATGTGCCATAAACATTCTGATTGCAGAATACTAACGAAGTCAGTACCACCTGACCTACACCACCTATTCAATAATGCAGATGGGCCAATTGGTCAGTACGTTGGCATTTCAATTTTATTTTTACCCGCAAACATTACTTATTCATCAAAGAATTCTACACAATACTTGTACTACTATAATATATATTAAATTATTAATATTACTAGATACTCACCAAGCCCCACGACTTCAACACCTATCAGGTCCAACAGGTCCTGCTCCCTGTCTAGGATGTCTGCCTCCGGTGGGCCAGCTGCTGGTGGGTGCGCCGGATTCCTGAGCGACGGTAGACTGCCCGGCGCACCTTCGCCCACCGCCGGTGACGCTCCTCTGGCAGGTAACCAGACCCTGGCCTGCCGCCTGCTGCCAAGGTCAAGGGGAGGTGGCGCTGCATGAAAAAAACAAGGGCGGCCACCTCCGCCTCCCCGAAAAGATTCCGGGCCTTCACCCCTGATGGGCGCATTCTGCCGCAAGGCAGCCGGCTCTTGGGCGCAGGCGCCTTGCCCTTCGAGCCGGTTCTGCTGCTCCCCTTTGCCATGGTTCTGGGGTGGAGGTGGAGGTTGAAAAGAAAGTTAGGGGGGAGCAGTAGGAGCTTAAATAAAGGAATAAAATAAAACAGTAAAAAAGCTAAAAAAAGGTGGAAAAGTAGAAATAAAATGAAAAATATAAACTTAGGGACAGAGAGAGATAGATGATAAGTAAAAAAAGTAAGAAAAACTGTGAAAAGAGGTAAGGATTGAAGAGATATAAGGTGGATAGAAAACTAGGCCCAGAACCATAGCATAGAGTGTGAAAACCAAGATGGCCGCGCCCATCGCGACCACGTGGGTAAGTTCGCGCGAGATTTCACGCGAACACGCACTTTGTCAGTGCAAACAAGTTGTTGTGTTCCCGAACAAGACGTGCACCGCGCGAACGCGTTATTCGCGACCCGGAAGAGGAAATAGGGGGCGCGGGCGGGCGGGACAATTGAAAAAACAAGATGGCCGCGCCCATAGCCCAACCACAAGGGTAAGGTCGCACGCTACAATTCCCCGAACACGCAGACAGCGCCCCGACCACGCACTATGCGCTCCCGTGCAAGAAAAACGGCTCGCGAACGGGACCAGCAGGCTACTACGCATGCTCGCGAAGCTACGCGAAGCTCGCGTAGTGCGAGAACGTCTTCGCGTAGCTTCGCGTAGCGCGACTACGCGCACTACGCCCACCCCTACTCAAAATGCCGTTTTGCATCTCCACGTCCAGTAACATCGAAAGGAAGAGTGAACAATTTTATGTCTTCTCTGCGACATACTGTGACAAGAAAATCACAGAAAAATACATAAAACCTAAGAAGAAATGAAGAGTCGAAATACATAAATGACCACAACCCAGTCATTTTGTCCATGTGGAATGCTAACATGGATATTCAATATGTTGCTGACAACTCTATTGCTGTGGCTCAATATGTGACGTCTTACATCACAAAATCAGAAAAGACGGAACTGAAGGAAATGTGGGAGGAAATTTCACATAAAAAGAGTCTAAGTAAGAAATTATACAGTTACAGTCTGAAGATGTTGTCGCATCGAGAAATTGGAGCATATGAATGTTCTCATCGGTTATCATCAGCAAGTCTATATGCCAAATCAAGAACAATCATTTGGGTGAGTCTAGGTCTTGCTGCAACATGAAACCGAGTTTTGAAATCTGTACAAGAAATAGAGTATTTGGCGGAGAAAGAACCAAACAGTACAGATATTTTGAAGACAAACATGTTTGATACATACTATCCAAATAGAAGTAGTCATCTTGAGAACGTTTGTCTCTATGAAGTTCTGCAAACCTATACTTTTAAGAGCAACATCACAGAAGATATCAATAAAGGTGTATATGCTGTAATTGGATGTGAAGGATGTCTGGTGAAACGAAGAAAAGGCCATTTGATTAATCATCGAAAATTGAGTTGTGAATCTCCTGACAAAAGGGAATTTTACTATTTAGCTCTTTGCAACTCTTTAAGCCATGGCTTACAGAGGAGGAACTACTTGGAGATTTTCTCAGTTATGAAGATTCGTTTAATGCAAACAAGGATACCATAGAATGTCCTGTTTTTTCAAATTATCTGCAACTCTTGAATGAGGAAATAAAGCAAGACGCTACAATTGCAGCAGAGATTGCTAGAGACAGTACTCAAGACAGTCAGAGTTCTGCTTCATTGAGTCAGGATCCACTAGGAGGACCAATTATCCAAAATGAAGCTGCCACTGCCATGGATGAAGTGGAAAGAGCCATGGAACAAGCTCAGGAGGATGTAGTTAACTTAGAAGATTTGGAAAAAGAACTAAACGTTGAGCAGAGACAAATATATGACGAAGTCACAGAACAGATTGAGCATGGTTTATGTCATGAGAAAAAAGAGTGCTCATGTACATCATTTATACCTGTCCGACTTACGTGAGTGGAGAAGCAGGAACTGGAAAAAGTTTTCTGAATAAAGCAATTGCAACTTATCTGCAGAAAAGAACGGAGTCATCGCTGTCTTGTGTTGTTACCGCTCCAACTGGGTTGGCAGCACATAACATTAAAGGGATTACTTTACATCGTTTATTGATGCTGCCAGTAGAGCATGATAATAAATTACAATACCACAAGCTATCTGGAGAAGCTTGTTGTGAAGTTTCAAGAGTCCTAAAGAAAATGAAACTTCTTATCATTGATGAGGTAAGCATGGTATCAAATGTAAAGCTTGCTTTTGTGCATTTAAGAATGCAAGAAATTCTTAAAACAGAGTATGATGTGTTATTTGGAGGCAAACACATCATTGTTTTTGGAGATCTACTGCAGCTAACTCCAGTGAAAGGACAACCAGTGTTTAAAATGCTTACGCATGAAGATACCAGGAAGTGCTTAGGAAGCATTGGAAATGTTAACATATGGTTAAAGTTCAAATATGCAGAACTGCTTCAAAATATGCGACAGGCAAAGGATGAAGATTATTAAAATATTCTACAAGATGTAAGAATTGGAAAAGTAAGTGAGCATGGCAAAGAAGCTTTACATGCACGATTAATTTCAAATTTGTTTCCAAACGAAAACATTCTCCCAGAGAATATTTTTAAGAAAATTTCTGAAAACAAATCTGTCATATGCTTGATGCCAACTCTGCAAGAATGTTCAATCTTCAACAACAAAATGTTAGTTAGAAAATCAAGAGATTGTGAAACTGGAAGCTATTGATAAAATAGAGCATGAAGGAGCAACTATTATTTTGTCAGAAAAGTTGAAATCAAAATCGGATTCTTTAGAGAAGACAATATCTAAAACTGCTGGTTTGGAAAAGACTCTGTATGCATTTTTAAATTGTCGTATAATTTTACGACGGAATTTACATGTGGAAAGAGGTTTAGTAAATGGAGCAATGGGTCATGTTGTTGATTTTGTGAATTACCGAAATAGAGATGGAATTGAATTTATAAAAATTAAATTTGATGGTATTGAAGAAGTACAACAAATCAGTTGTTGTTCTGCTCGATTTTTGCTTGTGAAAGATTTATATGTCCGCCGAAAACAGTTTCCTGTTTCTTTGGCATATGCGGTGACTATTCATAAATCTCAAGGTTTAAGTGTAGATAGTGCTTTGGTGAATATTGGAAGTTCTGTGTTCATGGAGGGTATGGCATATGTTGCTTTATCTCGAGTCAGAACTTTATCTGGATTGTACTTGATTGATTTTGATGAGACAAAGATTAGTGCAGATCTAAATTGTGTAAAATAATATAATAGGTTAAGAAGAGAGTATGCTCCAAATTTACCTCAATATCCTCTATTTGAAAAGCGTGTAGTAGGCCGAAAAAGAAGAAATGAGAAAAATTGTAGTGAAGTTGTAGCAAAAAGAAAAAAAGTAGATGAACCAGTAATTGTAAGCAGAAAGGAAAAGGATTCAGTTATAGATGTTGTTGGATTTCAGTTTGAAAACAGTTCTGGTGTCAACTGCTGTGCTAATGTAGTGGTTAATGTTGTTTTTTTTCTCCAAACTGTACAAGAACAGATTGTTTAAAATCGTGATCAAAGATTTTGTTGTTTGTTGCATTCTGTGTTTGAGAAATGTAGCAGTGATAGAACTAAAATACAAAGTGTTTCTGAAGTTCAAAATGTTTTAGACATATATTCTGGTCTAAATCAATTTTCCCAGAATATTCAGCAAGATTGTCAGGAATTTCTAATGCATATGCTTGTTGTATTGTAAGATGAAGGTGTAGATGTAGAAAATCTTTTTGGCCTTTCTTATAAATGGCAGCATAACTGCGACAATTGTTCCTTTTCAAGTACTACTACAATAGACACTGAAAGATTTATATATTTGACTTTACCAGACTGCAAATCAGTGTCTTTTAATAATCTAGTTAGAGAAGCAAATCAAAACATGGTCTGTATTCAATGTAAATCTACAATGCTATCAACATTATTTATACAAAGATATGGACAGTATGTAATTTTAATGTTCCAACGATGTAGACCTGATTGAACTAAATTGACAACTTTAATTAAGAATTTTGTGGCTTCTGAATTATCAATTTCAGGAAGAACCTTTGCAACTGCAGCAATTATTTTCCATGATGGTCCTTTGACAACATCAGGACATTACACAGCTTATTTAAAATGTCAAAAAGGTTGGACTAATTGTAATGATACTCAATTGACTTTCAAACAACGTTTGCCTTTTGACCTACCAAATTCTTACCTAGTGTTCTTACAACCGAAATTTTAGGAAAGGTAATTGGCCTATGAAGATTGGAGCAGTTAATAAAACTTAGTTTGCTGTTCAAAATTACTTTGTGAGTGAGAGTGATCAAGATAATAAAAAACTTGTAGTTGTTATAGAGGTAGTGTAAGTGTATCACATAGTCAGTGATATGAGTATTATAGGAAATGTTAATCATGAGTAAGCCAGAGGTGGAAATATAACTATTGTTTCATGATGTAAAAATGTTGGAGCTTTTCTTTCAGAAACTCGGGTAAATGGAAGTTTAAGAATACTATTGAGTAATTTCCAAAGAAAAGGACTTTCCGTATACTATTTGGCCTCGTGGAAAAGTACGTGGATCAAAAGTGAGTTAAGATATGTTTTTTTATAAATTTTACATTATTTATGGAAACGTTTTTGATTGTGTTTTTTTTGCCCGCTGTAATACGATGAGTAGTATTGAAGTCACTGTTTTAAGTGAAATTCAATATATTCTGAGAACAGCAAAAATAAACCATATAACATGTTGTACAAGTTATTTTGTATTTTGTATTGTGAAATATATTATACTCCCCTTGTCTCACGCTCAATCACTTTTTTGAACCCTATATCCCTCCTCTTTCCTCAACCTCACGGCCCTTCTCTCACCCTCCCTCACCTCCCTTCCCTTATTCCACTTCCCTCACTTATCCTCATTCCCCATCCTTAACTCCCCTTACCCTCACTGTCTTCCTACAGTCACCTTTTCCCAGTTCCTCTGCTTCACTCCCCCTTCTTTCCTTCCTTTGCTCCCACAGTAATTCCCCTTCTCTCACTCACCTTACTCCACTTTACTCACTCCTTCTCTCATTCTCTCTGCCCTCTCACTTCCTCACTCCTCTTCCCTCACTCCCTCTTTGTTACCCTCACTTCCTCTATCCCCACACTCTCTCACGCCCCTTCACTCACTCTCACTCACCTTCCATCCCTCATTGTCGTGAATGCTCCCTCACTCACTCCCCCTTCCCTGTCACTTACTCCCCTTTCCTTACTTCTCTTTCCTCCATTAGTTCTGATAACTCACATTCCTGTAGTATCTTACTCACCTTCAGTTCATTTCTCTCTCCCTCTCTTGCTCTCTGTCACTGAATCTATCGCCTCATTATCCTCTTAGTAATTTGCTCTCCCTCTATTTTTTCCCCTCTGTTCTTCAGTATTCCTTTGTTTCTCTTTCTGTGTCCTTCACTCCTACTTTATCTCTTAGTATCTTTTTTATGACTTTTAATCTCCCGCCTTGTCTCTTGCATTTTGAAATGTAAATAATAAAAATTATAAGTAATTTTGTTTTCCTTTTCCACAGATATTAAATGTATTAAACATATGTCATTAAGTTTACATTACTTATAAGGTAAGTTTGACAAACATAATTTACTTTCTCATCACTCTTTTCCTTAACCTCAGTACTCTTCTCTCACCCATCCTAACCCCTGTTCCCTTACTCCACTTTCCTTACTTATCCTCATTCCCCATGTTCACTCCCCTTCCCCTCACTCACCTCCCACACTCACCTTCTTTTAGTCCCCCTGCTTCACTTCCCTTCCCTCTATTCCCTTCCTTTGTTCCCTCAGTCATTCCCATTCCCTCACTCACCTTACTCCACTTCACTGACTCCTTCTCTCACTCCCACTGTCCTCTCACATCCTCACTCCCCTTCTCTCACTTTCTCTTTCTTAGCCTCACTCTCTCCATCCTCTCACTCTCTCACTCCTCTTCCGTCACGCTCACTCCCTATAACTTAGCCACACTCCCTTACTTATCTTTCTTTGCTCCCTCACTCAGTCCCTTTTTGTCACTCTTTTCTTCACTCCCTCTATCCCCTCACTCCCTCACTCCCCTTGTCTTACCTTCACTCACTTTTATCCACCCTTTTTCACCCCTCTTTACTCACGCTCTCTGCTGTTCTCTCACCCCGTTCCCTTACTCCGGTTCCTTCACTACCTCTCATTCCCATTCCTTCTCTCCCCTTCCTTTTACTTTCATCCCCATTCACCTTCTCTCAGTACCTATGCTTCAGTCTTCTTCCCCTCTATTCCCTTCCTTCGCTCACTCACTCATTCCCCTTCCCTCACTCACCTTACTCCACTTCACTCACTCTTTCGCTCACTCCCTCTGTCCTGTCACATCCTCATTCTCCTTCCCTCACTCCCTCTCTCTTAGCTTCACTACCTTCGTCCCCTCACTCTCTCACTCCTCTTCCGTCACGCTTACTCCCTATAACTCACCTACACTCCCTCACTTACCTTTCTATGCTCCCTCACTCAGTCCCCTTCTCTCACTCTTTCCTTCACTCCCTCTGTCTCCTCACTCCCTCACTCCCCTTGTCTCACGCTCACTTGCCTTTATCCACCCTCTATCACCCCTCTTTACTCACCCTCACTGCCCTTCTCTCATTCTCCTTCACCCCCGTTCCCTTACTCCACTTCCCTCACTACCTCTCATTCCCCATTCCTTCACTCCCCTTCCACTCTCTCTCCTCCACCACTTACCAGCTCTCAGTAACTCTACTTCACTCCCCTTACCCTTCTTTCTATCTTTTGGTCCCTCAGTAATTCCCCTTCCCTCAGTCACCTTATTCAACTTCATTCACTACTTTTCTCACTCCCTCTGTCCTCTCACATCCTCACTCCCCTTCCCTCACTCTCTCACTCTTACTCTCACTCCCTCCATCCCCTCACTTTGTCACTCCCCCTTCCTTCACATTCACTCCCTTTAACTCATGAACACTCCCTTATTTATCTTTCTATGCTCCCTTACTTAGTCTCCTTCTCTCACTCCTTCCTTTACTACCTCTATGTCTTCACTCCCTCACTCCCCTTGTCTTACGCTCACTCGCCTTTATCCACCCTCTATCACTCCTCTTTCCTCAACCTCACTGCTCTTCTCTCACCCTCCCTCACCCCGTTCCCTTACTCCACTTCCCTCACTTATCCTCATTCCCCTTCCTTAACTCCCCTTACCCTCACTGTCCTCCTACAGTCACCTTTTCCCAGTTCCTCTGCTTCATTCCCCTTCCCCTTCTTTCCTTCCTTTGCTCCCGCAGTAATTCCCCTTCTCTCAGTCACCTTACTCCACTTTACTCACTCCTTCTCTCACTCCCTCTGTCCTCTCACTTCTTCATTCCTCTTCCCTCACTCCCTCTCTGTTACCCTCACTCCCATTGTCCCCTCACTCTCTCACGCCCCTTCACTCACTCTCACTCACCTTCCATCCCTCATTGTCGTGAATGCACCCTCACTCACTCCCCCTTCCCTCTCACTCACTCCCCTTTCCTTACTCCGCTTTCCTCATTTAGTTTTGCTAACTCACATTCCTTTAGTATCTTACTCACTTTCAGTTCATTTCTCTCTCCCTCTCTTCCTCTCTGTCACTGAATCTATCCACCTCATTATCCTCTTAGTAATTTTCTCACCCTCTATTTCTTTTTTCCTCTCTCTGTCCTTCACCATTCCTTTGTTTCCCTTTCTGTGTCCTTCACTCCTACTTTATCTCTTAGTACCCTTTTTTGACTTTTAATCTCCTGCCTTGTCTCTTGTATTTTGAAATATATATTATAAAAATGATAACTTTTTTTTTTCCTCTTCCACAGATATTACATTTAGTAAAAATATGTAATTAAGTGTACATTTCTTATAAGGTAAGTTTGACAAACAAAATTTAGTTTCTCATCACTCTTTTCCTTAACCTCACTACTCTTCTCTCACCCTCCCTCCCCCGTTCCCTTACTCCACTTCCCTCATTTATTCTCATTCCCCATGTTTACTCCCCTTTCCCTTACTCCCCTCCCACACTCAACTTTTTTCAGTCCCCCTGCTTTATTTCCCTTCCACTCTTTTCCCTTCCTTCGCTCCCTCACTCATTCCCCTTCCCTCACTCACCTTACTCCACTTCACTCACTCGTTCTCTCACTCCCTCTGTCCTCTTACTTCTTCACTCCCCTTTCCTCACTCCCTCTCTCTTAGCCTCACTCTCTCCGTCCCCTCTCTCTCTTACTCCTCTTCCGTCACGTTCACTTCCTTTAACTCATCCACACTCCCTCACTTACCTTTCTTTGCTCCCTCACTCAGTCCCCTTCTCTCACTCTTTTCTTCATTCCATCTGTCTCCTCATTCCCTCATTCCCCTTGTCTCATGCTCACTTGCCTCTATCTACCACTCTTTCCTCAACCTCATTGCTCTTCTCTCACCCTCCCTCAGCCCCGTTCTCTTACTCCGCTTCCCTCACTTTTCCTCCCCATGTTTACTCCCTTCCCCTCACTCCCCTTCCACACTCACTTTCTTTCAGTCCCCCTTCTTCACTTCCCTTCCACTCTCTTCCCTTCCTTTGCTCATTCACTCATTCCCCTTCCCTTACTCACCTTACTCCACTTCACTCACTCCTTCTCACACTCCCTCTCTCCTCTCACTTCTTCACTGCTCTCCTCTCACTCCGTCTGTCTTACCCTCACTCCCTCTGTCCCCTCACTCTCACTTCCCTTCAATCACCCTCACTCATCTTCAAACCCTCACTGTCATCAACTCACTCTCACTCACTCCACCTTCCTTCTCCCTCACTCCCCTTGCCTTACTCTCACTCCCATTACTTTATCCTCCCTCACTTTCTTTCCCTCAATATCAATCCCCTTTTTTCACCTTGACTCATTTCTTTCCGTCACTCCCTGTCACTCTCGTTCGTTCACTCCACTTCTACTCACTCTTGTTTACAACTCATCTTCTCTCACTCCTCTTCTGTCACTTGTTCCCTCTGTCACTTTCTCCCCTTCATTCACTCATTTCATTCATTCATTTATTCAGTACACATTCTCTGAAAAAAAGAATTGCAAAACATGTAAAGAATATAGCTCTTTTTGGAGAATTGGAGTTAGTTCTGAAAAGAACTTTTTTTTCTTCTTTTTTAAAATATTTTTTTATACTTTTTTATAACGATTTTATATTTTTTTGGTATTTTTTTCAGGGGAAAAACAAAACCAGGGATCACAAAACTGCTCAACAGGAGCAAAAAAAAGGGGAAAAATTAGGGCTGGGGAGGGCAGCAGTGTTCCTCTCTCCTCCGAGCAATCAGTTCAATGCTCTGCTCCCCATAACAGAGTAGTTCATCGCAGTCCATGCATAGAATTTTGATGCATGCAAAGACCGGCTGCACGTTCGGGATCATTCTCCCACCTTGTCTTTCCGAAGCTGTTGCTCCACCAGTCGAGGTGCTGGCCCCATCTCTCAGTGCATTGCGTGCCAGGTCCCTGACACTCTCCCTGGAAAAGTTGTTCGGTGTCTTCTCTGCACATGCCTAATTAAAGTGGCATTTCCAAAACTATATTTTTTATTAGGATTGCCACGTGATAAGGTGGTGCCACAAATTTTGCAACACACCTTTGCTGCATTCACCTTTTTTTGTCCTTCGGGGAAGGTAAAAAACTTCCAAATGAAGTGTTCTTTCACTTTCCTGGTAGGAGGATCCTCATGCAGGATTTCCTCTTCATAATCAGAGGAAGTGTTGTGAAAATCAGCCATCTCTCCAAAATTAGATGCAGAGGCAGGCAAGAGGTGTTCTCTTAGCAATTGCAAAGAGGTAGTGAGGGATATGGGTGGGGACTTTCAATATTTGTGGAAAAAACCAGTTATGAACCAATGAAAAATGTTATCTTAAGGTCACATGACTTGACGCGCTTACGCTACGCGCTCCAGAGCGCTTCCGGGGGCGCTTACGCAGCACGTACGTAGGCGCTTCCGGGGACGCTTACGCGGCGCATCTAAATGACGTTTTGCTAGATTTTTCGGAAATGCGTTTAAAGTTAAAATACGGTTATTTAAAATCAAAAATACTACTTTTATGAGTATGCCACTGAATGTCTTGCATTATTATTTACTTTAAATACATATTTATATTTTTTTCCGCTCGCGGGAATAGCGCTAACGCTACGTTTACGGGTGCGTGTACGGGTGCGCATACCCTGAGCGCTCTGGGGTTAAAAAAAACCACAAAAAAAACCAGGAATAATACATTGAATAATTAATTATTGAAAAATATACATTATTTAAATAATTATATAAAAATTATAATAATTAAAAGCAATAAAAAATAGCTATTAAAAAAACTTAATAATTCACTTTAAAAACCATAGGTTACAAACTCGTTATAGTTAGGAATTAGCTTTTAAAAAACCTTTGAAATTCACTGAAAAAACCATAGGTTTAACACTCGTTATAGTTAGGAATTAGCATTTAAAAACCTTTGAAATTCACTGAAAAAACCATAGGTTTCACACCATTTATAGTTAGCTGAACATTTCACTTATACAAAACCATTGAAATTCCCACGTTATAGTTAGTTGGACTCACTATTATATTATATTATTATATTACATCATTTATGACATGGTCAATGACATCACTGATGACATCTCAAATGACATCAAATTTTCTGCAGAATTTGAAGATATCTATTTTTTCATCAAGAAAAAACTATGACACAGAGATTCCTCGCAAGAGGTTATCCTTTGTGGGTCATTAAGAGAGCAAGTACTAAAGTAGCGCAGGTCAAACGTGATGACTTACTTTCGATCAGAAAGGCAGAGGACAATGACAAGGAGGAATTTGACACTACTAGAGTAATTCTTACGTATAATGGGAATTCTAACCAAGTTAAGAGAAGCTTGGTATAAAATTGGAGTATACTAAGGTATGATCCCATTATAGGCGATGCTCTTCCTTCACGACCGAGCATCACATATAAAAGAGGACGCACTCTTAAAGATCTCCTTGTACATAATGACATAGGCACAAGTACAGTCCCAAGAGGAATCAGCTTGCAAGGCTTCTACCCATGTGGACACTGCAAAGCCTGCGCAAATAGTCACATGGTTAAAGAGTATTCGGAATCCGAGTACTAAAAACAGATTAACCAATTTTTGACCTGTACTAGAGTATTTGTGATATATGTGTTGGTCTGCCCATGTGATCTCAAATACATCGGCAGCACAATACATATGGCTAAAAAACGCATTCTGGAGCACACCCGTGCAATCAGTAACCTAGACAGGCAATACGCTATAGCTCGCCACTTTGAAACTCATCACTTGTCAGACCCTAAAAACCTATCATATTACATCATTGAACAGGTAAACCTGGGTCAAAGGGGAGGAAATTGTTTGCTTAAATTAAGGCAAAAAGAATCTAGACACATTATTGGGCTCTGTACCCGCTATCCGACAGGACATAACATTGATGAAGAATTTAATGTGCATCTACAACAAGAATAGTAGCTGTATATAGTTGTGTTATGTAGAACTGAAAGATTTCTTCTTTCTCTAACCCCTATCTAATTGCATTCTTCTTTTCTCTTCTTTTCCACAGATGTTGTCTCTGGCTCTCGACACCAGTACCCTAATCCTTGCACTGTGGCTATCTTCTACCGTCTGAAGCAAAAGTATTTGGATTTTAATTTATTAGTTGTGCACGAGTTATATGTTTATTTAGATATTTTGTCACAGTGATGTATATAACAAGACTATTGTCTGCATGACCTATTACCTATGGTTTGCTGAAACAAATAAGGTCACTGATATGTATGTTTCATGAACTCACTAACCAGAGACTAATGTTGACCCGTGCGGTGTGTAAGGACCTTACCACCCGCATTGTAGTTATTATCTGCCTGACTGCCCTAATACCCCCATGTCTATCCCACTAACAAGGAAATATTATGCCAACCGGGCCGTCGTGAACTACTATTCACGGACCTAAACAATAAAGTTGCAATCCAAACAGTTACTATGGCAACTGGCACGTCGAGAATACAACCCCATAATGTTGGGAAAGGTAACAACATTGTATTTGCATCGCGCTTTACTGGCAGCATGTAACAGAGCGTGCAGCGCTAACTTTTTAAAAATTACCGATTTTTCTATTTAGGTTGACTTAATTTCTTTGGCCCTGTTTTTAAATTACTATCATTGCGCCCACACACTTGCACTCTAATTTGTGCCCCCCACCGCTTTTAGAGCGGATTTAATCGTGTATTTACCGGCTCTTCGTGGCGTCTTCCGCCATCTTGGGTGGGACCGGGATCTCCTGTGTGCCATTCGCCTCAGCGCCTGAGCGCTCTAGTGCTCATTCAGCAGAGCAGGTGAGCCTTTATTTAAGGCAGACACCTGAAGCAATTCGCCCTTGGGAAAGGTAACAACATTGTATTTGCATCGCGCTTTACTGGCAGCATGTAACAGAGCGTGCAGCGCTAAATTTAAAAAAATTACAGATTTTTCTATTTAGGTCGACTTAATTTCTTTGGCCCTGTTTTTAAATTACTATCATTGCGCCCACACACTTGCACTCTAATTTGTGCCCCCCACCGCTTTTAGAGCGGATTTAATCGTGTATTTACCGGCTCTTCGTTGTGTCTTCCGCCATCTTGGGTGGGACCGGGATCTCCTGTGTGCCATTCGCCTGAGCGCCTGAGCACTCTAGTGCTCTAGTGCTCATTCAGCAGAGCAGGTGAGCCTTTATTTAATCCTCACCCCTCCCGCGCAGTGGGCGCGCCTGACTCGCGCCTGAGTCAAGCCAGAGTCTGCCCGTCTGTGCCCGTCAGCGCTAAGGAGGCGGGAAAGGCGGGAGACTCTGAGTGACCCCTATGGCCTCCCTTCACTCTCGCTCCGATATGTCTAGAGAATTCTTGGTATCACATACTGGCTCTCAAGCCCACTGTAAAGATGTTCTACTCCCCCATAGCTGGCATGGCCCTGTATCGTGCACTTATTGTCACAGGACTTTAATTCCGGAGCCCCCTATGGAAACCCCATCTGAGCTTAGTATTATACGGGGCGGATTAATCAATGCACGATCCTTATCCAAAAATGCCCAGAACATCCATGATCTTATTGTCGACCTCCATTTGGACTGGCTCTTAGTCACAGAGACATGGCTTAAGCCTTGGTGTAACCCGGACTTAGCCATAGCCCTCCCACATAATTATCTTATCCAACGTTTGGACAGACTTGAACAACGTGGAGGGGGTCTGGCAATCATCTACCATAACACTATTAAGTGTTCATCCCAAAAACTGTCGGAGATTAAAGAAGCAGAAGCCTTGGCATTCTCATTGGAGATCCATGACACCTTTGTCTTCTCTGGGGCCCTCATTTACCGTCCTCCGGGCCCATCTTCGAAATTCTTGGAATCAGTAGGTGATGCTCTGAGTGAATTAGCACTCAGATTTTCCCATTTTGCAGTATTGGGCGATTTAAATCTCCACCTAGAGTCTCCTAATGACCCCGGAGTAGGCTGCTTTATGGAAATCATGGAAGTACTAGGACTTTCACTTCTTAATCATGAGCCCACCCACTAGGCAGGACACCTATTGGACTGCATATGTTCCAATTCTCCCAATCTGAGAGTTAAACCTCCCAGTCCTCAGACATGGACAGATCATTATTTTATTCCTTTTAATATTGTATGGAATATGAAATCCATCACTAACCCTACAACTCGGATAAATAAAGTCCAAAATACTACTTTTACCCCTGATTGGAAATCTCTAATCAATAGACCTGATGTAATGAATAAACTTAAAGACAATCTACCAGCTCT
Source organism: Lissotriton helveticus (assembly GCF_964261635.1). Classification (NCBI taxonomy): domain Eukaryota; kingdom Metazoa; phylum Chordata; class Amphibia; order Caudata; family Salamandridae; genus Lissotriton; species Lissotriton helveticus. Next base: position 2,102,891,616 of record NC_136059.1, on the reverse strand, counting down.
AACTGACTCTACTTCAGGAGATAATCAGAGCTTTTGTGATTGGATTATTAGAGCAGGACTCCTGTTAAGTCCGCTTAGAAATAATAATTCTAAAACCAGCAGGATTAAAAAGAGTGCCCCTTGGTTCTCAATGTCTCTGAAATTTGAACTGGGTAAGGTCAGAGTATTAGAACGAAGATGGCGTCGAAATTATGACACCACCGCACGTAATATCTACATAATAGCAAGACGAAAATATCATGCAGAAATAAAATCCGCAAAAAAAAACTACTATTTACAGGCTTTGTCCACAGCAGGTCAAGAACAAAAAGCAATCTTTAAGATTGTCAAGGATTTTATGAATCCTTTAGCTTTATCGCAGGAGATTCCACCATCTCAGGATCTCTGTAATGCGATATCCAATTATTTTGATAACAAGATTCTTACCATTGTAAACAGCTTTCAGGAGAAATGACAACTGTGGAAACTGAGCAAGGTAGTGAAATGACGACCTCCCCCTGCTTTGAGGAGTTTGCCCTAGTGTCCCTTGAGGATACCTCTAAAGCTATCCTGGCCTGCAAATCGGGTTCCCCTTTTGATCCTTGTCCCCCCCCGGTGTTGCATACTTTGGTCGAGTTGGTTAATCCTATAATTAATAGGATTATCAATTCCTCTCTAGCCATGGCTAACATCCCCAATGACTGGAAGTTGGCAGCTGTCAAGCCACTCCAAAAAAAAGCACTGGCCGACCCCACTACCCTGTCTAACCTGCGACCTATTTCCTTACTACCTGTCCTGTTTAAACTGACCGAAAAATTTGTCAATAACCAACTGACTAATTTCTTGGAGAAGAATAACATTCTCCATCCTCATCAATCAGGATTCCGGTCAGAACACTCCACTGAGACGGCCCTACTTTTCACCGCAGAAACCTTACGGGCAGCAATGGACCAAGGAAAAAAGGCCGTCCTTATCCTACTTGACCTGTCGGCAGCCTTCGATACGGTTTCACATAACATCTTAGTGAACCGGTTGGCTGCCGCAGGAGTAGGAGGCCAGGTCTTGGCATGGCTCAGGAACTTCCTCAGGAACAGACGCCAAGTGACAGTGTTAGGCCAATACCAGTCTGAAGCCAAAAACGTCAGCTCAGGGGTCCCGCAGGGCTCAGGATTGAGCCCTGTTCTCTTCAACTTGTACATGGTACCTCTTGTAAAACTGATCGAGTCATTCCAGATCAGTTCCATCTCATATGCTGACGACACTCAGCTCATTCTGGTTCTGGACAGAGAACGACCAGGCGCAGAAGAAAATCTTAAGGAGTGTTTGACAGCCACATTCAGATGGATGACAAATAACTACCTAAAATGCAACACCGCAAAAACTGAAATTCTTCCTGTTGGGAACCATAACTTGTTCTCACCAATAATGTGCTGGCCAACGGAGGCAGAAGCTCCCCCAACACAATTGTATCTGCCCGCAACCTGGGCATTAAATTTGACAATCAACTATCCTTTAAGCCCCAGGCCATAGCAGTGGCAGGTATGTGCTTCCAAATCATCAAAGCACTGAGGAAGTTTTTCGATCTGCTCCCACTGTCAGCGAGGAAAACAGTCGCAGTGGCCTTAATAAGTTCTAGGCTAGACTACTGTAACGGAGTTTATGCTGGAGTCAACAAAAGCGTTCTCCATAGGTTACAAATGGTCCAAAATGCAACAGCCCGCCTCGTACTGCGTTGGCCACGGAGGTCGTCAGCCTCAGCAGCACTTAATACCCTCCATTGGCTGCCGGTAACCAAAAGAATTTTGTTTAAGATTCTTTTGATTACCTTTAGGGCATTCCACCAGCGCGGTCCAAAATACCTACTTCATGGGTTCAAAAGATACCATCCGACGCGCTGCTTGAGATCCGCCAGTCAGAACCTACTTACTCTTCCTCGGTTCAAGCTGGCCACAAAAGGGGGCAAATCCCTTTTTGTACTGGGCACTAAGGCCTGGAACAAGCTTCCCTTATCTTTACGTACCTTCTCTTTAGAAGCCCCTTTTAGGAAAGCATCAAAAACCTGGATCTTTTCTCTGCCCGATGCTACATGTAGAACTCTGGTGTAATTGTGGTGTATAACGCAGAACATCCTTCCCTCCAACTCTTCCATCTGAGTTGTGTGTGCGCCAAGATACTCCTTGGAGTGAAAGTGCGCGGTAGAAATGTCTCTTACATTACATTACATTACATTACATTAAGGTTGTGACTTTCTTTTCTCCATACTGGGAGGGAATGAAGGTTTTGCTCGTGCAGAGGGCATGAAATAATCACAATAACATCATGCCTTATTTCAGTGAATACTCCGGTGTGTCCAATGTTATTTTACCTGAGCTATAGTTACCATGACTACGCCGGCAATGTTGAGAACGTAACCCGGCCCACTGACGTGATGACCATATCACCACAGGACTCGGGTCGTTCTCCGCCGCACCTACCGGTGAACAACAATAAGGGGGTTTAGTATTTCGACACCTTGACTCATAAACTAAGGTAAATGCAATACACATATTTATGTGGAGGTACTATGTAAGAATAACAAAATCGAGTTTAAATTTGTTTATACCTTGTGTTTATTTTTGTACCCTGAGATACCTAAGAATACAGTACAAGGAGCATCATATTAAGAATTACCACTTGGCTTAACATAATGACACTGATGCATTTGTCTAGCGTAAGATGGCAGATCATAAGAGGGCTGAGTGCCCTTTCTATGTTTAATATCAGGAGGTTTAAAATGTTTGCATTCACTATGACAATTTGTGTGATCAAGCACTCTGTGGAGCGCAAAACGCGTCACGTTTGGTTTATGACGAAATAAACCTTACTTTGTTGGACCCTCTGCGTGGACTGTGTTTTTCCTGGATGCCCGAGTGCTTGTAAAGGAACGCCGTTTTGTATGGATATATATATATATATATATATATATATATATATATATATATATATATATACATCAAATGATTACCTTGGAGGTGCACCTTCACTCACTCCCACATCACAAAGAAAACACATCGAATGATCAAAGCCACTGGCGAAACATCACAATGGCAATAACCAAAACTCAATACTTCACCTGGTGCAAACACTGCATCTCACCCACTCCTGACTGGGGAAGTTAAACAGCCGTGGTTAAGAGCCTCAGCAACCAGAGTTCCACTCGGAGGTAGATGCGTCCGTCCCCACTCGGATTCCAAACTCCCGGTTTCTGAGTCAACAACCCTCAGCTTTATGATCTGGTAGCACACTAGAAGGTTTGGGAAAGACCTCCCCCGGGCCAGAGTTCCAAACAAGCATTCCCATGGCAGGAAGGAGTTCTCAAGCCCCCTTCTCCATATCTCGCATGTTCCAGCCTTCATATTGACGAAGCTCACAAAGCCTTTCAGAGTACATTAAACAAAAAACAATCCTTGTAAGTGAATAACCCAACAACTTGCAAGCACTGCTGTGCACACAGAAAAGCTGAAGCAAGGCAGCGTCAGGAAAAAGGATGACATGAGGCCATGTCAAAGCCAATAGTAAGAACTACATAATTGCCATCAATGTACAAGCCAATGCACAATTGTGTTCAACTGCTTATAGATTCACATACTTCATCTCTCAATGTACAACACCGAGCACATGTGTGCATCACTGCCCACAACACTGCATTTCGAGCCAAAATGTACATTCCACACCTCTATTCTTGGCAAGGCTGTCGTATTCCGTGACAGCTCCCACTGAAAGACAGCAATATTACAAGAAAGAAAGTTATAAGAGAAGCAAGGCATATGCAGGACCGTTGTACATCCAGTCTAGGATAACATAACACACTAAAGTCAGTTAAAAGAATGGTAGTCAAAGGTCATCACCGGGTGTGAGACCACAAGAATGCCTCTAGCACTACAGCAAGGCCAATGGAGATGACTCCATCTGCCTGACTACAATTCAGGTCTTTAGCCTTTATGTGGGGATTCAAAGGTGAACACATCTGTTCAACCAGACACAGTGAATAATCAGAGGAGAATATATTCAGGCAATAGTTCTCCTAGATCCTCAGACTAAGGTCCAGTGAGGCCAGTATTCACTCTAATCTGCTGCAATTGCTGTGCGTAATGAATGGCAGAAGTACTCCCTCTCTAGCGCGTGCAGAAGAGGTTGCCAAGAACAATCAACCTCTCCTCTTTTTCACACCTTTTTTTCGTCAGTGTCTTTCAAATGTGTTGCTTTTAGAAACACTATTGCAACAGCATGACATCTAACGTACAAGGGCCTTCTGTGACTTTTCACGAAGCAATTAAGGTCCAGTAAATTACAAATAATTACTCTAATGGCTTTTTCAATCCTGTTTATTTGCATAACCGTATATGCTTCCCAACAAAATGCAATGACATCTCCTAATGTTATTGCCAGAAAGGATGTGTCTGTAGGAGCTGAACTTAGGTGCTGTGTAGCTCAGTTTAACTCTCCTCCTGCAACATTATTGTATTCAACTCTTGCAACAATGTAAATCCCCCACCTCAGATAAACACTCTGAAAGCTAAGCTGTAGATGTCTTTCCATTCTCCAATAAACTGACAACCACTATTGTATGCCAGCCTATGATCTAACACCTTCCAACAGGTGAAGCACCCTGCACCCTCCCCAAATAGGAAGTTGGAGCCCTATTGGCAACACTACATGGTCTAGATTGTCAAAACAACAGTTTATTCTCCATTGTTTTGGAATGTAACATTTTCAGTTTTATGGCCTATATCCCCTCACTTTTCTTTTCCATGTTCCGATTCATATTCTGGGATGCTGCTGGCCATTTATTTTTTAGTTCCTTAAATTGTTACTCTTGTTAGACTTCACGTGGTCCTGATGGTTCCGGATCCTCTACGGAGAGTCCTCTGGTATCTGTTGGGTACTCGAAAGGGCATATCCAGGACTTTCCTAGCTCCAGTCTCTTACATAGCCTCAGGATTTGTGTAGAAAAGTGATTGATCATTGGGATTTACTCTCGACTTTCCTGAGAATAAAAGTATGTACTTTCATGGCTCTGAATTTCTGTTTTTTCAGTTCAAAAGCTTTCCTGAGTTTTAGTATGAAAATTACCTGATTTATTTAGATGGTTGCGTTCAGTGTCAAGAATCCCCTGCTAGGCTATTGTTCATTGACATTTCTCTTCTTCGGATGACTCCATAAAAAATGTCTTATTCTCTGCACACGTTTGCTCCAACGTGCTGAAAGCAAAGAGGAGAGAAAATGTTGGCAATCCCTCGAGCTGGCTGCACCTACCAGTAAGATCAGGACTGTCAGTAACGCAAAATGTATTGTATTTTTAAATCTGTTGGCCTCTGTACACCTCCTACCGTACTGTTACTGCCTGCTGCTAAAACTGGTTTGCACATTGTACTTTAGCTGTTTTTTCCATAAGTTATTGCATTTGATCTTGGGAAGTCCTAGGCACCAACACACCCGGAAACATTTTGTTCCTTTGTTCTCACTGTGTGTGCCTGCTCTTACGTAGTTTCCACTGAACTCAATAGTGCCTGTTGGGAGTATAAGTTGATAGTGCCTACAACTGACTGCAACTCTTAATACATTTAGCATAACCCCTGGTGAGGTACAACTATTGTTGGTCAGTGTTATGTTATGGACTGTAATGATGTGTACAGTGGAACGAAGAAGAAACACCAGTCTCAATGTCGAATGCCTTTGAAAAACTGTCTTGGTTGGAATACAATGGACTTGCACACCCCTACAATATGTTTAAATATGTATTCACATTCTAGCTCCTTGTACCTATTCCCAGGTTTAACAGTTCTCTAACTGATCTTGACCTATCTGGTTTTGGATCTCCATTTAACAATTACTGAGGTGTGTAAAAGGTGGAAGGCTACCTAATACATTTCAATCTTGGCCCTTATTCCATTAATTGGCTGGTGTATGGCAGAAGGAACGATAACTAATTCTATGTCAGAACTGGAGGCGAGGATTATGCCTTCTTTCTACACTTTATTGGCATAGCAGCATTAAGATTAACAAAGGACTACGTTTCCCATGAACCAGAGGGAAAGTAGTCAAAAACAAACACATGGTAACAACCAATCCAAGACAGGGAACCAGTGTCCAATCAGGGCTTCCCAGCCCAATATAGTCCATTGTTAGTGTCCTCTCTTACTCTTTCTTCGCTGCTACGCAGCCAGATAAGTGGTCTTCAGCTTCTTTTAACTGTTTAGAGCTTAGTTTCTGATCATGATTATGCTGATTTGTAGATTCAAATGTTAATCTATATTGTTGGCACGAGTGTGCGGTGTCAATATGTTTCATTGCTGTGTTAAATCTCTGTTTTTAGCAATTTATTGATATGGTTGGCACGAGCGCTCGGTGACTTCAGGTGATATTCTACAAACTCTGCTACAGACTTCACTCCTGTGGGTGCATAGGAACTGCCGCCCAGAAGTACATCAGCCCATTTGCTTCAGCCGGGGTTCCGTTTTACCGCTCGCCGGACCCGCTTCGCGGGTCCCGCTTCGCGGCACCGAGGTGTGAGGAGGAGGAATCGCTCTTTGGTCATCAAGCGTGAGGGGCGAGGACTTGTCTTGCAGCGGGGCTGCGAGTGTGTTACAGGGACTCCAAATCCCAGGAGTCCCTGCGTGACCTGTTTCCACACCTGGTCCACTCTCCCTGCTGCTTGCCACGCCCCCTAGAACTTCCATCAACGTATATAACAGGATTAGCACTGCACTGCGCGGGAGCGCACGGGAGCGACCCGGGAGAAGCCCGGGACAAGGGCGGGACCGTCTGTGGCCGTCAGCGGCCGAAGGTGGCTGGGCTGGGCCACCCCTCTGACTACCACTGTTTTTATGTTTGTATCTTTTTGCACGGGTCTGCTGTCCTTAACATCTTGATCTATTTGTGCTAGTAAGCCATGATAATTTAATATTAACTGTTTTTAGTGCGTTTAACCTGGTTCTTATTTGTATTACTCCCTCATTGTTTGGCTTTTTTTTAATTATCCCATTTTTAACTAAGATTGTCTAGTCCTGTTTTAAATTCTCTTCCTAATTGTGTAGGCGTATCCATACTTGGCCCACTCGATAAATACTTTGCTAGAGCCACTAAAGATATTGATAGGGAGATAGCCCTAGCAGAGAGGCGGGCCAAGCGCCGCCTCTCTATTGAGCTTTTTAAGAAACAGGTACCCCTTAATCCCGAAAAGGTTGCTATGAGCATATCAGCACATGACACCACGTACCCCGATACTGATGCGGAATTGTTTAATACAGAAAACATTCCATTAATTTTTCAAGATATCCCGCCACTATTAGAAGATTTGGAAGTAATCGTGGACGGTAACAGTAATGTGTCCACAGCTGCATCCAATAACCTCATAGATCTTAATACCCCTTTAGCTTCAGACTCAGCCCCCCACCCTATTAGCAACATTTCACCTTCAGTCCCGAAGACCCAAACTGAGGTAGTCATGTTGCTGGATTCTCAACCTACTACTAAAATTAGCAGAGCACGTGACAATTTGTTAAGTAAAGGGAATAGAGGAGCAGCACGCTCCCCAGTAAGGAAAAGAAGGAGGAAGGGAGGGCTAAAATATGGGGCTGGAAACCCATGAAAGGCTCCGCACGTAGCAGAATCTAAACAAATTCCACCAAATGTAGTGGGGAAGGAGGATAAAACAGGGCAATTTACCTCAGATTGTAAATCTTTTTCTAACAAAGGGCTTTTGGAGGCAGTTGAAAGTCTTTTAAAGGCTCTCATTCTTCCACTTACTGAGAGGCTTAAAAGGCTAGGCGACAAATTGGATCGACTTCTGTCGGAGTCTACTCCGTCAGAGAACTCCATTTCAACTATTCCAACTATCCCAACTGAAACCCGACCTATAACTAAACAACCTACTAATAACCAACGTAGGCAACATACACCTATTCTAAGACCTAATAATATGCCTGCTGATATAAATTCCACCAAATCAGTAGGCACATTAGATACTACAGTTACAAAGGTCACAAGCAGAGAAAAGACTCAATCAGCGGTATTAAAACCTGTCCACACCAGCAGTTTAACCCCCACTAAGACAAGTTATACGACTAGAGAAAAACTCAACTCCAAAAACATAGTAGACCTGCCCCCGGAGTCCTCCAATTTTGTTATTATCCTAACAGGTGTCCCTGCCGTACCAGAGGGAAACGTGGAATCAAACATTAGTTTGAAAAACAAAGTTATCCACTGGGTACGAATAAATAGACCGTTACCTTTACACCTGAATGGACATATTGTCTCAGTGAGAAGGTGCTACTGGGTGGGCTTACGCCCAAAAGATATAGAAGGCGATTTGATCATTGTAAATTTTAGGGACCATAGGGTGGTCACTTATATTAGTGACTGGTTCCCGGGTAGAAGTAATGGAGGAGTATCATCCCGAAACTTGACTTACTTTTACCCAGAAACTATGATGTTGCCCCCCTATAAACCCCTAAGGAGGCACGGTTTTGACGTCCCTTATCATTCGAAACAAATCTCGAATTCTGTCATCCCTACCTATTATAATAGAAATGCTATCCCTTTTTTCCCGCCCAATTATCCAAATAGGTACCCAATCACAATTGATCATAACTATCCTCCCACAGACCCAAAGGAATATTGGAACATTCCCTTATATAATATGTTTCATCCCTTAACTGGCATGGACGCAAACGAATGACTGAATCCAACTGCCCCATCAGAGAGACCTGTCCGTGAATACCTGTCAATACCTTCTTTTCTAGTTGAGAAGGGTATGTCTGTACCGGGGATTCATTATGAACTTATTCAGGGGGATGTTTTGGAGAAAAGACAGCATGAAGTAGTGGGTTCTCGGGCTAGTAATATAACCCGAACCCTTGATGAGCAAAATACCAAACCGGCAGCCCATAGTGGAAATAAGGATGATGTTACTCACGCGAATATGGGATCTGCAGGCAAAGTAATTCTTAACTCTGTTTTAAATCGGCAGAGTAGAGAAAACCCCAATAATATTAGAAGTACAAACTCCCCCTATGCCGATGTAGCAAATAATGTTATAGAAACAATAGTGGGTGAGAGTGATATAGTTCACCTTAATGGAAAATCACCACGGGGTAAAGAGTGTAACAGGTCAGAGGACAGCTGCTTTCGTTTGATTTCCTGGAATATAGCTGGCCTTTGGCGGAGGCTAGAGGATCCAGCCTGGTTAAAATTCATCGAATCCTCTGACATTGTCTGCCTTCAGGAGACATGGAGTATTATGGACCACAGCCTGGACGGTTACCAAATGTTTAATGTTTTTGCTGAGTCTTCACAAGCAGGGAGAGCTAAAGGTGGGCTTGTGACAGCTATCTCTGTAAAGTATAATCTAATACATGTGGTTCGAGTGGTGGATTCTCCTTGGTACCAATTACTTATGATCAAGGACTTATTTCCAGCAACCCTTCTTCTTATAAATTGGTATTATAATATATTTGATCCCCATGCAACCTCAGTTATTGAAAAATTACAGGAGGAAATTGTTAAGGTTACAAACAGGGTTTTCCCTCTTTTTATTATATGGTTAGGTGATTTTAATTGTGTGTTGTGTAAATTTAGTGGGTCTAGAGTGTGTGGATTGGTGGATTCAAGTGACCAGCCTATGGCTCATTTTACCCATTCGAAACAGGGGGATGCTTTGAATAGTATTGTTATGAATAATGATTTATGTATCCTGGATATGCCTAGTTTTTCTGGCTCATTGAGTATACCCACCTTCCAGGTTACAGGGGGCCGAGTGAGTACAATTGACTTTGCTATGGTTTCTATGGGTTTTGCCCATCTTGTAAAGGACTTTAAGATTGAGGCGAATCCCGCCAGCGACCACAAACCCCTAATCTTGGCTGTGACCGTCCTGCTCTACACAGACACGGTCGCTCCAGACGCTGCCTCCCGCTTTGCCCACCACCCGACCAGCTTATTGCCTCTTCACATCGCTCTGCCTCGAAACCGCAAGTTACCAGTAGCGCTAGATTGCCTGAGAGGCTGCCGAGCATTGCATTATCGTAGCGCTTGTGTTTTTGCCTATCTACGCTGTAACTTACATTGTTTAAATTGATGTGCTGCCTGACTATCTAATTGCTGCCTGATTTTACCGGTGCCACTGCCATCAGAGTAGCGCTATTTACCTCGGTGCCCCATTTGTGCTTTCGATTCTGGCTGAGGCCATTTTGTGCTTGTTGTTGTTGATCTCTGTGCCTTCCCTCTGTGCCTGCCCAGATCTCCGCCCAGCTCCCGCCTCCCAGCTGACAATCCCTCCCACTGACACCAGAAGCCCCGCTCCCACGCTGCAGCGCTGTGACCGTCCTGCTCTACACAGACACGGTTGCTCCAGACGCTGCCTCCCGCTCTGCCCACCACCCGACCAGCTTATTGCCTCTTCACCTCGCTCTGCCTCGAAACCGCAAGTTACCAGTAGCGCTAGATTGCCTGAGAGGCTGCCGAGCATTGCATTATCGTAGCGCTTGGGTTTTGCCTATCTACGCTGTAACTTACATTGTTTAAATTGCTGTGCTGCCTGACTATCTAATTGCTGCCTGATTTTACCGGTGCCACTGCCATCAGAGTAGCGCTATTTACCTCGGTGCCCCATTTGTGCTTTCGATTCTGGCTGAGGCCATTTTGTGCTTGTTGTTGTTGATCTCTGTGCCTTCCCTCTGTGCCTGCCCAGATCTCCGCCCAGCTCCCGCCTCCCAGCTGACCATCCCTCGCCCCTCCCCCTCCACTATCCACTTATGACCAATGCCTCTGCGCGCAGCGTTCACGCGCAGCGATCGCGTCCCATGTGCGCCGAAGGTGCGCCAAAGGTAAGCCCGTCTATGCCCGTCCACGCCTGGACCGCGCCCAGCGCCAGACCCCCTGGCCCCCGCAAACCTCACTCATCCCGCTTAACGTATGACGCCGCCACCCTTCTAGCCCTTAACACCGGACGCACATCACAATGCTACGAAGCTGTCCCAGGACGTACCCACGGTCCCTTCGCCTGCCGCTCCTGCAAATTTACCAGCATCAAGACCCATACCACATCCACCAACCCCAAACACAACTCCGACTCTAACCACCTGAAGTGCATCCTGCTTAACACCCGCTCGATCCACAGACACGCCACCGAACTCTGGGATCTACTCGACACTACATCACCGGACGTCGCCTTCCTTACTGAAACATGGATGAACGCATCATCAACACCCGACATCGCCATAGCCATCCCGAACAATTACAAGATCATCCGAAAATACCGCACCGTCCAAACAGGAGGAGGAATCGCCATCGTCCATAAGAACTCCATCAAAATCACGACCAGCTCCGATGATAACCTTGCAAACACCGAACACCTTCACTTCCAGATCCACACCGACCCTAGGACCACACTCAGAGGCTCCCTCATCTACAGACCTCCAGGAACCCGTAAACAATTCAGCGAAGACATCACTGACTTCATCCGTCCACATGACCTCGCCTCCGAGAACTACATTCCACTAGGAGACCTCAACTTCCACCTGGAAAAGAAAAACCACCACCCTTCTTGACAACCTGGCCAATCTCGGCCTCAAACAACTTGTTGACACCCCCACCCATGTAGCCGGTCACACGCTTGACCCAATCTTCACCTCGAGCAAACGCATCTCCTTCGACCGCACCACAGCTCTCCATTGGACGGACCACAGCTGCGTTCACTTCAGCTACAAAACCACCTCGACCCACAACCCCCCACAACCTATTCCCCGAAGAAAATGGAACAAAATCACCACCGACCAACTCCTCTCATCGCTCAACCAAAACCCACCCGTCCCCTCATCGGACCCAAACCAAGCTGCCATCAAATTCAAACAATGGATCACTCACAGCGCTGACGAATTAGCACCCCTGAAAAACCTTCACACCAAACAAGACAGCAAAAAGGCCCCCTGGTTCAACGATGACCTTAAGAAATCCAAAAAGCTATGCCGTACTCTCGAGAAAACATGGAGAAAAAACCCAACCACTGACAACATGACCACCTTCAAGACAGCCACCCGCAAACACCACCAGCTGATTATATCCACCAAGAAATCAGCATTCAAGAATCGACTCGACAACAACGCAAATAACAGCAAGGAACTATTCAACATCGTCAAAGAATTCACCACCCCACCGCAGCCTCAAACGACATCACCCCCTCCAAAGACCTCTGCGACTCGTTATCCTCCTTCTTCTAGAACAAAATCGCCGACATACATAACAGCTTCGAAAACAGTTCCAACAAACAATCCTCTCCACCCCCCTCTGAACCTAAACCGCCCTCTAACAACCTCAGCGCCTGGAACCCAATCAACACTGAAGACACTATCCGCCTAATGAATTCCATCCACTCTGGCTCGCCAACCGACCCCTGTCCCCACCACATCCTCAACAAAGCAATCTCCATCATCGCACCCCATCTCCGTGATGTCATCAACTGCTCCTTCAACTCTGCTACCTTCCCAGAAAGCTGGCAACATGCCGAAGTCAGCGCCCTCCTGAAGAAACCTACAGCAGACCCCTCTGAACTTAAAAACTACCGACCCATATCCCTCCTCCCATTCCCGGCCAAAGTCATCGAGAAAGCCGTTAATAGCCAACTCGCCGCCTTCCTCGAATCCAACAACTCCCTCGATCCCTCACAGTCCGGATTTCGAGCCAAACACAGCACCGAGACCGCCCTCATCGCAGCAACAGACGACATCCGAACACTACTGGACAACGGAGAAACAGTGGCCCTCATTCTACTCGACCTCTCCGCCGCCTTCGACACTGTCTGTCACAGCACCCTCATACAACGCCTCAGCAACATCGGCATAAGAGGAAAAGACTTGGACTGGATCATCTCGTTCCTAGCTGGGAGAACTCAGAGAGTCCGACTTCCCCCTTTCAAATCAGAGGCCACCGAAGTCATCTGCGGTGTACCACAAGGATCATCACTCAGTCCCACCCTCTTCAATGTTTACATGAGTCCACTCGCTTCCATCGCACGTCAACACAACCTTAACATCATCTCCTACGCTGACGACACCCAGCTGATCCTTTCCCTCACCTTAGACCCCAAGACCGCCAAAACCAATCTTCACGAAGGCATGAAAGAAGTAGCCGTATGGATGAAACACAGCCGCCTAAAACTTAACTCAGACAAAACGGAAGTGCTCATCCTAGGATCATCCCCCTCTGCCTGGGACGACTCATGGTGGCCCTCGGATCTGGGCTCAGCACCCATACCCACAGACCACGCACGCAACCTTGGCTTTATCCTAGACTCCTCACTCTTGATGACCAAACAAGTCAACGCCGTCTCATCCTCCTGTTTCAACGTACTCCGTATGCTCAAAAAAATCTTCCACTGGATCCCCACGAGACAAGAAAGACCGTCACCCACGCACTGGTTACGAGTCGACTAGACTACGGAAACACCCTCTACGCCGGAATGACAGCCAAATTACAGAAAAAACTCCAACGCATCCAAAACGCATCAGCTAGACTCATTTTGGACATCCCTCGCCAAGATCACATTACCGGCCACCTGAAAGACCTCCACTGGCTTCCCGTCAACAAAAGAATAACATTCCGTCTCCTCACCCACGCGCACAAGGCCCTCTACAAACTAGGGCCCGAATGCCTCAACACTCGACTATCCTTCTACACACCCCCCCGCCAACTAAGATCCTCCAGTCAAGGCCTCGCCACAGTTCCGCGTATCCAAAGATCCACCATGGGAGGTATATCCTTCTCCTACTTGGCAACCAAGACCTGGAACTCTCTCCCCACTCACCTCCGCCTTACACAGAACCACATCTCCTTCAGAAAAGAACTTGGATATTTGATAAATAATGATCCCCCTCCCCAAGCGCCTTGAGACCCTATGGGTGAGTAGTGCGCTATATAAATTCTTGAACTTGAACTTGAACTAATCTTGAGTTTTAACCCTGTCCTTGAGAAAACTCAGACTGCGGAACAACCGATAAAATATAGTCAAAATCAGGGAGTCACCTTAAGGTGGGACAAGGTAGATGTGAGGCAATTGGAGGCGGACATCTTCAAGAAAAACAAGGCTGGGATAGAAATTTGTTTGACGCCTATGTCCGATCCAGACTTTATAATTAAGAATTTTGAATCACTGCTAGGAAACATGGCTTCACACCTTGTAAAAACAGGGGGGAGGAAACAAGATAGGGGACCCAAATGGTTTGACGAAGAATGTTCTGCTGCTCAAACAAGTTTAACAAAGGCTTTATGCCAAGTACCACGTGATAGAGATTTGGTCAGATCAGCTAGGAAAAGGTATAGAGATGCAATCAGTAGACGGAAAACTGAGTTAAGGATTAAGGCATGGGAAGATCTGGAAAAAGCGGCCGAACTGAGGGACACTAGACTTTTTTGGGAGGTAATAAACCGACCATTTTTAAGAACTGGTGAAAAGGGTACCATGCAAGCGCACATACCAGAAGACTCCTGGGTAGCTCACTATAGTAAAATCTTTAATCCAAATGAGGTATCGCTAACTACTACTGTGGGAGTTGGCGACTTCAATATGGAGTCAGCAAAATTATTTAGTGCCTCATTAACGCTCCCAGAGGTAAAGATTGCCCTGAGTAAGGGTACTGCATTAAAGGCCCCTGGGCCAGATGCAGTACCCTTGGATCTCTTTAAACATAACTTAGAGGTCTGGTCACCACTACTATTAAATGTATTTAAGGCAATAGTGGTGGGGCCTATTCCAATTTCCTGGAAAGAGGCTGTTGTGGTACCTATTTTCAAAAAGGGTGACAAGTCTGACCCGTGCTGCTACAGGCCGATATCACTAATAGATGCGTCCTGCAAACTAATGGGCAGAGTGTTATTGGCACGCCTCGAAACATGGGCGGAGTCAGTAGGCATTATTGTGGACTCCCAATATGGGTTTAGAAGAGGTAAAGGAACCACCGAGCAGTGTTTCAATTTGGCACTAATTATGGACAAGTACATGGGTGCCAAGAATAGTTCCATCCACTTGGCATTCATGGACTTGTCCAGTGCTTTTGACACTGTATGCAGGGGTAAGCTGTGGCGGATGATGGAGTCCATGGGGTTCATGCCGCCACAACAGTGAGAATTAGATATGGCCCTGGTGGGGAGAAAACTAGACCCATATTATCCACTGAAGGTGTCCGCCAGGGAAGCATTTTAGCTCCCTTTTTATTTTTGGTTTATACCAATGGATTAGAAAGTTCTTTGTTGGAATCTGGCGCTGACTTTCCACAGGCTAATGGTAAAAGGGTACCAATGTTGTCATACGCAGACGACACTGTTTTAATGACCCTTACTCCCAATAGCATGCAGATTTGTCTGAATGCTTTTGATATATTTATGGAAAGCTTAGATCTTAGGGTCAACTTCACTAAATCCTTTGCCCTGACTTGCGGCCCGAAAAGTGTAAAAACCCGCAGGTATATGGTGAAGGACTTAATTATAGTGAAAGTTGACAACTTTAATTACCTGGGTAACCTATTTAACAAGAAACTGAAATGGGACCCTTTGATATCAGCTCGGGTCCAACAGGTTACACAATCAATTGAAGCCCTTTTTCGTTTTGCCAGTAAACTAGGTCAAAGGCGAATAGCAGAAATAATATCCCTATATAAAGCCAAGTGTGTCTCCGTTGCAACTTTCGGCGCTGGAGTCTGGGGGTCACAAAACAGTGAAAAGTTACAGGTTATGGAGAACAAATTCATAAAGCGTCTCCTATCTGTCCCATCAGGTACGTCGAACAGTTTTTGTCATGGGGAGGTGGGTATGGAGTTTGTAAGTGACATTATACATGTAGCGCCACTATTGTTATGGTCTAAAGTTTGGCAATCTGAAGAACTGAAATTGACAAAGGATATTCTACGAGATTGCCTTAAACTTGACCACTCTATGGAGATTCCATGGCTTCTATATGTTAGGGATACCTTTTACAAGATTGGGTTAGGTAATATGTTTGAAAACCCTGATATGATTGGCAAGAATTCTAAGTTAATTATCAAAAATGCCTACTGTTCTAATTTGGGTACCTTAAGGAATAGTGAGCATGCATTGTATGTTAGGGGCAAATTGCAGCGGCCCTTTTACTTATCGTATATCATCCATACGCAATGGCGTTTTTATTTGACAAGGTTTCGCCTTAGTACATTACACTTCCTTTTTGCCTTTCCAAAGCAAGGGGGATGGTGTGAGAGTCTACCTGCTTGCCCCTGTAATGATAGGGTTTCGCAAAGTACTTTGCACCTTATCCTTTCCTGTGCTTTGTATAAGGTCCCAAGAAACACATTCATTAGACCTGTTTTATTATCTTTTGGATCATGCTATTACAAAGAGGGCTATGAACATTTATTGTCCTTGTCAACTGCAAGTATCTGTAATGCTGTACTTAGTTTTATTAGATCGGCCTTTGCTATTAGAAATCGATATTGAAATAAGTTATTGGCGGAAATTTCCATAAATGTTTCTCCTGTTGGCCTGTTAATGAAATCCACTTAGCACTTTATGTCCTGTCCATATATATGATCAAGGTTACTTTTTAATGCATTGTAAAGCCTAAATATGCAAATATGTATTGTGGACTTCTATGACAAATTATGTACTTTTATATTGGTGTATACTTTTATGACTCCTTTTCGGAATCGTAATAAAGTTATTTGAGAGAGTGAGAGACTTCAGGTGAGAGCGCATCTGATTTCAGCGTACTCGTTGGTTTTTTTCACTGCGCGTAGGCTGTGCTTCTGGTAATTATTTTCCTTTAGCGCTGCGGGAACGGGTTTCCCATCCCTACGTGGCGCACTGCTGGTTTCTGCTCCGAGTCCTTCCTCCGCCAGGAGGTGCGGGAGGCGGGGGCGGGGAGCGTCGCGTTGCTTGATTTCCTTTCTGGATTTCGGGCATTGCGTGCCTTTTGCCCAAGAGCCGCTGGTCTGAGGCGTATGCCAGATCTAGTCTGTAGATAGCAGCGGAACTAAATTCTACTTGCGCTGTCCATTTTTTCTTGTGTGCTTACGCTCGGTTCCCTGCCCAATTTACAAACGGGAACTGGAGTCTGTATTGCTGAACTCTTATGCCTCCTTGAGGTCTTGTGTTGGCCGTTAGGCCTCACAGGGTACACGTCCCAGACCAGCATTGTTTCGCCCCAGTTGGGGTTCCTCTCTGTATATTACTTTTGCAAGCAGTTTGTCCCCTGGGGCTAAAACCCGAAGAATTGTGATTTCACACCACCCATATATTCATCTGACACCCAACCTGGTCTAAGTCCTTCATTCACGGCCCGGTGGTCTTCACCATTACTAAACAATCAGATACATATTTTTTCTCCTAGCACTCCACGGTTCCAACGCTATGGAGTATTATGATGACTATCAGGAGGAGGAAGACCCTCTCGCTGACATGCCTTGGGGGGACGCCTTTTATGACGTGGTGGATACTTCGATCTACAGACCAGTGGATCAGGCCATCACTCCTTTGGAGGACAGGCACTCTCGTCAGATTGAACACACGTTTGAACACCTGGAACGGCAAGTTGCTGCACCCCGCAGGTCCCAGCCACATCGGCCCAGGATACCCTTGGCTCCCCGCCATCTAAGCAACCCCGCAAATTTAGGGTGTGGGGTGGACGTGGACCCTTTTGAGCATTTGAGGCAGGCTTTTATAGATAGCCAACCTGCATTACCTGCAGGGAACTCCCCGCCTCCCCTGCCTGCCCTCCCGCCTGCAGTTGCTGCTCCTTCTGGTGATCCTGACTCTGACCCCGGTCCCTCGAGATCCTGGCTCCCGTCCCGCCCTTCCCATTTTTACCTTACTGCCTCTGAGATTGCTTGATCCAAATGATATTGCACACCCACGTTCTTCAGAGTAGGCTCCGGCCGACAAGGTCACTACAAATGTAGCTGGGCACGTCCGGCGTCCTCTGGAAAAAGAGGCCCGCAATTGCCTCCGGGCTGAGTGCCTCCGTCCGACCCTAGAGGGGAAGGTAGCCCTTACGCCGGAAATAGACCCCTGTATGTAAAACCTTCCTGCAGAAATTTATTAGAAATCCCAAGAAAGGAATCAATAGATCTTGGCGGGCGTGGCAGGACAAGCTCCTGGATGCTCTTGGCCCTATCACGAAGATCCTCGACATGGCCCAGGAGGCTAAGGAATCAGGCTCATCATATCCCCAGAAACCCTGTCCGGCTGGGCACAGAGAGCGGTCATATTTTTGGGCAGAGCCAACTGCGCTCTCTCCACCGAGCGTTGCTGGTCCCTCCTTATAAAAATTGACCCAAAGCTAAGGGACCTGGCAGATTCGGAGGCGGGTGCCGTTGCTCAGGGAGGACCCTTTGGCGAACCTTTCGTTAAGGAACTCAGCAAATTTGTAAACACTTTTACATCGTTGGACAAGGCCCAGTTCATGATTAAGAAAGTTTTTACCCGTGTTTTTCTCTGGGCCGGTCGAGGCAGGGGCCGCTCGGTCAGTCGCCAACTCCAGCAGACCAACCAGAGAGGCTCCGGACCAAGCCCGGTTTGTGAATTTGTATCCCACAAGACGGCGTTGGGGAAAAGGGACAGGCTTCAGATGAGGAGCGTCCAACTCAAGTCCCGGTGAGTGTTCTCCCTTCTTCCCCACAAACATAGGGGGCAGTTGGCAGGTTGTTACCAGGCCTGGTTGGCCATCACACAAGATGCTTGGGTCCTTCAAACAGTGCAGGGGTTTCACATAGAGTTCACAGGGAACCCGGTACCAAGAGCCCCCCACCCATTCAGTTTTCCGCACAAGACACAACCCTGGTGGACGAGGAAGTTGCATCCCTCCTCCACAAGGGCGCTATCTCCCTTACTTCTCCCCACCCCAAGGGGTTTCTAAGCAATATTTTCTTGGTCGATTAAACGGACGGCAGCAAAAGGCCAGTCATGAATCTGAGCAAATTCAACAAATGGCTGTTTTATCACCATTTCAAAATAGAGGGGATTCATCTCCTTCGAGACGTGCTGTGTCCTCTCAATTGGATGGTCCGTTTGGACCTCAAGGACGCTTATTTGGTGATTCCGATTTTTCCGTCGCACCGGCGATTTCTACAGTTTGCCCGGCATCACCGTGTTTACGAGTTCTTGTCCCTTCCTTTCGGGCTCTCCTCAGCACCCTGGTGGTTCACAAAGGATCTCAAACAGGTGGAGGAGTTCCTGAGATCTCGAGGCATCAGGATGATTGTGTACCTCGACAACCTTCTCCTGATGGCTCCCTGTCCCCATCAGCTGACGGCACATCTCCAGATGGCAGTGACTCTACTCCAGGGCCTCGGCTTTGTGATCAATGAGCTGAAATCGCTGTTACAGCCACTTCAGTCCGTTACCTTCTTGGGGTTCATCATCGAATCCGCAACATCTACTCTCAGTCTCCTGGCAAGAAAGGTCAGCAAAATCCGTTACGAGTTGCGCCGTGTTCTGGCCAAGCAACGGATTTCCCTTTGGCAGCTAGCCAGGGTGGTGGGCCTTCTGTCAGCTTCAATACAGGCCATCTTCTCAGGCCCGCTCCACTACAGAGCCCTTCGGCGCCTCAAGGCATACTTCCTCCGCAAAGGGTACCCGCACTCTCACAAGGTCGCCCTGCCCTCTGAGGGGAAGGCCGAAATACACTGGTGGCTAGAACATATGGAGGCCTGGAATGGCCGAGCGATCTTCGGGTTGGCTCTGGACCTAGTTATCGAGTCAGATGCCAGCAGGCTTGGCTGGGGTGCCAGGTGCAGAGACCTCTCTACGGGAGGGTTGTGATCACCCGAAGAACAAAAATGACATATAAATTGTCTAGAGCTTCTGGTGGGGTCTTTCGCCGTGCAGTGCTGGATGAGAGAATCAGTGCAGTCATGCGTGCTCCTGAAAATGGACAACGTCTCGAGGTCCATTTCGTGAACCACCAGGGAGGCACCAGGCCAAAAGCTCTCACGGACCTGGTGGCAAGTTTTTGGCAGTATTGCCTGGACAGCCAGATCTCAGTCACAGCGGAGTATCTGCCGGGTCGGGACAACTTGGAGGCAGACTTCCACTCGCGTCACTTCCGAGACTCCAGTCTATGGAAGCTGAACCAGTCGGTTTTTGTGATGCTCCATGACCAGAGGGGTCCCTTCTCAGTGGATCTGTTTGCGTCCTGACTGGATCATCAAACTCCAAGGTTTTTCACCTGGAGGCCCTATCCCTTGGCGGTGGCCACCGATGCGTTCCTTCAGGATTGGAGCTTGGAACAGGGTTGTGCATTCCCTCCTTTTGTAACAATCACTCGGTCAACGGCTGAAGTGCGAAGGCAATAGCCAGATCTAGTCATAATCACCCCACTTTGGAAGTTTCAAGTTTGGTTTCAGGTTCTTCTGGAACTTTCATGGGATTTCCCAATCCTACTCCCCCAGTTTCCGACTCTTCTCACGAGTCCGGACGGAACTCGACACCCTCTTGTGCTGGCGAACACGCTGTGACTCATGGCGTGGTGGATTTCAGGGGCAGATTGGAAGCCCCAGGCCTTTCGCAAGAGGCTGAGACATTCATCTCCAAGGCTTGGGCGGACAGTACAGTCAAAAGATACAAGTCCGTGTGGGGCAGATGGTCCCATTGGTGTTTGTGACGGGGTTTCAATCCCTTGGTCGCGGACGTGGTCCACGTCGTGAATATCCTGGCGCAACTAACTTCCGACGGCATGGCCTACCGGTCTATTACCACTTTTAGATCGGCCATTTCCTCTGGCCATGTCCCAGTTAATGGGTCTCCCTTGGGCGAGCATCCCATGGTTTGTAGGCTTATGCATGGCATCCGTCTCTCATTGCCCCCGGAGCCGCGTTATTCAGCGTTATGGGATGTTAACAAGGTTCCTAACCTTTTTTCTATCCAGGCAACCTAACAGGTTCCTCTCCAGGAAGGAGCTTTCTGCAAAGCTGGCTATGCTCCTGTGCTTGGTATCTTGCAAGAGAGTCTCCAATGTGCGAGCCCTTGATATAACCAGTCGGATGTTTACTCCTGATTGAGTCACTTTTACTTTGCTCAGGCGTACGAAATATCACACCAGGGTTATTTCCTATCCGGAATTCCCCCACTCACCGAAGCTCTGTGTGGTTCGATGCCTTAAGGCCTATGAAGAAATGACGAAAGAGTTCCGCCCTCCGGGAGAAAGACAACTCCTTATTGCGCTTCGAAAACCCTTTAAGGAGGTTTCCTCATCCACCATTGCAAGATGGGTTCGTTGGGTGATGCAAGAGGCAGGCATTATCCTCCGCCACTTTGGGGCACACTCTGCGAGAGCAGCCATGGCTTCTAAAGCATTCGGCTTGGGTGCCCGCTTAGAGGATATTCTTAACGCAGCATATTGGTCATCGGACTCAACCTTTAAGGGGTTCTACTTCAAGTCGATACTTAATATGGCTCATTTGGTTGTGGGCAAGCTTTAAACAAGCATAATCCTTGCCTCCAGTCCTGACACAGAATGAAAAATTTCCTAGCTAACGTAACGGAAAGTTTCAATTACATTCAGGACTCGGAGGCGAGGATTATCCCGCCCTGTGCTCCAGGAGGAGAACCCTCCCCATACTGCAGTAAGTATTTTACTTCAGTTTTAACTGTATGTATTATGAGTGCTGTATTCGGTTTCATTATGTCATGCTCTGTTTGCAGGCTTTAGTAGTTCCGTTCCTCCTGTAATATGTCCCTGTTGTTACAGGTTCTGATGCTCACAAGCAGGACACCTGAAGAAAAGGAATGGGCTGTCTTCCCGCTCCGACAGAGGAAGAGAGGACACTAACAATGGACTATATTGGGGTGCTAAGCCCTGATTGGACACTGGTTCCCTGTCTTGGATTGGTTGTTACCATGTGTTTGTTTTTGACCACTTTCCCTCTGGTTCATGGAAAACACTGTCCTTTGTTAATCTTAATGCTGCTCTACCAATAGAGTGAGGAAAGAAGGCATAATCCTTGCCTCTGAGTCCTTAATAGAATTGAAACTTTATGTTACGTTAGTGTGGCGGTTCAGAAGGAGGGACTCGGACAACAGAGCTAGGTAAGTGGGGTTTTATTTTTATGAACGTTTTTTTCTTTCTCTGAGAGAGTCTTTCCCGAGCTAAAGATGCAGGATCCAAGGTGTCAGCGAGGGCGCGGAATCTTCGGGGACTGGTCCGCCTTCTCTCCTCCTCGGGTGACTCCCGTTCTCTCTCTCTGGCCGGGTTCCAGCGCCACATGCGGGAGAGAAAGAGAGGGCTTTAGCGCTCTGGTCTATGAACCTAATGTTCCCCTCGGGACGCCCTGGAAGTGCGGACACCGGTGATTTGTGCTCTATACAGTATTTAGAGTGCAGAACCGGTGAAGGATAACGTGGTGAGGATAGGAGGTGGGGGGGGGTTCTTGGGAGTGATTGGGGATGGAAAGACAGAACGATATTTACACTAATTACACGGCGCTGCCACGCCGTCCCAGCCAACCCGATACTCGGTCACTCACCTGTGTGAGCCACACTCCTCCATGGGTGTGGCTGGGCGGTGCTTGGGAACGTTGGCCTCCAGGCACTGCTACTCCCGTCCTCCGCTCCTCCGCAAAGTCCTCGCTCGATCCATCTCCGTCCTCCACCGTCTCCCGTCGCTCTCCTCTCTTCCTCCAGGTGTCGAGACACACAGAGTTTTTCACTTCCTGCTTTTTGACCGCTCCTCAAGTCGGCTCGTCATTGGGGGGCGTACAGTGTTGCTCCAATTTACTTGCTCAGCACAGCAGCGCGTCATAGGTGGGTGTGTCTTCTCCTGCAAACACGGGCCCTTTAAAGGTACAGTCCTCATCTCTTGCTGGTAGCGTATTCCACCACGCTTTGGACTCCGTTTCCCAGGTGTCCTGAAGCGGTGAAAGAGAGGGGGTATCAGGTTTGTCTGTCAACCACCAGTCACTCTCAGTAGCGTTCCCCGCCACCCCGCTACACTCCTCCCCCCTTAGATTCTCCCGATCGGGGAGAGTACATAGTCTAGAAAGAAAATCGGCATTGCCATGGTCTCTGCTCCTCTTATGTTGTATGGTAAAGGAGTAGGGCTCCATAAAGAGGAACCACCTCAGGACCCTCGGATTCTGGGACTTCTGTCGGTACATCCACTGTAGTGGGGCATGGTCCGTCAAAAGGGTGAAGTGTTTTCCCTCGAGGTAATATTTGAGTTTTTCAACTGCCCAGCGAATCGCTAAACATTCCCTTTCTATTGTAGGGTATTTCGTTTCTTGTGGGTGTAGTTTCCTGCTTATATATAGAAGGGGGTGCTCAAGACCATCTTTTCCTATCTGGGAGAGGACCGCCCCTATCCCAGTGTCGGAGGCGTCTGTCGCTACCAGAAAGGGCTTGTCAAAGTCTGGGGCTATTAAGATGGGGCTGGTGGTAAGGGCTTCTTTCAGCTTCTGGAATGCCTTCCTAGCTTCCTCCGGGGGACGCTGTATCTGTTTTGGGCTTACCCCCTTCTGGAGGAGATTAGTCAGGGGAGCTGCCATTTCAGCAAAGTTGGCAAGGAATCTTCGATAGTAGCCGATGAGGCCTAGGAAAGCTCTCAGTTCTTTTTTTGTGCTGGGAAAGGGCGTGTCTCTTATGGCTTTCACATTCTCTTCCTGGGGCGCTATAGCCCCTTCACCTAACATGTACCCCAGATATTTGACCTTTGAATACGCGGTTCTGGACTTCTTGGCATTTATGTGTAACCCGGCTTCCCTTAAAGCTAGCAGTATGGTCTGTAGGTGTTTCAGATGGTTTTGCCAGGAGTCACTGAAAATGACGATGTCGTCTAAATAGACAGAGCAGAAGCCTCGGAAAGGAAGGAGTATCTTGTGCATTAATCTCTGAAATGTGGCTGGCGCCCCATGTAAGCTGAATGGCAACACGTTAAATTCAAACAGTCCTTCGTCCGTAGAGAAGGCCGTTTTGTGTCTGTCCTCCTCCCTTAGAGGCACTTGCCAGTAGCCGTTCGTTAGGTCTAATGTTGTTATGAAACTGGCTTCACCGATGCGCTCGATTAACTCATCTACCCTCGGTATGGGTACGCGTCAAAAGAGGAAATAGAATTGAGTGCTCTGAAGTCCATACAGAACCTCGTGGTTCCGTCTGGCTTAGGCACCATTACAATCTGTGATCACCAGCTGCTGCGTGACGGCCTGATTACTCCTAGGCGTAACATGTCTTGTACCTCTTTCCTTACGACTCCCGTCTAGGGGCTGGAATCCTATAGGGTCGTATTTTCACCGTCTTCCCTGGCTCTGTGTCTATTCTATATTCGATCAACGAGGTACACCCTGGTTGATCCGAAAATAAATCAGCGAAGGGTTTGAGGGTGTCGTCTAGTTCCTGCTTCATGTCTGCACTGATCTCCTTGTTAATAGGGAGGGCTGCAAGGGTGGTGGCATCCAAGGTGGATGGTAAACCGAACTGGGCGTTGCTGGGTATAGGTCCAAGCCACTTCTTTAGCATGTTTATATGGAAGCATTGTTTTCTGGCGGGAGAAATCTGGAGTCTATAGGTTGTCATCCCGATTACTTCAACAACCTGATATGGCCCCTTCCATTCCCTCTGAAACTTGTGGGCTGTGGTTGGCATTAGGACCAAAGCCCAATCCCCCAATTTTAGCGTTCTCCACCTTTTTCCTCGGTCATATGCTTTTTTCTGTCGTATCTGGCTGCGTTTGAAGTTAGAGTAAGCAAGGTCCCTTAATTTCCCTATCTTACGGCGCAGTAGCTGCGTATATTCTAGGAGTGACCGAGATTCCTCTTGTTCTTGTCTTTCCCAGGCATCTCGTGTAATTTCAAGCAGTGACCTAGGTTATCTTCCGTAAAGTAGTTCGAATGCAGAATAGCCCGTGGAACTCTGCACTTGTGCCCGCAAGACATACAGGGCCAAAGGGAGTAGGCGTTCCCAATCTTGGTTTTCTAGGGACAGCATTTTCCTCAAGGTGGTTTTGAGTGACCGGTTGTAACGCTCAACCAAGCCGTCTGTCTGCGGGTGATAGGCAGATGTGCAGATTTGATGGATATTCAACGACTTGGTGACCTCCTTCATCAGCTTGGATACGAAGGGGGTCCCCTGGTCGGTTACAACCTCTTTGGGGAACCCTACTCGAACGAACAGTTCTAGGAATTTTTCCGCTACGTTCTTTGTGGTCGGAGACTTTAGAGCGAAAGCTTCTGGGAAGCGTGTAGCGTAGTCTACAATCACTAGCGCATAGGTGTTCCCTTTGGAAGAACGCGGCAGAGGTCCAATGATGTCCATACCCACCCTCTCAAACGGGTGGCCTATTATCGGCATTGGCTGTAAGGGAACAGCTGGGGGTCTCTGTAGGTTTTTCCTCTGACACACCTCACAGGTCCTACAAAAGGTTGTTGCTTCCTTGTAGAGGCCAGGCCAAAAGAACCATTTTAGAATATTCTGTAGAGTTTTTTTTGACCCTATGTGACCAGCAGTCAAATGTGTATGTGCATAGTAGAGGACCTGTTCTCTGAACTCTTTAGGTACTAACAATTGTTTTGGATCCCCGTCTTTTCCCTCCCGGTACAGTAAATCCTTTCCTATGATGAACCTGGGGTATGGTGTATGGAGGTTTCCCTGCCCTGAGTGGGCCGCTTCCCAGGCATTGAACAGGGTAGCGTCGTTTGCTTGTGCGAATCTAAAGTTGCGGTCTAGTGCCCACAGTTCTGCTGTTAAGAGCGTGTTTGATGTCGGTTTCTTTGTCTGTTTTATAAACATATCTACAAAGTCCGGGTTGTCAACCCCCAGGATCAGGTCTTCAGGAAGTGTCTCTACAGCTCCTACCTTAACCTTACAGGGTTTCCTACCCATGGGCTGTATCAGGATCTCGGCCATGGTATAGGGTTTCACATCCCCGTGGACACATCAGATAAACACCTGGGAACCGGGCATGAGCTGTTGAGATAGTACCAGTGACTTTTGTATAACCGACTGTCGGCAGCCGGAATCTAGCAATGCCCTAACCCACCTCTGGTTAACCCTGACTCTTACGTAAAAGGAAGGGCCCATTTCGGCTGTATACATGACGGCTCTAGGAGCATAGCCCACTTCCATGGGTTCTTCGCTTGGTTTTTTTCTCGGGCACATCCGGGCTATGTGGCCCCACTCTCCGCAGTCGAAACACTGGGGCCCCCTCATCACAGGATATTCAACCCGAGGGGTTTTTTGCTTGAGGGGCTCCAGACCAATCTTCCCTTTTTTTTCTATTTTGTTAGTCATCTGGGTTTTTGGTTTTTCGGTTTCCCAAGGGTACGTTTTCGGTTGTGCCCTAGTATAAGTAGAGGCCATTTCAATCGCCTGAGCCGGTGTTAACCCTGCATGCTGTCTTAACCACCTTTGGGTAGCGTATGGTAATGCCTCCATAAACTGTTCAAGATATATGCAGTCCATAATCTCTTCCTTAGTTTTGCTCTCGGGCTGTATCCATTTATCAGCCGCATTTTTCAAGCGAAAAAACAATGTTTTAGGGTGTTCGCCTGTCAAACCCTTTTCCTTGCGGAAGCGGACTCGGTAGGCTTCTGAGTCCATACCTAGGTGATCCAGAATTATACTCTTTATCTGGGCATATGGTGTCATTCCGGTCGAGTTCGCTACTTGGTACACCGCCTGCGCTTCTCCGGACAGTAGAGGAGCCAAGAAGAATGGCCATTTGTCTTCCGGCCATCCACAGGCTCTGGCTGCTCTCTCGAACTTCATCAAGAAGGCGTTCGGGTCCTCGCCAGGACTGTATTTCTGTAGTGATACCCCTGAGGGATGAGTGACCGGAGCTCTTCTTTCTACCACAGTGGTGCTGCCGGGGTCTTTCAATGCTCTCTGTAGTCCCTCCATCTGGGCAGTCATAGCTGCCTTGAACGTTTCTCTATCTGCCTGTGCTGACATCATCTGGCGTTCGACCGCCCATTCTAGCTTCTCTTGACCCATAACAATGTGTTGTATCAACTGATCCATCTCTGCAGACGGGATGGAAGGCTCATATCCCACTTCTGACACCAGTTGTGGCGGTTCAGAAGGAGGGACTCGGACAACAGAGCTAGGTAAGTGGGGTTTTATTTTTATGAAATGTGTTTTCTTTCTCTGAGAGAGTCTTTCCCGAGCTAAAGATGCAGGATCCAAGGTGTCAGCGAGGGCGCGGAATCTTCGGGGACTGGTCCGCCTTCTCTCCTCCTCGGGTGACTCCCGTTCTCTCTCTCTGGCCGGGTTCCAGCGCCACATGCGCGAGAGAAAGAGAGGGCTTTAGCGCTCTGGTCTATGAACCTAATGTTCCCCTCGGGACGCCTGGGAAGTGCGGATACCGGTGATTTGTGCTCTATACAGTATTTAGAGCGCAGAACCGGTGAAGGATAACGTGGTGAGGATAGGAGGTAGGGGGGGGAGTTCTTGGGAGTGATTGGGGATGGAAAGACAGAACGATATTTACACTAATTACACGGCGCTGCCACGCCGTCCCAGCCAACCCGATACTCGGTCACTCACCTGTGTGAGCCACACTCCTCCGTGGGTGTGGCTGGGCGGTGCTTAGGAACGTTGGCCTCCAGGCACTGCTACTCCCGTCCTCCGCTCCTCCGCAAAGTCCTCACTCGATCCATCTCCGTCCTCCACCGTCTCCCGTCGCTTTCCTCTCTTCCTCCAGGTGTCGAGACACACAGAGTTTTCCACTTCCTGCTTTTTGACCGCTCCTCGAGTCGGCTCGTCATTGGGGGGCGTACAGTGTTCCTCCAATTTATTCGCTCAGCACAGCAGCGGGTCATAGGTGGGTGTGTCTTCTCCTGCAAACACAGGCCCTTTAAAGGTACAGTCCTCATCTCTTGCTGGTAGCGTATTCCACCACGCTTCGGACTCCGTTTCCCAGGTGTCCTGAAGCGGTGAAAGAGAGGGGGTATCAGGTTTGTCTGTCAACCACCAGTCACTCTCAGTAGCGTTCCCCGCCACCCCGCTACACTCCACCCCCTTAGATTCTCCCGATCGGGGAGAGTACATAGTCTAGAAAGAAAATCGGCGTTGCCATGGTCTCTGCTCCTCTTATGTTGTATGGTAAAGGAGTAGGGCTGCATAAAGAGGAACCACCTCAGGACCCTCTGATTCTGGGACTTCTGTCGGTACATCCACTGTAGTGGGGCATGGTCCGTCAAAAGGGTGAAGTGTTTTCCCTCGAGGTAGTATTTGAGTTTTTCAACTGCCCAGCGAATCACTAAACATTCCCTTTCTATTTTAGGGTATTTCGTTTCTCGTGGGTGTAGTTTCCTGCTTATATATAGAAGGGGGTGCTCAAGACCATCTTTTCCTATCTGGGAGAGGACCGCCCCTATCCCAGTGTCGGAGGCGTCTGTCGCTACCAGAAAGGGCTTGTCAAAGTCTGGGGCTATTAAGATGGGGCTGGTGGTAAGGGCTTCTTTCAGCTTCTGGAATGCCTTCCTAGCTTCCTCCGGGGGAAGCTGTATCTGTTTTGGGCTTACCCCCTTCTGGAGGAGATTAGTCAGGGGAGCTGCCATTTCAGCAAAGTTGGCAAGGAATCTTCGATAGTAGCCGATGAGGCCTAGGAAAGCTCTCAGTTCTTTTTTGTGCTGGGAAAGGGCGTGTCTCTTATGGCTTTCACATTCTCTTCCTGGGGCGCTATAACCCCTTCACCTAACATGTACCCCAGATATTTGACCTTTGAATACGCGGTTCTGGACTTCTTGGCATTTATGTGTAACCCGGCTTCCCTTAAAGCTAGCAGTATGGTCTGTAGGTGTTTCAGATGGTTTTGCCAGGAGTCACTGAAAATGACGATGTCGTCTAAATAGACAGAGCAGAAGCCTCGGAAAGGAAGGAGTATCTTGTGCATTAATCTCTGAAATGTGGCTGGCGCCCCATGTAAGCCGAATGGCAACACTTTAAATTCAAACAGTCCTTCGTCCGTAGAGAAGGCCGTTTTGTGTCTGTCCTCCTCCCTTAGAGGCACTTGCCAGTAGCCCTTCGTTAGGTCTAATGTTGTTATGAAACTGGCTTCACCGATGCGCTCGATTAACTCATCTACCCTCGGTATGGGGTACGTCAAAAGAGGAAATAGAATTGA
This sequence comes from Lissotriton helveticus, assembly GCF_964261635.1. Lineage (NCBI taxonomy): Eukaryota > Metazoa > Chordata > Amphibia > Caudata > Salamandridae > Lissotriton > Lissotriton helveticus. The sequence continues at coordinate 2,102,862,524 of NC_136059.1, read as the reverse complement.
GTGCTCTGAAGTCCATACAGAACCTCGTGGTTCCGTCTGGCTTAGGCACCATTACAATCTGTGATGACCAGCTGCTGCGTGACGGCCTGATTACTCCTAGGCGTAACATGTCTTGTACCTCTTTCCTTACGGACTCCCATCTAGGGGCTGGAATCCTACAGGGTCGTATTTTCACCGTCTTCCCTGGCTCTGTGTCTATTCTATGTTCGATCAACGAGGTACACCCTGGTTGATCCGAAAATAAATCAGTGAAGGGTTTGAGGGTGTCGTCTAGTTCCTGCTTCATGTCTGCACTGATCTCCTTGTTAATAGGGAGGGCTGCAAGGGTGGTGGCATCCAAAGTGGATGGTAAACCGAACTGGGCGTTCCTGGGTATAGGTCCAAGCCACTTCTTTAGCATGTTTATATGGAAGCATTGTTTTCTGGCGGGAGAAATCTGGAGTCTATAGGTTGTCGTCCCGATTACTTCAACAACCTGATATGGCCCCTTCCATTCCCTCTGAAACTTGTGGGCTGTGGTTGGCATTAGGACCAAAGCCCAATCCCCCAATTTTAGCGTTCTCCACCTTTTTCCTCGATCATATGCTTTTTTCTGTCGTATCTGGCTGCGTTCGAAGTTAGAGTAAGCAAGGTCCCTTAATTTCCCTATCTTACGGTGCAGTAGCTGCGTATATTCTAGGAGTGACCGAGATTCCTCTTGTTCTTGTCTTTCCCAGGCATCTCGTGTAACTTCAAGCAGAGACCTAGGTTATCTTCCGTAAAGTAGTTCAAATGCAGAATAGCCCGTGGAACTCTGCACTTGTGCCCGCAAGACATACAGGGCCAAAGGGAGTAGGCGTTCCCAATCTTGGTTTTCTAGGAACAGCATTTTCCTCAAGGTGGTTTTGAGTGACCGGTTGTAACGCTCAACCAAGCCGTCTGTCTGCGGGTGATAGGCAGATGTGCAGATTTGATGGATATTCAACGACTTGGTGACCTCCTTCATCAGCTTGGATATGAAGGGGGGTCCCCTGGTCGGTCACGACCTCTTTGGGGAACCCTACTCGAGCGAACAGTTCTAGGAATTTTTCCGCTACGTTCTTTGTGGTCGGAGACTTTAGAGCAAAAGCTTCTGGGAAGCGTGTAGCGTAGTCTACAATCACTAGCGCATAGGTGTTCCCTTTGGAAGAACGCGGCAGAGGTCCAATGATGTCCATACCCACCCTCTCAAATGGGTGGCCTATAATCGGCATTGGCTGTAAGGGAACAGCTGGGGGTCTCTGTAGGTTTTTCCTATGACAAACCTCACAGGTCCTACAAAAGTCTGTTGCTTCCTTGTAGAGGCCAGGCCAAAAGAACCATTTTAGAATATTCTGTAGAGTTTTCTTTGCCCCTGTGTGACCAGCAGTCAAATGTGTATGTGCATAGTAGAGGACCTGTTCTCTGAACTCTTTAGGTACTAACAATTGTTTCGGATCCCCGTCTTTTCCCTCCCGGTACAGTAAATCCTTTCCTATGATGAACCTGGGGTATGGTGTATGGAGGTTTCCCTGCCCTGAGTGGGCCGCTTCCCAGGCATTGAACAGGGTAGCGTCGTTTGCTTGTGCGAATCAAAAGTTGCGGTCTAGTGCCCACGGTTCTGCTGTTAAGAGCGTGTTTGATGTCGGTTTCTGTGTCTGTTTTATAAACATATCTACAAAGTCCGGGTTGTCAACCCCCAGGATCAGGTCTTCAGGAAGTGTCTCTACAGCTCCTACCTTAACCTTACAGGGTTTCCTACCCATGGGCTGTATCAGGATCTCGGCCATGGTATAGGGTTTCACATCCCCGTGGACACATCGGATAAACACCTGGGAACCGGGCATGAGCTGTTGGGGTAGTACCAGTGACTTTTGTATAACCGACTGTCGGCAGCCGGAATCTAGCAATGCCCTAACCCACCTCTGGTTAACCCTGACTCTTACGTAAAAGGAAGGAAGGGCCCATTTCGGCTGTATACATGACGGCTCTAGGAGCATAGCCCACTTCCATGGGTTCTTCGCTTGGTTTTTTTCTCGGGCACATCCGGGCTATGTGGCCCCACTCTCCGCAGTCGAAACACTGGGGCCCCCTCATCACAGGATATTCAACCCGAGGGTTTTTTTGCTTGAGGGGCTCCAGACCAGGCTTCCCTTTTTTTTCTATTTTGTTAGTCATCTGGGTTTTTGGTTTTTCGGTTTCCCAAGGGTACGTTTTCGGTTGTGCCCTAGTATAAGTAGAGGCCATTTCAATCGCCTGAGCCGGTGTTAACCCTGCATGCTGTCTTAACCACCTTTGGGTAGCGTATGGTAATGCCTCCATAAACTGTTCAAGATATATGCAGTCCATAATCTCTTCCTTAGTTTTGCTCTCGGGCTGTATCCATTTATCAGCCGCATTTTTCAAGCGAAAAATAAATGTTTTAGGGTGTTCGCCTGTCAAACCCTTTTCCTTGCGGAAGCGGACTCGGTAGGCTTCTGAGTCCATACCTAGGTGATCCAGAATTATACTCTTTATCTGGGCATATGGTGTCATTCCAGTCGAGTTCGCTACTTGGTACACCACCTGCACTTCTCGGGACAGTAGAGGAGCCAAGAAGAATGGCCATTGGTCTTCCGGCCATCCACAGGCTCTGGCTGCTCTCTCGAACTTCATCAAGAAGGCGTTCGGGTCCTCGCCAGGACTGTATTTCGTTAGTGATACCCCTGAGGGATGAGCGACCGGAGCTCTTCTTTCTACCACAGGGGTGCTGCCGGGGTCTTTCAATGCTCTCTGTAGTCCCTCCATCTGGGCAGTCATAGCTGCCTTGAACGTTTCTCTATCTGCCTGTGCTGACATCATCTGGCGTTCGACCGACCATTCTAGCTTCTCTTGACCCATAACAATGTGTTGTATCAACTGATCCATCTCTGCAGACGGGATGGAAGGCTCATATCCCACTTCTGACACCAGTTGTGGCGGTGCAGAAGGAGGGACTCGGACAACAGAGCTAGGTAAGTGGGGTTTTATTTTTATGAACTTTTTTTCTTTCTCTGAGAGAGTCTTTCCCGAGCTAAAGATGCAGGATCCAAGGTGTCAGCGAGGGCCCGGAATCTTCGGGGACTGGTCCGCCTTCTCTCCTCCTCGGGTGACTCCCGTTCTCTCTCTCTGGCCGGGTTCCAGCGCCACATGCGGGAGAGAAAGAGAGGGCTTTAGCGCTCTGGTCTATGAACCTGATGTTCCCCTCGGGACGCCCGGCAAGTGCGGACACCGGTGATTTGTGCTCTATACAGTATTTAGAGTGCAGAACCGGTGAAGGATAACGTGGTGAGGATAGGAGGTGGGGGTGTTCTTGGGAGTGATTGGGGACGGAAAGACAGGACGATATTTACACTAATTACACGGCGTTGCCACGCTGTCCCAGCCAACCCGGTACTCGGTCACGCACCTGTGTGACCCACACTCCTCCGTGGGTGTGGCTGGGCGGAGCTTGGGAACGTTGGCCTCCAGGCACTGCTACTCCCGTCCCTGCTCCTCCGCATAGTCCTCGCTCGATCCTTCTCCGTCCTCCACTGTCTCCCGTCGCTCTCCTCTCTTCCTCCAGGTGTCGAGACACACAGAGTCTTCCACTTCCTGCTTTTTGAGTCGGCTCGGTATTGGGGGGCGTACAGTGTTCCTCCAATCTATTCGCTCGGCACAGCAGCACGTCATAGGTGGGTGTGTCTTCTCCTGCAAACACGGGCCCTTTAAAGGTACAGTCCTCATCTCTTGCTGGTAGCGTATTCCACCACGCTTCGGACTCCGTTTCCCAGGTGTCCTGAAGCGGTGAAAGAGAGGGGGTATCAGGTTTGTCTGTCAACCACCAGTCACTCTCAGTAGCGTTCCCCTCCACCCCGCTACAGTTAGCAAGGACATTTTTCATTCATACATCCTCATTGGTGGCAGACATTACTAAATCCACCCATATTCTGGAAGAAGGAGCAGAAGCATTACTGATATCTCTGATTTTCTTTCCTTGAGGTTAACTATGTACATTTCAAGTAGAAATCCTAGCTCTAAACTCTAAATATGTAAACCCGGCCAATTACGTGCTCAACAGTAAGTACATTAAACTGTTTAATTATTGATATTACATGGAAATCATGTCAGGATGCCAATGTGAATGATAAAGTAATGTAGCTCCTGAAAGAGTGGCTGACTCATAAACTATTGCTCCTTTTCTTACACCTGCACCTAAAGGTCATAGAAGGGGACAAGCCCGTTTTCATTGTTAGATCTTGCAAAGAATGTCTCTATTCTGGAGAGTGGTACTGCCATCCCTCGTTTGATGGGGTAAGTTGACAGGAGGGGCTACTGAGCCTCAACCATGATAGTTGGGGGCATTTGCTTTTGATTTCCTGTGGTCTGTCCTACTGTAGCTCTACAAACTGGGACTGGGACAAGTACAACCCCTGCAGCACATGACTCTCAGTGGTAGTGATGGTGAGCAGTCACAGGCTTTTCACTGAGGTATTGTGTGCGTGCTTGAGCAGAACTCACAATCACACAGCAGTAAAGTAATTGAATTACACAGGGATTCTGCACATATGCAGAACCATGCAGAGGAAAACAGGACCTCGGTGTATAGGGATGAACCCTCCTATCACCTTAGTACCCAAAATCCGAAAACCGACTAGCTACAGTGTCTCATTCCTTCTCCTACATAAATCATGAAGCTACAAATGATTAGACAACCCAGAACACAACACTCTAGACTCTCTCAGGAATCACGCTAACAAGACATTCCCTTTCACTCACTCACTCGTTCTTGTCTACAAAAAGAATTGTCAGAGTCACTGTTACAGTTCAAAATGTTTATTTTAACTATCGTGCTCTATAATGCAGTATATGAGCCACTACTATCATCGAAAATCAGAGTAGAATCACTGTCAACGTCAGGGTCATCCAACGATATATGGTTGCCCGTCCTAGTCCTGATGAAGACTCGCACGGCCCAGGCTTAATTCACCGCGAGGCCAGAAGTCGAGTCGAAACGTCGCCGCTCCTCTGATAATTGACCTGGACCTATATATTGCTATTCTTTTGTGCATCTAAATCATCAGATTTATAGGTTTCATAATGATCTAAACTCATACATGAATTGATTTATGGCCAGGTCTGAGTATAGGGATAATTATTGATCCTATTGTATAAAATAAAAAATGTGTTTTTATGTCACAATCTTTGCAATTCTCTCTTTTTCTTATCATTAAGCACTTTTATATCTTTCTATTTTTGCACGTTCCTCTTGGGGCAACCAGTATGACCTACATGTATTGAAAAAGTTGATTTCTATCTCAGAACAGTGGTAGAAAATGAATAAATCACCACTGTTTATTGTCTGTTGGCTGTTGCGTTGTGAGATTTTTCCACTTCTTGAAGTATGAATTGTTGACTAAATTGTGACTTTTGTAAAATATTAGTCTTTGGACCATTGTTTTCTAATACTGCTAAATACCCAGTTCCTAGTCCAGTTGGGTTACCCCATTTATATTAATGGGAAGATTATGGAGGCAGACCAGGCAAAAGGTCAATAGTGCTTTCCATCTCACCCTCAGCGATACGGGGATTAGTCGAAGAGGTTGAATGCACCGGATTCAGAAACTGCAGGTTACACTATTCAGAATTGGCTAGACGGTGTCGTTTGATATTGTCCGCTGAAATGTATCTGTTTTCTTTGTGACCAGGCGGTAGAATTACTGTATGAGTACCCTTCAATCCAAGTACTGACACCAGTGCACATAAGAGGGACCACATTTTATTTTGTTCTACAGCTTTTTTCGTACCAGATTTTCAATCTTGGGAAGCCAGCCGGCAACCGTAATCAGTAGTGCCGTATTATTGGAAGAGGGCAAATGTTCAGTTGCATAGCTGTCACAGGTCTTTTGCAGGTCCTGTAACATACTAGAATGATTATCTATGTCAAAGGTTGCAGCAGCTGCCACAATGTCTAGATCATCAAGGTCTGGCACAAACATTTTAATGCCAAAGAGTATTTCGTATGGGGTCCGCCCACCCAGAGATCTTCTAGGGAGATTATTGAGTGCACTTTGAACTCTATACAAATGGTCCAGCCAGTTCCTGTCAGTACCTAAAACCCTAGCTTGCAAAGATTGCTTTAAGTCACGGTTCATTCGCTCCACTATAGAATTGCCCTCAGGCCTGTATGGAGATGAAAACTGCACCAGCACCCTCATCGACTTCATCGCGTCCTTGTATAAAGGCGAATGCTGGACCTTGGTCTGAATGGGAGGTGCCACAGGCCAACATCCTGACACAGACACGCAAATCTCTAATGACATTTCGAGCATAAGCACTGCGTTGTGGCCAAACCCAAAGGAATCTAGTGCACGAATCAACTGCAACAAAAATTTATTTATATGCAGTATTAGAAGACAATGGACTGCAGTGATCAATAGCCTGATTCATGAAGCTAAATTGCACTTGCAAAGGGCAAGATTCTCAGAATCTTGCCTTTTGCGAGTGCAATTTTGGCATTTGGGATTCACAATCCCAAATGCAAAAATCGCTAATGAAGAATTAGCTAATATGCGAGGATTAGCATTTAAGGAATCTCTATTAGAGATTCCTTAAATGCTATTCATGACACTTTCAAAAATTGCGATTTTGCAAATTTGGGCCGCTATTTACCGAGAGGTCAGACCTCTCGGTAAATAGCAAAAACTTGAAAAATGCTTTTAAAAGCATTTTTCTAAGTTGCATGTTGCACACACACATGTCCTTTGGACATGTGTGTGCGCAACACCTGTTCAAATGTGCATTTTAGGGGTGCTACAGGGTGTCCTTTGGACACCCCTGGCACCCTTAAAATCGCTATCTTATTTGCGAGTAGTAAATTGCTACTCGCAAATAAGGGATACTCCCCATTCATTCCTATGGGCCTTTTGGCCCATAGGAATGCATGGGGAGTTATTCCTTTTTTTGCGAGTAGCAATTTTCTACTCGCAAATAGAGAACATGTAGGAATCGCTATTTATTTAGCAATTCCTACATGAATACCGTTTTGCGTGTCCTCAATAGCGAGTCGCTATGATTCGCTATTAGGGCCACGCAAAACGGCCCGTACATGAATCAGGCTGCAAGATACATACAGCCAAATGGCTGACTGGAAATACATAGCTGTGTTTGTGGTGGCCGTGAGACCGTAGATGGTTTGATTTGCTGACAAATGTTACAAGAAAGCATATAATTACGTATCTGTTTATATAAACCACGCCACCAGTAACGCTGCTGTAAAGTAGAGACAGTCGCAGACACTCGGGCATGTGCAGAAGCCATGCCTTTGTGTGCGGCAATGGTCAAAGCAAATCTGCATTCCATGTTGGGAATAAGGCGATCCCCACCTGATGGAATTTTAGCATAAGGAACTTGTTCAGGAGATAAGCCCTGCAGATAAGCAATTTCATCCTATGTACCAGTTTCAGTGTTATATTGCATTTTAGGACCCTACTGTAATTTTCCCGATGCATGCCCTTATATAGGTATAAATCACCATATCCTTATATAGGCATAGAAATCATAACCATATTTAGACATAGCTCATGCAGTCCAAATACGGCAGGGCTACTTCCACTAGTTCCAAAAATCCACAACGATTTCTTGGAAAACTCAGCTTCACCAGCTAGGGACTTCCCCTCACTCGAATACTGACGTGTCCAAGAACTCATGGACATTTCAAAGAACTGAGACTCTTTGATGATGTTATTATGTCCACCTTTACGTCAATCTCGGCACCTTCAAGGTATAAATATGCCCACACTTGCCTTAGTAAGCACACGGTGGTTTGGAGCAGTTCAACTATCTACTTACCCGATGCATCCTGCTACAGCAAGTGCCGAAGGAAGCCAACCCTCCAGCAGACGCACTGAGCGAGACGCTGTCTTTTCTCTTGTCGAGAAATTCAGCTCCATTGTTCCCAAGCTACCCTTGCGGGTTGTTGGGAAATCGAGTCCTGAGCCTGACCTTCTTCATTCTAAACCAAGGTACGGAGCTGATTAGACCCTTAGAGAAATCTTGGATAGATTCTTGGCAAAGAATACTAAATTTATGCTACACCTCACTTACTTCTTCCCTGGTACTAGACTTAGGTTAGGTACATCGGGGTAATCGTATTTTAGAAGCACCAGTTGAGTACTTTTTATCCTCTGTTATTTATATATGTATTTATCTATGATCTAGGAGCCATACAATGCTTTTACAGTATTATTTTATCCTACTCTTTTTACTGTACGCCTTATACTTTGCAACCAGTATTACGATTGTAGCAGTTCATTTCTTCTGCTTAAGAAAGAAGACTGTTCAATTAATACTTTTATTGAAAACGCCAGTCTATCTATTTCTCTGCACCTCTGGTGAAACAAAGCTTGCACGAATGACGGAGTAAAATATCTATCTGTTGTTTCCACGACTCTGAAGATCAGTTTTATCTTGGGGAAACAAAGTTGTCATGTTTATGCGGCTATCAGAAACTAATCCCTTCTTGTGAACTCGAGAACGTTTCTAGTAACCTCTGAGCTAGCTGGCACTCACAATTAAGTCTAATATACTCGATAGATTCCTAGTAGACATAAGTCCTACGTCACATCTATAGGATATATTATTCCAATGCGCATAGCCTATTGGGAATATAGGAACTACACTACATGGCGCCCAACGTTTGGTAAGGCACTAATTTAACGCTAGATACTAGAGTAACTCAGTCGTGCTTTTTCCAGAGACCCCTTTTTTCCCCCATAAAATACTCCAATAGACGTCTGGAGTGGGTTAAAAGGATAAAATATCCGCCATAACTGAGTAGGACGAAAAACCCTATTTATTAGTTTTTGTTTTTTTCAACGTTGAAGGATACAGTGTTCCAAAATATTGTGCACCTTATCTTTATTTCCTTGGAACTTGCTCTGCAAAACTTCTTAACAAAATGTCAGACGATGACAATCCTGGGGGCAGTGGAACTACAGTAAAGCAAACCAACCAGGTTTTGACACTAAAGGTTTCCGACATGAAGATGTGGATGCTATAAACATCCCGGAAAATGTGCGGAAAATAATAACTATAAAGCTCATAGAAAATGGCCTATCAGAAAGAGGTGGTAGGGTAATTTTCGTCATAGAAGCACATGAATTTTGGCAGACAGAGGTATTCTATTCGTGGATTATCTTTCCACAAGCAAATCCAACAACACATGTGTTCCACTTCTACAAGATATAGGACCTCCAGCGGAATACGTTCTTTTCGAGGACATTGAAATTCCACTAACTTACCAAGAGCATCAGCTCTGGTTTAAAGGTGCCCTACAACATCAAAATCACATTACCAGACTCGGTCCACTAGGTAGACCAGGAGCAACATGGCCGGTACTAGCCGGCTTTACACCACATCCTGACATTGAAAGAATGACAGATGTAGAATTATTAGCTCAGCTAAAACAATTAATTAAAATACATGGACAATTGGTACAATATGTAATGCGGACTCTAACAGTCCAACCTGCTATAAGAATTCCACAGCACACCCAACATCAGGGAAACACAAACAAAATTACACCACAGAATATACAATCAGTCATCAGTAAATTGCCCACAAAAAGGGAACAAATTCCATTCTGGTTAGCTCAAAAAATTACTCAGATCGAGTCAGTATTTTCCGATAGTACACCTCATGAGAAACACAGGATTCTAACAATCTGTTTACCAATGGAGATTGCACCACACCTCAAGGACTGTGACACTTGGGGTACATTCTTTGCTGCTATCTACACAAAAACACTTGGTGTTCCGTCCATGGCAGTAATACCAGACATCCTGAAACAGATCCAAAATGAATACGGGGCAGAGCCTGCTTTAAATCTTGGTATGAAATTACTGAAAGATTTCAAACAGGTCTCAGCTATAATATTAGCTAATATTAAAGGTGCAGCAGCATCCATGGCAATCCGCCAAAAACTAAAAGGACTTGATGTAACTGAGCAACCATATGAACTGGCCAGAATAATAGAAAAATCCAATGAAGAACTAGGAAGAGATAGTTTGGGAGGGAAACCAGTAAAGCCCGAACTAACAGAAAATACTGAAATTTTATCAAAAACACACTCACTACTCCTAAAAAGAAGTGGGAAAATACTAGACAGACACTTCCTAAAGAGAAGTGCTCTCAATCCAGAGGTAGGTCTCCTCAAAAGGAGCCCTCTGAAAAAAGGTATAACCTCAGAAATAGGGATAATTTAAGAAAACCTGATAGATATCAAGATACTAATACGCGTTCCTCTCGTATCTTTCAGACTTCCTCGCAGAAATCCAAAAGAAGAGGACGATCAGAACACAAGGAAGAACGCATGAAGTCCAAAGACGATCAACACGTTCCGAAAAATAAGAAAACTCAATTCACAAAAAAGAAGGTAGCAAGTCTTAAAATCAGACATGCCGAGGATCTTGAGGACACAACTCAAGATCGGGGAGTGGGCTCAGACAATGCTGGACAGCGCAGCAGAGGTTACCATAGCTCGCAAGATCCTGAAGGATCATCTGGAGACAGTGGACCAGAATGAATGCATTCAGGTTGAAACTGCTGATAACAGAGTTAGTATACCACATAAGTTATATGAAGTCACACTCCGAATAGAGGGGGACATAACTAGGAAAATAAAAGCACTCTTTTGGGAAAAATGATCTAAGGGTTATGACAATCTTCTGACTGAAAAAGACTGGCCACCTGAATTTGTCAAGGAGTGCCCACATGGCGAAGAGACCATTATGCCAGCCTTCTCAAATCATATTCCTATTCACAAAAAATACACTTATGCCAGAAAATGGGCTGTGGCCCAGGCTCCAGCATTATATAAAAATCACGTGGGATGGGATGAGGATTCTCCTCACCATAAGATCCAGTTAAAAAATCAACAAACTGCTCAGAAGCAGTATCCAGTGAAACAAGAATTAAAAAACAGGTCAGGGAATTCCTAGATCAACTGGAATACCAAGGGGTGATTGAAACATGCACCTCGTCTATGAACAATTCTTTGTTTCCTGTTTCTAAACCAGACAATACATATCGTCTAGTTTTGGACTACAGACATTTAAACTCCTGTTGCAAAACCTTTGCAGTACAAAATGCACACAGTGTAGCACTGATGAATAACATTCTGCGTCAAAAATTCAAAACGACATTAGATATTTCAAACGGTTTCTTCTGTCAAAACATTGCACCTGAAAGCAGGTATTTGACTGCTTTCTCAATAATGGGGACAAAACAACACTTTTGTCGCCTCCCCCAGGGATTTAAGAACAGTTCTGGATTATTTTCAGTCAGAGTAATAGAGTTACTACAAACGTACGATGATGAGGCATTATCTTATGTCGATGACATCTATCTTACAGATGATGATTTGGACAGACACTTGAACAGGGGGAACACCACAATACTTGAATTCGCCTCTGAAGGGTACCAATTGAATTATAAAAATCAAGAATTGCCCACCTCAACGTCCTATTCTTGGGATACGAACTTTCAAGTGAAGGCAAAAGCCTGGCAGCAAACTTTCTAGAAAAATGTGCGCTGCTGCAACCTCCAAAAACGCTGAAAACTTACATACAGTCAGTTTTAGGATTCCTGAATTGCGGAAGAACTTACATTCTAAATCACGCAGAAAGGGTTAAACCTCTCTACGAATTAATCAAACCTGATTTCAAAAGGTGGCACAATCAAGCATAAAATGATTTGGGAATAAGTAGTTCAATTACAGAAAGAACTACAAAAGACTCACGTGATCCATACACTGAGTCATCAGCCTGATGGCGTTCACGTTGAAGGGAATTCATTGGCTGATGAAGCCGCAAAGGCAGCGGTGCAAACGGCTTCCATAGCTGCAATCACTCGTTCAAAAACAAAAATAGACAGCAAAATAATGCAAGCTGTCACTGCTTCAATAAAAGACAGTGGTAAAACATTACCAAAAGGCTTACCACTCATGTACTCATATATAACTGATGCAAATAATGTTCTGTTTGCTCAAATCCCTGGAGTGGGGGATAGACTAATCCCAAACATGGAAAATAGGTTAGGACTAATCTTAGCAACACATGAAGGGCTCGCCTCTGCATACACAGGTCTTTCTGCTACAGTGTCATTATTAAAGCAAAGATACTGGTGGCCGCGCATGAGGAAACAGACCAGAAACTATGTTTTGGAATGTGAAATCTGCCAGAAAATGAAAGTTTCAACAGTGAAGCGCCCAGCACAGATGCCCCTTCTAATTTCAGATAAACCATTAGCATGTGTTTACCTGGACCACTGTGGTCCCCTACAAAGGGATGGTAACTATAAATACATCATGGTTGCGGTGGATTCATGCTCAAGATTCGTTTGGATGTGGCCTCAGCGCTCGGCTGACGCCCGAACTGTTATAAAAGATTTGCGGGTCTTTATCGGCACATATGTCATCGGCACGCTACATTCTGACCAGCGTCCTGCTTTTAGCTCTAGGGCTTACAAGGAGGCCATGGCCAGCTTGGGCGTTGCATTGCGGTACTCATGTTCATTCCATCCTGAGGGAAATTCGGTTGTGGAAAGAAAAAACCGTGACATAAAGCTATCTATAACAGCTAGGGTATTAGGTTCGTGTGATGGGTGGGTCAAACATCTAATAAATGTCCAACGTAGTCTTAATAACCTGCTAAGAAATTCTCTGGGTGGAATCACCCCATATGAAATCCTTTTTGGTACTAGAATTATGGTAGAATACCTCGATCATCATACTTCAGTGGTAGAACAAAAACCCTTTGATATCAAAGATTGTTTGGCTGTTTTACAGGACTTAAATGAAACAAGAAGAAGTCTAAGCAATACCCAAAAGCTAACGACCACTGAAGAAAAACCTCCTGTCCCAGCAAGACCTGTCTGGATTCCAAAGATTGGGGCTCTGGTCAGAGAAAAAATTGTGGATAAGAAGGAGTTTTGGCATTCTTACAGAAACCAGTACCTGTACTAGCAATCCACGGATCAAGAACAGTGTTACTGCAGCCAGTTGCTGGAAGAAAGGAGAACCGGTCTGTATCAATTGATCTGGTAAAACCACACCATGCGGCCGATAATAAGTAGTAGTCCCAGTGGTCTCCAAAGATGTAGTAGACGACCAAATCTTGCTACCATCCAAGAGGTTCAAACTGAAAGACTCATCACCTTTGAAGATCTTGCAGTGAGAAAAGAAGGACTATGTAACAAAGCCTTGGAACTTGTGCCTCTTGAAACCTAAATAACAGTTCGTCAAGAAACTCTAGTCTACCATGATGTAGCATCTGACTATACTAACATGTCAAGGGAACAAGCAGTTCCAGCGATTTCAAATAATCTGGATACAATACCAACAATTGATAGAACTGCCTCTGGCTATTTCATCAACTTCGACACCTTTTCTGAGGATCCCAGTGAGCCTGAAACAACGCCAACAAACAAAACTTTCAAGAAACAAGTAACAGAACTTTTTCACCAGCTTACAAATACATACCTGGTATCACCATGGGCTGTACTTTGGATTGTGTTAGGTGTACTTTTTCTCTTACTATGGCTCATTCTTGTTTTGAGTTTGGGAAAGCTGATAAATGGGAAATATAGTAAAATGGACACAGCAAGTAAGAACATCAACTTAATCCTGAAGCCACACAAATCATCTCATCGTGAACAAAGAGACCTGTCATCAGTGAACATCACCTCCGTTTCCCTACCTGTTGGAATAGCATGGGATAGAACTGATTATGACATTTATGGCCCGGTAGAGCTGCTAACAATTCTACACCAATTTAGGGTTTCCTTGAGCGATTTCGTTTCACCGAGTACATTTTCTGATGATTGGGACTTTGAAACTGTTAATAACATGATGGCAGACTTAGAAATGTCAGCAAAATTTGCAAAGCATGAATACTTAGAAGGTTCATAAAATAATGAAGAAATGTATTGTTTTAATCATTTTGGTCATAATTATCTGCACAATTCTGCAAATCCTAGAAATGTATTAACTCATAATCAATGGGAACATTGTCCAACACCACCAAAAGGTAGCTCTAGAGCATTCTATGGAAAATGTCCATACTTCTCCGGCTTCAATGTCACAAATCCAGAAACCTTTTACTTTAAAAATGTTAATAAGACAGGCATGAAAAATATGTTAACTAATACTGAGCAAATTTATTCTGCGTCCTTTTATGCTCAATTGTCCACATTAGGCTTCGACTTTTGGAAAGGCAACATTGAGACGAAAACTGTCTGGGGCACAAAAGACAGGCAGGTACAAGGTTTAGAAGCATTGTTCAGAACCTGCATCATCTCAGAAAAAATAATCTTCTTAAATGAAACTGTTCAACAGACATCTTGTCTTGGCCTGGCTGTTATAAAAGATTTAAACAAACCGTCCATACCTAAGCCCACACCTGATAGTAATAGAACTACAGATGAGGAGGTAGACGTAAATTATATTTTACAACAAAACAGAACTAATCCTGAATGGAAACAATGGTTAGTCTGGCCCACAGACACAAATAACTGTCAAGATAGATTCCTGAACAAAACACAAGGGTTTACAATAACTAGGCCAGATCCAAGATATGCCCAGAGACAACATCCAGGGATAATAACGACTTACAGTGTAGGAAAACTGTGCCTTGAATGACTACAAAAATCCACACTCCCAGAAATATAACAACACTTAACTTTACTTAAAAATGACATTGACTTACGAGAATTCCTACTCGGACCTCGCAAAGCACGTCATAAACGTTTCATATACGCCGGTATTTACGCTGCTTATAATGAAGCATGGAAAGTCACGCAAATGGAAACTGCAGAACGAATACGAGAAATTGATTGTTTTAATTTAGAGAAAGCACTCTCTGTAGTTGACAATGGATTAACAACTCTGTTGTCCAGAATTTATTCTTTGGACAGCATCGTATCCTCTGTCATAGACATAATGGAACAAGACTTGCTAATGTTACAACATGGCCAGTCTCAATTACGTTCTATAATGCTGCTAGACTGGACGTTACAAAACCTTCGTTCTGGCTCTGTGCCTTGGCGTCTAATCAACACCACGTCATTGCTTACTGTATTTAACCTTACAGAAAAACAAATCTCTTTGGCACAGAGGGGTGCAGACTATATGGTGCTGAGCTTAGAAAAACTGGAAAGATTACCATTAACCGTTTCTGAGAAGCCAGCCGTTGAATGGATAATACATGGCACCATCACGATACCAGTGATGATATTCCAGTTTCAGTATTGCTTAAAACACATACCAGCAGGCCTGTATGAAAGGTTGGGTAAAGAGTACATAAAGTCGACATGGGATTTACCATACTGTAACGAGGGGCAGGGGACGGGAAGAAAAGAATCGGATGATGCGGCGTGTTGGTACAGTGAACTGACGTCTTCCCCCTCTCTGCCTTATTATCAGCGCGACTGGAACAAGGGAGAAGCCTGCTCATGGGATTTGGCCGACGAATCGGAGGACAGCCCCTTTCACTGGAGAACACACAAGTACGAAGCCCCGCCCACTGATGACGACGCGGGATTCCTACAGGAGAAAAAAGAGGAAGGAGATGGGCTGGCGTGTGATGTCACCGAATGGAGGTCGGGTGTAGGAGAGCGGCACCGAGGAGAGGAGACCGGAGCTGGAGCAGACGGACCCGAGGACGACGGGAGTAAGCCAGGAGGCCACCGGATCCATGAATCGCCGTGCCACACTCCCGAGGGAGGAGTGTGGCTGCAACAGGTACGGCAGCGTTTGGCGGGCTGGGTAGGAAGACGGGGATCTTCTACTTAGTAGTCCGTGTATGCCAGAGTACCTGCTTTGTAAATAAACCCCTCCTCACCAGTATTCACTCCTAAGCACCCTTGCACGTACGATACCTTGTGTAACACATTAAAACGGGTGTCCCCTGCACTTACCCGGTACCCTGTAGGAGAGAACAGATAGAATTCAAATCCTGACAATCTGTATTTTTTTTTCTTTCTTATATCTGGCGGAGTTCCAAGAAGTGTGTGGAAGAACTTAACATACCCTGAAGCCTGCCTCTTCTCCATCTGGAAGCTAGTCCTTACTCCGACACAGTGTTTCAGAGGGACACCCTGACAACTCGCAATAAAAAGACGTTCACTAAAATAAAATCTAAGCTACCTCTAATTGCTCTCAGGTCCCTTCTTGATCCCACGCACACACATACACACACAAATGTTGGAGTGGGGAAAAGGAGGTATTTCTTAGTGGTAAAAATTGCAAAACCACATTAAGCTGAACACTTCTATGTCAAGGCATTAATTTACATGGAGCCTGTGAGGGTTCTTCAAACAACTTATCATGCCACCTGTAGGGTTCCCCGGCAGCAGTGATAGATCCAATTTTTAGGCAGCTTTCGAAGATACATAATGCTGAATGATCACAGCTGTTGTGGAATGATGCCAGGGACAGCCTATCTCGTTAGTATGTCAGCCAGGTTCACTTGTTGTATGCAAGTATTGTTTCCAAAAACTAAGACAGGCGGGGAGTCGTCACTATCGCCTTCACTGAACATCTCTTCTATACGAATTGATACTTTAAGCAGAATGAAAGCCATTCTTTTACAAAAAACTGTGTCACTGACCTCGTCCAGAGAGACGTATGATCTGCAAGTTGCAAGGTCCTCTGCGGAGATACATGCATTATTATCAGCAAACTGCCCCATACATTTACAGAAATGTTAGGTCGTATCTTGATCATGTCCGATACCAGTGGCATTGTACATGTATTTAAGATGATTTTTTCGGGACTGTTAGCACCCTTTGAATCAGTCCAGGGCATTTTTCCTAACTTCGTGCACTTTGTGTTCGGTGGCCTGCCTCTCATTTTGGCACTCGTAGCAGAGATACTATTTTTGGCTTGGTCGTTTGAGAGATCTGAATACCACGTGGTTCCTGTCATTCAGACCAATCTGGCAAGATTGCATCTTACCTGTTCTACGATGCCTGCTTTGTGGAGAGGAATGCGTGTTGGATATCTGTCTAACACTTCCACCAGCTATGCCAACAGATGTCAACGCATTACTGGGTCCGGTAATGGCTCATGTATTGTGTTGCCCACAAAGGCTACCAATCCTGATGGCGGCATTCATTGAGATCTCACGACAATTCCTGCTGTAGGTGTGATACGAGGACCACCAGGCACACAGGTACCATCAACCCCGAACATTGCTAATGCGACTGACGCTGACGGCGATGCTTCTCATCTGTGTACGATTGATCTACTTAATGAAGTGGGTCAACTTTCATCTACTGGGGTAGACGATTTCTTTGCCAGCCTAGATGAATTCATGTTTTCTCCTGACACCGAGAATAATTTTTGAAGTTAGCATACACATTCTTTCAACTCTGAAAATTCGACCTTCAGTTTTTCATAACAAATGTTCTTACTTTGAGGCTCTATTTTTTTTTTAACAAAATATTTTGGCCTTTTTCCAAACACAATGAACTTTGGCACAGAGCAATCTGCTTAAAGTAGAACTATTCTTAGAGAACAAGAATTCGTTGAATACTTCCTAGAAACAATATTGACCTAATTCACATACCAAAACAGTTTGTATATTCTGCTATGGGATGATCTCAACTTTTCTTCTGTAAATAAGAGCCATTACATAAATGTAATTTCGTGATTCATTCGGTTAGCATTTCCAATATGATATTTTGTGCTTACGATTACATCATTGCCTTTTAATGCGTTCAGTATAAATGCTCATTTTTCTTTCTTCGTGTACAACCATTTCAAAATGCATTTTGTATGTATCTTGGGGTGAGATTGAAAAACACATGCTCTAGAATATGTTTTAGTGCTTGAATTTAGTTGAACATGATAAACGTGAAGTGGGTGTTGTATTGCATTTTAGGACCCTACTGTAATTTTCCCGATTTATGCCCTTCTATAGGTATAAATCACCATATCCTTATATAGGCATAGAAATCATAACCATATTTAGACATAGCTCATGCAGTCCAAATACGGCAGGGCTACTTCCACTTGTTTCGAAAATCCTCAATGATTTCTTGGAAAACTCGGCTTCAGCAGCTAGGGACTTCCCCTTGCTCGAATACTGACGTGTCCAAGAACTCATGGACTTTTCAAAGAACTGAGACTCTTTGATGACGTTGTTATGTCCACCTTTACGTCAATCTCGGCACCTTCAAGGTATAAATATGCCCACACTTGCCATATCAAGCACACGGTGGTTTGGAGCAGTTCGACTATCTACTTGCCCGACGCATCCTGCTACAGCAAGTGCAGAAGAAAGCCAACCCTCCAGCAGATGCACTGAGAGAGACGCTGTCTTTTCTCTTGCAGAGAAATCCAGCTCCAGTGTTTCCAAGTTACCCTTGCGGGTTGTTGGGAAATCGAGTCCTGAGCCTGAACTTCTTCATTCTAAACCAAGGTACGGAGCTGATTAGACCCTTAGAGAAATCTTGGATAGATTCTTGGCAAATACTACATTTATGCTACACCTCACTTACTTCTTCCCTCTTACTAGACTTAGGTTAGGTACATCGGGGTAAGCATATTTTAGAAGCACCAGTTGAGTACTTTTTAGCCTCTGTTATTTATATATGTATTTATCTATGATCTAGGAGCCATACAATGCTTTTACAGTATTATTTTATCCTACTCTTTTTACTGTACGCATTATACTTTGCAACCAGTATTACGATTGTAGCAGTTCATTTCTTCTGCTTGAGAAAGAAGACTGTTCAATAAATACTTTTATTGAAAACGCCCCTCTATCTATTTCTCTGCACCTCTGGTGAAACAAAGCTTGCACAAATGACTGAGTAAAATATCTATCTAATGTTTCCACGACTCTGAAGATCAGTTTTATCTTGGGGAAACAAAGTTGTCATGTGTATGTGGTTGTCAGAAACAAATCACTTCTTGTGAACTCGAGAAAGTTTCTAGTGACCCCTGAGCTAGCTGGCACTCACAATTAAGTCTAATATACTCGATAGAGACCTAGTAGACATAAGTCCTACATCACATCAGCAGGATATATTATTCCAATGCGCAGAGCCTTTTGGGAATATAGGAACT